>NC_054880.1:12752654-14002654 GCF_018320785.1 Cheilinus undulatus | reverse complement strand
GAGGCTCCATCTGTAGAAGTTGTTCCTTTTTGAAGCTTACTCTTAAATCCACAGCAAACAGGACATCATTGTGAGTCAAAAGCCCTTGTTTTAGTGTTGTTTGAGCTCAGTAACTTGCTGTTTCCTCAACAAAGTTTGCATTGTAAAATAGTCAAACACAGTGACTTTTTTGCCTTTTTTGTTTTTTCCCCATTTTTATCGGAAAATTGCCAAATTTCACAGAGAAAGTGTAGCCGTCTACTATGCTGTGTAGCCTAGCTTCTAAAGGCACAATACACACTGAAATCACTGGAGGCGAATGTCACTGCTCTTGCCAAGTATCTTAAACTACTCAGCTTCAAAAATACCGAAATATCCCTTTTAATGCTTGCTGCTTTGCTGTTTCCTTACCCCATATAGAAGCACTGTTTGCCAACTGAAAGATCAGCCCTTACTACTGAGCTGAGCCAAATAAATCAGTTCTCAAAAAAGCAGAAATGCCCATCATTAAGCGAGGCTGAAAAGACAAATAAAGCCATGCTTTTGGATTACGAGTGGAATGCTGCAGATCACATGAGGGGATGGGATGGTCTTTCCAGCACTCTAGACAACCAATCCAATCTGGATGAAGTCATCTCAGACCACAGCCATCTGCAGCTGAGCTATTGGATATCAAATTGTTTTTAGTGCATCAACAGGAAGTATCAGGTATTACCACAGTGCCCAAATGCCTAAAGGTTTAAATCCTTGTTAACGCACTGTCTGAACAGTGTCACCATCCCCTCCCATCTATTCATGGTGGATTCACCTGAATATTTTCTGCTGCATGCTCCTCATATCTAAATCATTTACTTGGGTTTTTGTTTTTTAGAGCCAGCCTTAAGTGGAACTTAAGAACCTCAGGTTTTTAACCCCTGCCTTCATCTTGGATTTTAAGCTCTGCCACACTAAACAAAACTGATTACAGCTCCTCTCTGTAATATGTCCCCTCTGCTCCACCCTGAAATGGAATTATTTTATTTCTGCTCCTTCCTTTTCTCTAAAAGTGATGAACTTAGTGTTATATAAGTAGACACTCCAAGCGTTTTCCCTCATTAGCACAGCCTGGCCTTCTCAACTGCAGGGATTTTTCCCTCTGTGGCAGCATCGCTGGAAATATTGACACAACAGCCGGCTTTTCCCAAAAACACTCAGCTTCTTCAGGCTCCTGGATCTCGGTCTGGACTCTCTCAGCCCACATCCTAGTCATCGATGCTGTAGAGATGTCGTCACAGCTCCAGCAGCGGTGTCACAGCCCGGTCTGCAGGTTTGTTCCTGCAGCTGGATGGAAACTCTGCAGGACTGGACTGTATTAAAGGCACTGGCACAACGTCTTTGGCAATGACTCAAAGAAGGGCAACTAAATCCTAGAAGAAGAAGAAGAAGAAGGATGTTGGCCGCACTTTAGAGAGTGGCTTAAAAACTTTTTTTCCTCTGGACATTATGCAGGTCACATGGGAGCAGTGAACGAAGTGGAATTTATTTTTCCTAAAAGCTCATTTTGCAGGGCATGGAGAGCTGGATGGAACCACTGGGACAGAAAGGGGGCACAGAAACGAGGTTTACCTCAACTGTACTTTTCCGAGAAGCACTGTGTTTAAAGCTGGCATCCTGCAAAGTGATTTTTCCACCATGGGATTACAGTAGGGCGTAAAATCTTTTCACTTAATGACATCTTTCCACTTCTGCTCCACTGATTAAACATCAAATCCACATGCTCTCCCGTGCTCAAAGTCAGCTCTAAAAGAAGCTTTAGCTTGAATCCAACTTAATAAAACAAGATTAACATGAACTAATATCTCAAAATGAAATAGGTCCACACTTCATCATTCTGCAGGGTTGGTGTAATCTTGCTCAGCGCTGCTGTTTGTCTCGAGGTGAATCAAAGTCAGATGATTGTCTTGCCATCATGTATTCAGTGCACAGCGCTGCAAAGATATGATGGATGACATGGGAACGCTGTCAAATGTTCATCCTCTAAGGGGCAACACACAAACTACACACAGCCCGCCCTTCACTGCCTTTATTGATTATGAAGTATCTCTGGATCTGTGCCCGGCTGTATAATAAAAGACAGTTTAAGATCCTGGGGACGTCCATAAAACCTTTAAGGTTTAATTTCTAAGTGCTGGTGCATCGGATCACTAATTTTTCATTTAACCCTGCAAAAAGCAATCCTTCTAACTCCTAGTAGCTCTCTAGCCTAAGATGAGTCTTGACAGTCACTTTCTGAGACAGTCCGACAACATGCCATGCAAGAAAAACTTCTTTCCCATTGCTTCAGACGAGCACAGTCAGCAGACGAGCGAGGCTAACGCAGTACGGAAGCTAACATGGGAGCAGATGCTAGCTTACTGGCACTTCATGCCCGCTAACATCTCCAAAGTTACGGACAAAAAGCTGAGCCCACAATAAGAACTTTCAAAAATGCATCGTGAAGAACTCAACAGCTATGAAAAACAGATATCTGAAGCCGAGGCGAGAATCGGCGGATACTGCAGATCATGTGAGTGGCAAGCTAGCAGCACTGGAGAAGAGGGTGTGCGATCTGAGCGAGCGCTCTGACCTGGAAAATAGAGGCTGATGAAAAATATCTGTTATCGGACTCCGGAGGGTGCTGTGGGACATGGCCCCACGCAGTTCTTTGAGACCTGGCTCCTTAAAATCCTCAACACTGAAACAAAGTCTGGCTGAATCAAGTTGGAGAGAGCAAACCACTCACTGGTTCCTGAATCCCCATCCACTCAGACACCACAGTCAGTGCTGGTGAGGTTTTATAGCTACCAAGATAAACAGCATTCAGTGAACGCCTTGCAGGAGATGGGAAGAAAAAACAAGCACTCAAGCATGGAAACACCACTGAGATGATCTGTCAGGACTTTACTGCTTCTGTTCTTCACAAGAGAAAGGAATTCAATAGAGTGAAAACAGCTCCATACCTTTACCCCTCCTCCCACGAACGTCACAGTTGGCACAATGCAGTCAGACAGGTAACGTTCTCCTGGCATCTGCCAAATCCAGACTGGTCCATCTGAGAAGTGTGATTCATCACTAAATTGAACACTGGTTACTTTTACGCTCCATGCACCTTAGCGGTCTGTGATTTGACGTGGTCTTTTGCTTCGTGGCTGAATTGCTGTTGTTCCTAAACACTTCCACTTTTTAATACTATAACTTAAGACAGCCTTACACCTAACGACTTTTCCTCCGATTTCAAAGTCGCAGACAAAATTCCAAAGTTGGAGTAAAATCATGGGAGTTTTGCTAAAGTCGCAGCTCGCTCCTGTTGTCTCAGTTGTTAGGTGTAAGGTGGTCATAAGACTCGATTTTAGCAGTTTTAAGGTGGTCTTTTTCAGTCTTGGCACTAAGATAATATCAAACGTGTTTGATTTTGTTGTAAGTCTTAAATCTGGTCATATGCAATTTGTGTTTCTCAGTGACGTGACCGTCGTCCACGACCAATTGGAGCTGGTGTTGTGTGTAAGCACATTAATTCACCTCATTCTTCGAAATATGGACATGAGGATAGATCAATCTAAAGCTTCTAAATGTCCGCTCAGAACTCAAGAGATTGAAAAACTTTTCAATTTCTTCCAGGCTGACATGCTTTTATGGTATATCACCACTGGGATTTTCAAAATAAAAGCCTGATCAGTTTGTTTCTCTGGTGAGACGACTCTCGGTTTCATACGGTACTTTTATTCTGAAGTGTTTCCGGGATAGTTCCCCGGTTGTTGCAGTAACATGCAAAGTTGCTTCCATGCTTAGCTTTCCTTTCATGTCTACTTGATGTGAATGATTTAAAAACATTGGGTTATTAGAGATATTAACTAAAATGCTATCTCCATGTCCTTCTACATCTTGTCCTCTGCTCAAAAATTGTTGTTGTGCATTTCCACCAGATGCATGATGGGAAAAAATCTCAAAAAAAATTGCATTCCAGTTAGTGACCACCAGTCTTTGCAAAATCTCAGTCTGGGACTAAAAACTCAACAGTTTACCAACAAATTGTCTTTAGATGTCAGAAAGTCTCAGATGTCAGTCTTTTTAGAGTCTTTTAAGAGTTTCAGCAAAGTCCTCTGGTGTAAGGCCGGTGTTAGTTGACTGGAATATCCAGCAGGGATGGAATTTAACACAAAGTCTTATTGCAAAGGTAGCATCCATCACATTACCACGTTTGATGTCACTGAGCACATTTTGTACCCCAAATGTTTGCAAATGAAGACTGCATGGTTAGGTGCTAAATTTTTTGCACCTGTGGACACAGATCTGATTGAACACCTGAATGCAATAATTGATAGGTGTGGCCATGTAGTGTTGCAGTCCAGGATCGAGGCCCAGAAGGAAAACTCTGCAAAAAGAGCTCAACCTATTTCTGTGACTATTCAGAGTGCTGCTTTTACTCTTGGTAAAATTGTGATTTTGCACCTTTTTCTCTCCAGTTAAAAACTGTTTATCACACTGCATCGTATGATTCAACCCCTTAAGGGTTTGCTTGATATGAAGTGACTTTCATCACATTATAGAAAAGCATGGAAAGACTTACAGACCTTCTTTGCTTTCTCTAGAGATGGGTAAAAGGGAAATAACCCTCGTGGCCATAAAATAAAGCAGCTAAATTGATCGTCCTCCTGACAGATATAGCAGCAGGGAAGGCCTGGAGCTCCTATTTCTGCCTCGTGGACCTGCGGCTGGTTCGATGGACTTTCAGATGGCGTGTGAATGGTGCTTTGAGATGGCGTGGAGAGCTGAGAGAGCACTCATCGCTGCGCCCTTCAACACAAAGAGACAGCTCTCATGCGGGGATGCCGGTTGTTGTTATTGTACTGCTCAGAGGCAGGAGAGCCTCCCTGACCTTGAAATCGACGAGCGAAGCTGATTGCTCACACAAAGTAATGAAACCTGACTCACAGTACACTGTACCTGTGTAACACCATTTCTGATGAATAATGCTTTGATAGACAGCCATAAATCCTGGATTGATGAGTGAAATATGGTGAATATTTCATCTGTTTATCAAATAACACCACTGTGGACCATCACTGCAGTTATATTTCTCTCCTGATGGATGTAAATATAAACAACATCTCTGAGGAGCAACAAAGAAAACCACCAGCCAGTGAGGTCAGGATGCTGCAGAGGGCCCTGCTGCTTAAAAAGGGTGCATGTTCATGTGTTATATGTGCCTTTATGTGTAGGGGTAGGAGGGAGGAGTCTTCTTGTTGCCATGGAAACAGCCTCAGTTATGTAATATGATATATCATATGGTGCCTGTAAACAAAGCATCCAGTGATGTGTACATGCTACCTTTAATCACTACATTGCAGAACATAAGGATGCAGACATTTTTAAATAAAGCATCCTGCAGCTTTTCTTCATAAACACTTGTTGCATTATTGATAAAAATGCTCCTCATTCACTGAGACAAACAATCCTGACATTACAGCCTCTTAACTCCCCTCTTAGAGCCGTACAGTAGCTCAGATTGAGATGCTGAGTTATGGTTTGTTAGGGAAGCGTGCAGCTGTTTGCTTCCTGATCCTGTAAAAGTGTTTAAATAGAAATCTGCTCCCTGTGATATGTGTATAAGGTAGAGCTTATCTCCACAGGACACCTTGGGTGCCAGAAGCATTGTGTTGTATTTATATAGGGTGTTTATGGTCAGTTCCTCACATATCTGCAGAAATAGGAAGTGTGCAGAGAGAAAGAAAGCAAAGGGATGAAAGGACGCCACCCTATAAACACTTCAGCAGCATCAATCTTTATCCAAACCCTCCGCTGTGTGCCAACAGAAATAGGACACTCCGACATTCCCTCATGAATACTGTCTTTCTTTGCAAGGTCGCATTGAGTAAATATCTATTTTTGATACAAAGGGAAACAAAGTTAGAAAAACAGCACAAGAACCCCCGTGAAGATCGGTTAGAGAAGGACACGGAGCAGAGGCTTCATGAGAGAGGCCATTGTTCAGGAGGACAGTTCTGCAGGGCAGCTGTGCTTATTTTCTGTAACTGCTCTGTGTTATTAATAGAGACGCTTACCATTCATAACACCACTGTGGGGGCAGTTTAGGAAGTCCCCTTCTTTAATATGAGTGTGATCATAACAGGGCGCTGACTAAGAGCTAACTGACACTGCAAAGTCTGGGAATGTCAAGAAATCCAGACAGAATGGCCTCAATGCCCGAGGAAAATCCACCGTTTGAGCTCTTCCCAGAAAGAACTGACCGTATGTTAAAATGTGGTTCTAGTGAGGGATTTATATGGGGGTCTGTCCAAGACCTCTTTCTCAAAACACAATAGTCATATGAACATATTAGAAAAGAAGTATTTGATGATTTTTGTTAGTTTCCTCACTTTAGCAGTGAAAGGATGATGATTCTAATGGTATTAATCCAAAATCCTTTTGCAGAAAGATTTTAACAAGGCGACTGTGGCTCAACAGGTGAAGTTGGTCGTCACATGTCGATGTGTCCTGTGGTAAGACACTTAACCCCACTTTGCTCCCACCGTGGTGGCGTGGTGTGTGAATGGGATCAGCTAATCCTCAATTCTTCATAGCAACCTCTGCCATTAGTGAGTGAAAGCGTGTGAATGGGTTGGTGTGATCTGCGCTTTGCGTAGTCAGATGACTAGAAAATCACTATACAAGCTCAAGTCCACTTACTATTTTCATTTCATACAAAAAACAAGTAATTAGTAAGACTGTACGCATTACAGCATTGATCGCCATGTGATGAAGGTCTATAATTGGGGTCTGGCAGCAGACCATAGACCTCAGGCGCCTCCGCCACAGTAAGACGCTGCCTCTGACATAATTTTACAATGTTTCAGAATTTTTTTCTTTTTAAATGCAACTTTATGCATAAACAAAGTCTGGCAGTTACATCCATGAAGTAACCACATTGCAATCATTTCAGACTAAATATCATTTCATAAATAAAACAGAGAGAAAAGGTCAGAGGCCTAATCCAGGTTTAGATAATATGTAGCTTTACCTACATTAGCAACGTAGTGGAACAATCGAACTTCCTAAGGTGCAAAAAATGACATTACATTCTTGAGATACTGCGTTGACAAGGAAGGTCTAGACGGACAGACAGACAGAGGTGTGGACAAAAGGACAATCCAAAACCCTTGTGCCTTCAGTCCTGGCTTAGGGGCACAAAAATGTACTTTTGATTACCCATCAGCAACCGTAAATTTGGGTTTATTAAAATGCTCCAAAATACCCTCAAACAGGGTAGTAAAAGTCAAACCTCAAGAGAGGCAACAGAGGAGACATAACTCTTCATCCAAACAAGACCTGAGCAGAACTAATTTTATAAATCAGGTGTACTCAAACCTAACTACCCAGCTGTAGCCAGAGGAAAGCTCTGATGCCCCCAAAATGCTGGGAAATGTTCAGGATCTGTTCAAATATAAAACCATGGTTTAAGTTTTAAGTTTGAATACTAGCAGCACTTTTGTGAAAGGTCTCAGGACTTTTAGTACAAGCGTGCGACAAGACTGAGAACAAAATATTACAACTGTCAATTCTTCATGAAACAAAGGTGAGGATTAAACTTCACATCAGGGGTTTAAGAAAATGTGGTGGTTGATGTGCAGGTTTTAAAGAGAGCTGGTGTAAGACAGAAACTTTGAGACTCCTACCCGTCGCACTGGGAGATTCAGGAGAAAACCCTCACCTGATCAAACACAGTTTCCCTGAACTCACAACAAGACAAGGTAGACCTGTCAGACACTGGCTTTATCTATAGTAGAGATTGTGTGTACTGGGATCCAGCTCTGCATGCTGGTGGATTAGTAATGGCCTTAGTGGTTGAATTTTTCTGCTTTAAAGGGGCATTTCAGTTATTTCTCAAAAAGTAAACTAATAAATAAAAATCCTGGTAAAATTTATGTGTTAGAAATGATTCAAGTCCATTACCTTTGTATTATTTCTCAATAAGCTCAATGATTCCTGAGTTAGACCGGATCAGTTCATGTTCTCACTACAAATGAACAACACCAGAGTGTGAATGGAAGCGGACCGAGACCCACCTCATATTCATGTCATTTAGTACACTTAAATATCCACTTTTCTCTTCCTCTTTTCTCCTTTTCTTCCTCGTCATTTGGATCATATGACCAAGTGAATGTGAAAGCGAACCAAGCAACAAGAAAGTGCAACAATGCTGCAATTTCAGATCCAGTTAAACTGAACCCAGTCCCCTGGACTATCTTAATTATTTCCTCCACTATTAGACATTTGTATAGAGCCCACTTATTATGTGCCAAGTATAGTATCACAT
Organism: Cheilinus undulatus; assembly: GCF_018320785.1. Lineage (NCBI taxonomy): Eukaryota > Metazoa > Chordata > Actinopteri > Labriformes > Labridae > Cheilinus > Cheilinus undulatus. Next base: position 13,994,343 of record NC_054880.1, on the reverse strand, counting down.
TGTGACCATATAGAGGGCACTAAACATGGTAAATTGTCAAATGTTCTTTATTGGCATTCATAAGGGTACCTTTGCTGCATTCTTTCCATCTTCTCTCAATCAGGACGAGCAAATGACCTCCTTGCCCCCCCACCAGTCCACCAGTGGTTGAATAGCTCTTAAACTGCATCATGGTAGGTCACATTCAGTTCATTTTGCTGTAACTCAGACCACCTCCACATACAGCTGTTTCAGCACAATACTGCTCACTCTATACAATAAAATCAGAACACTTTAGATCACACATCCTGTCCTGTTCCTACACGTTCTACAGCATTTTTGTGCAGACATCTCTTCAAACCCTCCAAATCTACTGGCTCTACTCTGCATTTCTTTTGGCCCATAAATAAAAACATGGATGCTGTCCAGCTCTATCCAGGAAAAACTCAGATTTAATTGGCCTGCATTTACTTTGGCTGAGAATGACAGCAGAAGGTTTATTAATTAATAAACAATTGTTATACTCTTGGCATTGCATTAGCCCAATCCAAACAAGCTGTCTTCTCAGGAAAAATGTGGTTATGTAAAAAAGGTTTTCACGACACAAACAGGCTTCCTCCCTCCTTCTCGCCTGTTTCATCGAGCACTGAAAACCAAAAACATCTGAATTTTCATGTGGGAGGACAGACAGCCATGAAAATACAAGAGAAATGTGTCATTCTCACAGAAATAAGAAGACTGTCACAACATTTGAACATTTTCAGTGATGCTAATTGTCAGAAAGCCTAAAGAATCAAACTCTTCACTGGCATGCAGTCATCAACACCCATTCATTCAAAATAAATCCTCAGCTAAAACATCAGTAATCTCATCGCCGGCTGTAAAAAAACAACCCTTCTCTCCTGTTCTCCCAGAGAAAAATGTTCCCACTATTCAAATGTGCCATTTTTAAGTTGTTGCAGTTGAAACAGGTGAGTCATAAAGCTGGGCTGAGCCAGGAGTCCCACTCTGCTGTCTGCAGGAAGCCTGTGATATGAAGGTGGGTGGCTGTCACACAATCACTTATTAATGGCGAGATTCGCCTCACTGCAGCAAACTTTCTCTGGGTGACAGTTTGTGCAGCAGCTGCAGCTACTTTGCGTGACAAACTGAGAAAGTGTTCATGCTGCAGTTTAGTTCACTTATCTAGGTCACATCTTACTCTGTATGTCAATCTAAATGATCTTTCTCAATTAAAAACAAAATCAGTCTGTGAGCAGATTTCACCACTAAGCTTCACACATGAACACACTCTGATCACGCAGTCCTTCGGTCAATATGTGACTTTACAAGGAAGCTGTTGCCGGGTGAAAACATTTGATTTTTTCACGCATTTCTCTCAGAGCTATTCTTGGCTTGGAGGCAAAAATAGCATGACCTTTTTCAAACAGTGATGTGTCATAGCTGGACCACCCAAAACTTTAAGGATGACAGACACAGGATAAAAATAACAACAGCAGGTCTCGATGTTACACACAGCAGTGCACCCAGATAATCTAAAGAGATAGAGGTAAGATAATATAGCGCTATGATCTGTTGAAGTTAATAATCCTGTTACATAAACATGTCTGAGCGGGCTGTAAAAACAGAAAAGGCAAAAGTTTTCTCTGTTTCTGCCATGTTTAGTGGAAGAAAGGTAGAGAGAAGTTTCCCTTAATGCCGCTGTGTTTTCTTCATCACTGTGAAATCTTATTGATACTGTGGAAAATGTGAGTAAAGCTGCCTGGGGAAACACATGTGTAATAGTGAGAGTGAGTTTAAAGGTCATCTGAAATGTGTCTAAAACCACCTAGTGTGATATTTACACTCCTGAGATACATCTGTGAGTTAAAAACAGTGTCCTCCTTTATGAAGTTTACAGATTTATATGCATCTGAGTGGACTGCCCACAGACAGGACTGGGCCCCTGAAAGACTCAGAGAATGAGTCACACCTAAACCTGATTAATGTTTATCAATGCATTGCCTAATCTGTCCATATGCGCTCTCCTATATTCACTAATACATGTCTGCCTATTGAGGCAAATGTACAGAAGAGGATTAGGGCTACTGAAAAAAATTTGAGATGCAACTTTTTTTTTTTTTACTTGTGAGAAAAAGTCAGAATTCTGACTCTAATCTGAGAATTCAGACTTTTTCTCACATGTAAAAAGAAATTGCTTCTCAAAATATTTTTTTTCAGTGGCCCTAATCCTCTTCTGAAAACATGCATATTGCTTGGCAGGGTTTTTCTGTGTTTTAATGCCTCTTTGCTGGAGATAGGCATATGTACACATGTATGGACAACCCTGAATCCAATGAAGTTGGAGCACTATGTAAGTTCAGGTCAAGTATGGGAGCATATGCCGGTTCAGTGCTTCGTCAGCCTTGGTCCTGTACTGCCCTGGCCTCCTGATGGCCATCATCCAGGCCCAGGCCCAGTCTCTCATGTATCCTTTTAGCTGCCCCCACCATGACGTATGCAGTTGCCCCCGGTGACCAGACCAGCCCAACGGGACCTTGGCGCCCAGTAGTCGGTGAGCAGGATCAGGCCCAGAAAAGCGTGCCAGGTGCCTGTAAAAGTGTAGCTGGCGTTTCCGTATCGGGCATCTTCACTCTCCACAAGACACACAGTCTTGCCAATGGTATGCAAAGATGTGCCAAAGAGAAGTTTTCACAAAGGAGGCCATAAAAACAGAATGCAATGATTTTCAAATCTCATAAACTCATATTTTATTCACAATAGAAAACAAACAACACATCAGATGTTGAAAAGTAGGCATTTTACCATTTGATGAAAATATTAGGTCATTTTGAATTTGATGACAGCATCACATCTCAAAATAGCAATGAGTGTTACTAATGAGAAACAGCTGGACAAGCATTTTGCAACCAAATAAGTTATGTGGCAGCCGGTCAGTAACATGATTGGGTATAAAAGGAGCATTATAAAAAGGCAGAGCCTCTCGGAGTGAAGATGGTTGGAGGTTCACCAATCTGTGAAGGTTTAGTTAAGGTCATCTTAGTCTGCAGTGCTGTTCTGGCATTTTGACATCAGATTCGAAACACTTGTTTTTTTATATTTCAAAAGGGGGGAATTTCCATTCTGAAACATTTTATTTGCTCAACATTCCTGGAATATGCAGCTATTATGTAAGTCAGTGAGTGCTGGACTCCACCCTATCCCCCCTTACGGACTGCCCTGATTCTAAAAGAAAGCAGAAATACCACCATCCAGAAATACTGCGCAGCAGCTTCTAAGAAGTACCTATGATTCAGGATAGCACATCTCATAACTGGGTTATAACTGATGCATATTTGTGGAATTCTCTCCATATTTATGATCCCTCTTGCAAAGCTCCAATCGGAAAGATCATGCCTGGTCTAGGCGATCACTAAGGGCGGGGCTTAGTTGTTCCAGAAGCTGGTAGCAATGGCTGCCACTGGTGTAACGTCTTGCTTGGACGTAGCTATAGTGTAGTGTCAGTTTTATTAGAACTGGACTTTTTTATGAAAAAAAGAGTAAAAAAGATCACTGAAAGCGTCATCCAATGAAGAGAGTTCATCCAGTCAGCTGCCAAGATTTTTTAAAAGTCCTGCCCTTCCCAAACACGTTGTATGGGAGGTTTCCCAGATGAATGTGGAATACAGTACATCTCATGCCATGTTTACTCTGTGAAAAATTCTATCTGGTGCGTCATTATCTGTTTGTTTATTGTCTGAACATTAACTTAAAGTTAATCTACATTGATTCCAGCTCACCCTATGGACAAATCAGCACATATTTTTTTCCTTTTTCTGTTTTTGTTTGTAGTTAAATGTGTAGGGAAAAGAAAAAAACTCATCCTACATTCCAGTTAATGTATCACTCATCGTGATACTGAATGTAAACAAAGTTTGTTTCTGCAGGGTGTTCGTCACCTCATCTGACATCTACCAAAAAGCATTTTTACTGTCATTATAAATCAACTATAGGAGTAATCAATCTCCTCTCTGATAGTTTCTCTTATGACTTTGTGTCCTAAAGAGGCATTAGTCTGATTTCAGTCTGTTTCATAACCAGCTAGACACTCCTCACAGCAGCTTTAAGCAAGCACACATCTTAAGTAGTAAAGTGCCTAAAACTGAACTACTATTTAATCGGTCTAAAGATGCTAAAGTACTTTGCTTTGAAGAAATATACTCAGCCTCTCACTCTTTCTGTTGAACAGACAGGGAGGTGAAATGTAAACAAACCTGCTCTGCGAACTGAAGCTGACTGGGTCAAGGACAGATCATGTAATCTCAGCAGTGATACTACAGAGCAATGTAACACTTTTTAGCTTTAGACATGGGTTATCTAAGTTTAAAAAATGCACAAAAAATCATTACGCTTTTCCAACCGTGCTGGTTAGTTAGCTTTGCCAACTGGCCTGCTACCATTAGCTCATAGGCTACACTTCACATTTGTTACAGTGCCAGCCTCCAGTGTAGAAAAAACAAGTTGATGTGAAAGTGCAAAAGTACTGCGACTTTGCATGGGCTAATGCTTTCTACAGTCTATGGTTTGCTTGTTGCTAGCATGCTAGTTTGGGAAGTTATAAACTGATATTTACTTGATTTAAAGTCACTTCCTAATGGCATGTGTCAGCTAGTAATTTCTAGACCAGTTCAGTCAGGACCACTTAGGCAAGAAACGCATGATTTGCAGTTACATTTGCAGTTATTGATTTGCACTTTTTGTCATTATTTATGTTTGGCAGTGTGGTTGTTCTGGGATCCTCCTTCTACAAGCAGGGACAGCACACGCCCCTGCTCTTCCTATGCCACTAAGGAAACCCTGAGGCAGAGAGAGGAGCAGCAAAACCCAAATGGCATTGATTAAGTCAATGGCAGAATGACGGAGGAGCTGGGGCGGAGGAAGGTTGCAAGAGCAGCTTGCGAGGGAGCAGCAGAGCGGAGCCAGGCTAGAGCAGTTTAAATGTGGCAGTGTGAGAGGGATTAGCCAATAACGTGCTTAGAGCGAATCAGCCGATGAGGGCTTGCATGAGATCAGGTGATCTCAATAAACTAATGTTATATGGTTGATTCATGTGGAGAGATAAGCAATGACAGGCTGGTATCATCAAGTTTTTTTGCTCTCTGTCTTCTTGTTGAATATATTTTTTTGCTAAATAACTACTTCTCTTAATGTTCTAAAAGAGGGCTTCTCAATACTTTCCCTTAAGTACTTTCGTCCTATTTTAAGGGTGCTACTTCAGCTCAACTGCATTCATTAAAATTATACTTTCTACTATGTGATGTCCTAAGCAGACAGACTGTACATCCTTATGCTTTATTTCTGTTTTAAAACCTTAAAACCAATCAATTTATATTTTTCCCTTGATTTAGACTATTATGAGTGATATGACTGATGAGAAAAAAAAAAGATTGTAGAATCAGGCTACAACACAACAGAACTGAAAAGCGAAGGGGGTCTGAATACTTGAATGCACCGAATGTCCACTGAAGGCTTCCGTAGATATGTCCGGGTAAGGAAATCTGGATCATCTCTGTGAAATTCATAAACCATCCACTCTATTTCAGCAATGTTAATGTGTTGTATACTGAAAAATAATGTTCTAAAAATATATGAGCTACAGTAGGCTATTGCCTTGTAAACAATCACTTTATATAATGAGCATTTCTACCGTACTAATTTGAATGCAGCAGTGGTGAAGTCAGTTTTTGAACGCTAACTTTAACTTGTAGGCTACAGTCTCCACTCTACTCTGAATCTCTACTCTAGTATTATTCCCTCTGGTAGGCCTACGTCCTCCACCATTGGTTATTTGGGTGGTTGTTAGGCGCCAGAGGAGGCCACGGTTCATCCACTGTTTTCATCCTAAGATGACGGCGGTCCTGGTGCAGAGAGACCCACTGTTGAGTCCCTGCTGCGGGTTTGTGCAGGGAAAGCCCGGTCGGTAGTGGTGGAGGGGCACAACGTGACCTGACAACAAGGAACCTCCGGGAAAACCGTCAGTCCTAAACTATGTGCACAAGAGAGGGAGGGAGGGGCCCGTTTGAGGGGGGTGTACGACAAACGACACTCTCCACTGCTTGTCATCTATCGTCAAAACAAAGCCATAGGAAAATATATAAGGGCAAGGGTGTAGTTTAATGAAGGCAAAGGGAGACTAAATGATAAAAATTAGAGGATGGGTCAGGAATGGAGCGTGCTTAAGCTCGCTGTGGTCCGTCGGGAGCCCCCCTGTGCCCAGAGAGGACACCCAATGGCTGGGAGGCGGAGACGGGACCCCCGTTGACGTCAGTGGGCCTGTCTGTTTCCTGCAATAGAAAGTGAGAGAGAAGGTGAAGGGAGAAAACACAGAGCTGTACCCCCCTCCTCTGTACACTAAAAGGTGCGTTACAACCCCGCACCTGAAAGTATTAATAAATCCAAATTGGGTGCGTTTGATTTGTTTTTCTGCGTATTTTTCAAGCTAAAAACGGAGCCGGAGCGTGCTTCTGTCACTGTGATATAGGTCGCTGTCGGTAGCTGCTGCCTGAGAGGGTCGGACATGCTTCTCCCACTGCCCGCCTTGTGTGTTAGCCTGCTGTAAACTTTTACAGCCCCTTTTTTTCTCCACGTTTTGAGCATTTGGACCCCAACAGGAACCCTTCTCTTCCTCTGGAAAGGCAACTTGACGTCCTCTGCGTCGCTCTTTGTTGCTTTTTTTGTGCCTCGCAGGTAAGCATTAGCCTCGTCCACCTCACTGTGTTCATGTGTTCACTTGCATCGCTTATGTTGGGATTAATTTGCATGTGTGTGACGGTCGTATTGGATAAGAAGGGGAAGTGTCCCAGTCGAGCTGTGTTGCAGAGACAGTGAGGGGTTTTCCCTGGCTCCTCCCTCTCTTACAGGGCGTTCACGTGTTGCAACAGGCTCAAAAAAATGCGCTATTCCCACGCATTGTTTTGCTGACTTCACTGCATGCCGTTAATCCCAATTATTCCCTGAATGTGGTATTTAATTCAAGATTGCGCCTGTTAAATTTGGCGCCCTTGCAACGTGGATAGGAAAACAACCCCTGCAGCATCACTCCCTATGCTAAATTTCTCATGTTTAACTTATTAATTAGCTGTCTCACGCACTCTCAGGCGCTTTGAATGCGTGATTTGCGTGAACAATGCGCAGCTGCTGCCTTCCTTTTACATAATGCCTGTGGTGGATCCTCAGGTGTGACTTGAATCATCTCTCATTAGTCACCTGCAAGTGCACACCAGCCTGTCAGGGTTAGCGCAGCGCGTTACGGCGCACATTTTGGCTCCATTATAAAGCATGTATGTTTTTTTTCCTCCTCGGGTCAGTATCAGGGTGTTTCCTCAGACACGCACATATCAGGCAGACAGGCTGGCAGACGGACATACAAAACACGCCAGAGGAAATGTGCACGTCTTCCTCCTCTGCGCCGTCGAACCTGCAGCGAAACAAGCCTGTGCATCACTGAAGGAGCTAGGTGAGGTTTTATTCTCGCATCAAACCCAACCTGGATGTGCTTTTCTATTATTATTATCATCATGCAATGCGAGCATACCGAAATGCACCGTGAGATGATGTCATTGCTCTAGCGCCACATGTACCAACTGTATGGAGGGGAGAGAATATCATCATCCAGTTGTAGTAAGTGTTATGTAATATTGGTGAGGGGGGAAACAAAGGCTGATTCCTCAAGGACTGCTGCTGCTCTCTGCACCGTGCACAGAGGTAGAGGTGTTGTAGGGGCAAGGTGGAGATGATGCAAGGGCAAGAAAGCTTTATAAATAAGACTTAATGACATTTTTAGTCATGATTTTGTGCTTTTTTCCACCATGCAGGGGTGAGTTTCTGTTTTGTGTTTGCTTGTGCTGCTCTGTGGGTTTGACATCTCACTAACATTTAACTTCAACACCCACATTTTCTTCTCACAAAGCAACATTTGCATGTCAAGGTTGTGCTCTTTTGTTTTATACAAAGGGCATCAGGGCGCAAATGTTTCCCCTTGTGGAGGTGTGTTTTACGACTTTCTGCAGTGACTTAAGTTCAGCAGGGAGATTTCTCTGATAGTAACCTTTATGTGGCCGCCCAGCTGCCCTGAGCGTTCATCACCGGCTCACACAGGACCTTATTGTTTGCATCGTTCGTCATCTGTGCTGACATTCGTCAAAGTGCTCCCTGTATCAGCCTCTGACATGTCAATCAGGCGTCTCCCATAATCAGACGGATCCTCCACCTCTCTGTCCTTTGTTCCAGATCAGAGTGGCAGATAGCAGCTGCTGCAGAGGTTATATTGATACAAGAGGGAACATATTCACACCTTCTCTCCTCCCTCTGACAGCAGGCAGCACCCCGAGCTGAGACCAAGCCGCACTGCACATTATTACAGAGGAGATAGGAGCCGGCTGAGGCACCTGTTTGAGGAATAAACTCAATCAGTGACTCGGTGCTCGACTCTCACACAGCTGCAGAGTGAGAGTCCATGCTCTGCAAGGCTGGTGTATTGATCCGTTTGACTCCATGTTCACACTCACAACATGAATGTGTTTTTTTGTAGATGCACCGAGACTGTGGCTCAGGAGGCGACTCTAGATCCCAATTTCCCCAAGATGCACCTGTGAACTGAGGGCGGAAAAGATGCCGCGTACGAAGCAGAACAACCCGAAGAATCTCAAAGGTGAGTCCACCCTCTAAATTTATGTCCTGCATCTCTTGGATCTGTGAGCTCAAGCTCCAAAGGAGCTGCTCAGTTGTTTCTTCCAGCCACAAGGTAATAGGATCACTTCATAGTGTTGATCTCAGGTGTGTTTGTTAGGCTAAACAGCAACATTGTTTCCTTCCTGTGTCTCTTTTTAAAGAGAGGGTTTCTTCTGTCTCAGCCACACTGCACTGATTTTACCCTCTACCTTTACAAGCCTTCCAGGGCTGGCAGCTGAAAAGCATCCTCACAGCATGATGCTGCCACCACTTCTGGTGATGTTCAGTGTTTGGTGTCTGATGGCCAAAAAGCAACATTTTTGTCTCATCAGACAAAAGAGCTTTCTTCAGCTTGACGATGGAGTCTCTCACATGCCTTCTGGTAAGCCCTAGTGGAGATTGATGGAGTTTTCTTCAACATTGGCTTTCTCTTTGCCACTCTCCAATAAAGTTTTGACTGGTGAAGAACCTGGGGAACAGTTGTATGTAGACTGAATGTGTCCTGCATTGCTTGGATTTGTTGAGGCAAGCTCAAGAGGAGCTGCTCAGTTGTTTTTTCCAACCACAAGGTAATTAGATCCCTTCATATTGTTGATATAAGGTGTGTTTGTTAGGCTTAACCAGCAACATTGTTTCCTTCCTGTGCCCCTTTCTTGAGAGAGGATTTCTTCTGTCTCAATCACACTGATAGATCTGGCCTTGATTTTATATCCTTTGTGATGGCATTGTGCTCAGAAACTATAAAATACTTTATTGAATTTTGTTGAAACAAGAAGCAAATGGTGCGGTACACCTAAGAGTGAGCCTTGTTTTTACAGCACACATCCTTCTGCCGCTCAGTGGAAACACATGTTTATTTTTATTAAGAAACATTTACTTTTATTATTTCAGGATAGTTGCAGAGAGACAAAAATATTGAAAGGAAAAAGATGAGTTGACAGCAAGAAATTGTCTAAGGCCGAGTCAGACTCAGGGCCACTGTTGCCTCTGTACACATAGATGTGTGCTTTAGCAATTTAGCCAAATTTGCACCCAAAATCTTATAAAGTAACTAAACCCCAGAGATTTAGCTGAGGTGCATCTTCCCTGGAGTTAAAAATGCCTATAAAAGATCATGGACACAACTGATCAGTGTAATTTGGCTTTTTTTTGGCACTTTGGCACAAAAACCCTCTTTAATGTCAAAGTCAAAACAGGTTTAAAGTAATGTCAATTAAACAAAAATGTAGTGTAAAATAAGTGACTGCATAACCCCCCCCCCCCCAAAGTTAGTATTTAGATTTAGTAGATGCACCTTTGCCTGCAATCATAGCACTTAGTCTGTGTGGATCGGTCTCGATCAGGCTTGCACATCTGAACACTGCAGTTGTACTCCATTCTTCTTTGAAAAACTGCTCAAGCCCTGTCAGGTTGTGCAGGCATTGGGTGTGAACAATCCTTGTCAAGTCCAGCCTCAGATTCTCTATTGAATGAAAGTAGGGGCTTTGACTCTTTACACTATTTCTGTGTAGCTTTTGCTGTATGCTGTGGGTTATTGTGTTGCTTAAAAATATGTCTTCTTCCAAGCTGTAGTTCTCTTGCAGACTGAATAAGATTGTCCTCAATTGTTTTCCTCTATTTTTCCACATTAATTTTACCCTCTACCTTTACAAGCCTTCCAGGGCCAGCTGCTGAGAGGCATCCCCACAGCATGATGCTTTGCAGTGGGGATGGTGTGTTTGCTGTGATGTGCAGTGTTTGGTGTCCATCAAACATTGCATTTTGTCTAATGGCCATAAAGCACCATTTTTGTCTCATCAGACCAAAAAAACTGTCTTCCATTTGACCATGAAGTCTCCCACATGCCTTTTGGTGAACTCTAGTCGAGTTTTCTTCAACAGTGGCTTTCTCTTTGCCACTCTCCCATAACTCTTTGACTAGTGAAGCACCTGGGCAACAGTTGTTGTATTCAGATTCTCTTCCATTTCAGCTGCTGAAGCTTGTAACTCCTTCAGAGTAGTCATAGGTGTCTCAGTGGTATCTCTTACTAGTCTCCTTTTTGCATGGTCACCCAGTTTGTAGGTTTCTAGGCAGATTCACACATGTGCCATATTCCTTCCCTTTCTTTTCTTTTTTTTTTTTTTAAAGATTTATTTTTGGCCTTTTTGCCTTTATTTGATAGGACAGTGGATAGAGTCGGAAACAGGGGAGAAAGCAGGGAGAGACATGTAGTGCCACGGGCCGGACACGAACCCGGGCCGCCTGCGCACATGGCATGCGCCTTAACCACTCGACTACCGGCGCGCCATTCCTTCCCTTTCTTGATGATGGATTTAACTGAACTCTAGGGGATGTTCATTGCCTTGAAATGTGTTTTTATCTATCCCCTGACTCATCCTTTTTTAATATGCTTTTCTCTGAGTTGCTCGGGGTGTTCTTTTGTCTTCATGGTGTAATGGTAGCCCCGATACTGATTAACCAGTGACTGAACCTTCCAGGTACAGATGTCTTTATGCTACAGTAATTTGAGACACATTCACTGCACTCAGGTGATCCCATTTCACTACTATTGAGACTACTAGCACCAATTGGCTGGACCTCTGTTGGATTAGGTCTGTCACTTTAAATATTTGTAATTGAGTAATTGAGTGTCTGCCTGGATTGTCATGCAGGTGTATCTATGATGGCATAAGCTTCACCTGTAGCCTGCATGTACTTGACATATAGACTCTGTATGAGTGCTCAGCTCTGCTGGTGGTGATATCAGGGAGGTTTTTGGATGTAGATTTGTCATGGAAATGACAAAACTTGCAGTTCTGGTTTTTATCCAACAGCAAAGAACTGGCAGCATTATGTGCTTTAGATCATGTGACCACCAATGTCACTATTGCACATGTGCACATCTCCATCACGGTGAATACAGTCCTCAATTCAAGACAAGAAGTGAATAACAGGTGGGTAAAGCTGAGTTGCATGTCTCTACTTGTCATCTTTTGCTGTTGTTTTGATTGAGAGTCCCTGAATTAGGTTTAATGTAGTAAATGATAATATTACAAAAGATTATTATCAAAATTATTTCTATTATATGATTAAAACAACTTCAAAATATGTACAGGATGACAGCTGAGCTTGTGGCAGTGTTGCTGGTAACTGTGTTTGCATTACATACATTTTCCTAATGCTTCTTTCAGCAAATTTTGTAGCATATCTGTAGACCTCATGTGTCTGTTTCATGGTCTTTGTTGTAATGAAATGAATTCTGGCTCCTCTTTGTCTCTGTATGTGTTAACATACAACACGTCTGTGGATGCATTGTTTGTTTTTGATCTTTAATCAGCTCCAAGCCTGTTGTTTCCATCACATCTGATTGAATGAGTATGGTACATAATATTTATGCAAATAGTGATTTGTGTATATGAATGTGTCGGCATGATTGAGAAAAGTGGGACTTTTAAGGAAAACATGAATTTTACATAAACATGACAGTGCGTTAAATAACATTTAATAAAATGAGGCTGAGGCAGCATATTGAGGCTGCAGCATCTCCCCACAAAGCACCAATTGGCTTGTAGGATTTCGTGTTATGTCGAGAATTGACAGATTTACGTGTCAACAGACGTTTGCAGTTCACAGATCTCTGATTCTGCAGCGTTACATGCTGGGTGTGAAACTGTGCATCACTGCAGTCCATTCTTCATGTGTGTAAGCAGCTAGTCCCTCTGTTTATTTATCATAGAAACACTTCCTGTGCTCTTTTTTTCCCTCATTGAGCTTACTTGGCCAAACAACATAAATAATTAAGTTTGAGAACAGTACATTTCATTGCCCAACAGAGGACCATAGAAGCGGCAGCCAAATGATACTTGGTTCTATTTTTAATGGTGACTGTTCCCTTGTTTCTCACCATGCAGACAACAGGCCACAGCTGCTGCATTGTGGGAGATTTTTATTTGCTTGTGGGTAAAATTTCTCAACCCGGAACAATTTAATGGACAGTCTTTGATTATTATAAAAGTTCCTTTTTCAGGGCTGGATGTAGAGAGATGTGGAATTTGTTCATAAATGTTTAAAAATGTTGACAAATTTAAAGGCCAGATTCTCTGCAGTCATATGCTTCACATCGATAATAGGTAAAGTGTTTACTTTGTTTACTGCCAAGTCAACACCTTGAAATATACTTACATGAAAAATCGATATTTTGCTGTTATACAACACTCAGTCTGACAGATTATCTTTATTGGTGTTCTTTGTCTTTTTGTTTGTGATTTGCATCTCTTTTGTGACTGATTTATGCCTTATGTCTTGGTTTGTTAGTTAACATGCTTTTAAAAAATAACTTGTCACATTATGAGATTTTGTGCCATTTAAAACGTATTTCAGTACTGTGTGACATACTGAGAGAAATAAAGCGTTACATGCTGATGTAGTAATAAAATGAATTATCTGCAGTCCATACATGGTGTTTTATTTATGATGGGATGCTCAGTGCGCTCCCCATTCCTTGTGTTTAGGAGTGGAGTGGTGCTTCCAGCATGTACTAGAGACAGACCATGGTGCATGCTGTAGAAACACAAGCATTATTAGCTCTGAGTGTGTGTGTGTGTGTGTGTGTGTGTGTGTGTAGTTGTCTCAGTAGTTTTAATTTTGTGCACTCACATACATTTTTGCACTTAAATAGTTATTGTTTCATTTTTTTGTATCTCTTTGTGGTTTTGTATTCTTCTTAGTGTTTTGTTACTTTTTGTTGGTTGATTCCATGCTGTATTTGATCTTTATCACTTTGATGATTGCTCTTAGAGGTCATATTGTTTCTCTTTGTTGTCATTTTGTTTCTTTATTGTGATTTTGTTTCTTTGTTGTCATTTTGTTATATTATTTGTCTTTTATTTCTCTTTGTTGTTGCCATCTTGTTTCTCTTTGCTGTCATCTTGTTTCTCTTTGATGTCATTTTGTTTCTCTTTGTTGTCATCTTGTTTCTCGTTATTGTCATCTTGTTTCTCTGATGTCATCTTGTTTCTCTTTGTAGTCCTCTTGTTCCTCTTTAAAGTCATTTTGTTTCTCTTTGTTGTCATATTGTTTCTTTGTTGTCATTTGTTTCTTTGTTATTGTTTTTTTTCTCTTTGTCATCTTGTTTCTCTTTGCATCATCTTGTTTCTCTTTGATGTCATTTTGTTTTTCTCTGTTGTCATTTTGTTTCTTTGTTGTCATCTTGTTTCTCTGTGATGTCATCTTGTTTCTCTTTGATGTCATTTTGTTTTTCTTTGTTGTCATCTTGTTTCTCTTTGTTGTCATCTTGTTTCTCTTTGATGATATTTTGTTTCTCTTTGTTGTCATTTTGTTTCTCTTTGTTGTCATTGGTTTCTTTGTTGTCATTTTTTCTCTTTGTTGTCATCATTTTTTCTCTTTGGTGTCATCTTGTTTCTCTTTGTCATTTTGTTTCTCTTTGTTGTCATTTTGTTTCTCTTTGATGTCATCTTGTTTCTATTTGTCATTTTTTTCTCTTTGGCGTCATTTTGTTTCTCTTTGTGGTCAATTTTTTCTCTTTGTTGTTTTGTCATTTTGTTGTTATTTTTTTTACCTATCTAGGCTTACTTTGTGTCTTTTTTAGGTCATTTCCATGTCCTGGTTCATGTGTTGAACCTCAGTGTGGTTGTTTGTTCCTCTCTGGTTGTGTTTGATGTAAAACACTGACTATCTTTGATATTATTTGATTGTGTCTCTTTATAGTCATTTTATTTCTCTGTGAAGTTTTAATGTTTAATTTTCTTCTAGTAGTTGTGTGTGTCTTTGCTGTTTTGGTTATTCAAGTTGTTCATCTCTTGCTTGTGAATGCACTATCTGAAGAATACTTTAAATGTAGTGATCTGACTTTGGAGGTCAAAGGTCACTGTCATTGGGTCACAACTGTACCTTAAGTCATGAGTCTCTTTGTTGTTGTTCTTGTCTATGTGTTTTTCCATCACATTTTCTGAAGTCTAAATGTTCACCTTTAATTAATTATGATTTCTTTCTTCAGAAACTCTCGTATCATAAACAGAAATGGTTTCACTTCTTCTCTAATGGCAGCTCAGTGTCTTCAAGGTTTGAACTTGATGTAACTAGCTGTATCCGGTTCTGGTGAAATTTCTCAGCATGTTTGGTGGGAAGTACCCGGCTCACTTCCTCATCATCTGATGACTTGTTGAGACATTGAGTTAGGCTTCTTGTTTTCTGTCTGACCCAGTTCATCACCTCTCCTCCCAGGCTGGCTCTCAAGGCTTTCCCTTCATGACACAGGAAAGGATAATTGCATGGCAAGCTATCACATGCTTAAAAAAAAAACTCTGCTGTGGAGGACGTGTCTATTCCAGGGAAGTAGAGAAAGAAAAAAGTGCCTGAAACTGCCCTGAAGCAATCACATTATGATGCTTAAAAAGAGACTGTGCTTGAAGCTAAATGAGCCTTTAACACATTATTCCTTTGCTTAATAACACTGCTGTAATTTATCTCTGCATGGATTCAGAGCTGATGTTTTATTCACTATTGAGAGATTTAAAGATCTGCTCTTCATACTGAAAACTTGACATGCTGGCCGTCAGAAATCTTAAGGTGTTTATCAGATGAATTTGAGGTGTTTCTGCTGGTAAATCTGGGCTATGGAGGAGGGTACAAGTCCAAGCCTGCTGCCATTAAATCAACAATCTGAGCTGAAGACAAAACTTTATAAGTGCCAAGAAAAGATTTTTATCATCAGTTGTTCTTGGAGTGAGTTTTTATGACCTCTCAAGGACAAGCTTGCATTTATTATAGCCTTGTTCCGCCCAAAAAAGCTGTGTGACTGTTATTGAACTTAACCATGTAACAGCAGTTATAATCGAATAATGTCCTATAAAACAACCCAGCAATAAATCTTCACTTTAAGAGGCTTGTAATGATCGGTTTCTGTCTGCATAGTGAAATAAATCTTTATTGATTGAATAAAAGTAAAACAAAGTAGAACCAGTTTTTATGACTTAACCAAGTCCAGAGTTATAGTTCAGGCCATGGGCTGGGCTTCTTTTTGTATTTGATAGCAGTTCTGCATCTTCAATCACAGGATATTAGAAACATCTCTAGTTGTGTTTTCATGGCTCGGTTATATTTTATGTGTCATATTTAACAGCATCTCTAAATTTAAGTTTGACTGCAGGAATAATGAAAGCCGTTATTTATAAAGTAATATTCAAAATTCTAGTTAAAACATGCTTTACAAGGGCAGCAAAATAAAAAAGGCAGCGCATAAAATCATAAGCAAGGGCAATGATTTTAAAGGAGCAAACATGTTTTGCAAGTTTGACAGGATGCAGACACTGTCATAGTACATACTGAGATGAAAATGAAGTACCTGCTACCAAAACTGAGTAGTGTAGCCAGGTAAAGCTGGTACCAGATATGTATGACTCTGTAGTGATGAAGGTCAGGGCTGCTAGAGTCTTTCTCAGATTATGTGCACATGTAAAATATTTTTTTAAAAATGGATACAACTTAAGATAGAAATAATATATAAACACATGTAAGCTAAAATATTTATACTAATGGGAACTTTAAGAGTGCGTTCTTGCTCAAAGTCCTGCTCTCTACACTCTAAGGATGTTGATGAATGGCTTAAATAGGGCCATTTAAAAAGAAAGCCCCTTTTCTTGCACCTTCACCATACACACTCAACGGCTATCTCTTATCTATAATGTAAATGCTTCTCTTTATTAATGCTGGGACCTCTACTTGAAATTTTAGCCTGCCACAGCCAGCTTCTACCCTGCATTTAGCAGGTGGCAGGTGCTCATTTCATCCCATGACTGGAAACATTAATTTTGCTATGAGAAATTGTAATAATTAGAAGTTATGCCTCGCAGAAACACCTGAGACCAGAAAACTGAGTGTAAATCTGCAGAAATGACCAAAATAGAACAGATTAAAGGAGGATGTGTGATCATGAACCTGTACTTATTTGTCAGTTTATGGATAAATGTCGTTATGTCAGTCACTCTACAAACATACTGGAACTGTGAATGGGCAGCTAAACAAGCTGCTTCTATAGTAAGACAATCAACGCGACACCAGACAGCTAACATCAGGTAGCCCTGGGCCACACACCTCTATCGCTGACTTCTTCTATTATAACCTACATCATAACATGGACAATAATGAACCTCAGGATGAACC
Organism: Cheilinus undulatus; assembly: GCF_018320785.1. Classification (NCBI taxonomy): domain Eukaryota; kingdom Metazoa; phylum Chordata; class Actinopteri; order Labriformes; family Labridae; genus Cheilinus; species Cheilinus undulatus. The sequence continues at coordinate 13,977,495 of NC_054880.1, read as the reverse complement.
CCCCACTGTAAACACTGATGTAGTCTAGGTGATGTCACTCACTGTTTTTTGTTGAGGTGTTATGAAGCCAGATGAAGGGCAGTCTCCATATTGGCCAACATCCAGTCAGTGGACCAGCAGGCAAAGACGTGGAACAGGGGCAGACAGATTTTTTTTGTGCAACACATCATCTAGTTTGTTAATGAGCTAGCATTAGGAATGGGCAGTAACACCGTAAAACTTTGTCCCTGGGAATTAACAACTAGCCACAGTATTGTTTTAATTACCGTCATGAAGACTGTGCTGTGTATTAAGTGCATGTTTATAAAAAAGCCTTAAGAATATCTGTCTGTATCCACCAGCATCAACACTGCCTGTGTGTTAAGATGCTTTAAAAGTGATGAATGAAATCCTGGTAATGATTTTAATGCCAATTTGGCAAACCACGAATGTACACATGTAGTTAAACCTGCGCGAATGTTCTCATGCATGGCGTGCCAAAGCAGGGCGCTTGCATCACCTGAGGGGCTTCTCTAAAATCAAACTGTTAAACATTCACCGCTGGCTTTATTGTGATCCACAGCAATGTGATCTTAAAACAAGTTAATTCTTCTTTCTGTGTGTAGATCAGTGATGAGAGATGATGTAGTTTAGGTTTTTAATAACCACAGCTGCTGCCGTGGCAAAGTCAAGCACAATGAAACCATTCTAAGTTTTTAAAAACACTTAAACTTATCTTACCATTTTTTATGTGAAATGTAGATGAAGTTAATGGGTGCTATTTGGTTATTTTAGGCTCTAAAGATTCTGTAACTTGTTATAAGCTTCCCACAAAGTGAACTTGCAGAAGGATGGGGCTTAAATAATTATTAAGGCCAGCCACACACTGCACAATTTTTAAATCTGAAATGATTTTAAAACTGTGTGAGACCACAGATATGAGGACAATTTCAAAGAATTTTCATCTTTGATCCTCTGAACGCACACACTAGATGACTCAGCCAGACTGTCAGATCACTGAAGACCACACACCTGCCGACCTGCCACTCACCTCGGTGATCACGTGACTTCAGAAAAAAGAACACGGATGTCTGTCAATACTGTCTTGCTGTCCCTCCACAACAGGCTGTGGTGGCATGCGTTACAGGTGCAGCAAAAATCATAAAACATGGGAAAGACTCCGGATGAAATCCTGGCTGGAATTAAGTTAAAGTTGTGTTTATGGCTGTGAGCGGTTAAAGTACGTATGATCCGGCTGTCCTAGCTAGCATATTCCCTTTAACTAAAATATCACAAAACAAACAGCCAAACTCCTTATAAAGCCTTAAAACTTAAAAACAGATGAAATGTAAAAAATACAACCCACATACAGTTGTTACCAATGAAAATCATCTTTACTGAGACAAAGAAAAATCTGTTTATGGCACCAGACAGTAAAGTAACTAGAATCACTGCCTTGCAGTCTTCTGCTTCTGTTAGGTAGACAGTTGGCAGACAGATTAAAGTTGTGGTAAAGAAGAAGTGCTGGTTAGTTTCTGATTATTAAAGAATATTCCTGAAAAAGTTCTTGATGACCCAGACGGATGGATGGATGGACAGACCAGTTGAAAACCAAAAAACATAATTCCTCCGGCCTCGGCTGTTGCTGGAGTGGAGGCATAAAAATTGACATTTTTATATGGGACCAAATGGGAATTCCTTGGATTTTGGAGCCTGCCTCGAGTGGACAGTGGAAGAACTGCAGCTTTTCTCACTTCCTCACTTGCTATATTTTTTTAACTTTGGATGTTGCCCTGTGATTTTACCACAGGATGTGTGATAAGACAATTGTGAGAGCCGTTTCCCTGAAAATACACGCCCACTAAATCTGTAGATAAAGCTTGTGAACAAGCACAAAAGTATGGCATATTTTGATTAGCATTTAGGTTAGAATGCAAACAAATTTTTTTTTTTTTTTTTTTGACAAATCTTTTGAGCTACTTTGGCAAAATAGTCTTGAATCTATTTCAGAAGTGATATGATACGATAGCTATCTGTATGTGTATTGTCCCTGCAGGGAAATTCTCCTCGTCTCTAGAGCTGCACACATGTAACTGCCTCTGCAGTAGTACTAGCACATCAAAACAATAAAAACAAACAGACGATCTCTGATTCACCATAAGCCACGAATAGTAAACACAGTTGTGGTGTGATTTATACTATTTTATGCAGCATAGTGCATGATTTATTTACTGATCCTTTTTTCCCTTTGAGACTTACAGAAAGAAAAAAAGCTGCTCACAGGTGCTCAATGAATCATATACCCTGAAGGGACAGCTGAGAGATTCATTCATGAAACTCGGCAGATGAACAAAATCAAGGTTACCTCAGTGCAATGTAGGAGCTATCAAAGGTTTCCCTCTGTTAAACCCCGTTATTTCACAAGTCCTTTTGTTTAAGCAGCAAATACTCTGATTTGTAACCCCGCCTGGGGCTTGTGAATGTAAATGTACTTGTGTGTGTGTTTTCGTCAGGAATGATCCTATGACGCAGTTTGTGGGCAACAATGCAGGAAGTTAGGAGCTCGTGTCCCCCGTCCGTGCAGTCTTTGTTTACTTTAGTCAAACAGCTGGTCTCTTAGCAGCTCAGGAGGGAGACGCAGTGGTTTCCCCTTCAGACAGACACAAACTCTCTCTGAGGACAAATACACAACAAACTCACTGCAGCCAGGCAATCTGAATCATCACGTTAGCGTTCTTTAATGTGTTCAAATGGAAAAATCTAAATTAATCGAGTTACAGAGATGTGATTTGTTTCAGAGTAAACCTGGGGATGAAAATCATCGACCACCCACCTGGATAAATTTGGGATACTACTAAGTTGTGCACTCTTTTTCCACTTCACTCTAGCCTGGAGAAATGACTATTCACAGCTTCAAGTTTCTGACAGCACCACTTAATACTGTATCATATCTTTTTGGAAAGTTTTATTTTAAAAAAATCAATTGATTTGGGCAGGATTTAAGCAACTTAATTAACAATCCTGGAAAAATTCATTCAACTCATCATATTTTCAGGCCTGCGAAGAGTGAATAACACTTTCTAATACTTTAATATTTTATCTATGAAGGTATAAAAGTAAATTTAGGTAAAGTGCCAAGACGCTCTGGCTGCAGACTGAGCTCTGCGGTCTGTGAGACGACAGCGAAAGTTAGAGTTTAACTGACCAGCAAACTGAATTACAAAACTTATAGTAAAGCTCTGAAAACAGTCTGTTTATGGGAAAAAACACTGCAAAGCAGCTAATGTAGCTAAGGCTAAAGCTAACTAAACTATGTTAGCTACATAGGTAATGTAGCTGAAGACTGTACACCTTTACAATTTTGCAGATCTCCTTATTCCATATTTGATTCATTAAATATGTATGTAGCTAAAAGAGGTGCTGTAAAAATATTCACATCTGGATTGCAGACGCTAATTTCTGTGATTCTGACTTAAATCAAAATAAAAAAAGATATTTTAAAATGTACTTTGTCACAGCCTAAGTGCATTTTCAACACAAAGCACACTGCTGCTGCTCCTACGCTGCACTATTAGCATTAGCAGCGCTAGCTCTCAGTGTAAGCAATGTTTAAATGATTGTGTCTGATTCTGCCTGCTTCATCTTTGGACCTGTGAGTTACTCCGCCTCTCATGTTTTGCCAGAAAAAAAGTTTTAAGACTCATGGTGGATTCTACAATCCCAGGAAGGAGAAAACCTGACCCAACGTGTTTGCTTAGTATTCTAAACTAATGTAGCTTTTTCAGCAACAATTCATGTCTTAGTTTACATCATACAGACACGTTCACTCGGAGTAAAACTAATCAGAACAACAGCGAACAACTGCTTACCAGTACAGACGATAAAAACAACAGGACCTATCATCTTTTTCATGTCAAAGACCGGTGTTATGGTTTAATGGGTGACCACATTAACTGGTTACACAATAAAATGCATCTGGGTTAATAATAGATATCGAAAACGCCCACTTTGTTTATTCTTTTTTCTATTAAACTCATATCTTCTGAACATAAAGTAGACATAACAGAATACGTTCAGTGTTTTAACAGTGTTGTAACTATGACAACGCCACATTCAGCTGAACAGTCACCAGTTAACATGGTCACTAGTTAAACCATAACACCTGTGTCCCTACAGAATTCTGAACAGTGAAGGCTTTAGGTTTATGATCCTTTTTTTTCTTGCTGCTGAGTTTCTGATAAATATGTTTCCTGCTTAAGCCCACGCATTATATTTCTAATTATTTTGCAGTCTAAGCAAAAATCAGTTTTCTTTCTTATTTTAATTAGCTAGAAAAAAAGTCTACAAATATGCTTAAAAAAAGCATTATTTTGAGCACATTTTGTTTAGCTTTTTAATAAAAAATAAGTTCTGAATCAAATCGTGACCCCCAGAATCCTGAGATACAAATTGTGAGGTACTGAAAGTTTGACATCTCTAGTGGCTAATGTAGCTAAAGCTAACAAAGCTACATTAGCAATGCTAGTTTATGCTACTTCTGTTAAAGCTAACTTCGCTACATTACCTACATAGCTATGTAGGACATAAACGACATGATGCGAGTGAGCTTGACAGGTAGCCGTTGTTGTCCTCTGTAAGTGGAGCCAGTGAGTATGTCAAACTCTTGCCGAAGTCAGTCAGGGGAAGAGCAAAAAGCTTTTGCGCATTTTTGTGCCGTTTAAATAAAAAAATGATCAAACTGCAGCTGTAGCCACATCTGTGATAATCTCTTCACTTTACTGTTTACAGGCTTTCAGGTAAACTAAACCACGCCTTTAGCTACCACCTGGTTCCTCTCCAAAGATGCTGATTGGTTCTTACTTAAAGCTTTGCTAGATGGATCTGCTTTATGACAGACATGGAAATTGGCTAGTCCATTGGTTTGCATGGTTGGGAGGTTTGTTAATGTAAGACTAAATTGAAATGTGATCCTCAGCATAAACACCAATTTAATAAACACTCTAACCTTTAAAATGTGTGCACTCATCTGCATGCACTGTTTTCCTCTTCATTCAGTGTTACTCTCTCCCTTCAGTTTACCTGTGTTTATAGATCTGACTCTGCATTCCTCGTGTCTTATAAAAAAGCACCAGAGCCCGACAGGTCTGGATCCCCGCGAAAAACACACTGCGTGATAAATCGAGAACAACAGCAGTGAAACAGAGGCTTCATTTAACAAGGTGGAAAATGTTTACCCTATAAAACCGGAGCAGGGAGATGGAGATGGAGTTTCCCATCCCTCCAACATGCCTCACGGTGCTGACAATGATGTTTAAACACAGAAATAGTTTGTGTATTTTATTACATTAGCCTGAAGCCTTATTAATGTTTATAAGAGTAATTTAAAAGGGTTTTACTGTGCTTATTAAAGCAGGTGCTGAACTGTCTACACGAGCCAGAATGATCAGACTTCTGTTTGAAAGTGTGTTTTTTTTTCTCCCTCTGCCTCGGCCATTTGCATCAAATAGTTTTCTGTTAATGATCCACAAGCCTCTGACCTCAGCGATCACTGTGGTTAAATGTCCACGGTCAGAATAAGCTGCAGCACTGACAGAGCTTGTGTGTGTTTCTTTAGAGCTTTTAAAAATATTTTCGTGGCTCTTGTTCTGCAGAGATCTGAGCTCATTTTAGCCACAGAGTGAAGGTCAGGGAGGTTTGTGATGCCTCTTCTGTCCCTGGCCTTGTCTTTAACCTGCACCGACGATCATTCCTGAATCCTTTTAATCCCACTGTCAGACCAGGGTCAGGGTCTTCTGTGTACCACTACATTTTTTTTTTTTTTTTTTGTGTGTAGTAGAAAACAGGATGTGAATAATGAGCACTATTTTATCCATTTTCTTCAAGTCAGAGGGACATTTAAACTGTTTTTTGGATGTTTGGGTCAGTGTCTGTAATCTGCATACTATTACATATCCAGATAGTCTGCAATGCATATGGGGCAGCTAAGAACAACCAGTAAGCTCATGTTTACGCTTCAGATTTCTAGCCATATGGTACAAGGTTGAGAGTCTGTCGTCTCTCAGCTGGAAGGTTGGGGTAAATTACGTGTCGGTAGTCCTGGAAAAAAATCAGTTTAAGTAAAGCCTCACAGAGAATCTGGCATGGCTGTAGATTTTTGATCATCCTACATTTTTTTCTGCGAACGTATCTTTTTATGGATGTTTTTTTTTTTTTTTAAATTGAGAACATCTGAATATTTTTGAATAGAGTAATCCGTTGTGCCTTTACTACTTTACCTATTAGTGTGCATGGTGTGCTGAAATTTCCCTTGATTTTTTGGTACTTTTTATTTAAAATGGCATGGTACCAAAATTCCCTGGCGTTTTGTACCACTTGTTGCACTGGTGAAAGTGACTGGTAGCGTTAAGCAGGCTGGGAGAATTAAAACGTTTTTACGTGGATCTCCAGAAGATGGCAGTGTGAGCACGGTAGGAAGACAGTGTCAGTGGTGAAGTAGACAGATGTCAGATTAATACAGCGTGAGCCTCAGCCATGAGAGGAAGCATGTCCACTACTAACGATTCAATCATCACAGCACACACTTAAACATCAACACACACACCTATCCTAGGAGTACAAAACACAGCTAGTAAGAAGATGATGAGTTAAATTAAATTATTGAGCTAAATTATGCTACACAGTAAATGTAGCATTAGCAAATCTGTAGCATGCCGCTGTTATGCCCAACGTAGCTACTTTAGCTCTAGCTGCGTTAGCTAATGTTAGAAAGCATGACCAGTGGCTCACTTTACTTTCGTTTGCTTTAGCTAAACATACATAAAGCAGACATAACAAAACAAACATAGCTACATTGACATCGTAGTGTTAACTACGTAGCTATAATAGCTAATGTGAGCCACTGTTTGCTTATCTACTTTTAAAACAGAACATAAGTTACCCCAGAGTTAGCCCTCTGACCTCTTTCTCTGTTTTATTTATGAAATGTAGCTTAGTCTGTGATGTTTGCAATGTTGTTGTTTAATGAATGTAACTGACAGACTTTGTTTATGGATAAATTGAATTGAAAAAAATTCTAAAATGGGAACTACGTTGTACTGGGAAATTACATCACTTCCATTCTGACAGAGGTGGCGTTGCACAGTACTGGTCTGCAAGATCTGCGGTCTGCCAGACCCCTCTCCAAATTAACATAATACTACCAATTCCTTCAGCAGAATATTTTCCACTTTTGAGAAATTTACCAGCAACAGTGGTTGTTTAATAATAATAAGAACAGTAACTTTATTTGTGTAGCACCTTTAAAAATGGAGATTTATGAAGTGCTTTGACAATAAGCAGAATCACAATTAAGACAAAGCATCATAACACAAGCAAAGAACACAACAGGAAATCCCCAACAATAGAAGAACCCATGAAAACATCATAATCATCCTGGTTGACACATTATAAAGCCCAAAAACATGTCAAGTTAAAAAGACAGAAAACCTAGGTATGCAAAATTCCAGAGTAAAAGTAAAGACCAAGAATAACAACCCAGAATAACCTAGACCAATCCAGGCAACACAGGAACCCAGCTACAAAAAAAAGACCTAAGGACCAGAAATATAATAGTATCCAAATTATAAAGAAGAGAAAAAAAAGGTATATAAATTTAAAAAAAGTGTCAAAAATGATTAAAATCATAATAATGATAATAATGAGGTAGACTAGAAACAACAGCAAAAAGAGGTAAAAACGATGAAAGTGGAGAGAGTGGGTAAAGTGAAGATAAACAGTAGCAATCAGAATCAAACCAGGAATAAAATACAAGCAGAGAAGAGCAGACATAGAAGCTTTGAGGTAAAATTTGAGGAAGAAGAAGAGGATTTAAGAGAGAAGAGTGACAAAAAGAAGAAAGACGACATCACATAAGAGCAAGTCTATAAAAATGAGTTTAATGCAGCTGATTAAAAAGATGTCCCTGATTCTGCATGCCTTATCTCCTCGGGCAGGTCCTTCCAAAGTCAAGGCACCCTGATGGAGAAGTCCCTGCCTCAACTTTGGAGTGACCAGGAGGCCCCCGCCTGAGGATCCAAGGCTGCAGCCTGGCTCGTAGGGAGTTAAAATTTCTGTAAAGTAGCTTGGAGCCAGGCCCTTAAGTGCTTTAAAAGTGATTATTAAAATCTTAAATCAATTCTAAAACTTACAGGGAACTAGTGTAAGGACGCTATAATGGGGGTGATGTGATGCCGTCTGTTAAAACTAGTAAGAAGCCTAGCCTACTGCTGTGTTCTGAACTGTAGGCGAGAGAGGGATTTTCTAGTGATACCGGAGGGAAGAGAGTTACAGTAATCAAAGGTAAGTGCATGGATGACTTTTTGAGGTCTGACTGGGTGAGCATTTTTTTATTTAGTTTAATAATGAAGGATGATCCCATGCTATTTCATCAAATAGCTACAACAACAGACTTTGTAATAAACTAAATGAGTGACTGTTGACTGCCAAATTACCGTGACATATTAAATGTAAAAAACCCGAAGATTCCCCATATTTCCTCAGCCGAAACTTCAATCTTAATTATTTTCCACCACTGTCTAATTGGCTTCATTTCCGGCCATAAGATTATCAGCTTTGCTTGTTAGCATCAGTGTCTTCCATGGAAACACTCGCTGGCGAAAACAGCCACACAGGGAGTAGAAACTTACACCCTTGTTTACATAAAGATGTCCAAAATTAATTTTAACCCTTGTAGAAAAAATGTAAATATTCTAACAGCTGCATGACAGCTCAGATATCTGATATAATGTTTGAGGAATTTAACTTAGAGCTGGATGTGCTAAGTTTTTATGATTTCTGCTTATATAAAAGCGATGGAGGTGCACAGAAAGAGTTAATGTCCTGGCTCTGCTGAATGGATTTTTACATGTTGTGTCATGCTCAGGCAGCCAAACCAGTGTTTCCGTACAGTCCCTTCAAATTACAGTGTGCGAACGCTGCGAGATTCACACAAAGGGAACTTCTCTCCCAGAGGCGGGAATAAAAGTGGTTTTAGCAACAGTAACTACAACAAGGCAGGCTGAAACTAGTTCAGGGATGTCTGTTTAACTTGGTAACCTCAGAGCAGCTTTCACTTTGACACAGAGGCCGGGCTGGGACAGGGAGGGAGGAATTTTAATGGCCTTACAGTGTTTTTGTGTGAATGAAATTGAATATGTGCTCATTTTGCCATCCTGCTATGTGGGTTAATGTCTATTCCTGGTTTCATATGAAGGAAAAAGAGCCTCTGCTTTGGTCCTTTAAAGCCGAGCGCTGCTTCTAATGGAAGAAACATGAACCCAGTGTGTAAAATATATTTAGAAAGATGGAAAATGTGATGAGAGCGGTCTCGTGCCCTTCTCCATTTTGTGTGAACTCTTAATTGCGAGGTGTATCTCACAAATTGAGTGTTTTTCATCACCTCGGGCCGTCTGCTAAGTGGAGGGCGGTCACTCGATGACGAATCTGCCCTCGGGGGCAACTTCACCGTGGAGGAGCCGCCCCAACACCTGCCAACATCTGGTTCTGAGGAGACACACTCATTTGTGAGGATTTCAGCTGGCAGACTGTTAGTGTAATTATTATTTCATCTTTTTTACAAATTGGTTATTAATCACACAGCAGGCCAAACACTGACACCTCTACTGTCACTGAAAAAGAAAATATGATTAAGTAGCTATACTGAGCACTTCTTTATTTTACTTGGCCTAAAATCCCTTGCTAAAGAGAAAACCTCAACTTCTTACTCTACTAAACCCTGTCAGTTTAACAGCTGGTGATGAAAAATCACTCAAATACCAGAAACTTTTTAAGTTTTATTCACAGTATTGAAACTTTGGATGTGTGGCTTCCAACATTTGCAGCTTCTCTTGCTTTACTTTGTTGGTGTCCTTGTACTTCATCAGTAAGTAGAGAAACAATGAGCAAATTAACTGATAACTACTAGTGTACTATCAAAAACATAAATTAATCTCCACTCAGTACCCCATAATGAAAAACTGAAAACAGAATTTTAGAAATTTTTTCAGATGAACTGAAAAGAAAAAACTGAATTGTCACATTGACACAGGTTTTCAGGCCCATTACTCTGTTTTTATTTGAAGCACATTTGACAGCGAATAGCGCCTTGACTCTCTGAATATGACACAACAAGCTTTGCACACCTGGATTGGGGGATTTTCTGCCATTGATTTTGGAAATCTTCTTGAGCTCAGTCAGGTTGAATGGGTACCGCTGATGAACATTGGACTGAGGTGAGGCTTCCATCTAGCCACTCTACCATAAAGCCCAGATCAGTGGAGGGCTGCAGTGATAGTTGTCCTCCTGGAACTTTGTCCCATCTCCACAAAGGAGTACTCTTGGGGACCTTCAGTGCAGACTTTTTATGTAGCCTTCCCCAGATCAATCAACAATCCTGTCTCTGAGCTCTGCAGGTACTTCCTTTTACCTCATGGCTTGGTTTTTGCTCTGATATTCATTGTCAGCTGTGAGGCCTGTCTTTCCAGATCATTTCCAATCAATGTAGTTTACCACAGATGGACTCCAGTTAAGGTGTAGCAACATCTCAACAACGATTTGCAAAAGTTTCTAAAAGTCTGTTTTCATTTTGTCATTATGGGGGTACTGAGTGTAGATTAATGAGAGTGATTTTTTTTCAACTGTAGCATCAGGATAAAACATAAGAAAATTGTAAAGGAGAAGGTAGTCTGAATTCACTTTGTCCAGAGCAAAAGTTGTGGCTCTTGAGTTCACTCTGACTCTAGATAGTGACATTACTTTAATTAATTCTTCCTCCTCTGAAGTCTTACTGCAGCTTCTCTTCCTCCCACCTCCCCTCTCTGTGTTTACCGCTGCAGACTCTCAGTTTGAATGTCAGTCAAACTGCCTGTTTATCAGTTGCTGGTGACTAATTCAGGAGCTAACAGCAGCCGCATACGTGTGCAGGAAAGGTTGTTGTGTTCTGTACTGTGTGTAACCCATACATGAAGTCGTTCATCTTCTCATCTTGTGCTGCAGCGTCTCTTTGTGGAGGCAGAGACGTATTTTTTTGTGTGATCAAGGAGTCTTTCATTAACAGTTGGATCCCTTTTTTTTTTTCTTTTTCCTCACCACCCACTCGTCCATTTACGTCTGACCCCCTGCAGTCCTGTGACCTGGCTGTTTTCAGCCTCATGTGTCGTCCTGGCCCTCATCTTGTGCCTGCTGCCCAATCAGTCAAATTATTGGGCTTAAACTTTTCAAAGTAAAGTGTTGGTGAAGGCCTCAGGCCTGCTGAGCTAAATTGGAGCTAACGAACAGTGACCTCTGTGTGCATACACAAACACTTTTCCTCCCCTCCACAGGTGTGTTTGGCCGTCCAGAGAGCCACTTCCTGGAAACTTTGTTGAGATGCATTGATGTTGGCAACTCGGAAAGGTGAGCAGGACTTGATGAGGGGAAAAAGCAGGGCGGGGGCCGGCAGGATTTGCCTCTGCTGGCGTCAGCACAGAGACCCAGAATAGTGGAAGAAATTCTCTCTGCGGTGGTGCAACAGGACCAACGTTAAGACTGGATGTCACATTATTCGTAGGTGTGCTCATGACACATTTAGGGGGGCGGAGAGCTGCTCCTATACTCACTGAGGATGTATGTCATCTGCAGAGAAATACCCCCAACAAAACCTGCCTCTGTTAGACGGAGGCTGCTCATTCCCAGCGGGTCGTTTTTATGATTGCAGGGAAAATGTGACTTGAGTTTAGCTGCCAGAGTTACACGTTAAGAAATCAACGGCTTTGGAAAATCGTCCCCAATCAAAAAAGAAAGGAGACAGACGGAAACCCTTAAAAGGGTTGTTTTGTGGGGGCGCCTTTCGTGTATGTGTGCAGCTGCCTGTGTGTGCGTATGCAGAGCTGGCATTGCTTAATGGTTTGCACACGCAAAGCCCGATGTAGGGGTTGCCAGGGAAACAGAGCAGCATGAGTCTCGGTCTGCAGGTGCTGTTGGTTGTGTCCGACTACTGGAAGCTCCTATGAGGGCGGAGGGAGGGGAGGAGAAGGGGGAGAGAGGGGTAAATAAGAAGAAGGGTGGAAAAGCCTCCTGAGGGGAAAAAAGCTCTCTGGTTAAAGAAGAGGGGGAACAGATTCACAGGAGAAAGTACAAACAAGGCAAGTTTGCTCTTATGATGCAGTTTTTGTTTATCGTATGGTAGTTTAACATGTGGCACATGAATATGTTTAATTCATGAATATGTTGTTAAAAAATCTGAATGTTAACCCATTTAAACCCAAGGTTGCCAAAAAAGAAAAAAAAGTCCCCCAAAACTGGAGTATTGTTAGAAAACAACCTCCCAAAACCTGAGGGTTTTTGAGAAACTGCACAGAATTTTAATGTTTATTGTTTTTTAATTTCTTTGCCTCTGTAGCAGAAAGAAACATGATAGAAAGTCTTGAAAGCTTAAGTTTAGCTTGGACAGTAAGTCAGTGCATTTCTTCTAAAGTTCATCTACATTTTAAAATCATCAACAAACAGCACACAAGGAAACAAATAAAAACAATTGAATTTCTCTTCCTATGTAGCAGACAGAAATATGAAATTGAAATGATTAAAAAACTTAAAAGTTGGAGCTAAGAAGTTAAAGTTGTTATCCAGTCTGTTATATTTAGCTTAGATTTTTGTAAAAATATGTTTAAGTTTTTGGTCAGACACTGAATTTGAGTTGTCTAGATGTTGCCCTTAAACAAACTGTGATGCCACTCACATTTGCACTCTTATGAACATAAACCATAATCTCTAAAATATTGGGCCCTCTGAATCACTTCTTACCTTAAAAGAAAAAAAAAAACATCCATCAACCTTCAGTGTGAAGGCTAAAGGGAATAAAACCATTTTTTATATCCTATCTGCTTACCACAATTTTATTTTAGTCAAAATGTTGCAGCAAGTTTACCCTAACTGCAAAGACATTGCATCAGGTCTTAAAAGTAAAAGCACGCCAGCGCCTCATCCTGTCCTAAAGGTATCGACATGCTAATGTTACATCTGGTCTAAATTGGTTTTAATTGAATGCCATCAGATCGACGCAAAGAGGCAGCAGCTCAACTCAGACACTGAACAGCAAAGTTAGTCTTATAATACATCATACATCTGTATTTGCATATTTTCCTCTTATTTTCAAGACAGTCTGGCTGCAGACCACAGATCTCAGATGCCATCCCCTTGCAGACAACTATGCTGAGATGCCGTGTCTCTCAGAGCATAAAATACACGCTAAAACTTTCAAAATAAAATTTTATTAGACTTCCAGTTAGGGTTAAAGCTAGGGGAAGAGTTATGGAAGGGGTTTGGGAACAAAAAGTTTAAAGTCAAAAAACCCAACCTGCAAAACCTGATAAATAAATATTTAATAGAGCTGAGTAAACAGTCTGCTTACAGGAAAAAAGCTTATCCTCTCTGAAAATATGCTAACATAGCTGAGGATAAAGCTAACAAAGGTTTAGATGTTAGATGTGTAGATGTTAGACCTTTAGGTGTATAGCTAATGAAGCTACATAGATAACGTAATAAATTTGAGGCTAACAAAGCAACATGAGGTATTTAGATAATGTAGCTACATAGCTAATGTAGTCAAATCTATAGCTAAAATAGCTAATTTCAAAGCTAACAAAACCCCTTTAGGTGTGTACATAATGTAGCTAAATAGCTAATGTAGTCAAATCTATAGCTAAAATAGCTAATTTCAAAGCTAACAAAACCCCTTTAGGTGTGTACATAATGTAGCTACATAGCTATTGTAGCTAAAATTAAAGGTAACAAAGCTGTCCTAGGTGTGTAGATAATGTAGCAACATAGCTAACATAGTTAAATTTAGAGCAAACAAAACCACATGAGGTATGTAGATAATGTAGCTACAAAGCTATGGGGCTAATTTAAAAGCTAACAAAGCCCCATTAGGTATGAAGATAATATAGCTAAATAGCTAATGTAGCTAAATTTAGTGATAACAAAAGTACCTTAGGTATGTAGATAATCTAGCAACAAAGCTAAAGTAGCTACTTTAGGTATGTAGATAATGTATCTACTCAGCTAGCAAAGCTAAATTTAAAGCTAACAAAGCTATTTTAAAGGTACAGTGTGTAAAATTGGGAATGTCAACATCTAACAGTCATTTCTGTAGTGTGATGCTCATTTCTTTGGTGATAACTGTGGGAACCAGTGAAGTTTAAAAATCAATACATGCTTAACTGTTATTTGGTTCCTTCTATGGTGCCATAGAAACAGGCAAAATGCAAAAATCCAAGATGGCAGCGTTCTTGGAGGGGACCCTATGTATGAATAAAAGGCTTATTCTGAGTTAATTTAAAACATAAATTTAAAAAATGTGTTATCAGATGTCAACACTAATTTAGATCAATCTACTTATAAATGTTATGTTTCATTTTAACCAAGCTTGTTTTGCTAAATGCTAATAGGCTAAATATTACACACTGCACCTTTAAGTATATAGATAATGTAGATACATAGCTAATGTAGCTAAATCTAAAACTAACAAAACTATATTATTTGTGTAGGTAACGTAGCTTCACAGCTAAAATAACAACATTTAAGCTAACAAAGCTACATTAAGTATGTTGATTATGTAGCTACATAGCTAAATTTAAAGCTAACAAATCTATGTTAGGTATGTAGATAATGTAGCTTCATAGCTAATGTAGCTAAATGTAAATTTTAAAAAGCTACGCTAGGTATGTAGATAATGTAGCTTCTATGATGAATGAGCAACAGTCCAGACTAAAAAAACCTAAGTCACCCTCACACATAGGGCCGACCTAACCACAAGGCGCTAAGTTCCTCAGCTGGTGGGAACAAGACCTGTGCTGTAAAACAATGCTGTGAGTTGTCAGACATCAAGAAAAGTATTATTGAAGCTCAAGTTCATTAGCCACAGTTTCGGTTTCATGGAGGAATTTCACATAATGAGGGAGAAGGCAGCTAAAAGTGCGCTTCCTGATTTTGCACTGGGAGCAGGTCTCAAAGAACTTTTGACCAGGAAGACCACCTCTAATGGATTTCCTCCCTCATTATGTGAAATTCATCTATGAAACAAAAACAGTGGTTCCCTGTTTATTGAATACACCTTATGGAGTTTTAAACAGTCATCAATTTAAAACGACGAGTAAGTAACAGAGATTGGCAGAGCTAAGCAGTGCGTCTCTCCTCCTCATGTTTTGTTATTGCTTTGATTGAGAGCCCCCTGGTGGTGAAACCATGTTTAATCCTGATTTCTTTGTTGATTTCCTTTTATTTACCATCATATTTTTCATAGTAGTTGTTGCTAAGTGAACCTCAACATGTACCAACCAATCTCTAAGAGTGCTGTTCTCATCCTCGCTGTTCCATCATGACCTCTCCACCCAACCAGCCCGTCATCCTTCATCCATCCTGCCTCCTCTTGGTCCGGTCAAATCATGCATTGATTCATAAGGCTGTTTAAAGAGCTGCTGACTTCTCCTGTGTATATTTATAAATACAGTTACTGCACTGACAAAATAGATTTTAATTAATTCAATATAAGCATTTTAATTCTCCTCTATGCATCTGGGACTTGCTAAAAATGTATAAATTAATATTAAGCCTCATTTCTTCAGCCTTCAGAAGACCTTGACCTGAAGTCTTCCGGTACTGCCGCAGCGACCAGATGTTTAGGATGAGGAGGAGGGCAGGTGGGCAGGTGGATGAGGAGGAAGAGGTTAGCTGTGCAGTTTCCTTAAGGTCAGGCGTGGGCTGTATTTATCAACACTGACACTTTCTGCGTGGGACGCCTGCCATCATCACAGCAGCCAATCAGAGCACAGATGTGAGTCACATGCACCAGGCAGGGGGATGACTAACAAACTATGAACCTCATGGGAATGGAAGTTGTTTGATTCACTTGCAGGCTACAAAACTGAAGCAACAACACTTTTAAACCCCTGTCAGAGGACGTGTCACTTTGCTGTCTTTAAAACTCCACTCGACAATTCTCTTCTCCATTAGACATTAACTCATCATTTCAACACATTATTTTTGTTGTTGTTGTTGATATCCTCCTTCCTAAACACTCTAAGATCTGTGAGAGCAATTTGAAGTGATTAGAGAAAATTGCAGTAAGTGTTATTTTGTGTTCAGCGAAGCATTTTCTCCTCTGTTTGTTGATGTAGCTCTGCTGAGACAATAGTTTCACATGGTGCTGATGCTGAAACATCTTGTTTTCTTTGCTGAAACTGAGTTCTCTTGTGTCTTGTGGACATTTTTTTTGTTTTGACCAAAATTTCCAAATGTTTTCCTCTGTCTTTCCTGCATAATGTTCAACTTCAGGTTTAAAGAATCACAACAAAGCACAAGACCCCACAACTGCATTTTAAGTTTAGTCTTTGTTACAGAGATGAGGCGAGACTAAAATGTTGGTGCAGGACTATTCATTCAATATTTATGACATTTCAGCCCTGTGTGCATAATCTGTTTTTCTAAACTGAAGCAGAGGTGTGAGAGAAGGAGGGATGTGTGTCTTTGTGTGTTTTGTTCAGAGCAGCGAGACAGACAGTGCGAATTGTAAATAGGCTGAATATGTAGCTGTATTCCAGGGGTAGTATTTGCATCAGATTAAACCAAAATATGGTAGGCCTACCTTCTGCTGGAAAAACTCCATTCACTCAGTGGCTGCTGCTGGTAGTAGCATGCAGATGAGCATGCATATAAAGTGGCCCACACTTTGTAAACGCCCAGTATGTAAACAGTAATTCAGTCAGGACCACTTTGTCAAGAAACACACGATTTGCAGCTATAAATATTTCTTTATGAGCAGTTATTAATCTGCACTTATTGCTATTATTTATGTTTAGTGGTGTGACTGTTCTGGAATTCCCCTGCCCTTCCACGTGCCTATATGGAAAGCATTTAGCAGGAACAACACACATTCCTGCTTTTCCTATGCCAATAAGGAAAGCCTGAGGCAGGGAGTAAAGCAGCAACGCCCAGAGCAGAGCAGGCATCAGTGACAACAGAATGACACTGACAGAGTCAGAAGCAGAATGAAGGAGGAGCTGGGGTGGAGGAGGGTTGTAAGCACAGCTTGCAGAGAGAGCTGCAGAGAGCAGTTTAAATGAGGTAGCATGAGAGTGATTAGCCAATATGTGTTTAGAACGAATCAGCTGGTCGTCAGCTAATGAGTGCTTGCAGCTGATCACAATTATATGGCGGACTCCGTGGCCTGCCTGAGCTAAAGCTGTATCAGTGAGGGCATGCTTATTATATATTATTTTCAATGACTTTTGAATTTCGTATCAAGTTACTTACCACAAAATTACAGAAACAAACAGAATTTCCCTCTGACTTTTGAACGCAGATAATTGAAGCTGTCTTCATGTCTGTTTTATATTATGGGGATGTAAATTACAGACACATTCTTGCCTCTATTTTAAAATCCTTTATCATTTTGCCCACAGATTTATCTGCCTCTTGTCATTGCCTCCTGTGCTACAAAGTTGTGGCCTTTGTTGACAGTGAGATGTGAGAAACACTGGCTACTATTTAAGCCCTCACTGGAAATCTGTCCTCCTACATGACCTCTTTATCAGCTGGGCAGATAGTCATTACAAGACTTGATGAAGTAATTGGCCGATGCTCAAGGTGCCAAGAGTTAATACTGAAATTGGAAAATCATCCTTCAACTTTTATGCTGCACATAGTTGGAACACTTAATACTCTAAAACCTAACACAATTGTAAGTATGGGTGAATTTAAAAACATGATTATAAACTATGCACTCTTGTGCGGTTTATGACTGCAGTCTGCTTATTTCATGATGCTCATGACAAATTGATTTTTTTTCTTCGTTTTTTTAAAGGGAACATTTTACCCTTTTAAGTCAAGTTTATATTGGTCTCAGAGGTCCCCAAAACATGCCTGTGAAGTTTGTTGCTGAAAAAGCACTTCAGTATTGGATTTTTGCATGTCTAAAAACCTCTCTGTTTCAGCCCTGCTCAGATTGAGCCGTTTCTGTATCTGTGTCCCCTCTCAGGAAATGGATGTAGCACTCCTGATGTTACAATGTTACATACACTTCTATCCAAACTTAAGAACCTGACTTGAACTGTCAATCTCCCAGACCAAAGTCAGCAGGGTAACCCACCGAGCTATCCAGCATCTCTGGCAGTGAAGAGGAAGATCAGGAGACGAGGGTGGAACTTTCTTCCAAGCGAGGAGGGCCAACTGGACCTGGGGGCGGTGCTAACTCCCCACATGACATCATGAGGAGAAAATCTGAGAACAACTTGTTTCAGCACACATTTTTGAAAGGTGGAGAAAAAGAGGGTGGAAGGGAATGGATTTCTCTGGTACTTGAGGGGATTGTGGACAGGCCAGGGGAACATGTTTTTGTTAGAAAAACCTGGAAAAGTGATTTTGCATAGGTCCCCTTTAAATTGTACTCCTGATGTCGTTGAAAATGACGGCATACCCTGAATGATTTTTCAAGACAAACTAAAGGTTGAATAAAATAGGCAGCAATTTAAAAGCTTGGTAGCAGACTTAACCAGGATACATAAACTAACCCTGTGATGAGTTCAAGGACGGCCTGTTTAAAGGACTACTAGGCAAAGTTTATAAAAAGGAATCATGATGTGTTCAAATGTCACATGAAGGGAAAAAAGGTTTTGATGAGAAAGGTAAATAAGTTCAGTTTGTGCTTGTTTTAAAATGTTGCGCTAGATACACTGTTTCATAAGTCTATGGTATGAGATGAAGTCATGGACGAAAGTATTGGCCCCCCTGGAATTTTTCCAGAAAATACACCATTTCTCCCAGAAATTGTTGCAATTACAAATGTTTTTGGTACACACATGTTTTTATTGCCTTTATGTGTATTGGTACAACACAAAAAAGCAGAAAAAAAGACAAAATTGACACAATTTCACACAAAACTCAAAAAATGGGCCAGACAAAATTATTGGCACCCTTTTAAAATTGTGGGTAAATCATTTTATTTCAAGCATGTGATGCTCATTTAAACTCACCTGTGGCAGTAACAGGTGCTGGCAATCTAGAAATCACACCTGAAGCCAGTTAGAATGTATAAAAGTTGACTCAGACTTTGTGTTGTGTGCCTGTGTGTTACACCAAGCGTGGAGAAGAGAAAGAAGAGCCCAGAATTGTCTGAGGACTTGGGAAGCAAAATTGTGGAAAAATATGAACAATCTCAAGGTTTCAAGACCATCTCCAGAGATCCTGAAATTCCTTTGTCCACTGTGCGTAATATTATCAAGAAGTTTCCAACCATGGAACTGTGGCTAATCTCCCTGGACGTGGACGGAAGAGAAAAATTGACAGAAGAATGCAACGCAGGATAGTGGGAATGGTGGATAAACATCCTCAGTCAACTCCCACACATATTCAGGCTGTCCTGCAGACTCAGGGTGCACAAGTGTCAGCTCGGACCATACGTGGTCATCTGAATGAGATGAAGTGCTATGGCAGGAGACCGAGGAGAACCCCACTGCTGACAAAGAGACATAAAAAAGCCAGACAGGAGTTTGCAAAAATGTACCTGAGTAAACCTCAATCCTTCTGGGAGAACATTTTGTGGACAGATGAGACTAAGGTAGAGCTTTTGGGAAAAGAACGTCATCCTACTGTTTACAGAAAACAAAATGAGGCCTACAAAGACAAGAACACAGTACCTACAGTCAAACATGGAGGAGGTTCAAAGATGCTTTGGGGTTGTTTTGCTGCCTCTGGCACTGGGTGCCTTGACTGTGTGCAAGGAATCATGAAATCTGAAGACTATCAAAAATTTTGGGTCGCAATGTAGGGCCTAGTGTCAGAAAGCTTGGTCTGCGTCAGAGGTCATGGGTGTTCCAGCAGGACAATGACCCGAAACAAACCTCAAAAAACACCAAGAAATGGATAGAGACAAAGCGCTGGAGAGTTCTGAAGCGGCCAGCAATGAGTCCAGATCCAAATTCCATTGAACACCTATGAACAGATCTTAAAATTGCTGTTGCAAGAAGGCACCCTTCACATCTGAGAAATCTGGAGCAGTTTGCAAAAGAAGAGTGGTCCAAAATTCCAGTTGAGAGGTGTAAGAAGCTTGTTGATGGTTATAGGAAGCAACTGGTTTCAGTTATTTTTTCCAAGGGTGTGCAACCAAATATTAAGTTAAGGATGCCAATAATTTTGTCTGGCCCATTTTTTGAGTTTTGTGTAAAATTATGTCAATTTAGTCTTTTTTCTTCTGATTTTTTGTGTTGTTCCAATGCACATAAAGGAAATTAATATGTGTGTACCAAAAACATTTGTAATTGCATCAATTTCTGGGAGAAATGGTGTATTTTCTGGAAAAATTCCAGGGGTGCCAATACTTTCGTCCATGACTGTATGTCTTACATCGATCGAGGCAGCAGCCCATATTCTGTCTCTGGGAAGTTTAGAATCTTTGAAAAGATCTTGAAGGATGATTGGACGAATGTTCTGTCTGTCTCATTAATTACAAGCCAATCAGAGTGACGCAGTAGGCACGTGCAGCTCTGGAGAGTGAGCTTGAAAGAGATGGAAAACCTTTTGACCAAAACATATTGGCAAAAATACTCCAGGTCAAACACTCAAGGTTATCATCAACATCAGTGTCTGACCTCATAAATGCTTAACAAATTGAATGGGCAAAAATTTCCCTTTTATATTCCAACATGACTGTGCCCCAGTGCACAGAGCAAGGACTACAAAGACATGGTTTGATGACTTAAGTGTGGAAGGACTTGACTGGCCCACACTAAGCCCTGACCTCAACCCCATCAAGCACCTTTGGGATGAACTGGAAGGGAGATTGTGTGCCAGGCCTTCTCATCCACCATCAGTACCTGACCTCATAAATGCTCTAGAGAATGAATGGGCACAAATTCCTGCAGAAATACTCCAAATCCTGTGGACAGGCTTCCAAGAAGAGTGGAAGCTGTTAAAAAGGGGGGCAGCTCAGTAAATGTATTTAAATACAATGTCCTTACAGTCCCTGTTGGTGTGATGGTCTGGTGTCTGAATACTTTGGTCCATATAGTGTATTCAAGACAAAGTACTGTATATTCATTTATGGAATGAAGGAAAAAGCCATATATACAATGGAAGAATGATACTTAACTGTATCTGAAGGAAACTTTACTTAGCCACAGTAACATTTCCATTTAAATAGTACCTCTTGTTTCAAATCACAGGTACATAACCATAATTTCTCAGTCAAAAGGTCGTCTGTATGATGGATCGTTTTTCTGACCTGTCTTCCAGCTGTCACTGCAGCCTCCATCAGCTGACAGCCCCCTGACCTCGCTCTATATATACAGCTACATGGGTCTGTGTACAGTACCATCTTTATGTCTGCGTGTTCGTCTTTAAGTATTGACCTGACCCCTCTGACCTGGCTCACCCTCCCTGATGACTCACACAAGGTTTGGAGGTTTTCAATCATCACCATCGACCAGCTGGAGCTCACTGGATCTGGGCAGAAAAGGACCCTCCCCACCCTCCTCCTCCTCTTCCTCCCCCTCATCCCTCCTCCCCCTGACACTGACAGACACTTGAGGGCAAACTCTTCCTCCCACTCCTCTGCATCCTCGCCACAGTCGATACCACACAAACACAGACAGAACAGCATGTTTCCTGCTGATGGCAACAAACAGAAGCAAGCAGCGAGGAAACAATCAAAACAAAGAACAAGATTATGAATGAATACAAATAAGATGGGCTGTTATACGTGAAAGGTCCTCTGGTTCTCATTTAACGCCCACAGTCAGAGTGTTTCACTCTGACAGCTGAATGAACCTAAATGCTGAGGGAACATTTACATAAAAGACTGTGTGACCAAATAGTCATTAGCTCTTTTTACATGTGGTGCACTCAAGAAAATATCACAAAATTTTCTGGGTGACTTGCACGTGTGAAGACAAATTTGTAACCTTGGCTTTACTCTGTTTCCTTGCCAGCATCCTCAAAAGTTTGCTTAAAAAGATGGGTATTGGGGAGCAGGTGGCCTAGTGGTTAAGGGCACTCCCCATGTGCAGGGTGCATGTGCATGTGCGGCCTGGGTTCGGGTCCAGCCTGGGGCCCTTTACCGCATGTCCCTCCCCCACTCTTGACCCTGTTTCCAACTCTATCCACTGTCCTCCTCTATCTAATAAAGGCACAAAAATGCCTCAAAATAAAAATCTTTTAAAAAAAATGAAAAAAAAAGATGGGGATCAGAATTAAGGATCTGTGACCAGTGCAATAAGGACCATAGTCATGGCATATGAGGCACCTGCTCTACCAGCTGAGCTAAACCAGCACCTCTGCATCATCATATTAATGTCCTTTTCAGGGTTACAGTCCCTTCCACAAGTTCATGCTACTGGGGGTCAGTTCTCCCAGGCCTCCACCCTTGCCTGCTGCCCGGTCTCCATTGCACCCAACCCTCATGCCTATCCCTGCAGGTGGTGGGCCCACAGGATGGCAGCTACATGTTGGCTTTTCAGATGGAGTCCGACTGGGCCCTATGGAGTGAAGCATGGCCAACGGATGCTCAAAGTCGTGCTACCCCCAGGTCTGGCTCCATGGAGGCGCTCCGGTGTCCCAGACGAGGTGACTCCAGACTGTGGGGTTAGACTGAACTGAAATGCTCTTTGTCTGGACCCTCCCCCGGGAACAAATTTGCTTTGGGAGACCCTACCAGGGCCTAATGCGCCTGACAACATAGCTCCCGAGTTCACTGGGACACACAAACCCATCAACAACGATAAGGTGGAGATTCTCGGAGAATGGACCATGAGATTGACAGTTGGTGCAGCATCAGCAGTTTTGCAGGTGCTGTACGGTTGTGGTGAAGAGGGAGCTGAGCCGTAAGGAAAAGCTTTTGATGTACCATTCAAAAGCTTTGCCTCACCTATAGCCATGAACCCTGGGTAATGACCAAAAGAATGAGATCACGGGATCAAGCAGTCAAAATGAAATTCATCAGGAAGGTATATGGGCTCAGCCTAAGAGATGGGGTGAGGAGCTCGGATTTCAAAGTAGAGTTGCTGCTCCTTCACATTGAAAAGAGCTAGTTGAATCGGCTGAGGCATCTGATCAGGATTCCGCCAGTGCACCTTCCTGTGGAGGTCTTCCAGTCATGTCCAACCATGTCTTTATAGTCCTTGCTTTGTGCACTGAGGCACAGCCATATTGGAATAGAGAAGGGCCTTTCCCACACTGTTGCCACAAAGTTTGAAGCATAGCATTGTCCTAATAAAGGCTTTTTAACTGTTTTGTAAAGACAAGTGTCTTGATTTCCCTGTTATTATTTATGATGTTGGTGTGAGGAGTGCTGTATTGCAGTATTTTTTGATTAAAATGCCAACATTAGGTACCACAGATTTGATAACTTTAATATGTGAGTTAGGATGACAATATTCTGTCCCACCCCCTACCAGCTAATAGTAACGTTAGCCATCTATTTTGCCTGGAATTGAGTTAAATATAGCTATATCAGATATGTTATAGTCTTGGGCTCTTGGCTGTTTTTTTTACTACCCATTATTTCTTGACCTTAAATGTTCCAATGCTGAGCTTTACATCAGAGGAAAAGTGTAGATCTTGACATTTCACTGCAGAAATTTCATAAATTGTATCTTTAGCTACATCATAATTTTGTTTTAGATTTCATGATGAGATGTGATATAGTTATAGCTGTAATGATGGTGAAAGTGGGTTGTATTTATTCTGTGTGGTATTAAAAAGTTCCCTGTGAGTTTGGTGTAACTTTTTCAACACTGCAGTAGCTTTGATTATCTAACAAAGCCTTTAGGGAGGGAAACTCATGCTCTCCCCCCTCTGTGGGGTCAGGCGCTCTTTACAGCCTTCCTACAAGTTATTACATCGAGTCGGCTCTTGCTGGGTCAGCTGACTGCAGAAACGGCGTCTTTTTCAGACGTCCTGCAGAAGCAGCAGCAGCTCGTGGACAAAGATAAATGGCTCTGAAAAAAGCCTGACGAAGAAAAGGGGTGAAAAGAAAATGAGGAAGGGGCAAAGAAGCAGCAAAGAATGAGAGAAGAGGATGGCAGAGAGCCAGAGTTAAAGGTGTGAAAGAGAGCGTGAATGAGACGGAGAATGATGTTAAAAGAGCGAAGGGAACAAATGTAAAGAGGGTTAATAGTGAAGCTGTGAAAATATGTGCGAGGAGGAGGAGGAAGGGGTGCCTGCCTGCTGGCGAATCTTCATCCTCTTGCGTAACACGGGCCGACTCTTCCTTTAGCTGCTGTTGCCATGGGGAGAGATGTTGGGAGGGGGTTTCTGAGCTCCTGATGGGAGAGACTCGGGGGAATTCTGAGCTGCGACTTCCCTCCTCTAAC
This sequence comes from Cheilinus undulatus, assembly GCF_018320785.1. Lineage (NCBI taxonomy): Eukaryota > Metazoa > Chordata > Actinopteri > Labriformes > Labridae > Cheilinus > Cheilinus undulatus. The sequence goes on along the minus strand of NC_054880.1, from coordinate 13,953,139 downwards.
GAGGCAGAGCAGCAGGAGGAAGGTGGATTTATAATCCTCCGGTTGTATTTTTAGACCTCGCATTCTGGATGGTTTCTGTTAGAGAACTACGCACGACTGCTGGCCGCCCCCGAACCCAAACCAAGCCTGCTGCTGCCATGAGAGCGTGTGTGGGAACCTGCAGGGTGTTGACGTGTGACTCAGTCTCAGGTTCAGGTGTGCCTTGTAAAAAGATATTCAGGTTGTTTTTTATAACCAGGATCTTGTTTTCCATGTGAATAGCATGACTAACAGTGAGTCTCTGCTGTGAGTGCATGTGTCTCTGCTGTCAAAACTTTGTGTGTCTGTTAGTGGGAGTCAGTATGTTTACATGCAGTTAACAAAAGACATTGTGTTTGTTAGACTAAAACTGGACTAACATAATCTGAGCATTCTCCACAGTTTCTACATCAAACCCAGAAGTTGAACTGCTTAAATGCGAAGCAAACAGGAGTCGTGTTGTCATCTGCCTTCGGATATCACCATAAGCTGGAGGGATAACATTCACATCAGCACCAAAAGTAAAAGCTGGGAGTGTTCAGAAAATGCAAAGGGCATTAGTGGTGTTCATGCTTTCACTGTTCCACATACATGCTAACTTGTTAGCAATATTAAAAGGAAGCTCCACAGTAAATTACAGTACTATGCCAAACTTTAAGGCATGTTTGGGCCAAAAATTGAGCCCAAACTAAGGCATGTAATGGTGAGTAAGTTCACCTGATGGCACCATCGGGTAGGAGGGAGGATTGACACAACCCCAGTAGTGCTCTAGATGTCTTTGCAGATTACCAGGGGCATGGGAAGATAATCAGTTCAAGAAATAAGAAAGTCCACTCCGTTATGGCATAGTAAGGGGCGGATGTGGCACGTAAGCACTGCCTAAGGCTGGCCGCACACTAGACGATTTTTTAATCTGAAAAGATTTTAAATCCGTGGGAGACCACAGACTTTAGGACAATTTCCAAAGATTTTTCATCTTTAACCCTCTGAATGCACACACTAGTTGACTCAGCCAGATGGTCAGATCACTGGAGACCACACACCTGCCGACCTGCCTACGACCTCGCGTGATCACGTGACTTCAGAAAAAAACACCATGGATGTCTGTCGATACCGTCTTGTTGTCTCTCCACAACAGAATGTCCTGGCGTGTGTTACAGGAGCAGCAACAATCATAAAACAAGGGAAAGACTCAGGACAAAATCCTGGCTGGAATTAAGGTACCGTTGTGTTTGTGGTTGTGAGCGGTGAAAGTACATATGATTCATCCAGTGACACTACCTGGGGTGCTCACTCTCATTGGTTGTTGTGGGTACTCCGTCAGCGGCACTACGACCTAGAATCGTAAATATCAAACGTTTGATATTTGTGTTCAAATTTAGGGAGCAACAGTAAAAAGTTTTCAGAAAAATAAAAACTCAAGTAAAGTGCAGATACCTGAAAAATCTACTTGAGTACAATAATGAAGTATTTGTACTTCCTTACTTCCCTTTGTTACTGTGCATGCCTGTTAAGCCAGAATCAGTGTTACAGCGGGCTCTACCGATCAAAGAAGTTTATGAGACACACTAGGATTATGGGTGGTGTAGTTCTTTTACTTAAGATCGTGAACAAACCACGTTTTTCCTTAAAAAGAGGTTTATAACATGAGCTGGTGACTTTTACAGTAGCTTTTAAATTATTTGATAAAAAGACCATTAAATTTGGTCGTAGCAATGGAAATTTGCAGCTGAAACCTGACTTCACCTCTCACTTAGCTGTGATACTTCAGGAATGTGGGTAGTGTAGTCCCTTTACCCAAAATCAAACATAGAATATGTTGGTAAATACTAGCAGAGTACAATGATTTGCAAATCATATAAACTAAAACATTTTAGCCTTTCATGAAAATATCTGCTCATTTTGATTTTTATGGCTGTTACACATTTTACAGAAGTAGGGAAAGGGCCATGTTTACTGTTGTGTAGCAACAAGGAGAGGAATTTTTCCCATTCTTACGATGTTACATTGTCAGCAGAAACTTTTGTCCAAAGCGATTCACATTGGAGAGTCAGTACAACACAAGCAAAGATTTAAACAAGAAGAAACAATATCTGTAAGTGCCACAAAGCGCTCACTGTTGAAGGCAATGCACAGGTGTATGCAAGCTTTTTTTTATTTTATTTTAAATGAAAATCAGCAATGAAACAACAAGTAATAAACATGAAACCTGTCATCATCACCATCAATTAAACTGTCTTCACCAACAATGACCAAAATACCAGGTACTGGGTCAGTTCAGAGCGGGACAGTGCAGGCCAACGGTAGATGGGAGACTCAATCCACCACTGGGGACAACAGCGGAGAATAGTCTAGCTAAGTGCATAGTTCTCTCTAAAGCAGTGGTTCTCAACCTTGGGGTCAGGACCCCCTTGGGGGTTGCGAGACACTGAGAGGGGGTCTCCAAATGCCCAATAAAAAATAAGAATATTTTTGAAAATTACACTGTTGCCACTTTACACCAATTTTGCCAAATTTTAACCCCTTTTCATCATTTTTTCCCTCAAATTTTAACACATTTATGCCATTTAACACCTGTTTTTGTCAATTTTAACTTTTTTAACATTTTTTTCTGCCAGTTTTTTGCCACTTATAAACGTATTCTTGCTGCTTTTCTTTGCTAGTTTAACAATTTTTTTACAATACCTGCCTATTTTTTCCTTTCTCAGTGAACCCTTTTTTGCCAGTTTATATCAATTTTTCATCCCATTTCACCAATTTTCCCCCCATTTTTGCCAATTTAATGCCATTTCAGCCACTTCTCTCATACCAGTATTTAAGCCCATTTTTGTCACATTAACCCATTTTTACCCTTTTTCAGTTATTGTGGCCGTTTTTATTTAATTTTTGCGTCTTCTAACCCATTTCTGCTACTTTTAAAATCTCACCCCCTTTTCCATCTTTTTTTGCCATTATTAACCCATTTTTATCAATTTTAAACCCATTTTAGTTATTTTTTTAACAAAAGGGATTTACGTTTTTAAGAACTATTAAGACTACTACAAGACTATTTACTACACAAATGATTAAAAATTGATGTTTTTTGACAATAGTGGTCATTTTATCAGGATAAATATAAAATATGGATATCACACCTTAACTTTATAATGGACCATGATTTTGCTGACCTCCATGGGCCTCCAGGTTGGCTGGACCCCAGAAAGCTCTCTCATTTATCCTCCCTTATGGGAAGCCTTGTCTGCACATGACTGTTCTTGAACGTGCATGGCTGTGTTCAACTACCCCCAGGTACAGTGGGGCTCCCCGGTCTCTGGCACCTTTATTTTGGGGGTCACGGGCTGCAAAGGTTAAAAACCCCTGCTCTAAAGTGCTGGGTCTTTAGGTTTCTCTTGAAAGTAGAAAGGGACAGATTGAATGGAGTTTGGTCATTCATTCCACCATCCAGGGAAATTTACATTTTACACAGCGCCCCAGCTTTTTTGGAATTGGGGTTGTTGGGGTTAAATGAGGCATACAACATAGAAACTTGTATTAGCTTATGCATCATGTGGTGTCAGATGTGCCTATTATGACATTAGATGAATTAACAGAGGATGTATGTGGTGAGAAAGTACCAGCAGGAGCAGACAGAGAGGCTAAAAATAAGAGCCGTCTCTCACCTCTGTGTTGGTGTTATGGAGGTGGTGTTGTGTTCTGGTCCTGTTTAACCGTCTGCTTCCTTCACGCTCCTTCGGTAGCTTAAATGTTAGTGTCTATGTTAGCCGCTGCATGCGCCACAGTTGTCCCCATCGCTGCTTCACTCACATCCACACACAGGATCAATGCACAACATGGACAGAGGAGTATTTATAGCCTGTGTGGGGGCGTGGGAGGTTGTGCACCACAAGTGGGTTAGCAGCTAATCTGATGTTGACAGTGTGTATGTGAACAGAGGAGTTAGAGACCAGCGCTGTTTTTAGATGCTCCATCCTGCTTTGTTTTGCTTTTTTCTATTCAAAAGAGAGCGCTCTGCTGCTTCGCTTAGCACTTAGGCAGGCAGGGCTTTCCCTGAATTAGAGCTGGGATTTAAAAAAAAAAAAAACAGAAGACAAGGAGGGAGGAGAAGTGAGGAGAGGAGGAGGAGGAGGAGAGGGGGGGAGGAACACAAAGGCAGGCAGGCGGGGTGGAGGAAGCAGCGTGGTTGCTTCACTGACACAGTGGAGGAAGCAGACAGAAGTGAGAAGTGAAAGCTCTCGGCTCAGAAACACAGCTGTGAGAGAGCGAGAGGACAGACAGACAGACGGCAGACAGACGCTCGGCTCGCTGCTCTGCGTTGGCAATATTTTCTTTTCAATTTCTTTGTGGGAGACAGGAGAGAAGCTGAGGAATGTCTGCGGTTATTGGTCGGGGAAGTGTCTGTCTGGGTCGGGAATGTCAGGTGTTCCCCCGTGAGGGAGTCTGACTCCGGGAGGGGAAAATCAGCCGGCAGCAACTCTCTGAGAGAAGTGTCGACTTTGCTCTGGTGCACTTCTTCCTCCTAACAGGTACGGTGCAGCGCTGTGAGAGCTCGTCTTTGTGCTTCTCAGATTGTCTTTTATTCCTTGCTGCAGGCTTTTGTTTCATAGTTGGCTCAGTTTTATTCTTTTTCCTTCTTTCTCTTCGAATCTCTTATGGCATTACATCATCTCATTTCTCCTGAACGTTGCTTAAGTTTGAGATTGTTCCCATGCCTACAACTTTGTGAAAGAATCTCAGTCCTGCTGTAATGGTCAAAAATGACTGAAAATGAATAGATTGTGCCAAAATGTCTCCATCATCTGGTTTAAATTGAATTATTGATGGTGAATATGTCATAAAAAGTGTGAAATCCCAGAATTAAAGAGCTTAAGTGGAAGTCTTCAGACTCTTTCTTTGATTGAAAGTCAGGATTTTTGTGTTTTAATGAACCAGTAAAATGGAAACTGGTAGTTTTCTGCAACAGGTGTTGAGCAAAAGCGGCAAATCCTCACATTTGAGCTAAAACACACCATGCAGTATTTGTTTGAGTATGACCTCCAATTCATTAAATATGTTTTCCTCGTCAATTAGGCAGCGACTGCTGTGAGTTCTGCTTATTTAACAGTCAAAAAAATTAGTTTGTAATCGACACGACTTGAAAAACTATTGAAACCTGATCATTCCTTCACTGCCCGTCCAATCATCTTTCAATAACGTGAAACTTTTCTCAGTCACGTGGTTAACCTCTCCTGCAGCTCTCTAACCCCCCCACAGTACAAACTGGCGCTCTTCTGCAGCGACGTGTTGCTCCTCCTCATCGTGGCAGTGACAGCAGCAGCTGACGTCCAACATGAGCAGTAGGACGGGATAAGCCTGTGGACTGCAGCCGGGGATGAGCTGTGCTGCTGTTATGCAACAAGCTCGCTCCACAGATAGAGCAGAGCTGAACTTACGCACTTCTTCTCCATCCACACACCGTGAGATCATCGGACTCCCCTCCCCTTCCCCTCCCCCTCAGGCTGGGTGAGCCTGGTGTAAAAACAGAGGAACTTGTAAAAAAGTAGAAACTCTCAGAGGTCAGCACTGCAGCCTGCTCTCCTCACTGTCTGCACGTCTCTGCAGACATCCTTTGTTTAATTGCTTTTCCTTCTTCTTTTCTGCTGTAATTTCATTACCATCCTTAAAAGCATCATCTGATTAAGTCGCTCGGAAACATCCACCTCAGCTGCGGCTGCGGTTAATCCGCCGCGGGTGTTTCCGGATTCCCTATTGGACATTTTTATTTACTCACTAAGGGCTTCTCTGTTCTTCTTGTTTTATGCTCATTAGCCAATAAAAAAATAGTGAATGCCAAAAATGTGGCAAAGCAAAAGTGTGCAAAAGTTCAAAAGTGCAACATAAAAGTAAATGAAAATTAGAAAAACAAAGAACTGAAGTAGTTTCACCTTAAAATGAAGAGACAAAAGTTCAGTGGTTATTGCCACCATATTTAACTTGATTTTAGAGGGTTGGCTGAATCTTTTTCAATAAATTAATTTTTGTATGGTCCTTATCTGCAACAAAGATATTTTCAGATGGCAAAAAATGCAGAGTGACTTGCCAGATTAATTGCGAATAGAATCCAGAGCATAAATAGTAGTCAAATCTAAAGAGCCGAGGCGACCTGATGGGATTAAAATCCTTCATTAACCAGGGAAGTCAATGCATTTTGACTCACAATGTGTCTTCAACAGGACATATCATATTTTCAGATAGTTTTCAAATATTTTTGCCACATTTTTAAAGAAGTCTGTCTGAATATGGAGGTTATTACTCCCGGCTTAAGTGGAAAAGTTAACAATTGGTTGAAAAAACAAAAATCTAGCAAAAAATGGCCAACAGCACCTTCGAACTCAGTCCAAAAAACCGGCATCATTGTTGTCAATGAACAAACCCACACTGGCGACGGCCATACATGCGTGGATGCGCTCTGCCAGGGTTTAGGTGGAGTGTTGCCCTGAGAGAAAGGCTGTTTTGTCCATCTCGGCTGCTGTTGTAGCAATTCTGTTTGAGAGCACAGTAAAAGAATTTTAGCGCCATCTTTTGTTTGAGGTGTAGAATAAGTGGGAGGCCTCATCTGCTGGTGAAATACGGCTGCTCTCATCATCTTTGCTTACCCGAGGAGGCGAGAGCAGTGCAGGCTTCCGCTGGCCATGCAGTGGCTGGAGGGGAGTTTGACTGATGACACGCTGCTGTCGGCCGACAAATAAGGCGATGATGTGTTTTAAACTTAATGCTTTCCCATATCAGTGTCATATTTTAATCATATTTTGCTGCCTTCAGGCCGAAACCTTGTATCTCCATTTTTTATGGTGTTAATTTTTCTTAAATAAATCAGCCCTATTGGTCACCCTTTACATCTGTCAGTAGGTTTTAACAAATTTTAAAGCAATCAAAGAGTCAAAAAGATGCTTTGACCATTCAGTGTAAAACTCTCTGAAAAGTACCCTTTTTAATTCCCTAAAGAGTGGGAAATTTGGAGATAGGAGGTTTTGGCCTGATGGCAGTGATTTGATTTCTGAGGTTTGGCTGTTGCCTTTTTTATTACCTTCTGTTGTCGTGCTCTCTTCTTCTGAAAAGATTTAATTGCATGACTGGAAATTGGGTGTCACCAACTGTTAATATTGAGCAATAATTCTCCAGTATTCACATAACAGTGGTGGATGGTAGCAGGCTTTTATTTAATTTCATTTTTAACATTTTCAGCTAAACTTGGGGAAATTTGTTACATCTGAGTTCATCGGGGGAAGCTACGATTTTCTCAATACTAGATTTATTGAAATAGATATATCTATGGGCTTTTATGCCTTTATTCAGACAGGGCCGTGGATAGAGTGAAAGACTGGGGGAGAGAAAATATGTAGGAAAGGAGCCAAAGTCTGGGGTTGAACCCAGACTGCCTGCTACTCTGAACTACAGCCTCTGTACATGGGGCATATGGACGTAACCAGACTGTTATAGTAGATTTATACACTATAATATGGTACTAAATCAACCAAAACCTATTCTACAGCAACAGAAATGTCTCCTAATGTTACATAGTTTTAGTTTTTAGTGGCAAAGAAAACTCTTGCATAGTGTTTTATTGCACAAAAATATCAGCAATGTTTCAATAATTGCCAACCAAAGTGTGTAATTTAGACAGTGTACCTTTGGTACACTGATGTCAGCTATCTTTACAATAAAACGCTAACATTTATCATTAAGAGTTCCAGTGTGAGACTTTGCTGCTTTTGCTCATCTTGTGTTCAAGTAATTTGACTTCATTTGTACTGGTGGGGAAACAAACAGCAGTTTTAAGAGGTTTATTTGGGAAATGATGAGCTTTCTCATGTTTTTAGGCTGTTTTGGCCAAACAATGAATTTTTTTGAGCCCTTATTGGGTCTGGAACGGTCATGTTTGTGTCAGACTGTCTGTTTACCATATGAGCAAAGACGTTTGTTTTTCTAAAACACTGACATGTTGGTTACTGTCTTCAAACTCTGACGTGATAGAGATGGAGGAGAGGGGAGTGGGCAGCAGAGGAGAAAAAACGGGGGTTTGAAGGTTGGTGACGATGATGATGGAGGCAGAAAAAGGGAGGAAGATGACAAAGACGAGGTGGGGAAATCGAGGAATGGGAAAACAAGGAGAGGAGGAACACACAAAAAAAGACAGGGAACGCCATGTTGCTTGTGCTCAGTGCGGTTATGTAACGTTACCTCCTGCCTACTGCTGATGGCAGAGGAAAGCACAGAGAAACAGCAGTGAATGGCATGCAGGTGGGTGGCAACAACAACATCAGAGGAAGAGGAGCGGCAGTAACCATTAGAACCACAACCAGAGTCAAAAATAGCTTTTACCCCAAAATTCAACCTGTTACAGAAGATAACCAAAGATAACCAAGAATAATCTTAGAAATAACAAATAAATCTGCAAATGTTCACATAGTTGAGTCGTCTTTTTAAGCAAAGTGGCACTAAATGTGACAATTCAAGCATAAGAATTGAGGAATTTGCAGGAAAATCCTTTTTTTCCTCCAGTCGTTAAATCCCTCCAAAGGTAACCTCCTGGCACAGAAGCTAACGCTTCACTGGTTGACGCACAAGCTGGTGAGTGGAGTGGCCGCTGCTGAGACATGTCCCTGTGTGTTTACATGTGATACCAGTCATGTATATGGTAGTGTGTGAATGTGCTAAATGAGCTATAAAAGCAGATGGTTGTCTGGCAGCTTCCTCCACACACAGAGAGGAGCAGAGAGAGACGCTCAGAGCAGCTGCAGGAGAGCGCTGTGGGAGTCTGAGGAGCTGGACAGAAATCCCTGAGGGCCGGATCGCTGCATACTGTAACAACATACTGTAAACACCATGTAACATCACATCACATCTCTAACTGTAGCAACACAGCGTCATAAAACACTACACTGTTGTATAATAACAATCATTACATACTAGAACATTCACTCACTACATTAACATGCAGTTAGAAAAAGTCTAATTATTGTGTTAGTCCGACTACTACTGGATTATTAAAACACTTGTAAACATGCTAGTCTGACTGAATTTCTCAGACTAACCCACCTTGATGAAATGTTTGGAGATTGATTTACTCTTGCATATATACTTATCAATTAGACCCAAACTACCATCTACCATGGTGGAGGTGGACATACTCCTGTCAAATGTGTTCTTCTGCAGTGTATGAGTACTGTGATGATGACACTAGTCCAGTTCAATTACCAAATTTTTTGAGTGTTTCTGTGGGAATTTGTGCCCATTCACTCTGTCCAGCTTTTATGAGGTCAGACGCTGATGTTGGATGAGAAGGACTAGTCCACAATAGTCCTTGCATTGTGCACCGGGGCGAAGTCATATTGGAAAAGAAAAGGACCTTCCCTAAACTGCTGCCACAAAGTTTGAAGCATAGCATTGTTCAAAATATCTTGAGCCGCGTTTCCATCGGGGGTCTGCTTTGATTCACTTCGGTTTGGTATGGTTTGGTACACTAAACCCCCAAATAGTTTGCGTTTCCTCAGACACCCGTGCTCTCACGTGGTGGGTGGGGCTGTAAAAGCATACATGTGAAGTCACAGACAGCGCGAGTCTGCTGTTCCAGCCGCAGAGTTATAGAAAGGATGAGTGACAGAAATCAGTCGGGAATAAGCAGTAAACAGCTTTATTTCAGCTGAAAGTGCTTTAAAAAAAAAAAAAAAAACATTTAAATGATGTTAACCGCTGTCAGTACAGATCCTCAGCTGATGGAATACGTGTACAGAGACAGTTTGACTCATAACGTTACATTAATATGTGAGTATATCTAGTCTAGAACAGTTTATACGACAAGCTGAGTCGCGCGCTGACGTGACGTCAGTGCAGCCCCTATTGTTGTGTGTAGCTCCACCCTCTTGGTATGGTTAGGTAAGATTGGCATCCCTTCGGAAGGGTGCTGAAAAGTGGGATGTACGGGTTGGTTTTTTGGGACCCTTTCCAATTTTTCTCTATGGAAACGCAAAAAAAATGCGTGCCGTACCACACTGAACTGAGCTGGACCGCTTGGTGGAAACGACCTATTGGTGTGCTGAAGCATTAAAATTGGCCTTCACTTGAGGTAAGGGGCCTAGTCAAACTGTGAAAAACAGCCCCATACCATTATCCCTCCTCCACCAAGCTTCACATTTGGCACAAAACAATCAGGCAGGTGACATTCTCACAAGATCTGCCAAATCCAGACCCACCCATAGGACTTTTTCTGTTTCAGTCCATAGCAAGTTCCTTTTTACATGGTTGAGTTCATGTCACAATCTTTGATATACCCGGGGATTCTTATTTTCTTTCAAAATAAAAGCAGGCCATGTAAACATAAAGTCAGTCAGTTTAAGGCAGTATTACATTAAAAATAGTGGAATTTTAAAATGCATAAAAGATCACTGATTTAACCATAGATATTCTGAGATTAATCACAATTCAAAATTTTTCATAGACAGCATATCATTATATTATTTACCCATCATATTGAAACCATCCAGGATTGATTTTATGCTGCTATTGTGTCGCATATTTTCAACAAACAACACTTCACATCACGCTCAGCCTCCATTAACATCTCAGCCCCTCTGCTGGGGGTGAACAGGGGGAGGCAGATGGAGATGTGGGTGATGGTTGAGCAATGGGCCATGTTTTTAGTCAGGAAGAGGAGGAGGAGGAGGAGAATAGGTTAGGCACAGCCAAGTCAGAGAATCTGATCCTCAGTGGGATCCCCATGCTGTTTGGTAACGTGATCAATGACCTTGCGTACTGCTTGGATCCTGATTTCCTGTACAGGCTCTTGGCCTTTTGTTACACCTGCTGCCTCCCTCTGTACTCATTCTCATAAGCCGCGGATCTAATTAAGGGTTGTCCCTTTTTCTAGAAGCCCTGCAGGATTTAATGGTCTCTCCTCACTAGCGAGGGTGTCCCTGTGATTAGAGACGGAGACGCAAGAGCAGCAACTGCCAACTGGAAGACACTTCCAGAGTTTACAGGAGCTGTGCTAGTTTCCTCACGTCTAACAGCGTCTCTGAGATACAAGTCTGTCTCTGATGGTGATTGTTGTGTGCAGGCTCATCCTTAAAAGTCAAAACACTCAGGGTTGTAATCCCATACAAGCAACTGGAATTTAAACTATCAGAGAAATGCACTCAAGTATCAAAAGGATTGTTCTGCCCGACTAGCTAATCTTTAAACATTTTATTCAGACAACTGCAAATATAATGACTGTAGAATCATTAGATGTTTGACAGTAGAGGAAAAAAAGGTGCTGATGTATTGAAATCAGAGATTTGAGTTGTGTTTGTGGTTTTGAGTTAAAAGTCAGCCTAAATCTGTTTTTATGGTTGAAATCCACAGAATTGGTACACCAATCTTCTAAAGAACCTGAATGGATGTGAAAACTAGTATAAAAAATGCTTATTTAAAAAAAAATATATATACCACATTTATGAAATAGACACATTGCAAACATTACATTTCATATAGATAACAGAAAACCAATGTCTAATCTGGATTAAATTACGTATAGACCTGTATCAGATGTAGTTGTGCAAATGATGGCTCACTTTAGCTTCATTAGCTTGAGCTAAAGCTAACATGGCCTCCCATTATAGCTATGTAGTTTAGATAGTACAAAAAAGATGTAGGCCAATGTAGCTATGATAGCTTTAGCTAAATCTAATGAAGCTTTAGATCTAGCTCAATAGCTACATAGCTGTGTTATCTACATAGCTACCATAGCTTCATTAAATTTAGCCTTAGCTATGATAGCTGTGTCAGAGTGTTTTCATTAAGGACAAGCTTTTTCCTGTATTGTTCACACTGCTGTGTTAGAGCTAAAGCTAACATTGCCTCTCAAGCTGCATGGATAGGTACGACAAAAGATTTAGGCAAGTGTAGCAAAGATGGCTTAACGAGGCTAAAGCAAGCCACTGTTCACATAACCACTTCTAAAACGGGTCTAGCCTTAGCAAACAAGCATATTCTAACATAGCTTACCTAGCTTCATTTGCTTTAGCTTTAGATATGTACATTACCTACGGAGCTTAGAGACCAAAAATAGCTATGTTAGCTTTAGATTTAGCTTAATAGCTACAAAGCTACATTATCTATCTAGCTATCACAGCTTCATCAGCTTTTGCCTCAGCTATGTTGGCTGCAATTTTTGCTGTAAGCAGACTGTTTACTCCGCTGTATCAGAGGTAAAGCTTACATTGCCTCCCTAGCTACACAGTTTAGATATTACAAAAGATGTGGGCCAATGTAGCAATGATAGCTTTAGCTAAAGCTGACAAAGCCAAAACCACCGTTCACCTAACTTCTTAAAATATGGGTCTAGCTAAACTAACAAGCATAAACTCACATAGCTAACATAGCTCCATTTGCTTCAGCTTTAGATATGTTACATAAATACATTACCTATCTAGCTTGCAGACCTTACATAGCTCCGTTAGCTTTCGATTTAGCTCGATAGCTACATAGCTCCGTTACATATGTAGGTATCAAAGCTTTGTTAGCTTTAGCCTTGGCTTTGTTTGCTGCTTTAGAGTGTTTTCATGGAGGACAAGCTTTTTTTCCCATAAGCAGACTGTGTACTCAGCTGAGTTAAAAATTTGAATCCAGTTTTGCAGTTCAGGTTTTTGACTTTTAACTTTTTTGTGGCCCAACCCTTACCCTAACCCTATACCACAATTTTTATGTGATTTTATTGAGAAAGTTTTAGCATGTGCTTCTGTTCAACCAAACTGTCTTTGTTTTAACTAGCAAGTAGAGGGCACTCTCTGCTGTTATCTTGTTTGACGTTGTCATCATTGTTTATAAGTAGTTTTACAACCTCAAAAGCAGATACTTACATTTTAAAGTAACATTATGAAATTGGATACTTTTCCTTTTATTTTCAGAGAATTTAAATGAAAAAAATCCTATTCATAAATTCACTTCCATCTTATGCCTAAGTAACAAAAGAAAAAAAAAAGAATTAAGTTTTTTTGTTACAGTTGACTTTTTGGTCTTTGGCTTAATCTGTGTAAAAAGCAGGATAGGAGCCACAAGTTGTACTTAAACCCCTGCTGCCCTCCTGAAAGACCAGACTGCATCCCTAGATGCCTCACATTGAAGCTATTTTTCAAAAATAAATAAATACATTTTTTAAAAATCTGTTCTTTCAGGAGAAAAACAACCACCCCCAGATGTGGCCCATGCATGGTACTGTAAGCATTAAAATGCTGAGAAAAATCTAAGAGCAAAGAGTATCCACAGTTTTTTGAATACATTAATAATCTCCAGCTCTGGCATCATTATTAATATTTGTGGCCCCCCTTCTGTGTGGTTTTGGATCCGTTTCAGTTTGCCATTCTGAGTCTGAAGGGGTCAGCGTGGGCGTCTGCTGTATGCAGAGAAATCTTTTGGCAACAAAAGCAGCCCAATTCATGATTTTTTTAGCGCTTGAATGACTGCAGGGATTCAGATTCAGTGTGGATTATGTGTGTGTTTGCAGACATCTTTAACCTAATGGACATACACCAGCAGCACTCACAGAGGGCTGGGTATTAGAGGTTACTAGCTGGATTACTTCATTCAGGCTCTGTTGCATTATCACCAGCTCAGCTGTCATTAGCTCCGATGTTCCCACAGGGATGAGACGGTTTGTGCTGCATTGCTCTCACACACATGAGCCAGTGTTTGCTTAAACTGGCCCTCTTTATGTCATATTTAAGAACAGTAGAGATCCTGAGCTAAGCCGCCTCCGTGAGTCAGTGCTTATTTTTGGTCCAACCAGCCAGCACCGACTTCACGCTGCTGCTTTGGTCGGTCTAATTACAGAGCATGGTGTTGATGCTGGAGTTTGGAGTATTCATCTCCTGTATGTTTTATAATGACGCTGCAAAAAGTGCTTGGTCATGCTGTTTGTCGTCCCAAGCATGAAAAATATTTTTCTGATTTTCTGAACCCCTTCTGTGACCAAACTGTAAAACCCAAAGAATTCCCCTGGGTGACTGAAACAAAACAAAGCAGAGGGAGCTTCCTCTTTGCATCAAAGCAAAGTACAGTATGAATCCAGCCAGCGTCACTCAGTGAGATGTCATTTAACGCCCGGCTGCTCGTGTTTATGTAACGCAGCAGGCCGAGCGCTCGTCTGCTGTCAGCCTGTCTGCCCTGAGCGGGGTGAATCCCCTCCTTTAAATATCGACCCTGCTCCTTTTAAAGCTCTCACACAAACAAACGGTGGCCTGCAGGTTATATCTGACTGTAACCCTGCAGCTTCAGTCAGTGCATTTACATGCTCTTAAGTCATGTGAAGGTTATAGCTTGTTTATTAATTAGACTACAGTTCTTGTCCTAGTACAGGGAGTACTGAATGCTTTGCAGAAATATCATGATATCCAAACATAATTGCAACTTCTGCATACTCTTTTGTGCTTGTTGAGTTCCGGGTTATTGTGTCTAAAGGGCATGCACAGAACCTTTAGGCCAGTTTGAGTCTGACCACGGTGCATTTACAGCTATATTTAATGTTGATTCTCATGTTTCAGCAGTTTTCAGGGCCACTTCCACTCTCTTTGTTTTGCGCCCACACAGCCTTGATGTATTTTTTTGTGAGTTAAAATGAAAACAAAGTAGCTGCTGGGTTTCTCCACGGGTTCCCTCAGCTGTGACAAAGAGCAACACTGTTATGTTGTTTTTAAGGCTCTACAAGTAAGGCATTAGTTGTATGAGGCTTTTATTGAATCAGTTTGAACTTTATTTCTGGAAGTTTCCTCTCCTAACAAAAGCCTGAAGTGAGTGTGTAATGAGTGAACACAGGGATGTATGAGAATGCGTTTGTGACATTTCAGCTACTTTGATGGGGCGTTAAAGGTTCAGTTTGCAACTTCTGGTTATTTTTATGTAATTATTTGATTATTCTAACTATTATTTTCGTTTTTTATTACCCATATGCCCACAAAGAAATCTATGGATTCCTTACTTTATCCACACTTAGGTCTGGGTTTGCTCCAGATCTAGAAATTCAACAGGTGCAATGAGGAAACTTGTATGAGCATGTGTATTTTTCTGATGTTTTCAAAATCTAAAACAAGCTGATGGATATTTTTGGTTAAACACCCCCTGTCATGGGGCACCGGATAGCCTATACAGACACTATATTTTTAATGTCCAACAGTCCTGCACCAACATTTGAATCTAGTTTTTAGTCTCTGTGACTAAAACTAAAATTACTTTTTGTCAGAGTTGTCAGCAAGAAGCTATTATTGCCTTATTTTCAACATGGATAAAGGGAAGTCGATTAATATGTTTTTAATATTTTAATTTGTTCTAGTCAGCAAAACTAACACCTTATGAAGACCCATTTACACTTGCACAAAACTCTTGAAAATTTCCTGAATTTACCTGGATGAGCTGCATGTGTGAATGCAAACAGCTGATTTTTCACTCTGACTTTAACCTGAAATATCCCTGCCAGTCTTCAGGTGTTTTCCACAACCCTTCACTGACTGACAGGCTAGCAGGAAAAGTGACATGTTTGAACAAGCAAGTTAGTGAAGTTTTCAGAAAGTTTCAGGGTTGCATGTGCAAAAGCTTTACTACAGAATTAACAGGGGAATTTCTGTTTAAACTGTTTTTTTAGCTAGCCTTAGTCGTCTTTGTAGTCAACAAAATTAACACTTTATGAAGCCACTTTCACACTTGTGCAAAACTCCTGATAATTTCCATAATTCACCAAGATTAGCTGCATGTGTGGATGAGAACAAGTGAGTTTTTCACACTGACTTTACCCTGAAATTTCTCTCAGTCTGATTGTAAAGCCTTTCTGCACATGCAACCCTCAAATTTTCTGGCCAATTTCCTGACTTGCTTGTTCACACATGTCCCTCAAAGCAGGGAGTTTTCCTGCAGGTTGTCTGCCAGTCAACGGAGTGGGGGAGGGGACAATACTAGAAGGCTAGCAGGGAAATTTCAGGGTAAAGTTTGGGTGGAAAAACCTTAGACTTGAGCTCACCGGGGTAAAGTCAGGGCATTTTTAAGAGTTTTGTTCATGTGTGAATGGAACTTTTCCACCCCACTAATGAGTGCCAGACAAACTGCTGAAAAACTTCCTGCTGTGAGGATTTAGTGTGAACTAACTAATGTGAAAATGTCAGGTTAGGCTGTCTGTGAATTAATTTTAGGGTTGCATGTGAGAAAAGGGCTTCTGTCAGCGCCTGCCCAATGATTGGCTCTACCCCCCTGTGACCTTGAACAGGACAAGCTCTATAGATCTATAGATGGAAAGTCAAGTAGTTTTAGAAAGATGGCAATTAAAGAACAGGTCAATGAGAGCAAAACTTAAAAAAAAAACTAATGAAACTATAAGGGCAAGTAGCTCTTTAAGGAGCCTTGGTCTTATGAAAGTGCCATATTAATCAAACTGACACCACATGTGTGTTATGGTGCAGCCTGGTTGTTACACAGGAAGAGAGAGAGGAGCTGGAGGTAAAAAGATTAGATCTTCTCTGGTAAACACCTCCTGACCTGGTGAGTGAGCTGTTGGGCAATCACAAGTTGGCAGGGCACGTTAAATTCCTTCCCCTCCCGACACAAACACACAGAGAGAAGGAGGGAGGGAGGGAGGAGGGAGAAGGATCCCCTGGAGGGTGCCAAAGCCGGTTTAAGTGACGTCACTTGGCCGACTCTGTTAGGGCAGGCCCTCCTACCCTCCCTCCTCCTCCTCCCCCCTCTGCGTCTCACTTCCTGGGCCTTACAGGAATTCCCCTTCTCGTCACATTATTCATAGGAAACCGCTGGCTACGCCCCGCACCGCTGCACAGCCACAGCTGATAGGGCGGAAATGCACACTTGTGACTGCTGGTGTTGACACAGGAGTATGAGTGCACTTGTTGTTCTTTCTCCTTCTGCCTTTTGTTCGTGGACAAAAGGAGCTCACGAGTGTTTGCTGCTTGAAACATCAGCCGAGTCCTGGGTAAGAAGTGAACATTTTGTCCTGTAGACTATTGTGAAACACTTAGAACAAGTTCTCACGGAGATATGGGGCATTAGTTGGAGTTGTGGAGTGTTTGAACTGTGCTGAGTGGAGCTGTAGTGTGTCAAAGAGAGATCGAGGTCAGACTGGGAGTGCAGCTGCAGGTCTGTGTTGTGTTTTTCTTTTACTTAAAGAACCTGAGCAACGACTCCGCTTTCATCAAAGTGAACACGACAGCTCCTATCTAAGTGAAAGACTCTGACAGGAAGCAGTCAGTGTGCCATCACTCAGCCATGGCGCCACAGCAACCAACAACAAGTGGGCAGAGGGACAGTCAAGCCTGAGGGATTCAGAGTCCTTTAGAAAGTCTGTTACTTCTTCTTTCACTGTTGTTTGGTCCAGATCTTTAAACTGAGCGTACTTCTGCTTTCAGTTTTGATCTTTTATGGCCCTGTGGGACACCGGGGTGCTCTGAGTACTCCTACATATGTAGGTCCTGCTTTATTGTGTGAGGAATTTAATTCTTATGACTGTTAGTTATAATTCTTAGTCTGCAGTGGGAAAACAACTTCAAAATTTGTGTTGGCTCTGTCGACATTTTATCTTTTGTATGCAGTAATATAACAAGACCCTGTTTTCTTCTTAAATAGGTTGTTTGTATTACCCACTTTTACACTACAAGAACATAGCTGGACTTTTATGCTCCTGTTAACCCTGGCTGGCATTTTCAATGTCAAAAACACAGTATCTTGGGAAGAACACCCAAAATTAGTTTGAAGAGGAACAAATGTACAAGTTTTAGCCCTAAAAACACACTTTTATGTGTAAGGAATGATTATGAATGAAGAAAAAGACCTCCACTGTTGCCGGTCTGTAACAGCTGATACATATTTTTATATATTTTACTGTGTTTGCTGCGAAAATACTCTGAATGTGGCAAACTGTTTCGTACTAGCAGTGTAGATGAGCCTTTGACTCTGTCACTCCTTTAAAATCACACCGAATCCATCCATCCTGACAGATCTTAATACAGCACACGCTCATTCATCATAGTGCTGTGCCAAGTTGGAAAGATGTAGAACAATTTACAAACTTACAGTACAAACTGTTGCCTTTATCTGCTATATACTATGGTTAATATCCTCATAATACAAAGGCAAATCACAGTGTGTAAAGGGAGGGAGGGAAAGGGAGAGTGTGGAGGGGAATCAGAAAATGCTGATCAGAATCATCAATCACCCGTTTAAATGACTTAGACTGATCCGAATTTTTTTTTTAAAAATGGACTTAAGTTTCAGTGTCAGTTTGTTAATATAATAAGCAAAGCATGAGCAAAATTTTCATTAAATTGTCATTAAAGTGTGTTTGTAGAGGGTATGCATCTGAAGTCACAAGCAGTGCGAGTCTCTGCCGTTCCAGCCATTGAGCTACAGAAAGTTTGTCCTGGTGATAATGTAAGCAGCAAAAAGCTTTATTCCTGCTGAAAAGTGCCGCCTTTTTGATAATAATATCTCATTGATGTTCCCTGTGGTCAGTACAGATCATCAGCTGAGTTTGTAGAAATGCTTGGAGCTGTAATGATACATCGATAAAGCCACAAGATGAAGCTGGGCTATCGCAGTAAATGAATAAAAAAACAGTTAGTGATGAATATAAGCTAAACCCAACTATATTCTTCTTCCCACCTTCAAGGAAAATTAAGACTTTACATTTCATCAGATCAACCATATGGTGAAATAATATTATCTAGTAAGTAACTAAGCATCTTATGACAATGGATTATGTTAGGTAACTGTAGATATAGTCCCATGATGTCCGATTAACAAGGCTGGTTTGAATAAAATACCTAAGAACTTTCTAGTTCATGGATATTTATCACAAATTAAATAAAGTAACCTTTGTACATTAAAATGATTTCTATTTGTTTAAATACTGAAGTTATTAATTTAACAAACATAATCGATGCTGTGACAGTTTATACAACATTAGGGATGAGTATCGAAAACCAGTACCAACATATTACTGGTACCAACACATGCGATTCCTACTGTACTAAATCACAAGACAAACTTTGATGCTTCATTTCGGTACTCCATCAATTCAATAAAGGTACTAAATACATAATGTGAAAGAGTTAGACCTGATTCCTTCACTTATTTCTGAATCAGATACAATATAGAGATGGCTTTTAATTACAGCAGACTTTTAAAACACCTTTTTTTATTCTGAAAATTATATTATTGATTCAGGCACCATTTTGGCTACGGCACCTTTTAAAAATTGTTGATGTAGTACCAGAATCGGTATAAACCCAACTAATACCCAGCCCTGGTAATGAGAAAAAGATATACAACAAACAAACCTGAAGGTATGTTTTTAAATACACCTCAAATTTGTACAGATTTCACCACCAGAGTGATTTTACAGGTAAGCCAAAGTACAAAGAAGTCACTGAAATATGGAGAAACAGATGATCTAAAGCTTTGTATTAACAAAACTTCAACAATAATTCAGTTTCACGTCCATAACTGAACAGTATGGATCTCTGTTAAGTCCAAATATCCCCAATTTGAGGGGATAATTAGTCTTTCTGACATTTTTATCTGTTCCCATAGAGCAGGCTTGACAGCAAACATAAAAGTGATCATCATATATTAAACAAATAAAAGTGATATTTTTCTATTTTACCCAGGGATGTTTTTCAGCAGATCATATCAGCAGGTGTAGACATTTTTGCCAATATTTTCAGCCGGTATATCTGCCATACATACTGGAAGAATATATGAGTGAGTTGAAGGCAGAATCAATGCTCTCATCTTAGCTGAAGTTTCTCTCTCTCTCTCTTTTTTTTAATCATCAGTCCTCAGTTATACTTGGATATGTGTTTTGAGGACTAAAGTTTTCACTCTGAACTTAAGCTGTAATTCCTACACTTGAGAAGATTTTGTTTTAGTTCAAAAACTTTTTCGGGATTTTCTTAGTGAACCAAAATATATTTAAATTTATATATATCCAATATCGGGCATCCCTATGCAAGAGATGACAAATAATTAGCTCTAAGCAATATCATTTATCAATGGAGCTTTTTCAACCACATGAACTGCTCCTTGAACCTTCATCTGCTCCCCCGGCTGACTCACAGAGCTTATTTCATGTGTGCAGTATTTGTTTTCGCTCTGAGACGAGTGAAATGTGCTTCCTGCCATTTGGCGACGCGGCGTCCATCAGTCGCATGGCTCAGTTAGTTCTAAGTCACAGCCCTCTAACCTGGGGGGGGGGACTCAACACACAGACTAGATGCAGTTTGACTGATGAGTGTTCACACACCAATAGGAATCAGAGGTAGAGTTAAGTAGAGAGTCATTGTTCAAACAGACCAAATATTCTCAACTTAACTTGATGTTTAAAGCTTTACATATTTGTTGCAACGTTGTGATAAAAAAGTGCCTCTGACTCAAAGTCCTAAGCAGATATGCATCCATACATTGTATTTTACTCAATTTTTTTTATTTTTATTTTTATTTCTCTTACTGGTTCTTAATTTTAATTTTAATTTGAGATTTGGAATATCACACTGTGCAGCCTCTGACAGAGGGAGGATGAGGATGAGGATGAGTAGAGACAGAGCAGCTAAATAGAGCAACTCGTTTCTTCACCGACTTTTCTAATTTACTCGCCACCGTGTTCTTTAAATGCTATCGACCATTTCTAAAGACATTTAAAATGAATTTAGCCGACACAAACAGGTCCAAGAATGCAGCTGATGGTTGAACGTTTGCTCAAATGAGCTGCTGTGACTGTCATGCTGCAGCGCGCACATTTAAGCTGTAAAATAAACCATCAGCATCGGTGTTGTGAACGGTCCATTTATTAGCAATCACTGGGACGAGGTGTCATCTGTAGCAGGAATAATCTCGCCTAGAATCAGCCTGCGTAACTTAGGGTCTGCCTAAAGTGTCAGGATGAGAAGGCAGGGTCACCTGCAGCCTGACATGAGAAAGAAACACACGGACTTCGTCGTTAAACAGGGCTCACTTCTCTGGCCTCTGGTAATGATTCCAGACAGACTTTAATGCACGTTCATCATGGAAATGAGAAAATGTGCAATTTTTTATCAAATCCAAAAGCACAGAAGCACTTGCTTGACATGCACATGGTCCCTGGACTATCGCACATCCTTGCAATGTGACTATTTCCTTTTCCATGTTTTGCTGAATGTGTGCAAGATTCCCCTATCCTCTGCCTCAGCTAATTGAGCAGTACTTTCCATCTCCTCTCTTTGCAATAACTGCATTATAATTAACTATACTCATTATTTGCTCCAACTCAAAACTTAATATGCTTGGTTTCACCATGGTGAGGGGACTGGGAACTGGCTTAAAAATCACACTGCTAAGTACCAGTTGGGTGGAGTATTGCAGAGCAACTTGGACTTACCAATGTACAAGCATGGTGTAGGCCACTATGGCAGAGAATCGAACCAGGCTTTATGTGTTATAATGCAGTTGCAGTTTTTGTACCCACTTACCTGTGTAACTTGGTGGTGATTACATCTCAATAACTCACAACTTCCACACTTGCCCACCTTTTGCTCATTGTTTAGACGTGATATTACTTTGGGGTATCAACCTAAACATTCTTCAAATTCATAAACTCTAACTTGCAGAAAACTAACTTCAGAAATGCTAATGAGCTAGATGTGAAAGTGAGCATTCCTACTCAGTTTAGCAGTAGGAGTCTGATTATCAGAGGAAGAAAGTTGCCCTTAAAGCAAAGGCAAAACCACTACCTTTTAAGATCAAAGAGGTGCTCTGCAAATATTGGGTGACATCTACAAATATTTTTTCTTGTAAAATGTCCGCAGTAATTGGTATGGGAATATTTCCTCAGTGTCTCATCTCTACCCCGGAGTGATTTTTGTCCCAATTTATGTTTGGATCGTTTTAAAAAGGCTTGCGATGCTAAAAGCACAGTCACTCGAAGAAAAAAAGAGATTAATATTAGCCTTGGAAATTTACTTTAATAATTCTATTAATGATCTCAAAATTCCTCACACTGAAGCTGTAACTACTAAAGATTATAAAACTGACTGAATAAAATAAATAAATTGTACAACATCCAAAAGAAAACAAGCTCCGAGGCTTCCCACCTCTCCTGGTTTGTTGCCATGAAGAAAAGAAATCATTATTTAGTGTTTCTTGGCTCTGCCCCTCTGTATTGTGTTTGCAGTCTGGCTCTTTTTGTCTATTTTGGTGCATGCAGAAGGTTTTTTTTTCTTTTTTGTATTTCATTTGAGCGGGGGTAAATGTGTGCGTGGTCTGAAAAAGACACAAGAGGTAATATTCATCTCCCCGCCTGCACCATTAAACCCCCTACAAGCACACAAATGCACACTTTTCTACCCACCCAGTAGATTTCTCGTTATATCAATTTTTCACAAGGGTGCCCACGCAGTCCCAATAATCAGTGGCCTCCAGTCTGCTGCTTCTTCCACCTACAGTTTCCTGCGGGGGCAGCAGCAGTACTGTACAGAAACCGCACCAAACCACTGTCTTTGTCTGTGTATGTGTGCAGGAGGGAGAGTGTGATCAATATTTCATTGGTTGCCTCGGTGTTTGCAGCCTCGTCACGAATTATTGTAAGGACGGAGGGATAACTTTGACTCTAAATACATCTCCTAATTACTGTTATTAATATTGTAGAAAATGTGGCCAATAATTCAGACGTGTTAACCGTTGTGTTGTTCATTTTGTGTTTGTTGCAGGGTGTCTCTTCTTGCTTTAACAGTTATATATTATTTAAAAGAGCCTGCCCCAAAGCTCCAGATAATGCTGTATTTTTCACTCAAACCTGCCCATTATTCAGCACACAGTTTCACATAAACAGTCTCCCTTGATGGAGGGTAAACAGCCTGACTGCTGCCTCCCTCCCTCCACCTCCATGTTTAGCAGTCAGCAGCTGATCTGCAGCCTGCAGAGAGACGCTCCAGTGATTTGTCTTTAGTGCGGAGTGTTTTTTAAGATACAAACCCTTCTCTGTTGAGGGCTGGGGATTCTTTAAAAATGTTCATCACGTGGATATAGTACTTCTTTGTTGAAGTTTCTGCATATCGAATGGTAACCAAACTTCAAGATGAATTGATAATTAGAATTGTCTGTTACAGACCTTGAAAAAACAAATCACACTTTGCAGGAGTCTACAGCCTTTTTCACTTGTGCTCCTCTGAAAATTCCTGGAAAATTCAAGGACTCGCTGCCTGGCAGTCTCCATGAGTTGCTTGTTCACATATGCAACTAACAGCGGAAGACTAGCTCCCTACTGGATGTATTCAGTAGTGAATGGCTTTCTTGCAAGCTAAAAAGAGTTTGAAGAAGCAGCGTTTTCACAGATCATTTCACCATGTTTTCACATTTTTCTAGGAGGCTGCCTGGAAAAGGTTCAGGTAGTATCAGGATGAAAAATGATCTCAGCTATCAATGAAAGTTTTGTGTATGTTTTGTCGATGTGGAAAAAACAAACAAACAAACAAACAAAAAACACTAGGAAGCATTTCCCTAAAAAAAAAAAAAAAAAAAAAAAAAAAAAAAAAAAAAACAAAGCCCACTGCCCATTTTTAGTTAAAAGGTTTTGAGAAGACTAATTCTATTGCTAGAGTCTTTAGCCCCTTTCTCACTCACACTTCTATCCTGGAATTTCTTAACTGTCAGTGCATTTACACGCAGTAAATTTTATTGTGTTAAATACTTAAAGAGTCCATTTTAACACTGTTTCTGAATATATTTAGTTCCAGCCAGCATTGGTGTTGAATAAACTTTTTTCTTGTTGTTAACATTTAGCGTTATATTAATTCTAAATAAATAAAATATATAAGACTCCCGTACACTTTCTATTGTTATTAAACATAAAACTTTAATAACAATAAGCTCTGAGTTTAAGATTTGGAAAACACTGTCAGTAATGTTGATACTTTTTTTAGCCTTTCCTACTTGTATCTAAAGAAAGCTGAGCCCTCTGAAGACCCAAACAAAAAGTGAAACACTGCTGTCAAAAATTAACAATGATTAAAATGTTCATATTAATCGCTGAGACGATAGGCCTAGGCATGTTTTCCTTACCAAAAGGTCTCTGTATAAGCTTAGAGCGTTTCTGCATGAACAGAAAACCTAGTCCTATATGGTCCAATTAAGTCGTACATGCAAGTGTAAATCAATCTTCAGCCATTAACGTGCATTTTAAAGTTTTGTTTTACTTGGATTAACACAATGATTTGGGTTTTTCTTTTCATGTAAACGTACCGGGAGTTCAGTCTGGATGCAAGTGTGAGTACAAACCCATAAACATGTTCAACCTGACTTTATCTAGAATTTTCCTGTAGTTAAACGGCCGTGTAAAATCATGATAAACCAACGTGAGAAAGCAGCTAGTAATACTCAGGAACATTCACTGCAAGTGAGTAGGTGGGAGATGACATCCTTCACATTGAATGGAGATTTTCTGCTTTACATTCTAAACTGCCTACCTCAGTTTTCCACTTTGTGTTTTCTGTGTATACACAGTCTTATATATGTTGTTTTAATATTAACAGATATAGTCACCATTATGAAAGCCTCCTTCTCCTGTACATGCTACCCAGCCATTTTACAAGTTTTGTTTTCATATTTTGGGGGTTATAATTGTTCATTATAGCTATCAGAATATCTCAATATGTTTAAGTTTGAATTGAATGGGTTATTGCTGTTCTATTCATCAATATCCTATTGTTGTCTCCACTACAAGAACATTTCATTTTTTTCCACACACCTGAGTCTGTACCTCTACATTCCTCTCCTCTGTCTCCATCTTTTATCTTTGTCATTCTCCCTATCTCCGTCATTCTGTTGAGATTAGATTTGATAGAGCGACTCACTCCAGCTCCCAGTCTGACTAACACAAGAAAGGCGAAGGAGAGGAGAGTCACTTTGTGCTCCCTCCTTCAGGCCAGCTGATGATGATGATGGACTGCAGGGTAATGGGACACTTGGTATGTTGGGGGGATTCCTCTGCTCTGCATCATCGTCTGTTCACGGCTACTACGCTGCTTTTCCCGTAATGCTCGCCCTCTTTGTGAGTCTCGGCTCTGCTTTCAGACCACTTCATCTCCCCTGGGGCCATCGGGAGTTTCTTTGTTCGGGTGTGTCCGTGAAGATAAAGAATGTGTCAGATGCTGACAGTAGCCCTTATGGTCGCTTATTGTGCGGGTCAGCTGCTGAGGGTTGCAGAAACGCTGCGTCTCCTCCACAGGCTGCAGGGAGAGAGCTGAGATTAGATCACCAGATTTCGCTGTAGAGATACAGGGGATTCTGCAAAGATCATGCATCTGCATGCTGTTGTTGTAGCTGAAACTGGAGGAGAGGTCTATTTGTTAATAGTTGTGGTCATATATGGCTGCTTAGATTTTTTGTCAGTGAGTGATACTGGTATAAATTTAGAAACCAAGAAGAGGAAATAGTGCTCTCATAGCTGTCAATGTAGGTCAGCAAAACTCAACCGATCCTTAACTTTTTTTCTGAGTCTTGTGTTTTGTCTTTAAAATGTGACAAATAAAAAAAGCAAAATGTGTGAATAAGGATTCTAAATCTCATTTTGTTAAATTTCCTATCGTAAAAGACAGAAGACAGCAGGTTGTCTTAGAAGGGGCTTAATCATGCTTTTTTTGTAAACTTTTGTTGCTGTGGAAATAACTTTACAATACCTAATCATTAAAGTTTTTGCAGATAACTATCCACCGATTATATAACCGCTAAATTAAAAAAAAAAAATTCTTCTTAAAAGTAGTTTTCAGTTCTCAAAACAGCTTCCTGTTCTGTTATTTATTTCTGAAAATGTACGTGTTTGTGACGGTGTTTTAAAGTTATTTTTGTTGTTGATCAGTCTGCCAAAGGCTTTGCCAGTAAATGTTTGTTTGGACAAGAAAATATCATTAAGTTACAAGAATTCAGATCTGATATGACTTCCTCAGATTGATTTTTTTCAGTCTAAGCATTAGTTGTTAGACCAAAGAGAGTTTTTGGATTAAAAAAAAAAATCCAGAAATAAGAAATACTGCAGATAAACTTAAATCAGATTTACTAACAGACTACCCACCTGGTCCCCTTTAGCGTTTCATTCAATTACAGCTGCAAATACTAAAGTTGTGAAGACAGATGACAGCATACGATTATTGGTCAGGGTTACACTTTAAGTGTTGCTGGTTGAATAGTTAGGGCAAGATTTTGATGTGTGGTCTGACATGGGTCTAATGTAAAAGACAAAGAAAATATGTGTTTAGTTTGGCTATAAGTGATCTGTAGGTTTGAGTGTGAATGTTTGTTTCTCATTATGTGTCCTTTGATTGGCTGGTGGCCTGTCTAAGGTGTAACCAGCCTTTTGCCAAATGACAACAGGAATCGACTCATGCAGCCCTGCAACCCCACCTGAGATAAGCAGAACAGATAGATGGGTGGATGGATGGATGGAATCTGCTCCAGCAGCCATGAGATGAGGAGAACAGATAACGGATGGATGTGAATAAAAACACTGCTTTATAACATCCATTAACCTGCTGGTCTATATCAAGTCATAAATCTGAAAAAACACTGTCCAGAAGTCCCCTACAGTATGACTTGTTTATCCAACAACAGTCTGAAACACAATGATTTTCTGTTCCCATCCACAAAGGACAAACAGCAGCAGTAAACCCTTTTTATTTGAGAGTGGGAGCGAAGGAATTAACTCTATCTTAGCTTGAAAAACTACTTTCAACAATTGATTTATCCACTTTAGTTTTCCATCTGCCCGTCGTGTCTGTTTTGTTTACTGAAAAATGTCCTTGTTAGTCATTGTTCGAAGAATGCATCAGCCAGTGTGAGGGTGTGTTTGATGTGAGTGTGTGTGCTAGCATGCAGTCGGGCGTGTACAGCAGGCTGGTGGAGGTGCTCGAGTTACATAATCTCCATCTCCCTCCCGCACAGTGACAGGGAAGAAGGGGGCAGCTGCCGACTCCCATCTAGTCATCTTCAGCCTGCTGAGGCATTTCTCCTCTCCTCGTCTCCGCTTTCATCCTAAACACAGTGTTTCACTGTGCCATCCACATCCAGCTGGCACTGCACCCAAACTTCAACCTACTGACGTCTGAACATCAAACCCAATCCTCCTGTCTTCACATTTCAGTCTGTAACAACAACCAGATCCATCGCTACATAGTGAAAGCTCTCACCTATCTAACAGGGAAATGAGTTCAATCTTTGACACTTACAATGCTATTTGTCCAAACACATTAAATCCAGTGAGGTAAACCAACTCCTTGTTTACTGATTTGTATCATCGTCCCTGTTAGACACCCATCTGCCCACATGCTGTCCTCCACTGGCATTGTCCAGGCATGTTGCTGTTATACTGATGCACTGTCGTGCACACTGAAGACACCTCAACCCTCACAGATGCTGTTTTAGTAAAACAACTCATCTTTCCCCCCTTGGACTTATATCTTTTATACTAGCAGGAAAAGCAAGAGCCAAGCCGTTGGGGCCATCTGAGCGCCGTACATATGGACTCCATGAAAAAGCTGCCATGATGCTGTTTGATGGCCGTCCATTTGGCATGTTGAGGCCCAGCAGGGCTGGCTGTCGAGCAAAATATGGACGTGTCTCAAGCTGGCAGGAGGCTGTTTGGGAGGGTGTGTGGTGCCTGGTGGGTGTTTGTTAGCACACAAGCAGGGGATGCTCTCAGGGGGAATCCAGGAAATGTAAGATTGGATAGGGAATACTGTATAGGCTTTAATCAAATGAAAGACCTTTTATGACCTTTACATGGAGAGATTTATCCAATTTCACTGCGAACAGAAATACATTGACATGGGTTTATGGGTTCATGTCTTAATGGGTGCACACAGTATGAGTGGTTTATTTACTATAAAGTCTGTTTTGGTTTAAGGATACAAGTTATGCAATATTTGGGTTGTGGCTGATATGACTGTAAGCCAGTGCAATGTAGCTGTTTGTTAGGAGGCTCAAGGCCCAAGTCAGCTCCACCTTTTTCTGCCTTTCGGCTGATCTAAAGTTTGAGACAGCATTTTTTTATATAGCAACCGCTTCAGACTGGCTTCAGAAACCCCCGAATGTGACCAAATGCCTGACATCGTTCAGGCTTTGTTCAGTGTTTTCTAAGGTGTATTATTCCAACAGCAGAGGCTGATGATATGTTGGCTGCTTTGTAGCATTTCTGATTTTATAATGGACTTTACTGATTGGATTCCCATTGTTTCCAGTTACAACATGTTGGGCATTTTCTGTAGATACATCACAATGAGTACTTGTGACCAGCACCAAGTGTTTTTGATCTTGAATCCATATTCCAATCCATTGTTGTGTAAATGTTTTGGATTATCCAAAAAAAAAAATGTAGGCAAACATAGCGTTTAGTGTGACATAGGCACTGCACAGTATGGCTGTGTTTTGAACTAGAAAATGGAAATCAAGTTGTAGACTTAAAATGTAGACTGTTAAGAAACTACTTAAAGGGATATTTCAACATTTTGGCAAATTTGCCCATTGCCATAATTCCTATAGTCTTAGTAATAGGTTCGGTTCCTTTAGTTGTCGGTGCAAGCTATTTTTAGATCGGTGCTGCCGAGTTTGGACCTGCTGTGCCAACTCAGTGTAAGCAGACGGTATTCCGGCTTTCCCTCATCAAACTCATCAAATACACAATCCAACAACTCCAAAATGCTCTCGTGGACAAGTTGTGACCTGCACATTCACCACGCTATGAAATAATAACATAAAATTATGTAACATTACGACACATGAAGCAAATACTCTGAACTATTTCTTGAGTAAACCACTGGGCGGAGTGACACAGTGCAGCAGCCATGTCTGGAATGTAGTTCCGGCTTTGCATTTAGCTTTAAAACATCTCCATCTCGTAATGTTCCATGATTATTTCACAGCGTGATGAATGTACAGGTCACAACTTGTCCACGAGAGCGTTTTGGAGTTGTTGGATTGTGTATTTGATGAGTTTCATGAGGAAAAGCCGGAATACCGTCTGCTTACATTGAGTTAGCACAGCAGCTCCGAACTCGGCAGCGCCGATCTAAAAATAGCTTGCACCGACAACTGAAGGTAACGAACCTATTACTACGACTATAGGAATTATGGCAAAAGGCGAATTTGCCAAAATGTTGACGTATTCTTTTAACCAAAGTGAAGAGTACATTGAGCACGATGTAAGTCTGCAACGAGGACATAGACTGCTGGAGCTAGCTGCTAACTTTAGCCACACTGTAGTCTCACATCATATAGCCACTGATACAATAACCCTGTGATGGTTTTGAATGGGTGTATAGCCGAATAGGGAAATTGCAACCAGGGAACATCCTTAGTTATTTTATTGATTCATGTGATGTCTTGTGTACTATGTGATGTCATGATATGTGTGTCATTTTATCATATCAATGGTGAAAAAAGCATACTTTAGGTTTTTTTTTTTTTTGTTGCTAAGGGGCACATCAGCTGAGAAAAAAAAAAAAAATCCATATTGTGCATTTGACCAAAATGTGATACCTTTGACTGAGGGTAAAACAACAACACTTAGTAGCATGAACTCATAACACTGGCTTTAGCTGCTGCAGGACAGTTATCTTCCTCATCTGCTCAGATAAGCAATAAAGAGCTCATCACATCTTTGTAGCATGTCTCATTTAAAAAATATGTCCAATGTTAAAATCAAAAAAATATTATAAAAAAAAAAGTCATATGTTCAAATGCAACATCAGGCAAAAAAAAAAAACAGCTTTTGACTAAAAACTTGACTGAATACACTTTTGAGGATGATACATCTTTTTTTTTTATTCAATAAAAAAAGAGATACAAGAAATTAAATCTGAAACTTTTTAACTCAAACCATCAAGTTATAACACTTCTGGTAAAACTGTATTGTTGTTTTGTTTTCTCAAAAAGACAACAGAAAAGTATTGATAGAAGAACTGATGAGGACTTTGATCGATCAGGGGAACTTATAAGGGAATCAGTATCAATAAAAATAAAAATTCCCATCCTTATTTGTTGGCTGTTTTTAACTCTTATTAAATATGTGTGGTTTGTGTGAGAGAGTCGGTAGTAATTTATTTAAAAGGCAAGACTTGACCAAACTAGAAAAGCACTCTGAGAACGCAGACCTCCGCCATTAGCCCTATCTCCCAATATTACAGAATCCTTTAAAAAATTCCTGGATCCAGACGATGATCCAGATTAGTCCCAAAATCTAATCAGTTCTTACCTATGCCATTTGTGACATTTCCTGAAAATTTCATCAAAATCTGTCCATAATTTTTTGAGTTATGTTGCTAACAAACAAACTAACAAACAAACAAACAAACAAACCCTGCTGATCACATAACCTCCTTGGCGGAGGTAAAAATCTAGAGAAATACACTAAATACAAATATCATGACTATCCAAATGGTGGATGAAGTTGCAAAATTAATTTTGGTTTTAAAGCACAGTACTGTGCATAATTTTTAGACATGTTTGGCCCAAAAATTTGAGATGAGGAAAAGCGTAGATGTGGCAAGTAAGGTGTGCAGGTAGATTGATACAATCCATCCGGGTTGAAAAGGCCTGGACTAAAGAAATTCTGTGAACTCGACCTTGGCTGCTGAGCTACAGACTTTTGTCCACATGTGTGGAGCTGAACTCTGGCCGCACTCCCCCCTCTCTCCAGCCCTGGGTTGTTGCACATCAGGCCCAGTGATGAATCTTTAGCGCCCTACGGGCCTAATGCTTATGCACATGACTGTATATCCCAATTGATATCAAGCAAAACTTTAAAAAATCAAAATAATGATTTTAGAAGCTTCTGAAAGAATGAGGAAATCCTGTATTTTGAATTTCAAGTGTCATACAGAGGTTTAGATTCACACTTCAAAATTGCATTTCAAGAGGCTTTCAAGGTTATTAGCAGCAAGGTTATTGCTTCTAACTACAACTTCATCTTGACTGATAATTATTAATCAGGACCCTAATAGACTTGAGATGGGCTTCCCCTCATGGTGTAAACCCCCAAGGATTCAACTGATGGCTCATAAATTCACATCAGGTGGGCGCTGGGATTCAAAAGTGCACGTTTCCTGTATGGTGACATCACTTTAGCCTCTCAGGGCTCAAATAATCACATTTCCCACTGATCCTCAACCGTGCGGAGAGAGGAGTGGGCTGGAACAGGCACCAATGAGGGGAGGGTAGCATTAAAGATTCGTGGTTGTCATGACAGCAACCAGTGAGGAGAGGAGACTTGCTCCCTCGCCCACTAACTCCTGCCTAATTGTCATGCATCCACCCACTTGGGGCCCCTCCCAACCTGATCCTCGCCTATCCTTGGATATCACGTTGCATAGATCAAAGATGATGAGTCGGCCACCTTGAGATGAGGGTGAACCTAGATCTGAATGTAACTGTCATCCTGTTTGTCAGATCCAGGGCCAGAGTTTTTAGAAGGTATACAGAAAGACAAGATAGCTTTATGAACAGTATAGGCTGTCATACTTAACAGCTGTAGATCAATGTATTTTGTGATTTGAGTAAGAGGCAATATCTCTGTCACATGTTTAAATAACATCAGCAGAGTGCACTGACTCATATTCTTCTAAATTATTAAAGACAGCCCGATACTTCACATCCTTTTTGCTTACCATAAAGCCTGCTCAAGATTACAAAGCCCCTTAGGCAGGCAGTTCAGTGTGCTTTGCTGATTCTGGGTAATTTTTCATGTCAGTTAGTGGTTGGATGGAGCTTTAACTCTGGCAAAAGGCATTTACAGTATGACTTGTCTTACAGTAAAATATTATTCTGCCGGAGTTTGCTGCAAATTATATAATTTTTGCCCATTTTGTTTAAGACCGCACTTGTAAATAGTTTAGCTGTGTTTACTACCCTGAAACTGTGTTTTCCCTCCCTCCCTGCCCTCAAATTTTTGCGGTCATGTTCCATTATGTGTTCTGGTTTCCATCCTTGGTGACTTTTGTGTACACTCCTTTTATTGTTTTCTCGCGGTTACACAGATTCCTGGTGAAATATGCAGCCATCACCCGGACCACCTCAACAACCCCAGCAGCTGTAATGAGGGAAATATGAACAAGCTTCTAATCATTCCCTGCTGTTTCAATAACTTGAGCATTGAGGATGGAATATTTCTTTTTCTCTGTGCTCTTTTTTTTTTGCCTTGTCCTTTTCCACTCATTTGAGCTGGCGTTTCCTCCTCTTTTCCGTGCTTTGGAGCTTTACTCCATCACGGGTGTCGTTCAGCATGAGGGGTCTTGTTTGTGGCTTGTTATGTAAGAGGTGCAATCTGATCTATGGAGGCTTACACTACCATACAGAACCACTAATAAGATTTTTGTTGGGCAGTAATCACTTATGCCTTGGTTTTCCAGTGCGGTCTAATACAAGACACATGTAGCAGGCTGTGCAGACAATAAAGCATATGCTAGGAAATATCTACCTCTGAGTCTTCTCACCACAAAAACAAGCACTTAATATGTCAAATTGGTGCATGATAACATAACGTTTTACTTGAGGAAGCTGCAAAGTTGAGCCATGGTAACCATGAGGGAAGCTTCGGCATCCTCTGCTGTTGGAGAAATACCATGGCAGTGCCAGGGAAACACAGCCTACCTTCTTCTGTTGTAGGAGGGTGAGGGCGTTCACATGCTCATATTTATGTAAATAGACCAGACTCACTCGCACACCTCTCACTTCTCTCTGTCTACCTTTCTGTCAGAGACTTGCACACAAACAAACATCGTGCCCGCTCCTCATGAGCCTCAGTTGCTGCGTTTCTGCTGGCAGGGTGCCTTTGTTTTGCTTCACGGCAGCACAGGGGTGGGGACGCATTATGTAATCTGTGGCGTGTGCCGGGGATATACACAGAAACAGAAAAAGAGAGACGGAGAGAGAAAGAGAGATGGAGAAGGGTGTGCCCACAGTAACACATACACACATATGATGACATAATCTACTGACCTCTTCTGAGGCCCGCCCGCATCCACCCCCTCCTCCAGTTATTCCCGGTATCACACTGTGATTTTGGGAACCGCAGAAGAACATCCTCTTTCACCCTCCATTAACTTTTGTGCAATCTAGGACAAAATTGTAACCGCTGGTCTCCTCAAGGATTCTTATTGCACTTAAATGTCATGTTTAGGGCATAGAAGCCTCAGAGAGGTTATTTTTCTATCTACTTCAATATTTAACAGATGTGGCTAAATACTTTTGTCCATATAGTGTATATGCAGTTTTCAAATCCTGAGATGCTGTTTACTACTACCAGAAGAAACAGATCACCTAAGTTTACAGTAAACAAACTGTGCTGCAGCAAACTTGGCAAGATATGTCAGAACATTTCACATAAAAAAAACCAAGAGAACAACAAGAGCGAAATCCATAAAAGTAGCTGATGGTGTAGCAGATTTTCTCGAGGCCACAAGAAAAAACAAACAGAAAATCTACAGTTTGCACCTTATATACACATTTTAAACAAAAAATGTGGATCAACTTTTATTCAGAGTGTTTACTTCTCTGTCTCGACTATTCCTCTGTGTATAACACATTAACACCACATTGAGCCAGCGTATGCAATTAATATTGATTACAGTAACGCACAATGAATACTTCATCACCTCCCACGCATCCTTATGGTTTCATAAAGTAACAGGTTCTTCACCTGAGGGATTGTGGGTGATGATTGTGACGTATAAGACCGGAGTGGAATTAATTTGTCCTCCCTGAGGGGTGTAAACACTATTTGAATATGCAAATTGTTCTGTGGGTTGGTTTTCACCCTGTGATAATGAGAATGAATCCACCATATTGACTTGTTTGCAAACTTTAACCTGTATATACATAAATTCCCATGCTGTTATGTCCTAAAGTGTGTGTGCTTGTATATGTGTGTTACTGTGTGCACTCAGGCTTGCCCCCTCCGTGATTAAAGTAGTTTCCATAATGGAATAGTGTGCTCTCTCTCAGCTATGGAAGAATATCTGTTTTTCATTTGAAAGACCTTCATCCTGCTGCAGCCGTGTGGGAAGCATCCCCAGTATCATTAGTTATATTCTGCACTGGCTTCACTGTGGAGCAAGAGTCCGTGTGCCTCTGTGCAGCACTGCTCTCCGTGCTGAAAATGCTTTCTGTTCTTGTCTTACAGATAAAATCGAAGAGGCACAGAAAGAGCTTAAAGACCCAAAAGGCTCACAGAAAGGTAAGAAATGTTTTATCAAGGCTTGAATAGCAGAAATACTTTGATATATTTTTCATAAGTAATGGTCGAAGGCTTGGTTGTTTTCTTATCTACCACCTGGCAATTTGAAAAGAATAAAATAGATGGTTTAACTTGACTTTGGCTTTCATCTGAAGGCATGAAATAAATGAAAATCTCTTGTGTTGAAGTGAAAAACATTTTTGGCCAGTGATGCAATGAACAGCAATCATTGCGGAATTGTTTAATTTGCATTTTTCAGTATTCAAGAGTGATTTGCTATGATTCATTTATTGATTTATCTTGTCCTTTAAGAAAATAAATATGTAAACATGAGTGGAGTTAATAACCGTTATTAACTTGTTGCTGCAGGGGTAGATCCAGCTGCAGATTAATCTTTGGATTGCTCTGCCTTGGTAAAACCATCTGCAGTTTAAAAGACTTAACTTTTTATTTGCTAAGTAAGCACTTGTATTTTTCTATATTAGTGTTTTAGATTAGTTTGTCATGGTTGTAATTTGAGCTAGATTTGATTTTTAAAAAACACTTTTCACATCTTTGTGATTTTTAATTTCAACGTTTATCTTTATCTCTCATACTTTCTATTGCAGAGAAGCCATAGTAATGTCACTGTTACGCTTAAGAGGAAATTTTCCCCTGTCAGCCTGGTTATTATGCAACTACACTCAATCATGAGGCCAGTTCTATGGATCTGTAGCAGCTTTATTGTCTTTGTTTAACCTGAGCTTACTCATCACTTTAGCATTGTCATTTTAAAAACACCCAGCTTAGTTGTAGGACATGCAAGCTGTGATCAAATCCTCCACTGTACCTGAAGCTGGGTGTGGATGCTAAATAGAATGAGTACGCTCTAAAATATCTCAATCTCTCTCTCACAGTACAACAGCTACTGACGTAGTGTCATGCTGGCCAGTCAAAGGTTAATCCCTCTGAGAACAGCCCTTTAAGTCTTTCACTAGCCCTTTCACACTTCATCATCATACCAGGATCTTTACATTAAAAATCAAATCAGCAAAATAATTAAAGAAGGAAAATATCAACAAGCATTGCAGCTATTCATCTGCTGATAAGTGTGTTTTTGTTTTCAACCTAGAAATTACTTTTGCAGCTTTTTTAACAAAAAAGTTTCGGCAAAGACTAAATAGGGACAAATGTTGTTTATACAACTGAAAAGCTTCAGTGAAGTCATGGAATCTCTTTGGCATACTTGTTCAAGTCGTGGGTAGAAGAACTAATCCTTTTCCATGTCTTTCCATGGCAGTTTACACAAATATGTTTCTTAATTAGGAAGTCATTTAGAGTGAGTTATAAAAACACACAAGATTGGCTTTCATTGGGTTATATTGCTTGTGTGTCACAATAAATGTTCATTGGTTGCATGTTTCTGTGTTGAATGGATTACCTTATATAAAGACGAGGCGTTCCTCAATCTAATTACCCTTGAGTCCTTGAAGGAACCGTGACCTCATCTTGGGAAATACCTACATAAGCCAGGAAACTGTGACAGGGCATTGGTAACCTTATGCAACATGTCCTTAAAAACATTTGGCTAAATTTACTATAGCAGAGCTAACTCAACAAATATGGGACAGTATGATATGGGTGTGCCCTTTTGAAACAGTTTTGCTTCAGGAATGGAATGCAGTTTCTTTTCATTGACTTGTGTGTTACATCTCTGTTCGGCTAAACCTTTTATGCTGATAAACAAAAGAGAGGGGAAAATGATCATTACATTATGTAACGAAGCGTAGGCCACTGTGGTATTAGTCACACAGAGAATAAATAACAGAGAGGATGACGTATCTGAATTATAGGACCCATCCCCATCCAGTTTCAGCCAAAAAAGTTAATAAAATTAATTTAATTCACAGCCAAGGTGTTTGAGGATTTCATGTGTTAAAGTTATGTCTTATCTTCAAATAGCTATTAAGAGTAAAATTTAATATTTTATGACACCCATGCATGATTTATATTGATTACATAATTTTATTACTCTCCAATCTACCTTTTGAAATGATACAAGCATTCATCATCATTAAGTTACTGGCTTCAAAAATGATTGTGTGCTTCTATTACAAGGTAATTCAAACAGGATCATTAGATTTGATTCAATCTGAAAGCAGATTTCAGCAGTGTAATACCATAATGGTCTAAACATTTGTTCACAGCTCAATGGAATGGAATGAATATTTAACATAACACAGGCTTTACACTAAGTTGAATCAAAATGAAGACTGTTTTTTAAAGAAGTATTTGTTGGGGGCTTTTTATGCCTTTATTCATAGAGAAGGACAGTGGAGTCTGAAACAGGGGTGAGAGAGTCGGGGAGAGACATGTAGGAAAGTAGCAACAGGCCGGGTTTAAACCTGGGCCACTCGTGTACATTGGGCGCGCCTCAATCACTAGACCACCCTAATACTGTCTTTTTAAGAGTACTTTACAGTGATTTGTGTGATTCAGTGGCTTGTTTATATTCGTAAATAAGTCCTTTGTCTTGAGTTACTGTTGACTTAAACCGGGAATGAAAACTTAACTCAATATCACTTACCTTGATGGTAGGAGAAAAACTCACTTGTCAAAAGAATAGATGAATAAATGTTGGTATCAGTATATATTTCCGTCTAAATAATCAAAGGTTAAATATTCTGATCCCTTAAATAAATAACTAATTCAACAGAGATATCTGTACCCTTTAATTTTTTATTTCCCCATGCCATTTGAGAACCTTTAATAATTAATCCTAAAGCTTAAATTTTAAAGGCATTTCCAGATTTGACCTCTGAGCTCACACAATATTTGGGAAAATGTTTTGCGACATCATCATCTTTACCAAGTTTGTTTGTTTTGTCTGTTTCCACAGGGACATCTGCAAGTGAACGAAGAAATGCAGATAACATAAAAGGCCTGAAGCGGAAAAAGGTTGTTGCAGAGAATCGGCTCGATAAAATTCCAAAATCACCAGTAAAGAAGCCCCTGCAGCTTAAAACTTCCGAAGCTGCACCCCACAGAGCACCATCCAGGGAAACGACGCCTTCACGCTGCTCCTCTTCTAACAGTCCATCGAACAATCCTTCATTATCACCCAGTGGGAAAGGAAGTCCACAATATGCCCAACCACTTACAGCATCCCCGGCCAAGGGGCCATCCTCTACTGACATTGAAAGGATAAAGCAGGAAGAAACATCTCAGAGACTACCATCACTTGAATCCTCTGATGGTGGGGAGGGCTCTTTGATTACTGCTACAGAGGGTCAGCCTAAAGACAGCAGGAGCTCCAGCTTGGAAGGAGGTCCTTACCACAGCAGTGCTT
Source organism: Cheilinus undulatus (assembly GCF_018320785.1). Classification (NCBI taxonomy): domain Eukaryota; kingdom Metazoa; phylum Chordata; class Actinopteri; order Labriformes; family Labridae; genus Cheilinus; species Cheilinus undulatus. The sequence continues at coordinate 13,915,538 of NC_054880.1, read as the reverse complement.
CACTTGATGTTCTGCTTAAGGCCATGGAGCCTGACTTTAGTACTCTGGCTGAGAGGAAAAACTCCTTGCATGCCATTGGGAAACCAGCCTCCACTCTTAATGCTCAACCTAGTGATGAGTTGACAACAATACCAGCTGTCAATGTTGGTCTACGGACCCAACCTCCTCATATGCAGACTTATTATATTGACAAACAGGGCAACTTTATTGGCATTGCAGCACCACTACAAGGAAATGTACAGACATCCTCACAGGGTACCCCAATGCAGTCCTCTCAGCTTGCTACACCACATTTTATGCCTGTTGCATCAAACTCTGAAAAACCTAGCTTGCACATGAGCTTTAATACTGGACCATCCACTATAACTCATGCACCTGTCCCTTCAGGCTCCAATGCTTTGCCACAAAGCCAACCCCCAGTTGTGCACACATGCCAGTCCCTCTCAGCAAGTGTTCCAAGCACCATTCAGGTCCCAGTTACACCTGGCAGCAACCAAGTTCAGATGACCACTGTGATGAACTTTGGTTCTGAACAGGTTTACAAAGACCAAAAGCCTAAGAAGCCGGGAAAGTATGTTTGTGAATACTGCAGCCGGCCATGTGCAAAACCAAGTGTACTCCTCAAACATATTAGGTCTCACACAGGAGAGAGACCTTTTCCATGTGTTACTTGTGGCTTTTCTTTCAAAACTAAGAGCAACCTGTATAAGCACAAGAAATCACATGCACATGCTATAAAGCTGGGTCTTATTGCACGATCTGAATCTGGAGGTGGGTCACTATCTCAAGAGTCTGATAAAGCCCTTGGTACACATTCAGAGGCAGAAGAGAGTGGGGACAGTGATGAGGAAAGTAGCACTGCAGATTTGGACCCTGACTCATCACAGAGCAGCATGGCAGCTTTATCTGAAAATAGTTTACAGAGTGCAGGTACAGCCCAAGCAAGCCAAAGGGAGGCTGACTCATTGGCTCTGTTGGAGTCAAACAAACTCGCCCCTGGTCAGAGGGCTCATGAGCCTAAAGTGACGGCTGCGCTACCAAAAGTTGTTGTATACCCAGTTAATGTTTCTCCTATGAGGGCAGATAGTCCAAGAGTTACAGGTGCAGCGCCTGAGCAAGCTGCCGCACAACGTCAAAGAGAGTTCCAGACTGCCAACCTGAGATCAAACATCACGGTCCTGTCATCTCTGAAAGAGGTAGATGGTACAAATACCTCCCTAGATACTGTGAGTGAAGATGAAGACCTACAATGCAAGTCTCCGATGTTAGGTGGGCATGCTCAGCTTCAAAGGCAACAAGCAACAGACTTTTCTCAACAGCAACAGATAAAGTGTCTACTAAGTCCACGCAGTTTGGGAAGCACAGATTCTGGATACTTTTCACGTTCTGAAAGTGCTGACCAAGCAATGAGCCCACCCAGTCCATTTGTTAAGATAACTCCACCGGTAGATATTGACATTGCCAAGAATAATCTCCCCAATGTTGCTCCTGTGGTTGGCACAGTAATGCATGTGGTGGCTGAGCAAAAGCCAAGGGCCTCAGAGGGGCAGATGCGTCCACCATTAGAAGCCAAAGCACTGTCTTTGGAAGAACGGATTTCTAAGTTGATATCTGATAACGAGGCAGTGGTTGATAATAAGCAGCTGGACAGTGTTAAGCCAAGGAGGACTTCTCTGTCAAGGAGAGGCAGCATAGACTCCCCCAAATCCTACATATTCAAAGACTCCTTTCAGTTTGATCTGAAACCAATTGGAAGAAGGTCAAGTTCAAGCTCAGACATCCCTAAGTCCCCATTCACTCCTACAGATAAATCAAAGCCAGTATTTCTCCTCTCTGTACCTTCCCAATACCCACCAATGGATTGTTTGCCAATTACAAGGAGTAACTCAATGCCTACTACACCAGGACACTCTGCTCTTCCTGTCAATGTTCCACCCCTTCCTCACCCATTGCGAATTTGTCAGTCATTCGATGAAAAAATTAGTTCACTGAATGATGATGTTTTTTCATCAGCCCCATCAACCCCAAATCCAGCAATACATTCTCGTACCTTAGTCAGACAAGCAGCGGTGGAGGACTCCTCTACAAGTGAGGGTCATAGCCTACATACAGTGCGCTCTATGGATGAGGGCTATCAAGGCCCAAGTATTTCCTCAGAACTGATGCAAAGAAGTAGATCTTTTGAGCACAACCAGGACAGAAACAAAAAGCCTCAACAGAATAAAGGTACAATGTATGAGTGTGAAACATGTCGTAACCGGTACAGAAAATTGGAGAACTTTGAAACTCATAAGAAATTCTATTGCTCTGAACTTCATGGTCCAAAAAACAAGCCAGTCAATGTAAAAGAGACTGATCAAGATGTCTTTCAAGTTAACATAATGCAGCCCATAGTCTGTAGATCAACTACTGGCTCGGGTATACTTGATCAACAGACATCTTTTAGAAAGAGAAGGATAATGAAAAGTGTTGGAGATGAGGATGATCAGTCTCCTACTGACACCATTCCACCTTGTTCTGTAAGTTTTGAACTACCATCTGCTGCTGCAAGTCAAACTTTTTCTCATAATATAATAGTGGACATTCAGCCTAAAAACAACCAGTCAAAGCTACCTCAGATTCAACTTGTAGCAAGAGGTCTCAATACTGCTGATTCCAGATTGTCACCAATTCGAGAGACCCAAATAAGCGCCTCTACCAAGGGAGACCTGCAAAGGCAAGGCAGTGGTACTTCAGTCATTAGACACACCAATTCTCTTAGCAGACCCAATTCATTTGAGACAGAGTCGATTGACAGGGCCTCTCCTGTTGACAGCATGGAGAAAGATCCCCTAAACAAGCTCAAAACAGATGCAAAAGCAAATGTCACATCTGATAGCCACCATGAAAAAATAGCCAAACCCAAGAGTGTTGACTATGAAAAACACCAAAAAGAACAGAGCGGTGATGGTGCAGCAGCAGCTGTTGGTGAAAACTCAACCCCTGTCCATCATTCACGTCTGGTTCGGCAAAATAATATTCAGGTTCCTGAGATTCTGGTCACGGAGGAACCAGATAGAGAACATGAAACGCATACCATTGAGCCATCAGATAAGCCGACAGATCAGTTCAGTTGGCCTCAGAGAAGTGAAAGCTTGTCAAAGTTACCAGCTGAGAAACTTCCACCTAAAAAGAAAAGGATTCGTCTGGCTCAAATGGACCATTCCTCAGGTGAATCTAGTTTTGAGTCCAGCCTCTCAAGAAGCCTGAGCAGAGACAGTAGTCTTTCTCGTTGTTCCAGTGTCTCAGCCTCTTTTGACAGAGAAGAACCATATAGATCAGAGAGTCCTTCTAGAGGGGAGTATGTCAGCAATGTTCAAGAGTCTCAAGGTTTACCAACAGTCTTCAACACTCTCGGAGTGCCAGGAATTATGAGGCGGGCTGCATCGGAACAAATTACTTGTACTCAACCATCCATTGAAATTTCATGTGACTATCGTAGCAAGTCCTTTGACTGTGGCAATGTATCTCCCAGCAGATCTCTGTCACCTGTTGGTCAACCAAAAATTGGGCAAACCCAAGCTCCGCAGGTACCACTTATTGAAAGGAGGCGAGGGCCTTTAGTTCGCCAAATGTCTTTAAAGATAGGCCCAGAAAGTCATCAGCCTGTTCGGAAGACTGTCATTCCTTTAGATAAACCTGCCATTTCAAATGTTAGCTCTCTGACTCAGAATAGAGGCCATCAGATTCACATTGCTAATAGGCAGACCATGGCTCAGCCTTTTATTCTACATACTGGAGAGCTGCCTCTGCAAAAGAACGAGCAAATTGTGCAAAGCATTCATTTGGGTAGCCCAACTCAGCCGCCTCAAGTCCATGGCCTTCCACACCCTTGGCATCAAACCTCAAGGGTACAAATATGCCAAAAGGGACCACAACCACAGAGCCAGATCTTAGTTTGTCGCCAGAATGTCCAAAACAAACCAGCTGACTCTGAAGAAAAGCAAAGTTTTGTGCCCAAATACCAACTAACATCTCCTGCTCTGAGAGCAAGCCAAACATTTTCATTTGCCAACACTCAAGCAACTCAGATTGCCCTACCAGTTTTGACAATACCTATAGCTAATCCTGTTTTGAATATTTCTAAGTCTTCAGATGTGATGAAAAATGTTTATGTTGCTCAACCAAATCAACAGGCCTCTGAGATAAAGACACAGACTGTTGTTTTATCGGGTGAACAGCAAAGGGACCTTTTTGATCAGACCCAAGCGGGTGCTATACCGTTGCCTCAAATTCTTATAACTCATGAGCAGATGCATTCTGCTCCCTCTGTGTCAAACAAAAACAGCCTTCTATCCTCTCACAATGTAGGTAGTGATACTCAAGCCCTACCTACAGCAAAGGATAGGATTCAAACAGTTAGCACCCCTGTCCATTCAGGAGAGCGTGCTCCTTCTCTTGGGTCTTTACATTGTGCACAGAAACTGGCATCAGTAACACTATGCCCACAGCAGGAGCCCACAGCCTCAAGTAAACGAATGTTGTCACCTGCAAACAGCTTGGACATCTACATGGAAAAGCACCAGAAACGGGCTAAGGATGAGCATGGTGTGGCCTGCTTAACAGATGGGAGGTCAGTCAATTATCTTAACACCAAGATGTCAGAGGTTACCCGACAGAGGAAGCTAACACTTGTCAGGCAGGTTTGCACAACTGAGCCTGTGGACAGTCCCATCGAAACTGAGGCCCCTCCTCTGCCACAAGTTAAAACAGATGGAGAGAAAGAGTCGGAGGCTACTGATGAAGTTAAGCCAATGTCACCTGACAGTACTGGACTGGAAAAGAACACTAGTACTGTTATTCATGAGGAAGAAGGACCTGCCGCAAAATCTACATCATGCAACCAGGTCAGCTCCTTGCCAGCCAGCGCTTCTCTGAAGCCTCAAGAAAAAGTTGATGAACAGAAATGGTCTCCTGCCAAATCTCCTATTCGACCTTCCAGTTTCCATGGTGGGCAAGTGAAACTGACCACTTCTGTGTCTGTGGTTAACACAAAGGACAGTCATCGTCTTTCTTTCCCTAGCCTGAAAACTGCCACCACTTTTACCTGGTGTTTCTTAATGAAGAGGAAACCTCTCCACGTCCCTCAGACTGACCTGAAGACTTCAGCATATGCTGTCTGGACAGTCAGCCCCAACAACCCCAACCCACTTGGACTGCCCACCAAGGTGGTGATGTCTCTGTTTGACTCCAAGCAGAGCTCGAAGAAAATACACTACACTTCGGCCATAAGAACAAATGAGAAGTCTGATATCTTGTCTTACTCAGGCAAGCTGAAAGATGTCATGCTAAGGGTAAGCAGCACCATTGTTCAGTTTTAAATCCCTCAATGCTTAATTTTTTTTCTCAAGTCAACATATGCAATCATGTCTTTATTCACTTATCACTGATTTTTTTCTGCAGGTGCCAATAACCCAGAAGTCTATTTCAGCTGAAACCAGAAATAAAGTGCCACCTGAAACTCAGGCCAGCAATGAGTCAGACAAGGACTTGGCATTAAAAACAGAGCCAAGACGGGTCAAAATATTTGATGGCGGGTATGAGACAAAATTATGTTTTTAATGATGTCTAATTTACTTATGTCTTTTGACAGTTTTTTGAAAACCCTTTTGTTTTGGTTTTGTTACCTTCCTGTATGTCTCATGGCTGTTTTCCAATCCTACAGATATAAATCTAATGAGGAGTATGTTTATGTGCGTGGGCGTGGACGTGGTAAATACATCTGTGAGGAATGTGGGATCCGCTGCAAGAAGCCCAGCATGCTGCGCAAACATATTCGTACCCACTCCGATGTCCGTCCTTACCACTGTGTCCATTGTAACTTCTCCTTTAAGACAAAAGGTAAGGGTTTGTTAAATGATCATTTTCAGGGTTAAAATCTATAACTAGCCACTTCTCCTTTACTTGTTCACAAACGATAGAAAACATTTTATCAATGCAGTACTTTTCCATCAACTAAGGTTTAGATTTTTTTCTCATAAGGACGTATAAATCATCAACTGAAAAATACATACAAACTAAATACATCAAAAACTGTAAAACAGTTCTGTATTTTCATATACATGATAACCACACATTAATGGTCCATAGGACTTTCCAGTATCTATTATTTTCAAAATATGTGCTTGCCCTCCTATATGTGGAACCATATTACTGGATGTCAATACTGTATAGTCATAAACTTTGCATCTTGAAAAACGAAGTAAATATTATGAAAAAAATATACTGCTGCATTAGAAAGTTATTATTAAACCTGAGAAAAGAATGTACATTTTCAGACAGTACTCCAACTGGCACTTTACTTCTTCCTTCCTCAGGAGCTATGAAATTAAAGATGTTTTCACCATCTTCTAAACCAAGACAGTATGATTCACCATTCTTTATCGAACTCGCCTACCCACGCCACACTGCAGAACAGTACTTGGTGTCAGAGCAACCCACGTTCATTTAAAAATGTCTTTATCAGTTACTCACCCTTTACGTACAGCTTGCCCAAAGACTGCATTCTCTTACATAAACTCCTTCTGTGCTATTGTTCAAGCTCCACCCACCCGTAAAACCTTTTTGCTTCTGTTTTTGCAGGGAATCTGACCAAGCACATGAAATCCAAGGCCCACAGTAAGAAATGCCTGGAGATGGGGGTTCCTGAGGGTCTCATTGAGGATCAGGATGCAGAGGACTCAGGTTAGTGCTTCACTGATCAGCCTTAATTCAGGAGTGAATTATAGATAAGTCTGTGATCCAAAGCTGTATCTTAGCAAATTATAAAACAACTTCTCTTTAAATAAAGGGGTTCATTTATAGGACACTGAAATAAATGCAATAGTGACTTAACAAATATAGGTCTTTTAAAACCTATTTGTTTTTGTTTTGAACAAGATTGAAAATCTTTAAATAGTTCTGTTAATGGTATTAGATATAAAACACTGACTGTTCCTGCTTGTGCTCTATTGCTGTGCCGATCAATAGCTCTGCCATGGTCTAATTAGAAATTCTAAATGCAGCTTCTTCCTCTGTTAACTCAAAGCTGAGTGGGCGGCATGCACAGCGTTTAGAAAGAGGAAATTGCTGCGTCTAAATTTAGAGAAAAAAGAGAGAGAGAGAGGCTGAAAGCGTTCTATGGTCCCAGTCTCTAAGAGCATGTTTGTTTTACCACCTCTGCCTGTGATGGAGCTCAGGGGTGTATGGTAGTGTAGGCTGTGAAACTATGCTGCAGCAGCAAAGAACGTCACTGAATTGCATTCTTGGCAAAGAATTCTCCCGCTGTGTAATAACAGAGGATATTTAATGAATGAACGTTCAGTACTACCAAAGGGACAATCTAGTTTCATACCAGCACAGATGACTCATACATTCTGGGGGTTACCAGGAATAGACTTTCCTCTTACATTTTCTCTCTTCAACAGGAGACCGTAGTCAGGTGAGTAGTGCTGACCGTCAGGATTCAGATGGTGATGACTCTGATGGCCCTGACGATGAGGAGAATGATGACAACGAGGAGGAAGAAGAGGACAGCCAGGCAGAGTCTGGCCTGTCTACCAACCCTTCGGTTTCTGCCAGCCCGCAGCATATCCCTTGCAAAGAGGCTGAAGTCCCTCCTAGCACCCTCCTAGCCCAGATGTCAATCAGCTCAGTCTCCCCATCTCTCCCCCAGCCTCAAGCTCCTGAATCCCACGCATCAGACTCAGAGTCTGTCCCCATGATGAGCCCTGTGTCCCTGAGCAAGCAGATATCCATCTCTGGCTCTTGCTACAGCCAAATGCCCCTCCCTTACTCTCCTCCACCTGTTGCTGCCACATCGGACTCCTACACCTCAGACACAGAGTCAGTGCACATGATGAGCCCAGTGTCACCATGCAGGCAGATGTCCATCGACTATCCTGACTTTGAGGTTCCCCCTAGTCCCCCAGTGCCAGGCAAGGGCACCAAGCTAGGCCAGGTGAGACCCATGTATTCTCATTGTGTCGCTATTAACTCCTCCCTGCCTGCCTCCTTTCTTTCCTGTCCATACCCTTACATAGAACCCTGCATGCGAGGCACATCCACAAAGCTGCTGTGAATGCTTTACAAAAAGGTGAATGCATTTTGTTAATTCTAATTAGGCTTGGTGGATTGATCCAAAAGCTTTTCACCTTAAACTCCTAAAATCTGCAGGATAATCTTATAATTAAGACAAGAAATTAGACTAAGAAGTATTTTTTTTCTCTCAACAGGACACCTACTCTACCCCTTCTGCTGTGGTTACAAGTGAATCTGGTGTACCAGTGGACCGGGGAACTCAGACCTCTTCCTTTGCCTCTCAAGGTCCCATACTCTTTCCCCCACAGGGACTATCCCAAACACCAGGAGCACAGCCCCAGACCCACCTATTCAGTCACCTGCCCCTTCACTCCCAGCAGCCTTCTCGCTCCTCTTATAGCATGGTCCCTGTTGGGGGGATCCAGCTAGTGCCTGCTGGACTGGCAGCCTACTCTACCTTCGTACCAATACAGGCTGGTCCCGTCCAACTCACCATTCCAGCAGTGAGCGTCATTCACAGAAACACAAGCCCATTACCAGCTCCCAACACTCCACCTCAACCAGAAGGCTTGCAAACCCAGCCCCTTGTGGTCCAAGAACCTCTCAGTAGTGTTGTACCCTGCTTCCCCTTGGGGCAGGTTGCTGGTCTGCAGGCTCAAACAATACAGCCAGTAGGTCTGGAGACACTTAACCTTATGGGGCTTGCCAACACAGGCCTAGCATCCACCCAGCTGCTCCCTCAGCAAGGGCTAACCCTCAATGCCACCCTTGGGCTTCAAGTATTGGCAGCCAGTCCAACTTCCCAAAGCAGCACCGGCCCCCAGACTCATGTCCCAGGTCTGCAGATACTTAATATTGCCCTTCCTGCCATCATTCCTTCTCTCAGCCCTCTCTCCACCTTGAGTCCTCTCCCTGGGTCCTCTGAGAGGCAGGGAAGCCCAGAAGCTGCAGGAGCACAGCCATCTCAAAGTGAACAAGGGCTCGGTTCTTTGCAGAGCTGCATGCCTGCCTCGCCTCCTGCCCCACTGAAGGTCAGCAGCTCACCAGAACCAATCTCAGGCAGCAGGGCCAGCCCAGGAGCCAACACTGGAGAGCTCACACAGACTGCTGAGGAAGGAGAAAGAGATGAATTCTCACAGAAACATCCATCTCCAGCTCTTCAAGGTCGAGAGGATGCTGCTAAACAGTCACCAGTTGAAGCAGCTAGTGATCCTGCACATGCAAGATCACGGCCAGTGACCAGCTGGCAAAAAGCAAATGATGACTATAATGAGGCGTCCAGTGATGATGAAGACAGACTGGTCATTGCCACCTGAAAACACCATGTGGAAAGTTTTTCTTGTTCTCTTTTTGTAATCTTGTCACTTTGTAAGACTGAAAACACTTTTCAGGGGTTTGTTTCTTTGCAAATCACCTTTCAAAGCACAGATGCTGACATTCATATTGTATGTGCAATCATATGATGATTATGATGATGACCAATCATTTATTTTTACTTTTATTGTCAGCTCCAGATAATTTCTTCTTTTTTTTTGTACATGTTGTATAGACAATTGTGCCTTTATGGAGTTTCTTGTTTAGGAACCTGTAAATAATTCCTTACAAATTCAGTAGTTGCTTGTGTTTATTTCAAAAAACCGAAGTAAAAAGAGGCATAATGATGGAGGATATCAATTTTATTTTGAATTTGTCATTCGTAAATTTATGGAATATAAATGTTGTACTGGTATATGTACATTTCTATGGATTATGGGGCAATGTTTCTGTGTACAGATGTTGTGTTCAACTATTTATTATAATCCATCTAGTGCCCATTCTGATTCATAAGTCCATAGGTATGTGCATTATGGTAGCTTTACATTGCTGTATCAATATTCTTAACTGTATCAGTAAAAATTTGTTTACAAACATTAAAAAGGCTCACCGTCTTTTTCCTCTCTGTAACTGACTAGAAATTATGGATTCTAAGTTTCAGGGACAATGTAAGTACCCATGTTTAAAATATCAATTTAGCTGATTGGCAGTACGAGTTGTTTTTTAATAATTCTTTGGTGAAACACTTTCACAGTCCCAACATTTTCTTTCATCTACAAAGAAGTATTTGGTAGCCATTCTTAGACTTCTATGGTAAAGCAAATATCTGTGATGTTGACTTTTTTAAGTCAAAACATTTAAAAGCTACACCATGGGCACTAGTCAACTGTTGAGTTGAATTTTAAAATGATGTCTTAATATTTACTGACCAAAAGATAAACTTGGATTAAATACAAAAATGGAAATGATATATATTTGAATAAATACAGTGAGAAAGTCTAAATATCACTGTAAGCCAGCTAGCTCAGTCCAAAAGAAAAATCTAAAAAAAAAAAAAATCTATCAAGCTGCCACGGTTTTGGATTGCCAGTTGATTTTTTTCACATCACATATCTGCAAACCAGATATACTGATCGTCAACATGTGAACATTTACAGCCACTATCTGACACTTCCCTGAGTCAAAAGGACAGTCATGAGTGCACTGGCAAAATCTGCCTCCACGGGGCTATTCTGCTCTATTTTCTTTCTATGATGCTCAAGAGATGGTGGAATTACTGAAAACCTGATGTAAGAATTTTATGCTTCACACAGCAAGCCAATCCATCCTCCATCAGCTTGTTATAAGGAGTAACAAACTACAGCAAAGACAATAAAGAATCTAAACTATCTGTTGATATTTGCATCATCAAACTAGCAAAAAACACATAATTCTCTACCAAAAAAATGGTACGATAAAAAAATATATCTTATCATATTTTACACCTTCAGTGCAAGAGTTGTGAAAAATCTCTCAGATGAGCAGATGTAAAAATAGCAATCTGGCCTCAATGAAGGAAGTCTCTCTCTTATCTCAAGCGGCTTTTTAGTGATAACCTCTGTGTTCCTGCTCATTCAGAAGGTGACTCATCCATCTACAGTACAGACCCCTTCATCCACCTCCCTCCTCCCACGGGGGAGGATGAAACATGGGATGGGAATTATAGCAAAGCAAACAGAGACCCCTAGAGGTCATTATATGCCAGTGCTAAGAAAGCAAAAAGCTTGTTGAAGTGAAGAACCCACTGAAATCAATAACTCAAACATGATCAGAACAAATCTTACACAGTATTACATCACAACAGCTGCATGGTTTCACTGACTTCAGATGAATACAAATTAATATCCCTCTAATACTGCTCTCCTGCCAAATCTCTTATAAATGAAGAAAGGATGAATACACACCTGCCATTAGAAAAAGCTGTTCCCCTGGTGAGTGGAAAATCCACTGATTAGGGGCCTCAGAGCCACAGCAAGTCAGGATACTTAAGACTTTTCCACTTTGAGCATGTGTGTGCACATCAACACAGTCGCACTAATTAGGTTCATTTTCCACCACTGCCAACAGCAAAGTGTCTCAGAATCTGTGATTTAGGAAAATGAGGAACCTCACTGCTTCCAGGGTTAATTACAATTGATGGCAGGGGAAAAGCATTAGATTAACAGCCTGTTTTAACTTTGGACAACAACCCATTATTCCTAAAATATGAAGCCGGGGTTGCAACTGATACATTATGTGTTTTGCCAGGGAAATCAATGAATATCATACAAAATTCACCTTTTTAACTGTCAAAGTCACAGTATGAGTAGACACTAAACAGAAGATTATGTATCATGTTAATAATTCAAAACTATTTAATTGAATTATAATACTTGTGAAACTGTGGAAACTAGTTTTTATTCCCTTTGCAGCTAATGACAAAAGTACTGAAAATAATATTACTTTGTAACCTGGGCATCTCCCTTTAGAGGTCTTCCAGGCATTTCCAACTGAGAGAGGACCCCAGGGTGGACCTAGAACTCAATGGAGGAATTATATATCCCTGCTTTTAATGGTGCATGCTCTTATTCTTTTGCTGTTCTTTTGTTGTTATTGTAGTTACATGGTGATTTTGAGTATCATCACTTTTTATTCACTGTATATTATGCCTGTATAGCACTTTGTGATTGTTGTCTGTGAAAAGTGCTATATGAATAAATTTTACTTGCTTACTTACTTCTAGTCTGGGAATGTCTCGGGATCCCCCAGAAGGAACTAGAAAGTTTCCTTGGAGAGAGGAATATCTGGGAAAACTTGCTTGCTGCTACCATGACCTCGCCCTAGATGATAGAAAGAAAATGGGTGAACAGAATGGATGGATGGTTAGCCTGTATATATTATATTCTGACTGACATATAGAAGCAACCAGGCACACTCACACCTAGTGAGAGTTTCTCTATAAGGCTGTTTCACATGATCTTATCTTTGCTCTCTACTGACTCTGAAAGCTGTCAGTAGCTGTAACCTTCATTTTCATAGATTCATCATGTATGTGATTCCTCAAACTCAATCTGTCTTTATTAAAAAAAAAAAAATATATATATATATATATATATATATATATGTTTTTGCTCCATCATCTTGGTCTGAGCAACAGGGCCATCCTAAGTTTGAGTATTGCTTTAGTTCAAGAGGTATTAAAGCTAGACTTAGGGCACATCTGACCAGTTTATGGACATGGTTTTTTCTAATGATAGCTAATGGCTAGTTGATTGATGTGGCTTCCTTTATATGTTCTGTTTTGTTGTTTTGTTTTCATGTGTATGTAGGTTACTACTTGGCCAGGACTCCCTTGTAAAAGATTTTTTTAATCTCAATGGGAGTACTCCTGGTTAAATAAGGGTTGAATAAATAAACAAAATTAATCCCCATTGAAAGCTTTAAGTACTATCCAGAAGTCTGCTGAAAATTTTTAAAGTGTAATCTTGCATGGTACATGCCAACTTATATTTGAAAAATCTACCTAAACTATACAATATATTCCTATAGGGAAAGAAGGTGTGCATTATGTTTGACTGTTTTGTCACCAACATAAATCCGTTTTGATCATTAATGACCTAAGTCCGCTCCAACTATATATGCAGCACTATTGCTCACATTGGTGTATGAACATAAGCTCATTAGTACCTGAGTTAACTTGCCTGACAAGTCTAAACTTAAATATTTAACAAGACAGACTGACAATCTTGTTGGAATAATCAAAAATGTATTTAACTCCTGCCTTTGCAATATCAAAATCAAGCAAAAAGTACAATGCATTCATTCCAGACTTTGAAATAAAACTGAGTTTGCAATACTCACAATAAGGACAGGAAAATTAACTCTGCAGCTTGACTGCCATCTGCTGTCTCATAGCTGCCACTACAGCTCATCCACAGAGTCCAACAGCAGTCTGACTCGGGTCGCATTCAATCACCCGGCGCCCACCCCCATCCTCTAACCTAAGGCATCTCAAAGTCCCCAACTTGGCCTGCACGGCGCCATATCAGAGTAGCATACTAACAAACATCATTGTCTGGGTACGAGCCAAGGACAGCACTGTACGGCACAGCAGGAGGAGGAGGGAAGAGGGAAGCTCCTGTATAAAGTCAAAGGGCTGCACATGTGGGACCACACTGACAGAGAGACTCAAAAGTGACGCCTCCACGCTGCTCCGTCTGTCTCAGAGGACAATCAGCGCAACACTTTGAGAGGGAGCGATACACTGGATCATTAATTTTTACGCTCCTGTAGGATTATTACTTTTCATGAGCAATACTTTGACTAAGAACAATCTGGAAAATGGATATTAACGTTTTGATTTCCGTGTTATCAGTGATATACGCCTGGATTTTGTGCACAGGTAAATTGCTTTTTTTTTTCTAAATAGCCAAATAAGCTTTTTAACCTGGCATCAGCACCTGAGTAGAAGTAGGGTTGATCATCTTAACTAAATTACTTATTTAACAAAATGTGATGCTTTCTCTGCAATTTAGCTGAGCAAACTTGCGGCACTCACGCTGACAGAACCATCATAGCTTTATGCATATTTCTGACTTATCACACGAGATAAACAGCTTTATATTCAGTGTTTTCATGACAATTATTTCATTGCAGTTCTATCAGCGCCTGCTGGAGAGATACCCACTACCTCCACCGCCACCCAGGGGCGCCATGTGCGGACCAAACGCTGCTCCTGCGCCAATTTCCTGGACAGAGAGTGCGTCTACTTCTGCCACCTGGACATAATATGGGTCAACACACCTGAGTAAGTCGCCAGTAGCCTGTTGCTTGCATTATTTGTAGACTAGTAGTGATAAATTTGTTGTCTCAAGCAAATGTTGTTTAATTTGAGACACAAACGTCAGGTAACTTACCTTTCTGGAAGGTAATCAACGACGAAATATATTTTAAAGTACTGCTAACAAGCCGTTACATTAAGCTAGCGATTTTTACGAAACAGAACGTTAACGTAAATTTACTTGAAGTTTAACTTCTAGAAAAATCTAGTTTGCCTCACCAGACAGCGATGAATTTTAAATTTTAAGGTGGCATAAGTTAACCTTTAAAAATTTTACAACATAAACAGTGTTCAAACGCAAAATGCTCGTATGATGACCGTTAATTACAGTTGCTTGATTCGCCTTGTGTCTGCTTCTTTCAGGCGCGTGGTCTCCTACGGACTGGGCAACGTTCCCAGGACGAAGCGCGCGCTCGTGGACTCCCGCTGCCAGTGTGTGAAAGAAAACGACACAACATGCAGAAACTTCTGCCGGCTGGAAAAACACCCCAGGTGTGTATTATAATAGATCTTTAAAAACAACTCGAGTACATGCAATAACAACATTATCGATCATATTTACTGTCAGTGGGACTGAAATTCGCCCTAGTCTGTCATTTTTGTGATTGTTTCCTTGACAGGTGAGAACAAGTGAAGCTTTTTTTAAATAGCCCTGAATGTGTCGAAACCGTGGGATGAATAATTGAAATGTGAATCCGCTCTTATGTTTGTCTTTGCGCCTTCGCTCACAGGTATGGGACATCGCCAGAAACGGTGATCCGCTCCGCCGAGGGCGATGGTTGCGCTGAGACGCAGTGCAAACACAAGCTGGCAGCCGACACGGGCAGGATTAAGAGGTAAGACAACCCGTAGGAGGCTGAATTCCTAAAGTCTATTTGCAAAATAAATGTACACGGCAATTATATCCCTCACGCAACGAGGAGGTCTTTTGTGGAGGACAATATCTCAGGGAGAATAATATTTTCCTGAGTTAAACTGGGCGAGTCTGAGATTGAAGAAGAAAAAAAAAACAAAAAAAAAACAAAGAAAAAACAGGCAGCACGTGTTTGAGAGGAAAGAATTTGGAGATTAACCCTCCAGCAAGGAATTCCCTGTAAATTATGATGACTGAGCACCATTATAAGTCCATTTAGGTGCAAGATAAGATTGTGTGGAATTTACCTGCATCACTTTCCTCCACTTATCTGTGAGAGTCATGCTGCTAATAGAGCTATCCTCTGCACACATGTACTATCATGCTTTCTACCAAAAGCCCTTTCTAAGTAAGAGGCGCCAAATGTCTGGCACATTAATTTAGACACAAAAACTTCTCCTCAAACCTCTCAGCAAAGTGCATGACATTTGACATGGTTAATGGTTTGAATATCAGTGAAGGACCGCTCAGAATCCACCCAGATAGAGTTCACCTTTTACATAACTTGTGAGTCTGAAGGTTCGGATGTCTGATCGCTTTCTGTTTTTGTGTACAGGATGAAAAATAAGAAAAGGGTGTCGCCTGCAGCATTGAAGGCCACCTTGAATACCCGCCTGCTGCTTGAGAAGTGGAGAGTGAGACGGCGCCACAGGGGGAGAGCATGGGAGGGCGAGAGTGTAGCCTCCTAAAAACCCTCTCCACCTTTGGGAGAAAGAGTTTTACAACCATGGGCCTTTCTCTACAGCCATCTGTGGAAGACAATAGAGAGCCCGCATTCAGCCTGCTGACAGTCTCCATGTTGGCCTCACGGCTGCTGTGTCAGGAAGCATCTGCACCTTGGCTTGGTTGCATTCAGGAGAACGAGGTCAAAGACAATCCAAAGAGTCCAGGTTAAAGGAGATAAGCTGAACGGAGGACTTGGCCGCTCCAGACTCAAGGACAGTGATTGATCCTGGAGGTGTCAGGGCCAGATGGTGTGATCCTTTGGGTGGACTGCATTTCAAACACTTGACTTTAAAAGAAGGATTCATTTAAATGCCATTGTTACAGATCATAAAAACCTCTGCTGTGTATGGGTGAAGGCAATCTCACCTATATTTTTAAATACAGTTAAACCTACATAGAAGGGATTATGTGCCTTATGACAGTTTTTTACTGACTGAAACTATCAACTGGATTTTACATAACAGGTCATCTCTTGTACATCAGGATGCAGGTCATTGTAGCTTTGCAGTACAGTTGCTGCTGGGAGTTTCCATGTGGATGTTATCATAGATTTATTTTCATTTAGAATAATTTAAATTTTTACCAAATATGTCATTTAAATTGTGGCTTCTATCTGATCTATTTATTTAAATTTTGTGTATTTGGATGGCCATATTGGTCTACCATACAGTATGATTGCCATTTCTGTGAAATGTTTTGTTGCTAGTGCCAAAATTTGGGCAGATTTGAATAAATCTATACACTTATTTAAACACCCAGTCAACATCTTTGTCTGTAATGTTTTAAAGACTTTACTGTGTTCAAAATGCATGCAGCAGAGAGAGCTATTATATACTCCAGGGTTGTCAAAATAGCAGATGATAAGCTCCAATAGGTTGTAATAGTATCAAAAACAGAAGTCGTAGGCACCCAATATTGGGTTATTTCTTGCAAACACATGCACAGTGCTTCTTGTGTTTTTTTTTTAAGTTGTTGTACTTTTTGTTCATATCAACGAGAGATTACACTGTTCTTATACACCTGGTATCCAGAAATAACTAAAAATATAATGTGAATAGTTTAGAAATCAGAGATAAGTCATTAAAAATACAAGAAAACTAATAAAAAACTCAGACAGAAAACTAATTTTATCCTCAGAATGTTGAGCTTCTCTAAGTGCAGGTGTAACAAAAACAGTCTAGGTTGGGTCTAACAGGGTTTTTAGGGTGTACAAAACAAAAAAAAGCAAAAGTGAAAGAAAAACTTGTTAAATACAGTGTGAGAGATGTCTGGATAAAAACAGTCAGCCTCAGACAGGATAACAAGAAAGTGTTGATGTGGAAGACAACGAGGCAAAGAGCAATAAATACCCAACCAGCCCTGCCCTTTCATCTAGTGCCAAACCAAAGTATACACGGCAATTTCTCCAGAGATTTAAGGTTTCTCTCAGCAGCTCTGATCTCAAACACACATGCAGTATGTTGTTTTTCTACAGCTGTGTAATGATCACTTTACTCAGAAGATTTTTACAAATGTCCCACCTTCCAGCCTGAGCTTTTCAAACATTGCTGGCATGTGACTCAGCTTTGATTCAGCAAAGTCTGAGTCACTGTTATGTCTTTTAGAATTGCTGTAAATACAGTTCATTGAGTTTGTTTACATGCACACAAATAACTTTTTAAATTCTACTTGATAAGGGCATGAGTAAAGTATGTGAGCAGAAGAAGAAACTTAAAAATTATGGTGAGCAGCAGCAAGAGCATTGGGAAGCAGCACTTTTAGAGCGAAGATAAAAATGAAGCTCAGCATTAGTTCATGCAGGACACGGAAGTCATACGCTCCAGCCGTGATCAGCTGATGGCCAGCTGATATCAATTATCACTCTAACAGCCAATC
This sequence comes from Cheilinus undulatus, assembly GCF_018320785.1. Taxonomy (NCBI): domain Eukaryota; kingdom Metazoa; phylum Chordata; class Actinopteri; order Labriformes; family Labridae; genus Cheilinus; species Cheilinus undulatus. The sequence continues at coordinate 13,897,794 of NC_054880.1, read as the reverse complement.
ACAGCTCTTTCTCTCAACACAAAGGTCCATTTAAATGTGACATCCTTCTCACTAATCTCTGCTTGCATTAATGCTGATGAATCACACTACTTGCTGCCGCTGCTGCTGCTGGCAAAGCTTAACCTACTCCACCCCAGCCTCCTCCTTTACAGCATAAAGCTGTTGCACCCTCATATTCAGTTCATGCTACCATGGATTAATTGCTTTTGAACCAATCTTGATTTATTATGCCCATTTTCACAAATGTATCTATATTGGGGATTTCTAGAGATGCACTCCCTGGAAATTCAAAGCATGCTGCTTGACTAACCCTGGGAGCATCTTTCTTCTCTTTTCCCCCCATATAAAACTGTATGTCAATTTTGTAATAAAATGGTAAAATGTATGAGAGTGATCTTGACTGAACGAGTGACTGCTAAAAAATGAAGTTTGTGAATATAATTAATCTCCTAGATGAAATAAAAAGTAGAAATTGCAAAATACTTAAGAAAAAGTCCATGAAAATTGCTTAGGTGGGGTGAACTTTTGGAAATATACTTACTGTTAATAAGCATCATGTCTGCTGCATGTCCCCTGTACATCTGGTGCATCGGCTGTATACATCCTCAAAAATCAGTCATGCACGATTGCTGGAGGCAGAGAAGAAGCAGAGGAATTGTGACAATCAACAGCAGCGGATAAAACACCTGAAAGACCTAAACAAAGTCCACAATTCACCACATCTAAACAATGTATTATTGTCACTGAGCAGAGACAAACATGTCTGCTTAACTAGCTGGCTGCTGTTGTCTTAATCGACATTTAAACCAGTGGGAAAAAAGAAAATAGGGTCAGTGTTACAATTCAACAACTGTACATGCAAACTGGTGACTTTCAGTCAAGTATGTCTTATATTATCAGTTTGGTTTGTTATTAAACACATATATGCACATCTAGGATATTTGTAATTTATGATGAAAATCAAAGAGGCATTCATGAGGACTCCCTCTGTTTTAATCAGCCGCTGTGACGACCGCATCTATAATTGCAGTTGGCTGATAATCACTGGGTCCAGTATGTCCACATTCAGAGGAAAAATGTTAAGGAAAGGGGATGCAGGGGGTGTTTTCTGACTACCAGCCATCTGTCTCTGCCATTCGGACCATTATACCAACAGGAACTGCAATAACACTGTATTCAAAAACATGAACTTTAACGGTGACACCTCCTTTACAACTGTAACAGCATCCACTCTTCCCAGAAGGCTTTGCACAAGGTTTTTGTGTGTTTTGTGTGAATTTGTGCCCATTCATTATCTTGAGAATTTATGAGGTCAGGCACTTTTGTTGGGCGAAAAGGCCGGGCTTACAATCGCTGTTCCAGTTCATGCCAAAGGTGCTTCATTAGGTTGAGGCCAGGGCTCTATGAGGGCAAGTCAGGTTTATTCCACATCGAAGTCATCAAGCCATGTCTTTATAGTCCTTGCTTTGTGCATTGGGGCAGTCATGTCGGAATAGAAAAGGGCCTTCTCCAAACTGTTGCCACAAAGTTGGAAGCATAGCATTATTCCAACTGTATATGTGATATGCTGAAGCATTAAGATTGTCTTTAACTGGAGATAAGGGGTCTAGCCTAAACCCTGAAAATCATCCCCATTATCCCTCTGCCACCAAACTTCACCGTTGGCACAATGCAGTCAGACAGGTCACGATCACCAAGCATCCATTGGACTTCATGATGTGAGGCTTGCATGCAGCTGCTCAGCCATGGAAACATCAAGAGCACTGGCAACTTTTATACCTTAGCAGTTGCTGACTGCACTCTGTGATTTCATGTGTTCTTCTGCTTCATGACTGAGTTGCTGTTGTTCCTAAACACTTCTACTTTCTAATAATATCACTTACAGCTGACTGTGGAATATCCAGCCAGGATGAAATTTCACAAACCATCTTATTGCAAAGGTGGCGTCTATCACAGTACCAAGCTTGAAGTCACAGAGATCTTCAGATTAACCCATTTTGTATCACGAATGTTCGCAAATAGGTACTGCATGGCTAGGTTTTATACTCCTGTGGCAGCACGTCTGATTGAAACACCTGGATTCAATAACTAACTAACAGATGTGGCTGAATACTTTTGTCCATATAGTGTACAATTTAAAAGAACCCTCATGATGCTATTGACAGAACCATCCAACTTTGTTTTTCTGATATGCAGATCACTGAAATGCATGCAAACACGACAGAATATTAACATTTAATGTAAATGTACTAATGATTTATAGATGGCGTTTGCAAATTAGCTTTACTGCATTTAGTCCATGAGCTGTGCATCTGTTTTTCTCCTGAAATGAAATTCCTGGCACCTCCTCAGATATCCTAAGTTTCATCTTGGCACATTAAGCAGCCTCTTTTCATTCCAGTAAATCATTCATCAAGCTCCTTTAGAAACCGCCAAAAGAAAACCATCATATCACTAAAATGCCAACCCTGTACATGTGAACAAAAGGGCAATTTGAGAGTTTGAGGGTAGGTTTCAATGCAAGATACAGAATGTCCTTTATCGAGTAGTCTGTAATTAATCAGCTTGTGTAACTGTATTAACCCAAACCTGGATTTCATCAGTACGTGGAGGAGAGGAGACGTTTAGCCCTTGTAGAGCTAAAGTAAAAACCCAAGGAACAGCAAATGAATCAGGTTCAATAAAGATTTTCTTACAATTAAATTGTTTCACTGCAAAGCAAATCAATTTCTCCCAAAAGATCCCCCAATAAGCCTTGTCTAATCAACATTGTTCATATTGACTGGTGTTGAGAGTTCCTACCAAGTTATTTCTACCCTCACAATTACTTAGTCAACTCATGCACAGCAGAGATTTTAGCTCCGAAAATGTGTTGTATCAATCTGCCGCATTTGTCTACATTATCTCTTCAGTACTTAGGATGAATGTCACACAAATTGTTCTTGGGCTCAGTTCAAACATTGCTGTGCCTGAAATGCTCCCATCACTCATCAAACTGGCAGCAGAGAACAATCCAATACAAATTGGTTGAGAAGTCTCCTCTATCCAGCCCATTTAGCAAACAAATCCATGCTGGATTCTGAGCCCCGGGGTTACTGAGAGAGCCTGCTGTGTCCCCCTGCGTGCAGTCTTATCATAATAATACTGATGTCATATTTTCCTGATGGACCTACTTTCTGTTTGCAAAACAATTTAAAGGTTTGTCTGTGGCAGGAGACAGTGAGGACTGTGAGGACAATGGAGGGAAAGTTTAGATTACACGCAAGAATTGCATTCAGCTGGATTTAATCAAACGATGCAGGTATATGCTGCCAAACAAACCTCCGCTTATTAGAAGGAGATCTGCTGATACTGTGCTCTGTTGGGACTTTAGAGGAAATATTATCAAGAGTACAACAAAACAGCAGAATGTTCAATACACATAGTTATTTGTGCATTACATAACCAGTGAAAGTGAACTATAATAGCGGTGCTTTCCGGTTTAAAGTGGCTCCATTACGGCATTACTGCACATTTATTTCACTCTCAGGTTAATGAAGATGATGCATGATGTGATAGCAATGAAACATGTTTTACATGTTAGGAGAATAATTCAGATTCAACCACTACCTGGTAGTTATATGCCTCCACAAGGTGTACATTTGCAAGACTATGAAAATACAGAGATAGGTAAAGAAGAAAAGAGGGGTTGGTATCTGTGGTACAGAGATGACTCTGAGATTCAATGATTGCGACCTCTGACCTCATGACAGTTCATCCTTGAGTCACAGTGGACATTTGTGAAAAGTTTGAATAAAATACCTAAAGGAATTCTTGAGATGTTTACAAGCAAGGGATGAATATCAGGCCCAAGTTTTTAACTGATGATATGTATAAAGGGAAAAGGCCTTCCAAATCTACTTGGCCCTATGTGAAAAAGTAATAGCCCCCCCTTCACTTGACCAGTGAACCATGATGAGAGCCATTATCCACAAATTGAGAAAAATGGAACCGTGGTTAATCTTCCCAGGAGTTGCCAGTTATCAAAATTACTCCAAGAGGGCATCAAAAACTCATCCAGGAGGTCACAAAAGAACATTTAGAGACCTGCAGGCTACAGTCAGAGTTCATGACTCAACGAAAACATGTTGGTTGTAGTGTGTTGGTCTGGGGCTGCTTTACTGCTTCAAGACCAACTTCAGTAATTGATGGAATCATGAATTCTGCTCTCTACCAGAAAATCCTGAAGGAGAACGTCTGGCCATCAGTTTGTGACCTCAAGTTCAAGCATATTTGGGTTATGCAGCAGGACAATGTGAGAAACACACCAGCAAGTCCACCTCTGAATGGTTTAGAAAAATACAAAATGAATTTTTTGGAAAGTCCAGACTTAAATCTGATTGAGATGCTGTGGCATGACATTAAACAGGGTGTCCATGCTCAAAAGCTCTCTAATGTTGCTGAATTAAAACAACTCTGCAAAGAAGAGCGGGGCAAAATCCACATTTTGCAAAGTGCCTTGCATTTTGTTTCAAAAAGTTTGTTTTAAAATCTTAAAGTGGCTTGTGTAATCTAAAGAGGTATCAATTTGCAGGGAAAGGAAAGATTAAAACAAAAATTTCCCAGAACAGTTCCTATCCAGCATTATTAATGTACAACATTTCGATTGAAACCCATATTACTGTGGCTCTTCAATATACTGACTGCATGTCTTGTTATCAGATTGCCTTTATCAAAAAGACTGCTGCATGTTTGCTTCTGTGACTCGGCTATTTCAGGCTTATCTTCACAGCAATCCCCTGCCCTCTACACGTCATGAGGAAGCAGCAGCTTTATTGAGCTGTCAGTCCTGCAGCAGAATTGCTTAAAGGAGATGCCTCCTTGTACCTGCATACTGAAGAGGTTAACAGCATGCAAACAGGCCTGGGAGCCTACACAATGGCACTTACCCTCTAAAGTATGTAGCTCTACGAACGGAACTCCCCTGAGACATTAGCTTTTGGCATAACTCATTAGTCTATTGAATGGAGCCAGAGCTAACATAATACCCCATTACACAGCAAGGAATCTCCTCGACTCGACAGGAATTCTCCAGCTCAGGAGCGAAACAATAGAACTGTGTGCGAGTTACGTCTGGGCGGAGCCGACTGGCCCCAACTTCTGACGTTCAACCAACGCCCGACGCTACCTCCACATGCCCTGTTTTCTGACAAACAATTCCAGCTGTGCCAAAACATCTCACGAAACCCATAACCAGAGCATAACCAGAGGGGACTATTACTGTCACTGTTCGAATCAAAAGTTTAAGATTTGGCAAAGAAGTTCACCAGGAGTCAGTTGGATGACTAAGCACCACAGAGAGGCTGGTGGGTGGACACGTTACACTTAAAGTGTCTGCTTTGCAAGACAAAGTCTGAGTGCAACTTTTCCTCTGTGGTTGAATTTGATTTGTCATCACATCAAGGCGCACAAGGATGACACACTTTCCAGGGAGCTGATTATGGGATTCTGTGCAGGTATCTCTCAGCACTCAGTCTACCTGTAATCCCACTCACAGTCAGACCAAGCCAGCGGCTGTGTCCTCCAAACACTGAGAGCATTACAGGAACATCCTGAAGATATTTCAAAAATGCTTCACTGACAGGCATTAATGTGAGGATGAGTCCCGTCTGCAATTACGCTCCTGCTTTCTCGGGCTTCATTTCTCTTTACTGGAGTTTGAAATCAAAAAGAGTGAGGGACCCTGTCATCCATGGTGGTACGCACTTTTGGAGGGAATGTTCAGAATGCAAAGAATTATACACAAAGTTTCAGGAACCTGTCACCGTTTGACCCATGCTGTCGAAAAATTAGCACATGGATGATGAAAGGTACAAATGGCATAGATTCAAACAAGTTACATAAATTCCAGATGCCCACAGATAATAAATAATTCATGCACATTTATTTAGCACTTCAAGTAATTATTTGCATTTTGTTGACAAGGCTAACAACTGTTAATATAAAATATTCTAAACAGAAAAAAAATCTGTCTGTTGATCATTCATCAATGTCTGATGGAAAATGCCTGAGGGTGAGCTATCTAGAAGTACAGTTTAACCTCAGTGAAAGCTTTGAAACAACATCATTTACTTCAAAGACACATATTTCCTGTCAATTTAGTCACTCTAGCGGCATAGCTTCAGGGACGATGTCAGTCAGTCTACAACTGTGGTCCTGAAACATTTCAACAACTACTGGGTGGACTGGAGGCTGTCAGTTTGGGCTCAGAGTTAATTACACTAACAACTATAGGGATGGATTTTAAACATCTACCTTTGCTGCATTATGGAAAACATTTTGTCCGAGGTAGGAATCTCCTAATAGTTGGACTAGCCTGAAAATCCTCCAAAGGTAGACACCCCATAAGAGGCATCCAAATCAATCAACTGGTGCTCTCTTCTGATCATTAGCAGGTCCCTGTAAATGTGTTTTCAAAATATAAAATATTGGCAAAATATAGGGAAATCCTGGAGGACAATCTTAGTCAGCCTTCAAGAGAACTATGGCTTGGGAGAAGAGTTACTGTCCAGCAAGACAGTGACCTGAGGCATATGGCAAAAGCTACACATAAATGGTTTAAAGAAAAGGTGAATGTTCTGGAGTGTTTGAATTTGTAGCTGGACTTATAAAAGGTCCTTTCACACCAGATCCCTGTGCAGCCTGACACAGACTATGTGCTGTGATTGCAGTCAAAGGTGCATCTACTGATACGGACTTGAAGGGGGTGAATATTTATGCAGTCACCGATTTGACATTACATATTTTTATGTAATTGACATTACTTTGTAGAAATCTGTTTTCACTTTGACATCAAGAGGGTAATTTTTTGTTTAAAAATGGCAAATTATATTGACCATGGTTGGTTTATAAAATCAATAAAAGGGTAAAACATCCAAGGTGGTGAACACTTTTTATAGGCACTATACATGAACCACTGTGTGGTATGTTCTCATACTTAGTGAATTGTGGATCTAGAACAGTAGACATCAGTGGTACCAATCTTGATTGTTTATGAAGGTGCTCTGATTGGGCCTTAACTGAGCTCTTTCTAAAGGTCATTGTATTAGACCTAAAGTATATTAGACAACTGGTAGGCACTGGCCCAACTATACCAATCTCAGATTTCTGGTGCTTCAAACAATCTCACGTGAGCTAGCAGACTCTTCTGAATCCTACAGTTTTAGTGTGAATTAGCCTTTTCCAGCATGTCTTATCTGAAATAAGACAGTAAACTTGATATAGCTGCATACAACCTAAAGATGCCCTTGTGACAAGTTTAAGCACCCCAGGATTGCTGATAAACTATTGCAAGTATGCTACGGTGGCTGCATCTGCTAGCATCAGCATGCTAGCTTTGTCACTGTGCGCATGCTGTTGTTAGCATTTACCTCAAAGCACCCCTATGTCCTGGTTACAGTCTCGCAGAGCTGCTAGCAAGCCTGTTGACTCTCAGAATGATTTCCCTGAGGATTAATTTCACACAATAAAAGATAACTGTATCAAGGTTATCTCATTACTATAATAACATGTCAGTGATAGCAGTGCTCCTTTCTTCTTTAGGGTTTTGACCCACTGTTTTTAGTGCTACGCTTGTCAACATGAAGTGCTGATATGTAGGACCCAGTAAAAACACTGCACTGATCCGACACGGCAAACAGACAATCTGATTTGGCTTTCCAGAGATAATTTCAAAGAAAAACACATTAAGAAATGAGGGCAAACACTTAGAGCAGCATGCATGATAACACGTGTTATTAATAGAAACTCTGTTCCTTGGATCTGTGTTTGTTTACATTGCTAAGCAGGTGGAGATGAAGCTTTTATTCTGTCACTCTTTTTCTTACTCTGTCTCTCAACACATGATGAAAATCCACTCTGAAGGACCCAGAAGGTAAATGTTGAGAGACAATGATGGCTTCAACAAAGCAGTGAAGCCTTTTCCCTTAACTGTCTTTTGTGTGTATACAGCTAAAAAAAAAGGACATTTCATCAGAGATCAATGCCGTTTGTCAGTGAGCTTTAAATATTTAAGCTGTCCTTTAGTCTTTAGAACAAGAGGGTCTGAAACAACAAATTTTCCATTAGGCTTAAGACGGTTTCATAACTTTTACCAGTTTAAGCCACTTTAAATTCTCTGGGTTTTTGAGCAGTTATCAGCTAAAGCCTAAGAAACATGAAAAAATAAAAAGGAAAATTCCTCAGTTTGCCTGGGGTAAATTATTTTGAAAGATCTAACCTCATGGAGCACATCTAAGTACAGCTTTAGCTGTTTGAGTGCAGCACAACACAGCACAATCAAATGAGTAGGTAACACTTTCAATCATTGATTTTCAGCCATTCATTGTTGCTGTATGGGACAGAGAATTTCAAAGTGGAAGTCCCAGGGGTTGCTGGGAAGGTTATGGAAACTTGGAGGGAAGAAAGGGAGACAGAGAACAAAATAAGAAAAATATAGCAACAAAATGTCAATATATGTATATCAAATGTAAACTAAAATGTTTTAAATAATTGAATATTGAAATCTAGTGTTCTTTCTGTGCCCATCATTTAACATTAATGTGTTGATCACTATTAAGACAGAAAGTACAAAGACTGCTTGTTACAGAAGACAGTGAATGAAATTAAATACATCTAAGACTGTTGTTTGTAAAAATAAGAAAATATAATGTCACACTGACCAGGCTCCCAGTCCCTGTTGCAGAAAAACACCCCCACAACATGATACTGCCACCACCATGCTCCACTGCTGGGATGGTATTGGGAAGGTGATGAACAGTGCCTGGTTTCCTCCAGACATAACATTTAGAAATGAGGCCAAAAAGTTCAATCTTGGTTTCATCAGACCAGAGAATCTTGTTTCCCACTGTTTGAGAGTCCTTTGGGTGCTATTTTTTGCAAACTTCAATCAGACTTTCATGTGTTTTGTTTTGAGGAGAGGCTTCCAGCTAGCTGCCCTGCCATATAATAAAGCCAAGATCAGTGGAGGGCTGCTATGGTGTTTGTTCTTCTTGAACTTTGTCCCATCTCCACACAGGATCTCTGGAGCTCAGCAAGAGAGACCATCAAGTTCAGGGTCACCACTCTTACAAAGACTCTTCTCCCCTGATTGCACTGTTTGGCCGGACAACCAGCTCTTGGAAGACTGCATCCAGAGTGGATGCAGTCCATGACTGAGACTCCATCCATGTCTTCTAGATCCTATGGAAACCCTAAGGCTCACAGATAATCATTTTTGTTTTAATCTATATGTTTCTAAAATATTTTCTTTAAAATGCAAGCAAGCAAGCTATGAACCCTGTTTCGAGTCTTAATGCTTGGCTGGACTTGCCACTCAAACCTTGTCTATGTTTAAAGCATTCAGTGGCATAATTGTATCTTTTAAAGTGTTAAACAGTCCTTAACTGCGGCTTGCCAACAGATTCTTGTTTTGGCAGGTTTACCAAGTGATAAACTTCTGCTCACTGTGTCAAGTATTTTCATACACTCATCATCCTCTTTAACTCAGCCTTTTGTTTTATACAGTTGTGCCAAGGTAATTATTCATATTAGGGCCTCAATCATCAACTTAAAATATGGTATCAGTTTCAGCCAAAACAATAATACTTGACTCTGCCCACTGTTATTCAACACTGCACTACTATTCCCATTATCTCTGTAAATATTTCATAGCCCTATAAATTCTGCAGCATTTTCACACATTTTTATTTACAAGATCTCTTGACACAATCTCCTCAAGGCGTTTTTTTCCAAGGAGCGACAGACAATCTTTCACTGATCAGATTATATAACAGACTGACATTTTTGCTTGTAATTAATGTTGCATGAACAAGTCTGAACTGTCTCCAAGTGTTTGGTTACAGCAGGCTGCACAAAACCATCATGTAACTTAGTTATACCATCACAGGTTTGCTGTAACGTTTCAAAAAGAATCACCAAAAACAAATTAACAGGTCACTGTGGTTTTTGTAGTTCAGTGGAAGTTCAGAGATTTTATCCAATCCTGAGGCAGGAAATAAGCAAGTAACAACAATACGGGACGAGCTGCAGGATGATTTCTGTAAATACGGGAGCTCAAAGGAATTTAAAGACTGTTGGCATGTGTGTACTGGTACAACCCAGTCTGAAGTGCAGAGCAAGTAAACACGTCTGAGCAAAGACAGCTCATGGTAACACTAGGGCACCTAATGGTGAGCCAGTTTCCATTTGCAAACATTTGTGATACAAAATGGGTCATTCTGAAGATCTCAGTGATTTCAAGCATGGTACTGTGACAGATGGCACCTATGCAAAAGGATGGTTTGTGAAATTTCCTCCCTGCTTGATATTCCTCAGTTAACTGTAAGTGATATTATTAGAAAGTGGAAGTGTTTAGGAACAACAGCAACTCAGCCACGAAGCAGAGGAGTGGCCTCACATCACCAAGTCCAATCCCAAGCGTAGGATGAAGTGGTGTAAAGCAGTGGACACATGTTCTGCGGAGTGCCAAGAGAACATTTCCTGCCTGACTGCATTGTGTCAACTGGGAAGTTTGATGGAGGAGGGATAATGGTACAGGGTTGTGTTTCTTGGTTTTGGCTAGGCTCCTTATCTCCAGTGAAGGCCAGTCTTAAAGCCAAAGGTCTTTTGGACAATGATATGCTTCTAACGATGTGGCAACAGTTTGGGAAGACCCTTTTCTATTCAAGCATGACTGTGCCCCAGCACACAAAGCAAAGACTATAAAGACATGGCTTAATGGTGTGAAAGGTTTCAACCTCACTGAGCACCTTTGGGATGAACTGGAATGAAGATAGCGTGCAAGGCCTTCTTGAGCGATATCAGTGTCTGACCCCATAAATGCTCTACAGAATGAATGGGCAAAAATTCCTCAATCCAAAATGTTATGGAAAGCCTTCCAAAAACTGGGGGGCAACTCCGTATTTGAATACGGTGTAATTAAAGTGCTTGTTGATGAAATGAAAAGTCGCCAAATACTCTTGTCCAAATGTTTTGTTGCAGGGTGCACGGTGGTGCAGGGGTGTCATTACCTCAAAAGCAAGGTTCCTGGCTGCAATCCCTGTCAGACAGGGACTTCCTGTGTAGAGTTTGTGTTCTCCGTGGGTCGATTCTCTCTGGGTACTCCAGCTTCCTCCTACAGTCCAAAGACATGTTTGTTAAGCTGACTGGTGACTCAAAATTGCCTGTAGGTGTGAGTGTGACTGCTTATTTGCCTCTGTATGTCAGCCCAGTTGAACAATTAAGGTCAGGAAAACTGTCCCATGCTGTGTGGATACAATGGTTTTTGAAGAGGCAGTAGGCTTTTAGAAGTGCTTCTACAGCACTACTTACAGATGAATACTCCATTCTTGAGAATGGTTCCATTCACATCTCCAGTCGACGGGGCTTAAGTATATGAGTCATGCCCAAAACCACCTTTCCAAGAGAACTAGAGCACAGTACATGTGTCTGTGTTTAAACTGACCAACTAACTGGAGTTGGAGTGAAGTGTGCTCAGATCCAGGCCAGGTTTCTTTTGTGAAACATCTGTTAATCTCTTTGTTTGACACCTAACCGGGAGCAGCTGTTTCAGGCATTGAAATATACCTATATAGAAATAATCAGTCTTTGATGGATCATGTAAGACTTACAGTCTGGTTTGCTTTTGTGAGTCATAAAGAGTCATCAACATTAGTTTCATTCTGTTTCATAAGTAGGTACAATACCCTTACTGAAGCATAAATAAAAGTAGAGCAAACTAATGTTAAAAAACATGATGTTTAAAGATAGAAATCATATTAACATGAAAATACAACATTTTGAAACTTAGCATCCAAAATCTAAAGATGTACAGTGGCACAAAGTGGTGAATGCTCTTGAAAGACCTTACCCTAAGCCTTGACCCTAATCATGTAAAGTAAATCACTAAACTAAATAATAACAAACTCCTCAGGTGTAAATGATATCCACAGCCTGACTAATATCCTTGAAAATTATCTCCAAGGCCATGGGGTTAAACCCTTACCTCACTGATAAACTGAGAGATTACTGTAACGGTTAACACTCATTTAGACTCGTTATGAAAGTTTCTCTGTCCTTCTCTCTGTTCCACATTCCAGACACGTTTTCTCCAAGACTTTGTCCCATTTCCCAAAGCATCCGTCAGTCTGCACGGAGGCCCCGCATGTCCCCACTCAACACTGAATACCACACTCACAACACCGGTGGAAACATGGACAGAGCAGACGCTGCAGCTGCAGAGGAGGCCCATGGCCTGATTGATCCTCCTGTCGTCCCATCACGTGAGAGAGTGTAGATCACAGGGAGATGTGTGCATGCTATTGTGCTGTGAAAGACCTAAAAAAAGGCAAAGACAGACATATTAGTCCATTTCAAAGTTAGAGGGCACTAACTAAAGCCATAAAATAAATGCATTACACCACACATTTCAAGCTATGGATCCAAAATATCAAGTAAAAGAAATGTTTAAATAATTCGACAAGTATTCCCTGTGACATTTCAGGCCATAATCTGACTCAGATTGGAAAAATGAAAACTGTAGATGAAGTAATCCCTTTGTGAGTTTAAACATGCAATTCAATGCCTCATCACGCCTTGTTTCCCACCATGGTTGCCAGTTATTGGAGATATTGTTTGACAGGGATGAGTGACATTTTGTGTTCTGTAGTTTTCTTTAAACTATAACTGAGGAGAAAGTTGCACCTCATGACCCAAACTGTGTTTCTTTGTTCAAGAGTTTTTGTCAACTATGATTTGTTTTACTAACCATATTTGTTGTTGTTAAATGGTGAATCATAACTGGAGATGTACCTCTTGTCTATTATCTTGAGAAAACTACCACACAATTAAAATGATAATAAAGCTTTTTCTTCTTCTTCTTCAATTCCAAAAAAGTTGAGGCATCTTGAAACTGAGACATTTTACCATATCACAAAAAATATTAGCTCATTCTCAATTTGATATATGGACTTCCTTTAACAACCGTCTGTACCATCTGGAAGGTGAGGAGACCAGTTGCTGGAGTTTTGGGAGAGGGATGTTGTCCCATTCTTGTCTGATGTAGGATTCTAGCTGCTCAACAGTCCTTGGTTGTCTTTGCTAAATTTTTGGTTTTATGATGCGTCAATTGTTTTTTTATCGATAAAATAGACAGCAGGACAGTTCAGCACCCAGACTCTTCTACTGTGAAGCTATGCTGTTGTGATGGATGTGGTTGTGGTTTAGCATCGTCTTGCTGAAATATGCAAGGTCTCCCCTGAAAGAGATGTTCTCTGGATGAGAGCATCTGTTACTCTGAAAACTTTATGTACCTTTCAGTACTGATAGTGCCTTTCCAGATGTGTAGACTGCCCATACCATAGGCACTAATGCAACCCCAGACCATCAGTGATAAGAGCTGGATGGTCCCTCTCCATAGGTTCTGAAAAAATCTCAAATTTCAATCCATCTGACCACAAAACAGTTTTCCATTTTGCCACTGTCCATTTTAAAGGAGCTTTGGGACTCTGCCTCTCTAAAATGCTCCTTTTATACCCAGTCATGTTACTGACATGTTTCCAGTTAACATAATTAGTAGAAAAATTACATTTATTTTGTTAGACCCACTTACTTTGCCAGCCTTCTGAAGCCCTACTTTCTGAGGTGTTGCTGCCATGAAATTAAAAATGAGCTGATATTTTTCATGTAATGTTAGAATGTCTTAGGTTCAGCATCTGATATGTTGTTTTTGTTCTATTGGGAATAAAATCTGGGTTTGTGAGACTTGCAAATCACTGCACCCTGATTTTATTTACATTTTACATTGTGCCCCAACTTTTTTGGACCGAGTTGTACATATGCAGGACAGTGCAGGATTCTGTTTTTACTGGGCCTGTTTTATTAGCTGCCAATTTCTCATCTTAATCAAATACACTTTGATGTTAGTTTATCATAATAATAATAATCAGAGAGCAGAGGAGACAGATAGTAATGTCTCATCTTTCTTTATGCCCCGACCTGCAGACGTTTTTACAGTTCACCCCACTAAACATGTAACTTTCTGTTTGGGTGTTTCTCATGTTCAGATATTACACAGCACAAACTGAAACAAATGGGTCCTGTCAACTTCCATCATTATGTAATAAGAACAATGATCTGAAGTCTTGTTGTATAGAACTATAAATAGTTGTTGTGCTGTGATCATAGAAATCATATGAATAGGTCAACTCTGAGTCAATTGTTCCTTCAGTACAATATAATGGGGTTAAGAATAATTCATCATGCTGCAAAAAGCTTCTGATGTTTCCTTTCAAATCATTCTGACCATCAAGAGGCTGCAAAAAAAAAAAAAAAAAAGACACAGATTAGTTTGATCTGGAGATAACATGCAGATTTTTTTCTTTTCTGCCCCCAATGACTAATCGATTACTCTGTGTGTGGGTGTGTTTTGTATCAACCAAGATTTTCTTTGACTGACTACAGCCCTAGAGTTTTGGACCTGAATAGATCAACAAGACTAACAAATACAGTTATGGTCTTGGGGTTTAGCTTCTCTTTATGACCAGAGAGTGATCTGCTTTTCCCTTCTACTTGTTGCTTTACAGTCCTCATCTAATTGTCATTGCACTGCCCTTGCTACAGTGCTTAACAAATTTATTAGACCATCACCAAAAGTAATGTTTATGCCACAGCTGCCCTAAATTAACAGCATTGGTAATTACTAAAATCATTTTTTATGTTTCTGCAATGGTTAATACACCAATATGTAGAAGTTCTTTAACCGAAATGATATTTTTAATGCTAAAATGTAATTATTATTGTTATCCATGAATTTTCAAATTTACTGATTTACAAAAAACTGAAAAAAATAGTAAAGCACATTATTATTTCTTGATTAATATGTCATATTCTAGTTATTTACTTGCTATTCTGAACAGATAAATGAGTTTTAGTGGTTGAATGTTATGCTTGATTAATTTCTGACTTCTCAGAGAAGCCCAGTGAGCCGGCTCAAATTTGTGCATAAAAAGGTTTCTTCAGTTTGAAATTCCTAATTCCTGTTCAAAATGGTGAAACGTGGAGAGCTCACTGAAAATGAAAGAGTCCGCATTAAAGCACTTCATGATGCTGGATGGTCTCTGAGACAAATAAGGAAAGACATAAAGTGTTCTCACAGTGTGGTCAAGTATGCTTTGGAGTCAATTACCGAGACTAGTACTTACAAAATGCGCCAAGGAAGAGGCAGGAAACCAAAGTTAACTGGAGCAGATGTCAGACACCTCAAGATTTGAAGTACTAGAGACAGAAGGAAGACCACTGCTGATCTTCAGGCAGAGATGAATGCTTCTAGATCAGAGTCTGAGAAAGTCTCCAGAACGACCATAAGCAGATGACTGATGGAACAAGGCTTAAAGGGAAGGATAGCTGCTAAGAAGCCATTATTGAGGCCTGCAAACATCCAGAAATGCCTCAGATTTGCCAGGGAGCACAAACACTGGACTGTTGATGACTGGAAGAAGGTACTCTGGACGGACGAGTCCAAGCTTGAACTCTTGGGTCAGCATGGTCGTGTTTATGTCCGCAGAAAAGCTGGAGAAGGTTTTGATGCCAGATGCATTGCACCCACAGTGAAACACGGAGGAGATTCCATTATGGTATGGGGTTTCCATTTGTGGATATGGCGTGGGCAAATGAGTGAAAATGGACAGTATCATGAACAAGAATGTCTACCACAACATTTTAGTGCATCATGGAATCCCTTCTGGACTGAATCTGATTGGTCGTGGGTTCATATACCAACAAGACGATGACCCCGAGCATACTTCAAAGCTGTGCAGAGACTATATGACCAAGAAAAAAGGAATCTGGAGTACTGGAACTGATGGACTGGTCAAGTCAAAGTCCATACTTGAATCCTATTAAACAAATTTGGGATTTAGTAGATTCAGAGATTGACGGCACAAAGTTTCATCTAAAGCAAATCTGTGGGTACAGCTAGAAACTATTTGAAACTCAATAACAAAAGAGACTGTGGAAAAGTCCATAAAAACAATGCCAGCAAGAATGCAAGCTGTTACCAAGGCCAAAGGAGGCCATACAAAATATGAAGTTTTTTGGTTATTATGTGTGAAAAAGGACTATTTAGTTGTTTCAGTTTGTTATTTGCCAAATAAATAACAATAACATTTTTAGTTTTAAACAAGTTTTTGAAAGATTTCTATATTTATGTTTTCTCGTTTTTATGACAGGTGGTCTAATAAATTTGTTAAGCACTGTGTCACTGTGTTTCTCAAGTGATGTTAGTATAAAGACGCCTGTTTCTGGAAGGTCCAGTCACTGGTTAGTCAGATTCCTGGCTATTATTACACCATAAGGACAAAAGAACACTCCAAGAAACTCAGAGAAAAGTTTATTGCAAAGTATCAGTCAGGGAGTGGATACAAAAAAGTCCAAGGCACTCAGCATCTCCCAGAGTTCAGTTAAATCCATCATTAAGAAATGTATGGATTATGGCACATGTGTAAATCTGCCTCGATCAGGTCGTCCTCACAAACTGAGTGATTGTACAAGAAAGAGACGGGTGAGTGGCTGATTTATAAGATCAATAAAAGGGTTAAACATCGAAGTGGGTTAGTACTTTTTATAGGCACTGTAACTTGACTGAGTTTGTCTCACTGAAGCACTTAAAAAGAAGTAATAGGTTATATTTTACAGTATATAGAAGCTTCATATTTATCTAACATATATTCATATTCAGTCCGTTGTACATACCATAGGTGTAAATTCATCTTTAAAATACATCTGTTTTGTTGTTTGAAATTGTGGAAATCTTTTCAGGTGTCATGTTCAGCAGTTTAGGAGTTTGCCTATATGCAGCTTACTATGAGACATGGGAAAAATCACTGTATTTATTTTGTTATTGTGCAAAACTTCCTTGAGGAGTTCTGTGGTCTGAGGAGCTGAGCTGTTATGTTCATGGTTGGCCTCAATTAAAGTAAACAGCTCAGTTACAGTCAGATAATTTATTTATATGATTTTCTGTCCTCATTGTCCTATATTTCTAAAGTTTACTCTACAATTCCACACATTTCCTGTAAAATGTCTGCCTCTTTGGTGAAGTGTCTCAAATTAAAAGAAGAGGCCTAAAAATAAAAACTTATGGCCTGTCATTATACGACACAGGCACTGTTTTTTAGACCAACTCACATACAAACTAAGCCACATGCACAAACCCTTCAGTGTTTACACATCCTGCTATCGCTCCATCATCCCAGACTCTCAGCTTCACCGTCTAAGAGTGGCTCTGATAAAGTCGCCATGCTCTGTTTTAACAGTATACCCTCCGCCTCACAGCTTTGGAGCCATCTCCCCGAAACTAAACAAGATTGTGTGCACCTGCAGCATGTCGAGGCAGCCGTTCCCAAACAAAACCAAAAGACTGTCAACAGCGGGTGAGTCAGCTGACAACCAACACATCCTCAGACAACCCTAACCCAAACAACGGGCTGGATTATCGCAACCCAGAGTGAACCTCTGCCTAGACTGAAGAATCAAACTGAAAATGTGAATTTAGGAATGTTACATAACATTCAAAGAATGAAAACGGGAGGGTACTTATGAATCCCTGTCAGTGTTGGCTTTAAAAGACATATTGAGAAATATGATTATTTTACTGAGGTTGCCAGATTACTGATGCAGGAGGTCCCTGCCTTTAGCAAAGATATGACCACCCAAAACAGCACACTCCGACTTTCTACACGTCACTTTTTGGGTGGAATCACAACTATGATATACTGTGCTTACAGCTAAATAAGAAGTGATGGAAATGATCAGCTAATACACCCTGGCTCAGTGCTTTTTCCTGGCTAACTTAATCTAACAGGCTATATTATGTAGCTTCTTTACTGTATCTTAGGCTTTAAATGCAGTCAGAGTGGACAAGAAGTTTTCATAATCCAAACAATCAAGGCTACACAAAGAGAGATTACTACCTTGTTGTGCTCACTGGCTACATGTAGAGATGGACACCACCAAAATCAGGTCAGGTCTGGGAGCATGTGCTGTTTGCTATGTTGCCGCTTCAACTTCGGTCTCGTACTGCTCTGGCTTCCCGATGGCCATCATCAAGGCCTGTGCCAGACTCATGCCCTGTATCTCCAGGTATCATCCCAGCTGATCCCTCCATGACACACACGGATGTCCCCAGCATCTGGACCACACAAGCAAATCCTGAACACCCAATATGAGATGAGCTGGATCAGACCCATGAGAGCGTGCCAGGTGCCCGTAAAAGTGCAGCTGCCATTTCTGTATCAAGCTGACCATTCCCATCCTCGCTCTCCTGAGCATGTCAGCACATGGTCTTGCCAACAACACCCAAAAATGCACAGAAGAAATGTTTTCATAAAGGAGTTTAGCCGGCGCCTCTATCCACTCATACTCACAAGAGTATAATAAGACTGGGAGGACCAAGGACTGACTTATCTGCATGCCCAGATACGGGAAACGCCACACTGTCAGCTCTCAGCGAACCCATCGCCCCATGCACAAGTCCAAGTCTTCAGTTAATCTCAGCATCACAGGATCCATGGATTATGCTGCTGAGGTAGATGAACTGCTCTACAACTTTCATGCTCTCAACACTCACAAACACAGATTCGATGGCAGCATCCAAGACCTGGATCTTTGTTTTGGCCTAGGAGACGTGCATTCCCAATGTTTCAGCCACACCACTCTGCAATTTAAGAGCACCCACAAGGACATCTACAGTCTCCGCAAGGATCACAGCATCATCAGCAAGGTCAGATCAGTGATATGGACATAGTCAATTGACATTCCACTGTCACTGCCCCTGTTACCTACCCCATTATCCAGTCCAAACAGGTACTGAAGATCATAGGGGCTAAAACTCAACCCTGCCTCACACCAGAATCAACTGGGAAGAGGTCAGAGGTTACTTCACAGAGACATGCAACAGTCTGGGGGAAGGCTCTTTTTTCTTCTAACATGATTGTGCCCTTTTGCACAAAGCAGGGACTATAAAGACATGGTCTGATGAGTTCAGTGTGGGCGAACTCGACTGGCTTGCACAGAACCCTGACCTCAACCCGATTAAGCACCTTTGTGATGAACTGGAACAGAGATTGCATCAGTACTTTATCAATGCTCTACAGAAAAAATAAGCACAAATTCCCACAAAAACATTCCAGAATCTCGTGGAAAGCTTTCCAAAAAAGGGAGGCCAACTCCATATTAAATTACACGTATTTGAATACGTCATTAAAGTGCCTGTTGGTGTACTGGTCAGGCAGTCAAATACTTTTGTCAAATATCAGCCAGTCAGCTGGGGGACGCTCCATATGTTCTGGCTCAACTGTGAGGAGTCAAAATGTCATCCAGTTTATGGTTAGGCTTGACCCACTTTTGCCTGTGACTGTTGTTATTGAAGTTAAGACGGCTTTGGAGCATTTCTTCACACTTTTAATCTGCTATTCATTGATTACCTATTTATTTCAACATGAATCAGAACACTGAGGACTTGGAGATACTTGCAAATGCCTCTGAACTCTAAGTGAAGTACATAACCCAAATATGTGGATATTAATGTAAAGTAATAGGAATTGGTTTAATTCAGGGTGATACCAATACCATACTGTTGTTGGATATATAAGCATTTAGCTGATTGCTGATGTTCTCGTCATTGCTTCTTTTTGCTGTAAAATTCCTGATTTTGCATCCTTTGCATATTCCTCATTGACCAACTGTAGGGTAAAGTTAGAAAATACTAAATATTTTACATTAAATATATCACAACAAATAAAAAACTGTTCATATGACTGAGCTGACAATAAAAAACAACACATCAGCAATGAATAAAGGTTAAAATATTCTCATTTGGTATTTGCCTGACTCCATGCTTTCTTAGGGATGTTCCTGCCGGACTTTCTCATCTGTGGGACTGAAGCTCTACCTGATCACCACATGGGTCTTGCACCCTCCAAGCTTTTATGAGGGCTATTTGGGATCCCATTCAGTGTGAGGTGACCTTCCCAGCAGGGATGTGGCCTTAGAGGCTGAAAAGAGAGTACTGATTAACAGCGGGGTCGACCTCAGACCATCCTGCTCTGAAAGGCCTCAAACTGACCGATGCTCACAAGCTGTTTAAAAAGTAACAGCCAACTGCTGTGAACAGACACAAGGGTAGAAGTTTTGCCAAGGGAGGCTTTTAAAAACAAGTGAAAAGGGCGAGAGATGACAAGTCGGGCTACTAGGCTTTAAATATACAAAAGAAAGAAAACTTCCGATTATCTCTGACAGGGTCAGTTAGACTTAAACAGTGGTGTCATGTTGGGAATATAGTTATGAAAGTGTACCAGCGTATTTTTAGTCTCCACAGAGTATACCCACTTCTAAATCCTTACTGATGCACATCATTCAGCACGATGCTACAATTATTTTCCTAAGATGGCAAAGGCATGGTCTGTCCTACTCTGGCTCTAATTGGCTAGTGCTTTTTATTACCTCTGGGACAGTCTAGGTTCTTGCCTCTTGTTTAAGAAGCTAGCCAAAAGTGCACTATCACATGTGCCTGGGATGGACAGAATTCAGATTAAAAGCTTTACAAATGAGCCGAGTTTCTCAACAGAAATGACAAACTAGGCTTTTAATCTGAAAGCCATGCTTATCTTCCTGTGACACATGGCTGAGAGATGCACATAAATCCTGTTGCAAATAAGCAAGCCTTCTATTCTCTAGATTCTCTTTAACTGAGTCACATCTTTCACTTAGGCAGACTGAAAGCCCTTACATGTTAATATGCAAGCTGAAATGGAAATCAAGGCGTGACAGCCATTATGAGGCTGCCACACGCCCAGTCTGAAATGACTGTAAGGGCTTAAAATTTCTGGTAAAATAAGCCAAAAATACCTATCCAGGAATATCCTAATTAAATTGAATGCTGTGATTTGAAACATTTGGAGTACAAGCACAAACAAGGTGTCTTTAGAAAGGTGACACTGAAGTTTCTTCCCAAACTGTCAGACTCACTGTGGCTCCTGCTGGTTTTGAGAAATACAACAAAAAACATTTTCCCCCCTGTCTGAGTTTTCTAATGTGAAACAGGGACCTGCAGACATCTGTAGCTGGAAGGTCTTCAAGTTCAGGTTGATAACAAAGTTCAAAGTAAGTTCAAAGTTCAAAGGTGATAACAGAAGAACAGAAAATGTGTATTTTACATCTGTTTTATGAGGAGAAGTCCAGGTGTTTTCAAACTGGGGACATCAGACATTTTTCTATATAGCACTGCTAATAAGAGCCTGGAAAAAGACACTAAACTACACAGGACTATTGAGAAATGATCAGTCCATGCCATGTTTTTGGACTAAAAGTTTGACTGGATTGAGATCTGATGCAGTCTGACTGTTTCTGAAGGAATATTGTGATCAGGAGAGCTTCTAATGGTGATCTGTGTTACTTTTATCATTGTTTCATTGTAGCCTGTTAAATGTAACTGTGGCTGGTGTTTTATCCTGGAATCATTGACATGGTCTGAGTCCTGAGAAACAGAGCTTTCTGGTGATTTATAGAATGTGGTATACTTATGAACAGTCATTTCGGTGGTGGGCCCTCAGATTTTCAATAGGGTTGAGTGATTTTCAAAAATAATCTAATTGCGATTTTTATGAGTTCCCGAAGGTGTGGATTCATCACGGGCCTGATGTGCCACAAGCCACGCCTGGAGGGTTAGGGTGACCCTATGTAATACACCAAGAGACTGCCAGAGGTTTTTGGGCCTACAGCACAATCAGGAGTTTGGAACAGATTAAGTTTCTTATGCCTCTGGTAATATGCAAGGACATCCAGAGCACCACCTGGGTTGTGTCAATCCTCTTTCCGGCCCTTTGTTTCCTTCAGGTGGCTCAGTCACCTTATCCTTGCTTCAGCTTTAAGTTTTGGCCTAAAAACGTCTAAGAGTTTTGCACAGTACTGTACATTCCACAACCCTTACACTACACTGGTTGGTTGGAAAGACTATCGGGGTGTGCCAATCAGATTCTGAGTAGGGCTGGTCATACCTTGTACTTTTCTGGGATATCTATCAACGCGGACAATGCTGGCGGCACAACTTCATCAGCTTCTTTGCTTTATTAGCATATCTAAATTTATTCATACTGCCTAAAATCAAACAGCAGGAAGCTTACTGTCAATGAGCAAAATACAAAAGGTCTGGGTACAGGTGTTTTAAATATGCAAGAGCAGTCTATAACACAGGCCATGCATCCTTTGGGCAGCTAAAAAAAGCAGGGCATGAATTCAGACTGCACCCATTTCTGCAGGCACCACTTCACCACTGATCTTAACTGTATGTTTAATAAACATTTGGAGTGTTTAAGCATTCACAGGTGTGACAACATCTGACACCTGCAACTCCGAGAAACCACTACTGTACCACCTGCAGCTTCACATGTGTTACAGTAACAGTAACAGGTGTGACCCCTTACACAAAGCTATCTGTGACTCTGACATTTCAGTGACTTCAGGCTCTGAAACTTAAGCTTATCAGTATAAAAGTTTGTGTTTAGGTCTGAATAACAGCAAAATGTTTATCTCTGCTGTTTGGGTGCTGTGATGAAACTAAATATTGAAAGAGCACATTGCTTTGTAGTAATTGTCTGACACCACACACTGTACCAAAACACATCTCTCTCTGATTAAAATTCAAAATATAGCTCACATGATGTCAGCTTGTAAACACTGAACAGCATGTTCCATAATACTGAGCTTGTTTCTGTGAATGACAAATACACAATCACATGGAGGAAGTCTGATTAAAGAGCTATAATTTACTAACTGTGTCCAGTATAAATATATATCAGTATAAATAGTCTAAGTATGAGATGTGAAAGACCATGAATCTTAAGCGCCCCCATGAGGTCACAGTGTAAAAAATTCACAATAAAACCTGCAAATTTTACACTTCAAGAATATAGTCAATGCTTAAACTTTTCAAGCAACATACAGATAAAATAAGCTAGTAAAAGGTGCATTAAAAAGAAATATCTTTACTGACAGAAAATAACATGCAGAAAAACTAGCAAACAGCGTCTCAAATAGGAGAAAGTTCAACAAAATTTTCAAGGGCTATATCTGTTTTTATGGCAATTTTTGAGTTGTTATTTGGTCTTTCATTCACTTTCTGTAGCAAAACAGTTCATGCAATCATATAGTCCAACTATCCAAAAAGGATCATTATATAAGTATTATATTATAACAGAAGAAATTCTATCCTCAAAGGGGGAGTTTAAAAAGTTCTTAATTCATCACTCAAAATACACTGGGATATAAAGTGGTGGAGACCAGGCTGGGGTCGCCACTTAAAGCAGCTTTTCTCCATTTTCTCCTTTCTGGTTTGACTGAAAAGACTCCTTAATGAAAGATGATACAGAGGTGGGCATTTCAACATTTGGGATATGCATCTGTACTTCACAACTATCACTGTAGGCTGAGTGTCAAATTATCTCTTGGAAGCAATACAAACTCCACCAGGATTTCCCATATTCTGCTGCACTCATTTTACCCTCTACCTTTACAAGCCTTTCTGAGCCAGCTGCCAGCATGATGCTCCCACCACTGTGCTTCACAGTGGGGATGGTGTGTTTGTGGTGAAGTGCAGTGTTCGGCGTCTTGTCTGATGGCCAAAAAGCACCATTTTGGTCTCATGAGACCCAAGAACTCTCTTCCACTTGACCATGGAGTCTCCCACATGCCTTTGGAGAACTCTAGTTGAGAGTTTTAGGAGTTTTCTTCAACACTGACTTTCTCTTTGCCACTCTCCCATAAAGGTTTGACTGGAGAAGAACACAGGTAACAGCTGTTGTATACTGCCATCTCAGCTGCTGGAGCTTGAAACTCCTTCAGAGTAGTCATAGTGGCCTCTCTTAAAAGTCTCCTTTTGTACTGTCACTCAGCTTGTATGGACCAGCTATCAGTACAATTTACCTTTGACATTCCAAAGTCATTACAGACTTGGTTTATAATGGGTCTTTAACCTACAACCTGCCAGTTCCCAACTTAAATCCCTACAGACCGTATACTGCTATCTATAAATCATACTTAAAGGTCTGATTAGGAAGATTCAAGAGTCGCTAGCGTATCTCACTCTGGACCAATATGCCAGATAGATTAACTGACCCAAAAATACTCTTAGACCATGAATAAATTGTTAATGAGCAAATAATTGGACCCAAATGGAAGGAAGGGCACAATCAACCAGATAAGTTGCAGCTCAGCTGATGATCAGCTCAAATATTAAACTCTCATTGAGACAAAACAGACTGACAAAATAGTGCCAAAATATGCAGAGCTACTGTTTACCCTGCCTCTGCTGATCTCACTCTATTATGGCCTCTAACAGCAGTGCTTCCTCTCGTAGAAGGCATATGGAAAATAGTCTATGAAGAACATCCTCCTGCCCCACCCAACATCAAAGTAATTAAAGCACGTTGCCGACAAGAACTTACTAAACCTGTTGGGTTTGTCATAAATGTTGTGCTATAAATCACACGTGATTCTTGGCGCTGCAAAACATTTAATTAAAACACTGACGTCAAATTTCCAACATTGTCCATAGATTCCATACTGATATGGGCTTCTCACACACAAACTAGATAAAGGCAGCATAAATCCCCTGAATATGTTTTTCAATCCATATTTTCTCCATGTACTACTTCTCTCAGCTTCCTCTAGGTTCCTTAATGGCCTGTATAAATCCGTCAGACTTAATGGCCCCTGATTCCACCTCTCTGACCACAAAGGTCACCAGGAGCAGGTTCATCGGACCACCAGCAACGAAGGAATGAGAAACACACTGAGGTTTAGAAGGAGCAGGTTTGAATCACTGCACTGCAATTAAAATAAATATTTCTTCAGGAGTCTCATAAATATGTTCTCTCTGATTTATTAGCACTCTTCTGTTTTATAATCTTATTTTACAGCGATAAAACCACAGTCCTCTATTTTTCCACAAAGGTTTAATTAAGATCAGTTGATGAATTCTAAAGTCGACACACCTCAGGTGTAGATTAGTTTCAAGATGGGGTAAACAGGTACACAGTGCACTTTTGGAAATAACGATTATTCTAATGAAGGCCAAGAAATAACCTCATTATTGTCTCAGCGTTATCAGTTAAACATCAGGGCACTTAGAGCTTTTCTGCTCATGGGGGACTGTTCACAGCAAAATCTGTGTGATCAAATGAACACAGTCACAGTAAATACGGACACATTTACAGCGTTTATACGGGTCCACATTACAAAGTGTTGATTTCACTCTTTTTGGAGAGCTGGTACCTTAACAGTAATTACGTGTTATTATGGACTTTTTAGAGTTAAACATGGATTCCTCTTAACACTAGACAGTGATACTTTGGCTTAACACTGCTTTCTAGTGTTAAAAATGACTCTCTAAGTGGATCATTTTAAACAATTTAAATATTTGTGCATTTAATTTCATAAAAAAATCTCAGTGTTGCTAAATTAAAAACTTTTAAACACAACTATGTGTTATTTTCCTTTTACTCTGGGTTTAAGGATTTATATTTTTGATTACTGACACCTGACAATTAAGGCTGAAGGATTTGCAAAAATAATAATAAAAAAATAATAAATATAATGAAATAATAAAAATATACGCTTATTTCCAGGATCCTCATCTTATGTACCTTCCGTAAAAACCAACAATAAATTATTCTATTTAGTGACCAGCTCAATATTAGAGAAATTAAAGTAGAAACAATTTTGAGAAAATATCTAATTGTAAATATTTTGGCTCATATTGTAAATTTGATATAATTTGCTCAACTGTCTTTCTCTTTATAAGAAAAACATACATGAACAAGAAAGGTAGGATCTTGTAAAAGACACTTGAATGTTTACAATGTGTTAATAATGTGTAGAGCATAAAATCTCTGTTGCTCCTGCTGCTGCAAAAAAGTATTAAACTGGTATTTTGAAACATTTCAGTTTAAAGAAATATTGCACTGTCTGTGATTTGAAAATTGCAGCTGGCCATATAACAATTAAACCCAATTTGTGATTAATTGTCCAGCCCTACTTACAATGCACATTTCAAAATTAATAAAGATTACTATTTCATATTGGATACCTGTGGGAAAGATAGTGTCTTCTGGCAAGGATAGAGCAAAGAGACACATGCAGAGTTGGAAAACACCATTTGACAAGAATCAGCACACCACCCTTTCCCTTGTCACAGGTAGGACATCTGTAACTCAATGGATAACTTCACTCAAATACAACAACAATCAACAAACATAAGCAAAAGAATCCCAGCAGTGATCATTTTACAACAGGTGATAGCTTAACACTTTGGCCAAGGGCATGATGGGAAAACTTTCAATTTCCCTCAGAATGGAGTTAGAGTTACACTTTGTGGATTCAAATAAACTCTGAAGTGTTTAACACGTGTTTAACTCTTCTGCTGAGCTGCTTTGGCATGAGATTGCGAGAGTTACGAGGGAGGGGGAGTTTGTTACAGTGTGAAATGGTGTTTACAATGACTGCTAATAGAGCTTAGCTCATATGTAGCCACAGCGGCAGTTTTATCAGAATTAGGCCACATTTCTTTATTAAAACAAGAACTACTGAAAGCTTTCATGAAAAATATGTTTTCACTCTTCTCCTGACCTGCTTCAGCATGGTTTATGATAGATAAAGGTGGGGTTAAGTTGTATTGTAAGCCGGTGTATGCCATAGCTGCTACTCCTGAGGCAATTAGCTTAGACGTAGCTGTAGAAAAGTGGTAGTTTTATGGGAATTGTGCCACATTACTTAATTAAAATAAGAGTAAAGAGCCACACTGTCAGCTTCTCTGTAAAGAGAAGACGCTTTCACCCTTCTCTAGACTGACCTTGGCACGAGTTTCATTCACATCATGTTCAAATTCTATGGCACTGTTTGTGCCGGAGCTGAACATGCATACAACCTCATTTTGTCTTGTTGTTCTGATTGGCCCATAATTAATGTGACAGAGCATTTGTTCAATCACCAAATCCCACCCTTCTATGGGAGCTTTCCCTGAGAAATGTGAAAAATATCCATGCAATAGCAGGGCTGTACAGTGCGACATATATGTCGCAAATGCTACCAGAAAATTGGTCTGTGCTAAGAGGTTTTCCTCCTCATTGCACAGGTGCTATGACAAAGTGAGAGAGATGTGTGAATGCCAGATGCGCAGATAAGACTTTAGGTTTGACTTGTGGCCCCAAAAACTTCACTCCACTTTGATTTGAAATTTTAATTTCATACCCAGTCCATTTATTTCCTATTTCTGGTACATTTTAGACTCAAGCGGAATGTTTTTTCCTCTCGTCATGCGCAATCCTGTGCGTCTGGAGTGCGATCTGCCACGCTCCGTAATGGTGAGAGGGACCAGCTGCAGCCCCTACAGACAGGGGAGGCTCAGGGCAGACGCTGTACAGGTGTCATTATGTTGAAGAGGAGCGCTGCTATAATCCCAAGTTTTATTTTGAGGGACGTAGGCTAGACAATGTCAAAAACGTGTTTCTACTAGCTTACTTCTCCGTTAGCCTCGTCCTTTCCAATTATGCACTGACAGTTGCAGTGAGTTGGCTGTCAGTGAGAGGACAGAGCTCTCAGTCTGCGCTAACTTCTTATTAAAGATTAATGTATAAAACAATGCATTTTTTCCTCCACTAATATCGTAGCTGCTGCTGTTTGGTTAACAAGCTAATATGCGTCTGAATTTAGCATAAAGGGCTGATATGACACGGACAGACAGCAGCGTACGAGGGAGAGAGAGAGAGAGACAGGTGCACAGAGAAGAAGATCAATACAGCCCCACCCTGCATAAACTTTGTGTTTATTGTTAGGGTAAAGACATGATTTAGAGATAGTTTTTTAAAATTACCTTTGAACTCCAATAGTACCAATGTTATGATTCCACTGTTACAGAGAAAAGAGCGTCTGTTCATTTACATTAGCTCCATAAACATCAGACCCCAGTGTGATACTACAATATGGACCAAACTCTAACAGTGTTTAATTAATTTCTACTGATGTTAGGAATATTTTCATATTACTCTGAGTATCAGTAAATATATAAGGGGTGTCCAAACTATGGCCTATGGGCCAGCTGTGGCCCTTGGTCCTTTTGAATTGGCCTGCAAGAAATCCATTAAAAAAGGCCCACATTAGAACATAAAACTTTACTATATTTCTTAGTTTGACTAGGAATGCACAATATTGGGGTTTATATTACATGGAGATATCTAAAATTCAAATTTAGCTGATATCAAAACCAATACATAAATGTAGTTTAGACCTAACACTTCAGTCCTTGACACACAGGTTCAGGATGAACAAAGAAACATACTTCTGTCTCTAGAACTCACTAAAGTTCAAGCAAGACGGATGAACACAGAAAAAGACTTCAGCTGTCTGTTGGTCCTGCCTAAAGTAGAAAAAAATTGATGAATACAAACAAAAGGATTCCAGCAGCAAATGGCAGCACAAACTGAGCTCATTTGCTCTTCTTTCTGATCTCAAAGTCTGATTTCCAAATCATACTGCTCCAATCATCTTCAAGCACTGCACTTCTATAAAGTCAGTCAGCTTCCAGCAGTTTGCTCTTGTTATGTGTCTGAATGTGGAGATGAACCATCAGCGTCTCTCTTCTCTGTGATTGGCTGTTTGATTTGATAGACATTAATGAGGGCTGTAATTTAGGCCATTTTGGTTTTGTTTTTCAAGTACATTCACTTACTAAGCATATATTTTGGTTATATGTTGGTTTTAGAGATGTAACAAACATTTTATATACTGTGCCACAGGTTTTTGTTCTGTGCTACAAGATTGTCAACCTCTGTAGCACCAGTGCTATGGACAAAGAAAGTTAACATACAGCCCTGAATAGACATATGAAACATTCTACCTGGTGTGTCAGGTGATGCTGGATGAGCATATTTTGACATTTTAATGAAACACTAAACAAGGAAGGTTTCCATTGCAAAGGTAGACATGAAAACTTGTGTAAGCTTTAACATCAGTGACAGTGCCAAAAGTTTCTCTGTTTGTGAGCGCCCTCGAGGTGACTCACTTCTTTGGCATAGTCACTTACATCTGTGTTAGGTAGGCTAACTCTGTTATGTAACTTTTTAACTTTTATGTCTCTGAAATACACCTCAAATATAACTGGCGTCTAATATGCACTGAAGCTTCATGTCAACACCAGTATTTCCACTGTCAACTGTAGTGAGAGACAACATAGCTCTGATCTTTAAGTGGAGCAAATAGAACAAACACATACTGTATCACCGCACCATGAATTTGAATTTGAATTTAAGGCTTCCTATACAGTCAGTGATCACTAAAGTTAAGTGTCTCGCCAAGACAAAATTGAAATTTGACAGTCTTTAACGTGGCTGAGTCAGGCAAAATGATGGTGTCGACTCACAACTGCACCAGTTTAAGCAATCATCTCACCTGTTCCTGTTGTTCTTATGCCAGTTTTAAACACGCAGTCCTTTTAAACACTGGCACCGTGTCAATGCATTGGCACTGACAGAGTCATAAATCTTTGCCTTGGCTTGGCAGAGAGACATGACTGATCCACTCTTCAATCCCTGACACTTTAGCTTCCTGTCTGTCAGGACTAGAGCCCTGCTGATGGATTAATCAGCAAATCACAGACATCAGGCGTGGAAGTATCAGTAAATGGGTTTGCAAAAATATAATCAGAATGTATCTGTTCATATGGCTGCAGTTTATGCAATGATATTATTTACCAACTTCTAAAATCTGTTTTGTTGTTGGTAAAAAAAGAAGAGGTTTAATTCACCTGTTACATTAAGAGTTGCTCATTTTTTGCCTTTTTAAAACCCTTATTTTGCCCCTCTTAACCCATTTTTGCCCATTTTTTCCACATTCAACCACTTTTCACTAATGATGGCGAGTTGAAGCTTCATGATACATTAAAGCTTTCCATCCAGTTGCTTCAGTTGTGGGCCGAAGCTTCAGGGTTCTTCATTTGCTCCACTGTGCCATCTAGTAAAAATAAATGTATAACAGGTAGAATGATTATAATGATTCCATGGCTTTGGTGTGTGAAGCTCTGGATTGAATGAATGAATGTATTGTGATGTCAATACATAAATTATAAACTTATTAATTTGGTGTTTGTCTTTATAATGCAATGGTGGGGTCAGAAAGGAAAGTGGAAACAAATTGTGGAGAGGGTTGTGATGTGCTTGTGTTACTTTGTATATTTCAAATTGCACGCCACACCCATGAACCAGCTCCTGAATCAGTCACATGATACGGCCAGCTCGCAACACAAGTCTTGATACCCGCTTCACAAAAATCTTACTGGCTACTCGACACACGCTTCAAAGCTTCGGCACAAAAGAGCACACCACTACTTTTCACCACTTTATTTCTGCAGCTTCTGCATCTTCAAACCAGTTTTTGCAATTTGTTGCCTGTTTTTTTCTACTCATAACCTATTTGTGTTATTTTTTAACCCGTTTTCATTTCTTAAGCCACCCATTTGCCACTTCTTAGCCATATTTCCCTCTGTAACCCATTGTTGCCACGTTTCACACATGCATGCCACTTTTTAGCTGCTTTTCACCATTTTTTCAACCCATTTTTACCCTCGAACTCATTTTTGCTTCTTTAAACCCATTTTTGCCATTCTTTGACCAATTTTCACCACTTTTTGCTGCCAATTTATGCCTCTTTTAACCAACTAATAGCCAATTTTTTACCTTTTTTGTCTTTCTTAGCCTTTAAAGTTATTTCTGTTTCTTCTACTTTATTTTCTGGGTTACTGATGTTCATGCACATCATTGCTTATCTAGAGTGGTTATATTATTATTCAGGTTAAAATTAAGCATGGTTATCACAGATTTACTTCACAATAGATCATCAGTTTGCTGACGTCCATGAGCCCCCCCTTGGGCTGGCCCCCAGAAACCTCTACCCTTTATCCCCCGTTATGAGCGGCCTTGGTCACGGGATTGAAAATGTAGATTCTACCTTACTTTTGAAGCAAAATTGCACCCCAAATGTTACCTATCTATGCAAACATTTAGCCTTAAATATAACCAGAAGTAATCAGTAAAGAAAAACAATCAAACTCACAGTTTTACAAATCAATAAATTTGCAACAAAGACCAAAGCTTTTCATTTTAACAGACATGTTCAATCCTGATGTAAAATTGAGCGTTTAATATGGGATCTAATGAGGAATACTTTTTTTAAGAATCAGCCTTAGTCTGGTGTACGTCAGTATTGGTTTCATTTTTCAGCATCACAGAATATTACCTTCATGAAAATGTTAAGATCTTTTTTTACAAAACATGTAGTTTCAATGCAGCTAGGAGAAAAGGTTTTGTCGGTGAATTTTTAATGTGTATCTATATAAAACAACACCAGTTTGGTCCCTGCATGTTTGCCATTCCAAGATTGTAAAAGGGAAAATGTTGCGTTGTGTCTCAGAGAAAGTGGAAGTGATAATGACATTGTGACACATTTATCAATGCTCCAGTCGTATTTGTTTAGCCGAGTGTATCCTGTCCGCTGCTCCTGTTTCTGCAGTGTGGCTGGGTCCAGCTCTTTTATCTCCTTACTAAAACACCTCATATCAACATTTCAGGCCTGTGCAATGCAGACATCCGGACGAAGCAACATAAATTTCCCTTTCGCGCTCACTTGCCAAAGTCACAGTCAGGAGGATGCAAACTTGCTGTGAGTTGGCGTGTTTTGTATAAGACCTCTGGGACAGATGGCTGTCTGCACCCTCTTAGTCTCTGACCTGTTATCTGCCTCAGGACCGACGCTGTGAGGATGACAGCAGCATGATGAAATGGCAGCCTTTGGAGCTGGGAGGGAAAAACATGGCATGATTTATCTTGGCAGCTTGTTTGTTATTCTTAACAAGGCATTTAGGGACCGGGAGTTTAAAAAAACTTGTACCGTTTGTAGATAGAAGCAATTTCACTGCCAGAATCCAAACAGCCGCTTTTCAAAAGTGACTGCTGGGAAAAATGCTGCTGTATGCTAGCGTCTCGCCTCACCTGAGTGACTTTTGTTGCCTTTTGAGATGTGAGAGATGATTGATGGTGTGAAGGTTTGAGGGCGAATGAATGACCGGTGTTTTAGTGGAAGATGAACATTTGAATGTTTTTACCTCTTAATATCTGTCAGCTTTGTGGCTGAAAAATGATCTGTTACCCTGATAAATTAGTTAATCTGCATGTCTGTAACCCTATCGTATTTTACAAGTGAGAATTATATTAAAATTATAATATTTTGCTGAAAATAATCTGCAGCAAGTTACCTAGTTGTAGTGCAATAGTCTTTCTTTGCTAAAAATCTGTAGTAGCTAATGTAAGGGAGCTTTCAGCAGGATTAACAGATATCATATGTGTTGTTTGTTTTTAACATTTTCCATTCTTCTGTGCAAGGATCATTAGCACAAAAACACCCTCAGCATTGATTTTTTTGTGCTGCACCAACAGCAACCCAAGTTAAAGAAAAAAAGTCCAACATTTGAATCATTGCAGCACTCACGTCTTCCAAAATCCCTTCTTCATCACTGACTGATCAACATGAAGAGGGGGAGGGAATTTTAGGCTCTGTCCCAACAACCCCCTTGTCTCTACCACTGAGAGGCACCTGGCTGCAGACATCCATAAAAGCATGCATATTCAGACAGCCGTAATCTACGCCCCCACTAAACACCATCCAAGTGACAAGTGTTGTGCTCCACCCACTTCTGTTGCCCTTCTTGTTTTTAACTGAGGTGTCTTTTCATTGAAGAGAACTGTATAGAGTAAACCAACATTTCATTTTCGTGGATGAATTTCACATAGAGAGAAAAAACATTTGAAAGTGCTGACATCTTCAGACCTCAGGCTCCCTATATGCATTGCATGTAGCTCAGATCTGCCAGAATACATTGGCACTTTTACTATAGCTTTTAACCTTCAATGTGAGAAATTCATTCATAAATTGACAACAGTAGTTCACTTATTTTTTAACACACACAATCAAGTGTGGATTTATTGAAAAGACTCCTCAATTCAAATAAAGCAGGTAAGCACCAAGGGAGGGCGGAGCTCGACGCTTCGCTGGATGCGTTGGACGTGTTCCAGGGTTGGGAATGAACTTTTCTGCCTACCTGCCACTGTAGCTGGTGGATTCAGAAATCAACCAGCCTTTCACTTCTTTAAAAACCACTTTATTTTAAAGATCAACAATATGATAATCAAGGCTTATAGTACTGAAGTTAAAGGCTGTTTAGTAAACCTGCATTTTGAGTGTCAGACTTGCAAAAATTAATTATTTGTGCACACTTCCTGCAGAATTCCTGCACAATTAACATTGAAATTCAGACCTTGTTTAACAATCTGGACTTAAGATGAGCAAAACATTGGCTGAAGACACCTTTAGCAGATACACCAGTTGCAGTACTACTCATATGAATTAAACCATCCCAGCACACAGCTGTATACATCTGACTGCAGCTCTGACACAGGGAGGAGCCGGCAGGGCTCTATGGTCAATGAGCGTGTGGGTCTGCTAGGGTCTGATCACAACGTTAGTTGGAACAAGCACAAAACCAGGACTCAGTTTAGGCTGTTTACCATCACACAATCATTCCGTTACATTACCTTTATATACCTGCCCTAGTGGCTGAGCAAATTAACCCGACACCGAACCCAACACTGATGAAAATCCTTTATAAAAATGATCTGATGCTGATCAGTAGAGGCATCTTGATAGAACATTAAAGAAAAACATCATAATCAGTTTATCTGTGTAAACATAAGCTAAAGACTAAATTAAAAAGTAAGTTTTGCATTAAAAGTAAAGCTCATTTGCAGATGGAGATATCTTAAATAGCACAAATATTGCTTTCTAAATCTGAGTATATTAGGGCTTTTTTCACCAGTTTGATTGCCAACTGTTAAGAATCAGAGTGGGTGTGAGAACTGGCGGCAGGTGTGTAATGTTCATGGTAATTATGAAACATGTCACAGAGGTGTGGCTTACTGGTTTGTTTTGACGGGTTTTTATTGATGAGAGTGAATAAAAAAAAAATGGATTTGTGTTTCTTAAGTCACTGATGGTCTTCTTGCTGGATATTTTGATTTGGTTCAAATAAGTTCTTTACTAATAGGATTGTCACCGTGAAAAAACATAAACCTTGTTAATAATGCCACTATTCTCTGTCTTTTACAAACTGGAACAAGCTGGATTTCTGTGCACAGGAACCAGGAGGTACCCCACATCTCAGACTAAAACTATTGTGCTAAATGCTTGTAAGTCACTGAACCTGAAAGGAGGACGCTGTCCTGAAAAGCCAGAGGAAGACCACAGTCCAGGACAAAGAGCTGAAAGACAGAGATGAATGAAGAGAAGAAGGTTAGAGTGCAAAGTGTTAGCATGGGGTAAAGTCAAATCACCGGGGGTTTAATGGAGAACAGCAGAGGGCCTGCGCATTCTGTCTTTATATTGAACTGCACCAGTTTGACATTAATAGCCCCACATACCATGTTGTTACTTCACATATATTTGCAAATTAAAATGTTTCTTTCTTACAATAAATAAGATAAGGCATTATTAATCCCTAAAATAGCTGCAGTCCACTGGATTTTATTTAATCAAAAGACTAGACATAATATTTCTGAGGAAACTTTTACAGGTGCCTGTCTCTTGATGCATTACTGTATGTGAGCAATCAATGCAGAGGAACATTTTGCAATAAATAAATAAATAAAAATACAGGTCATACAGAAAATTGTGATTTAATTTGAGCAGGTGATGTTGAGGCTTTTATGTTAAAACTCCAGTCTACTTCAGAGATTCAAAGAAACCTTTTGTAATAAAAATAAGCCTTTTGTTTTTAAGTGATTATACGAAGCTGTCTTTAAAACGACTAAGGCTTTTATTTTGAAAATCCAGTGCACCAAAGACACAACTATCCCACAGTTTTAGGCTTTAGAAGAGGGGCAAATCCGATCCTTTTTTCCAAATACTGGCCATTCATTTCCATGGGAATTGCTTTGCTATATTTGTCTGATAGCACCGCCATTGTAACACTTCAATTCATGACAAGTTTTGCAACTTTTGATGTTGCTATATGCCAGGGTTCAGATAGCTGTGGGCAGAGTTATGCACCAAAAACAGTAGAAGATGAAATATAACATTAAAAGAAAGAAATGTGGTAGATTGTTCTTGCACTTCAGGCATCTGAATAAAGCAGTTCTCATGAAGTATTCTCACTTTTGAAATGAAAATGAGTAACACAAGTCATTTCATGGGTGCCTCACTCATCACAATGTGACCTCTACCTCCAGTGATGTAACCGTAGTATGACATTAGAACAAGGGCAAAAGGCTGCACATACCTGATTCACTCAACCTCATCTCATCCAGGTCATTTGATCTGAAGAATACAAGTTGATTCAGTATTTGTTCAATGTGGTTCACTGGGAGGGTGAAAGTAGTCCTGCTGCTCACAAAAATGTAAACATGATTTGTTTACTTGATACCTTTTTTGTTTTTAAACTCCTTTTAAACATGTGCACAAAATACCCTTTCATTAGTTCTGCCTTTGTCTCTGTCTTAAGTCCAACATTTGGGAAACACTTCCCTTTTAAAATGCTGCTTACTGGTTAGAGGATGACACGGTACCACTTTTGTATCTGTTTGGAAAAATGTGTGACAACCAGCACTCATTAAGCATAGCTTGGGGTAGAAGGACATAGCCTTGCTTTGTCCATTGGTGGCAAAGTCCAAGAGCTCATTCTTTTCTCTGGAGCTCATTCATAAACATTACCATAAAATCCAGTCCAGGACATAAGTAATTAAATCCGGTAGCACCAGTATATAAGCCCCAGTCTGCCTTTGGGAGTCTCACAGAAGGCAACCTGTCTTCCTGTGCAACCATTTCCATGGCATTCAGCAGAGTTCACAAGGTGCAGCTACTGTGCAGCTCTTTGTAAAATTAATTTTTGAATCATGACTCCAAAACCACAAGACAGCCCGGCTGCAGAAAATTCATCTCTGATGAGCACTCTCAAAGACAGTTCAATTGAGACCCCATATAGCTCACAGCTGAAATACACGCTGAAACTTAGTAAAAGCTAGCTCACAAAGCAGCTTGTGTAAGCTATGTAGATATGTTATCTACAAAGCTACATATGCTAAAGCTAATTTAGCTACATTGACTTGTGTAGTAACAATAATTATGTAGCTAGCATAGCTCCGTGAGATTTAGCTAAAGCTCACTTTGTTAAATGAATAAAGGTGAATTAAAAAATAATCTGAACCTGGAAATATTTTGCACCAGCAAGTTACGGCACTTTCTTTCTGAGCTACATGGTGTCTCAGATGAACCGTCTGCACCCCTCTCCATTACCAAGGTACAAACCGAACCATGACCCCTGTAAAACGTTACAACCCCTGTTATTAGGAAGCCTTCAGAAAGCCAACTCTAGTTTGTTTGACGTGACTGTGAGGTGCGATGAATGGGCAACAGAGAACTTTTTACCTGTACAAGGGTTCATAAACTGTGAATCAAAGGTAAAAAACACATTATGTAACATAAGACAGCAATGAAACAAATGCTTTCATCTGTCTGAAAGTAAAAATCTGTATTTGTAAGATAAAACGTTTGTATTTTTAGAGATGAGAGAAGGGTGAAAATGTTAGTATTTGGTGAACTTGATCTGCTGATCAATACTTAGTCACTCAACAGAGAAGACAGGAAGTGTACACAATATTTCTATGCTATGAGATGCAATTTTTCCACTTGCTGAAACACCAGATGACTCTATTTAGGTATGTATTATTATATCTCTATGCAGGCAGATCTTTATAAGCAGCGTTATCCACATTCTTCATCTGGTGCCACTGGCAGCCCTCCTCTGTCCTCACCTCCTCCCTTCCCTAAGTTAGGTAATGATCTTCGAGGAAAGCCTGGCTAAGCATGAAATATTCTGGCAAAGTGCTGGTGACATCGTCTGTTTGTGGAAGACGCCGGTCTCCCTCCTAATTCCTGACCCGTCCCTTAGAGATCCCAGGCAACAACACAGTGGATCAAAGCTGCACCCAAAGGTCATAGAGTTCAGGTCCCTGCTGGGCTGATTAAGGCCATCAAAGACGCTGCGGAAACAACGGCAATACAAACACATGCAATAAACTTGATGGTTTCAGGCTCTCTGGTCGTACCATTTAGTATTTTCTGGTGTTGCTGAGGCGATCAGAGAGGCTGATGGTATGCAGAGAGTCTTTAGCCGACAATGAGGTCACACAGTCAGCTCAAAAATAAGGAAACAGCCCCTTCTCTCCTCTGTCACGCTAATCCCAGAGCCATGAGCCTGCAGCTCTGCCTGACAGATTACACACCTCAAAACACTCTTTAACTGCTCCATTACCGCGCTGTGACAGGCCGAGGGCGCCGACAGACAGCTTCTTACCAGGGTAATCCTGAAGCTCACACTGGAGTAATTGGGGTAAATGAGTTGAGGGGTGTGAGAGGAAGGCCGAAGGTACCAGAGATGCCCAGAGGGTTGATTGACACCACTAAGCTTCTGATGTTTCACCTTTGTATATGACTTCTTTCACATCAATTAAACAGTCCTAATTTTTAAAGCACACTCAAAACAAACTGGTATGAAGACTTTTTGACATTGCAAGAAAAAACTGAAACAAAAACAGCTTAACATGAAGTAGATATTTTTTAATGTTG
Source organism: Cheilinus undulatus (assembly GCF_018320785.1). Lineage (NCBI taxonomy): Eukaryota > Metazoa > Chordata > Actinopteri > Labriformes > Labridae > Cheilinus > Cheilinus undulatus. Next base: position 13,860,003 of record NC_054880.1, on the reverse strand, counting down.
TGTGGGAATGGAGATCTGTAACCTAGACTTCTTTTCAAACAAGAAAGACAAAGAACTGATCTTTTCAACGATGTCTGAAAGTCTAGACTTGAAACAAAAGGAGACTTAAGACTTGACTTAAAACTAATCGACTGTCCATATTGGTGTTGTCAAAGATTAAACATGACAGCTGTCAGAGATGCAGTGAATTCTTTGTCTGTTATTCAATCATGAAGACTCGTCCTCCAGCAAGGGATTTACTGGTTTGGTAACAGAAAGAAGCCTGTGAAATAATTTTAAAATTAACATCAAGGTCTCAAAATGTGATTGCTGCCTCAATCTACACTCACAAGTCAACCAACCAAAATATGAATTTACCTAGATATGTCAAATCTGTATCATTTTTGGCTCTAACATATCTCTCTCAACCCCCTAAATACCATTCTTACATAAAATAATTTGAAGTTCTTTAAAATGTTAAAAATGGTTCATTTACAAGTTATACAAGAAATGAAAGTGAGCAGAAATAAAACATTAAAATGTAAATTTTTTTTAAATATAAGCCACGTCATTCCACACCCTCTCTATCCCCAGTGCCTAGATTTGTCCACTGCCCTACATAAATAAAAGCATCCTCACATCAGACTACCTATGACTGATTTTTTTCTCTGTGTGTCTTCTCGCCATCAATCAAAATAAACTTAAAACAAAAAGTAAGACAATTTGTGTTTGGTACACTTTTTCTTTGTTGTAACAATGCTTCTTGGTAATAAATTTTATACCGTTGGAAAGCCTGTTTGTTACCCTTTTAAATGGTGCCACATTTGTAAGGATCATGCATTTGTGGGATGAGCAGCAGAGCGAGTATATGGGTTGCGCCCAAGAAAAATGTGCCAAATCTTGTCTGCCAGTGCCAAACAGCTTATTTTGCTGTTACTGACTCTTGTTTTGAGCTTCTGGTACCCCCAGGTGCTGCCAAACAGGTGCCTGATTGGCAGCACCTGTGAGCATGGGCCCTGCTACAGTGGTCAGTAGATGTCTGCTTCAAGAATCGGCATGCCACGTTTGACTGATCTGGATAGGGCCCATCGGTTGGGCAACTTCAAGCTGATGTTCAGCAAAACCAAGTTGCGGCATTGTTTGGAGTGAGCCCTAGTACCATCTCCAAACTGAAGGCCAAGTTCCATATAACAGGGAATGTCAGAGACAGGCTGCAAAGTGGGCGTCCCAAGAAGACAACACCCCAAGAACACTGTTTTCTCACCCTGTCAGCAAGAACTCTATCCTCCAAGATGACAACACTCACCTCCACAGAGCATGGTTTATCAGAGACTACCTCCAGAATTTGGGAGTGGAGAGGATGGAATGGCCTGCCAGCGGTCCTGACCTCAACCCCATTGAACATTTGTGGGATCAGGTTGGGCGTGTTGTTCGTGCCAGAGTGACCAACACAACTATGTTGGCTGACTTGCGACAAATGTTGGTTGAAGAATGGGATGCCATCCCACAGCAGTGTGTGACCAGGCTGGTGAGCAGCATGAGGGGGAAGTGCCAGGCTGTTGTAGCTGTGTATGGTTCTTCCACATGCTACTGAGGCTCCTGTTTGGTAAATTAATAAATTGTTAAATTGTCAGTATGTCTTGTTTCTTCAAACTTCAATCATCCAATCCACCAAACAACCAACAAGAGTCAATGGCAGAATAAGCTGTTTGGCATTGGCAGAGAAGATTTGGCACATTTTTCATGGGCGCAACCCACATACTCAGCTCTGCTGCTCATCCCACAAATGCATGATCCTTACAAATGTGGCATCATTTAAAAGGGTGATTAACAGGCTTTCCAACAGTATAAAATTGTATTACCAAGAAGCATTGTTACAACAGAGAAATAATGTACCAAACACAAATTGCCTTACTTTTTGTTTTAAGTTTAGATTTTGTTTAAAAATTCAGGTCAGAGCGTCCCTCAGAGGATTTGGGGCTGGTGTCCACAGATGGTTTTAGCATTTGCAGCTTTCACACCTTCAGTTTCTCAGCACTTCCCTCTGGTGTTTACTGCTGCTAGGTTATGAAAGTTGACTTTTGCTTTCCTCTGCAGCATCTGTCCAAGAATTTGAAAGTCTCTTGTGGGTTCATGACTTGTAAAACATTTTATGTATATGGATAACCTGGTTATTTTTAGTTAAGAGTAGTAATGGTCTCCATTTATGTTCTGTTTATGGAGATGAACATGTTGTCAAATATAATAGCACTGAGACTGCTGCAGTGATCTGTCACACAAAAGGGAATGACAGGTGTCGTGAAGATGTCTCTGTTTAAAGCGTATTGTACCACTATGAATAGGCTCTCTGCAGATGAAGTCATACGGCAGCAGAGAATGCCCTTTGGGGGTCAAGTAGTGCATAGATTAAAATGTAAAATATATTTCTGCATAGAAAAATGCTACCTACAGGCCACGTTTTGATCTGTTTACGACTTTGACAAACATTCAAAGTGTAAAATTAAAAACATTTTTTATTCTTAAGATACTTTTGTGTACCAACAGTAGCGAAATATTCTGGCAAAAAACGGTTTAGCACATTGAACTCTAATCCAACATGTGTTTTCTCAGCTGATGAGCCACCAATCTCCCTGACTGTGATGGGAAAAGTGTCTCTTCTAAGAGGTCCTGATCATTCGGCGCAGCTTTATAGAGTTGGCTGTTTGGCTCCCAGACAGCTCTTTCTTTGGTAACAGTTTGGCTTTTTAAATGTGAATTTATTAACAACTAAAGATGAAGGAAAGGAAACTGGTACTCACAGGGGAGCTAGCTTTTATAGCTCACATTACAGGGTATTTTGTAGAGCAGGGTCATTTGTGAACAGCACATTATCACCTGGTCCCCAGCCCCACAAGCTTTATTTGGTTGATAGTACATCACCGTTTTAAAGGGATACTTCAACATTTTGGCAAATTCGCCCATAGCCATAATTCCTATAGCCTTCGTAATAGATTTGTTACATGTTACAAGTTGTGATCTGTACATTCACCACGCTATGAAATAATCATGGAACATTACGAGACGGAGATGTTTTAAAGCTAAATGCAAAGCCGGAACTACACTCCAGACATGGCTGCTGCACTGTGTCACTCCGCCCAGTGGTTTACTCAAGAAATAGTTCTGAGTATTTGCTTCATGTGTCGTAATGTTACATAATTATGCATTATCATTTCATAACAACTAAAGGTCACGAACCTGTTACTAAGACTATAGGAATTATGGCAATGGGCGAATTTGCCAAAATGTTTAAGTATCCCTTTAACGAAAAGCACGTTTGTGACAAAATGAGGATTTTTTTGCATGTTAAAGGGGCTCAGTTAGCCCCTTAGCTCAGTACAAGACTCCTCTAGACTCCTGTTTCACTTCATGTGGCTAGACAACATTAGGAGGTCTGCAGGACTGAGTATTTTTCCAATGGACATTCGGGATAATGTGACCACACCCTTAGTAGAAATATAAAAAAACAACTAGCACAGGTGTTGCTTTCAGGATATTACTAAAAGATGATGTATACCTATTACCGAGCCAAACAGAGAAGTTGACAGAACCAGAGGAAGAGAAACAGGAAGAAGAGGAGAGATGCAAACAACATTGAACAACAGGAACCCTGACGTTAATGCCTGGAACTTTATCACAAAAACAGGCAGAATGTGAGGACAGAAATCAGGGAAAAACAGCTCTTAACTCGACCAGGTGCAGGTTGTGGGTTCGGTCCAGTGCAAGTGCCACCTAGCATTTCATTCACCACCACACTGAGATTAGCATCCCCTTCCTCCCTCTGTGTCCTCTCCCAGCATCGTCTCAGTCCACCCATGTTTGTTTGTTCTCTGGTCTGTTACAGCTGACAGACCTCACTGCGATCCTGCAAACTTTCCATGAACGGCTGTGTTCAGGTTGAGAGAAATCAGCTGGAAAATGTGGGTAGATTTTCTTGCATAACTCTTGAAGTGTCACTTCACGCATTATGAACATTTCATGCTTCAGTTTCAGCTCCAAAAGCTCCAGTGGAACATTTTCCACATAGCAGGAGGACGTAATGACTGATCTGTTTTTCATATTCTGAAAATCCACTCCACGGGTGGCATTCGGACATAACACAGTGTTGTAAAAGTCATGCAGATTGCTTACTGTGGCTTAGTGGTCGCACGCAGATACGCTGGGAGAGCAGGTAAAGCAGACGAAGCATGATGTGACTAAGAAGTCGCACAGAGACTTGCGTGATACCACAGGGCGCCACAGCCCCCTTAGGGAAGATTACATGTACAGTAAGTATGCTTTCAGGCACCTGCTAAGGATTTTGGAAAAAGAAATTCCTCACATTCATGTTGTGTGTGCTCCACAGTGACCCCTCAGTTCACACACCAGCATTCCTGAGGTGCTGGAGGAAGGTATGATAATTTTTTTCCAGCTTCACTAATGCAACAAGCCGCAGTCTTTGTCCTGCACACATTCCTCTGACACATGGAGCAGATTTGGGTGACGATGGCCTGACAGCTGATCTTTAGCTGATGATGTTTGGAGCCACAGGCAGAGCTGTCCATATATGGAGAAAGCATGATGACACATTGTCAATGATTGAAGAGACAAGCAGCGAGATTGTGATGGAAAGAGATGAAATCGACCGAATCTTAGTGCAGAACTGACTTTGATCGGTTTGCTTTTGATGTAGCAGAGGAATAAGCTGCCAGGTGGTTAGCTTTCTTCACATCTAATCACTCTTGTCCTGAACAGGTTAAATAACGTTTGAACTCTGACTTTTTTACACGCTCTGACCATCTAAAACATGAGGCACATTATTGAGGTCAGTGGTTTTACCAATGGAGGGAAAACCATCATCACCAACAGCACTTTTTAAAGATCTTGGTTCCTTATTCAGCCAGTCCTGGACTTGTTCTCAACTTTCAAAACCCACAAAATTCACAGGTGAAGTTTCACAGATGCCTGCACAGATAAGATGCAGTGATCAGAAACTGGCATACTAGTATTTCTCATGTATACAGGGATATGAATAACCAGGTTTCTCTGTGCTCATGTAAACACGGTATCCCGAAAATGTTCAAAACAAGGATACAGCTCATAACCAGGATATTCAAGTCCATGTAAACACAATCATTGTTAAGAGATTGGTGACAAGCTTCTTTATAAGTTTTAGGGCATTGGTTTTAAGGACTATTCCATCAGTGGGGTGACAGTCTCTGTTAGTGGAAGTGTACAGAGGTGACAGTCCTTGTCCCACTGGTCGCTGGTTTAATTCTCAACAAACAGCCTTAGGTGAATGTTGTCAAGTGTCATATTTAGAGGCGTTTAAGATGAGGAACACACAACCATGGGTGTATTTAGATCCTCCTTCTAATTTTAGTTCTGTGAATGATTGCCATTCTCCTGGTTGACATGTACTCTGTGATAAGTTTCAGCCCAACATGAACTTACAGAGGATAACCTCTTAGATGAACTTCTACAATAAACTGCTTCCAATGCAAAAGTATCAAAATAAACTTCCCTTGATATTGCAAAATTTACTTATAAAAGAAAAATACAGCTGAACAGAGGAGTTTACTCTGACTCACCAATGCACAGGAATCTTACCACATGTCCCTGAAACATGATGAAAGATCTCTAACATTCAGAATTTTACATATTAACTGTGAGAGTGTGTTCTTTTAAAGTAGCTTGAAAGAATAATTTGGCAAACAAAGCCTACATTTTCCTTTGTTCCCCATGACCCCAACATTTCTTTCGTTACCTTCCATGTTTTCTGTTTCGGAAGAGACGTTGTCACTCAGGTTCAATAGCATTGACCTCTGACCCAGCAGAAGTACTTCCAGGTGGGGCTTCTCTGACTTTGCCCTGACACCGAGCAGAGACCTCCTGCAGCTACACACAGATATTCCAACCCTAAACAAACAGTGATCTGACCACTCAGCAATGTCGCCTGATCTCTTTGAACATGCAGCGCAGTCAGGCGAAGACCAGAACGTCTGAAAAATGCTAAAAACATCTCAGTGAGTGATGCTGATGGCTCATTTTTTACTGTTACATTAAATGCGCGGAAATGTCAACACTGTGACCTAAAATTAAAACACAGGTTAACTGCACAGTCATCAGCATTAAGACCTTTCAGAGTTATTAAAGCAAGTTCAGCCAAAAAGTGTCTTTCCAAAGGAACGGTTTAATTTTCTTTTAGTCTGCAGTTTTCTCCTAAACAGAGAAGACAGCTCTGTTTTCTATCTTGCCTAGCATTGCCCTTGTTTATCAAAAGAGTATCACTATCAGCTGATTCTAATTAAAAATGCATAATTGGTGGATCAGATGTGTGTCTTTCCACACATAAGACACCCAGGTATATTTACAGCCACCTAAGTATATTTGGCAATACTAAAAGATAAATAAATAATGGAAAATTAGTAAATTATTGTCCTAACTGTAAGATACCGGTTGCATTGCTCTGTGGGAGGTTGTTGTCCTGCTGTTGAACAAAGGACGTAAAAGCATGTTGTTGAGTGAATAAGGATGGCCGTTGTGGTCCTTTTATCAGGATATGCTGCCACCTGTAGGAGGTCTCAGTACACTACAAAGCTAAATAGACTGACCAAACACTAAATCAGCTGCTATACATTTCCTCAGCAGAGGAAATGTAATCAACATCAGTAGTGGATCATCAGATCTTACTCATGGATGAGCAAACAGCAGCAAAAATTTTAAGTAAACCTCACAGACAATAGATGTATGTATGGTATGTGTATAAATATATAAATAGATATGTACAAGCATGTAAAAGAATACTTGTATATACTCCCACTAGAGGTGGGAATCTTTAGGCACCTCCTGATTTGATTACACATAGGGGCTATGATTCGATTCTTAATCAATTATTAATGCATTTTCATGCACTTGTTTTTTCTACATTTCTGTTGTTCTCACTGTCAAACGTAATAAAAACATTACATTTGTATTTAGAAAAAAAGAGATGAATTAAATTCCCACTATCCTCTGATTGAAGATTTGTGTAAACTTGAAAGTTACAACTGCACTGAATCAAAAGGTAGCTGCATCCTTTCCTTGTAACATATCTGAAATCCCAAACATAAAAATGTCCTTTTTTGCAGATGAACTGGTTATCTAAATCCTACTATTATGCGCTGTGTGTCAGAGTTCCACCATTTTGTTCCTGCCATTCCACAGTATGAATATTTAAATAATCGATTATTGGACATTTATAAATCAATTCAGAATCTTCCACCTCCACATCACCATGCATCTAAAATTCGGTTTTTTTCTCCCACCTCTAACTCCCACAGTCCCAAAGATGCTGCAGCAAATGTGTATTTTTTTAAATCAATCTCAAACTGCAGATTAAATTTGTTAATATTTTTCTAATGTGTTATGTTTACCATGAATTTTTTTTCCCTTCTTGACATCAACACTAGACACACTGTGTGTGTTTATTCATAATCTGGTCTTAGTCCTTCCACCAGAGTAGGTGAACACATGTTAATATGTAAATAATTATTATTATTGCCAATTTTGGTCATATTGGATTTAAGTATTGTTTGCACATTTCATTTCTTACTTTTGTTAAATACTTCTCATTTTTGTCTGTCCCTAGTTGAGCTGTTGTAATGACTAAATTTCCCCTGATGGGGGACCAGTAAAAGTTTATCTTATCTTATCTTATCTAGATGTAATCAGAGCATCCCTTAAAAGCTGCAGCCACAGAGTAGACTGAAAGACAGTAGGTGTAAATGTATTTCTTTTGATTTGGTTCTGTGCGGTGGGATTTTACTGAAAGTTTGGGTTTTTCACTTTATGTAACCTTTCACACAGTAGTCATAAATTAGATTATTAGCTGCTTTAAATACAACAATACAACTTTCTATTGGAGAACTTTGCAGTCTAATTAAAGTGACAGAGAAAAGAAAAGATTTGATTTGTGGTTTTTGCTTGAATTGAAACGATCAAAGTATCAATAACAGGCCAAACCTTTATTTTCCTCTTTGTAGCTTTGACCTTGATGTAGCTGAATTGTTTCACACAATAAAAGGAAGCATTAAAAAGTTTTAATATCAGCAGAGGCATCTGCTCAGATGTTGTTTATCACGCGGGTAGGGGCTGAACAGTGACAGCTACAGGAAGGCATTGACTGGGGAGGTTCCCCTGCATGAGTGGAGAAGAATAGGTGTCACTTTGTTTACTGGCTCTGTTGTCAGATTCCATTTGAAGGCAAAAGTAGAAAATGAATGGTTAAAACATTTAGCTGCATAAGGATGCAAACTAAGCTGAAACCATATGATGCCTGAGGAAGTGGAGGAAAGCTCTGTGTGTGAAGAGACAACATGGACAACAGCAAGATTTCCCAGATTTCATTCAAAACAACAACAGCCCCTTTGCTCTGTATTATCTGTTTTTCCTGTTGAAGGTGATAAGAAATGTTCCAAGAAGTCATGCATTTTTCTGCTTTTGTGTTACTTCCCAAACATAAAAAGAAAACAGTTTAAAAGATAAAAAAGGAGCAGTGTGAAGTTTACACAAAAAGAGGTCATGATGCTTTTTGAGCCTGTTAGCCAAAATCATAAAGACACAAGCATCAACAGCACTTTAACCCACACTCAACTCCAGTCCAGAGTTGACCAAGGTCACCGCACTGTATCGACGAGTATTTAGTCTATTCAGCGATCTCTCCTCATAACATCCACTGGGGGTTCTCAGTCTTCATGTCCCTGCTCATAGAGGCATGCCAGACATTCCCCCTGCTATGTGTGCATGGATGTGTTTGTGCGTGCATGCTCTGACCTGAGCACACACATGAACATAAAAACACGTGAATTCAGCTCCTCAAAATTCCAAACCCTTGTAGTGACCACGAGCCAAAACAAGGGGATGGTTTCCTGTTTTGTTCTCGGCCCTTTTGAAAGGAGAGACTCCCACCTTTCCACCACCCACTGTTCACCTAAAACCCCCCAAAAACACACACAAATACACACTCACCCACTTCAGTTTCTTAAGAAAAGGATGGAAAGTCTGGAGAGGAAGGCTGAGAGATTTCAAAGTCTCCATCAGTAAGTAGTTTTCCATTTCACACACACGGTTCTTTTGCACAGCTGTATTATTCACGGCTTATCTTGCTCACAAAGTACACAATCTGTAAGCTGCTTTTTCCACAAACATGCAGCTCAGCCTCCTGTTGTTCACTACAGACTTTCCTCAGATCAAGTGGAACCAACTACAACCACACTGTTAGTTTTTTAACGTAAGAAAAAGTGATGATGGTGGTGCTGAACAATAAATCATTTTACAACTGTGACTGTGATGTGCAATTGTCACATTGCAGCATGTGTGGTGTGAGTTAGTCACATGACCTGAAGCACAGCATTTGGACACTTCTGTGTTGTTCAATGCAGACCAAAACCTCAATTTTTCACAGATTTTCATAAAAAAATTTCATGCAAGTATGTCAGATATCACCATCAGTCATCATGGAAAATCGTACAGACAACAGGCAACACTGCACCAAAAACACTGACAGGATGGTCAAGGCAATCCATTTTGTAATGCAGAATTTGACCCTCTGGCCCAAAGCTACGTATTTTTTTAACCATTTTGTCTCACCTTCTCTTATTTTTTTAAATAGCATGTAAAACATTAACCCTGTGGTGCACAGTCAAACTCTAAACATCCTTTTGTCAGGCCAACCTGGGCTTTAAGAATGCATGTGCTGCAATAAAAAAAGTTATGGGAATATAAAGACAGTATACACTTTAAAGATTCTTAATTGTAAAAAGACGTTTTTTTGCACAAACTTGTTCTCCCATCTATTGGGGACCAAAAAGTGAAAAAAAAAAAATCCTTCTGTGACAAAAAAAAAAAAAGTCTTAAAAAAATTTACATATAAACAAAGTCCTTGCGCTTTTTTACATTGGCTGATTACAAGCCATTATTCAAAGCAGGTCCTTTCTGCAGCGACACAGAGGGCCACATCACAGGCTCTCTGTCTCTCTTTCTCTCCATTCTGAGCTATTCAGGCTGTCTTTCCATTTTCTAAGTGTATACAGGTGTACTGTTTGGCAAAGCATGACGTGACAACAGAACAGCCTGCCGTTGGTTGACGCAGCCCATGTGACATCTATTTTGGAGAGTATGGTGGCTAATGCTTAGCTAGCAGAAGAAACAATCAAAAATTGGATGAAAAAGATGGTTAATATCAGAGTTACTGGTATGGATTCAATCTCTAAAGACCCTGGAAAGTCACCCAAGTTCCAGGCTTGCTAGAAAAAGCTACTGTAGGGATTATGAAGGCATGGATAGCATCATTAAAATGGCAAAACAGAGGGTCCCAAGAGTGAAAAACCTAAGTGGCTATGTCTTCCCTGGTTGTATACCACAACACTGGTCTCAGAGGGTTAATAGAGTGTATTGCTGCTGTCAGCAGCATCTCGTCCCGTGTTCTTTAATGCTGTGGCCACATACCTTCGACTGATTGTCCGCACTGGTAGCTGGCTATTTAGCTGGCATAAGGAATGAAAGGATGCCACGTCTACTTAGTGTAGACCAGAAGTTTTCAAACTATTTTTGCTAAAGGCCCACCTGAGATCAAGCCAAAATCTCAAGGAGCCTGTTTATATCCACGCTACACTCTCTTGCAGTATCTTTAACTACTGTACAGCTGTGGTGATAATGTATTGTTATGCAAATTCTCACAGCACACCTGGACTCTGCCAGTCTCAGCAGCACACCATTTGGGAACCACTGGTGTGTGTGTGTGCGATTGTGATTGTACCAGAATATTGGGATTGTGATTCTGGCATAATACATACATGGTATCACAAGTCTACTTGTTTGGTAATCAAGGAAAATGCAGAAATTAATGACAGTTTTGAGCTGTGTATTTCTCAACTCAAAACATACAAGTATTAGGTAGCATAAAAACTGCAGTACTTCTTTTATATTAATTTCTTCCAAAAAATAAAGTCTTACCTTTTAGAAAAAGACTAAATGAAGGCACTCCTACAAAGTGCAATAGAGGTACTGTTGCAAACTTAAAGGCATTTCTGCAGGCGACTAAGCATTTCAAAATGAATTGTGCAAAACTAGTCCAGACCAATGCATCCACTTGCAAAGCACATTAATTTTTATTCAGTCCTAGAAAAACACCAATTCTTGATGATCTGGATGGAATATTATTGGTTCATATTACTGCTGGTAATTGGTTTTGAAAAATTAATTAAGCTAATCACAAAGATATGTGGTGATTAATCATAATAAATAATAATACATTTAAAATACTACCATTTACTTGCAATTTGGTTTGAGATAAAATTAGTACAAGTATAGTGAAGTAAGTTTTTAAAGTTTTATGTATTGTTGACAAATCCTGGTCTGCTGTTCTCCGCCAGTATAGCTGATGTTAGCGTCTTTAACAACACACAACTTTGGTTTTATTTAAACTTCCATATAGCAGCTTTTCAAATCGAAATTGGCCATTAAGCAGACCTGGGTCAGTCTCCTCACTCATCACTTTCACCTCTTCACCCCCAGGCATGTTAACCTCTGGGCTGGAGGACTACGGGAGGAAGCTGTGGTCAAACTTTGCCATATAATGAACATGTTAAGGTCTCCAGGTTAATCATGAGCATTGAAATGTTAACAGCTCTGGCTTATATCTATACAGGCAGGATATCATCAATGGGTATTTAGCTCCACTTTTTTAAATACATTTTGGGTATTGAAAAAAAAAATTTTGAGATGAAATTTTTTTTTTCACTTGTGAGAAAAAAAGTCAGAATTCTGAGATTAAAGTCAGAATTCTGAGAAAAAAAAGTCAGAATTCTGACTTTATTCTTCAAATGAAAAAAAGTCTCTTTTTTTCAGAATTCTGAGATTAAAGTCAGAATTCTGACTTTAATCTCAGAATTCTGACTTTTTTCTCACAAGTGAAAAAAAAAAAATTTCGTCTCAAATTTTTTTTTTTCAGTGGCCCTAATACTCTTCCGTACTTTATTGATGGAGAAGATCAGTGTATGAAGTCAGAAACAGACGATAGGGTGGGAGAGAGACCTGGGGAAAGAAGCAACAGGCTACATATGAACCGGGACCACCCAAGTGCAATAAGCTTTTCTAATGAAAGAAGAAAAGATGGTCAAACATCCAAGTGACATTATCTGACTTGACCTGGGTTAAGTTCCCTTTTTGTAACCCCCTCTTTTCCACCAACAGAGCCTGCTGTCCTGCTGCAGGTCACAGTAACAGAGGGCATGACCAGACATTGTGACTGGGGTGCCCAACTAGGGCTCTGACGTATGCAGGGGTGGCATGAAGTTTGTGTACAAACACAAAGCCTCACCATTTATTTAACCTTACTGTCCCCATTAATCATACCTAATTCTAGCACTGAAGCATTGAAGCATGTAGTATGAAGCACTGTTGTCACTTGATCATATCCTGTCCTGTGCTTCTGACTGTGTTAAAGGCTGAGGAGGCTGACTCTCTCCATGTAAACCAAATCTAACTAGTGGTATAAATAGGTATTAACCTTACTAACAGCAAGAAATAACACGAAGTATACAGCTGTGTTGGGAGTCCTTAGATCGAACAGGAGAAGTCTGCACTTTAGACAAGAAATGCACTTGTCATGACGCCTTTATTCCAGCCTTACATAACACGTCTTTCAATAATCAATTCAAATTAATAAGGAGCTACTACTGACAGCTGGCAACACATCAGACATTCCTTCTTTGTCCTGTTCCAGAAAGCAAAGAAATTCAGAGGTGTTTCCCCTGTTCCAGTAAAAGTGGAAAAAAAGGAGACATTTGGAGAATCCTTGCTGTAAATAAACAGGGAGGGGAAGGGGCTTGGAGCTGTGTGGGGAGGGAGGGACGCTCTTTTATTGCAGTTGATTGTTCTCAGAGTCAAAACAACGCATGCTGAAGCCACTGTAGACTGGCATTGTAATAACAAACAATCCTTATTTTCTGCCATCGAGGTTTAAACAATCTGAATGGTCAGGCGGTGGAAAAAGAGAGAGCTCGACAGCAGCCAGAGTGGGTGCAAGTATCAGCCCGCACAGCATGGCCATCGCAATAACAGGAACCACAGAGAGACTCCTGCAGCGCTGCAGATAAGGGTCACGCTGAATGAGGACCTTCGACTGCTCAAGCTGCCTCATAAAAAGTTCCAGTAATGAATAATGTCAATAATATTCAGCCCTTTAAGACAATACACTGCCAGGAATCAAGGAGACAAAGCATGAGGATTCATTAGATGACACATCTAAAATATCAAACCACAATGTGCATCATGGGATCACCTCTTATTCTTCAGCAGACAATGCCGGGCTGATGATGAGACACATTTGTCTCGCTAACTGACAGCAGGTTTTCTGTCCTCAATGCCCTTCAGACAGCTCTGATGTCATGGAAAACATACAACAACACCTGGAATGCTGCTCATGTTAAATCCTTTTCTTGTCTCTCCGCCCTCACATATCATAAACAAGATGTTATGAAGGTAAAGGTGGAGGGACTGAATACATAACCTGGATATGTGTGTGTCTTCTGTTTTTATACATAGAATCTAGGACAACTTCCAATCCATGTCAAATGTCTCCACTTTGGTCTCTCCTGGTAATAATATTATGAAAAATACTAACATGTATTTCATAAACATTGGCGCTTATCAGCTTTTATCATCAGCACAGAGGAGGCCTGAGGAAATGTTTCCAGATTGTTATGTAATTGTAATAAAGACATATTTCTGTGGTAAAACGAGGTCAGGCATTGCATTTATTTAACTTCTTGTTTACAGCTTCATATGAGCTGGTATGTACTGGGCGTGCTCCCTCTGACAAGCTGCATGTAGACACCACACTCTGTGATTATGAGGAGCAAAATGAATCTGTTCCTACAAAGGATATACTTGTCATAAACAAACCTGTGGTCTGCACAGACCTGCCATTCAAGGCCTGAAAATCATCACAAAGTCAGATAAATCATTTTAAATACAGACGCCAGCTCTCAGTTAAAAGCCTTCTCGTGTCGTATGAAAACAAAACCCCTGAAAAAGGAGGATTCAGCAGGTGAATCTGGAAATAGCTGAAATTGGAATGTAAACATCAATTTGAGATTTGTGGCCTGGATACTAAAACTGTCTCGATACGGGCTAAACAACCCTGTCTAATTACACACTGCTAAACTGTTTTTCTAAACACGTGTTAAAGGAAATGTAATGCCCTCTGGATTATTTTAACTGGCAGCATTTTTTACAGTCTTGGCATCACTTTTGTTTTCGTACTTCAGAAAAATCTGTCATGATACCGAGAGGCATATGCAGCTTTAGTTCACTTATTAACCTAGTGTGAGGATTAACAGTCAAAATACTATCCTTACTCTGCCGTAAGTGCTGATTTCTTTCTTTTATTTTGTGCATTTTTCACCCCTAAAGTGTCAGATCATCAAACAAATTGCAATATTAGAAAATGATAGCAAATATAAAATGCAGCCTTTCGATGGAATATTGTCCAACTCTTCTTCGCAGAATTGTTTTAATTCAGTCACATTAGAGGGTTTTTGAATGGCCTGTTTAAGCTCATGCCCCTGCATCACAATTGGATTTACACCTAGGCCAGTGTTACTCAACCCTGCTTAACCAAAAAGCCCAACAGTTGAAAAATACCATTGCAAGAGCCACTAAGTGGTTTAAAGTAGAGCCCGACCAATTGATCGGCGGGCCGATTATAGCTTATCACAGATTAATCAACATTGGCCAATATGTAGCCGATATATTAACTTTTTTGCTGCGTAGGAATTCTGTCGCTCTGCTCCTGTGTGTCCCTGCTGAACTCAGCCCGAGTGCCTGGCCCCTCCCCCTCACACACGAGTGAGTGCAGTCGCAGAGAAGAGGACTAAGACCTGAGAAACGGCGAGAGAAACTGCATTTTTTTCTTTACTCCATGGTAAGCTGTGACTTTATAAAACAATATAACACTACACTTCAGTGCCCCATGAAAATAATGTCCTCGCGGAAACATGCTGTTAGGACACGTCAAGGAAAGCATGCTAGTTTTTTCACGGAAGTTTTAAAGAGTGTAATACAGTTATAACGTTGTCTAAGTTGCATCTTTGTGAAATAAACAAAGATAAATGCAACTGTTAATTCCCATGTCCACCATTAATATATGGCTACTATACAGCGTCCCACTTCACTTCATACTGCCATGCAGGATTTACCGAGGCTCATAAATTCACAAGTTAATGTCTTTATTAACATTATTTTGAAAAGGTTTCAACTAATTTATTTAGTTGTAATTTTATGTATGGCATGTTTTAAAAGCAGCTAGTTTAAAGAGGAAAAAATGTCTTGAAGTAGCAACAAAAATAAGTTAAAGGTTGCAAAAATGGTCAAAAAGTGGCAAAATCGTGGGAAAAATAAGATAAAAGTGACTGAAATGGGCAAAAAGCAGTCGAGAGTGGCAAAATAGGGAGAAAAAATAGGAAACAAGTGGTATTTAATGGCAAAAGGAAGCTTAAATGTGCAAGAAATGGTGAGAAGTGACAAAAATTGAATAAAAGTGGCTAAAAGAAGTTGCAAAAATGGGCAAAAAAGAGGAAACAAGTCATATTTAATGGCAAAAGGTAGCTTAAATGGGCAAAAAGTGGTGAAAAATTGGTGAAAAGGGGCAAGAATGGTGAAAAAATGGTCCAAAAGTGGCAAAAACGTGGCAAAAACATGAGAGAAAAGTTACTTTAATGAGCAATAGGCAGTCAAGAGTGGCAAAATAGGGCAAAAAAGAGGAAAGAAGGGGTACATTATGGAAGAAGGTAGTTTAAATAGGTAAAAAGTGGCAAAAAAAAGGTGAAAAAGGGCAAAAATGGGGAAAAGTGGCAAAAAGAAGTGGCAAAATGAGCAAAAAAAGTAGGTTAAAAATTGTTTTTTAATGGCAAAGCCAGCTTAATTGGGTGAAAATGGCAAAAAAGCCTTTTGTATTAGTCTGGGAAACAAACTGATTAATGTGAATCATTTCTGAGGTGAAAGTTTCCCATTTTTAAGGTTTTCTATGGGAATTATATTTCAAATTAAGACATAAAAGAGACACAAAGCATCACATGTGGCTCAAGAGCCACACGGTATCACTGGTCTAGACTTTACTAGGCCACTCCAAAACCCCTTATTTGTTGTTTTTTGTTAAAGGGACCCCACATGATCAGACAAATTCACTTTATTAGATAGATATTTGTTTCTCATATGTATATGTATATGATATCTGCATTTTGCATCTGCAGTAAATTTGAGCTTATAGACTCACCATGATTTGGTCTGCACTGCTACATTGTGACATCACTTGGCTAGAGTGCAGCCCTAATTTGAACCCAGGCCACTCACTTGGTAGAATGAGCTTTCACTATAGGCCACTGATGATATGACATCTGAATTACACTGTAGAAGTAATACCTGAGAGAATCTCCTGCATGAAGTGTTTGACAAATCTCTGTTTGAGTTATTGCTTCATTTTAAAGGATTTATTGTGCTTTAACTTTTTTGTTAAAGCCTGTAAAGCACTTTGGTCAACCAAGGTTGTTTTTTAAATGTGTTATATAAATAAACTTTAACTTGACTTGACTTGAGGTATGAAATATATCAGTAGAAGCCCCCTGGCTTCTATTTTGCCAGTGATTTCCATTTATCCATTTGCATTTTTCTGACTATCATGAAGTAGCTGTTGCTGTAGAGTTTGTCATGGGTCATTCTTGTGATGAGTGTGGTTGGTGTCAGCTCGCTTTATTGCTGGACCCTGTTATGCTCTAGAAAAGTTTCCAAAAGATCAGTTCAGCTCCTAACTTCATAGATGTCCATTTAAATTCACTGTAGCAGGGATACAACAACTGTGGACATACCAGGACATAACACTGTGGCAGTGATAGCTTCATCTGTCCTACACTGGATTCCACAGAAGCCTTTGGTGATCTTGAACGCTACTCAAGCATTAAATTGGTGAGAATTAAAGCTCAGAACTATGGATGCCCTGAGGACGTTGGCATGAGCCAAAGCCACATTCCCACCACTCCTTCCAACCAATCAAACGTCTCCTGTGCTGAGGTTAAGTAACAGGAGGAGATGGGCTTTAATCAAGAGACCTTCGAAGGATTCAGGTAAACAACAAAAGAGGAAACAACAGCTCAAACAACCTTGAGATTCATATCAATATAAAGAGTTCCACTGAGCATTTTCCAGCACTTCCCATCTCCCTCACTTTTACAGCTCTGCTGTTGTCTTAATGTTTGCTTGTTTTTCAGGTTCAGCTGGTACACTCACACGTGTCCCTTCTCATCACGGACTCTGTAATAAGGACAGAGAAGCACGTCAGCCTGTTATGATTAGCAGACGAGTTCTGTGAAGTTTTGAGGTCTGCGGTTATACCGACTTTGATCTGATTGCTACCGTGTGTCTCATTTAAGTCGAGCTGTGAGAAAATATGTTGCTATGGGCGAAAAGGTTTTCACAACAAAACACTCCCTTAAAATGTTTTAGCTAAGTAGCAGAAGTGTGATACAAGTTCAGAAGCAGTTCTCAAGGTTTTAATTTGAGGAATTCAAATGTAAATGCTTCACTTTAACCACACAGAGCTGATCGTTTCCAATTCTCTCGCTCTAAAGAAATCTTTCTTGGTTTTCCATCTTCTATTCCTGGGAGCATGTTTCTATCATGGGAAGCGAGTTTCCAAGTGAGCTGATCCAATAATAAAGCTGAATTAAAAACAACACAGAACACTTATTGGAGAGGCGAATCCTCACACCCTCGGCCTGGGACACCATGAACTACTATTATGTTACGTAAAGTTCCTTCCCACCTCACGTTGAACAAACACACATGCTCAAATTGACAATGTAGCAGTTTTGACCAGATCATCAGTCCACTTACTGCTCACATTATGATAGAACAGCCCGTCTGATAAGGGGTTACATATAAGAACTGTTATTAGACTACCTGTTATGTAAGGCAGGTGTATTACTACTGACCCTCATCCCCTTTTCCACTTCTTAAAGTCAACCCAAACACATGAAAAATAAAGGTAAATCACAAATCAATCAAATTTAATCAGAGTGCAAGGATTCATAAAAATATTATAAAACATTTAATCCAACTTAAAAACAAAAGAGAAGAGGACTTAAATCCAGATGAAAATTATATGAAGAACTTACACATCGTCTATCTGTCACAGACATGTACTATATATAATAGTTCACAGGCTTCACTGGTCGAAGGCTAGATTGCCTAAAATTAGGCCAGACCTAGATCCTTCTTGGGATAGGTGCCAACAAGCTCCTGCAAGCTGATTTCATGGTTTTCCTGCCAGTCCTGTGGAACTTTTGGGAAATAATTTTTGATACTTTTTCCAAAATATTAGAGGTGCTACCAGATCCACCCCCCTGACTGCCTTATTTGGTATTACATCATTGGTTGTGCATCTAAATAAGGACGGGCAGAATATGCTGGCCTTCTGCACCTTGTTGGCCGGGTGCCTTACACTGCTTAGGTGGAAAGACCCTCTACCTCCCAAACATTCTCATCTCATATCAGGCTGGAAAAGATAAATCAATTCAAGGGTCTACCTTGAGATTTTATGAAAACTGGAGGCTTTTCTTAGTATTTGTTGAAAAAATGGATGCAGAGACTGTAATGCTATAATGAGTTTTTCTGTGTTCCCTGATAGTGTGGGATGACTGACACCTACAGTATGTAGTATGTAGTCTAGTAGGTGGGTTTATGGGTGGGGCTTGTTCTGTATTCTGAATACTTGTTATTCTTTCTATTTTTGGTCTGAATCCTATACAGGTAATGTATGACACTTCTTTTTATTTTTTATATTGCAAAAAAAAATCAATAATAAAGACACCTTGATTAAAAAAAATTATAAAACAGAAAAAAGGCCACATTATAAAAAAAACAGGATGATAAGATTTTAGCCTGTTTAAGGTGTCTTATTTTGAAAGTAACAATCACAAAATCAACCAGCATTATGCACTAACATGAGGAATGTGGAAATTCACAACAAGACATATCTATAAAGGGAATTTTGTCATCATCCATGCAAATTATTGACTTTTGAAATGTTTTAAAATTTGTGGAAATCTTCAGCTTCAACCACTGACAATTCACACCGGGATTAGGACCAAACAGTTACTACAACTTTTTTTTGTAAATTAGAACTTAAATCTCATAAAAGATGGACTTTCCACAACATAAATTCAAAAATGTACTCTAATTGTGATAATTTTCTATTTAAACCAGTTTATTTTACATAATCCTACTCCTCTGTTATGAGCTGTACTCATTTCTGGATTGCTGTTTTAAACTTCATATCCGTACTGGTTTGTGGTTAGGTATTTATTGTCTCTTTATTCTGTAAACTACTGTGCCATTTTTTGCACTTTATGAACTGATTATTCAAAGACCTAACGAGGGACAAGAGCTGGAAATTTGCAGTCACAATAAACTCTCTGTGCAGCACATCAGCTTCATGCTCTGTGTTGAAACTATGATAAACTGCATTGTCACTATCAATAAAATAAACTAAATTCAACTCAGAAATGATACTGATTTTTTTTTTTTTTAAATCCAGGATAAGTAAAAGTTTTTCATCAACAACTTATTTCTTATTAAAATGTAACTGCCACCATTAATGATAGGAATCCCACACAAGTTCAGACAGGCCCTGAACAAAAACAACCCAGGATAAATTTTGTTAACAAATGTCATTAAGCTTAGCCTGCCTCCAGTGAGCAGGTAGCATTTTTAGCAGTACTAAACTGTTACAACAGCTGTACAACTTTAAACACGTACAGCAGATCTCCTCCTTTGTGGAAAAGCAACAACAGATAAAAAGTCAAATCTTGTATTTTTATGGATCAAGTTCAGGACGCAGCATTTTAACAACGATGAAGATCAGCCTCAGTGAAAGAATGCAGACTAGGTGGTTCATCCAGCACAGATTTTTGTCAGATGTGTGTTTGTCCTTCATGGTTTGAGCTTGAACTACTTTCTAAGGAATTTCTACAGAAGTGTTTGTTGTGTGCTTGTCATGCTCTGTTGCATGTTGAGATGCACCACACCTTTCACTGAACAATACACAGCTATTAATGCAATTATGTTCATTTAATTGCCTGTTCAGGACTCAGTTCTGGAAGGAGACCAACCTTTAATAGTTTCTCACACAGCTGCACAGGTTTGTGGAAATAAGAGTGAATGCAGATGCTTTCAGAAAAGAAATCTACGTTACAGAGGAGACAACTTGGTATCTCTTGGTCTCTTGTGTGCACTGAGCCCCAGTACTTCCTAAATGGAGTTCTTCCAATCTGTCTTTTGTTTGTATGTTAATTTAAAACATGTATAAACATTATTAAGGTATGCAGTTGATCATTTAGCAAAGAGATGTATTTCTGCTACAACCATATTTCTGTAAACCTTATTGGTGATTACTGTGTTGATCTAAAATAAGATGTGCTGCATCTTTTATGTAATTGCAATGCTGAACTAAACTTCTACTAACTTGTCAAGTCCCTGAAATGTTATGTAATTTCTTTGCTTCCAAAATTTGACCAAAAAAAAGCCTTTTATTTGGGTCATCACTAATGCTATCTACAATGCTAGCTTTTGTTTTTGGGAGGTAGAGTTTTGTTCCTACTGACAGCAGGATCTTTTGGACTTCGACATCTTCCATCCTTTGGAATTTTCCAGTGCATTTTTTGACCTTTGGGCAGGATCATTTGATTTCAAATCCATCAAAACAAAGCAATCAACATTTGGTGGAGCCATCCTCATCAGGGTTATCACCTGATATAAGTTATCGTCTCATACCACATGTCCACATGCATGTAGTTTTTGTCACTGAGCAGGCATGTAAATGTTAAAAAAACTGATAGCAATTGTCGCCGTGTGTTCTCCAGCTATATGCAGACATTTAACAACAAAAGTGCTTCTTTACATTTAAGAATTAATTCCAAAGTAAGTGAACCAATAAACATTAGCTCTCTGTTACAACAGCAACATTTGGGAAAAAAACTTCCAGTTCTTTTACTACCTGTGAAGCATGCACATTTCCTTTTGACTCAGGGACCTTAGCTCAGTCTAGACCTTTATCTAATGTTGACCCTTTAACAGTATGATCCTCAATTAGTTATCAGGCCTTCTTTATAATCAGGATTTTCAGTTACCAAAGCACTGAGACTGCAGGGTAATAGTCACAATGATCTACTTCTGGCCTTAGACAGCGGATTTCTCTGTGTACTTGTCCTGGTAGATCTTAGTCCTGCATTTGGACTTTAGCTGGGACAGAGCAAAAATGTCATTCCACTTACACTTGTTGCTATGGAAACACTGGATGTTACGTCAAAGACCGCTACATATAACAGGAAACTGTCATTCTGTTGCTGTATCTCATTCATGTTTTGTGCTGCTTACTGTGATGGATGGCTTTTATTCTCTGCCACTGATAAGAACAGTCTAACTGGGTACTTTTCCCAAACGTCAGACACCCTTTCTGGGTCTAAACAGTCCATCAAAACAAACAACGGTAAACTGGAAAGATTAGATCATTTGGGATTTAAAAGCTTAAATACAAGAACCATACAGTTTAACGGTTACTGAGAGACAAAATTCAATGGCCAGTGAGTTCAACGTAAAAAGTAGAACATTTCTGAAAAAAGATTTGCATCATAACATTATAAGAACTAAAGGTGAATATGAGTGTCTTCTTAGACTCTCTTCATCAAACTGGACAAACAGTTCCATCTTGTGACTGGAGATGTCACAAACTGTCATCCCATACCTTATGTGTGTTGAATCTTGACATTTAAAAACTTGATGAATATGTTTGTGAGTAAGTGAAGAACCTGTTAACCTGCTATGTGCTGTGTTATTTTTTAAACCATTTTGTCACTCCTGGGCTGATTGCCTAAATAAACTTGTAAAACATTAACCCTGTGGTGCACAGTCAAGCTCTAAACATCCTTTTGTTTTCAGGACAACCTAGCTGTAAGAATATGTGTGCTGCAGTAATGTCACTTGAATTTTTAAAAAAGTTATGGTACTATAAAGACAAAAGACCAGAGAGAAATCAAAGATTTTGCTGTATGACACATGGTAAACAATAATGACTGAGACTTTTTTTGCGCAAACTTGTCGTCACATCTCTTGGGGACCAGTCTGACATACGCAATTCTTGCGAAGCATGATGCAATGACAAAACATGCTGCCATTGGTTGTCACAGCTATTGTGACAGAAAACAATATTGGCTTATGCAAAGCCAGTGGCAAAAAAATCTAAAATGGGAAAAAAATAGATTTAAAAAGACGTTCAACATCTAAGTGACTGGTGCTGATTCAATCTTTAAATCCTGAAAGTCATCCAAGTTTTCAGCTTGCTGGAGAAGCCTCCATATGGGCTGTGAAGGCATGCATAGCATCATTACAACAGCACATCAAAAATAAGTGGCTACAGCTTAGGGCTCAAAAGCTGTTCAAGTTTTTGTAACCTGTGTCCCTTCTTGTTGTATATGACGACGTCAGTTTCAGACAGGTTAACCAGCAGGCAGACTACAGCTTCTGCTGTCACAGAGCATTCACTAGCTTAAAGTAAGTAGGAGGGAGTAGTAACACATCACTGGTCCAGTATTTGACCACTTTACTCCTCTCTAGTTTAAGCCAAAGCCAAAGAGCTCTTTTTTTGCAATTGTCATTAGAGGATCAAAAAATATGTCTTAAATTTTGGCTTTTTAATTTTTCAAAGCACCAAACACAACAAAGTAACTGTTTGATCGCATTGCTACCGCTGTTTTCTAATCTACTGCAATTCACACTGGAGGCTTGTTTTCATCCAAAGAGGGGAGTGGTCACTCTGGAAAGTGGGAAGTGATGTTGCACTGCACTTGGCTGCAAGTTCTGTACTCAATAAAAATAATCCCCCCACCACCAAACTTCCTGATCCCAGGAACAGTGTGGCCCCACTAGACATTGCAGAATCTAACAGCTCAGCTCCAACAACTTCTGTTGTTTACTTCTGAGGACTCCATCCATCCATTTTCTTCTGCTTATCTGGGGTAGGGTCGCATGGGCAGCAGGCTAAGCAAGTCAACCCAGACATCTATCTCCCGAGGAACATTTTCCAACTCCTCCTGGAGGATTCCAAGGTGTTGCCAGGCCAGATATGATAACTAATCCCTCCCTCCAGCAAGTTCTGGGTCTATCCCGGGGTCTCTTTCCAGTTGGACATGCCCGGATGATCTCTACAGGAAGGCAACCAGGAGGCATCCTAATCAGATGCCTGAACCACCTCAACTGGCTCCTTTTGCCACAAAGGAGCAGTGGCTCTACTTCGAGATCCTTCCGGGTGTCCAAGCTCCTCACCTTACCCCTCAGGCTGAGCCCGTGAGATATAGGGTGAACCCGTGAGAGTTAGGTTGAACCCGTGATTTTGTTCGGTCATTACCCAGAGTTCATGCCAGCCCGGCTTTTCTCCCTCATTAAGACAAGTTCATCTGTGAAACACGGTGGCTTACTGCTTTTAACTACATCTTTTGGAGTGCAGCTCTTTAGACCTAAGTTCATGACAAGCAGTGTTATTAGACACTTAATAAGCACACGGGTTGCACTGAAAACCTCACTCACAGCTAAGTGACTGTCAGACATCTATGTAAATACTTACATACTCTATAATCTGCACTGATCTCTCAACACATCTGCACCTCTAATAAAACACCTTTGGGAGTTCTGATAAGACAGATTAGTTCCATGCAATGTCTACTGCTTGAGCTGCACCATACACATGCACACCGCTCTATTAATAACATCGCGTGCCGGCAGTTTTTCTTACTCGGCTCTCGCGCCATGACATCACAGGGTTCAACATCTCCTCAGTGTTACATGGCGGCTGGCGTTAAGTCAGACTGACAGGCAGTGACATTAAGCAGCATTCCTGACATGCTGCCCTGTTGGGAAAAGCAGTTAGAAGATCATAACATATTTGAGTGAAGTTTGATGAGCGTGCAGAGCTAAGGGGAAGAGGCTTAAAGAGGATTTCACTGATCATGTCAGAGAGCCAATAAACGGAGTCAGCTCAGCTCAGAGAGCAGCACATTAAGAAAAAATATCACTCTAATACCAAAACATTCATAAGATTCATCTGTTTCAACATGTCCAATGTTTAAATACAAGGTCTGAAGTGTGGTGTTCATTTCTCTGTCGTCTTCTGACATAAGCCTATCGAGCTTTACACCAGCTTTGCTCATGTCTAATTGCTGAAACTAAAAAATCTTAAGGGAATTTTTTTTCTGACTACAATGAATGTGTGCCAGAAATGGGGGAGTAAAATCATCAAAAATAGCTGTAAGGATGATTCTTTACTGAAACCTGTGAGTTCAAAATGTTAAATAATTTCAGGTTTTTTTAAAGACAAACATGACTTGTAAGCGCTGTCATTAAGTGGCTCTAAATGTGTCTGCTCCAGAAGCTCATAAACACTAAAACAGCCAATAAAGATGATCTGTTATGGCTACATCAGGCTAATTATGGCATCACAACTTACAACTTGAGATAATCTTTGTTTTGGATCTTTGACTATCATGTGAGATATTCAATTTTCATCAGCACTTTGGGGCTCATTTTGCCATGTAGCTGCAGGAGCGGGGGATCTAGCCCCCAACCTTCAGGGTAAGAGATGACTGACTCTGCCATGAAGCCACAGCCGCCCTACATCAACGTGGTGGTGGGGTTGGTTCAGTACCTGGAGTTTATATAAACTGAGCCTTGGTCTGTGTCTGAACTGACAGAACTATCAAATAACATTACTGTCATACTTAGCTCACACTGTTATCCAACTTATCATACCACTTCTCATCCTTCAAGCATCATTTCCTTAAATTTCAGGCTTATCCACAGAATACTTTACAATGCACTGAATGTTTTCTTTTTTTAATTCCATGTTTAATGTGTGTTTTGTTTTGTTTGTTTGTTTTTTTGTAAATCCTTTTTGTGCTGTAATGTTGGTGCGAGCAACCAAGAATTTCCTTGAGTTTACTTCTTACTCATCTCATCTTGTAATGATTAAAACTCTTCCAACTTCATTATATTAAAAAGTTGGTATTTTATTCCTAAAGCATGAAAAAGTTTCAGATTCTCCAGCACACTGTCACTGTTTTAGTACTGAAACATTGCCAACATACAATATATGGACAAAAGTATTCAACCACCTGTACTGCCCCCCCCCCCCATTTGCAGCTATAACAGCTTCCACTCTTCCTGGAAGGCTTTTCATAAGATTTGGACTGTTTCTGTGGGAATTTGTGCCCATTCATTCAGTTGAGCATTTATGAGGTCAGGCCTTTATGTTGGATGAGAAGATCTGGCTCACAATCTCCATTCAGGTTTATCCCAAAGGTGTTGGATGGGATTGAGGTCAGGGCTCTGTGTGGGCCAGTCAAGTTCTTGTCTTTATAGTCCTTGCTTTGTACATAGGGGCTCAGTCATGTTCAGTATAAAAGGGTATTCCTCAAACTGTTGCCACAAAGTTGGAAGCATTACATTATTCAAAATGTCTTGGTATGCTGAACATTAAGACTGGCCTTCATTGGAGATAGGGGGCCTAGCCTAAACCCTAAAAACAGCCCCCTACCATTATCCCTCCTCCACCAAACTTCACAGTTGACGTAATGCAGTCAGGCAGGTGATGTTCTCCCTGCAAACCTAGACCTTCCCATCTGACTGTCAAAGAGAGAAGCATAATTCGTCACTCTAGAGAACACATTTCCACTGCTCCACAGTCCAGTGTTAGTCAGCTTTACACCACTCGATCCGATGCTAGGGATCGTGCATGGTCTTCTGCTTCATGGCTAAGTTGCTGTTGTTTCCAAATGCTTCCACTTTCTAATAATATCATTTACAGATGACTGTGGAATTTCCAAGAGGGATGATATTTCACGAACCGTATTATTGCAAAGGTGGCATCCATCACACTACCATGCTTCAAGTCACTGAGCTCTTCAGAACGACACATTTTGTATCACAAATGTTTGCAAATAGAGACTGCATGGCTAGGTGCTTGATTTCACACACCTGTGGAACCAGATCTGATTGAAACACCTAAATGAAGGTGTGGCCAAATCATCTCAGAAAAGTGGAAGTGGTGTCAAATTTGGCCCAAAAGTCTGCTCAAATTTCAGGATAAGTTCATTAGAGTTTAGTGCTTGAGGTGACAGAACAAGGTAACTCAATAAATCATTTTCATATTAACATGGCCTGAATAACCTCTCATTACTCTCAATCCAGGAGTTCATTCTCAAGAACTTCAAGATTAATTTGTGAGAAAATTTCTACAAAAAACTGACAGTGCTGAGACCTTTTTTTCCCCTGTATTATTACTGATTTCACTGCTGTTGTTTCTTTGATCTGCACGTTATCATGATGCACTATGGCAAACTTTTAGCCTGTTAAAAGAGGAAAGTATCATTAGCTATGGATGGCACACTATAGTAGATGATAAAGCACTGACTGGTTTAAAATGTTTAATGTACCACTTAAATTGGTACCTTCTAATGTACGTAAAGGATTTAAAACTTCTTCCACCAGTGATGATTGAGTTGTAAAAGATTTCAGCACCATCTAAGATAAGAGATCACCTCTGATGATTGTCTACCTCCATGACTTTATTTGCAACGAGAAAAGAATGTGATACTCAGACGATATGATAGCAGACAGAGAAAGAGGACAAAGTTTACTCAAGGATTCCATACAGGAGACCTCAAACAAGTCATAATGAAAAAAACAAGACATCCATACATTCCTGTCCCTGTGCTCAAATGCTGTTTGTGTTTGTTTGGTGATCAGTTGTGTAGGGGCATGTCAGATAACCTGATCTCGAGAATATCCGAACATAAGTCTGCCCAGTACAGACGCAAGCATCCTGTGTGCCATCTGATATGTCTTATCCAAAAAGGCGTCAAAAATCCTCAGCATGACCAGATAAGGAATGACTCCTGAGGAAAACTGTACAGTCACGAATACCCTCATCATTGCTTTAACGTTAGTAACAGCTACGTCAACTGGATGTCAAAATCTGTTCGCAGTGAGATGACATAGCAATTAGACAAGGGATTAAAGGGAAAACTAGGGAAAAATAATAAAACAAGCACATCTCTGGTTGATAACACATCTTTATAGATCCCGAGTATTCCTGTATGCCACAGAGGTTTGGTGTCAGCCTCCATGATCACAGGCAGCTGATGGAGGCGTGCTGTTGAGACTGTGAGCATACGGGTCAAGAGGAGAGTAGAGGCAGTATTACCTTCCTATTGCATGATGTCATGGACCGCCACCTTTGTCTGTTATCTCAGTCAATTTCTAATGTCTGCTCATCCTCATCCCATCAGGGTATGAGGGCTCGTAACATCCCTCCTCTGCTTTCAAAGCCAGCATCGAACAAGATTATTTTCAGGTGTGGTTCATGTGGAATGTGTAAAAAAAAAAAAAAAAGAGCAGCCAACAGAGGTGTGGACTCGAGTCACACGACTTAGACTTGAGTCAGACTCGAGTCACAATTTTGATGACTTTGGACTTGACAAAATATAATCAAAGACTTGCAACTTGACTTGGACTTTGACATCAATGACTCAAGACTTGACTCGGACTTTAGTCCGATGACTTGAAAATACTTGAGATTTTCAGTGAGTGTGTTGAGTAAAATGAGCCCCCATTCAAAGTATTCGACTAACGCAGTGATACTCAAACCGCGGCTCTCGAGCCGCATGTGGCTCTTTAGTGATCAGTTGTGGCTTGTTTAAGGCTTACTTTGAAAAATCCTGCCAAAATCCTCTATAAATATAAGTCCATACAAAGAAGACAGACTTTAACTCCCAAATTCAAATGAAAAAGTGTATATTATTACCATTGGATGCGCGCTGGACGAAGGAATGTGCGTAAAAGAGCGCAGAGGAAGTCCGCTAGTGGCGCGTGTCTTCGGTAAGTTCATTCATAGACGTGTGCTGTCTTGTGTTGAAGCTTCTAATGCCCTCCTTTTAACATTTCTTCAGTCAGTCCCTGCCAATGCTCTCCCATACTCGTATTTGATGATGACTTTTACAATGCGCATCATCATCAACGAGCCAAACACACATGGATCACATTTTGAAATAATATAAAATTGAGTAAAACTTGTCCAAACGTGGGTGTTTTATTTGATCTTAAACGTACTAATGATAATGACTGTCCAAAGGGCAAAAACAGAAAAATGAAAGCAACAACCTGGCAGAAACGAACGATTTGTGAGGGGGAGCTGCAGGTGTGAGGCAGGGCCTGCTTTAGCCATTTGGAGGCCCAGGGCAAAGACCAACATGGGGACCCTCCCCCTTTAGCTAAAAGCAATAATATATGAGAGGAAAAAAAATAGAAAGTGTAACTTTAAGTTACCAGTCACAAAAACTACAGTAAGTGTCCAAATATGAAATACAAATACCCAAACAGACACCCGTGATTCATCAGCTCTTTTTTTGTTTATTCACTCGGAGGCAGTCATTGTGTTCACATAACTTGAGGTCTTATAACTTAACACATAACACATAACTTGAAGTTAAGAACTGGTTAAAATACCTTAAACCTACTGTTGACCAAGTCAAACATGTTCACTTACAAACAAACACAAACCCTATATATCCACTCACACACCTATACATATACACACACTCACCACACAGACACACACACACACTCACATTAGATGAGTTAAAATGACTGTACAACATCTTCAGAAGTTCATTTGTTGTTGCACCGCTTAGCACTGATTACATCCTGAATGCTATGTCAGCACTCTTTTTCTGTGTGATTAAGTTCTGTCACACTGGTCTTATTTTATTTAAACAAATAAAACAATTCAAAATTCATTCATTGTATTTGTCAAATTTAATAGATTGTTACATTGTTAAATTGGCATTTTATTTGGTAAACTGTGTTTATGACTTGTAAGGACTTGAAAATTTTAAGCCTATGACTTTGGACTTGACTCGACTTGTCTTGTCTTTACCTGAGACTTGACTTGGACTTGAGATTAAAGACTTGAGACTTACTTGAGACTTGCAAAACAATGACTTTCTCCCACCTCTGGCAGCTGATAAAAAGCAACTATATTGTAATACATTGCAATAGATGGAAAACAATTCCTTTGATCTCCAACAACCTCTTTAAAGGGCCTGTTGCCAGTCTGATTTTATTGTCTTTTGGACTCTTGCACAGACGCAGCAGTGCAGGAAGCAGAATTGAATGTATCCCTGAGGGTGAGCACAGACCCAAGAGACACCACTCACTCTCCCTCTTTGTCTCTGACAGAGTGGGATGAAAGTTTGGCTATGACTGCCGCGCTGGAAGCTGACAAATGAACACTAAGCTGGCAGCAGGATTGTGATTATGAAACAAACCAAGCTCACTACAGCACTCATCCAAGAATTTAATATGCAGCACACGGCTGGTAGAGGCTTTATAATATCCCAGTGTAACTGCAGGCATGAAATATTCAGCACTGTTGTCAAACATACTCATTTATTTTTCCGATACTCAGTTAGGGTTTTCCAGCTCAGCAACTTCGCAAAGATTTTCTTAAGGATGCAAACTTCTGCTTGTATACTTCATACCACAAACAAAAACCATGCAAACTGATGTAGTAATAAATACTTGATGTATGAATTGATGACTGCAAAGAATTAACTTATTCCAAAAATATGGTTGCAAACTTTTACTCCAAAATACCACAGGGCTCAGCCAACAAGAACTACTTCCTGGTTGTATTTGTCTCTGCGAGGTATCAAACTGATGAAGAGTGAAAGTACAGTGGTGGGTCAAGACAAAGGGCTATAATATTTTCTGTAGCTCATAATTCATACAAATATTACAGACCAGGGCTCATTAGTTCACCTGTGCAAAGTTTGAAGGAAATCCCTTAAAGCATTCATGAGACATGATGCTCACAAGCAAGGGATGAACATGAGGTCCACTGACCTTGACCTTTGAGCTCCACAATCTACTCAGTTCATCCTTGTTTCAAAGACATTCTCTCAAACAAATCCCTCAGAAAATCCCTCAAAGTGCTCTCAAATATCCTGTTCCCTAGAATGGCCTGGAAAGAAAGGGGGAGAACATGAGGCCCAGTTACTTTGTGTTCTCATGATTTCAAATTCACAAGAGAGACAGACAAAGGTCTGGACAGAAGTACAGACAGCTTGAAGCCATAACGGCTCCAGCTTCGACTATCACCAGCATTTTAGCACCCTAAAATGTCCACTGTCCAATCCTACATTAACAACAGTACCTATGTACAGGAGAGCTGTCAAGCCTTCAGAAGAGGCTTGAATGTTGAAATGGTGAGCTTACCCACCTCATATCTGACTGCCAATACTTCAAATGTTTTGGGATGTTAAAGTTTTTGCTTTCACAAAGCCAAAAAACCAAGAAGACGCCTGATACGAATAAAACTGTAGAAGACTGCATGAACAGTAGCAGCAATTTAGTTTAGTTAACAAAGGGCTGATGTTAGCTAACTCAACATTAGCTTAAATTGTAATCTTATAGTGATTTACTCCACTGTACAAGAACAATGTTGTTCCACTGTTTTTATTGCATGGGGCAAATACTTCAGTCCAAACCTGTACCGAGTCCAAGACAGCAGAAACCAAGCCCAACAGTAAACCTGAGCTGTTGTTTCCCCATTATAGCCTGCTTGTTTACAGACTACACATGATCAGATCTTGAATGAAAGTTCTTTGAGCAGACATAATGAAAACATGATTATCCGCTTCTTACATACATGCAGTCAGTTGCAACATAAATGCTTTGTTTAATAATAAATAATACCAAGATTCACATTAGCTCTCATTTAACCTGTAAACACATTAGCTACTACCATACAACAGACAAATAACATCCTCCACAGAAAACACAGACAAACCATTACAAAAATGGTTAGCAAGCAATCAGATCATGATAAACACAAAGTAAAAACTCAGCATCTCAACTGAACTGGTGCTGGGAATCAGCCAATCAGCCATGTGGCAGACTTCATGAAACAAAGACTCGGCCTACATCACATATAAGAGCCAGTTTACTAAGTGGTGTATCTTGCGTCACTATAATACTATACTACATGAATGGTGCTTATTTTTGTTTTACTTTTTTTAACTTTAACACATGACTAAGAAAACTGCAGAGAGCATCTGTTATGACACACATGCTCTTCTAAGCCACATCACACAGTGCCGTCAGGTTCAGTTTAACCACAAAAATAACCGGTAAAAACACCCTTAAGCTTCATTTGATGGCAAACAAATTACAAGGACTACCGGAGTAGCGTACCTTTGAGAAGCTGTCTATTTAATTGCTCATACTCCTGGTATGTTCCTGAAACACCACGCAGCCAAACAGAAATTTTCCAGTCAGAGGTCAAAAGGGCAGGGCTCAAACCCAGTTTTGGATATAGGTTTGCACTTGTCAGATTGGGAACTCAAACCAAACAGGAATCTGGTACTTCTTACACGCAACAAAACACGGAACAAGGAACAAGATTCATAACTTGCCTGTTTTACTCTGTTGAAGTCAACTGGACAAGATTACTGTTCACATGAAGAGGTAAACTCTGTGATGAATTTGATGTTGCAAATCTTCTATGTAGAATATTTCAATCAAATTTCTATGTACAAAAATTATTCTTTTTGTGACAAAATATCAGAGTATGTTCTATACTATCTTCTTGGGATGGCTGCTACATAATTAACATCTATTTAGCACTTGTTGGAAAATCAGGAAAAGATCCTGGTCTTTATACAACTTCCCCAAAATGTGACATAGTCCGTCCTTGCAGCATTTGTCTGTCAAATGTTTTCTCTGATGGATGGAGTGTGTCCTCGCTCACTTGGGTCCATTTCTGATGTGTGGTATAGTGTAGAACAGCTCAGCTCAGCACAAAGTGAATGGGTCACATGATCAGAAGTTCACGTGAGAATTAAAAAGACAATCATACAAACAACAACTTACTTTGTCTGTGTGAGGTTGTTTGAGGTTCATTTGCTTCCTGCTATAACATAATAGTGATATAGTGATGAGATGAATGGGTAGTCTGTACCTGGTGTTTTATTTTGAAATTGACTGAATGATCATCAAGTTCACTGCAGAGGTTTACCCCTCACTGGAGCCCCCATCTGTACCCTGATCAGCTTATAGAGTTCTAAGCCCTTCTCCTGCTGAATGAAACCCGACTTTTTAACTCGTATGAATCCTACAATCACTTCTGCATGTCCATATAATATCTGAATCCCCCTGATATTGCTGCACATGCCATGAACTGGACCATGTCTGTGTGTAATTTCAGAGCCAGATTTATAGTTTTTCTGATGGTTAACTTTAAAAAAGGTGACTTGTTTTTAAAGGGCCAAAAAACAGCAAAGTGACATTAACAAGACTGTTCTATCTTGTAAACATGCACTATTGTTGCACTATACATGGGGAAAGGTTCAATTTGATGCCAACATAATTACAGGGTTTCCTGCCAGCTCTCTTCATCCCTCACTTCATACTCATCCATGCATTACCTGCCACTGTGCCTATCAAACATGAGTGAAGTGTTTTCCAGTGGCTATGGCAACAGGGACAACTGACTGAGCTGCAGGAGCAGGAAGTGCGGCGAGGACAACAGGATGTGCCCTGGCTCCGCTGCCGAGGGTCGAAGAATTCAAGGAAGTTATTGTACTTTGTGGAATGGGCTCAGGAATGCAAGATGTCTGCCTTTTTTAAGGCCTGAGTCATATCACATGTTTGAAGCAACAGGCTTTGAAGATAATGTGACCCTGCGCGATACATGTGTGCCACTGATGTTTACGCTCACTCACCTCTGTATTCTCCTCTGAATGCCTGTAGGGTATAAAATCCACCTCAGCAGATTTTCAGAGGACGGACTCAGACATTTGGTCACATCAGGGAGGGAGATCTGTCACCTGAAAAAAATGTGAGACAAATGTCAGACCTTTAAACCTCAGTGGAAGGTGGTTATCAGTGAAAAACAGTGATAAATTCAGGGAGCCATCAAAAATCAGATGGCTGCAGAGCTCCAGATAAAATAAACAAGCATTGAACAAGCAGGAACCTTGACCACTTGAACCCCAAATGTTCCCC
Organism: Cheilinus undulatus; assembly: GCF_018320785.1. NCBI lineage: Eukaryota > Metazoa > Chordata > Actinopteri > Labriformes > Labridae > Cheilinus > Cheilinus undulatus. The sequence goes on along the minus strand of NC_054880.1, from coordinate 13,826,802 downwards.
TTTAAGCCACCTTTAGCTCTGGCTTCAGCATTCTTTCCAAACTATGGGACATTGTTCTCTGTACGTTCTGCTGTATATGCCCTTTAAAAGAAATATTAAACACGAGTTGGGTCTACAAAACAAGTCTGACAGAAAGCCATCCCCATTCCACACAATAACATCATGATCTCTGCATAAATTCACCCCTATAACTAAGTGTATCAGAGATATTTAACTCTTTTTCATGATTTCGAGTCAAGTCAGAGTAAATTTCATCCTATGATTACACTCATCAGGCATCTGTATTTTACTCTTGTGATAACAAGCTCAGCTCAAAGAACAAAGTATAAAGTTGTAGAAAAAGTCTATGGAGTGCCAGCTATTTGGTTACTGAGGTCCCTCTCTTGAAGCCAATCTCCACAATTGAGCCCTCCAGGCTTAAGACAAAAGGGCCTTCCAGATTTTTCTCCACACAAAATCCGAAAGCATGATGCTGTGATGGTATGTGGGTGCATTAGTGTCTAAGGTATGGGTAACTTGCACATCTGTGAAGGCACCATTGATACTTAGAGGTAAATACAAGTTTTGGAGCAAGATATGCTTCCAACAGGATGACATCTTTTACAGGGGCATCCCTGCTACATTTAGACGATGCCAAGCCCCATTCTGCAAGAAAACAGCATGCCTCCACAGTAAAAGAGCATGGGTACTAGGAGAGGGGGTGGGCTGCAGATCACTACTTTGAGATGCTGCCTCTGTCAGGACAGGAGTGACGTAATTTGCTGGTACAACATTTTCTTTTCTGTTTCAGTCTGGCAGTTACATTCATTAAATAATCACATTTCAAACACTACAGACTAAGAAGCAACATTTAATAATCAAAAGGAAAAAAAGTCAGAGGTCTAGTCTGAGATTAAATCATGCATGAATCTGTTTTAGTAGTACTTATGTGAACAGTGGCTTGGTTTAGCTATGTTAGCTTCAGCTAAGGCCAATCTAACTATGCAAGCTGTATAGTTAATGTTACTATATAAGCGAATGTAGCTACATCAGCTCAAGCTTTGGCAACTTGAACTTAAGGATATGTAGCTGATTCTAATGTAACTAAGTTTGCTACATAGGTTACTTAGCTAATGTAGCTAAGGTAGCTAATTTATATTGAGCAAAAATAGCATAAGCTAATAAGCATAATCTAATGTAGCTAACATAGCTTTGCTAGCTTTATCTACATAGCTTTGTTAACTTTAGCCTTAACTACGTTAGCTGTTATATTATCACATTATTACATTATATCATTTACATGGAGGAAAAGCTTTTTTCCTGTAAGCAGACTGTTTAGTTGCCTTTATTAGACACTGGTAAGGTTTTGCAGGTTGTTTTTGACTCTTGGTATCCTAACCCTTACCTCAACCCTTAAACGAACCCTTACTAGAATTTTAATCCCATTTTATTTAAAAAGTTTTAGTGTTTAGTGTTAGTGTTTTCCGTCCTGACAGGGGTGGCATCTCAAAGTAGTAGTCTGCAATAGGTGGTGTCTGAGAGCTGTGGTCTGCAGTCAGACCGTCTTGGGTACTAGACTGACCTGCATGCAGTAAAGACTCATCTCTTATGAAAAGTAACAACAGTCACCCAGCACTTTTGAGAAAACTAACAGTGTACTTAGAGGGAGAACAGGAGAGAATTTCCCTTCCAAAAATTCAAAAATCACTGTCTTCACAAGGTGACAGTGTTGTTAGAAGAAAAAAAATGATGCAACAGTGGTGAAAACACTCCTGTTCCAACCTTTTTGGAACTTCAAATTCAGAATGAGTTGTTTTCTGGGTTTGTACACTGCAGCCTTACCCATTCAATCTATATATATGTACATCCAATAGTGAATGTTAAACATCTAAAATTTGATCACTCCAACTTTACAGATGCATTTACTTGTCATGCAGTTTGCTCATTGCACAGGTTACTTGCACCATGACACTTTAACAAGGTTGAGCTCTTAATCCTGACTCTCCTCTGCAGCCTGTGGCATCTATCTACACTTTTCCTGCAGACACAAGATGCATCCGGTAGCCTGACACTCCTCACTGGCGTGGTGTGTTTGATCTTGCTTTGACCACACCGTATCTAATTGTCTCTGTCTGTCAAACCTGCCCATGTCCTGGGTGTTTTCATTGTGACAACTCCTCTCTCTGACGCGTGGATGGAGCCATCGTCCCTCAGGTCAGAGAGCACCAGGGTCATGGGTTAACACCATGGGCAGCCTTGCAACAACAAACAAGTTTTCCCAAACCACTGAACAGGAGCTGCTAGGCTTCACTTTCTGCTATAAATCCTATCACACCCTAAATACACAGCTACAGCTCAGGTTCTTCACTACAGTCATCTTCAGGGCATGAATCTTTTCTCTACTGCAAAGTTTCACTCTGTACATCGTAAAGAACAGGCAATGGACTGAAACATAGCGGCCTAATGGGGGCTTTGGGTTAATGCGCTGATCCGCTGCCGGATCAAATGTTTGCTCGGTGCTGAAAGGTACGTTCTGCCTGTGGGATCAGGGTGTCTGTTTGTGTGCCTTAAGGTGTAGCAAACTGCATATCGTCCCCCCTGCCTGATGATGTGCTCTTCAATGGAGAGGTTAACAAGTTTGACCCTGCAGAGACAGACAGGTTGGCTAACAGAAACATACAGGAAGCCAGCAGGGAGGGCATGTGGAAACTTTAGCCAGGATACAATTAGACAATTAACTGGAGGAACAAGCTAGGAATCTGGGTAACTTTGAGTTAAAGGCGCCCAGAAAGTTCTGCCTCGGACCTAGGATATTGACTGTATCCCCTTTCCAATCAAGTAATGATTTTTTTGATAATTACTCTACCAAATAGTCTTGCTTAAGGTAAAGTTTTGCCAAAATAATCTAACAAAGTATTCATTGCCGTTTCTTTGAATCTAAAGTGACATGTTTCAATTGTCTCCTCTGTTTAACCACTTATACTAAAAAACAAATATATCAAAATGAACTGTAAATAACAAAAATGATCATCTTAATCTCACATCTTACTGAATTTTGTCAGGCAGTTATCTTTACAAGCTGGCTTGGAGATACTATAACTAAGGCGATAGCATTTTCATGTCTGTGTTTTACAAAGCATCAGTAAGCTACCTGTTAGCCTAGCTTATCATGATGGTTGGAAGCAAAGGCGCTCAACTTGTCAGCGCTAGTGTGGTATACAAAGTAGTCACCTGTTTGATAAGTGTACAGTTTAAAACTGGAAAAATAACAAAGCGGTCAAACATAGGCGAGCTGGACGTATTAGCATAACATTTAGAACAGAGCTTCAACAGTTCCCAAGAATTCATATCAAGCACTATTATTAAAATGCTGATTATCAATGATGTGAAAATTTACAGCAAATATACTGGCTATACATATCAGCAGAATGCAACATGATGCATTTGAATATCCAACCATCTACAGAGCATGATATCAAAAGATTCAGAGAATCTGGAGAAATATCTGTGCAAAAGGAACAAGGCCAAAGGTCAGTATTTGATGCTTGTGGTGTTTGGGTCCTGAAGTGAGAATGCATCAAAAACAGGCATGGGCTCAGGAACACTACCAGAAAGCATTCATTAAAAATGGACAGACAAAATGGAAAACTGTTCTGTGGCCAGATGAATCAAACTTATATATATATATATATATATATATATATATATATATTTTTTTTTTTTTTTTTTTTTTTTTTTTTTGAACCACGTACACCATGTCCTGTGGACTAAAAAGGAGCGGGACCATCCGGCTTGTTATCAGCACACAGTTCAAAAGTCTGCATCTCTGATGTTACAAGCTTGCATTAGTGCCTATGGCGTGGGCTGCTAACATATCTGGAGGGGTAATATCAATGCTGAAAAGTATATATAGGTTTTAGTTCCCATCCAGACGATGTCTATTTCAGGGAAGACCTTACATATTTCGGCAAAACATTGCTAAATCAAACACTACATCTATGACAACAGCATGGATTCACAGTTAAAGACTCTGAGTGCTTTACTGGTTCACAGTCCAGACCTTTAAACAGAGAGAAGAAAAGAGTCATAAAATGAAAAAACTGGCAAAAAAGTATTTTGACTTTGTCCTTACAGAGCTCACTGTCAGTCTGCAAGTTATAATAATGCTGATTTAGTTCTTGAAAAGATAAAGCTTTCGTTCCTGAATGTCTAAATAAAAATAGATTAATGATTTATGATAAAATCAAATGCATTTTTTCTTGTCTTATGTCTAACTGAAAAACAGATTTTTACACTGAGAGTGACAGGAAAACTCTAACACAAGAGAGACTTGGTGTTCTTTACAATGAAAAAAAAACAGTAATATCGGTATTGGCTAAAATGAGTTTGTAAAAAATATGCATTTTTATAGAGCATGGTGAAAATTTTCCCATAAGAGGAAGTCGTGTTGAATCAGTGGTGCATTTTGCCTTGAAATGACATGAGTGTTTGGTAATATACAGTATACTCTGATCAATCCCCACCCTTGATTGGCAGTTTATATGTTTCATTATGAAACTACACACCAGCTTGCACTACAGGTGGAATGATAATTATGCAGAAAAAGTGTTGATCTAAATCACAACATTTCAAAATACTTTTTAAACTGATAGATTTTGTTGAGTTAATCACTGTTATTATGCCATGTTGCAGGGAGCCAACTCCCCTCATAGGCCTCTGAGGGAGACCGGACCCTTTTTTTAGTCTAATTAGATTGAGCATTAGTCCCCCAGGCAAAAAAGTTCTGTAGGAGTTGTTGGACTGCATGGTTCAGTTGTAAGTTTTAATTTTCAAGCAACCAGCCCATCAGGGTTGTTAAGCAGCAGATAGTAATAACAGGTTTTTATTTAATGTGGGACAGACAGTTACTGAGTTTCACAGTCGCTGCCAAGCCCAGTGCTACTATAAAAAGCATTTAGCGCGTTGCCAAAACAGGTTAGATCCAAACTAAACTGGCACCCAAAGATTAAACATCAATCAATGCACAGAGGAGCAGAGGCAGCAGCCAGTAGAGTACAACATGATCACATGTAGCTAGTGCCCTCTACTGGTCAGTGAGGTGAACAACATCAGGGTCATGTTTATAAAAATAAGCACAGCAGCAACATTTCAGCTTCATAAAAATGCCTCTTTTGACAAAAATACTGGAATTAACCCGAAAAATGTCCACATTCCACCTTTTTAGTAGGCTTTGTTTCCTTAAATAAACACCAACAAATAGATATCCTTTTACTTCAATAATAGATCCATCAGATATTTGAGATGTTTTATCAACTTAAAATTATTTCCTGTTAAAGCAATCAGAAATCTGTGTATTACATCTGTAAGTTCTATCATTTTTGCACCTTTATAGAAACTTTTGTGATGTTTATCCTGTATTTTTTATTTTGTTACAGTATTATTCATTCATCTATTTAAGGTTCTAGCCTCTGAATATTTTTTTAACTCTTAATTTTTCATTATTCTTCTGTGTCATCTTCTTCCACTAAACATCAGGTCAAATTTCTTGTAAACAAAATGTACTTGGCAATGAAACCCGGCTCCTATTCTGTTACTGTATATAAGAGCAATGACGCTTTAAATGTAGCATGTTTGGCACTGTGCGTTTCAGTAAACAGAGCAACTTAACTGCAGTTAACTGTGAAAGTATTTCTGCTGATTAAACAGGGTAACAGGATGCTAAGGTATGTCAAGAACCGCAATGCTAAGGTTTTAGATGATTGTTGTTCAAGTCTAAAACATTACCCTTATTTTGAAGAAAATACATACTTTTTACAACCAAACAAATCTCTACCGCTGTTTATAATACCCGGCAATTAGCCCGTTATAGCTTTATAAAAAATTATAAATGATATCTTGAGTAAGGTGAAAAGTTGAGACCCTGTAGCCTGCCATATCAAATGTAGCAAAACAAGCTAGCGACGTTTAGCCATTTCGGGGCTCGGTTTACCTGTTTGACTCTCTCTTCCTCTGTTGTAGACACCAACTATGAATAAATTAGATTTCACGTCGACACTTCTTCAAATTTATCACCTTTTGGTTTTGTTTTGGGCTTGTCCTTCACGTTACAACATCGACAAAGGTTATATCCAAGCGCATTTGCTGTCGAGTACGTTAAAGCCGTTCAAACTCAGTCGTAGGCCACGCCCACTCCAGACAGCATACAATACAGCGGCGCAGATTTCTGACTCATTAGTACGCATATTTATTTTGAATCAAGCTAGAGACATTTCAATCGGAGTGACTATTTAGCTGAATAATGAGGGTATTTATCAGCCCTAAATGATGAGCACTCACAGGGAGCTGTCCTACGGTATCAGTAAAGAGGCTGGTCGCCATGTGTCCTATGGGTGGCGCTGCAAAAACAATTTAAAATGATAAACAGGTGCATCTCAAAAAATTAGAATATCATGCAAAAGCTCATTTTGTGTCCACTTAAGTTTACATAATTTGCTTAAAATTTTAGGAGAATTTTCTGTTGGATATTTCAGGGAATTTCTGCAAATTTTCAAGTAATTTTATATAAATTTGGAGAGTATGTTTTATATTTTGGAGAGTTTGCTTTGATTTTTCTTTTCTTCCTTTTTTGCATTTTATTGGAAACTTAGTGAAGTTGTTTGAATGTTTGGTAAATTTGTGAATTTTCAGTCCTTTTTGTGGATTCTTTTGTAGAATTGAGAGAATTTATCTGGTTGTCTCTGTAATTTACATAGAATTTTGGAGAATGTATTGTAAATTTGGGGGGATTTGCTAAGAATATTTTTTTCAAGAACTTGCTTTGAAATTTTGGGATTTTGCTGTAAAAATTTTAGGAATTTTTTTGAGGATTCTGCACAGGAAAATTGCCATGAAATTTCTGTTCAATCACAGGGCTGACATTAACACTTATCAGGCCTTATTTTACAGTAACATTTTTCCAAAGTCTTCCTTACTTTTACCATTTATTTCTTTTTAATACCAACACACTCATAGAGTGAATGAATGCACATTTATGTAGGACTGTACTGACGCTTTAGTAAAATTCACAAGCTACTAAACAACATATGAGTAATAACCACATTAACTTATCCTATTTCTACACTTTAACATCTTATTTAAACTGTTTTTTTCATTAAGGTGGCTGTCACTCAGCCTGTGAGGACTAGGGTTGTCAGTTCAAGTCTGGAAATTAGTGGAGTAATTCTGCCTTAAGGGACTGATAAAGTACATCTTCTTTCTGCCTCCTCATCTAAAAAAAAACCCGAAGCAGCAGTAGGAGCTTCCTTTGTCCACTAGAGGGCACCATTGCCATAAGTAGAACAAAGTTTAATCGTCGAGTGACTTTTTTCCTCTTTGTAACAGAACCAGCCAGTTGTTGTAGATAGTACTGTGCCATTCACATTCATTCCTTTGTGCTTAAAATAGTCTCTATTAGTCTAAGTATTTGCATCCATTAGCTCTGTACTGGACTGATTAGAAAGACAACTCATTTCAACAGAAAGTCAAACTTTTAGACAAAACCATAGTAGCTGTGAAACGTCTTGCATAGTTTTGTTACAGAAATTGTCAAATATGTTCTCAAGATTAACTCCTGAGTGACTGGGATTCTTACAGTCACCCAAAACAAAAACAGTATTTTCGCACTGGTAAGGCTGATCAAGGAGTTCCATCTTGTCCAACGGCACATTAAAACAGGTCAGTATATATCTGACTGCCTGAAACTGTCCTGAGGCTTCCTGTAATCCCCCCTGGGCATGTGTGTTGTGTTTTCCCTCAGCGTCGTCTGCCGCTCCACGCAGGTCTGTAAGAGGGAGATTAGAGAGTCTGGGTGAGTCCGACCCGGCAGATGTGTCATCAGGTGAACCTGTCTGACTCCGGCAGCAACCCACAGCTGAGCCCATACTGTCCCTCTCTGCCTGTCTGTGTCCTTGTTCTGCTGCCGCAGTTACTGTCTCCTCCCACTCTTGTTTTCTTTACTGTTTTCTCTTCTCTTGTCCTCTTTTAAACCTTTGGCACTTTCTTTCTGTGAAGTCTTTGCTCTGGTTAATCTTGATGTTTGTTTCCATGTTTCCCCCTCAGATTATTTTTTTTTTACTATCAAGCACCTAGCCATGAAGTCATGAATTCAACAATTAACAGATGTGGCCAAATACTTTTGTCTATATAGTGTATTTTAAACCATAAACAGCATGTAAAGCTCCATTTCCTTTGTCTGTGAACTATCAGAGGTGGATAATACGTACAGTTAAAACTCCCCATGCTTTTATACGGTATAACAGCGCTCATAGGAGCCATCTTGTCCAATCAGATTATGTTATGCCCTTGTTTTTAATCAGTAGCACTCTGAGATTTGTTTAAAAAGTAAAGTGGGTGATAAATAAAGTGATCAGCTAAATGCAAACTCAATATCAGCTATGACCATACCTCCAGGAGTGCTTTAAGCTCTGATTATAAATCATCACCTGTAAAATTGCATGCATAATTAAAGTCACAGTGCCTTCCCAAGTGTAACAGCACTCATGGAACATTTCTCTTCAAATCAGATTACCTTTTCTCAGATAATAGATTCAAGTTGTTTTTTCCACCTGTTTCCATTCTGCAAAGTGTAAAATGATTCACAAATAAGCTGAAACATGATCAGTTATCTCTAAAGTATACCATTCAAGGTCAAAAACAAAAGTTAGTCTCTAGTTCAGCTGCGACTGTACACCCAGAAATGCCACAAGCTCTAACTCTGAATCAGCAGAGGAAACCGTTTCCCCCGCTGCAACAGAAAAACTCATTTTGCAATTCATGGCGGTGCATCCATGCTGCTCGGTTTCTAAGAAATCAAACATGATCAGTGGGTGTGTGACAGAGAGGCAAGACCGCTCCGCTGTGAGTTTGGATGTGGATGAAAGTGTCTGTGATAGCAGAGACATACAGCTGCCGGGCCTCATTTGTAACAGAAGCCCCGGTTCAGAGAAACCATTTGTTTTATTGACTGCACCAGTCTTCTGCTGCTGTTTCTGCTCCAAATGTGGGACAAGTCAGAACATCCCAGTTGCATAATTCAACTAGGTCAGACACATCAAAAACACTCAAAAAGAGATTTCTGACCCCAAATCAGGACTTTGAAATCAGTTCAAACCAGGAGAACGAAAACAAATACAACATGACCTCCCTGTTTAAAGCTGTGCACACTGTAGACTCTTGGACCTGTTTGAATAGTTTTGATATCAGTTAAACAAATGCTTATGTAAAGTTTCATGTAATTTATTCCCACTTAATCCCTGGATTTAAAAATTAAAATGTCAAAATGAGGATTAGGATGACAATAACAGCCATCACAGGTCTGTGCTCGTGCTTCCTGCCTCATGTTTGCTGCTGTTAAGTGATGACGTGCGTGTGTGCGTGTTTATGTGTAAGAGTGAGATTGCAGAGAAAGGATAGGAGGGAATGGGGGTGCAGGGGAGGGCTATCAGTGGACAACAACAGCTCTTTTCATAGCCGTCAGGGCATCCGGGTCAGCTGTGCAGGAGATGCTGAGAGTCCTGCAGCTGTCCGAGGGAGCGAGAGGGAAGAGCAGCAGAGAAAATGAGGACAGAGAAGAAATAGCACACTATGTGTGCTGAATGAGGAGATCAGCCCTATACAACTCAACCAGTCAATCAGCCAGCTCACACTGACGTATAAACCTAAATAGAAAGAAACAAGAGATAGGCTTAAGCCAGAGGAGGACTTGTCTCTCCCTTATTTGTGTGCAATTTGATGAGTCAGACCCAAACTGGTTGTTCTGTGTTATATTTTTGTTCCTAAAAAGGAGGGTTGGTTCAAACATGTGATCACACTCTGAGTAATCCAAACACGTAACATCCTTTGCATTTTACACAATTCAGAACGACCGACTATCAGAAGGATGAGAGCTGCTCCAAACCATCAGTCTGTTAATTACCTTTCCATGACTCCAAAGTTGCCATCTTGATTTGTATCTAAAAATTTTATCATGGGCTCTTTGCCTCCATAGGTACCAAGTAGGTATTTCTGGCACAACTTCAAAACTTCCAAAGTGCTCTGAGGATAAAGCATTTCAGCTTGTAGTCTTTACAAGGATCATTGATAATCCTGATGGAGGCTGCAAGCTGAGAAAACTTTACTTCCATTAAAATGGGTTTTTACAGGGGACATATTTTACCCTTTTACGACAAGTTTATTTTGGTCTCAGAAGTCCCCAAATCATGCCTGTGAAGTCTGTTGCTGAAAAAACACTCCAGTGTTGGATTTTTGCATGTCTAAAACACTCTCTGTTTCAGCCCTGCTCAGAGCGAGCTGTTTCTGTGTCTGTGGCTTTAAATGTTACTGAGCAGTCTGACTCCGCCCCTCTCAGGAAATGAATGTGGCTTCATGGATGTTGTTCTCCTGATCCTCTTCTCAGCTGGCAGCTGAGGGCAGTGCTAACTCTCCACATGACAGCATGAGGGGAAAATCTGAGAACGGCTCATTTTAGCACACATTTTATGAAAAGTGGAGAAAGCTTGAAAAAGTGATTTTTGCAAAATATGTCCCCTTTAACTGCAACTGTCACTGGAGACTTCTGTTAAATTTTAATACCTTTAAAGGTACAACATGCAGAATTTTAGCATTATATTTCCATGTTAATCAAAAAACAACTACTGCTATGTCCTATTTTTTTCTTTTCTTTTCTTTTTTTTTTGCATAACCTACCTTTTTTATTCATTTAAAAGTGCTCCAGTTCACAAACAAACAATACAAAGACAAAATTATGACAGCTCATGTTGCTTAATTTAACATAGCCACATCAGTTTATGTGTTGATATGAACTACATAGATAGCATGGCTATGTTATCTTTGAGCAACTGCTGGTGTAACTACTTCTAAAATGAGTCTGTACATAATTTTCACCCTGGTGAGACCTCTGACCTTTCCTCTACATTGTTGCTTAACCTGCAATGTTTGCAATGTGGCTATTTCATGAATGTAACACCCAGACTCTGTTTAAGAATAAAATTGAATAAAAAAGAAAAACTAAAACTGGAGTTATGTTGTACCAGAGACATGGTCTCTGATGGTCTGCAGGGGTGGGCGTCTGAGATCAGCTGTCTACAGCCAGGCTGTCTTTAGGGCGGCCAGGGCTGAGCAGAGCATTTCTACTCCTTATATTTTGCTAACATTTGGATTGAGAGCCCCCTGGTGGTGGAATCTACATACTGTGCCTTTAATTGACTGGACTGCTAAAGGAAGACAGGAAATGCAAAGAGAGCAAGCATGAGGAGCCTGACACACCAGATACTGTTTCACATATCAGTGTAAAGGGATATACTTTGCAGCCGTCTGGGAAAGACCCCAAAGTCAGTGTTTGAGACGGGCAGAACCTTTCAAAAGAAATCTTAACATTTGACTGGACTAGTGTTCTGTCTGTCACAATCATTACAAGCCAATCAGAGCAACAAAACATATGACTTAATAAGCACTGCCCAGGTTGTAAACTATATTGATGTTAACTTTTAGTTGGTGAATCAAACTCTGAAAAAAGCCGGTCAAGAGAAAAGCAAAAATGTCTTTTCCTCCAAGAAAAGTTTTCACTACAGTTCTTTGCACTTTTAATTAAGAAATATTGTACATTTCTGATAAAATTGTCAATATAGCTACGCATGTGCTAGTTGCTTCACAGGTTGCCATCTTTACTTAGCTTAATAAACAATAAGACCACACCAATCGCTACCTCCTCGTTCCTCTTAAATGACACTGATTGGTCCATTCATTCTCAAACCTGGCACCTGTAAAACCATGTGATACAAATTAGAATTTGAGATATTTTGTTAAGATCAAGCAAAAAAAAAAAAAAAAAACATCTTTCCAAAATGTTAAGCTGTTCCACAAATGTCAATAAATATCCCAAAGGTATTATTTTCTCACCTTCAGATGAAGAGACTTATTTTCTCATGCTAACATGTTGGTTCATGTTAAGTTGGGCTAACAAAAGGTAGATTTCCATGATCACAGGATACCCTATCAAGAGAAACCAACTTCTCATTCACATGACTGTTATGAAGAGATTACAATGAATCTGGTTCATTTGATCACACCTGACATCAGCTCTCAGCATGGCTGTCATCACTGTCAGAGAGGATTTGTAACAGCACAGTGATTAAAGTAAAGTCTGATGTGTTTATCAATCATAGATCCTTCCTCATCTGGCTTACATCAGCAGCTCCAGCTGTCAAAATCCAATCAAGACACACTTGGCATTGCAATCCTGAGCAACCTTTGGTTTTCTTCATATTTTGTGTGATTTTCAAGGCTTTTTTAGATTTATTTGCCTGATAACCACATTTTAATGACTGTATCGTTAAACAGAGAGTATAGATTTATAATCGTTGTATTAAGTTTTTTTGAAAGTAGTGGACAGCTGTGAGTGCGACAGCGTGTTTGAGACGCTGCCAAACAAGCTTTTAGATATTTTCTGCCAGGTTATGAAGTGATTCATGATCAATCAGATGAGTGCTTTCAACCACAGCGCTCCTGGTGTAGAAAAAATATCTCTGTAGGGATACTTTATTATCTTCCTCTGCTGTTGTTTCAAGTTTGCTTTGGAGAAAACTCACAGACTGTAAGTACACAGAATAATTTAATAACTGTTGATAATTAAATCACTATTAGGACTAACACTTTGCCTTCAATAAGGTTCCAGTTCCTGAATATATGGCATGGACTCATGAAATTTCACCACTGAACAGGAAGATGCTACATTAAATTTGAGATAGCTGGGTCTCAATTCAGGAAGAGCATCCCTGAAAGGACCCAGTCTTCATAGCCTGCAAGGATTGCTCAGGTCAATGAAATAAGCCTCTCTGGTCTTTAGGTGATTTCCCGTTTAGCTGGCATCGGACCAAAACCTTGTATCTCCATTTCTTCCCCATTTTCCTTCATAAATCAGTTCTATTGTTTACCCTTTACATCTGTCAGTGGGTTTGAACACATTTTAAAGCAGTGAAAATTGCCCAAAAGGTGCTGACAATGACCATTCAGTGTTACATTCATTGAAAAATACAGCATATTTTAATACCCTGAAAGGTGGTGGTTTTGGTGATGCACGGTTTCAGCCAGCAGCGACTTGCACCATCAGCTGTCACAAATCGTACCCTGTCATTTCTTAGCAATACCCATTTTGCCAAGCAATCTTAAACTAGCAAACATTACCAACCTCAAGTGGCTCAATAACATTAATTATAGTAGCTAATAGATTGAGCAGAAAAACAATACTTACATTTAAGAAAAAGGCTAGGCTACTGGAGAGCTCACATTGTGTTTCTTTAGTCAGGCGGTGGATTATCAGGATAACTCTGGCTGTAAAGGATGGACTGAATAGTTTGTGGTCCATGAAAAGACAGATGCATACTTGTTGGTCATGTTTGAAGGGGGCTGTCATATAGGAGACCCTTTAATTTACAGCTATGTAATCAATCTGGAAATGCTCTCTCTGAAGAATAACGCCCCTGAATTGGGACACAAGTGCAATCTTGCCATTAAACAGGAAGTTGCTGTATCTCAAATGTAATGATCTCAAATGTCAACAAAAATGTCACTGTTATCATTAATACGGGCATGCTAATGCTAATTTGGTTAACACTGAATTTGAGTCAGTTGTGTCCTAATTCAGGGGTAGCAGCCTTTAAAAGACTCAGCCTTTGTAGCTTGCATAGACCACTCAGGTTGAGCTGAAACAAGATTATCTGGTCTACAGAGGATTTCCAGTTTGTCTACAAGCTGTCACCAATCCTACCCTCTCATTATTAAGCAACCCCCACAGTGGCTATCAACTTCTGACTAGTTAACATAACTAACTTCATAAATCTTTACCTCTTATTTAAAAGATAACCAGAACTTTTAGGGGCCTCTTTAGTCTTTAATATTTGTGTGAGTAGCTATCAGATTGAGTAGAAACCAGTTAATATATTTAAACAGTAAAAGTTGGCAGCTTAAGAGTTCACCATCTTGTTATAATTTTCAGGCAATGAATTATCAGGATGTGTCAGGCCACAATAAAAGTACTGAATATATAGTTTATGATCCATGAAATGGAAGATGCATACTTGTTGGCCATGTTTGAAGGACAGCCTTTGACTCACAGCTATGATGCAATCAGTCATCAAATGCATCCGCTGAAGAATGCCACCCCTGAATTGGGACACAGCTACAATCTTGCTCTTAAACAGGAAGCTGTATGAGGCAGCAAGTCATTAGTGGCATGCCTGAATCGATGAAAATTCAATTTGCACTGTGTGATTTACAGTTAGTGCAATACCCAAAACAGACAGAATTTATAATCAGCAGTTTTCATGGTTTGGTTTCTGATAAAGACCCAAAATCTGCAAAACACTGTGTGTTTGTGACATACACAGGTGTGGGATTGCTGCTGCACTTTGGTACAAGATAACGCTATCGCCACTGATATTCTATTGACATCTTGTTCAATCAATACATCTGATCCTCTTACACTCAACCTACAATACAAGATGGACTCATAAAGACAGTTGCATAATAGAGGCAGACCTGCAAACACGTGAGGGGGGGCTTACCCACTCCAACCTGCAGTAAAACCCTCCCAGGTGAGACATACGCGCTTTCATTTCATCTCCAGCTGATACACACTTTTCAATTCGATTTAAACCATAAAGTTTTATTTGCCTCTAAGGTGGTATGCAGGTTCTCTGGCTGGAGTAGGCAGATGAAACTGAAAACATGCTCTCAAGTTTACCTTATGGGTACAGCACACCTACAGTGACAGTATAACAGAGATCTTAGGGAGGTAAATGTGCAGCTCCCAGTCTCACAGTTGATGAAATAATATGTAATGTAACAGCAGTGTGTTAATGTTCCTATAAATTTATATCAGACTATATTGTTTTACCTCTCAGTGACTGACACTTTTATTTCCAGGCTTCTCAGGGACTATTCTACATCTTCTGTCAAGTCATTATGTCTTTATTGGCCTGCATGTATTCTGCACTATTTGCACTTTATGACGCTGACAGAGTTTATTAGACAAACTCATTCCTCAGCAGGGGACTGGAACTTTGTGCAGAAGTGACAAAAAGATTTTTGCTCATTCTAAAATTACTGCTGCTTCTACTGCATTTCTACAAGATACTTATACTACAACCGGGACTACTTCTGTACCACACACGACACATACAGTGTCTATAACAGTACTCACCCCCTTGGATGTTTCACCCTTTTGTTGATTTTATAAATCAAATGTAAAAGTGACACCATAAGTATTCACCCTCTTCAAGTCAGTAATTAGTAGATGCTCCTTCGGCTGCAGTTACAGCTCTGAGTTAGGCTTGAACATCTGGACACTGTGATTTTACTCCATTCTTCTTTGCAAAACTGCTCAAACTCTGTCAGGTTACACAGGGATCAGGTGTAAAAGGTAAACTAAAACTGAGAAGATCCGCACTCAGAATGTCCTTTAGATCAGTTTATTCAGGCTTTAAGGCACAACGGACACGTTTCGACTCGTGGTCTTCTTCAGCGTTGAACACTGAAGATAAGTTGTGCACCTATCATCTAATTTAGTATTGGGAGGGTGCTCCTTTTTTCGCTTTTTTATCAGGTGTAAACAGGCCTTTAAACCATTTCTGTGTAGCTTTTGCTGTATCCTTTGGGTCACTGTCCTGCTGGAAACAAAGCTGTATCTCTCTTGCAGACTGATTAAGATTGTCCTCCAGGATTTTCCTATACTTTACCGCATTCCTTTCACCTTCTACCTTTACAAGCCTTCCAGGGCTGGCTGCCAAGAAGCATCTCCACAGCATGATGCTGCCACCACTGTGATTCAAAGTGAAGATAGCATGTTTGTGGTGATGTCCACAAACATAGCGTCCTGCCTGATGGCTAAAAAGCAGCATTTTGGCCTCATCAGACCAAAGAACTTGGTTCCATTTGACCATGGAGTCTCCCACATGCCTTTTGGCAAACTCTAGTTGAGATTTAAACTGACTTTTCTTCAATGGTGACTTTCTCAATAGTATTTTCTCTCAGTTGCTTGGGGTGTTCTTTTTTTCATGGTGTAATGGTAGCCAGGAAAACTGATTGGCCAGTGACTGGACCTTCCAGACACAGGTGTCTTATACTACAATGACTTGAGATGCATTCACTGCACTCAGGTGATCCCCATTTCACTGACTGTGAGACTGCTAACACCAGTTGGCTGGACCTCTGTTGAATCAGGTCAGTCACTTTAAAGGCAGTGAATATTTATGCAGTCACTTATTTTACATGCCATATTTTTAGTTATATGAAATTATTTCATAGAGATCTGTTTTCACTTTGACATTAAAGATATTTTTTTTGTTAAGAGAGCCAAATTATTTATACCATTCCATTCAGTTTACATTATGATTATTATTGTTATGCTATTCATTCATTCGTTTATTTATAGGTATTAATTTATTCTCAATAACCCTTTATCAATAACTAAATACAGTCTGTATGTCTATAAAGTCTGTTTAAATAATCTGTTACTGGTTTAACAGAGTTTATTAGACTGATTTTATTATTATTATTATTATTATTATTATTATTCGTGTGAGTGCGTGTGTGTGTGTCAGGCTGCAGCTGATCCCCGCGAGGAGGAGTCAGTGTTGCTGTGGGGGGCGGTGTGGGTGTTTATGTGTGTGTGATGAGGCTCTGCGTGCTCACTGGCTGCTCAGCCCTCGGTGAGTGAGGAGCGCGTGCAGAGGTCGGACTGCAGGGACCGAGCTCCGGTCAGCGCGCGGAGACCCGGGAGAGAGCGGAACAGACTTAACGGCTCGGGGCTGAGAGATGGAGAGTATCGAAAGGACTCAGACTCTGTGAAAGTTTGATAAACGGACATGGAAACGCCAACAAAAAGACATTTCATCCGTTAACTTGAAGAAACATTCAACAACATTCATCACTCCATCCGCGCGCGGTTTAAAGGTGGAGCGGAGGATGACACCTGCAGCCCGCCTCGCGAGGACACACGCGTGGATCCAGACCTGAGGAGAGAGTCAGAACCTGTGCAAGAGTGACTTTCTGCCTCTCATAGATCTCCAGATTTCTCTCTGTCCTGACATTTATCGCCTGTGGCTGCAAACGAGGCTTTTATGTTTGCATCCAAGCAAACTGAAAAAACATCGTCCTGGACTCACAGGTGAGCCTTGTGAAGACGAATCAATAGCCTATACCACTGATCAATAGGCTTTAACACTGCTGTCTGTATTTGATTGATCATTTGAAACATGGGTTGGATGCTGCATGTGATCTCAAACAGTAGCTTTTAACAGAAGGTCACCCAGAGGGAGAAAAAGTCCTTTTTATAGTTTAAATCCAGGAATTTCCACAAGTTTCAGTGAGGCAGAGCTCATTGATTAAATCAGTTGATTAACCCTTTCTAATCCAGTTTAACCAGCACTATTCTGCTGAAAGGTCAGAACAATTGACTCATTCAGCACTGACTGCTTTAAATCCTCACTAGTTTCTCTTTTATGAGCGGTTACTGAGAATCCTGGTTATTCCAATGCCTGTTTACAAAAACATGAACACGTCCAGGCTGATGACTGTCTATAAGATCATCAGATGTGACTTGATTTTTGATCAGAGATCTGGATGATGAGTTTTAATGTTACCATATTTTTGGCTGATTCCTCAAAGCCAGTTTTAACTGTGACAGCTATTTTGGATTTAGTTTTAATCTTAAAATTTAAGTTAAAATGCTTTTCAGCTTTATTGACAATAAAGTCCAACAGCTTCCTGGATGAAACTAGCTGGTTAGACTTGTCATACTTGGGAAAAAAAATGAACATTTAGTCGACAGAATAAACTCTGGATTGAATGTTTGCAGGTGCAGCAAGCAGGATGCTTCAAAAACCAGATAACGTTCAAGAAAAAGGTGCACAAAGATAATTCTCACAGTGCCTTGCAGTGGTGGAGAAGAGGGTATAGCCTTGCCGCATTTGCAAGTGGCTGATCCAGCAAAAGATAGCCATTCTGTGTCATTAATAGCCACGCATGACCATCTAGCATATTAACTCAACCTATGAGTTTCAGCTGAGGATCCTCTACCATGGATCTGTTTTGCGCAAAACTCCCTCCTCTGTCCATTTCTACTGCCTTTAGTGAACTTAGCGTTCATTTTTCAACAAAACATGGTTTAAATGTGGAAAAACTGATTTATGATAATGTATAAGACATGAATTATAATATTATCTATATTATTTTAAGATATGCTTTAGTCACAATCTGGGGCAACAGCACTACATTACCCACAATCCTTGAGTGTCACAGCAATTTCTCTGATTGATGGAGCAGCACATTTCAGCTGCCAGCTGTTACAAGTGAAGTTAACAGTCAGCTAACTTTTCAGTGAACAGTTTATTTTTTATTGTCTGTTTCTCTTGCATTTAACTACCATGACTGTAAAAAACTGTTTACACAAAAGCCACCCCTGGCTCCACCTATGACAAAGGTGTCCAAGCTTTTTCCACTGAGGGCCACATGTGGAAATATATAAGGATGGTGGGGCCACTTTGATATCCACAAAGCGAGGTGTATGCTATTAATCAAGTCAGAAGCAGAATAAAGGAGGAGCCGGGGCGGAGGAGGGTTGCAAGAGCAGATTGCAAAGAGAGTTACACAGCTTGGCCAGGCAAGAGTAGTTTAAATGAGAGCATGGGAGCGACTGGCCAATAGCGTGCAAGAGCAACTCAGCTGGCCGTCAGCTGATGAGGGCTTGCATGAGATCAGCTGATCGGGGAAGACCTTGACTCAGTGGCATGCCTGAACTAATGCTAAACGCTTGATTTAACGGCTGACAAGGAAAACAGACAATCAGTTTCAGGGTTTCGGGGATGCCAATCAGATTCCAGTGGGCCCTAGCTACCACTGGTTCCTCCCCTGGAATATTATTGATACTGCTATTTGCTGCCAAAACTCATCAGGGAGTTAGAAAGCAAGATATTTTGAATGCCAATATTTAACCGAGTTGTCCCAGTTAAGTCACAAAAACGCATCAATAAATTCTTCTAGTTCAGATGTTTGTTTCTAGAATTTGTTGTGGGCCAATTAAAATTGGATTGCAGGCCACATTTGGCCCCTGCACCTTTGTTTGGACACCCCTGGCTTATGATATCAATACATGAATATGCTTCCTGGATGTGTAGCATTTCAAGCTACCTGGTTATTATATAACTCCTGAGCCTGGCACTAATTAGCTTTAGAGTAGATTGCGATCAAAATTGTTGCAGGGTTTTATCATTGGTTACATGATTGGACATTACTGTCCTGGTCCAGTAGGCCTTACCACATCATTAAATTACAAATATGAATGCTCTAACTATTTAAAGAAGAGGGGGTTGCATTTTGAAACAGAAAACAATTAATATAATGTTTATTTTTGTTGCTTTAATAAGTTAGAATGAGTAATTGATTGTTAAAAAATAGGTAATCTTTGCTAAATTTAGTATGGGCTATGTCGTTGATTACCTCCATGGGCCTCTCCATGGCTCCAGGCCTCTATTCCCCCCTTATGAGCAGCCTTGAACATAGGCCAAGAGAACTACATGATTATGCAGTTTGAGTTTCACTTTTCTAAGCAGTGTTGGGGTAATTGTGTCACAAAGCAACAAAACTTTTTCATCACCTTTACCATCCCCACAAATAAGATTTTACAGAGGAAAATGCACAAATTAAAGTAGCTGTTTTCAGATGTTTTAGCTTTAAATTGTTACTTTTTGTCCAGAAATTGATCAGTATGATCAATCTTTATTATTATTGCTATAAAACCCACAAGAGGCCATTTAGCAGCTCTTGTTTGTGGCAGATAAAACATGGAAATGTAAGAAAAATACATAATAAAAATATAGAACTGTTAAAAACACAGCAGTAAAAGGCATTGTAGTCCAAAAACACCAAAATTGGCAGACTAGTTCATGCTTTTTGTTGACAAGAAGGACATAATTATGCTTAGGAAGGCACAGGAATTGAAGGATTATAGTTAGCAAGGTGTAATTTATAGTATATTGCCATCTAAATTTGCTTGCACATATGTATTTTGCAGTGCTTTTCTCTAAATCCTCTCTCTGTGTTTTCATGTCGCAGGTTTCCGCTGTGCTCGTCTTGTCATGTCTGCACTGCTCATCTCTTCCTCCATATTCCCCGTTGAGACTACACATCTTCTGGATACTGAAAAATAAAGACAGCTTTGCCTCTGACCCACCCTCCGCTCTACTACAGCAGTAAGGCAGTGTAATCTCTGGAGCTCTGACTCACCATGGGCACTGTACTATCCCTGTCTCCCGGCTCCCGGAAATCAGGCTACTATGACAACAGGCCGGGCTCGCTCAGCCACTACCCGAGCTTCAGCAGCCGCTCCCTTAACAGTCAGAAAGACCGCGGGCTGAAGAGGGGTCAGTCCATCTTCCTGCCTGCACTCACATGGAAACGGCTCGTGGCCTCCACGAAGAAGAAGGGCAACTCCAAGAAAGGCTCTGTGACCTTTGTGGACCCTCTGAACAACAACAATAACATTAACATCTACCAGAAGGACCCTTTGTTGCACCTTAACAGAGAGAATGTGAAGAAGTCGCTGTCATGTGCCAACCTGTCCAGCTACGAGGGCCCAGCGGGTCTGGGTTTGGGGCTCAGCTATGGGCTTGGGTTGGGTCAGGGGCATGGATTTGGCTACAGCAAGTCACAGCAGCTTTCCTCTGTGAAGAAAGTCCCGCAAGGTACTGTTACCTCGTCCCCAAAGCGTGTCATCGTTCAGGCGTCCACCAGTGAGCTACTGCGCTGCCTTGGCGAGTTCCTGTGCTGTCGCTGCTACCGCCTAAAGCACCTCTCTCCAGCTGATCCTGTGCTCTGGCTACGAGCCGTGGACCGCTCATTGCTGCTTCAAGGCTGGCAGGACCAAGCTTTTGTTACGCCAGCAAATGTGGTCTTCGTCTACATGCTGTGCCGAGACGTCGTTGACGGCGACCTGGTGGCGTCAGAGCATGAGCTGCAGGCCATCCTTCTCACCTGCCTCTACTTGTCCTATTCCTACATGGGCAACGAGATCTCCTACCCGCTTAAGCCCTTCCTGGTGGAGGCGGGAAAGGAGGCTTTCTGGGACCGGTGCCTCGCCATCATCGATGCCACCAGCGCCAAGATGCTGCGAATCAATGCAGATCCGCACTTTTTTACGCAAGTATTCGCTGAACTCAAGAGTGAAGGCAGCTGTAGCCCTCAGGACTATAGTCGAGTGCTGGATCGGTGAGAGTTTGAGCTGATCCTTGCTGACCGCATGCCTTTTTGTACTCTCATTGCACAAGACACATAAATTTGTCTCAGATTCTTGGTTCCCTTTTTCTTCTTTTGCAGTTCTGAAGAGGCACTGAAGGCCTATCTTGAGCGTTGTATTGAATCTTTCCACGTCCCTATCATCCCCAGATAGAAAGGAATTAAACCCCTCCCTACTACCGGTGTTTTCTTTCATCATTGGCAAACAGAGGCCTACAGTTGTCCCTCTTCTTCTTAGTTTACTCAAACTGGGGAACCATTTGGTCCACCTGTCCCCTCTGACCCCCCTGCTCCCAGTCATCCCAGCTGCCCTTTAAAATCAGACACCCTAGCATCCTTACCCAGCCATCTGAATGTCATCAGTCAAGATATTAAAAAAGAGATCAGCCATCAAGGAATTTTCACAGTGAACATCAGAGAGGATACACAGAAGAATAAACTGTGGCATAGACAGTATAATCCACCAAGTCCCCGTTCTATTCCTGAACAATATAAGGAGAAATCTTGACATCCGCTGCTGGCTAAGCCCTTTGTGCCAGCAGTGAAAAGTGACTCAGACTGATGGGAACAGCTGAGGAGGTCCATGTAAGGTCCCGCTGGTCCTGCTGAGCGCTGTGTGACCACCAAAGCAGGACGCACAGGCCGTGTTCGAGGAGCCTTTTGAGGGTCGTCTCGCCTGAGGGGACAGTTGCTGTTTTTTATCGTAACTCACTCAAACCTGCCAGCGGACTGTTTCTATTTTATCTAATCTCTGGAGAGTTTCCTGGTGGAAGCAGAGCACGGATTTAAGATTGACATGTTTTTGTGTGTGAGCGTATGCATTGTGCAGAGTGGACTGCAGCCAGGGTCATCAGCTGTTTACTCCCTCCTTTGTTCCCTGTGTCTTGTTGACAGGGCACCCACAGTCGGGGTATTAATGAGATTAGCCGATTACTGCTGCCCCTCCCCTCCTTCAACCTCTGCCCCCTTCCTAGTCCACTCAGCAGCCCTGCAGAGCTCCAGTGGCTTATCCAGGTCAGGCCGGACTGTAAACACACACACATTTAAGTACCTTGTGGTGTGTGCTTTATTCTCCTCAGTGCATGAATGCAACCTTGTTTGATGCACGTGTGCAGCGCCGCAGTTCAAGAAAGAGGCAGGAGAGCACTCAGAGAGATGTCGGCACAGGCGTAGCAGATGAATGTGATTGAATGGGTTTGTTTTTGTTGTTTCTGAATTTGCCCCATTTCCTCATCGGTCACCTGCATATTCTCATCTGCAACAAGAGGCTTTGTTTCCTCTCTTATCCCTCCTAAAACTCCTGTGCTTTGCTAAATTTGTTCCCCTGAATGAGTCATTGGCATCTGTGCTTGAATGCTTTTAATCTCTATTTGTCCAAGTGTGTGCACATCAGATGTGGCAACAGATGAACCAAGAGTCTCTGCTGTTACACTGGAAAATATTTGGAGTAGATAAGATTAAGGATTCTTTCCTCAGTCAGAATTCCTTTGTCATCTAAAGGTCGCAGTTTGGATAAACTTACCTGTAGTAGAGGAAGCTCAAATGATCTGCTTTATGTGCATGTAAGAGCTACAAATACCATTTATTTATGTTGAGTTACACCTTTTAAATAGGACTTTAAAAGCTTTTTGGTTGAAGAATCTCAAAAAAATGTCTATTCTGAATATTCAACAGTCAGTCCTATAGGATGGAGTATTGTATTAGCCTATTTACATTGTGGCATTTTACATATAATGTTGACTAGTGTCTAACTTGTAGTAGTTTTTGTTCAAACAACTTAAATCTGCTCATCTTGCTTCCCTCAGTTTTTCTCAACACACAGATGCACACTAATCTTAAAATTAGAGATAAATGATAATTGTAATTGATCATTTTGATCTAAGTATTGATCAGAATAATTCTAACTATCATTTTGGCCAAAATTGTGCAGATATAGATTCCAATACACTACTGTTTATTGCATCTGTTATAGAGTAGCAAAGCAGAAAGGTTTTCAGGTATATAATTTTGTGAGGATAGCAACATTAATGGTCACTGAACCCCTCCTAGCTGCTCAGCAACAGGCTGCTCATCTCTGCCCTTGCCCACTGTGTGCGGATTGGGTCCCGAAGTCTGAATATGTCGCCACTTTTAACGGCTTTTCTCCTTCAAATTTAAAAGTCATCCATGAAATGACAACAGTGATTTAAGATGGCATGTAAATACTACTGTTAAATTTTATAAAAGGGCGAGTAAGTGACAGAAGAGGGTGGAGCAAGGCTGTACTGTCACATTGTGATGCTAGCAGACTATAACATTTATCTAAAGTAGCAAAATATCACAAAATTAGCTATTCAGTTCACATTTAAAACTGAATATTTGAGAGGGGCCTGGCTACAGACTAAATATCAAAAACCCCTTCTTGCAGACCACTACTGTGAGATTTTTCAGGATGGAACTGACATTATTTGGTTTCCTTGTGAGAGGACACCATTCTTAGCATTGTTAGCATTGTTAGCATTAGCAAATGCTAAGATTGCAACACTGGCTATCTAATTAACATTTCTTCCTAAGCTAACGTAGCTACGTTAGCTTCAGCTTTAGCTAGTAAGCTTTAGGAAACATAGCTAAAAGTAGCTACGTTAGCTATGCAGGTAACTGCTACATAGCTAACATAGCTAATGTAGCTAAAGCTATTGCTAATAAAGCTACATTAGTTTCAGCTGATACAGTTATATCAGCAATGTAGCTAATGTAGCTTTAGCTACATTAGCTACATTACCTGTTTAAATTGTTATTGTTGCATCATTAGCTTTATTCTTTGCTACATTTGCTACGTTTGAGTGTCTTCATTAATTTTTTTCTGTAAGCAGACTGTTTAATCTGCTTTATTAAACATTTTAATAAGGTTTCTTTGACTTTTTAGCTTTTTGTATCCAAACCATCTGATTTTATTTTGAAAGGTTTAACCTGTATTTCCATCCTGACAGAGGTGATGTACTGCAGTAGAGCTCTGCAAAAGGGGTAATCTAAGAGCTAGACTGTCTTGGAGTATTTTGTCAATAGATTTTTAAATAGTTAAGAACAGAATAATTAGTCGCATGTCATTCATGTGAGATTTTATGATTTAGAAGACATTTGGGTCTTCCCAAGCCAGTCGGCTGCTTATGCTAACTCAGCATGTTCAGTGTACGGAGTCTGATCAAACAACACCTATTAAAGACTTAAAGCATTGATACAGGGTCAGAAGTCAGCAGATATAAAGAATATGAATTACTGAGGTTATATTTTTATATCTGACTCATATTAGAGGGATGTTTCAGGCAGAACCCTGGTCTAGTTATTGAAATCTGAATGGGGTAAGAACAAAACATATCAGAAGCAAAAATTGGAGAAAAAGCCAATCCTTTTAAAACCTCTTTAAACTTGTCTTGTGACCCCCTTTCCCAGATCCTGGTTTAAAGAGGGATGCTTCTGGTTCAGGAAGCTACAAGCCAAACCCATGGCTGCTTCACTTCCACCAGGATGTGCCGTCCACAATAGCATGTGGCAAAGCCTTAATCTTATTGTGTTTGGGCATCTGGAGATTTTGGTGCTCCACTTTCCTCCCCCTATTGGTCGTCTCTTTAGCACTCTCTGCTGTGACTTATTAGTGCATGGTCTACCATAACACCATGTAATAAAAGATATCCGTATGGGATCTGATTTAAGGCACACTTGTGCACGAAAAATTCCCCTCCTTTGGTAATCCAGTCCTAATCCCAGCACCCAATTAAACAGAGAGAAGTAGGAGGAATGAAAACGTGAGGAAATACGTAAACAGTTCAGAATCCGATAAGATTGGGTCTCACATTTCTCGCATAGTTTTGGCCGGCATTGAGCCTTCAAATCCTGCTCTAAGAAAGTGGAGGCCTCAGAGACGTAAAGCTCAGCCCTGCTGCCTTCTCCAGCTCAGCCAAGTTTATCCGAGTCAAGCCTGCCTCTGTGCCCGCCTCAGGGACCTCGCATGAGCTCACACCATTCAAGCAGAGAGGAGCGACAGCGGTGATTCACGCCCAAAGAGCCTCTTTTTCTTTAACCATGACTGGCAGCCATTTTGGGCTCGTTGTTATGGTCAGGACAGCTCTCTCGCTCTCTCTGGTCTGGCTCCGGCTTTCACAAGGACACTTGTGTCTTGACTCACCCCCTCCTCCCTCCCTCCAGCCCCCTATATCCACTCACACTCAGCTGTTGTTCCCTGGCTGTTTCATTAGATTTGACACCCCACACCCGCCAGCCATTGTCAGGACGAGGAAGGGCAGGATGGGATGGTTTGTTGGCAGCGTGTTGGTTGTGTTTCTGTGTGGATGTGGGTCAAAGCTAAGGCCAACAACTGCTTCCACCATGCCTCTCTGTTAAACCTGGACATTAATTCAATCAGAAGACAAAGTACAACATATCAAGTGATGCTGATATGGGACAAATAATGACCAATTTACACCAAGTTCTCTTTAAGAAAGCCAACAAAGATCTGATTCATCACAGGCAGAGGCGCAGAGGAATCCCGCTCATTGAAGCCTAATTGAATTTAAACATAATCCGACAAATGTGACACGGTTTGTTCTCCACAGCGAAAGCAACTGTCCCCTTTTTTCCACATTGGTCCAATCACTCGCACGGCTGGATCACATAGCTTTTCCTCTGAGAGTGGAGCGGCTTCCAAGTCAATCAACTCATGACTCGATCGCAGCTCTAATTCTGTTCATCCAATCAAACTCCTCTGAGCTCTTTCACCGAATCCGACACACGATGCCTGCGACATCTCTTTGGATGATTTACAACTATTGTTACATACAAACTGATCGACTGGGGAATCTTGGACAAGACCTTGAAGGACAACAAGTGAAAACTGGACATTTATCTGTGGATGGGACCGTCAAGCGGGACTCTGACGACTCTGTTTAACAGGATGGGCCTTAGACCGGCTTTGTTATGGACACTTTTGGACTAGAGTGAACAATGTGATAAAAGATTGAATGGATAGGTCTGGTGATACTGTGTATTTTTCTTATTGTCAAACATTATCATTCATTCATCTTTTATTTAAATCCTCTGAAAATGAGGAAGAACTACATGTTGAGGCACACTAAACAACAATAAAGACAAATAAAATCAATTTAAGGGTGAAACCATTAATAAAGACAGGATTAGGCACCTTAATAGAAGGTTAAGGGCAGGACTAAAGGATTAAACTGAATTCTAAGTATTAAGAGCAAAGCATGGTGCAAAAGTATCTAAGGCACCCTGGGAAAACTTTTTAAATTAAGGTATGATTATCAAATAATTGGACTACAAAGACAAGTATTGACAAGTGTGATCAAGTATTGTTTTACTTAAAGATTCTAATGTGTTCTATCAACTCAGAAAAATGGAGCTGAAAAAGCTATTCTGGGTTTTTAAGTTGGCACAACTCATTTTTAGCAGCCTTTCACTGTTCAGTCCTACAGTGCAGGAGTTACACCAATAAAGTGATGACGACAAACATCTGTATTCGCAATTTGCTAATTTTCCATTGTAAATATCTGCAAAAGCGTCCAGTGTTTGGACTGCTGTAGAACAGCGGATCTCAACTGGTCTAGCCTCAAGACCCACCAGTCCGCCTTACGACAAATCGGACCCAAATTTCCAAAAATATTCAACAATGCATGTTTATTTTAATAAATAATGTTGCAGTTTAAAGCATGATTGGACCAAAATACATGATATGGAAAAAGAAAAGGGACAAATCTGTAAAGTTTTATACCCTCTTTCCCCATTATTATGTGAAAATGTTTGCCAATTTTTCAGAGTTCTTGAGAAATTACTTCATTTTCATGGGAAAAGTAACTTTTTCATTGTAAGAAAATATGACTGATTGGTTGAAATATTGATCAAACATTTAAATTTACCCAATTTCACAGTAAAACAGAGTATTATAATAATAAGGACTTGAGGACTTTTGCTACCTTTTTTTTTTTTATACAGACGCCTAGTTGCGACCCACTGAAAACTTTTCCATGACCCACTTTTGGGTCCCACCCACCTGTTGAGAACCACTGCTCTAGAGCACAGACAATCCAGGCTTTGACCAGACTTTCAGATCAGCCTTAGTCAGCACTTTAACATGATGTTAAAAGGCTGATTTTTGTGTCAGTTCTACTAAAACTTTACTCTAAAATAAATGTGAACAACTGAAACTGTATTAAACTGAATTTCTTGAGAGTGACGAACACCTTGACCCATGGGCGTAGCACAGGGGGGGAAAGGGTACTGATTACCCGAGCCCACAGTAGGGAGGGCCCTTTGGGAGCCTGAAATGAAAAGTATGAAATTTTTTTTTCTTATATTAATTAGTGTCATTATTGAATCAAAAGCAACTAAATTAATTGGTCAAAAGGCAGAAATTTGTATCAAATAGAGTGAAATAAAATGCCAGGGGGCCTGCTCCTCCCTCAAAAATGTCCACATGGTACAGTCCAGCACTGCAAAATAATGCAATTAAATGTAATTTAACCACTGTAAAAATATTGCTCATAAATCCAGAAATTAAGGTTCAAAATAAATTTAAATGCATAGATATTTGTAAAAATTACACATTTATGCTTGGCTAGATGGTCAAGGGGAATCCTGTGTGATATTCTTTCCTAGGGCCCAAAATCCCTAGCTACGACCCTGCCTCAATCAGCTCCAAACTGGAAGATACAATACTACCACACTGAGTCAGACTGCTTCCATTCATAAATCCACTGTGCCCTGATACTAGACGGACAAGTTGTCCAGTCAAATGTCCTAATTAAGCCACAGCCATAGCTTGATTTAACTGAACATCTGAAACTGCTGACTGACAATAAGAAAAATATGAAATATACCAAGCCCTTCCTTTAAGCCCCACAGCTCTGTGAGTTGTGTTAAGTTATTAGAGTATGCTGCTGCTGCTGCTGACGGTCAGTGTGAGATTTAAACGGACACCTCAGACTGAACATGTAAATACGTGGGTGTTTTTGAGCCGTTCAGAATGAAAAATACAAACAAAAAGAAAAACTCTTGCTGTGTAGTAGCATGCATGCCAGCCAGGTAGATTAGAAATGTTTCCTTTTTTTTTACTTCTGCTTTTTGTTTGATTTTTATATGTGATGTTTGAAATGAAATACAGTTTCTTTGGTAACTTAAAAATGGATCTCAATGGAGTGTTTCTTCATAGGAAACAGTATTAAAGTCTCTTCTGTCTGCAGATGTAACTATCATCTTAACGGTGACCCGTTCATGTTTAGTATCAATAGAGACGAAGTTATAAATAATCAATGTCCTTTTCTCAAGCTTGATACTGAAATAGCGAAGCATGTGAGCACAATTATAACTGAACATCCTTTATTTTAAACTCATCACTGCTCAGTTTGCTCATTTATGTGGTCATGACGCATCACTTTCTGCAACAAATATCGCAGTGTGCATCAATAGTTTTTCTCTTCGGTGTACCAGCTGGTGACACAACGGCGGCCATTGTTGATGTAGCGTTTGGCGCAGGCGGCTCCGGCTCGGCCCTGCGTCCTCACTGATAGTAGCCTCAGATGTTACAACCTCTTCTTTCATTGCAACATTTCACGTCACATCAACACTGGACAGATGTTAAACAGAGATTAATATATAACTGTAAAGTCTGAGCAGGTTTCTGGTTTGTTCCCCTCCTGAGCCAGCGTTGTTGACTCCAAACGAGGCGGCACATCACCTCCAGTGACTTTTGTAAAGCCACTAAAATGTGCCGCTAATACTCTTGATAGTAAAACTTGAAAAACAAATATGACGGCTTCATTTTTCATGTTTTGTTTCCTTTTTTCATGACGATGATGATGTTTACTTTGTTGATTATTTAATAAAGTATTGAGCTGGAATCCAGGTCTGCTGTTTTCATGTTTGACTAAGAGGCTCACACACTTCACTAAAACAGCCTTTGTTCCCCCCAAATGAAAAACTCCCCGTCTGTCGGCCAACTAACCAAAGACTGGCAGTAAATTCACGTGGGACATAAAATAGTTTAATGCGCAGCCACACAATAGCCCGCCACTGCAGATGGCCTTTTGGCTTCCTGTCAGCAGGGCGGGGGCTGCGCTCCATCTGAGCGTGTCTCTGCAGTCAATCACCCCCCTCTCTGCTGAAACCACAGGTGGAAACTCTGTGATGCTGCCTCGGCTCAGCAACGCTCTCCTCTCAGGATGACAAACTTCAGAGGGAAGAGAGTTGGTGGAATAAACAAAGGAAAGAGAGCAGGTTTTATGTTCAGCAAGCTTGGGGAATATTTTGGTTATTTGGCTTCAATAACCCCAAAAAAAGAGCTTAACAGTCAAAGGAAGCTGGTTATCAACTCCATAACCACAACCAGATGTTTTATATCAGAGACTTCCCATCAATGGGTGATGTTTCAGCCTATAACCATTCCTGACGTCTGTGTTTTTTTGCATATTTGTCACACTTGAATGTTTCAGAAAATCAAACACATTTTAATATTTCACCAAGATAACCCAAGTAAATAAAAAAATGCTGTTTTTAAATGGTGATTTATTATGGGAAAAAGCCATCCAAACCCACCTAGCCCTATGTGAAAAAGTAACTGCCCTGTCTGGAAAGGGTTATAAAGCCATTTCTAAGGTGTGGAACTCCTGCAAAGCATGGTGAGAGCCATTATCCACAAATGAAGAAAACTTGTAAGAGTGGGAGCTTCCCAGGAGTGGCAGGCCTACTAAAATAACTCCAGGAACACATCGACGACTTAGCCAGGAGGTCCCAAAAGAACCCAGAACAACATGAAATGGTGGATTAACCATCACTTACTCTATGAACTTCAATTGCATATTTATATGCATGAGGCTGTGCTGGGTAAGCTTCCTGTATATTAATGAAATCTTATGTTGGAAATCTCCTTTAGTTTTCAGCTTTTCTCTTCCAGGTGGATTTCTTATCAGGTTCTGAGCTGGGTAAAGTTCACTTATTTTGCTCCCAGGACCCATAATAACTTAAATAACCCCTTGCATCTGAAAAAGCTAGTCACATAAGATAATTTTAATGCTATGTTAAAAGACCATTTAACTGAAAAATGTGATTTCTTCATTTAGCTTTTTTATCCTTTTCATTGTCTTTCATGTTTGTTGTATTTTGATGTTCCTCTTATTTAACTGCATGAAATTCATGTTGTTCTGGGTTCTTGTGGGACCTCCTGGATGAGGCATCGTTGTGCTCCTGGAGTTATTTTGGTAGGCCTGCAACTCCTAGGGAGGTTCACCACTGTTACAAGTTTCCCTCATTTGTGGATAATGGCTCTCACCATGGTTTGCTGGAGTCCAAAAGCCTTAGAAATGGCTTTATAACCCTTTCCAGACTGGGCAATTACTTTTTCACATAGGGCTAGGTGGGTTTGAACGGCTTTGTCTCATAATAAATGAAATCACCATTTAAAAACAGCATTTTATATTTACTTGGGTTATCTTGGTGTAATATTAAAATTTGTTTGATGATCTGAAACATTCAAGTGTGACAAATAGGGCCAGGTCTCCCTTGAAATAGATCTTATCTGGTTAAATGAAGGTTAAATTTAAGATAATAATGATTAGTCTAAGAGCCTGTAGGCCTCAACTGACTCAGTAAAGGTCAGTGTTCATGATTCAACAATAAGAAAGAGACTGGGCAAACATGGCCTCCATGGGAGAGTTGAGAATGAATGCATAGATTAAGGTTTATAGTATCACTTTATCATCCCAAGTGCACAATTTATCTGATGACAACTCATTTTCTGTCCTTATTTCCATTTCTCATGTGGCTGTATGACAGTTTCAGGCATGCTGTAGTATTTCAGCTGCATCCCCAACAGAATACATTTGAGGCTTATAAAAAAAACAAATAATACGTGATTATAATATAAGCATAAGTTCAGACAGGACACAGAAACCCCCCAGCCTGCTTCTTTCTGGCCTAAAGTTTTAGTTGCACCCTCATATTCACTTTTCTGCAGCCAAGGAGTCGATTACTGCCAAACTAAATTTCATTGTATTTGACATGCAGTAATTTTAACATATGCATCACTTTATCAATATGCACTGTGCTTTTGGAAAGTCAAAGCATTCTGCCTGGCTAACCCCGGGATTGTACAAGCAGAGCTGCCAACACCAAGCAAAACTAAAGATTGATTTTGGAATAAATGGTTCAGTCTATGATGACAGTGTTCCTGGCTGAATTTTTACACCTAAGGATATATCAAGGAGTTACAAAGAAAGTCATCCTTTTAGTTTTTACTCAGCAATCAGCTTCTTTCACTGACCTCTCTCAACATTTCCTATTTTTGACTGCCTCAGCCATATGACATGAAAGCCTTCAGGAACTATTTTGCAGTGCTTTACGTGAGTGTTTTCCTGTGTTGTTGCTCTATTTTTGACAGACTGTAAATTTCTGATGCTTACTCTCACAGACCGTCTATCTGAGATACCGTCTCTGTCAGAGCGCAAGTGCCATAATGTACCAGTACAAAATATTACCAGCTTTAGATTTTTCAAATTCAACTTCATTTATAAACAAACTTCATAAATAAAACAGAGAAAATGATCAGCGGTCTAATCTGAGATCAAATTATGTATAGACCCGTTTTAGAAGTAGTTACACGAACGTTTGTTCACTTTAGCTTCATTAGCTTTAGCTAAAACTAACATAGCTACTGCATGCTAGCTATGTAATTAACGTTACTACAGAAGTTAGCTGTAGCACTGCGAGGTTTAGCAAGTATGGCTAAAACTAATGTAGCAATGTGGAGACGTAGCTTACATAGCTGTTTTGTCAGCTTAGCTTTAGCTATGTTAGCTATGTAGCTATGTTACATGAGCTACGCTTGCTGCATTGTAATGTTTTCATGGAGGACAAGGTTTTATCTGCTAGCAGACTATGTACTCAGCTTTATTACATTTTGAAGGTCAGGTTTTTAATTTTTAACTTTTGTTATCCTAACTGTTACCTTGACCCTCACCCTAACCCTGAACAGAAGCTCAATTTGATTTTATTTAGAAAATTTTAGTGTGTATTTCTGTACTAAAATAGATGGGGTTAACTAATCTCCCCCTTTTGGTGCACTCTGATATTCCACTATTTTGCATTCAATGCATTTATACCATTTTTTTTTCATTTATGATGTTTGTACTGTTTTAAACTGAGGGGAAATGTCTTTCTGTTTGATTGCAGCCCTGTTTTTATTTTAAAAGGCAACAAGGAACTTTGGTAAAAATGATCTTGTCATGGATTAAAAAGGAAATTAGGGAACAGGAAATGATTAAATGTTTGATATCAAGAGGTGCAGATGACATTTGACTTCACCACTGAGCTGTCGGTGAGTTTCCTTTTTTGTTTTTTTTTTTCCCATTTTATTTTTCTTTTATCTCATCAAGTGTCTTGGCCCAATAGACATTGGTTACTTAAAGTTAATTTAAATGCTTTTAGCTTCTGGTGCAGGGTATGTGTCACCTGAAGCTTACTTTGAAACTGATCTACAGTTTCCACAATGAAGGACTAACTTACCGTCTTAAATCCTTCTTAGAGCCACAGCTTTGTCCAAAGGGGGCGCCAAAATCCACACAAACTAAAAGACTGTTATAGGAGCTTTAAGATTACATTGTATAGTAAAATGTAAACAAGGGCATTTAAAGAAAATTCAAATACATGAAAAATTAAGTATTTAATATTTTTAGAAATCATTGATCTCCTTCACTTGCTGGTTAGCTAGGAGTAGCATAAAGACTAGATATAGGACAAAAGTGCTAGGCTTGATCTGTAGCCAAGATCCATTTACCATCAAATTTACTATTACTTAATACACCTTAGTGGCTGAGTGTGTGTTGTTGACATTATGTATTGCTCCTATTCTTGGTCAAATCTCCTTGAAAAAGAAATTTCTGACCCAGTGGGCCCTGGCTAAATAATGGCTAAGTAAAGCATATTTTCACTGCTGTGGTTGCATATGATGGAAAGAAAAATGTTTTCTTTTAGCAATAATAAAAAGATGCTTTCAATCGCAGCCATGTCTGTTATACCAGCGAGTTTGAGTGGTTTTCAGCATTAACAGATTCATTCAGCTGTTACGGTGAAACACACGTCTGCCATAAAACTAAGACTCAAATGACTTTTCAGTCAAAGCAGCTTACTTGGCGAGGCCCAGTGCGTCCGTCTGCTGTCTCAGTCTGATGGTATTGGAAAATGATTATTTAAAATGGCATTTATAATCTGCTCACAATGCTGGACTGAGGGCAGCCGGGTGAAAACCATATGGCACTGGTCCAAGTCAGGGTCAGTGTTATAGGCTTGGGACACGTCAGAGGGCAGAGAGGTGAGGGAGCTGAAGGCCAGGAGGCTTTTGATTTAAAAAAAAAAAAAAAAGAGAAAAGAGGATGGATGAAATGACTTTAAGAGGAATCACTGCAGATGGCTGCAACAGCCTGACTGAGTCCTTTCCAGCTTTCTCCTGTCCTCTGAGGACACAAATCACCCAGCGATCTGCCTCTGTGTCACACTTCTATAGTGTGCTCCCGGTGGCTTTCTGAAAGCCTCTGCTGCTGCTGTTTGCTGCCTTTTATCTGCCCTCTGGGATCTGATGTGCTTCAAAACCCCCTCTGCTAATGCTCCTATAGAAAGTATCCAGAGACACGATCAATTCAAGCTGTGTTTTGAAGCTGATGCGGCTCCTCTAGCTCATTTTTTACATTAAATTATCACAATTATCTTTATATTTCAGGACTAAAAGAGTATTTTTAGTCCAAGCTTTAACAGCACAAATAAAGTTTTAGGAATTACTCACACCGCATGCTTATGCCATGAACATCCATCCCAGATGTATGTCCCTTTAGATAAAAGCATCTGCTAAATAATGTAAAATCTCTGTTCACCTATTTTACTTTGTAGCAGCTGGCCATGAGGCCCTTTAGCTAACTTGGACTTCTCATCATGACAGCTAGCCTACCTGATTTTACTCTACAGGTCCTGTCAGTATGATAATCTGAGCTAGCCAAGCAGCAGCCACGGGCTGAGATTGAAACATGCACAGAAAAATCACAACACTGAACTTTCACTTGTCAGTTTGTAATGTGTTCCTATTTGATAAACCAGCAGTCTTAGCATTAATTCACATATATATATATATATATATATATATATCAGTGTTGCAAGCATCTGTGCTGCATTGTTCTGATATTTCAGAAGGTAAATATAGGGATGGGGACTGTTCAAAACTGGCACATGTAAGTGTTTTTAATCTGTGAGGATATGAGATATGGAGCTTGAAAATGGGTTGGTCCCTATTAAATCAGGGTATACAGATACTGTTGTCCAGATTCTTGGGCTTGACTCGTTCAAATTTTTCCATACAGTCTGACTACAGGCCACAGCTTTCAGATGCCCATTTTTGCAGACCACTACTGTGAGACCCTGCGACTTTCAAGACAGAAATACATCATAAAACTCAAATTGGATTTAACTTCTGGTTAGCATTAGTGTATGGGTTAAGGTAAGGGATATGATACAAAACGTTAAAAGTCAAAAACACAATCTTCACAACCTAATAACAAAATGTTTAATAAATCTGAGTTAACAGCCTGCTTACAGGAAATAAGCTTGCCCTCTATGATAACAATACATGGCGGCTAATTTAGCTAAAGCTAAAGCTAATGGAGCTATGTTAGCTACTTAGGAAATGCAGTTAAAGACCTTTAACAGTCTCGAAAAACTCATAAGCCCATGTTTTATTAGCATAAAATAGCTATGTAGCTCACATAGTTCAAGTTAACAAAGCTATGTTAGCTTATGCTATATTTGATAAAGATAGCATTGCTATGTTAGCCATGTTATCTACATAGCTAATTTTGCTATGCTACCATTAACCATGTTTTCTCAAACTTAGGTTGCCAAAGCTAAAGCTAATGTAGCTACACTGGTTTACATAGTAATATTATCTATGTAGTTGACATAGCTACGTTAGCTGTAGCCAAATCAGAATCAGCTCACAAGGAACTTGCCTCTGGTTGAAGCTAACAAAGCTAAAGCTAGCTATCGTTAGCATGACTGCTTCAAATGGATCCATATATAATTTTTTTATCTATAATATAATTTACTTTATGAAAAAGGTCAATTACCAAAAAACAAAAAACCTTCTAAAATGGCAAATATTGTACTGGCAAATTACGTCACTCCAGTCCTGGCAGATGCAGCATCCAGCAGTGGTGTCTGCAGAGATCTGCATCCTGCAGTAAGAGTCCTCCCAGCTATTTAGCTTTCTATCTAGTAAGCTAGCTACTGACGTAGGGTTAACTGTTTTCCTTTAACTTATTTTTGTTTGGTAACCTCTTTCTTCTGTTCCATCTTCTCCTCTAAATCAGGTCACTTTAGGCTTGAGAAGGCCAAAGCTGGAGAGGGCAAAAGTCCAAACTCCAAATTTTAAAACAATAATCCATAAATCAAAATAAAACGCTGACTTTTTTATGCAGCCCCTGGTTTGCAATACTAGGAGATAAGTAAATATAATAAAACAGGCCTTAACCATTTTTACAGCATACATTTTCAATTTAAACCATCAAAGTTTGAGGTAAAGGACGCTCCTAAACAGTAACAGGTTAAATAAAGATATCGTGCAACAGATGAGCTGTAGAAGTAATAACATCATCAGATATCAGGGTCAGCCTCCACTGTGGCATTCTTTACAGATCATAAGTCGAGTTTGGGACCTTGGAGAGCAGAAGCCTGCTGGCACGTCCTGACTAAGTGAACAGATGGTTCACTCAGCCATGCACCCATAAGTAGCGGGCGAAGGACAGCGCCGAAGGGGACTCCAGAGGACTCTTAGGGGACGACTAATTCTGTGAAGAGCAA
The DNA here is from genome assembly GCF_018320785.1 of Cheilinus undulatus. Classification (NCBI taxonomy): domain Eukaryota; kingdom Metazoa; phylum Chordata; class Actinopteri; order Labriformes; family Labridae; genus Cheilinus; species Cheilinus undulatus. The sequence continues at coordinate 13,790,619 of NC_054880.1, read as the reverse complement.
TCAGAGGTCTCATTAAAGCTTCATGAAGTGCTTCAACTTGAAGGCAATCTCATATCCACATTCAATTTCAGCTGACACATTACATATGGCAAGTAGCTATGTGAAATATATGATGGTTAAAGATCCTAGAAGTATAAAAACAAAGTAAAACAAGCTCCACATACATAAGAGAGAACATGTGTTTGTTAAGAGTTAAGTATTTTACATTAATTATATATTGTATTAACTCTAATACATCATTGTTGTCATGTTTGATGGTGCAAGTGAACAGTAGCTAGAATGCTAGCTAAAATCTTCTAGCATTTCAACTTTCTTTGATTTGGACCTTTGGGAAAATTTCAGAAAAATATCAGACACCACATATGGCTAGCTAGCTGTGTCTTATTGTACATAGTATTTTGAGTTGAGGAAGGTGTGATGTCATATCTACATGACTTGTTAGCTTTGTCCTTCATACTTTATCAAATCTTTTAAAGGAATAATAAACACCAACAAGGCAGCATATCATTGCCATTGTTGACCATGAAACTACGTGTCATTGTTGACTTTTGTTTGATAAACTCTCAAATCACCCAAACTTTTGTGTAAATGGTAAAGTTTGGTGTGGCTGATGCAGACTGACTCTGTCTCAGTCAAGCTAGCAGTTTCTCTCTGTTTCCAGTTTTTATTCTAAACTCTAGCTCTTTATTTGAGAAAATAATCTAAACTCGCTAAAGCTGTCATATAAAACAAAAAAAACAAAAAAAAACTTTGATCCATGAATTGTAGCTGCTTAATTTTTTTCTGTCATTCCAATATTGCTATCCATGTCCTTGTGGCCCTTATGGAAGAATTTCTAGCCAGCCTGGGACTTGGGTAATTTTCCAGAGTATTTAAAGATGAAGTTAACACCAGTAACTCTGATACTGAACATCTTTAATTCATTTTTAAACCTTTTTTGATCATTTCTGCCGCTAGCAGCTAATGCTATCCACCATATTGCTTTGTCACATGGGCTGTGACAACCAATGGCAAGCTGTTCTGTTTTCCCGTCATGCTTTGCCAAACTTTGCTCTCAGATCATGCAGATGATTCCCTGAATATTCTCTCATAATGGAGATAAAGAGAGACAGAGAGCCTGTGATGTGGCCCTCTGTGTCACTGCAGACAGGAACCACTTTGACTAATGGTTAAAATACAGCCAAATTTAAAAAAAAAAAAACACACAAGGAGCTTTTTGTAAATAAATCAATCTTTTCAAGACTTTTTGTCCCACATAAAAATCTTAAGTTTTCATTTACATTCATTTTTTTTCTTTTGTCTTATAGTCGCATAACTTTTTAAAAATGCAAGTACACGTATTCTAATAATAGGGCTAATAATCTCACCCTTATCTTTATATTGCCTAATCTATACCAACATTTGTCTTTAGGTCTTGTTTTGTATTTTAGTGTACAATTACTGTTGCTGTCTGTGTCACTGTTTTATTTCTGTTTTTATGTACAAACGCCTAACCAATTGTTGTTGTTTACCCTGAAAACCGCCTCCCTGCGGGAGGGGTCCCTGAAATGTCGAGCGTTTTTTAAAGCGGCTGCTGCGCCGTGGTACGAGGCGGCAATGACGTAGAGGTGCTTCGGTGAACGTCACAGCAGAGCCCGCCCACAAGTCCATCACAACCCCAGCTCCCCAAAAACGCGTAGAGTACCTCACAATCTCTGTATATTAACATGTATAATGTACTATAAAACGGAGGGGGGAGAATATGGTTCCGTCATCAAAATAATTCCCCCTAGAAAATACGTTTCAATGGTTGGTTCCACAATGTTTCTTCAACGGTAGAGCCGTGTTGTAGAACTCAGGATATTCCGACAGCAACATTATGAGCTCCTCCACTGTTTGCTTTGACCCGCGAAGCCTGCCATTTCCGGGTTCTCTCCCTCCTTTGATGTGATTGGCTGCTGCCAGGTGGCTGCCGCCAGAAAGTTCAACACACTGAACTCCGAGTGGCAGGGTAAAATCTGTGCACGTTGACGTGGGCGGCAACCACTTCTGGGTCCTACCGCTGCAGTTAAAACATTAAAATGACTGGAGGTAGTGAGTTGCCGCGCGGCGGTGTGAAAAGGACTTAATGGTTATTTTGTGCACCCCACACCGAGACTGTGGTCCTGAAAGCAGGAGGCCAGGGTTGGACTTTGACCCTTGTCACTTTCCCACATGTTACCTCTACTTGATCTACTGTTTAGATCAGAGCATGACCCTCAGAAAAAAAACAAGAAAAAAGATGTATTTTATTAATGATACATTTTTTTTCTATGGGGTGTAATTGCTCTTTTTCTTGGAGTAAATGGTCTAAATTCTTCTTCCACCACAGATTAAATATTGTATATGCTCTAACGAGATTAGCATGCTGTCCTTTAGTTACACTACTTTAAAAAAATCGCTTTAAGCGCTCTAGTTTTTGAAATATTCCCTGATTAGTAAGCATTCAGGCTGACCGCATGTCGATTTAGAGTGAGCCAAAGTAAAAAACCAATCTCCCCCCTCATGTTACTGTAATCTCCAGCATGTGACCTCCCCTTGAGCTGATGACGGAGGGATGCTGGAAAACCTGCAGCGCTCACCCAAACCAGTGGCTGGTCTGCCCTGAGAGGATTTAGAGGGAAAAACACAGCAGCTCCGGGCCACATATTATATTCCCACTGGTAAATCCCCTCCAACTCATTACCAAATCCTCACTGCAGGGCTGCTAATCTCCAAAGGGAGACCGAGCAGGTGCCTGTCTTTTTGTAATGGAATTGCTCGGCTCTTTAAGTGATTGCATCAACAATTGCCAGAGCTGATAAATTAGATTAGAAGAAGAAGAATCTTATTTGTGTTGCACAGCGAGGAGAAACTTCATCATAATGCAAAACAAACGTCGCATGAAAACCTATTAGAATTGATTTACATGCACGTACATCCTAACCACTGGATTGATTGCAGTGTTGGGTTTACGTCTGCGAGACTGTCTGCTTTTCATCCACAGGCCTTTCACAGCGAGGAGGGACGAGATTTGAGCTGTCAGAGAGGAAAATGATTTGAAGAATTATGGGAAAATAAAAAGCCTGGCAGCGTGTAGCGGCTGTGAATGTGATGAGGAAACAATGAGGGAATAATTGTTGCAGAGTTGAGAGCGAAAAGCCGCCATCAAAGTAAACCCATCACAGTTTGATGTGAAATTACAAAAGATGCTGAATAAATCTGTGCCACTGGAAAATATTCTGGTTTTCCTCATTTGATTTGAGGATTATGCTTGATGGAAATGTTTGTTTTTGATAATCAGACACGGAGAGGATACTCTGAATATTTAATTTCACTATCCTCGTTTATGAAGCGTGCTTTTAACATCAATGATTAAAGGATTACACAGAAACAAACAAATTCGGTGTATGCTATAATCTGTGTTTCTGACTGAATGTGATGGGCTTACACATGGGGTCAGCGACTAATCTGATTGGTGGAGCTGTAACTGGGAGAAGAGCTGTGGTGTCCAGTTATCAGAGAGCAGCCGACAGTCCCTGCGGAGCGGAAACAACACATCTCCAGCCGCCACAGAAACAGATATCACTCAGCAGCTGTTGTTTGTGACATTTCCACAAATAAATAAATCTCCGTCATTCCCTTGAGCACGAGTTGTTTCTGCAGCTGCGGTGAGGATTCAGATTTTCTTATTAAGGAGAATGTGAACCGTGCCAGGAGGACGTGAGCCCACTGACCAAGTAAGATCTGAATTAGATCACAATTAAAGTTGTTTTTGAGGGCAAGAGAGACGTTTAGAGGACTTCTGCCAGATGTTTGCTCTGGTTTCGCTAATCAGATCTTAAAATAATAAAGACAAACAAAAGTTCAGGAGAGCTGAAGTGATGCTTTAAAGCTGTTGACTCAGTTCACCTTGGTACCACTACCTGAAAGGAAAAGAGCCTTGTGGGTAATGATGAGCTCTTTTAAATTTCAAAATCAAAACCACAAAGACACATTACTTTGGTATCGCTGTTTAAAAACTCCTGTGAGGACTTTGGTAATGAAACAGCCTGAACTTAATACTGAGGTCTCTCCAGTTTAATAATTCTATCAACAAAAATAGACCAAAAATGTCTGACAACTTTTAATCCATGAGGAAAATGAGACCTAGGGTCTGTTGGAATAGTCCATTTTTCTTAGGAGGTTCCTAACTGAGTGAAACGACCTGGAAGTATTTTAGTGTCGGCCATGATAGAGGGCGTTTGAAATCTCCAACTGAAAAGAAAAGGAGCTTCATTACTTCCTTTATCATCTCCTTTAGCCTAGGAAACACTGGACCATCCTTTACCAAAGGAGAGATGATGAGACGACCCACAGTTCTTTGCATAAACTTCATTTAAAGTGATGCACCTGTTGAGTAACCTTGCAAAGCAGATAGATACGCCTGTTTCGTTGTTTCTCACTGGCGAATCCATCTTGCAAAGCTCCCGTCTGAACTGTTAGGACCCAGTTAGAAAGCGACAGGACCAATCGGTGAGGGGGGCAGTGCTTTCAGGCGCGGCAGAGTCGTGACGTAAGCAAGCAGCAACAAGAGGTCGGTGCAATTATGGCGGAAGAGCTTAGCGTGGATGCTGCTAAAGTGCCAGTTTTATCAGAAATTGACAACATTTCTTTGTTAAAAGAAGAACAAAGAACAGCAGTGAGTTGTTTGCTTTTCAAAAATGACAAAAGTTGTGCACTGACATGTCTATAGTTGCCATGTTTCGCCTTATTCCTTGGTAGCTGCTCATGTGCAACTCAGTCGCGGCTACGTCACGTGTTTTGTTGCTCTGATTGGCCTGTAAAAATGTGACAGACAGAACGTTCACCCAATCATACTCCGAGATTTTTTTCAAACCTTCTGCACTTTCCCAAACGCTTTGTATTGAAGGTTTTCCAGATGGATGTGTGAGACAAACCCATCTGGCGTGTCAGGCTACCTGTTGACCGCTCACCAAAACAAGCGCTCAATCTGACTGTAACTTTACCAGCCCTGATTTAAACAGTAAAATTTATTGTCAAACTTACAATTCATGTGATAAACAGACGGAAACAGGGATGAAGAAAAGAAAATATTACAGATATGAAAACTATATTGATTTTGATTTGACATAATTGTGAAATAAAAGGACTTGAAAATTATTTATCTAATCGTATTGACTTTGCAGAGAGTTCAGATTAAGAGAGAGGTTTCTGCTGTTGTAGATGTTCAGCCAGTAACATTCAGACTCATAATACTGGCTGCAGAAGGACAGACCTATTTGTCATCCTTGCTCAAGTCTGCAGTGGTAAGTCTGGTTAGTAAAAATATTAATCCAATGTTAATATTCATGTTGAAACCGGCAGGAAAAACAAAAAGAGGTGACGTTTTAAATGATGATGGATTTTAAAGTTGGCTCAGTAAAACTAATATTAGGGTACAGTAAATAAAACATCATAATGTCTTCAATGTAACTTCATTTTTTTGCTCACAAATACTAATTGAAATTAACTTTTATACTTGTTTTTAAAGGTACAATATGTAGGTCTTTTCCATTGAAAGGCTAAATTAATTAACTATATGTTAAATATATTTTTAAATTTTAAACAGTTTTCAAAGTTGAAGAACTCTGTTATACTTATGGTTGTCTTGCTACCATGACAGCCCCACGATTTGGTTATTACTGCCATGAAAACACTGATGTTATGTCAAAGACTACTAAATAAGAAAGGAGGGCCTGCCATTCTGTGTTACTAGTATTTCAACGAAAAGATAAAATGTATGTGACGTTCAGTGTTTGGGAACTAATACCTCAAAGTTTCTAATAAATACACTCACCTAAGCCTGCTTTATAAGCTCAGCCCTCGCCCTGACCCACAGAGATCATTTGCCTTTGGGACGTCCATGCTCCTTACCCGTGGGGGGAATCAGGCCCTTTCACTTCCTGTGGGTCGTTTGCACGTTGATGTCACCTATGGGTCATTAAGGTCACAGTACGCTCATGTGAGAATCATCAGGAGTTACAAGAATAAAGGTGTGAATTGATGTCGAAGAGCTTGGGTTTTGTGAGGAGCTGATAAGTGCTGCCCCGGGCTCTGAACTGTGTGACACTCACACGACAAACTGAGAGCAGCATTGTACTTACGGTGAAACCAGACGGCTTCAAAAGAGAGGAGAGGAGGAAATACAAGCTCTAATTACCATCAGTTTAAAGAAAACTTTCAGCTGCTTAGAGCATCTGAATGTCAGTTAAGTCGTGCTCAGGCTAGAGTCACAAGTTAATTTGAAGTGTTAAGCATGTTTATTGCTGGGCGATGCTGAGCATCCACACTATTGATATTCGCGTCAGCCATTTTGTTTATTATCCTTCTTCCACGCCGGCTATCTCCTCCTTCATACGTTTTCATATTGACATACCATTTAAACTTTAAAAAAATTCAGTTTCTTTGTCATTCGACTGCTATGACTTTTCTCATTTCAACTTATAATTTTTTAAATATGGCTATTTTCATGCAATTTTCAGCTATTTCTATGCTTTTTCAGCCATTGAATGCAATTTTCAGCTACTTTTAGGCCAAAATCAGCTATTTTTATGCTATTTTCAGCTATTTTGAGCTACTTTCAGCTATTATTAGGCTATTTACAGCTTTTTTAGGCTACTTTCAGCTATTTCCATCCTTTTTTGGGCTATTGAATGCCATTTTTCAGCCACTTTTATGCCATTTCATACTATGTTAAGCTTTTGACAGCTATTTTATTCTATTTTACTTTTATGCCATTTTTACCTCCGCCAAAGAGGTTATGTGATTGGGTGGGTTTGTTCGTTTGTTTGTTAGTTTGTTTGTCAGCAACATAACACAAAAAGTTGAGGACGGATTTTGATGAAATCTTCAGCAAATGTCAGAAATGGCATAAGGAGGAACTGATTAGATTTTGGGAGTGATCTGGATCACTGTCTGGATCCAGGAACTTTTTAAAGGATTCTGTACTATTGGGAGATAGGGCTAATGGCGGACGTCTGCGCTCTCCAGGTGCTTTTCTAGTATGCTACGTTATGCTATTTTTATGCTATTTATAGCTATTTTTGTGCTTTTGGTTATTTTCAGCAGTTCTTCCACAATTCAGCTATTAGCATCCCCACACGTTTTCAGCTGAAATTACAATTTTGATCTAGTTTGCTCTGATCTCTTCAGATGAACCAAACGTCAACACAAAGGAGAGGCTGAGGGCCTGAGTCACTGAGAATGAACCATGTCAACTTATAGCTTGAGACAATGTTGCTAAAAGTCACATCTGCTATGGAGAAAACGAATGGGAATTTTACTTTTAGAATCACACTGTTGAGCTCTATAGCTGCATGCTTGATATTTTTAGTTTGTCAAGGAAAATCACCAAGAAAACAAGGAAAAGGAATTCTGTCTTGACAGTTACAGCAGCTAAAGAAAGACCTGGTAATTTTCCAAGTAGAAAACATGAGTTTGATTTGTTTCTCCTCCACCATCGCTGTTGACAAAGCTGGTATGAAGTCCGGCCCCTTCTTCATTTTGATTGGTCAGTGAGGGAGAACTGACATTAACGAGCGCAGCGCTGCTCCAAAAGTCGAATTGTTTTTAACTGAAAGGGTGGAATGATGGGAGGGAATGATGACAAAACATACTAAATACTAGAAATACAAACTAGAGAAATACTATAAACACACAAGGAACAATGAAAATAAATAGAGAACCTTCAAAATAAAGGTGTAATGCTAATATACATTTATACATGTCTGCCTTTGGGCTTCCGTAGAGAGACATATTGTGTCTGTTTAGAATTTACACAGAAACTTTCAAAAATGTATGCAGACTTTTGCAGAGATGTTTATGATCTCATTTGTTTTAGAAGTTATTTTAATTTTTTCAGTGTTGACTGAAATCTGAAATGTGTGAAACTGAATATGACAGGTGTGACTGCTGCACACTAACAGCTTAATGATAATGTCTAAGAGTGACTTTGTTAAATGAGATTTATCGGAGTGTAAATTATACCAAACAACACAGAACATCCTGTCTCCTGCATTATGTAAATCCCACTTATCGGAGATAAAAAAAATAAAACAGAGTATTACAGAGCAGTGAGATTTGAGGGAATCACAGCAGGGAGTATGTCAGAGGGCAGGGAAAGTGGCGTCACAGTGAGGGCAGGCGGGCTCTAAGTCGCACTAGCAGGTCACTGAGGGGAGAGAGAGATGAAAACTGGCAGAGGACGGAAGAATTAAGCTCCCAGACTTCACTGTTTACTCCAATACCATGACTTCAGTTCACACAGAAACACAGCGTTTCAAAAACATGAGCTAAACAGTTTTTATAAGGGGATAAAACGACATCTGTTTGAAAGAAATTCTTTACACTCCTAATTCAAAGCTTGGGAGAGAATTCTTGTGTTTACAGATGTTTGTGGCCAGCACCGGCATCTTATATGACTCGTCCAAATTGTGAGTCAAGTGAGTCGTTTATTTCTTCTGCCTGGCACAAACCAAAGAGATGCAGCACAACTGTGGGGTGTTGCCAGTTGCTGGAGCTGATGCTGGTACAGATGGTATATCAGCTGCTGCCTGCAGGACCTGGTGATGGCACCCCTGGTACCACCCCAGGTCAAAAGAGTTGCAGCATTTGGTTCTAAATTTAGCCAGTGAACGTTTCATGTACTTATACCAGGATACAGAGCATTGAAATTCTAAAAGCTAAGGATGATGAACGACCTTTCTCAAGTCTGAAAATGAAAGAAAAGGTCGAACCTTAGAGATGAGTCAGAGCTGGCAGTAACAAGACTGCATCACTCTCCACACCTGAGTGGGAAATGACAGAGGGGAGTCAAAGGTCACTCCAAGATTTCCTGGATTTTTCAATCAAAGACAGAAGATCTAAAGGAGCAAAGCTATCAAAATAACATCTATCAAGACTTAGAAAGTTTTTAGACATCAAAAATTTTATGTGATAGACATCACTTACATTTATATCCTCCTGCATGTTCATATAAGAATGTTACCTTTTTACATTTCTACAACATAGTTACAGTTTTTGCTATTAGAACGTTTGAGATAATAATCAGGATCATCTGTTGAAATTATTTTACTTAAAATGTTGGGACAATTTGCTATGGATTTTTTTATAGAGATTTTGGGGAATTTGTTTAGAAGTTATGGGGGAAATTTACCTCAAATTTTTAAATTTGGGGAACTTAAGACGCAAATTTGAGGAATTTGTTGATTTTTACAAAATAAGGAAGTTTTAGGAGATATTAGAGGGAATTTTTCTAGACATTTTCAAAGAATTTCATGGAAATTTTGGGGATATGTTGGAATCTTTGGAGAGTTTCATTAGAAGTTTTGGCGGAAATTTTCATGGAAGTTTGGGAAATGTATTTTTGGGGAATTTGCTTCATACCTTGAAAAATGTACATGAGATTTTTTAAGATTTTTTATTAGGATGTTTAGTTACAAAAAAAGTTTCACTAATACATCTGGGGAATATTTGAAGAATTTCTTGGGTATTTTAAATTCAATATTTCAAAATATTTTTAATAATTTCCAAGAGATGGAGACCTTATAGTGGAACTTTTCTTCATGCTCTGCAGGTTTTTGTGGTGTATCATTAAAAAAAGAAAAATGACAACACCATATCTCATACGACACCATGTCTTACTGACTGCAGCTCCCTGAAAACTGGCCAAAAAATATGCTCTAAAACCATCCATTGCTGTATTTTTTGCATAAACTCAACCTTCAGGAGATTTGAGGACATCATTTTAGTTAAAAAAAAAAAAAGACGACTCCTGTTCAAAGACAAGACTGAGCTTTAAAACTTATCAGGTCCTACTGATCCCTAATAACAGGAGAAACTAGAAATGCTTGGGATGCATTCAGGTCTCTGGAGATTATAGAATCATTTAACTGAATATCATCAGCATAACACTTAATGAGCCTTACAGTTACTGATTAATTTTTCAATAAAGCGGATAAATTAGTCTTTTTTAATGTTATTTGCCTCAGCAGGAGTAACGACAGATTTTGCTGTAATTTATCTGACACTTTAAAATAATTTGCTCATATTTGGTTTGACTGAAACTGAACGATTAGCGCTGCAGTACAGTCTGTGTGTTTTTTATCAAACCAGCTGATCTGACTCAGTCATCACCAAAGGGAGCAGAGAGGAAACAGCTCTTACGCCACAGAGTCCAGAGCCCCTCATTCACAGGACAGTTTGAACGTCTTTACAGTCCGTGTGTGACTTCCTGCCGGGTGGAGGAGTGTCAGCACAAACACCAAGACTTCAGCTGATACTGTAAAAACCCTCTCTGTACAACTGAAGTGGAAGACTTCTGAGTTATCCCCTCCATATTTCCAGGTCTTCCTTCAGAGCACATTTGATAAAAATACATTTTAATCAGTGAATAATGCAGACTAGTCTGGCCAGCGTTACAGCATGCTGTTTGTTCATGTGTGAAGCATCGGGAGAAATTAACACAAAGAGAACTCGCTTCAGTAAATCCTGAATAATTTATTTTCTTCCACAGTCTTCTTTTCTGTTTTCCACTTCTTATTACTTCTGACACGGAATAATTTCCAGTCTTCTTGTTTTGCAACAGCATGAGAAAAGGCACAAAAATAATTCAAAAATATCTTTGAATGTTTCATCTTGATTGCATGTTTGCATTGGGATGTACAATCTGTCATTTACAAAGTGCATATTCTTTATAATGTCATTCCATTTCATTTTGTAGAAATATTTCCAAAAGTCTTTTGTTGCAACAGCAAAATAAAATGAATCTTAACAGTTTCATAACTAACATAAAAAACAACTTTCTCAAAATTTCTTACAAATATACGTAGAAGTTTAATGACTGTCCAGTGCAAATCTTTCTTCTGCAACTCTAAGTAAAGAAAATAGACTCTCCCAGCATCTCTGCCCTCTGTTAACACTGTAAAACCTTTGACAAGAAATATTCAAACACTCCTGCTACTATACAGCTGGTTTTAAAAGCATGATCTCAATTTAGAGATTAACATTGTTGATTTTGTCGTATAAATGAGGCACAATGACAGTCTGATCAGTTCTGATATCAATGCTGTCTCATCCAGTTCCCTCAGATGAAACTGCTGTTGATGACTATATTTTAGTTCGCTGGGACGAGCAGGATAAAACCATCTCGAGACTTCTTGAAATCTGCATTGGCCTGGCCAGGTTTAGACTCCACTGTGACGGTTTTTGGTTTTCCCCGCATGTGGAGCTGCAAGGCAGAGCGGCAAACCTTCACAGGAAACGAGACCTTTTTTATCCTGAAACAGAGAAACACAAACACACTTTTTGTTAGACTATACCAATGAGGTTTACATTTGAACACTTATTCCAATGCTTTAAATTTCAATCTTAAATTTTCCTTTTAACCCTGAATCAACATAAGGGCCCCATCACTTGAGAATTTATTATATTTCAAAAATATTTCATGTATATCAATTCAATGATGGAGGTAAGTTAGTCATGGTAGTTTAATTATTGATGAACTGCCAATAACAAGAACTGAGTAAGAACATCTGTCAATAAAAATCATGGCATAGCACATATGGCACCCTTTATAATTGCTGCTATTGTCATATCTTACAAAATGGGAGGTAAGTTTATGGCCATGGTAGTCTCATTTGTCTTCCAGTTGTTTTGTTGTTTCTCGTGTCCCTCTTTCTGTACCTCTTAGTTTTAATGCCTATATGTTTTGTGTATGATTAGCAGACGGTGAAGCTACATGGTTCAATATGATGGACTGTGGTGGTTTCTGTAGTAGGGTTATTCGTGAAACATTGAGGGAAAAGTACGATCATGAGGCCCAAGGACCTTGACCTTTGACCTTCATTATCTAATAATCCCATTCTTACATCAATGTTGAGATTATTTTAACTGCCAGACTTCGTCTCAATTATTTCTGAAGAGGTCTAGAAGCAGCTGTTGTATTGGAAATTCCATCTCAGCCTCACATTAACCCTAAAATAGGACAAAAGGGACAAAAATATTTTCTTGTACCAGGCTGCTAAAACATTAGTTCTGTTGTACAAATGGGCATTTTAATATGAGACCTAAAACAATGCCTTGGCTGTTGTAGACAGCCTCGAGTGGATGCTCATGGAACTGCAAAATAAGACGTTAGCGCTGTCTACAAATGGGGCTCATATTAAAGTATTCAGCTTTACAATCAAAGTAAACATGATTCAAGACTCTCGTATATGTCGCTGATTTTCCGGTTTATATCAAGACTTGGGCGTACATGTGTACTATGCAGACATTTTTATATAAAAGTCAGGATATTAGCTGCATTCTTCCAGCAGTGGTGATAGCGAGCCAAGGTAAAAACAGTCCTTTCCTCAGAACTGCCAAACTTGAGCAGTCGCGTTTCTTTTTGGGCGGTAAAATCTCCCAAAAATACCTGGTTGAAATCACAACTTAAGTAGCCAAAAGACACCACGTTCTCACTGCCACATAACTCGTCAGTTTGTCTTTATGTTTTCACTTTATATGCTATCCTATATCATTTCAACTGCACATCACATCGCTGACACATCGTTAACCTGAGAGCAAATCTTTATGAAGGTAAAAGGAGATTTTATCTCATTTTATTGGCAGTTTCCTGTTGATCTCTTCACACTTTGTTCTGCTGCTGGATGATTCTGCCTGTTCACAGCAATAACATGAGTGAAGGTGTTTTGGCGTCACACATCTGATCTCTCTGCTGACAGCTGGAGCCAGAAAGTGTGACTGTGCTTGCTGTACAGGCCACTCGCTGCACTGTCAGCTGAAGATGATCCGCTGTGAAGTGGCTGCTTCCTCTTGGCCCTCTGAAATCCTGCAGCCTCTGCCTGGTCACACTGCTCCACCAAACACACATCTCAGAGTTTTGCATACAAAGAATCTAAACAATGAATCCATCGACGTCACAGCCTGAGTCCCAGGAGGACACGTCTGATATTTCTGCTTGTGACGATATTTCTCCTCAGATTGGCTCGTCTGCACTTTGTTTGAACCTGACGTGAAGGCTTTAGAAAGCAGATGCAGAGCCCAGCAGCTATTTGTGGACGCCTTTGAATGTTGATAATGTGACTGATAAGCGGGGCTGGCTCGTGCTTGTAAGCCAACCTGGCAACTGTCTGCCAACTCTGGCAACAACAACCTAAAGTAAGTGTCAGAGTCCTGTTCTTCACTCAGTGACTGCTCCTCTTCAAAAACATGGCTGAGAATCACAGCGAAGGAAATCTCACTGCTAAAAAGGTGAATTTAATTTATGCAGATTACATAATCCGTTACTGTTATGCAACAGAGCTGGCAATCTGGTTTAGTACAGTAGATTGAGACAGCAGGTAAGAGCATCAGACTGATGAGCCAAAATTTAAGAATTAGAGACAGAAGAGGTGCTCATTTCTCTCACTTCAGTATAAGTACCAAAACCATGAGCTTTAAAAGCTTCATATCAGGTAAAAATCCTTCAATTTGAGTCTCACTGATCCAAGTGTGCTTTGTTTGACAAGTTAAACTTTGTCTACATGTAGAATATTTATATTACTTTTAGAATTATCAATATTTATGCATGAATGCAGATTAAACATCTGTGGAGGGTTTTCAATGCATATTTTTTCAGTGAGGTTTGATAGTTTAGCCCAAACCTAGGATTCATGTTCCTCCCATGAGCCATAAAATGAATCTCCAGAGCTAATACTAAATAGAACTGCAGCCACTAGTCTGTATTGGAAGTTGTTTTGTGTCCTTGTTTCTCTCAGTTTTTTTATGCCTCTCCATTTATTCCACCTTCTCAGCCCACAGTCACAGCAAATCACCTTGAGTCTGACTCTTCCCGAGGTTTCCATCTAGTTGGACCCCTTCTGCAGCTATAACAGCCTCCACTCTTCTTGGATGACTTTCTACAAGCTTTTGGAGTGTTTTGGTGGGAATTTGTGTCCATTCATTCTGAAGACAAGGTCAGGCACTGATGTTGGATGAAAAGAAAGGTGCTCCATGGGGTTGAGGTCATCAAGTGTTTCCACACCAAACTCATCAAATCATTTCTTTAAAGTCCTTTCTTTGTGCACTGGAGCACAGTCATGTTGGAACAGAAAAGGGCCTTTGCCAAACTATTTCCACAAATTTGGAAGCATAGCACTGTCCAAAATGTCTTGGTATGCTGAAGCGTTAAGACTGCTCTTCTCTACAGATAGGGGCCAAACCCTGAAAAACAGCCCCATACCATTATCCCTCCTTCACCAAACTTCACAGTTGGCACAATGTAGTCAGGCAGGTAATTTTTTAACCATTTTGTATTGCCTGGACTTGCTCTCTTAAAAAGCCTGTAAACATCAACCCTGTGGTGCAATCAAGTTTTAAACATACTTTTTTTAGGACAACCTGTGCTGTAAGAATATGTGTGCTGCTGTAATGTTACTTAAATTTAAGTAATGGGACAATAGAGACAAAAGAAACAACTAAACAGAAGATTTTTATATGTGACACACTGTAAACACTAAAGCAGACTTTTTTTTTCCACACAAACTTGTTTTCCCTCCCTCTCTTGGGGACCAAAAAGTAAAAAAAAAATCTGTAACTAAAAGTCTCCAAACTATTCACATTTTTACAAAAAAATAGTCCTTGCGATTCTTTGTGTTAGCTTTGTTTATGCTGTTATTCAAAGCAGTTCCTGTCTGCAGTGAAACAGAGGGCAACATCACAGGCTCCCTGCATCTCTTTCTGCATTATAAGCTGTTCAGGCCGTCTACTGATCAAAGTGTTAAGGCATACGCAGTTTGACAAAGCATGATGTGGTGGCCGATGCTAAGCTGGCAGCAGGCACAATCAAAAATGGATAAATCCCCCCCCACACACATTTAACATTGGATACACTGGTGTGGATATAATTAATAAATGCCTGCGAAAGTCACCCAAGTTCTAGGTTTGCTAGAAAAGCCTTAGTAAGGGCTACAAAGCCACTGATAGCGTCATTAGAATGGCAAAACAGAGGTCTTCCATAGTGAAAAAAAGTTGCTATGACTTATCTTCCAAAAGTTATTTAACTTTAAATAACCTGTGTCTCTTCTTGTACACAAACTTTGGTCTCAAAGGGTTGATGCCAGGGAAGTCTGGAACTCTAGCAAAGGTGGCATCCATCACAGAACCACGCTTGGAGTCACTGAGCTCTTCAGAATGGAGACTGCATGGCTAGGTGATTGATGTACACACCTGTGGCAACAGGTCTGATTAAAACAGCTGAGTTCTGGCGTGCTGGTAGTCGAGTGGTTAAGGCGCATGCCATATACGCAGGCGACCCGGGTTCGAATCCGGCCCGTGGCACTATTTCCTGCATGTCTCTCCCCTGTTTCCGACTCTATCCACTGTCCTATCAAATAAAGACCAAAAATAAATCTAAAAAAAAAACAAAAAAAAAACAGCTGAGTTCAATAGTGTGGCTGGAATACTTTTGTCCATATAGTGTAGTTTAAAGATGATTTCTATCTGCTCTATTTTCACTACTCTTGCATTTAATTTTTTTTCACTTTACCAATACTTTTAATCATACTTATGAAGTTTACATATATTAAATTAATTTCTCTGAGTAATTTTTGTACTTCCCTGGTCTGAAAGGTTCAAAAACATTGGACTAAACATTGTTCTATGTACAATTTTTATGACTGGCATTTTACATATAAGGTTTGGTTTAACAATTCTAAGAAAATACCAAGCTCTGATATACAACATAAGAGTTTTGTTGATAAATGTATTTCATCAGTAATGTTTGCAGTAAAAAAGGCTGTTCTTGTCTCATGCAACTGAATGCAACTGAATGCAACTTCATCGGACACCCTAAGGCATTGGTTTCAGAGATTGAAAATAACTTTGAAGAAGTAGTCTGTCTTTATGCTGATGATCTAGTTTGCCTTAACAGCTCATACAGCGTCATCAATATTATTTTCAGTCAGTTTCATAGCCAGCTCCTCACTGAAGCTTTAAAATGTACTTAATTTCCACTTAAACTACAAACAGAGCTGAGGACCAGCCCCTTGCTGTAAATAGACATAATTTGAATACTGCAGGTTTTTAATGCTTCCTTTTCAGGAGCAGATCTGACAGTCTGAAACAGCATGACCTCAGTAAATCCTGCAGAATACATAATCATCCTCTGTTAACACGTCTCCCCCTATTATTCCAACCAGCCTCCCTTACATACATATGCAATAAGGGGAGATCTTGCAGGCGCTACAGCCTGCTGCGTCTGCTTGATAAAAACAGCACGAGTTTTTGGGGCAGAATCCATCACATTTGGTGCACAATTTAAGGCAATGTGGCCCCTCTGCATCTTTACCACTTCCTACTTTGCATTTCCTCCAACAAGACACAGACAATGAGGAATGAAACAGACATCTGGTACATTCAGAATAGGGAAAGGACATTTTAAACAGATTCTACTTGTTAATAAAAAAACCAAACCTGATGCTGATTATCTGAAGAAAACAAGCAAGCTCTAAAAAGTAAAGAAAATGAGATTTTAGTGTTGATTACATTAGAAAAAATCCTCAAAATGAGGCCAATTTCAAGCTCTACATTTTTACTCATAGTGTTTTCCGTCTTTGTGTTAGAGATATTGAACTTTGTTGTTTCCAAATCTGTCCCAGCTCATCCTAAGCCACTCCAACAGGTGTGGCCTTGCCTCATGTTTTTCCCCACTTGGCCCCTCATCACCCCAAACCCCGCCTTTCTAAACCCCTTAAACCAGCTGTCCGGAGCTGCTGTGGCAGACACAAACCCGACACACAAACCCACTGACCTCCACAGGGTTTTGATTTGTGCGCGATAACTGATCTCATCGTGTCTGCCACCACAAGAGAAACCCAACACCGGCAGAGCGTGTTTGGGAGAAGCCTCCGGCTGAGCCTGAGGACAGCCGATGATGGGCTGTAAAGGTCTGTGGTGAAGAAATGTGCAACTTTGTGCTGCTGCTGGAGGAGAGCTGAAGGCTGAGGAGATTTTCCACAGATACAAAACAAGCAGGGAATAAACAAGAGTCATTCTATTCTTAACTCTTAGTTCTAAAAAAAACAAACAATTTTATTAGTTATAAATTTCATACAAGATGAAAATAAAATAAGACGCTTTTTATCCTCAAATCTCCATAACAAAGTTCTCCTGTGTTTCCGGAAACCTCAAACAACCTCCGGAGGTTGAGGTGGAGCTGTGACTCCATGTGTTTGACACCAGACACCAATGTTTTCATCTGTCTCCTCCCAACAATCCCTTTAAACCACAACTGTTTCCTGATTTTAACCAACAGTAGAAGTCAGTTAAAGGTGCAATAACCTCTTAGATGTCATCTTGGATTTTGTCCTGTTCATGTCTTCTTCAAAATCTCAATGACCACAGAGATGACAAGTACTGTATGTCTTTTGGGACCTGTGTGACCCAGTGGAAGGCTTGGTAATATCTGAAACCTTGGGTTAGACCTACAACAATTATAAATCTTCAGCTGTGTTGTTCTATTTTTGTCAGAGGATTAAGTCCTTGTGAAAAGTTTTTAGCTGGTAATGAAACCATCTATATGACCTACAAAGGCAAGCCAGACCATCAGTAGTCATGTGATGTTTGACGAGCCTCACTCAAAGGTAGTCAGATGTAGCTGTTCACATTTTGCTGCAGGAAAAAAATTGATACAGTATCATATTGTCACGTGCATATTGCCAATATTACAGATGTTCAAGAATGATGGCAGTTTTAAAATATACATCCCTTATGGTGCAGTTAACAAAAAAACAGCAGATGGCAGCAGATGTAAAACCGCATGGATCAGCTCCCACTGATAAAATGTAGCATTGGGTCTATCTACTGCCAGCAAGACTAAAAGCAAAGATACTGGATTATTGTGTGTTTCTTCAAACAGCAGAAAGTCAGGAGTTGGACATTAGTCATGCAAGCTGTGCAATAAACAAGGTAAAAGCCTGCATCAACACCAATCTTCATCAACACACAACACAAGGCATTAGCAGTCCACAACAACAGCTAGGCCCACCGGGCTAATGAGTCGCCCCGAACAGCACTGAATGACACTGTTAGGTCAAAATTTCTCACAACTTCAAAATGGGATAGAGAGATCATAAGAGCACTTTATGCTTTATTTGTAAAGACATTAGCCAAACAGTGGTACTGATAACCAAAGCTTAAGGAGTGTGAAGCTAATTAATCCACTTGTTGGTTCATGAACCCTCTAATACTGGCATTTTTGTATATGACAAGAAGAGACAGGTTATTAAAAGTCAAATAATTTTTGAACCATAAATTGTAGACTCTTACTTTATTATTCCTGTTGAAGCTAGCCATTGTGCCATTCCAATAATGCTATCCACGCCTTTGTAGCCCTTACAGAAGTTTTTCTAGTGAGCCTGGAATTTAGGTGACTTTCCAGGGTATTCCAAGATTAAATCCTTACCAGTAAATCCAACACTGAACTCTTTTTATCACTTTCTTTAATTCATTTTCAATCATTTCTACCGCTAGTGGCTAATGCTAGCTTCGAGTTTTTGTCCCAGAATGCTTTGCTCATGTCATGCTCTCACAAACTGCACAACCGTAACTGGACTTCTTTGTAAATTCTTGAATACTTTTTCATCCCAAAAAGAGGGAGAAGAAACTTTAAACTTTTCCTCTTCTGTTACCCTCCACAATAAAGACAAGCTGCTGTAGTGAATTCAGTGTAGGATTAGGGTCGTTTATTGTCATGATCCTTATTTTGATTCATCCAGCCTCTGAGTTTCATCACTGTTTTCTGTAGCCCTTGTTTTTTTTTTTAATGTGTGCTTTTTATTTATTTATGTTTATAGTCTTATGTTGTAGGTGTTGTGTTTATCATTCCTTGTGTTACTAGTATTTCCCTACTTTGAAATTTTAGAGTGTTATTTTGTAATCCTTGTCCCTCCCTGTGTAAGCATGAGTCTCCTTGTTGTCCTCTTGTTGAGGTCCCCTTGTTTCCTGTCTTATTTGTAATCCTTGTCCCCTGTGTTTCACGATGCTCTGTGCAAGTAGAAGCTGTAGCAGGAGCACATAAGACACACTCTTTAGCTCTATCAATGCATGTCTCTACATGACATAATCCTGTTTCAAATTCA
The DNA here is from genome assembly GCF_018320785.1 of Cheilinus undulatus. Taxonomy (NCBI): domain Eukaryota; kingdom Metazoa; phylum Chordata; class Actinopteri; order Labriformes; family Labridae; genus Cheilinus; species Cheilinus undulatus. Next base: position 13,771,462 of record NC_054880.1, on the reverse strand, counting down.
TGAACAGCTCAATGATCGTAGATTGAAACACTTCTATCCACCATGAAAGATCATCTAGGGATAACTATTAACTGAACGTGTTTTATGTTATTCTGGGTTGTTTGAGGTGTCTTAAAATTTGGAAAACAATAATGATTCTTCCAGCAGAGTAATGAAGAGATGCACCAAACAAAAAGCTAATTAGCTTAGCGTAGCAAAAAGACAGGAAAAGGTGGCCAACTGCCTGGCTCTGTCAAACATTGATAAAAATCCACCTTCTGGCATCTCTAAAGCTCATTAACACATTTTATTTTGTGTGTTTATCCACGCTTAAAGACTATAAAAACTGCTGCCAACTAGTAGGTTTACAGTAGGTCTCGTGCCGGACTATTTCTTAGCTCAGAGGTTGTTCTTCATGCAGCAGGTGGCTTAAGCCAGGAAATATTTGAGCACAAACCCCTTTCTAAACCAGATTTTGTGGGGATTAAACAAAAGAGATATAAGGTGTTTATTGCCGAGCTTTGGGAGAATTTGGCAGATAGTTTTGTTACCTTTGGACAGAGGTAAGTAGTTTCCTGTTTTTATGCCATGCTGAGCTAACCAAGAAAGTGCTTGCTTTATATTAATGGGAAATAAAGATTTTGAGCTTCATATCAAACTCACAGAATAAAAAAAATCATCAAAATGATTAATAGCCTTGCCAACACTAAAATATTTTTAAAATCTCAGCAGATGACACACTGCATACAAACATATTCCTCAAGCAACAAGAGTTTAGACCCATAAATGGTGAACTCTCTTCAGGTCAAGTATGATTTTGAAGTAAACAAACATAGAATTTTTGGATTATTGTTGGCAAGATCATGCAGCTAATGCTGACGTGCTCAGGAGAGAAGGGATGGGAAGGGACAGCTGTTGGATACAGGAGTGGCAGTCACACTTCTACAGGCACCTCGTACGCTTTCCTGGGCTTCATCCAGCTCATTGCATACTGGATGCCTGGGACCCAGTGGGCAGGACCAGACGTCTGGGGAGGCCGCGTTCATCATGGAGAGGATAGCCAGGAGGATGCCTGGAGAGATGGGGCATGGGCCTGGCGTTGGCCTGGAAGATGGCCATCAGGAAGCCAGAGCAGTACAGGACCAAGATTGACACAGTGGAGTGCCGAACCAGCATTTGCTCTGATACCTGATCTGAACTGCAAGTGGGGCTCTAAATCCAAACAATCAGACACACTGCTCAGCTCTGCCTGCCTTGGCTGCATACTACTTGTACTGAATGAAAGACTGTTTTGTCCTGATTAAAGCAGAGTTAATAGGAAGACTTTAAAAAAACTTTTTCACCCTAATTGTATGAAATTAGTAAATGAAATAAAACAGTGGCTTACAGAAAAGTGAAAATTCATATAGAGTGCAGTTTTTTAATCAAACACACTCCTCAATTCAAATCAAAAAGTAAGAAGTGGATGGAGATCTACATTACAGGGAGTGCTTGGAAGATACAAGTAAGCAACACAAAAAATGAATGAGGTACGACAGCTTTCAATAGCAGTTAATGTTTCCTTATAAAGCAGTCTTGCAACATCATTTCCCATATTTTGTCACATATATTTTACCCTCTACCATCACAAGCCTTCCAGGGCCAGCTGCCTAGAAGCATCCCTACAGCATGATGCTGCCACCACTGTGTTTCACAGTGGGGATGATATATTTGTGATGTGCAGTATTTGGAGTCAGCTAAACAAGCATCTTGTCTGATGGCCAAAGCACCATTTTGGTCTCATCAGACCACAGAACTCATCTGACAAAGGAGTCTTCAACATGCCTTTGGCGAACTGTAGCTTTCTCTTTGCCACTCTCCCATAAAGCTTCAACTGGTGAAGAACCTGGGCAATGGTTACTGTATGCAGAGTCTCACTCATCTCAGCTGCTGAAGCTCGTAACTCCTTCAGAGTAGTCATAGCTGTCTAGGAGGCCTCTCTCACTAGTCTCCTTCTTGCACGGTCACTCAGTTTGTAAAAACGGACTGATCTATGCAGATTTACATGTGCCATATCCCTTCCTTTTCATGAAGATAGATATAACTGAATTCCAGGGGATATTCAGTGCCTTGTATCTATCCCCTGATTTACACTTTTCAATAACCTTTTCTCTGAGTTGCTTGTAGTGTTCCTTTGACTTCATGGTGTAATGGAAGCCAGGAATACTGATTAACCCATGACTGGATCTTCCAGACACAGGTGTCTTTATACTACAATCACTTGAGACACATTCACTACACTCAAATGATCCCCATTTCACTAATCATGTGACTACTGGCACCAACTTTTTTTTTTTTAAGTCAAATCACATTGACCATGACTGATTTATATAAATAATAAAAGTGAATACTTTTATAGACACATGAAATGCACTGTTAAGACAATAAAAAACAAGAAATCTCTGGAATTGAAAACTTTTGGAAAACTTCATGGTAATGTAAGTACTCAACTAAAAAAAACCCATCAAAATAGTGAATGCTGTAATGGTGAAAGGGGTTTCAAGAGGCAAAAGATAGGGTTAAAGTTGCAAAAACATGCATAACAAACAGTGAAATGCAGTTAAAACTGGTAGAATTGGGCATAATAGTAATGAAAAGGGGTTAATAGTGGCAACAAAAAGTTAAAGGCAACAACAGGTGGAGAAAGGCAAAAACTGGTCAAAAGTGGCAGAAAATTTGTGGAAAAATAGGTTAAACGGGATGAAAAAGTGAAAAAAGTGGGTTAAAAAAGGTAAAAATGAATGCAAAATGAAAAAAACAGGCAGAAAAGCTGATTAATGATATTTAAGAATGAGCAAAAATGGTTACAAGGTGGTAAAATATGTTTAAAATGGCAAAAATAGGTTGCAAAAAGTGATGACAAGGGATAAAAATGTGGCCTCATTTGGCTTGAAATGGCAAAAATGGGTGAAAAGAGGTGAAAATTTCACAAAACGGAAGTAAATTGCCAAATAATAGTTGAAAAATGGCTGTAAAAAGTTGTTAAAGTGTGTTTAAAAGTTGCACAAAATAATTTCAACATCAGTGCAATAAAATGAAGCCAGGATGTTAGTACGCTCCTGCTCCAACACACATGCATTAATACTATCAATTAGTCACCACCAGAGCGGGCTTATTCTCTGGGTTTGTCAGGATCCCAGCCAATTCTGTGGGCAGGTCTGACCCTCTCCTACTGCTTCTATCCAACAGAGCCCAAACCCTTCACGTCATAGCCTCTAATTCTTTCCTCCAAACCGACCTGACATCACTCTGCCAACAAAACACTACGATTTCTCCTGTCAATCTTCATTGGCACTTCCTTGGTAACTACTGCGCTCCCAGCAGCAGCATCTGCGCCCCCAGTCAGTGGGGGGAAACGGGGAAACGTGGGTTGAGCAGAGGGAGTTGGCTGACCCGCATGCTGTCAAAGTGTTGATCATCACCCATTTCCTCCATTATTATAACCATCAACGTCATCAGAAACAGCAGGCCTATCGCAACCAGCTGCACCCTGCGTCTTGAGTCTCCTCAGGGGGCATTCTGGGAAAAAATGAATCATTCTGTAAACACAGCAGGGCTAATGCACTAAGAGAGATTCATATAAATGGTCAAAATTCAGTTTAAAACATAAAAACAGCAACAGTTTGGTCCTGAATCTTAAAATGTGATGTACTTTAACAGCACAGGCGTCTATGATTTCTTTAGTGACGGGTAATTGATAACTGCTGACATGTTTCTAAGATGAAAGCAAATCAGGCGAGTCTGAGAGGGAGCATGCAGAGGAAGAAGCAACCATCTCATCCAATCGATTATCAATGATAGGAGGTGGTTGAACACTATGAGGAGATTCAAAGCAGCAGTAACAACTCTGCTCTACCTCAAAGTGGGCCATCAGACCGGCAGAAGTAAAAGAGATCAGGCTAAGTGTCTTCAGCTGAGTGACAGCTAAACATGTGTTTTTAGAGATGAAAACATCTCATTTTCTCCTTGTGTGGTATCAAACACTACTCTGACTGTAGTGAAGAATGAAAATGTTCTTGAGAAATCCATTTGATGCACTCTGCGGTCGATTTAGAGGCAGCATGTGCGCTCTGTTCCAGTCCACAAAGAGGCCCTTTGATGCAGGAGCAGTGTTTTTTTGAGGTCAGTGTGACCGGCTCCGTGAGCGCGCTCAGAAATGCCTGAACACAAAGTCGACAATTAACAGTCAGGAGGAAGGCAAAGATGAGATGTTTGGATGAAAAATTTGTTGGGAGCAAACTCTTCAGGAAAATCTCACGTAGTATTAACTGTCTCTGAGTTGTTTACTACATGCGTGATGTTTTTAACCCTTTTCTTTTAAAAGAGATGCACATGGTAAACCAGTTAAAAAATTAATATGATTTGCATCAGAATTACTTGTTGATTAACCAAACTCCACTAACAGCCTCTGTGACTGTGGTTAATGGCTTCTGCTACACTGATGCTAATTTTTGAGAGCTTTACTGCTAAATATAGAAATTACATTGACACAAAGGGCCACATCACAGGCTCTCTATCTGTCCCTCTATTGGCCTCTATTCAGGCTGTTTCAATAATACTCCTACACCTACTTTGTAGGTGCTACGGAGACATGGATAGCATCAATAGGACGGCATAACAGCTCCTCACAAGGGAAAAAGTAAGATGCTAAATTTTAACATGGTTCCTACACACTTTTAAAAATCTAACTTGTGATTTTTTAAAGATCTTTTTAAGATCTGAACTGAGAAAAATAAATACCAGCTAGATAAATAGTCAAGAATGAAAGGCATGAGAGTTCTCAGGGCTGAATTTTCTGATTTAATGAACTGCTTATGAAATGTCATATGATATAAGGCTAAATAATATTTTGGTCATAAACACCCAAATTTGATGATTTATGGCACATTCAATGCCTCTATTCTATCAATATGTCTTATGTTGATTTTTATCATAACACATTTTTGCAGGTGTGCTGACCTGATTCTAAACAGTTCAACTATACAGAGCAGAATTACACCTTTTTCAGGGAAGAACTGTTCAAATAAAGGTGGGCCGCACCGTGTTTTACGTGGGGTGCTTGGCAGCCAAGACATTAGAGGACTAGACAAGTGTTTCTCAACACAACAGTTTATTAAACCACGGCCAGGCAGATAAAGTCAGAGAGGATCTAGGGGAAATTTAGAACATCCAAACTCAGAATTCCCTCAATTATAGAGAATATTCATGCAACATTTTGTGGGGGAAGATGATTAAAATCATACAAGGATGGCTAAAACAACAAGATGAGACAAGGAGATGTCTTAGTCAAAGTGCTTTCTAAAATTTAAGACCCCTCACTGGTAAAATCAGACTCTTTATGGCTATCAATTTCAAATCTGAATTTAAAACTATTTAAGACTGATAGTGTTTCTGATAACGGAATCAGAATCAGAACTCTCATTGTGAGAAAGATTCACAGCCTATGAGTTGCTTTTCCCTGCTCTGCCTGACACTTGCTGTCCTTACAGAGGAGTATTTCAGTCAAACCAACACTCCACATGGTTTATTCATGCCACAGTCACTTTGACCTAATGAGGCAGAAAAGCAGTTAAAAAGTGGCACCAAACTTTTCCAGTTCAGTCTGTGTCATAATGTTTTCTTTGCAGTAAAGAAGAGGTTTGCCATACACAGTGGATGTGGTGAATTTTCTGCAAAGGTCTCGTGCAGCGTGTGACAGCAGCAGCTGCGTGCACTCAGAATAATGTGGCTCAGCACTTTATATTGCTAAGTAAGTTGCCTTGGTAAATCAGCTGTATCCAACTTTTTAGATGAATAGGTATTAAACATCTGGTTTATACACAGTTTTATGGTAAATGTACTGATTTGGACATCACTAACTGTGGTGAAACTTTCCTTTTCAGTTGCCCTAACTTTAATTTGTGACCTTCATATTTGTAATCTAGGCATGCTTACTGCCATGAAAACATAAAAGATGGACAGAAAACCAGCAGCCAGCTCTTCTTAGAGCTGTATTAAATCAGTGTAGTCATAAAAATATTTTCACATGGAAACTAAATTATTCACACACGTGCTGACTTCAGTCAATCACATGTAGGAAACTTTATATGAACTGAGAAGGAAATAGGTCAGTGCTAGTATACACCATTTACATGCTTTAGATGAAAGCTGTTGCAGATGCACACTACATACTGTTCCATCACACCTGCACCATCACTGAGCCTGTCCCAGGTTTGAATCCAAATCTAGAGCAGAGTAAGAGCAGAAAACCCACAAAAAGGACTTAAAACAAGAGATGGAGTTGGTAGAGGGGAGCAACCGATGGCACAACGCTGTGTCTCCTGTTGCTCTGGCCAGCAGCACCGACCGAGAGACGAACACATTGAGGACAGCCACAGAGGGAGGAGAAAAAAGGGGGAGGCAAAGAGACAGAGGAGGCTATTTCAGGCTTCAGATGACGCCTTTCACGACCTAAAAAGTGAATTTAGAAGCGAGAGGGACGAATTTCTCCCACGCCGAACAAACTGTTGACACCTAACGAGGTCAAACAAGAAAGTCAACAAGTCTTCAGACATTACTAACGGCTCTGTGTTTCTGTCTGCAGTCATTAAACACATCACAAGATGCTCTGAGGTTAATGAAATCATGGCCGTTTTTTAATCCTGTTTTTCTGCTACGCTGTGAAGGGAGGGGTGACCCAGAAGATTGCTATTAATGCAACACCGTCCCAGGTCTCTCCATATTCATAAGTGAAAGTGCTGATTTAGAAAAGAGGAGAAAATGCCGGAGAAGGAGACGCTGGAGGAAGAAGAGACGGAGTAAATTAAAACAAACAAGGCAGAGGAAGGGAGGGCAAATTAAAATATAACTATCTTCTTCCCAGAATAGAAGGAGCAGTGTTAAAAATCAAACAAAACAACCAAGACCATGAGCACATGACTGCTGCAGTGGTGGAAAAAGTAGTCAGACACTTTCAGGGCTTTCAATCTTTTCTCAAGATTATTTTCAAGGAATTTTTCAGTCACAGTTTAACAGACAGGAAGTCATCGTGCCCAGACACCTGTTTGATGGGATCTTTTGTTGAGTGCTCACTTTTCTGAGAAGTTTAGGTGTAGTTATTTGCCTCTTAAAAATGTGCACAAAGCCATGATGGACAGCTATGTTGACAAATGTGACTCCTGCATGTCTAACTCCACTGGATTCGCTGAGTGGAGAAAAAACAGAGAAAGGAAACGTAACACTAAAACAAGAGTCACTGAACTTTGCATTGCTGTAAGAGGCTTCTTCAAACCGTCAATACAGCTGCTCCACCTGCCCATCCCTACGTCCCAACTCTGACCCCAGATGACATCTCCAGCGCAAGATGTCAGCACCTGTCTTTGAGGTATTTTGGCTTAATTTTTGCACAATGGCAGAAGGACTGCTGCGAATTGATCCACTCAACTTAGTCTGGAGACTTCTCATGACATTAAAAAGTAACTTAAACTGATAAAAATGAACCGAGGCAACGAGTGAGGCAGGGCTAGTAGTGATGTTAAATAGCTAACGTAATACTTTGTATTTTTCCAATACTGGGATCCTTTTAAGGCTTATTTACATACATTTCAAACAGATGTATCCAGATTTAAATGGATATGTTTATCACTAGTGATTAATTAAGAAAAAAAAATCCCCCTCCTTCATGTAAATTTGGTGAGGCACTGTTGGACTGAGTATGAAAATGTACTGCACCAGATCTGTATATAAAAGGACGATAAACAGTTTTTTCTTATCTAATCTTTGACAATTACACAAACTGGCTGCTGCAGGATCCAAAAGAATGACAAACGTCATCATAGGGCACATCCAGACCTTTGTTAGGAACCTGGGTTGCACTGACTTATGCAGGGGTGTCATAAAGAGCATTTACTTCACTAACTTATCCATACTAAACATTTCTAATTAAGAATAGTCATCCAAGTAGCTAAAAGCTCTTTGTTAACACATGTATAGTTTTCAGTTTTAAAAAGTCTTCTAAGAGTACTTCTTTTCAGACTCAGAACAGGGTGCATGTTGAAATTTAAGAAAAACCCCAATTCCAAAAAAAGTTAGGGCACTGAGTAAAATGTAAATAAAAACAGAATGCAATGATTTGCAATTCTCATAAACCAATATTTTATTCACGACAGAACATAGACATCAGATCTGGTGTTGAAACAAATACTTTACTATTTCATGAAAAATATTAGATCATCCTAATTTTGATGGCAGCGACACATCTCAATAAAGTAGATGCAGGGCCATGTTTACCATTGTCTAGCATCCCCTCTTTTAACAACAGTCTGTAAACATCTAGGAAGTGAGGAGACTGGAATTTTGGGTGAGGAATGTTGTCCCATTCTTGTCTGATGTAAGATTCTAGCTGCTCAACAGTCCTGGGTTGTCTCAGCTGGATTTTTTTAATTATGTGTAAAATGTGAATTGTAATGTGAATAAAACATGTGTCTGAGATTTGCAAATCTTTGTATTCCGATTTTATTTACATTTAACACAGTGCCCCAACTTTTTAGGGAGTGGGGTTTTATTGGGAGGCCTGTTGCAACACAGCCTAAGTAGTTGATTGCAATATTTTGGCATCTAACAAGGCAAACAGCTGATTGTAGTTAATGAGCTAAGTATAGGGGGACACCTTAGGTGGTCAGTCAGATTTCAAATGGCCCCAGTCCACCTTTGAATCCGGTCTGAATTTTATGCTCTTTGTTACTTTTACACCAGAACATTGCAAAACAATGACAGAAAAGTTTATAATGTTAGCCTTACAGCATAACTGGCTGAGTCATATTTTAAGGTTTTTAGAAAAAAAGAAAAAACACATAGGATTTTTAATGTATACTGTAACATTGAGTTCCAGATGTGTGAACAAATTTCTTTAAAAAAAGCCACAAGAAGGACTACATAACAAATTAAAGTGACTTAACAGATAATAATTAATAGATGCCTTAGGCATATAGTGATTATTGACTGTAACAAGCACTCTGATAGGCTGAGGATATAGGCAATAAGGCACAATGAATCAGCAGTGTTAGGAGCATAGAGTTAGGCAGATATCACAAAAAAATGACTTAGGCAATGATGTTATGAGGCTAACAATATGTAGGAATTTTTGGTGATAAATCAGAGGTGATCATTACCTATAAAATACATTTTACTACATAACTGACGACACTAACGAGCTTATCCTAGTTTTACAATTGATAAGATAATTGATTTTATTCATATGGAAACCCTTATTGATACTCCTTAAAGATCCAAATTTATCAACACTTCAATTGTTTGGTTTCTCGAGGATCTTTCTATCGTTCTTTTCTATCGTTAGGATAATGTTCATTGCCAATAGCAGAAGGAGTGTTGCATCAATTCTGAAGCTCCACCAGTCCTGTTTTTAAATGAAAATGTAATTTGAGGAATCAAAAACAACTATAGCATGTTTATGGGAACTTTAAGAAGCACAGCTGGTACAGGGACCTTTATTGTGCTTAAGGTCAGTGATCAGTAACAAATTAAAATCCCTAAATTACCTTTTAAGTAAAGAATCCTCCTCAATCTTTTAAGGCCGAGGCAGATCATTCCTAAATCCTTCCTTTAGCCCACTCATACTCCCCCAGCTGTCCCAACAGATGGTCCACAAGCCAAACCCCCTCCTCAAACACACACTGCCTCCATCTCAGTAAACATACCGACACACATCTCATTCATGCTGACAGCTCAGGCTCAGGTGAATGCAGGAGAGAGAGAGGATGAGGAGGTTCACAGAGGATGAAGAGGAGAGAGTGGAGCTTCATTGAGAGAACCAGAGACGGATGTGACATGACAGGAAACCAGACAGCTTGTCTTCACCGTCCTTGTCGCTAACACAGAGCGGCTCTGAAGTCAGATTTCTACCTCTAATGCTGAGTTCACTGACCCACTTTTATACGAGTCGCTGTGTCATCGCTCAGCACTCTTACTGATCCTCGCTCTCGTGTTTGAACTTCAGAGATGGGAAAAAAAGAGGATCACAATCACTCCATTCACTGTTTAATGCTTGACCATTCTACAAACCTCATAAACAAAATGGTGCGCGTGACTCTCATCGTTCAGGATCTCACTGCCTGACAGAAAGAAGCACAAGAGGAGCGTGTTGTTATGCCCCCCGCCCCCTCGCACATGCTCACACACTTACACAGCTCACCCCTGACTTTGTCTCATGAGTAGGCTGGTTGAGGTCTTGACCCCCCTCCATTCACTGCAGATGGTGGCACAAAGACAGGCGGAAAGCTGAAACTGACTCCCCCAGTGGTTGACCCTCCTCTCGCAGCAACAGAGCAGAGCCGCACAGCTGCTGCAGGGACCCCGAAAACGCAGATACCCCCCACCTAAAGGACCCAAACTCAGCCCAAACATGTAAGAGTCATAAAACTCACAAAAGCCTCAGCATGGATCAGCAGGCTGAACACACACTCACAGACGGACTCATAAAAGTGGGAACACACACCCTGATGCTGCTGCCGTCTGCGTGGCCCAGAGAGCAAAAACAAACTCAGACATGTGATGTTTTTATCTCTGCCAAAACAAAAACCCACATTAAGAATTCAGAGTGGCTGCTGACTTTGAATAAGGCTCAACACTCGTATTTAATTTAGCAGAAAATTAACATATTTACGTAATATATTAATGGTTTTTAAAAAAAACTTTTTGGAAAATATAAAATGGGCTTGTTTACTTTTAAGGGGAGGTATGACCATCAGATGTGTTTGTGTGATTTACAATTTTGTGCTTTTCATGCATTTTTATTTATTTTACAGTGTCCCTAGTATGGTTTACATGTATTTTATATTGTTCCTATAAGCTTTTAGTCTGTTTAACATGTATTTTATATTGTTCCTATAAGCTCTTAGTCTGTTTAACATATATTTTACAGTGTTCCTATAAGCTCTTCGTCTGTTTTACATATTTTTTACACTGTTCCTATAAGCTCTTAGTCTGTTTTACATATATTTTTCACTGTTCCTATAAGCTCTTAGTCTGTTTTACATGTATTTTACAGTGTCCCTATAGCTTTTAGTCTGTTTAACATGTATTTTATATTGTTCCTATAAGCTTTTAGTCTGTTTTACATGTATTTTGTATTGTTCCTATAAGCTTTTAGTCTGTTTTAAATATATTTTACAGTGTTCCTATTGCTTTTAGTCTGTTTTAACTGTATTTTACAATGTTCCTATAAACTCTGAGTCTGTTTCACATGTATTTTGTATTGTTCCTATAAGCTTTTAGTCTGTTTCACATGTTTTATATTGTTCCTATAAGCTTTTAGTCTGTTTTACATGTATTTTACAGTGTTCCTACAGGCTTTTGATAAGTTTTACCTGATTTGACAGTGAATCTTTAAACTTGTTACTGAGTTTATTTGTATTTTACAGTGTTCCTATAAGCTTTTAGTCTGTTTTAGATATATATTACAGTGTTCCTATAAGCTTTTAGTCTGTTTTACATGTAGTTTATAGTGTTTGTATAAGCTTTTAGTCTGTTTTACATGTATTTTACAGTAATACATATACATATATATATATATATATATATATATATATATAAATAGAGAGAGAGAGAGAGAGAGAGAAGAAAAGACATGGGTTTAACAAATTAAACTTTTACATTTACAATATTTTTATTTTTGCTGCACTGCTACACCATTGTGGTCTGAAACCATGACTTAGCCGTAGGAGACAGCTTCCAGCGCTTTCTGTATGTTAAGAAATATTTAAGAGTGCATGTACAAAATGACTCATTGACTGTCAATGATACCACATTGTAACATGAATTTCATCTGTGTGTAGGAAAGTTGAGGTTAAATACTCTTACTACATTGTTCTCTTCTATCCCTTCCTCTGTTATTGGTACTGTAAAAGGTACTTTACTTTCTGTTAGGATAAATAATGAACCTCAAATGTATTAACTACAGAATTTTTCCATTGCAACTAATGCATTAATGCAGACAGCCTGAGTTTTTTCTCTTTATTTTGCCATTGTTTTATGAGCTTACTATGTTTTTCTATATATCTAACAGTGTTCCTATAGGCTGCTAACATATTTTGATGTTCTTTTAACTGTCCATTAGTGCATGACCGTATGATGCTGTTAGTGTATGTGTGTCTATTCCTGGCCTTTTGTGTATGTAGTATGTTCAATAACAGCGTGTAAACACTGAATTCCCCCTCAGGGATGAATGAAGTATACCCTCGTCTCCTCTCCTTCATTCTTCTAAAACACCAGTTGTTGTGTTAAGCCTCTTTGAATTTTTACTATAAACTAGAAACTGATGGTATGTCACCACTGGAGTTACAACTTTCATTTCTTAAATTACACTGGTACAGGAATCTGAAAGAATCAATTTGTTGTCTGTAAAATGTCAGAAAGTTGTAAAAACCTTCAGACCAATTTGATATGGCTTGCTTTAAGGATCCAACAGTCCTAAACAAAACAGTAATCACTGAATTTTCATAGAAAGCTAAGAAAAGCAGAGCATTCTCTCAAAGGCTGATTGCAATATTTTAAATGTGCTGTTCTTATTCCCTTTAAATTGTAGAGATTTGGATCACTTCAGGCTGATCTATTGTTACAAGACGTAAAGCCTGGTATTTGTAATGGGCATTTTTCTCTACAACAAATCCTGTATAAACACTACAGATAAGTATCTACTGTGAAACCAGGTAGCCTGGCTAACTGTTAAGCTAGCTGCTCCGTCACAGAAAAACATTATCGTATTATTGAATCGGTATGGACAGCAAAGAAACTGATGGCATCCCAACCACACATTGCAAAAATCTCTTTTCTGTATGCCTGTTTAATTCATTTTTGCCACATCTTTTCAGCACAAAAATAAACACTAATAAATTCAGTTGGGCATTAAAAATTCTCACTTCAGTTTCTTTTGTGACTCGAGAACTTTAAACCAGATCTAACGGCCTCCTCTGTGCAGTTGGGGGACAGCTCCAGTATTTATTTTAGTTTAAATTTCAGTAATATAGGTCCATGTGGTGATTCTGAAATATTGTGATTTTAATATGGACTCATGGGAGAGGGGCCTTGAGCTAAAAGAGAAACAAATAAACAAATGCAGATGGTTTAGTTTGTCAGCATGGGACCACAGTATGTAAATCTGTTAAGAGGCTAAGAGCTGCAGAAACTCCATCAGACCCTATTTTAAAAGAACAAACCTTAAAACTTCTCTTTAAAACATAAAACCCTGAAAATAAAGACATATCTGGAACATTTTGGTACAAGCAGAGGATTTCCTGCACCGTCTGTTTGTTTGTATTTTGTCCTCTTTCTACGTCACTCGGTGTGCTCCTGGCAGGATTTGGAGGATTATGATTTTAGGAGACCGATCTCAGCTGACTGGGTGCTGTCTCAGCGGGCCGTGCACACCCACACTTAAACACACAAACGCCCACCGACACAACCACAACACTCAACTGTGTGTGAAAACTTGCGGGTTGTGCCATTCAAATGAAGTCTGGCAGAGATGGATGTGGGTGGATGTGAATCAGATTTATAAACAGAAACGACAAATCAGGTCGGGAGTGATAAATGTGATAAATGTCAGCGTGACTGATTCATTTCACGGCTGTTTATTCAGAGCAGCCTGCAGACGCAGACATCTATGACACTGATAAATGCCAGCGCTTTGATTTGCGTGATTGTTATTCTGCATTAATAGACTTGGTTTGAGTCGGGGGCTCTCTGACCGCTAACAATGATTTTGATGCTGTTGTATTTGTTCATGTGACCTGAAGAAGGCTGCATGTTTTCTCTGCAAACAATTCCTTCACCAGCTGATCGCTCTCATTAATATCTCCTCTACGTTCACATTCTGCAGTAAGACATATCACCTGGTCACGTGTTTTGTTCTATGAAAAAGTCCCGCAAACAAAAAAATATATATAGATATGCATGAAAAGTCTCCGATTATTATTATTTTTTTTTATTTTAAAGCATGCTCCCAGGATCTTGCGGGGTTATTAACTGGCTGTGAAAACATTTTAAACATTTACATCCTAAAAGCTATGAAAATTAAAGAAAGTTGATATTATCAAGAAAAAATATGTTTGGCTGAAGGAAAGAGGATTGGAACTTATGTAGAAAATAGGTTTTATTCCATTTAAAATATGGATTTGTAGCTGAGCTTTTCAAATTAGAAGTCTCTGGGCTCATTCTGTTATGTCTGAGAATATGTTTAAGTGATATCACCATTTCTGATAAATACTTCCATCTCAGCATTTTTTATGCTAGGATGCATTTATAAAATGCATCAAAATGCACTGTTATGCACGGTCTTCTACTTCTCAATTGTTAATGTGTGTTGTCCATCCAGCTGCTGTGTTGTGTAGGTCCGTCCCTATTTATGCTGTACATCGCATAAAAGTCTGCAATTACTCTTGTATTGAGAAGAACTTAAAAGGTTTACAAAAAAGCCTGCAGAAAGGCTATCAAGTTCACTATAGCACCCATGTTGCATTTTGTAGAAGTATCTTTATTTTCAAAAAAGAAAACCTTTTAAGTTTTGGAAAATATGAAGGTTAATTTGAAAGCAGTACTGTGAAAACTGACATTTTTGGCTACTAAATAACTGTATGTTTAGAGTTGAACAATACAAACATCAAAACTATAATTATTCCCTGCATTTCCCTTGATAACAAAGCAAGTACACCTATGATACCATTTATGTGTTACATCATAATTACAATCAAAAATCCCATTATTGTTTAGTATAATCACAATTACATACTACCTTCAAACTGTGCAGCACAAGTCCCTATGCTTGGGTGAGCTAACATCATATATCAGCATATAGCGTTACTTCAGGCAGGCCATATGCCATATGACTGAGATCAGCTGATCTCACACACACCCTCATCAGCTGACGACCAGCTGATTCGCTCTGAGCTGATAAGCACTTACGCTGCCATATTCAAGCTGCTCTAGCTTACCTATGCTTTAAGCTGCTTTTTGCAACCCTCCTCCACCCCAGCTCCTCCCTTCTTCTGCTTCTGACTTAACCAGTGTCATTCTGTTGTTATTGAGTCCTGCTCTGCTCTGAGGTTTTTGCTGCTTCTTTCCCTGCCCCAGGCTTTCCTTATATGCACAGAAAAAGCAGGAACATGGGCTGTTCCTGCTTGATCATTTCCAGGTAGGCTAGGGAAAGAGCAGGGGGATCCCAGAACAGCCACACCGCCAAATACAAATAACAACATTAAGTGTAAATGAATAACTGCTGATAAAGAAAAATATTTATAACTGAAAATCACATTAAACTTATGGTGACACTAACCAATACTTCCCCCATGATTTCCAGCAGTATTGCAACATTTTAGTATTTTAACATTTTTTAAGCTTCAGGAAAACGTGAAGGAAATTAACAATACGAAGGATTGACAAATATTGGACATAGAACATGGAAGAGTCTTTGGTGGATTTGAAATAATACATTTAAAGTTGCAAGTGCAGAGCTTGTGAAAGATTAATTTTGAGCCTTTGTAAATAATT
Organism: Cheilinus undulatus; assembly: GCF_018320785.1. Taxonomy (NCBI): domain Eukaryota; kingdom Metazoa; phylum Chordata; class Actinopteri; order Labriformes; family Labridae; genus Cheilinus; species Cheilinus undulatus. The sequence goes on along the minus strand of NC_054880.1, from coordinate 13,755,904 downwards.
TAACAAAGAGCACGGTTTAAATCCTTCTGTGAAGTGTCTTGAGATATAATTTATTATGAATTGGCTCCATACAAAAGGGGACGACAGGAGCTCTGTAAGGGCTTGGGTCGGCAGGTCAAGTCCTGGTTGGACAAAGTCTGGAAATTGTTCTGGTTGCTGGAGAGGCACCAGTTCACTTCCTGAGTACTGCTGGAGTGTCCTTGAGCAAGGCATTGAACCTCAAACTGCTCAGGCACTCCTTCATGGGAAGCAGCACTCTGACATCTCTCCATTAGTGAATTTCCTGTTTGTTTACATTGATGTTTTTCAGAGTATGCTTATGTAGCACACTCATTAACAGAGTGTAGGAAATTATCCCTTTTAAGGATGGGATAAAGTATATCTCATATGTCTATCTTAAATCTAGATTGATTAAAACCTTAAACAGAATAGAGCTTAAACTAGTTGAAATAGATGAAGATTAGCTTCAGGAAATGTATAGTTTATGTGGGATTTTTTTTTTTTTTTCCAAGTTTCAGAGATTAAGAAATTAGTAAATGGCTAAGAACTGATTTTCCCTAAGTATTTGGGGTAGTCTGCAAATATGTCAAACAACAACATCAGACTATTTGCCCCATTTGTTGAGAGACTAAAGGATCATAAAACCTAAACATAATCCCTTCCAAGAATTTGAGAAAAAAATTAAGTAAACAGTGAGGACGTGAAAGGTGGTTTTTCTAAGCTTTGTCTGGATGGAGGCGGCCAGTTTTAGACTTTGGACGCTCTGAACTAATGAGACCAACACTGTTGGTTTAATAAAATCTAAACCAATAAACAAATGCCTGATTGTACATATTTTGTCTGACATCAAAAACAAAGGTTTAGGAAACGGTGGTAGGGACAAATCAATTGAAAAACATTTTAGATTTCTTATCTGATCATGAACAAACTCAAATAAACAAGACCAATTAAGTAGTTTCACTTCAAAATCCCACTGACCAGACAGAAATATCTCCAATTTGTCTTGATATATCTGAATGATATTTCTTGCAAACCATGACTCTGTGAGACAATCTCTAAAACTTGTTGATGTGCTCAAGAATTTAAATGTGGACCTACTAGGTGCAGATGGAGAGTTGGTGACATCCAACAACAGATTTAATCATGTGAATAAAACTTTTACCTGAATAGAAAGGAAGCTTGTTAAATTGGCTTGTCCTTCTCCTGTCTTTAAATAGCACAGCGATATATAAGAAACCTGACTATTGGGAGTAGTTTGAGCTGCTAAAGTTACTTTAGTATGGTAGCCGTGGATTAGACAGCTGACTCAAAAAAATCTGTGATACTTAGGAAACTTTTAGGATCAAAATGTTGAGGGAAATTTGTCATTCTCTGATCCAGACTGAGCTTAAAGAAAAACTAATCTAAAGATTGATTTTTGGCACTCAAATTCCTGGCACTTTTTCAACAGAAATCTTAAAAAAAAAAAAAAAAAAAAAACAGAATTAAAGGGTGCCGTGTCTGTTGTACCTGACCCTAGCTCCTCATGCTAACCATGTCCAAGCACCAAGGACCATTCTTTGGTTTATATTTTTCTCTGCTGAGGGAAAACAACCGTGTTTTGTCGTAGGACTGACCGTGTGAAGTGGTCCACCATCGATCCCACCAGCTCGCCCACTCGGTCCTGGTTTGGGCACAGCTGCCCTCTCTGCAGACACAGCAGGACATCATCCTGAGTGGACGTGTGTAGCACCACCATCTGGTCAACGCCGCTGGTCACACTGAGTCCTGTGAACTGAAGAGGGGAAAGAAGAGTTCAGGTACAAACACAACATCAACAAAGTATAAGGACATCATCAGATGTTTTTAATGGTTTCCACAGAGATGTACCTCATGCAGCTCTGCATACTGTGTTTTTCTATGGATGCTGTTTAAAGCAGAGAGGGTTTAGTGACCTGAGTGTCCAACTCATAGAGAGTTGGAGAGAATAGAGAGTTGGTATTCTTTTACTTGATCATTCATCAGAGACTCAAGCATTTTGGACAACACTGACAGTTTTGAAATAGGCCTGTAATTGTTTGAGACATTTGGATTGCCTCCTTTAGACAGGGGGGTCACAAAGGCTGATTTCCAATCAGCCAGGATTTTATTTACACACAGAGTAAGATTAAAAATATGACAAATTGGATCAGCTATAAAATCTGCAGCAAGCTTTAAAAAGAAAGGCTCTAATCCATCTGGACCAGCTGGTTTGAGAGGGTTGAGACATTTGAAATAGTAAAATGTTCAAAGTTAAAAACTTGAGTGTTTTGGCCAGTCAATTCACTAATTGGACACAGCGAATTACACTTGTTTGACTTAGATAAAAAACAAGAGGATATAAAATGCTGATTTAAAGAGTTCAGTATCTCTGTTTTATCAGTTACACTATGACCATCAATAACAAAGCTAGATGGAAGGTTAATAGATTTGCAACAGTTAAGTTACGATGTGAGGAAAAGGTCACTATGATGTCACAATTATAAGGTTGCAGTGACCTTTGACCTGAAAATATAAACAGTTCACCATCAAGTCCATTCTAGGTTTGGCCATAACTATTTATGTACAGGTCATAGTGACCTTGACCTTATACCATAAAAAAAACACCACGTCATCATTTAGTCAAAGTAGACATTTGTAGAAAATCCCTCAAAGAGTCCTTGAATGTCACGTTCACAAGCAAGGGATAAACATGAAGCTAAATGACCTTGACCTAAACAAACGCATTCAGTTCATCCTTGAGTCAGGGTGGACATTTGTGCAAAGTTTGAAAAAGTCCCACAAAGATATCATATTTACATGCAGGGGATAAATATGAGGCATAATGACCTTGCCCTTTGACCTATGACCTCCAAAATACAACAGTTTTGTCCTCAAGTCAGAGTGGACAAGTGTGCAAAGTTTGAAGAAAATCCCTCACAGGCCTCTTGAGATATTATGCTAAACCTCCCCTAGCTAACACCTGCAAGGAGCAAAATGAGCAGCAGGTTGACTCTTTCAAAAAATGGTTTATCAGAGTATTAAATCAAATTTCTTATTTGGTGGATAGGTTAAGCACTCCACTTTAAATGGTCAGTGTGGGTTTCTTATATCTTCTGATCTACATAAAGGTAATCTATACTCAGATAAAGGGACCATCTTTGGTGTTTCACCACAAAGAACAACCGGGGTTTTAAAGAGGCTCATCTTAATATCTGCATAAAGTATTTTGCTTTAATATGAAATAATCCAAAGGATTTTTTTCATTCATTTCATTTTTAAATGTTCTTTTCTAAGCTTTTCAGTGCTGGTGTTGGCTTTACTTCTATGCTGCACATCATTGCCTCTTGTAAAATAAATGAATAGAATTTGAGAAAAAAAATACTGAATTAACTGCTCTGTTTAGAATTGATTTTTTAAATTGTTTTTTTGTTATCTGAATGTCCTTGTTTTCTTGAATTTTCACTCATGTCCTGGTTACTTTGTTGAGAAAACCTTCCAGACAACAGGTTAGATCCCCTTTGCCTCTAGAATGACCTTTAATTTTCCTGGCAGAGAATCAAAAAGGTGCTGTATACATTCCTCAGAGATTTAGGCCATTTGTCTCACACAATTGCTGAGAAAATCTGATAACTTCTGAGGCCATTTCAGTTCACTGAAGTCACTGCCATGTTCAAGAAGACCGTTTGGAATGATTTCACTTTCTGACAGGGAACATTTTAACGCTAGAAGCCACTGGGACATTTATTTATTTATTTATTGTAGGGGACAGTGCACATTACTGAACATGGACACGTAAATGTGCCAGATTGTAGCCATTGTAGGCTAATTTCCAGTGTACATCAAGCATGTATATAATAAGAATAAACATAAAATCAGACAACACACTGAGACCAAACAACATAAACAGTACAACATTATACAAAGACACAAATATAACAATATAGATGGAGGCTCTATGATTTTGCTTAAGACTGACCAGGAACAAAGTGACCATTGCAGTAAAAATGTATAAGATGTTTATTTAAAATGCTGATATGACTGCAGAGAATTTGCATATACAGGTGTGTTTATGCATGTATTTTTGCAGTCTGATTAAAGACTCACTGACTGTTTTCTGTTAGTGGAGGCAGTGCCTACCCATGTACAACTCTTTACATCAGACAGGCAATTTTACATTATTGAAAAATTTCAAAGCTCAGAAGCTTGTACCTCTGAAGGATGTTATAAGGCTGATATGAGAAGGGTTTCTTTTCTCTCCTATACAGTGATTCAACAAGTTTCGGTGCTGACGTTCTTCCTGGTGACGCAACAGCCAGTATGTGAGACTATCATCGAATGTAGGGGCATGAGGGCAGCACTTTCAGTAAGGGATGTTCTGAATTGCTTAAAATAATTCAGGTTAAATTTAACAGTGTTTGATACTTTTCTTAAAGTGTCTCTTAAAGGATAGGGAAGATTAGGTTAGGTTTGTCTTGTTAACAAGTACTTTAACTTTGGGGTGACCCACACCCAAGTCTAGCCTATGGCTACTTTCCTGCATTCTCTCATTCCTCTTTCTGACTCTATCCACTGTCCTCCTCTATTAATAAAAGCATAAAAAGCTTCAAAAATTTAGCTTAAAACAAAACAAGCACTTTAACTTCAATTCATAGAGTTACTGAGATGCACCAAATCTGTCGCCCCCTGTTTTGTTAATCTAGTGGTGTACATGTACGAGTAGCTTCATCTGTTTCTGTCTTTGAACAGTCCGCTCCTCATTCATATTAACCATGGAAACTGTGAAACAAAAAGCTGTTTATTCAGACTGCTGTAAAATATCTCATCTGACATCTACCCCATGGCAACAGTTACAGACGTAAAAAACATGACTTTGTAGAAAAAGTCAATCTTTATGCTGATGGTTTCTTTGGATGTCACGTGTAGCAGTATCAAACAATGTGGACCTCTTTTTAGCCCCTTTCACACAGCCAGGTCAAGATGGGACTTTTGTGTCTGTTGAGTCTTGCTGTCTATTTAAAAAGCCCATTTGCAGCACAGAACTCTGCAATATGAGAATTTCTTCTTTTGGTTCATAAATATTTCATCTTTTGTAAGTTGTTGGACAGAAATATGACGGTGCTGTTTGGTTCAGAGTGACAGAACGGACGTGGTGTAATAGCAGAGCTGTTGTGTAAATCTGTGTAAAAAGGGAATATGATAAAGATCAAAACTGCCTCTCACTGACAAACTGGAGTGTTTTTCTTGAACCAAATGTCAAATTTGTTCCTATTCCTTAACACTCTTTCTGTTTTCGAAGTTTAATAATCTTTAGTATTTCTTTCTTTCTTTGCCCATCTGACTGCAGCGCTGCCACACTGGATGTGCTGGAGTGTTGCTGAACTGCTGCATTCCTACATTCAGTTTAGTACAAAACCAGATTAGAGGCCTAATGACTGCAGCATTTAGTGTCACATATGAGGGTTCCAGAAATTCATTTGTTTAAAAATGTCAGGGATTATCACGTCAACGTATAATACCTGTGAATTTATTAAAGTGCAGCACAGTATATCCCGGATCAAAAGATCACGCCATGACTGAAGTCAGTGGATTATTTCTGCTCACAGTATGTAGGGTGAGAGAAACTCGGCCCGTGCTGCACATGTGCTGGAGGTGCAACAAAGTGAGAGTCATGAGGTGTGACCCAGTTGGGCTAATGCACAGATTTACTGCGAGCAAGTGGGACAAGTTTTCATGTATTCTACTAGAGGAAAGGGAGCAATGCAACAGAGGGGAAATACTCAAGTTTAAGTAAGACAATGAAATCGAATCAATGAAAGTGCATTTGCTTTAGAATGAATACATAACAATATGTCTTCATATCAGTTGCTAGATGGTAAGGTCTGGTGTGTTTTCTGACCTTGTACCTCCAAAATGTACTCAGTAACTACTCAAGCCAGTTTGGACATCAGTGCTTGAAGAGGAGGTCTGAAGACAATTCCTCAGTCTTCTTAGGACTCACAAGCAAGGGATGAGCATGAGGCGGAATGACCTGAAAATTTTACCTTGAAAATCTAGCCATTAATCCTGGAGTCAGTGGATGAAGGTGTAAAGTTTAAAAAAAAAAAAAAATTATCAGAGCAGTCTTGAGACATTGCCTGGGCAGACATACGGATGGACGGACCAGAAACCCATTGTAAAACAAAAAAATAAACAAAGGGCCATGTTGTTGCTTTTTAGCCTTTATACTTAAGTTGTCAGATTTTTCTTGCCTTTTCAGAGTCAATAACATATTCATTGATTATGATACTTGATACAAGCCTTGATCACTCAGATGATGCAACTTATACAGGTGGAGCCAGTGTAAATTACTCTACACAGGTATACTGATGGAGAAGGGTCTGAGTTCTTGAGGCTTTTGTGGAGGTCCTGACATGATTCATATGTCCACGGTGAATTATGACCTTAGCTTAAACAGAATGAAGGGGCTGATTTTCTTTAATTGTAGGGGGCGCTACTTAGCTATTAAGCCATTCCCATCCATCAAAATCCTCCTGGACTTCTGTTCGTTACTGGCAGGGTAGGTTAGATGAAGAATGTTTGCATTTGCATGGTGGGTGGTGAGAGGTAGTATGGAGGGGGGTAGCTCTGGGATGCAGGAGATCACTGTTCAGCTCTCAGGAGGTGTCATGGGACTAACTGGAAGAAAACCGTTGAAGGAGGGTTCCCACTTGAAAACCATGGCAAAGTGCTGGCTTTTTGTTGCCCACTGATGTGCACTGTTAGCTTGTGGGGCTAATATTAAGGACTTAATTGGGTATCGAGGCATCTTCGCTTAGTGCTTATCCTCTCCGTAGATGCTGACTTCAAACAGAGTAAAGTACCTCAGAAGATTTTTAAAATATTAAATTCTCTCATACTTTTGATGCATTGTGTTTGAACATGACACAGTCTTTTCACTGAAGATAAATATTCTAGTCATATGTTCATGCCAAGCTGCTGCAAGCAGAAGAGAGAAAACAATGCTGAAACTGTTTGACTTTGTTGAGTGGTATAGAAATGTCTATATGAGAGAGACAGATGAACAGACAGAGAAAGTGAGGTGAGTGTCACAGATTTTAGAAAGGGAACGGGACACAAACGTGGACTAAGCCTCTTACAGCCCCCGCTACACACAGGTTAATCCAGCAAGGACGACAACGTGCAACACAGACGAGGCCACATTCTGGTGCAACCTGTTCCTGCTGCAACAGGGACACCGCAGAGGTCCTCACACTGAGGTCAGGGATCCCGTGTATTAGATAAATGTCATCAACAGATACATCATTTCTATTATTTTATAATAATATAATGGAAAAGGTTTTAGAAGTTTTTGTTTCAACGCCAGGAGTGGGAGGTAATCTGTATTAAAACATGGGGATTTTAGATATTCAGTTAATGATTATTTCTATTCATCATTTGTTCAATAAAGAGTTCAGTTTTGACTGTAATGATAAGAGCTGTTTATATTTTATGAGGCTGAATAACTGAGATGCTTTTGTTTGTCAAACAGACAAAGTGTAAATATTAAACATGTAATTACATAGAAAAGGGAATAAGGAAACAGTCATGTCTGAGATTCTTTTTAAATGTCTTTTCTTTAAACAACCCCCTCATTCTTGCGGGACACTGATCTCAAACACACAAGGATTTTATAAGTATTTTACATGTTCAATTTATGGACACCATGTATGATTAACATTTAACTCTACTAAACAATTTTCAAACAAGACTAGGTTAAACCTAGTATATGGCTAATCGCAACTATCTGGGATGCCTGTTGTAATACCGGACAGGGGAGGGGATTAGCTCCGTCTACTCTCCTGAACAAGGTATCCACAGTGCAATAGACAGAGAATCAACCTGACATGCCAGATAGACTGATTCGCATATCTATTGAATAGTTATATTTCTGGGAAAGCTCCCATAGAAAGCGTTTGGGAAGGGCAGGACTTAAAAAAATTCAGATTGGAGGAAAGTTCTGTTTGCTTAAAAAGAAAAAGAAATGTGGTCCAGTTCCAATTAAACTGCTGCTTTCCAACAGCTACATCCAAGCTACCTGCTACTGGAGCAGCAGCCATTGGATACCCCGGCAAACCCCACCTGTAACAATTGAAACCTGTGCGGAAACAGACCAGGAGGAGAGCGAAAACATCTTTTCCTTTATGAAAAGCTCTCAGTGTTGCTCTCTGCCCTAGTTTTAATAAAGACATATTGTCCAGTTCTGACAAAACTACTACTAAATCCAAGCTAATCACTCCACTAGCAACCAATGTGTATAGCCACTAACACAACAACTAACCCTTTCCCCTGTAACTATCACATAGTCATACCAAAGCAAATGAAAACATCTTTCACATCATGACAAGCTTTAAGTGTGTATTTATTTTCTATTTCACACAGAAATTTGGTCCAGATCTAGAAAAACTGGCGCTACACTAAAGCTACATCCAATGTAATCACCGCACCAGAGGACGCTATTACAACCAGCTTTGAGTACAACTAAATCCCGCCCCCCACCCCAGCCAAAAATATTTTCAATAGATACAAGAAGCAAGCAGAGAAGTAGCAGGTTAAATTGAGTGATTAAAGTATTTCACCTTTGGTATTGACTGATATGTTTGGGTTTTCTTGTTTTATTGAATCAATTCAAAAATCAAAAAAGGAAAAATGGCGTTGTTTATTTGTTTTATGGATTCTGGCCAAAAACAAAAACAAGTGAAGCTGCCCATTTTCTTGCTTTCCAAACAATCAAATGCCCTTTCAAAATACACTTTACTTTTGTACCCTGACCATAACCCTATTTGGCAATAAACCAGATCCTGAAAAGCAAAATCCTATCTTGTTTTCAAAATGCTGAAGCTACCAGACTCTAGAGTCTCAGCAGCAGAAATTCAAAGTGCCTTATCTTGGCAACTGGGAACAAAACAGTCCCGAAATCATTCAGATTTGACCCAAATTCATGAAGTTAATCAACTGAAGTTGCAGATTTTACTTTTCAGCTGTTATTTTCAGCCTTCGTTGCTTTGAGCAGCAAACTTTAAGCGTGTCTCCAAGAAGGAACACTGCTATTCTGTTACTTCATATTTTCTGTAGACCAGCATACCTTCACTCTGTATCAAAGGAACATTTTCTGATGAAGTTGCTCATCTTCTGTACTTCAGGATGCTGTGAGTCATGTAAATGGACCCCACTTATAAAACACTTAACTTGTCTTTAGACCACTCACAGGGCTTTATATTATATGACACTGACCCCATTAACACGCATTCATACAGGGATGGCTCAGGCTCATCAGGTTCTAATCTCATCTTCACACACTTAACACGCTGATGACACACATTCAGGAGCAATTTGTCTTTCAATAACTTCACTAAGGACACTTCATCATGCCGGCTGCAAATAAGTGGACCTACAGACTGTCCGTCAGAAAACTGAACAGGATTTTAAATCAGAAAGTGCTCCTTTCATCTAAAACTAAGCATTATTAATCAATAATCAGAGAGCTATTTTTGTAGGTCACTGACTTCTGTTGTTTTGCCGGATTTTGCTGAAGCGTGTTGAACATGAGGTCAATCGCTTCAGGAAAAGCTGTTAGAAACCATCATTGTTCTGCACAGCTCTGTTGTTTTGTCACATTGTTCTGTCGGTCCTTAACCTGTGTGACATTTCAGACCTAAGTGCTGCTGGTCAGATTGATGACCGGTGACTCTGGTGACACACTGAGAGGAAAAAGCAGCGCTGCTTCTTTAGTGCTTTATTCTCAGTTTCTGACCTGGATAAGACTCATTCCCCTCAGTGTGAGCAGCAGAGCTTAATGGCATCAGCTATCTTTAGCCGCTCTGCTGCTGCATAATGATGGTTTTTAACCCTCTGGCATGTTTCAGCTCTCTCTCTCTCTCTCTCAGTGTCCCCTTGACTCGCTCTCTAAAACCTCTGCCGATGTCCAGTTGTGCCGGCTCACTCTCACAACGACACATCACTCACGAAGTTCCCGTACAAGCATCAAACACCAAACTGTACCAGCAGAACATCTCATTATTTTTCACCTCAAACTGCCAGTCATGGATGGATACTGACACCAAAATGTCAAGACTAAAATATTGTTATACGACAGAAATGACACAACTGATATCATATATTGTACAAAAATCCATAAAAGTCCATAAAAAATCCCTCACAATCCCCTTTATCACCTAAAAAGTGTTTTTTCTGCATTGGATGCTTGATCAAATAGAACCCCAAATCCAAAAAAGTTGGGTCACTACGTAAAATGTAAATAAAAACAGGATTCAAAGATTTGAAAATCTCATAAAAAGGCTCATGTGTAGCATCCCCTCTTATTTTATCAACAGTCTGTAAATATCTGGGAAGTGAGGAGACCAGTTTCTGGAGTTTTGGGAGAGGAATGGTGTCCCATTCTTGTCTGATAACGAATTTTAACTGTTCAACAGTCCAGGGTCTTATTTGGTCTTCTTTCTTTTTTTCATATTATGATGTGCCAAATATGTTTTATTGGTCATTGGTCTGGACTGCTAGCAGACCAGCTCAGTTCACTCTTCTACTGTGAAGTTAGGCTGTTGTGATTGATGTGGTATGTGGTTTAGCATTGTCTTGCTGAAATATGCAATGCCTTCCTTGAGAGAGATGTCTGGATGTGAGCATATGTTGCTCTAAAACCTCTACAAACTTTTGAGCATTGATAGTGGCTTTCCAGATGTGTAAGCTGCCCATGCCATAGGCAGTAAAGTATGTATTTGTATGTGTTTGCCTGTCATACAGTGATTACTACTGGGATTATTTTGTTTTGCACCATGAGAAAAGTTATCCACAGGGTCAGTGACTTCCCGCCTGTTGCAAAATAAGTACAAGGTGGTGTGCTGGTCTTTATCAAAAGGTGTTCTTAGGTTCGTTTGCTGCTTTGCTTCATCCTTGCCAGAGAACTCTATATTGTGATTAACACATGGAGGAAATCTTAAGTAAGTTTAAAAGTGTATTGTGATGTGTCAATAACGAAAGTTTTGCCAAAAGTGGAAAGATTTAACACAATGTTGTTTAAACTCTTAGACTTAGACACTTAGATATGTAAAATACAACACTGAAAAATATTAACTCTGAACTGTAAATGGAACCTATCGGAATGACATAAATTTGGAATAAGTGTTAAATCATTCACTAGGGGAGTTGAATCAGCCTTGACTATTTTGCTGTGTTGAGGCTGTTAATATCAAATACTACTACAAAACTCCTGACAAATATTTCTCCCTGTTATGATTTAATTCAAGGTCACAAACTTTGTTAACTGGTCAGAAATTAAAGTTGAAAACTCGATGTACTTTAAGAACAAAAAGCTGAATAACAGAATAGGTTTCAGCAAGTAACAAACTCTCCAATGGTTGACGGATGTTTTAGTCTCAAATCAAGCCCTACTGTCTTCATGTCCCTTCCAAACATCAAAATTAAGAAACGTACAAATCTATGAGACCATAAAACCATTTTAAGGGACACTGAAAGATCAGATTAAATTGAGCTGTCATCACCTGTCTGCATATAAACCCTAACACCTGACAAACCCACACAAACCTGAGCTGGCTGACCTGACAGCGTCTCAGATCCTGACTAAACAGGTCATGAGCTCTTTGAGTCGAAAGGAGACGGTGTTCTCTCCCTGTGAGTGCTCTCATTGCTTTTGTACTTTTCTTGATTGATGGACTGCAGTGACCTGGGTCAGAAATGATGTGGATCTCCGTGTAAGTGTATGTGTGAGTGCATGTGTGTAAATAAATGACAGCTGGGATAAAGAACCAGGTCTGACCCACATTCCTGGTGGCTATTAGGAAGTGGGGCTGCTGTTTGGTGCTACACACAGTCTGTGCCCTTTTCCTGTGTCAGATTGAGGTTCATTATGTAACTGTTTGTTTAAAAGGCTTTGTTTAGTATTAACCCCTCAAAGCCTGTTGTATCATATTTGATACATACTTTTATGATACCTGTATCTAATCAATAAGATCAATAAATTACTAAAAAAAACTTCAGAATACAATCTGATAAATGGTATAGGTGGATTATCAGTTACCAAAAACACCTAATGTATCAAACAAGATACAAAAAATATATATGTTAAATTTTATGGAAATTTTGATTATTTTTGGATTTCAGTAGAAAGTGAAGTAAACATTTCAGTTCCAAAATATTAGAATTTTCTGGCTATAATTTGTGTTTTCAGGCTTTAATGGGTTAAAGGCATATTCCAAAAATTTTACATATATAGAATAGTTTAATATGTATTTAATGAACTTTAGAGGAGCTTTATTTGGATTTTGAAAATATTTGCTGGTATTTTCTGTCATTCTTTCATTATTTGATACTCTGTTTATCTTCCAAAAAATGACTTTTAAGACAAAGGGTGGACAACTTGCAGTCTGGGGCCCCCTTCTTCACTCAAGGTGAGTCAGTTTCATATATTTAAAAATGGGGAGTTAATATGAAAAAAAGTTGACAGAAATCTGCCATGAAAACATGAAAATAGAACCATTTTCAAAATAATATTTGATTGTTGCTATGAGATCATTTCTCTCCAAGAGGTTGCAAAAAATGGCTTTGATTGTTTCTGTGACTATCTTATGTCTTGAAGGCATCACTGATTAAGGAATAACAGCCTGGTATAGTCACTGATCTGTTCAGGTGAAATCACAGATAACTTTTCTTGTGCAGACAGCGATGTAAATCATTGGAGTTAAGAAGTACCCATGTGTTGTTTCTTATACAGAGCTTTCCGGACCTAAAAAAAACACGAACTTTAACCTAACCTGTTCTGGGTATTCTACAACGCCCCTACAGGTCAATAAAAAAAGAACCATTGTACCTGGGAGTGTGTAATGCCATGCAATCTAAAAGGAACAATAGTCAAGATCTTAAAAAGGTAATCAGAAAATTTCTTTTTGGCATATTTTTAATCCACTTCTGCAGAATTTGGTATATTAGACCAATCACAGATTAACGTGAGGGAAAAACACACGTGCAACCCTAATCCTTATTCCAGGAGAAAACTATTTAATAGTTATTTGAATAAGTTGGAAGACTATACCCTCTTTAGTCACCTAAAGTTTTCTTACAGTAATTTAATCCATGAATCTAATTTAGTACCAGGTTCTCCTAGTCAGGGTGAAGGTTTAGTTCCCTTAAGTAACTTAAAAGTTCCTGAGGTATTCGTCCCATATCAAAGTTTTTGCAGCAGGCACAACTTAATAGAGTTTCCAGATTTGGTTATTTTTTGGGCAGAAAAAAATGAGCATGACAATAAACGATAAAAAACACATTTTTTCTATTTAAATTGAGAAGAACCATGCAGATTCTCAAAGTTACTGGCCATACTGTAATGTTATTGCTTGTTAGTTGAAGAATTAATGTTGTTAAGGATTTATATATTCTGGGCATGCTCATCAGGATGAAAAACAACATCCTCTTAATAGTATAGGTCCTCTGCTTTATGTGTCTTTATCTGGATGTCTGCGCAGCTCTGCAGCTTTAAGGTCTAGGTTGCAGTGTGGTGGTGCGTCTGTGCATGAATGCTCTCTCCCATGTGAGTACTTACAGTGTCCAAAGGAAGCCTCTTCAGAACCTTGTTCTGTTTCTTTGGCTCTAATTTGTAGACGTACTTGTCTGTGACGAGCAGACCTCGGTCTGTGCTTTTGTTGAATCTATTCACCTGAGAGAGCAGAGGAGAGAAAAACAGAAAGAGAGACAGAGAATAAAGCCACTCGTTTGTACATTTTCTATTTTCTGTCAAGAGCTTTTTAGTTGCATCTTAGGATCTTTTTATGTTCTTGGATTCAAAATGGGTTTTCCTTGTGGAGCAGCAAACAAGGAACACACACAAAACAAAAGAGATAACTTCAGACTAAAGATGAAAGCTCTGCTGGGTTTGTCAGAGTTGGAGGTGGTTTCATTCTCCTTTATCAAAGCTCACATATCTACAGACATACTTTGGCTTAAGCTGCACCCATAGTTTAGTGGAATCCCTCGCTCCACAATCCCTGATAAGGAAAATATGGCCACTTTTATCCACAGGGAGATGATAAGAGCAAGTTCAGCATGAGGTAAAATAATAATTCAGTTAAGTCCTTTCAGTCGATTCAAAACAGGCAGACTTCTTTTCAAAAGAAGAAAATCTTGAAGGTTAAGAGAATTGAAGAGGTGCAATTCCTTTCATGATTAATCCTCTGATATTTTTTCTGTCTGAGAGGGCTATGTTCACCGCTGGAACATGAAAACATAAAGGAGCTGATACAAGGGACAGAAAGTGCGAGGGGGTGGAACGGAGAACACAGCATGAGAGAAAAACATCTCACAGCTTCAAGGAAGCAACAAAAGGAAACTCCTCGTACCAAACAGACATTAGTGATCAGCGTGTTCTTTCCCACATGCTGTACTGTACCTTTCTACAGAAGCCTGAGAAGAGGACCTGAGAGTACTCGTCTTTGTTCCTAAGCTCCTTTGAAACGCGCATGAAGCCCGAGCTGGTCTGAGGGCTGTCTCGCACCTGCAGAAATGAGAGAGAAGTGTTATGGCTAGAAGCTGGCTGATGTCACCATGCAGACACATTTCAAACAGTTTAAGAGGTTTGATCATCGCTAGTTGTGTAACTCTGGGTGACCTCTTTCAGCCTCTTTCAAGACTTTTTATTGCTTTAATTCTGTAAGCAGCAGATCAAAGCTCGAGGCCTCGGGGTGCAGTTAGCAGACACCATGTTTGACATGCTGTTAGAGGAGGAGGATGATACTGGAGCTAAACTGCCTGATTAGAAATACAGTGGGGGGCCGCAAGAAGAAATCTAAAATCATTTCATGGCCTACTTTACTTTTATGTGACCATTTCATTTGTTTAGATATACTTTTGGGCCTTTCATGCCCCCATTACAGAGACAGGATGGAGGAAAGAGAGACAGAAAGCAGGTAATGACATGGGGGAAAGGAGCAGCAGGTTTGAGTCAAACTAAGGCCAGCCTCCCCAAGGTGTGCATTATCTATAACCACCAGGCCAACGATGCCCAGGTGTGTCAAAAGCCATGCAGTGATGAGTCATGGAAAAGTAACATAGCTGGAAAATGTTTTTATGGCTCTTTATTTTTTTAAATCAGAATATTGATAATTGGCACCTGTGATATGAAACTGTACCACATGAGTCAGGGCAATAATATACATTTTTTAAATCACATCAATAATTTGTCCCACCTCTAGCTTGTAATACTTTGTGCAACCAGCGGTAGAGCAGTGAATCTGCTGACTGTTTACATCAGCACATAGTGAAGAGTTTTGCTCTAGGACTTTATTGATAATTATTTCAAAGTAAAGCTCAATAACAACATTTTTGCAAAGCTTATCGAGGTTTTTAATGTAGGGTTTTGGAGTGTCTAACAATTTTGTACTCAGAAAATTGGATGAACTTTCTTGGGATGGCAAAAGCACGAAAAAAAGGCAGATGTTCTATAAAGAAAATGTATAGAGTATCTGTAAGGTGAGATCAAATTACACTGACTGTTTGCTGAATAATAACTTACATATAAAAGTTTTTGTCTATCTGTCCAGCTTACAGATTTGTGTCCTCAAAAGCTCTCATACCAGTAATTTCCCACGTTGATTTAAAGACAAGCTTGAACTTCAAATATTAAAGAAAGCTTGATGACCCTCTGATCTTGCAGATGGTTTCTGAGAAAGCATGCCAAACACTAATTGGTCCATATGTCCCTTCTTCTCCCTCCATTCTGTCCTCAGAAACGTCAGACACATATAAGCCATGATTCTGGCTGACTGAATGCACTTAACTATAGGTCTTTGTGGATTTAACTACAATCACGTGAAGCTGGAGACCAGCGAGTCACGGGCCGTCTGACAGGCTAACAAGGGCAGTGACTCAGGACTCGGTGGCGGTCATGCTCACACTCCCCGAAGGCGTCTTTCAAGCCTCGGGCGACCAAACACCCTAAGATTAGCTGCTAAATGATCCGACTGTGGGATTCATTAAGGAAGGGCTGTGTTCACAAGCGCCATCCTCTTTTAGTCATGCTGTTTACTGGGAGGGCTCGTCACATGCACCACATACATCCACAACAACAGATGATTTACTGCAATGCTGTTGGTATTCAGATCACATTGACTGGGACAAATTCAACAGGAAGAAATCCATCAATGCAGTCAGTCTAATTTCTCCTTCACTTACTCATAAAAGAGAAAAAGTTTTGTTGAGTAGACTTATAAAGAAGCATTTACAGGAAACGAGGTCCTCTTGTGGTAAGGACTGACTAAAAATACTTGCAGTGTAGGAGAATAATAATATAAAAGCAATAAAAAATTAAAATCATTAAGAAGAACACACAAATACATTTGAAATGCATTTAGTTTAAAATTATAATCTTCTATAAAGTCTAAGAGGCATATATGTAAAATGTTGTCAACTCAAGGTTCACTAACTGGCTTTTATTCTGGATATTTTGAACATACCTAGTGTTTTTTTAACCAAAAAGAAATCTCAAGTTTCATGAAATTATTTTTTCTTGGTAGTCAAAGATGTCATAAGTATTATTTCTATGTCAGGTTTAGTGATGACTCATTATTAGACCCCAATCTTAAAAAGTGTTAGTTACAATCAAATGTGAAGACCATCCAGCATCATGAAGTGCTTCAATGCAGACTCTTTCATTTTCAGTGAGCTATCAACGTTTTACCATTTTGAACAGGAATGGGGGATTTCAAACTGAATTCCCCCAAATTTGAGCCGGCTCACCGGGCTTCTCTGAGAAGTCAGAAATTAATCAAGCATAACATTCAACCACTAAAACGCATTTCTCTCTTCAGGAATGCAAGGGAATAACTATAATTTGACATATTAATCAAGAAATAATAATGTGCCTTACTATTTTTTCAGTATTTCTAAAAATTTGAAAATTCATGGATAACAATAATAATTATATTTTAGCATTAAAAATATCATTTGGGTTAAAGAGCTTCTACATTTGGTGTATTAACCATTGCAGAAACATAAAAAATGATTTTGGTAATTACCAATGCTGTTAATTTAGGGCAGCTGTGGCATAAACCTTACTTTGGTTAGGGTTAGGGTGGTCTAATAAATTAGTTAAGCACTGTATGTTGGTGTTAAACTTTTCAGAGTTGGTGTGACTCCCAAATTGTAATTTTAACTCCATTCTAAGTTAAATAGGCCTAAGTGCCATATCAAATCTGGGGATATGTAGGCAGAGGTTTCCCATGGTGCCCTTGGGCAGAGTGTTTATATGTGTTAAGATGTTTCCTGTTATACCACAATCACTGCCGGGATTCCTTTGCTCATATCTCTGGTGGATTGTTGTAGTTTTTGATGTTTTGCACCATGAGTGAAGTTATCCATTGAGTAAACCATTTCTCATCTGTTGAGTTGGGAGGATCAATTTGTCAAGAAAGAAGATGTTCTGTATAAATGAGTGCTGCCTGGTAAAGAATCTGATTCTCTGGCTCCTTCTTAGGTATGGCTACTTCAGCCTGCTGTAGTTACATTATTCATTAGATTAAAGTAAGAAATTAATACAGTTGTTTTGAAATGCATAAATGACCAATACTGTAAATGTTTCAAAATAACACCTCCTGTGAGGAGGATATGATAATGTGGTGTTGGAAGTATACTTTCATGTCTCCAAAAATAACTCTAGGTATTCATGATATAAAAATTCTCAATGTGCAGTTACATACGTCAATACTGGAGTAATGACATGGAAAGCAATAAATAGATATATATCATATATTAAAGACAGTATATTAGCTATTTCCTGGAGCTTCTCTGTTTATCTACAGTTCTCAGTGGTTATCAACTGGTTGGGTCAGGGGACCCACCATCAACTCCTCAAGGACAATTGCAATCCAAATTTTTGAGATTTTTTTGGTCAATCAGATGTATTTTATAGAAAATAATAGAGCTTGGACCTAAGACAGTACAAAAGGTGTAACAAAACAATAAAACAGGACAAAACATCCACGTTTTATAGCGTCTCATGGACAATTTGGCACAATTTTTTTCCCCAGACACACACCCGTGACCCACAGAAAAGGGCTTTGCAACCCACTTCTGGGTCCCAACCCACCAGTTGAGAACCACTGGTTTATGTCTGTGTTGGAAACAAGTCTCTCCTAAACCCAAAGTAAAGCCAAAAAGTTCTTTTTCAGCACTGAATTGGAACAGACAATTCTAAGAAACTTCCTCTGATTGCACTTTCATACTCATGTAAAATGTAGGCCTGCTGAGTGATATAGTATTGTTTTTTAAAAGTGTTATTTTTCATCTTTACTTTAATTTAATTTAGGCTTTTGCAATGTGTTTATTGCAAATGCTCCTACTGAGATAATGAGGAAATCAGGATTTGCAGTGCAGGCCTAATTAGAGCTCACATGTACCGTTTCTCCACTTCCCTTATGTTTGGTTCATATGTGGTTCTTACATTAGCGAGGTAGTCCCTCTCCCAGGCTCGGCTAACTCCCCAGTCTTTCCTCTCTCCACTCAGGGCAGTCATAGCTGCCACTTTAGCACGAACCTCCAGCATGTCAGACGGAGGGATGTTCTTGATGATCTGCCTCGCCCACCACCTGACAACAAGGGATGAGAACAAGACAGCATGTCACGTGGGTGGAGAGAAACATCAAAGGTGCAAAGGAAAACAATGGAGTAGGAGGAAAAGCTTCAAGTCTGTGAGGGATTAAAAAAAGCCTTCATCTGTGCTTCCAGAGTATGTTCTTGTTGATCAAAAAACTCACTCATTAAAGATATTATCAATAATTTATAGAGCTATTTCAAAGCAAAACAGCTAGATAAGAGAAATAATGTAACTCTGATTTCTTTGTTATGAAAATGGATCTCCATTAAAGAGTCACAGTAAGACTAGTGACAGGGGTTAAGAGCTGATGAGGCTCTGTCCAAAGGAGAATTACTGGCAGTCAGACAAGAAATGACAAAGAATCCAGCTAAAGTTATCTGCACTGAATCCAGGAAGCCGGAAACTAAAACCCGATACTCTGAAATGCATTTAATGAGGGAACTGTGATGTTAAACTGGCCTTAACCTTTTTTAGTGTTCCAATGATGCTGTAAAATACAAATTTAACATGTTTTTGTCCTTACATTTTCAGACTCACTTCTATCTCTGCACAATTCCTGTTTTTCTTCCATTCAAAAGCCGGATCAAAAAGCCTTTTTGAACTGGCCACCTTAACAACAGGGGACTCCGCGGGTGCAACAACCCACCAGAGAAACTTGTGCACAGTGCACTTTAAAACACATTTAGGTGCATGTAAAACTATTAATTTTAAATTATTATTTTTCATATACACAAACATATTGTATTTCATACATTGTATGAAATTTTACATGATGTATAATGCAATATTATATTCAATAATTATGTCAATAAATAATGTCTTTATTTTCAGTCATTTTCCACCAGATTTAATTTATCAAATTTTATCTTTTTATCACTTTTTTTCTGATTACAGCAGGATGAATATTATTTGTATGAATGAGCAATATAATCCCATGCTTAATTTTAACTTAGTGTAGATCAAGACAGCTGACTGCTTAATATCAAATAGTTAAATCAGCCTGTCTGGGTTTAATTTCACCACATCCTCTGTTGCACTGCATATTTCTAACTTGGCAAGCAAAATGTAATCTATAATAATATATAGGCCTCCTCTGATGTCTACATGATACATCATATCAGATGTCTGTGGGCACAGCCCAGCAGTTTCATGACCTTATACATGCAAGGATTAAAAATCTGCACAAGCTTCCACCTTCCAAGGACATGGCATTCACTAAATTAAGAACACAAGTGTGACCAATCCTGCAGTCAAAAACACTTCATGAATCGGCCAGTCTGCTTCGAAGACAATAGCTGAATGAACATAGCAACTACGCAACCAGCGCCCCCTCTCAACCCATCTAATAAAATGAGCAGCTTTAACCACTGCTTCTGTCTTTATTTTCCTCCCTCTCATTTTGTCTCTTGTTTATTAAGAGAAAAGAGCAGCAGCTCCCTCTGTCATGAGTTTAATCTGAGCTGTATCAGACAACCTTAGCAGAAGGCTTTTATGTTGACCCAAAACCAAAGCAACTTTAATGGAACAGTTTGTCATATTGTTTGTTGGTGAATGAGTGTCAGTATACTGGTGGATTGTGTGGATCATGTTGGGCTCTTAGTTCATCTATTTTTTGTGTCTTCAGGTCAGATGTGAGCAGAGATGACCGCACCAAAGATATGCACTTTGTTATTGTTGTGATCTTGTATCAACTATGTAGTAATAATTCATCCTCTCTTGCATGGTCTTGTTTGCTTTCATAGGCCATGAAGAGGCAATTCAGTTGGTTTCATTACCATCTATAAACTTCTCCAGGAGGTTTCAGTCATTTTCTGACAATTTGTGAAAACAAGAACATGTTTAAATATAAACAAAAATTTACTGAGGATTGATATTTGATTTTGTGAATTTCCATTTGTGTGGACTGACCTACGATGCAGCATGACTGTGATCTGGTGAAACCGGGACAGAGCTGCAGGCGGGATCGGCCACTGCACGCTTTTTCCATAGTCGGCCATGGTTCGCACATTAGCAAACCTCCGCTCCACTTCCCAGAAATGAGCTTTCACCTTGTAGCGCTTGTAGCAGCCCATAATGGCGTAAATAGCCCTCATTCTTCTGCACCTCATACGAGCCAAAGCCCCACGCCACACCTGTGGGTTTCAGGAAAAGAGGGACTTGTTAAGAGAGGAATCAGGATGAGCTGCAGACAAACTTCGTTCCAGTTATAGACCCAGACTTCTCTGCAGAGTCATCAAAGTAGGTCAGGAAAAAGAGGAAGGAGAGGGGTGTTTCATTGAGCTAGAGAGGTAATTGACTTTAATGTGACTGTGCTCGGGATCTCATTAATTATCCCAATTATTGTTACAGGAAATTAAAATTCAGCTGGCAGATGAATTTCAGTCAAACATAACCAGAAGCCACATATTCATGAGGCTGAGGCAAACTGCAATCTCCTCTTTGAAGCCCAGAGGCCTGAGTCTGTAAGTGGAGGAGATAACGTTGTTCATGATTAACTGTGAACACATGATCCCAGCTCCCCATGACATTAAATCAGGTCTCTGTGTCGACTAATCAGTCTGTCAGATCGATACATTCTTATCAAAATCCAAGCACAGCTTCAGAAAACTGCCTTTGAGATCTGACATTTAAGATTTCAGAGCATGTTTGAGGCGGTGTAAGAATACTAAAAGCAGTGAAATCATCTACATTACAGTCACACTCATCCTGATGTGTCTGACCTTCTGCAGGAAAAGCACCAGGATCGGGATGAGGGCTGCTCTTTCCTGCTCCAGATTGTAGAGAGACTGCGGTGTTCGGACAAACAGCTTGGTGTGTCCGTACGCCACGTCGTCCTGGAAGCCATGCTGGGTGACGATAGCCTCCACGGCTTCCCTGTCTGACGCCATCAGGTGGTTCGGCCAGGTGTACTCACATGTCATTTTATACCTGTAACATGATAGAGGAGAAGAGGAAATCAGGTCTAACAGTGATAAAGTGATATCAGTGATCCATTAACTAACCCATGGAATAACTGGAAGATGATAGTGTCTTTTTCTTTGTTTCTCCTCTTTCCTGAAACTTTAAAGTCTGTTTTAAGGACTGATGTTCTAGGTCTGAACTACATTCACATCTGTATCGATATCAGTATAATTAAAAATTAATTTTTCAAATATCAGCAACATTGTGCATCCCTACAACATACACAACTTAAAGTTATTCTGATCAAACTAACACACATGTAACAATGAGGATAGTAAGAGAACAACAACAGCATCTTTTGTAACATATTATGGAGAAACTTTTTTTTTCGGATCAACAAGTTAAAAAGAATACAGGGGAGACTCTTTAGAGTTTTCAGCTGGTTTCTACGCTATCATAAAACTTTAACTTTGAGAAAAAACAAAATAAGAAAATAACACGCACAAAACAGAAGCCTTAACCCTTGTAACAAGACACTTTACATGTACTCACTGTCTACAGAGGACTACAATAATATTCAGAATTAAATAAAGAATAATATTCTTTCAATCATCACACAGTTATTTTTGATCAGTCATTTTTACAATAATCTTGGCCCACTCTGAGCATCCTGTAGGCGGCATTTATTGTTCACTTCCAGGAAATCTGCATACAATGTTCCTCTTCTAGTATACATTATCAAATAAGAGCTGTAATCATTAAAGACCAGTTACATGAACAAAAGACAGAAGATGATATAACATCATCAAAAGATTCAGAGAATCTCGAGAAATGTCTGTGCGCCATGGCAGAGGATGCTCATAATCTTCAGGAACACTTCCAGAAATCATTGTTTATCAACCCAATTAACTGTCATCCACAAATCAAAGTTCAAGCTGTATCATGCAAAAAAAGAATCTGAATGTGAACATAATCCAGAAACACATCTGTCTTCTCAGGGCCAACCCTCATTTAAAATGGACTAAGGCAAAATGGAAAACTGTTCTGTGGTCAGATGGATCAAAATTTGAAATTCTTTTTGAAAATCATGGATGCCATGTTCTGCAGATTAAGAGGAGTGGGACCATCCAGCTTGTTATCAGTGTACAGTTCAAAAGCCTGCATCTCTGATGGTATGAGGGTGCATTAGTGCCTATGGCATGGGCGGCTTATGCATCTGGAGAGGAACTTTCAGTGCTGAAAAGTGTAGAGGTTTTAAGTCAATATATGCTCCCATCCAGACATCTCTTTCAGGGACGACCTTGCATATTTCAACAAGACAATGCTAAACCATATACCGCATTCATCACAACAGCATGGCTTCACAGTAGAAGAGTCAAAACATTTGGTGCATGGCCCTGTCCCTACTTTTATGAGATGTGTTGCTGACATCACATTCAAAATCAGCTTATATTTTTCATTACATGGTTAAATGTCTCATTTTCAACATCTGATATGTTGATTATGCTCCACTGTAGATAAAATATGGGTTTATGAGATTTGCAAATAGTTCCACTCTGTTTTTATTTACATTTTACACAGTGTCCTACCTTTTTTGGCATTGAGGTTGCAAATAGGTTTCCATGTAAGGGTTACTATGATGCTATTTTATCATGAAGTATTTAATTTTCATTATGAAAAGGACACTAGGGAGGAACTTGATTGCATTTACAGTAGCTAAAAGAGCTGAATGTGAAAACAACCAAACACAGACACAGAGAGAGAGAGCAAAGGGATGTCAGCTGGGTTGTAGGTCTTGTGCATCATGGGGAGACAAATGACTCATAAAGCTCCCATGATGCAGTATGAGTCATCAACTTTCTTTCTTTTGTTTTCCAGGTAATGACAAAATCTGTCAAGGGCTGGCATATAGTTGAGTATGGGAACAAGACGAGTGTTAAAAATAGAAAAACAAAGCATCATTTCTGTCATCATGGGAGCAACAAGGAAGTGGATGTTTAACAAGCAGGAAAATCTTAATGAAAAAAATGTATCAGGGTCTGACAAGAAATTAAGTTCCTAGATTTTTTGGATTTGGATCCATGTAAGGTACTCTAAGCATAACAAGTGGACTAAATCATTTAATTTAAAACAAAGCATTTTCCTTTAGACAACACTGTTAAACTGGGAACGCAAACATGGAAACTGACATTAAGTGGGATAACTCTAATGTCATCATAGCAGCACCTGCTCGACTTCTGGGAAAGTTTGGTACATCTCCCACTCCAGGTGTTACACTGAACTCCTGAAGAAGTACAGACTGAGACTTCTTCTCAGTTTCTCACAGAGGAGGTAAAACACAGAGGAGGTCTTGCACCATAAAGCACATTGTGTTCTCTTACCGCTGCAGGAAGCGGATGTATGGCTGCCTGTAGGCAAAGCCCGCCCTGCGCACCATCACGTTCTCCAACAGGCCCAGGTAGGCCACCTGGTGCTGGCAGCGAGCGTCGTCAAACAACACAGGAGACTTCATCTCGTTGGGTTTTATGCATCGCACATAGTACGGCTCCTGAAAGACAAAAGAAAGAAGGTTATTCTTCAGATGAGTTTTCAGTGTGCTGTTGGGCAACAAAGCGTCAGATAACAGAAGAAGAAAAAAAAAATGTCGTCATTCACAGTAAAGTATTCTGCTGCTTTTCCTAGCAGGGATCATCAAGATAAACATAGTTAGATTACTGTAAGTAGCTTGTGAATCAATTCACAGCAGAAATGCCCAGTAATGGAGAAAAACTGAAAGTATGGATGCAATGAAATACCTCTGAATGTGGCTGCAATCACAACTTTATCACAAACACGGAGTTACATAATTCCAACATT
Organism: Cheilinus undulatus; assembly: GCF_018320785.1. Classification (NCBI taxonomy): domain Eukaryota; kingdom Metazoa; phylum Chordata; class Actinopteri; order Labriformes; family Labridae; genus Cheilinus; species Cheilinus undulatus. Next base: position 13,731,495 of record NC_054880.1, on the reverse strand, counting down.
TCACTGCTTCAGTGTTTGAATGATCAGAGTATTGGTTTTACACAGTGCAGATGGTCGTCAAAGGGGTCTTAAAAGTAGCAAAAATGGGTTGTAGTGGCAAAAATGTGTTACATTTTGAAAACAAAAGGGCAGGAAAAAGTGATGTAAAATGGTCCGAAGTGCAAAAAAGAAATAATTGGTGGCAAATTAAGTGGCAAAACTGGGCGAGAAAAAGAAGTTAAATGGGATCTTAAACGTAGCAAAATTGGGGAAGAGTAGAGTTTGGCAATTAATCGAAAATTAGATTAAATTGAATATGGCCTGCTGCAATTTTCAAATCGCAGAAGTTGCAATATTTCTTTTACCTGAAACTTGAGTCAAAATACCGGTTTAAATTTTTTTTTTTTTTTTTTTTTTTTTTTTTGCAGCAGTGGTGTTATACATAATATATCATGCAAACAATCAAGACATATTTAGTCAACAAAACTTCCTTTATTTTGTATATTTTCTGATTAAATATGAGGATGACATAAAAATGATCATTCCATTCAATACAACAAATTCTATCCAATTTGCAATTTGAGTAAAATCATAACAATGATGGAGCAGACCAGGCGTTTATTTGGGACCAGGCGTCTATTTGGAACAGGCGTTTAATTCCTTTTTCACAAAAATCTTGCTTAGCAAAAACTGGAAACATATGGTAAATTTAACCAAAGTGTTTATTTACACCAGTATGAATATCACTTTTACATTTTTGAGACAAGATTACAGTACCATAGTTATACTTTTGTCTTCTTCTGTCAACTCAGCACTCTCTAAACACTTTAAACACTGGTAAGGAACTAAACAAACACAAAGTTGACGACAGACTGTTTAAAGTTAATGTCGTACTTTTTACTTTTTCGCTGCACCAGGGCATGGCGCTGCTATCTCACTTGAGAAAACCAGCAAGGGACAGGGGTGCCCCAGCCAATGAGGAGGCTAGTACTCGCAGACAATCAGGCTCAGGTCAGAGGGAGCATTCCTATTGGCTGCTGTAGCTTCCGTATCTCAGCTCAGTGAGAAGTTGATTCAATGGCAGAATTACGGCGGTGTTTGGTCCTGTGTAGAATTTGTTCATGATGAGATGAAGTATTTTCTTGTCTGTGAGTCGAACATTGAATTCAGTGGAAAAGCAGTGCAAAATCACTCCATGAGCGCTTTGCCACCATTCAATTCAATTCAGCGGACATTCTCAGGTACGTAAAGAGAGGGGTGGAGCTACAGAGCTCAAACAGGGAGAAGAACAGGAAGGGAGGGAGAGTTGGTAGTTGATCGTATACGGTTCTCATCTCAGTCACATATCGAAGCTTTAAATAAATTACACCCGGCATTTATTTGGAACATGCGTTTACTTGTCAAAATGTACTGCCACACCCGGCAGTTAATTGGGACCCGGCGATTATTTGGTATTTTACAGTAGTCAAATGTTATCTTAGAAGTAACAAAATTGGGCTAGAGTGGAAAAAATGTGTTATAAGTGGCAGAAAGGGGCAGAGAAAATTTGATTTAAAAGGGTTTAAAATGTGGCAAAAATGGGCAAAGAGTGCACAAAATAAATGGAAAGTGTCAAATACAGTGGCAAAAATGGGAGGGGGGGAGTGGTTAGAAGGGGAAAAAGAGAGCAGCCCAGGTAAATAAATTCAACATCCAAACCCACACCTTGTCAGGAGCCCAGCCAATCAGAGGGCTGGCCTGTAGTGTACATCACTAATTTTTGCTTATTTTCTTGATAGTTTTAACCCCTGCTGTGGTCATCACTGTGCAAGCGAATAAAGAGCACTGAAGTTTAAAGCAGCAACCAACAAGCAACATGACAGGCAAAGTCAGTTCACTTACCTTAATCAAACGGTTACATTTTTACTGCTGCTACAGTTAGCAGCTGTGCCTGAATCCGCGTCTACTTATTTACGGCACATTTAACAGCATATTACAATTTTAAAGCCAACAAAGCCTTCATTGTGGATGTTCGACTGGACGTCTGCACTATAACAAGAATCTCTAATGGACATGATATCTTCTCTCTGATCAGAGATCGCTGTGTTTCACTGTATTTCACTCTCTTTTCATAAAAGATGAACAAGATAAAACTGAGTTAGCACTTCCTGAGAATATTCCTCCACTGTCATTCATCACATCTATGATGCATGGCCATGTGTGCCCCCAATTTCAACTCAGCTCAGCAGAGATTATAAAAGGATTCAGGTAGTGGGGGGTTGGGAGCAAATGAGAAGGGCAGACTGGGCACAGGTGGAGGGAAAACATCCGCTCTTTCAACGTGACATGGAAGGGAAAAAAATTTACCAGGGGAGTTTCCTTTAATTTTACCTCAGCCACACCGAGACGAGATGTTACAACAACCTGACAGCAGGCCATCCCAAAATAACAGCAGGAAATGTCAGACTTCAGACAGTGAGATGAGGCCAGGGGAGGTGAGCAGAACATTTTGTGGTCCACCAAACCTCCCCCCTCACCACCCACCCACCCACCTAGCAAGCTCCACATGCTGGAAAACAGGATGAGGACAAGAAACCCACAAAGTCTGCTAGACCAGAAAGAGCACACTGCTATCTATACGTGTTCCTCCTGGACGGTGGCAGACTGCTTCTCACTGCATATTTTAGGTCATGCATGGTGACAAACATCGCCTGAAAAGAGACATAGTACAGACACATTTCAGCCTCAGAATATCCTGTGACTCAAAAAAAGGCGTTACATGAGCCAGAACAGCCCAGACTGGTGCAGACTGTCCTCCTGAGGATGACAGCAGCGTGAAGGTGTCAGTGTCACTTTACACTTCCAATAACATGGATCACAAAAATCATGATGTTTCTGACTAAAGATGGACATTAATAGTGCTCTACCAGGCTGATGTGCAGAAATTACTTAAACAACAGAAAACTAATTAACATGATATAAAAAATTTGCTTTCACACAACAAACAAAACAAAAAATCATTCATAAATATTCCAAAAAAAAAAAAACAACCACAAATTGTGTAGCTAATCACAAAGAATGGTATCTAATTTCTTTTTCAGTTTACAAAAGAAAGCAACTGTGAAATCCAGTCATGACTTTCTCAGCAGAACTTAAAGAAAAGTGATTTCTGATGTTGTCTTGCTGTTATGAGTACAGTTGGGTATCCTTCTGGGTTTTTTCCAATATGGTAAATCAATACTTTTAAAACAGTACTGGTACCTAAATGATGGGTACCTTCAGTAGGGAAAAGAATACAATAATGGTCAATGGCACTAAAATTACTTTTATAACTGCAAAGGCATTTGAATTGTAAAATATACTTTGAACAAATTCATACAACTGATTAATAAAACCTTATCCAACTCCAATAAATAAATAAGTTGTAAGTTGTTTTAACGAAGTACTCCACCCACTACTCTCCTCCTTATTTTTGAACTTTTTCAACTACTTATTTATCAATACTGCTTTGTACTATTTTTGAATCTTCTTAAGTAAATCAAATCATAAAGTTAAATACATTAATGATACATGATGATATGTTGCCTGTGTGGATACACACTTCAATTCCCCCCTTGCACAAATCAGCCCCCCCCAAACTAAAAAGTCTAGGTACACCCCTGCTCTGACCTAAAGAACACATAATATATGTGTCAGGTTAGTAATTAGCTGCAGGACAGAGAAGTATGTTGATGGGATACAGCGGTAAATTGTGATCAAGGTAGAAGTCATACAACTTTTTATTTCCCCTTTAACAATCTGATCCACAGAGATGCTGCTACGTATGTCTCTGTCTGCTTTCATATCGTTTAAAAAATTTCATGCTGAGACTGAAAATGTTCAGAAATAAACTTACAAAGGACAAGAGGTAGCGCTTAAAGTTCCTGCCTTGTCTGATCATTTATATCGTTTCTGCCCAGATGAGTTGCTAATAGAGTGTGCAGCGCGCCACGCTCTCGTTCAGTTTAGGCCACTGGTTTTCAAACTTTTTTCACCCAAGGCACAGCTAAGATTAAACCAAATCTTAAGACACACCATATCTACATTGGTGTTTTAAAAAATGTGTTTTGCCATGTAAATTAAAGGCAATTTCATTACAAAAAACCTAAAATGTGCCTTGGATTGCTTTTTGAAGGACAGTTCCAGTTTTTTAGTTAGTTTTTTACTACAAGTTTTTGGATTAAACCCATTCTTTTCACTCCTGCAACCACCCCTTCAACAGATGAACTGAGTAAATCAAGCCCAAAGTTTCCAAAGAGCCCCTGTATATGAACAGAGACCTAGCAGCACTTCTTCTTTTTTGTCTTCAAGAACCCCATATCTATGTCCATGATTCTTTAATTATTGTTATAGTATCTTCAGTCACAGCTATAGTAATGATGCAGTGTTACACAAATTCCCAAGGCGCACATAGACTAGCCTCAAGGCACACTGCCACATCGTTTGAGAACCACTAATTTAGGCCATCGCTGATTCATGACCTCTCCCTCCCTCTGCTATGATTATAAACATATAAATCCATGCAAATCATCAAAGGATGGATTTTTCTTAAACAGAATCAAAATGATCAGCAAGGCACCAAAATCTGTAGGCACCGGTGCCAAGTTGGTACTAAATTTCGGTACTTATCCCTAGGTTTGAGAGCAATACTGTCTTAGCTTAAGTAATAAAATAATAAATAAAAATACTAGGGTTCAGAAATTTTAATCATTCATTTAGATGAAATAACTACCAAGTACATTTAGCTGAATTAGTGTTTTTACACAACAAAACAAAAAAATAGCTAAAACTCATCAAGTCATTTGAGGCAACCTGCCTTGTCAGTTCAGTCTTACTGAAAAACTTTACCAAGAGAACTGACGTTGTCTTGAATATTAGCTAGCCAGTAGAGAGCTGTACACCATTACCTAAAACAAAAAACTAAATTGGGTAAGATTTCTGTCATTCCAATCATTCATGAAATTAAGATACAGTTAAAAACCTGCACTCAGAAAACTAGCTCAAATTATGTCGACCAATCCAAGCCCATTTTAACCCTCACAATCTTTCAGAAAACCCTCCAATCTGGCAACACTGTTCAAAAGCTTAGGCAACATTCAGACTTAAATTGATAACAGCTAAGTTTATCAACATAACAACATCAACAAGCTCAGCAGAACTCCGTCACTGTTGCTTGATCTGACTTTAAGGAGACAGAAAGAAAAAGCTAATGTCCAGTTAAAACCACTGACCTTGCAGGCTAGTTTATCCACCAGGGCCACGATGGAGTTCTTGAAGAGGGTGGCTGCAGTTAGAGGCCTCTTGGTGACCTCGGTGATGCTCAGCTGACCATCTGGCCACATCTCCTTCAGGACTGGGTTGGCACTTGAACAGAGAGAGGAGGGAGTGAGAAAAGAGGAAAAATAAGCAATGAAAAGGCATAATTAAGTAGGCTGGCAGAGAAATGAAATGCAAACAGGGTGAGGATGAAACTTATTTCATGACTAAACCTACTTATCAAACTGTCCAAACTATTCAAACTGTTTAAAGTGTGTGTTTGTCACCTGTTGTACATGAGGCGCTTGAAATCTTGGAAAAGCATGTCCTTGTTTTTATCCAAAAATCCCTCCACAGAGTATCTGTAACAGAGAGACAGAGTGGGATAATGTGAAGTTAAGAGTGAGCAAAAAATGTTGAAAGGAGAGAAGAGCGGTGGAGAAGGAAATGAGTGTCAGAGAAAGTCAAGACGTCAAATTAACATTAAAGTCAGAAAGTTGCAAAGTTTAAATATCTGTCACTAAAAGGGTCACTTCCATTTCTGTAACAGACTCCAATGTCTTTCTAAAATGATTCACAGTCCTCAGGCCAGAGGATTAGAACAACAGTCAGGCCGCTTAGTCAACTAACAAATTAGGGACACGGTCAAATTCCCCCCACGGCTCACGTTTTGGAGAAATTAAATGTCTCCACACTGAGCGGCCAGCATTTATTAGTATGGCTCGCTTGGTTTCGGAGAGGCATCAGTGGGAGGTCACGGGCGCTCTGTGAGGCTCGGTTACATAAGCCGTCCAGCTCCGGGGTAAGAGCCTGCTGTGGTGTAAGTGTTGCCTCAAATAAACCTCTGCCTCTCCTGACTCCCTCATAATGTAAGAACAACCTGCACAGTGTGGATTGCTCAGCTTAGAAATGCATTAAAAAGCCCACTTAATACTGAAGTTTGATCAGGTAAATGTACTTAAAATGTCAAAGCAAACGTCCTCACTGCACAGACAAAGGACTCTGAGCAAAACCGTGCTGTTCACCACATTACCGAGCGATTACACTTGATTATCCTGGAAAAAGGTGCATATGGAGCCTGTTGGGACTGTTGAAGCACTTTTGAGGAGTAAGATAGTCCATTAGAGTGACTCCTTATTTAGTGGTCTAGCTCCCTTCAGAGACAAACTTTAATTTCTCTCAGTGCCCGGCAAGGTCGTGGCACTGATACTGCTGAATATGATCCATGATCTGCTCCAACACCAGAGACTTGAACAGTCAAGCTTTGAACCTAAGGGGTCTACGATAGCGTTCATCCTGGCACTTACGGTCCTCACTTAGCACTTTTGGGAATTCAGTAGAGGGTTGCTTGCAGCCTATGTTGACTTACGCAAGGCGCTCAACTCTGTAAATGGAGATGCCCTTTGGAGGATTCTGGAGCTTCACGGGATCCCACATTTGCTCATGCAGCTGATGTCTGCCCTATATTCTGGTTCAGAGAGTGCTGTAAAGTAGGGATGGGCGTTTGGAAGAAACCTGCTAACTCAAGCATCTATAATGTTAATGATCAATTAATTGATTAATCGTTATATATGTGTAACATCTCCCTTTATAACAAAAACAGGTAACTAATGAATGTGTTTCTCAATGATTTATTTATTTTCACCTTTTGAAAGCCTAGGGCTCTTAAACATAAACAAGGCATGGTCCCATTCACAATGTCATGACGGTAGATATTGTTGTGCAGTGCAGAGTAAGACGTGTTTAGTCTCTTTATTAAATGCCAACATCAGATCCACTAAATTCCCCATGATCAACCAAATTCTTAACGACAAATTAATCAATCACCGATTAACTGTTCCCATCCCTACTGTAAAGTGTGGTGGCTCCACCTCTGACTTCATCCCTGTTGATTCTGGGGGGAGGCAAGGGTGCCTCTTAGCCCCTACACTCTTCAGTACCTGTATAAACAAGATAATCGGATGGGTAACAGGGGCAACAAACTGTGGGTTGTCATTTAGACTTATGTCTTTGTGGGGGCTTTTAACTTGCTGAGAGAGGAGGCTGTAACGTTGGGAATGCACGTTTCCTGGGACAAAACAAAGATTCAGGCATTTGGGGATGCCCTGGATGATGACATTGAATTTTTATCCATGATAGGTGAGACGGTGGAAGTTGTAGAGCAGTTGATCTACCTTGGCAGCAAAACTCATTGATCCACTTACTGCGAGGCTGAGATAAACCACAGATTTGGACTCGCTCAGGGGGTGATGGGTTTGCTGAGTAAGACAGTGTGGCGTAACTGGCATCTGAGCATGTGGATAAAAGTCAGAGTCTTTCAGTCCTTGGTTCTCTTGGTTTTTCTATACACTTGCGAGGCCTGGCCATTGACTGATGGCCACAGGCACCGACTAGACTCCTTTTTGTCCACTTCTCCTCAGCGCATCTTTGGGTATGGTTAGCAAGTGTGTCTAATGCTGATGTGCTCAGGAGAGTGGGGATGGGAAAAGTCAGCTGCCTGATACAGGAACAGTAGCTGTGCTTTTACAGGCATCTAGAGTGCTTTCCCAGGCCTGATTCAGCTCACAGCATACTGGGTGCCCAGGACCCTGTGAGCTGGTCCAAATGCAGGTGGTGACTGCCTACATTGTGGAGGGGGCAGCTGGGAGGGTACCTGGAGAGATACATGGGCCTGGCACAGGTCTGGAGGATGGCCATCAGGAAGCCAGAGCAGTACAGGACCAAGGTTGAAGCAGCAATGTGCCGAACCAGCATATGTGCCCATACCTGACCTAACCCCTCCATGAGATCTGGATGGAAATATGGAAATATATACTTCCCAACTCATGAGAAATTCAAGGCTGATTAATTTGTCTGTAAATTTATTTCCATCTAAGTTATGACGAAACTGAGCTAGTAAAGCATTTTTGGGATTTTATGTGCTTATTGCGCAATAACTTGAGAATAGATCACAAACTGAGTGACTTGAAATGATACATGGTCTTTTCCAGTTGCAGTGGTGTGAACTGGTAGGCCTGTCACAAGCAGTTGGGATTTTATTCAAATCTTGCTGTAATCTTTGGTCTGAACTGGTCTTTAGATGTAGAAAAGCTCTTTTTAAAAAAGAAGAGCCTGATCCCTGCTGCCAAAGCTGCCCTGAACAAAGACATCTCTGAGCAGGGTAGAGTGTAAGCATTGATTTTGTTTGCTTTCTGTTATGGGTTTGTGTATCTGCTGTCTCTTGATTTGTCTGTTAGGTGAATAAGGTACTAAAAAAAGAAATTCCCCTTGGGCACAATAAAGCCTACATTTATATCATATCCTGAGTTACTTTGCAATCCTTGCCCCTGTCTAACATCCAATCCAAATGACGTCTAGTTCAACATAATACTGGGAATTTTGCATGACATATGACAGAGTAGGCAGCACTAATCATTTTTAAGTGAACCCTTTTTTAAATAGCAAATTCAGTATGCTTAACTTGAATCAGAGTCATCTCTGATGTTAAAAACAATGCCTCAGCTGTTCTATAAATGAAACCATGTGAGAAGTTTAAAGAGTAAATTCTTTTCTGGTTTCATAAGTAGCATCTCATTTAAGATGTACCTGAAAATAAGATTAAAAAATATGGTTATATAATCCTGTCTTTAACTGAAAAGCAACTAAAGTTGTCAGAAAAGGGGCAAAACATTTTTTTTCCCCTTTAAACATAGTTGAGTACATATTTTAAGCACAGTACACTACCTCAAAAACCTGAATAAAACCTTCCACCACTGCGGTAGCTCACACTCTTTTCCCAATGAGACATCTCCCCGTGTCCCTCCCTCTCCAACAAAAACGCAAACAAAAACAAAGCCACAAACATGCAGCGTGTCACATGTCATCTGCATGGCCCTGTTTGTGTCCCGGCTGTCACATCTGCAGGCAAAGAAGCAGAGGCTAGCTTTGACAGATGTGTCCCCTTGGCTCATGGGCATAAAAAAACCCACCTGACCAGATCCTGGAAAAGCTCAGCAAGGAGAGAGACCAAGTGTGAAATGGACAGAGAGAGAGCGGTCAGGACACACAACAACAAGCCACAACAGTCATTCACAAGGACAGGACAGGACAGGACAGGAGGGTGCTGGGACAGGAGAGGGCATGCTGAGATAAAGACAGCAGCTCTCCAGAGACACAAAGATGATGAAGAGGAAAGTATATTTAAGTATGAAGGTCAAGGCTGGAGCAAGGACAGGGCTGTTTAATACAAGGTTAAAAGGAATGCACACAGTGAGAGAGCCAGGCAACAGTATAAAGTTATGCAGTAAGAGTATGATGTATCTTACGGCTGCTCAAAGTGCTGCATGTGCAAGCTGAAATACAACAGGGAATTAAAAAGCGGATGACAAAGAAAAGCAGGTAAGGGTTGTAGAACAAAAGTAGAAAAAAAGAAAGAGGATGAGGAAAGAGACGTAGGAGGAGGTGGAGGAGGGAGCGAAGTAGGTCAAAGCTTGTGATAGTAGCGGCTCGGTGAGGCGAGGGTATATTTAGCCAGAGTGAGGATCGACTCGGATGAGGTAGGATGTGACAGTGGGGATGATGGGGGGTCAGCGTCAGCAGGAAGTAATATACGAGGGGTGACAGCTCAGCTGGAGAGACCCAGACGAGGCTCAGAAGCTAACTGAGGCAGGGTGACAGAGACACGCACAGCCATCTGTCACTACCTCTGCAGGTCTGTCACACATGCTCTTATCCAGCCCGTCATGTTAACGCTGCCAGAGGTGCAACCCACTACTGCAACTAACGTTATTCTAATCCTTGACTGATCTTTTGGTTGTTTTCTCCATAATTAGGTCTATAACATGTTAGAAGAAGGTGAAAAATATCCATCAGTGTTCTCCACAGCAAAAGATAACATCCTAAAATCTTTGTCCTGTCCAAATCTTTTCATTCAGTAAAGTGCAAGAAAGGAGGAAATAACTGAAACAATTACAATAGATGGAATCAGGTCATTTTGATCTCTTCTATTTAAAGGGTTCCAACATTCTTTTAGAAATCAAATTTAAGATTTTCAAGGCCCTTTTTTAGACCTGAACTGAGAAAAATGAATACCACTTTATGCAGAGTAAACAGTCAAAAATGAAAGGCATGAGATTTCTCAGTACGCTGGAGCAGGGCTGAATTTTCTGATTTAATGAACTATTTATGAAATGTCAAATGATAAAGGCCAAAAGAAATCTTTTATAAACGCCAAAATTAGATGATTTCTGGTACATTTAATGCCTCAATTCTATCAATATACAGCATATCGATATTTTTCATACCAAATTTAGCAGATCTGCTGAGTTGATACTGAATACTACTGATAGACAGCAGAATAACACTTTTTGCTAGGGAAGACCTGTTAAAATAATTTGTTAAAATGTTTTCAGTAGCTCACCAAGGGATTCACAGACTGTGCACAAAAAAATCCAGCAACAACAAATGCACCTTTAAAGTTTCCTCTAACATCATAAGATCACACTGTAAACTATACCAAAACAAAACCTATTGCTACAAACCTATAAACTTTACGATTCTGACAGATTACTTCCACTTCATCACCTTCTGATTTAAAAGCAGCAACAACGACAACTGATACTGAAATTCCAGAAAGAGATCGGACCACATCTTCTGTTAAAAACATTGTTTGATAACCCGTTAGCTATCAGGACACTGCTAACACTAGTTCAGTCACTTCCTAAGACATTATTTACATTAAATAATCATAGCTTTAATTGAGACATACTCTACTTTCCTCCTAAGCTTGACAGGATTGGTCTGACAGGTTGGAGATTTCTGTTGCTACTAAAACTAATTCCATTCTAAAATCTTTCAAACATTTTTGGAGTATTATTTTCAAAGATAGGCTTAACTTGTGAAGGAGTACTTTGCCAATACAAGTTAGTGTGATGTGTTTTTTTTACTTTTATTCAGCTTTAGGATTTGAAAACATCCCCCTGTACTAAGTGTTCAAAATGGGAGGGCAGTAAAGGAGAAAGAAGTGTAATGGTTGACTGTGTGAGCTATCTGGAGCTTCAGAGAAGGATAAAAATTACTGTGTTTTCCTCTGTGTTTAACATCGTGTTAGCCTGGATTTCCCCGACTCAAAGAAACTCAATAAACCCTCCTCCTCCTCTCTTTGATTACTGCTGCTGCTCCATCTAACAGAGCCAAAATAGTCTCATCAGTTGGCAGCATCCTTCCTCCTCCTCCCATCGTGTTCCCTTGACATATTAACGTCCTTCCCCTCTCTAGATTGAGGGCAGTACACGTGAGCGGGGGGATCTTCTGGAACCGAAGCCATGACGGGTGACTGCTGGCCGGGGGCCTCATCTGCCCACTGTGACGTTTAAATCCAGTGAACACATTAGGGAAGTGGAGCAGTGAAGGAGGAGCAGACTCATCTTTAGTCTGGGAATCATAAACCAAACAGCCACTAATAATAGAAACAACAATTATTTTACTTTGAGAATACGACTAAGCCATCAACCACACTGACACAAACCTGACTGTGCTGTGGTTATTATACCAAGAAAATTAATACTAAAAAACAACGTAACATTTCTTAAATCTGAAGCTCCAACAAGTGAAGGAAACATTCTTTTTTAAATCTTCAATTACCGCTTGGTTAGTGGGGGGCGTAAATCACCAGTTTCATTAGGACACCATGGGATAACAATTCTTGAGGCTACGATCAATACCAGACGATATTATGCACCAATTTCACACAGCTGAAGACATAAAAAAGGCAAATTATTTGCTGGAAGGTTTCTACTATTTCATGAAAAAAAAAAATCTTTGTATTAAAAAGAACAAAGGCCTGTGTTTCACTTGATGTTGAAAATTCAAACTGCAATCAGTGCATCAAAGGAGACATTTAACAGCTGACTTTTTCTTTTTTGCTTAGCTGTAGAGCCTGTATCAGACAACACTTGCACTAATAAAGCCACTAATACTAGATGGCGAGGGAAGGTAAGTTTCTATACCTACATGATAATTTGGGGATTGTATACAAATAAAAAGGCCCACAAACCTAGTTGCCAAAAAAGGTGGGATGCCCATCCTGGCATAGTCTATGTCCAAAAAGTGTCCACACAGCTGAGAGAGGAGTTTGAATCCTTTTTATACTCATCTTGACAACTAGCTGTGAGCCCGTTTAAGTTCCAGACGACATGCAGCGGGCAAAATTGTCAACAAGCATGCAAGAGGAATTTCTAAATAAAAGATTAGCTTACAAGTGACAGTGTAGATCGATGTTTTGACTTTCCTTTGATCTGAGTGGATAATTGAACAACCAATTGATGTATCAAACCACATCAGGTATCGGCAACTTTGGTTACCAAGAGGGCCAAATTATTTTTACTCTCAGTGCCAAAGGGCCGAATTATTATAAATTACATATCATATATTCTCAATTCAACCACTGTGATTAATAAAAATAATAGAAAAACATACCTTTGTGTTGATTAATTATGGCAACATTTCTATCAATTAACTTAGGGACAAACATAATTTATAAATTAGATTAGCTTTTTCTAAATCAAATCAGTTTTAAGCTATGTTACCAGTGAACTTGCAGTGAAATACAGTGAACTTAATGGCTACTGTGTATTTTTACAATTTCCCTTGCATATCTAGCTATTTTTTACAAATGCATTTAAAGATGCATATCAAGAAAGTTTAAAAGAGAAAAATGCAGCCAATTTTAGCTTAGGATTTCTTGCTAAGAACATAACATAAACCACAATTCAAAGATTTCAACAGAATTATTTCATTTCTCATGGTTCCATGGCAGCTTTGGTCATGTTTAACACATGTTTATAATTGATTGGTATTTGAATTGACCTGGGGGCTGCACTGAGTGAGGAGGAGGCCCCCAAACCACCAGTTGCCAACCCCTGATCCACATTGCTAGGTCACTACACCATTATTGATTAGGCGACTTGACTGGATAACTCTCATCATTCAACTATACAGGCACCAGGGCCAAACTGATATATCACAGAGACACATCTGACACATACACTACAAGGTAATATGTGACATTCTGAAGGCAGAAGTCAACATGACCTCTGCTTTGCTTAGGATTTATGCGGTTTGACCTCCAGGTCCAGGCCTGGTGCTGAGGCTGTGGAGAAAAAACAGTATGGTCTGATGAAGCACACATACTATAGTGTCAAAAGTACTCGCTCACCTGCCTTGACTCACATATGAACTTAAGGGACATCCCATTCTTAATCCATAGGGTTTAATATGACATTGGTCCACCCTTTGCAGCTATAACAACTTCAACTCTTCCAAGAAGGCTTTCCACAAGGTTTAGGAGTGTGTTTGTGGCAATTTTTGACCATTCTTCTAGAAGCGCGAGGTCACACACTGATGTTGGACAAGAAGGCCTGGCTCTCAGTCTCTGCTCTAATTCATCCCAAAGGTGTCCGATCGGGTTGAGGTCAGGACTCTGTGTAGGCCAGTCAAGTTCATCCACACCAAACTCTCTCATCCATGTCTTTATGGACCTTGCTTTGTGCACTGGTGCACAGTCATGTTGGAACAGGAAGGGGTCATCCCCAAACTGTTCCCACAAAGTTGGGCGTATGGAATTGTTCAAAATCCCTTGGTATGCTGAAGCATTCAGAGTTCCTTTCACTGGAACTAAGGGGCCAAGCCCAGCTCCTGAAAAAAAAACCCCACACCATAATCCCCCCTCCACCTAACGTTACACCTGGCACAATGCAGTCAGACAAGTACCGTTCTCATGGCAACCGTCAAACCCAGACTCGTCCATCAGATTTCCAGATGGAGAAGCGCAATTCGTCACTCCAGAGAACGCATCTCCACTGCTCTAGAGTCCAGTGGCGGCGTGCTTTACACCACTGCATCCAATGCTTTGCATTGCACTTGGTGATGTATGGCTTGGACGCAGCTGCTCTGCCATGGAAATCCATTCCATGAAAATCTCTACGCACTATTCTTGAGCTAATCTGAAGGCCAAATAAAGTTTTGAGGTCTGTAGCGATTGACTCTGCAAAAAGTTGGCGACCTCTGCGCAATATGCGCCTCAGCATCCGCTGACCCCGCTCCGTCATTTTACGTGGCCTTCCACTTCATGGCTGAGTTGCTGTCGTTCCCAATCGCTTCCACTTTGTTATAATACCACTGACAGTTGAATGTGGAATATTTAGGAGTAAGGACATTTCATGACTGGACTTGTTGCACAGGTGGCATCCTATCACAGTACCACGCTGGAATTCACTGAGCTCCTGAGAGCGACCCATTCTTTCACAAATGTTTGTAGAAACAGTCTGCATTTCGAGGTGCTTGATTTTATACACCTGTGGCCATGGAAGTAATTGGAACACCTGATTTCAATTATTTGGATGGGTATGTGAATACTTTTGACAATATAGTGTAGATCCAAGAGTAAATCTACATCAACTGTATTATCCAGTCCATCCAACTTCGAGAAATTGGATTATGTATAATTTTTCAGTTATAGTTGGACTAACACAAAATTGGAGTTGGGGGGTGGTGAAGGGTGGCTTTATTTGGACAGGTCAGGAAAAATTGATAAAAGGAGAGGGAGAGCACCAAACAGGCAGGCCTGGGACTCAAAGCAGTAACCAGTGCATGTAGGATTGTAGCCTCTGTATATAGGCACCTGCTGTACCAGCTGAGCTTAACCAGGGCTCATAATTTGACTTTTCTATCTGCATTTAAATGCACCAAGTTAAAGATCTCCAAAACCAAAAACAGCTAGATGGGAAATCAATAAATGCATTTGTACATAAATCAGATACAGCTACCAGTATTCAACAGTCTGATAGCCAAAAAAAACTAAAAGAGTTAAGAGTATCTGTTTGTTCTCTCAAGAAGGGCAAGACAGCTCCATCCTGAGGTCACTAGATAACAGAGCCCACCATATTGAAAACACTGCAATAAATGATTCTGCAAAATCAATGTATAAAGCAAAACAATCATATAATGAAGCATCATGACATCTAATTAATTTAACAATATAGAACCACCCAGAAAAGCAGAAGTGGAGGATTAATGTATCAATTCACTGCAATGTGGTGTCATTTTCACCTTTACTTCTCGTTTCACAGCTGTCTGAAATTATTCTGCTGTTAGCTTCTTCTTTGCCCTTATTTATGTCACCATAAAGAGAGAAGAAGTGACATGGTGAGTCAAACTTGGAGGAAAATCTGTTTAATCAAAATATTATTTGGTACTAGCTATTTGGTCATTGCATCACAATTCAGGTCAATGAAATACCGCAGTGATACTGATATTCTGTCCCACCTTTAATTTGAGCTGATCTGAAATGCTTTCATACCTATGAAAACATTTATCCACCGGGTATAATCTATCTGAGGCTTTTTTTTCCCCAACACGTCAAACTAAATAACTTCATTCCATGAGCTGTAAATGTAGATTCAACATATTAAGGTGAATTCTTTTTTTCCATGATAAAACTACAAACAAAGGATTCAATGTTTCACCGAGGAACAAAGCACAAGTCATAAAACATTACTTTTCAAAGCTGCAGTTTGGCACATGTCCAGATCTGTGATTCATGAGAAAAAAAACATCTTTACAGGCAGCTCTAACATCAACACAGATGAGTGTTTCCTCCCCCTGCCTCCATAATGCCACATGTGTCATATGAAATCGTGTCTGAACGCCTGCCTGTACAAATTAACGAATGCATTTATGTACATGATGCAGCTGAGCGTGTTTTCACATGCTTTGTTCAAGCACGTGGCAAATTCAGTCTCTACATTTCTATCTTTTGCAGACCTGAAGATGTGCAAAGCAACATTTACCCGCCTTAGGGAACTCATTTATATTAATTCAAACTGTAGAATCACATTTTTGTTAAAAAATAAGTTGTAAATACAAAGATTTCAACTCAGCTCTTAAACAACAGATGTTCTTGAGCTGAATCTTTACTCTTTTGACAACATTTGCATCAAGCTGTCATAATCAATAACTCCTTTGAATTTAACCTCTGCTGGTATGGTACAAATAACACCTCCAAACAGGATTGCTGTATACACTCACACTTATATACTCTGTGCAGCATCCTAGCATTTCTTTAGCCAAAGTGAAGGGATTAAAGTGTCAGAGACTCACGTGACATCTCCAGCATAGTGGCGAATTCGGAAGTGTTTCTGGAAGTCCATGGTTTTGTCTGTGGGGCTGAGCTGGAAATAAGAAAATGACTCTGTGATTGAAGAGACAGCTGTTAAGAAGCATGTTAACTTCTTACTAAATGTAACATCTAACTTTTACAGTGTGCAGATTAAAGCAGCCCGGAGAATTTTAAAAGCTTCTCATTACAACTAGAAAGTTACAAAGGCAAAAAGTTATGATACTGCCCCCTATTGACAGCAAAATAACATTTAACGTGTACTGTACCAAAAAGGTTTGCTGGAAAGAAAGAAAACAGTGACTTTAACATTTTTCTCCTCAATATAGTCAAAAATCTAACCAAAAATATGAACATGTTTAAGTTATTTGATGCTTAAATTACATTTTGGATTATTGCAATCCCATTGTTTACTGTGTTTTTTTGTCATACTCAAAGGTAATATCCTCATGAACAACTCTGCTACTTTTATAGTGACATGTTGAATGCAAAACACTAATTCAGCCCTAAAAACAGCATTTTCAGGCAAGTCCTAGCCATTTAGTGTTTATTATTTTTAAAAGTGAACTTCATACAACAAACTTTCCCCAGAGCTAGAATTTCCAACTTGGGCCTATCCATCATACTTCACAGGTTAATGTTTATATCAAATTTGAGCTGAGATGTCAACTTAAAACACTACATCTTCAAAATTATGATATTTAGTCTTATTTTTATGTTTCTCTCCAATAAAGAAAGTTTGGGAAACTTCATGATAGAATAAAAGCATCATTTCCTCACTGTTATTGTTCTTTGATTAGTCTGATGACCATAGGTAAACAAGAAATCACCATATTTTGGCTAACTGATCTTAAATAACATCATTTTCATATACATTTTTAAACTTTAACCGAGCTGTCACATTTGAAACAGGTCTTTTGCATATGAAGCATGTGAAGAGCCTGTGGTCTGGACTCACCTTGCGGGAGGTGTAGTGGGGGTGCTGGGCCAGTTTGGTGTCCATACTGTCCAGGCAGACTGTATCAGTGACTTTACCAACTGTGAGACAAGCTTCATCCAGAATGGAGATGATTCCTTTGTGTGGCTGCTCCACAAGATCCACGATGATCTGGTTGTTGAAGTAATCAATCTGTGGATAAAAAGATTAATTAATAATAAAATACACATCATGCTCCCTAAATAGTAAACCTCTGTTGACCATAAGAACATTCCTGCTGATATTTACACTTGACATATCAGCTGTAAATACTGGCCGTATGTGTGAATACATTTATGGAGACAAACAGAGCTACATTAGAAGAAGTCTTTTCCTTATTTAATCTCATTCCTTGAATTTTTAAAGTGTTTAAAGGACTAAAGCTTTAGGTCTGCACTTCTTTTATATTAGTATTAATATCAGAACTGGCTGAACAACTTCCATGTGGTTCAGCCTCCTACCCAGGTATACCCAAATTAAACTGAATGTTGTATTTGAATCGTTTGGATTACAAGCACAAACAAGTTGTCTTTAGAAAGGTTAAACTCTGAAGTTTCTTTCCAAACTGTCAAATCATTTTTTTCCGTCTGAATAAGAGGCCTGTAGATGATTGTAGCCGGGAGGTATGATCTGGAACACTGAAGTGGACCAATGTTTGAAGCCTTAGCTAGTTCAAGTTCAAAGTTGATAAGAACAGAAAAAAAAAAATTAGCATTTTACACCTTTTTTATGAGGAGAGGTCCAGATATTTTGAATGTGAGACTGCAGAAATGATCAAGGTTGGTACACATTTTTATATGTAGCAATGCTAATAAATGCCTGGAAAAAAAACGTTATTATAGAAAATGCAGTGTACTATCCAGAGTAACAACGGCATGAATGTTTATAGATGTAATTCTGTTTTTAGACTAAAAATTTGATTTGAATTCGATTGTTAAGACTCTTTCTGATGCAGCAGGGCTGTTTTAATGCAATATTTTGATCAGGAGAGAACAGGAGAGCTTCTAATTGTGAGCTATTGTTTATTTGATGTCTGACAAATGCATAAATTGTGGCTGCTGTGATGGATTTGTCCTGATACGGTTTCCATGGTCAGAATCCTGAAATTCAGGATTACGGACAGAAAGGTCTTTTCCTATCCGTATGCATTTAAAATGTAGAGCATAAATGAGCCTTACAGTACAACTAATTCCCACCCGTAATGATTGCAAACTCGTGCCAAAGCAGGTCGGAAGAAGAGCAAAAACATCTTTTATGTCTTGAAAAGCTTTCAGTAGGCTCTTTTCTCTTCATTTTATACAGAAATGTGGTCCAGCTCTGATAAAACTGCCACTGTACTATAGCTAAATCCACGCTAATTGCTACAACAAAGGCAGCCATTGTTATCGGCTCAACTAAACACTACCTGTAGCTACCGCCTTATTCTCCTCAAATGATGCTGATTGGTCTGAACTGTTGTTGGTCCCACACAAACACTGTAAATTGGAGCTTTACAAGATGCATTTACCTGATGACAGATATGGAGTCTAGCAAATCCATCTGTTTTGCAAGGTTATTCAGTCATTAAGGAAACATGTTTTTGATTTATGCCACCAGAGTGGAGATTAACTATATTGTGTCTTTAGAGAGTTTTCATGTAAAAGGGGCATGAGTTTATTGGCCAAGGTTGTGCACTAAAAACCTGCTACTAAGTAACAGTTATTTCTTTCATTATAGAGGAACTGCTCTGCAAATGTGTCCTTCTTTTGTATCTCTTGTTTGTGTTACTGTTTGTGTGTTTTCCTCACGTGTTGCCAGGTGATGCCCTCTCTCTGGTATTCGCCTTGCTCCTGTTTGAGGATGAGCTCAATGAAGAGCTGCTGCAGCTTCTCGTTGCAGTAGTTGATGCAGAATTGTTCAAAACTGTTAAATGGTAAAAGGGGAAACACTTGAGCAATAGTGACTTCATTCTTTCCATGTAAATAAAGAGGATGCAGCACATTTCACAACACAGTGACACCAACCTGTTGTTGTCAAAGATCTCAAAGCCATAGATGTCCAGCACACCAATGACCGTGTTTTTCCCATGAAGCACTGGGTTGTAGTCTTTTACTTCTATGACACTGTTGATGCGGCCTACAATCCAGCCAAAAAGCCTCTCATACAGAGCCTGCAGCAGGGGAATAAGAGAGTGAACCAGCGATAAAAATGATGTGAAAACTGTGTAAATGAGATAAAAGGAAACGTGTTACAGAGATGATGTTAACATAATATTAGCCTGAGGATATCTATACAGCTACTCAGCTGAACAAAGCAACAATCTTATCCTGATTTTCTGCTGCATGGATGGCAAATAAACACAAGTAAACAGCACCTTGGCAAAGGCGTCCCGTCCAAAGCACGCCTCCTTCTCTGTGTGTCCCTTCTCTATGACTTCACCACCTCCTGTGGCCACAGTGCGGTACAGCAGGCTCTTACTGACTTTCTCCGGGTCTGTATCGGTCAGCTCAGCTATGTGATCAACAGCTTCCTGTCCCTTGATCTGAACACTTTCTTGGTCACTCTCAAACTGCAAATTACCCTGAAAAAAATGGAAAAACAGATCTGTGATCAAACCACTTGTATCCTCAAGTTTTAGTTACAAACTGTGCAGCAGAGGTTAACGCATTTACTGTCATTTTCTAGTTTTAACAATTCATACTTTACTTACCACTAAAAGAATTGAGGCTAGGATCTGATAAATAGATCTAATCTCCTCCTCTGAGAAGCCAATCACATGCAGGGCACTCATCACAGCTTTGTGGTTCGAGCGATCGTTGTTGGAGGTCTTAAGAAAAATTAATTTCAGTTAGAAAAATGTTTTTGATAAGTCAGAAAACAATCTGAGTTTCTGAAATTTATAATTAGTTCCATGAGTATTCTGACAGCAAAACACAATTTTATCATTTTGCTTCAATTAACCATTACAATGACTTTGAAATACAGTTATCACCATATGGCTGATGTGTGGACTTTCAGCTTTAATTTCAGGGGTGTCCTAAAAATGTGGCATTTAAGGAAGCTAAGTATTAGTTCATGCAGGGCATGGAAGTCATATACCCAGCTGTGATCAGCTGATGATTCACTGATCCCAATTATTGTCTGCCAGCTCCCACAGCCAATAACATCTCTTTCTCCAAACACAGTCATCCAATTAAATACGACAACCTTCTCACTAACACCTGCTCGCATTAATGCTGATGGCAAAGCTTTACCTCCTCCACCCCAGCCTCCTCCTTTATAGCATGAAGCTTGTTGCACCCTCATATTCAGATTCATGCTAATGCAGATTGTAGCTTCTGAATTAATTTTATTGTATTCAATATAACTTGTCATAAATGTATCTATCTATATGGAGGTTTCTAGCAATGAGCTCCCTCGAAAGTCAAAGTATGCTGCTTAACTGACCCAGGGAGCATCTTTTGAGCAAAGCCTTCTCCATCAAGTAAAAATGTATATCCTTTACACAGTAAATGGTGAAATGTATTATGAGAGTGTTCCTGGCTGATCTATTTAGGAGTTCCAGCCACTTTATTCAGTGTACCTCCATTATCAGTTCATATGTGTTTGGAAAGTAAACTGATGGGCAGATCCATGGTTAGGTGTGGTCTGACCCCTTATTTCAAAAGAAATGTAGCATATAAAAGGTCTAGGGATGATTTTTAGTGTTAAATTAGTATTTTGGAGATGTCTGACTGCAGCTATCCATATGAGGTCCATGGAAGTACTGATGCCAGCAAAAAGGTCATAATGAGGCAGAAAAACAAAGAATAACCTATTAGACAGAAACTTTAGGAGTGACCAAATCATCAACTTGGTTCATTCTTAAAAAGAAAGAATGCACTGGCAGGCTCAGCATCATCAAAAACCCTTCTCATGCAAAAAGGCTTTATTGCATTAAACATCTTAGGATGAGGATGGTAATAGCACGGCAAAAACAGGGTAAATTTTAGTTTATTGTCCGTGAGAGCTGAGTGTACTGCAGTTTTATGATGCAAAAACTTTCCAGAGATCAGGAAACAAATTTCACCTCTTCAAAACAATATTATAAGTAATGAGGTCAGAAAATATAACTTCAACATTGCTAACACTAAGCCATAACCAGGAGATACATCATTCAAGGTCCAAACCATAAGAACAGGAAGGCCAACAAAATCTAAAAAGCCTTTTACAGTTCTGGAATCACATTCTTTATGCAGATGAAACTAAGATCAACTTGGAACAGAATGATGGGAAAAGAAAAGTGGAGAAGAAAAGGAACAGTTCATCATTTAAAGCACAACATCTCCACTGTGAAACATGGTGGATGTAGTGTGATGGCATGGACATGTATGGTTTCCAAAAGGACAGAATCACTGGAGTTTTTCAATGATGTGACTGATGGAGGAAGAAGTAAGATGAATTCTGGAGTGTATAGGTCCAAACTCTCTGCTCACATTCAGCCAAATGCTACAAAACAGATAGGATGGCACTTTACTGTGCAGTGTAAAGAGTCTCTGATGTAAAAGAAGTAAAATATTCTTTAGTTGCCAAGCCAGTCACCTGATCTCAACCCAACACTGTATGCTCTTCAGTTATTGAAGATAAAACTGAAGACAGACAACTGGAGGGAGCTGCAATAAAAGCCTGGCAAAGCATCTCCAGAAAGAAAACTAAGAATTAAGTCAGTGAGTTCAGACAGTCAATAACTTTGAAGGATTTTGATCCAAGTATTCAAAACTGTGGTTATTTTTTTAAGTTATGTTGGTTTGCCCAGTTACTTTTAAAACCCTGAAAATGGAGGTACTCTAAATAAAACGGCTGTAATGTCTAAATGGTAAACACCATATATTGGGAACCTCCTTTAATTAAAGCTGAAAGTCTGGACTCCAGTCACATCTTGATTGTTTTAATTTCTAATCCACTGTGGAAGTAAATAGAAGCAAAATGACAGATTTTGTGGCTGTGGCTGAACAATCATAACGCTTCATTGTCTTTTACTCTTTACTCTGTCTTTACTCTTAAAATAAAATAGACACAGACTCACAGCGGTTTCAGCTCCCTCTCTGGTGTACGTATAAACGGCAGGATCGTTCTGTAGATGAAACGACTCCAGCAACTCATCTGAGCCTCCACGCAGTAACTGTTGAACACACCAGACCAACAAGCTCACATCTAATACTATTATATCATAATATGGACAATCATAAAGTAAAATCCATCATATCTTTGCTTTTAATATTCTTCCTCATGCACTGGTGACTGTGCTAGAGTTTCAAACACAACATTCACTGAGGAGAGAATGATCTCAGCATGAGTGGCATTGAGCCTACCTGGTAAAATGAGTGGAAGTTCCTCTCCCCGTCTTGCTGCTGGACCACCCTGGACTTGAACAGGAAACAGATTATGGTAGTAAATCTTAACATGCACTTAGAAGGTTACATTGTTACATCCTGATAACCAATGTGGTCAAAGGGATTTATTTTAAGATAAATTAAGTTTTTAATTGATCAACATTCAATATAGTTTTGTTTAAAATATCTATGGGGTCAAACACAGACAATCTAGAGTTCAAGTATGGGCAATGGTTTTTGAGTATCTGAAAAATCATTGTTTTATTAAAGAAAGATTTCATGTGACTATTTTCTCATTTTAAAACTATATTTTTTCCATTATTTTTACTGGCAACTGGTGGTAATGTACCACTATTATCATACAGTGGTTTTAGCCCATCTAAAGGCTGTTTGCTAACCACCATTAAAGCCACAATATGAAGAATTATTGTACTGAAACATCTATATCAATCAAAAATTACTAATCCTGCACATAATTTTTGTTGAGGTCTTACATTGCCATGCAACAGTTTTCCGAGCCAGAGAAATTTTTACCTGTTATAATTACAACAGGACATAATTATTATTATTTATTAAAAATCTACTAGCACAGTAAGGGCAATTTTAACCATGTGTTAGCATTAAACTAACAAACCAACATGTACATCCCACAAACAAAGACTCTTAAAGAGTAAGTTTCCATGAAATGACCCCCCTCAAAAAAAGGAGCCATATGAGGCCCTGTTTTACTATAAACACTGAAGAATAAATTTTGATTTTACATCTTTTAATAAGACACTCAACCTAAACTGATCACCAACTGTTTGACTGCAGCAGCTGCACTTTGATGTAGTTAATTCTGCTCTCTGAAAATGAATCATGGTAGCGTCATTCACACCAGCTCTGAGTGCCAGACGGTAGTTTAACGGAGTGGATAAATACAGCAGCATCAAGTTCCCCCAGGTGGGCCATTCATTAACAAGGAGGAGCAGCAGCACAGCTTCACCGACACATCTATTCATGGATGTTCCCTCACACCTCTTTGTCATCTCCTCATGAAACATTCATGTTCGTGAGGAAATGCGTAATGTAAAAACTAATGAGCAAAACTTTTTCTGCACTTTCCTTCAGGGGCAGAACACTAGATCTTAAACTTCTGCTGTAGCTCTCCTGTCTGCACTCAAAGGGTCAATCCCATTTCTACCCCTTCGCCCTTATCTTAGCACTTACCCTTAGTTTTGCACGTTCACGTCAGGTGAAGGGGTGTCCCAATTCTCTTTTGAATTGAGGGCTGGGACTAAGGGCCAAGGGCTACATAGCCCTTGAAAAAAAGATTTTTCAGGACCACACATGAAACCAAGGGGTATGATGAATTTCCCACCAAAAATGGCACAACGAACATCGAAGGAGGCGTGTAAATTTAAATATTTTTGGCATTTATAAATGATTATAGAAAACACAGTAGCTGTGATTTTTCATATATTCAATCTTCAGCTACTAGGGAGTTTGTTGTATTTTTGGTATGTGCACATGTAAACCAGGGCTGTTTACTGTATAATTAAATGGAGAAGATCAACACATGAACAAGATGGTCCAAGCTTTATTGACACCTCTGATGACGTGCTGTTTATTGGCGATGATGAACAGCAGTCAAGTGGCGTCTCATTTCTTGAGGGTAAGTTTTCACCCCTACCCCTCATCACTCTGTTTCAAGGGGAAACAGGTAGATGAAGGGGAAGTGCAAATGGGAAGGGTTAAGGGGTAGAAATGGGATTGGACCAAAGTCTCTCCATCATCCTCCCAGCTCCCTCCTCACCTTCTCCAGCAGGTAGTTGTTGATGTGTCCTCCGGTGGGATCGCCGTTGAAGTTGAAGTTGATGTCCATGTACTTGCCGAAGCGGCTGGAGTTGTCGTTACGATTTGTCTTGGCATTCCCAAAGGCCTCCAGTACACAGTTGGACTTCAGCAACACATTCTTCACACTTGATTTATCACATCATAGCAACCATTGATGGAAAATGTGACAAACAGCCATTAGGGAGGTGAGCATGGAGTTTCAGGAGAGAAAAAGGAGGATGATTCATGCTAACATCATTTTCTTTTGATCAGATAATCCATTTGTGTTGGATTTCTGAGTATAACACATCTAGATCTATATTTCAGATTATACAACTGTGAAAAAAGATGTTATGAAGTCTTGCTATAACACCACTCACCTCTCAACCTCAGCCCTCTGGCTTGGGTTTGTGATGGCTGCAATGTACTGCATGATGTATTTACTAGCTTCTGTTTTTCCTGCCCCACTTTCACCTGAAAAACAACACATACACTAATTAGTAGAGGATTGACACTTTACTTCACATTTTTAACTGAGTTCACATTTTGTTTCTTGTTCAAAAATAGTTGATGTACGAATGTCAAGTGCATAAAAAATTTCAAAGCTTTTGTTCACAATGTAAAACGAGTCTGAAGCCAGATATTAAGGATGCACCTTAGTGGATTTTTGTTTCTATCTGATATGCTGATATAAACAAAACAATTTCAGCTCATACTGATAGTTAAAGGTAGTTCAGATCTAAAACTTTACTCCTTAAAACCCCCAAATTTAAAGTTTTGGGATGAAAAAATTAACAAATTTGAGTACTTGAAACACACTTTACAGCGTAAGGAATGATGTCAAATAAAGACACAGACTTCAGCAGACAGGTCTGTTGGTCCAGCCAAAACTCCACTAACTTACTTGTTTTTGGCCAATATTTACAGCTGATATAGGCAGAGTTTTACTGTCAAAATATGTGTTGTAATACTGGCATGTTTTCATACCTGCTGAAACAAAAAAATCACTTTTAGGCTAATATATGAATATACATTTATCATATCTATTTATCTGTATAATAGATAAATATAAATTTATCCTCATAACTACTGACTAACAACAAATAATAATGCTTATTCTGCCAAGAAGAGTCATAGAAATGTCATATTCAACTAATAGGAAAACAGCATACAGTTAAGAAAACGAGTGGACAAATAATTAAGGCATATGGCAATTAAAGCAAACTCAAATATTTAAATATTTATTTGTCATGGCTGACAAATGGCTCTTGTGAAAGTCACAAACCTTACTTTTCTTCCCTATTTCAGAGATAGTGAATGCTATACAGACCCTCTTGAACTTATTAGGAAACTAAAAATAACGTGAACGAAAAAGTTAAACTTACCAAATGAGCAGACTCCGCAAATTTACACTGAAAAACGACAACGTAGTTTCTTTCATGAGCTAACGCTAACAGAAAATCACCACATGCTAACCGATGCTAACTTAACGTTTGGAACGTTAGCTTATTTGCTATATGTTAGCATGACTGTTGCTAACCGCCCTCAGTCGTACTTCATGGCAGCTGAGTGGTTCATTATGAATCTATCAGCTCTTTAGAGTGATGGACAGGTGGCTTGTTTGTCTTTTTATGCTGCCATTACTGTAAGTACTGGTCTGTCATGCAGTTGGATAGTATCTGCAGTTCAAATGTAGCACACCTGCATGCATGTCCCTCATAACTTGACCAAACATTACACATTTTAATTAGCATGAAATAAATACCGTTGTACAAAAATAGAGCTGTATGGCCGACAAGTACTTACTCTGTTCCTGTTGGATATTAATGGCGGAAAATAAAGACAACCGAGCCTACTGTCCATCACTTTACAGAGTCCAGGGGTTTATTAAACAAGCCAGCAGCCATTAAGTGCAACTGAGCACGGTTATTCTAGACAATGACTTACTCATTTTCTTGGCCATGACAAAAATTGCTATTGTTTTGAGCAGTTTTTTCAAAGTGTGTAATGCCATGACTCCAGTTAATACAAATCTACAGAGTACAATTTAACATTTTATGTACAGGACATTCAGGAAGTATTCAGACCCCCTTCACCTTTTTCATTATGGTGAAGACCGATGCTACAATCATTTAAGTTCATTTTTTTCCTCATTAATCTGCATGCTGTGCCCCATCTTGAAAAAGTGAAAACAGAATTTTATCTATTTTTCCAAATTTAAAAAAAAAAAGGGGGGGGGGGAGGGGGGGGTGAAATATCACAGAGATATTAGCATTCAGACCCTTTGCAACAACATTTGGGGGCTTTCTTTGATCATTGCTGGATGTTCCTACACCTTAATTGGAGTCCACATGTGGTAAATTAAACTAACAGCTGACAATGAATATCAGAGCAAAAACAAAGTCATGAGGTCAAATGAAAGAAGGGCAACCATCTCTGCAGCCTTCCACTGATCTGGGCTTTATGGGAGAGCGGCTAGGTGGACGCCTCTGATGAGTGCAAAACACATAGAAGTCTGATGGGAGTTTGCAAAAAAGCCCCTGAAGGACTCTCAGGTGAGAAACAAGATTCTCTTGTCTGATGAAACCAAGATTGAACTGTTTGGCCTCATTTCTTCTTTTATATCTTGAGGAAACCAGGCAACAATTATCACCTGCCCAATAGCATCCCAACAGTGAAACATGGCGGCAGCATCATACTGTGGGGGTGTGATTTTCAGCAGCAAAGACTCGTCAGCGTTCAGACAAAGCTGAATGGAGCAAAGTATAGCAATATCCTCAATGAAAACCAGTAATGCATCTCTCAGGGTTTCACACTGGGCCAAAAAAATAGCCTTCCAACCTTGCAATGACCCTAAATACACAGCCAAGACAAGACAGAGGTGGCTTAGGGACAACCTTGTGAATGTCCTAGTGGCCCAGCTAGAGCATGGGCTTGAACCCTATTGAACATCTCTGGATAGACCTGAGCATGGCTGTCCACCAGCAGCCCTCATCCAACCTGACTGGACTTAAGAGGATTGAACCATACTCTTTCAGTGAGTTAACCCACCACCAAAACACTATCAAATAAAAAGCAAATATTAAAATATTAGTCACAATAATGCAGAATACAGTGTTCAGCCATAATGTAACCACAGCAATTATATAATAAATTAATAACTTATTTTCGAAAAAATAATATGTTCAAAAAGTTTCCCTTTAAGATACATTTACATTTAGGTCTATAATTCAAGCAATTTTAAAGCCATAATGCCCAAACCTCTGGTTACAAAATGTGAATATTTGATTATTTTTAGCTTTCTGCAATGTACTAAATATGAGTTAAGTTTTCTAGCAAATGTAGGCTATTAAGTGGTATAAAAACAAAAATCAGTAACCCCTGAGACAAATGATATAGAAGTGGATCTCATATGTTTGCATCTGGTGCCATCTGCAGGCCAAACCTATGGCCATGGATACAGACATAAGTCTGCATTTATAGAGATGTTATGTACATATTTCTGTCCATATTATAGCAACATTCACTGTTGCATAACATCAGAACACATGGACCCAAAAATGATAGATTCAGGCGTTTATGTTGTTCTTAAATCTAAAGATTGGAAAGCAGCCTGTACAGCTTGATAACAGCCGGATAGAGGATGTCTTTGAGTAAAAAAAAAAAAAATAGGGAACAGACCTGAAATAACAATGCAGGTGTCTTTGGCTCGTCTCTTCATGGCCTTATATGCTGCATCAGAAATGGCATACAGGTGAGGAGGGCTTTCATACAGCTCCCGGCCCCGATATTTTTCAATGGTGTCTTTGCCATAAATGTCCATCTGTCTGTACGGGTTTACAGAGACCACTACTTCTCCAATGTAGGTGTAGATGCGTCCCTTCTCAAATCTGCGGGGAGAAGAAAAATACTGATCATATTCTAAAAATAAATGTAGAAGAATACATAAAGACAAAAAAGCATGCTGTGCACAAAACATTTATTAAAAGCCTTCTTCTCCATGACATTTTCACACCACTTATTAAAAAAACATTGATTCAACATTTTTCTTTAAAATGCACCTTTATATGGCAGACAGGAAGTGACACAAGTGTTTCTACCCTGAAAGCAGGAAATGAAACTTGTGGTCTGAAGGGCGTCACAGCTTTTTGTAACCTTCTGTGGCCTTGTTGAACATGGGTGGTGTCGAAACTAACCTGCCACATATGGTGATGGAGAAAAATGAAATGATATCAGACTTCTTTGTTTCATGTATAGCTTAGATAGAAGTCTGTGTTGTGAAAAGTTGGAGACTGAGCATTAGTGATGGGTAAACATGAGCATGATAAGGAGACAAAGTTGGGACAAAAACTACAAGTTTGGAATCCAGCTGCTTGTTTCTGAATTTGGAGGACACAATTGTTTTACTTTAAAATCATTTTCTGGCCAATAATATCAGGATATTCAAAATGTTCACAACATATCTAACAGTTGTTTGTGTTCAAGAGACGCAACACCAGAACTGGATGAATGACTCAAACAGAAGGTGATTGGGGATCAGTAAAATGTCAAGCCATTTACAATAATAAAATGCACGCTTTGGCTTTTGACCAGATAGCCAACAACATACAAATATGGTATTTACAGACTCTGTGGGCTGATACTAAAGGAAACCTCATTAT
The DNA here is from genome assembly GCF_018320785.1 of Cheilinus undulatus. Classification (NCBI taxonomy): domain Eukaryota; kingdom Metazoa; phylum Chordata; class Actinopteri; order Labriformes; family Labridae; genus Cheilinus; species Cheilinus undulatus. The sequence goes on along the minus strand of NC_054880.1, from coordinate 13,702,287 downwards.
TCTGAACAATAATTCACACATTAAACATGAGGCAGGCAAAGCAATCATTATGTAATGCAGAGTATGGCAGCAGACCTCCACTCTAAGGCCTCTTTGACTTGCATTTAAAGCTGAACTGTGAATTTAATACTGGTATCACTGGGGGTGGGGCACAAGTCTTGTGAGGACTTTGGTTGGAAACTGGAAGGTCACTGGTTAAAGTTCTGGTTGGACCAAGTATAGAAATTGGTCAGGTAAAGTAAGTAACTTCATAAATATTCATCCCCTTTAAAATGACTGACCTAATTAAACAGAGGTCCAGCTATGTGGTGCTAGTAGTCTCATAATTAGGGATCACCTGAGTGCAGTGAATGTGTCTCAAGTGATTGCAGTATAAAGACACCTGAGTCTGGAAGGTTCAGTCACTGGTCAATCAGTATTCCTGGCTACCATTACACCATGATGGCAAAAGAACACCCCAAGCAACTCAGAGAAAAGGTTAGTGAAAAGTATAAGTCAGGGAATGGCACAAAAAAAAACTTCCAAGGCACTGAACATCCTCTGGAGCTCAGTTAAATCCATTATCAATAAAGGGAAGGAATTTGGCACGTGTAAATCTGCCTACCACATCAAGACGTCCTCACAAACTGAGTGACCGTACAAGAAGGAGATGAGTGAGAGAGGTCACCAAGACACCCGTGACTACTCTGAAGGAGTTAAAAGTTTCACAGCTGAGATGGGAGAGACTCTGCATACAACAACTGTTGCCCAGGTTCTTTACTTGTCAAAGCTTTATGGGAGAGTGGCAAAGAGAAAGCCACTGTTGAAGAAAACAGGGGCAAAAGGAATGTGTGGGACTCCATGGTCAACTGGAAGAAAGTTCTTTGGTCTAATGGTGCTTTCTGGCCATTAGACAAGATGCTATCTTTGTGGACACCAATCATGGCACATCCCCACAAACACACCATCCCCACTGTGAAGCTTGATGGTGGCAGCATCATGCTGTGGGGGTGCATCTTGGCAGCTGGCCCTGGTAGGCCAAAACTTGAAGTGTCCAGATGTGGGAGCCTCATTGAAGCCTATCCACACACACTCAGAGCTGTGATCGCAGCCGAAGGTGCATCTATGAAATTCTGACATGACGGGGGGGGCAGGAAGATGCAGGAAAGTTAACTTGTGACTTAAATTCCGTGTAATTGGGTGATTTGTCTCACTACAACAATCCCATGAATACTCATCAACTCTTCTTACTTTCCTTTTGGCCTTTTTTGCAGGCAGCACACCCATAAACTTGTATTTTAAATACGAGGGTTGGCATGTAGAGCCTGAAAGCACTGTTAGTTTCTATCATGGAATGTTATTTAGGAAGCGAAAACTGATTCAGCCTTGAGTTCAGGTTCACTGCAGGGCCTGCGTGTATGTGCAGCATCCAGGAAAATCCCTGCCTGACGTTTCTCACACTTTCACATGATTAGGACTGCAATGGAGCCACTTTTTAGAGTCTAAAAAGTTTAAATTATCTCTGGTTGTAGCAGTGGTGTTGTCCTGGAAGTAGCAGTAACACATTTAAAGATTCCTCTATGAGACAGCTGTGTTTGGTGCCATAAAAATGGAGAAGTCAGACAAGTCTCCTTCCTGGGTGAGTCAGTTGGGTGAGTTCACATGAGATTTTATCTGATAGAGGAAACCCAGAGAAGACCAAATTTCTTTAATAAATGTTTGATGGATTTTTACATTTTCATCTTATGCTAGTGTCTTGTGAAATGAAACACATCGCTGTAAATCAAGTCTTGACCTTCTAGTCAAAGTGAAAGATAGTTTGTATATTCAGGCTACCAATGTGCAATGGTGAAACAGTGTAGGACAAGGCTGATTAAAAGCCAGAATGGGAGCTAAATATTCATCTTTATTTCAGTGATATAATCAGCCTAATTATAACAACAGGACAACAGTAAGATTGAAAAATACCAACATATCCCAAAAATATCAAAAAGTACAGCAATGCATTCAAGTGGGCACAAATAAGTGCATGCGTCAGCTTTTGCATCGACATCAGACAAGTCTGATGAAGCTGTGTAAGGAAACTCAAACGACTTACATCATTAGCCAACCAGTGATGACAGACAGATTCCCAGCCAGGGCAAGTATGTGAAAAATGTTCATTTACAGCCATCTGCTGCGCTCACGTCAGCAGAGAAAGTGTGAGATTTTTTTTCTAAATCTGGAGCTTATTTGATGTTGTTTGACATTTTTGTTCCTCTGTAGACACTTTGATGAGCCCACGGAAAAACTGTGATGTCTAACGATAAGGATATGTTTCCCCTGAAAGACACTGAGGAAGTGAGAATGGCCATGAAACACTTTTGATACTCAGATGAGAGATAAAACACCAGAGAGGTTAAGATTGGGGTTGGGCTTTTCAGGGAAAATGTATTTTGAAGTCATCAGAGTTCTCATAGAATACCACAATATTTTAGTTCATTGGCTTGATGCTAACACATAACATAACACACCTGTCCAACATTGATCTTATTACCATTCCAGCCAGTTCCACCATGCAACCACAGATCACTATCCAGCTTGGATCAAATAAACTCATGCCCACCAAGTCTGCTCGAAACCTGGGTGTCATGATTGATGACCAGCCAATCTTCAAGGTTCATGTTGCCTTGATTGTTCAGTCTTGCCAATTTACCTTCTATAACATCAAGAGAATCAGACCCTGCCTCACAGAGCATCAACACAGCTCCTGGTACAGGCTCTTGTCTGCAACTCATTACTAACAGGCCTCCCTGCATGCACAGTTAAACCTCTGCAGATGATCCAGAATGCAGCAGAACTTCTGGTCTTCAACCAATCCAAGACAGCTCATGTCACTACTCTGTTCATCTCTCTACCCTGGCTTCTAGTTAAAGCTTGCTTCAAATTCAAAACTCTAATCATTGCTTGCAAAGCAATGACTAAAACTGCCCCTGTTTACCTGGAATCCCTAAGGAGGATTACATTTTTTTTAATCTATTTATTTATTTATTTATTTTTGCTGAAGTCACGTTTAAACACACAAGTTTCTGTGAGATCTCCTGTGTGGGGTATCTTCACTGTGAGGATGCAACTATAGCTAGAAGGTGCGTGGTCTTATAGTCAGGTGTACTTCTTTAAATTATAGGATAAAAAAATCATATTAAACTGTCCTTATGCTTATGGTATCACATGTTTTTATGACTGTTTAAGGTTTGCCAGTGCTGACAGTGCACACAACCTCAGTGTCAATGCTCCTTGGTATTATCTGTTAAATGAGATTAATATTTCCTTTACTCAAGGAAATATAACCAAGAAAAAATGAGAATAATGTAAAGGAACCCTGTCCTGACATCAGCAGTAGCCATAGCCCTGAAACTATACCCTTAAAAAGATCAGTCAGATCAGCTACTCAGCCACCTTTGTTGTTGACAAAGCTGGTGTCATAAGTTCCGCCTTTGCTTAATTTTGATTGCTCAGTGAGGGACAAGTGACGCTGATGAGCTGTTTTAAAAGTTGAATTATTTTTAATTGAGTGGGCTATACAGACAAAAATAGCTGATGCTTAGGGTGTATGCAGATGGGCAGATGCTGGGCACAGAAAACACTGGACTACATTGGTTTAGCATTAAGAATGGGTGCTTCTGGTGCATTAAAAAAGGGAAACTTTTCAACGTCCAAGTTACTGAGACAGACCCAACACTGACCCACCAATTAAAGAACACTTGGCAACACTGGCATCAATATATTTCTTTTGACAGGCAGAGATCTTGAGACTCAGAAACCATCAGCCAGGACAGGATGGGCAGAGAAAGAAGGGGAAAGTCATAAATAAATAAAGGGTACCAGTTTAGCCCAGCTGGTTGAGCAGGTGCCCATCTACTGAGGCCACAGTTCTCAACGCACCGGTTGCACTATCTGACCCGTTCCTGGTGCATATCTTCCCCTACTCTTTCCTCTTGTCCTGTCTTTCTTTATAGAGAGAGACAATCTGGTGAAGCGTTGTGCGCTCTATTCATGACTTATGGTGTGAAGTGATGAAATTAACCACAAACCTATGATTGACAAGAGTGAGCGGGAAAGGTAGAAGTGACTCATACTGACATCCCTTCTATGTTAATTTTATGCCATTTGTCACAACTTGTTTTAAGAAAACACTGAGAAAATGTCAAAACTGTGATTCAGTGTAAGGTATTATAAGTCTTTGGATGTCAGAGAGTTTAAGAGTAATGATGTACCTCACCATTACAAGCGAGACACTACTTCTAACATATTTCATGGCAGATTTCAAAGGCTTGAATGAACTTGCCTTTTTCTACACATTTCTGATACGTCAGAAGCGTTACTTGTTGCATCTCTGACATCCAGATGCTTCCCCTCCCTTCCTCCCCTCTAACAGTCACTCAGTTCTTACCTCAGCTTCAGATTCTCCATAAACTGCTCCATCGTCACCTCATCCAGGAGAACAAAGTCCGATTTACCAAACTCCAGACCCTCCAGCTCCGCCATCCTGGCCGGTGTTCACCAAACTAAAAATAAAGAAGACAGACAGGACGCAGAGGAACAGAAAGCAGCCCAGGGAAGGAAGAGGAAAGAGAAGTATGGTTGACTTCAGGGCCCCGGTAGTGTAGACAGTGTGCAGTAGGCGTGGCGAGCTCTTTTTTGGGGTGGATTTAGGGTGTGCTTAGTGAAGTCAGAGTGCTGTGGTCTGCAAGCTACAGCACGTCATCCTGTTAGTCTTTGCCCTCATGCAGATCTCTGTATAAATAGCAGGAGGCTATCTTTAAAGACTCACCACTTCTGCATCCTCTCTTGTCTCTTTCTTCCTGCCACAAGGCCTCCGAATTTCTAAATAGTCTCCAGACAGTGTGCAACTCTCTACAAAACGTCACATTTTTTAGCCCCTTACTTTTGAGTGTAAGGAAAAGGAACCCACATTTTATTAGACTGTATGAGGGAAGCACTTAATTTGGGGGTGGAAAAATGGGCTTTATCTGCTGGGAAGGATCATGGCATTTCCTTTTTTAGCTTGGCATTGGCAGTACAACATGTCCCACAGGGTTTGCCCTTAAACCAGAGGTTCCCAAATCACAGAAGAGCCAATAGCAGCTTGAGAAACTCCGTTGTTTTTGGAAATTGGAGCCGAAATGTTGAGCAATGACCTGTTTTGCACCATGTAAGAACAATGTACAGGTTTGTGGGAGTGTGAGGAGCGCACAGGAATGCTGACTAAGCCAGAGGTGGTTAATTTCTAAATCCCTCCTCATACTAAGACACTATTTTCTTCAATTCTGCAACATTTTCAAGAACTTCTCATTGTAGTTCATCTAACTTTCCATCATTTTAAAGGTTTTGGTTCCTGACAAGTTAACCCTAAAGCTACTTACCTGAGCCATGACATAATTTCAGAGGTAACAGAAAGAGTAAAGTTTAGCTGTGAAAAAAAGACTGTAAATAGACTTTAAATTTAAGGGTCAAAAGTCAAAAGTAAGTAAGAACTGGTACATAAGATGCATCTTTCAAAACTCAGCCATCAGCAGTTTTTTTGTCAAACATTTGATGCTCCAACTTGTTATTGTACGGCTCCATAGCAGTTGCAGATAAGCTAACAATGTTAAAAGCACAATTTTCTTCATTCTGTGAATCCTTTTATTCTCAATGACGATAACACTGTAACCTCATTGTCTGTGAGTTTAAAGCTCTGTGCTGTTGATTTGTTTATTTGTAACCACGCTAGCTAGCTTTTACAGGGCTATTAGGTTAGCTATCTGAGGCTATGGTTTTGCTAAAACTAACCAACACTTTTGTATGTTCAACATTCATTATTTGATAGCCAGAATTGGGAGGGAAAGGGAAAACATTAAGTATTGTACAGTTTTTAAACATTATTAAGTGGTTGCACAGGCCTCAAGGCTGCTTAAAGGCTGCTAGCTTAGCTGTATGGTGCTGCTGTTTTGCTAACATAAAACTTTAACCAACAGTTTTGTATATGACACTATACAACATTATTTAACAGAAAGAACTGGAAGGAAAACACCTAAAGGTATATTAGCTTAAGAGTTCTTAAACATTATGAAATGGCTGCACAGATATAAGGGCCATTCAAGGCTGTTAGCTTAGCTTTCTGGAGCTACTGTTTTATAAACAATGTACTCTAAGTGACTGATAAAGTAGCTTGGCTTTCTCTTTCACTTTTTCCTTTATGTTGACTCTACCAATGTGTACCGTAAATTATATCACTGAAAATTGTGAATTAAACGTTTTTTAAGCTTTTCTCTTTTCAAACTTTATTCTGAATGGATGATGACCACTAGCCTCACAGAGAAAGTGGAGATGACAGCAGGCGTCACGAAAGGCACGCCCCTGGCTCGTGTAATGTTCTTTTTGATAGTCTCAATTTAATTGGGACTACATGCTAGCTTGTCAAGCTGCTTTATTGAACAATTTCAACGCCTGCTCTGCTACCTGGCTCTGCTGGTCTGTAAATGTTTTACTGCCAATACTGGTCATTTATAGCCACACTAAAGATGGGTTTTTTTCCACCTGGGAAAGGAGAAAAATGTTCTTCCCCACCATGTCAATGTTTTGAAGCTAAAAGGCAGACACAAATTACAGAAAAACACTGGGTTTTCCATACGTGCCTTTCAATATGGCACCCATGACCCAACATGCACCGCAGTGTGGCATAACCTCACATTCTCTACATTCACATCATTGCTCAAACCGTCTGAATTATTCCAGTTACTTTTCTATAGGTTACTTTCACGCGGCAAACATTTTTTAACTGAAATGTATCTGACTGCATTGTTAGCTTTGAGGCCATTTTGCCCACCATGTGTTGCCTGTGAAGTAGGTTTGCATTAACTTTGCAAAGGAGAGAAGGCAAGACAATACACGCAAAAACTTTCTAGATAAAACTGGATTACATTATGGATTACACTCCTGGTTAGGGTTAGGGCCAGGACACCAAAAAAAAAACCTGACAAAAACCCAATTACAAAATGTTCAATATAGCCGAATAAACAGTCTGCTTACAGAAAAAAAGGTGGTCTCCATTAAAACCCTCAAATACAGCTTGCATTTAAAGCTAAGGCAGCTACATAGGCCTTATTAGCTTAAGCTACATTTGCAAAAGCTAACATAGCTATGTTAGCTTACATAGTTGAAGGTAAAACAGCACTCTAGCTTTCATTACAATTCTCTAAAGCAGTGGTTTTTAAATGGCGGGGGGATTTGCATAACCATACATTATTACTAAACTACACAACAACTGAAGATATTGTAACATGTTTTAAAAATGCTATGTAAAGATATGGATATGGTGTGCCTTTAGAGTTTGACTAGGTCTTAGGTGTGCCAGGGCAAAAAAAAAAAAGGTGAAAACCAATGCTCTAAAGCTAACTTTGATAATTGAGCTACGTTGGCTTACGTAGCAATTTTATTAACTAGCATAGCTAGATCATCTTTAGCAATGTGGCTAAAGCTAACATTGCTTTAGCTAACATCACTAAAGCTAACATCATTAACGCTAACATTACTAAAGCTAACGTCACTAACACTAAAATTACTAAAGCTAATGTCACTAAAGCGAACAATGGTAAAGTGGAAAATGGGTAATAAATTGTACAAGTACATTACACCACTTCTGTCTTGACGGACGTGGAGTCTCACAGCAGTGGTCTGCAAGAGGGGCGTCTGCAGCCAGACCTCTCACCTTGGTGCTGGTCTAAGCAACTGCAAGCCTGTAAACAATGGCTGCCTGTGAAGGTATTCCCATAGATATTAAAGTGTCCATTTTAAAAGAACTGAAAAACATTTTGTAATAAAAGAGGAGCAAAGACCTTACTGGAAGCTTTGGTGGAAAATATGTTTTTTATTGTCTCCTGACCTGCTTTGACAAGAGTTTAATTTACCAACTGGCTCCACTGATAGTGCAGAATTTTATTTTGACATATGTTTTGTCGCTTTGATTTGCCCATAATAAATATAGACAAATCAGCCTACATTGCAAAGCCTGCAAAGCTCTGTCCTTCCCAAACTCCATCTATGGGCTGTTGCACTGATGGATGTGAGTAGCCTGCATCCATGGATGTGTGAAACAGTCTATCTGTGTGTCAGGATGGGTTTGCATAATAAAAGTCATACAGATATCGCAGATTTAATGCATAGGGTGATATAATCTGGTTTTAAACTAGGAGATGTTCCAAAGTTTTAAAACTGCTTGGGAAACCTTCTCAAAGGGCAACATGTCTTGGGCTTTTATTAAGGGCAAATTCACATCTTATAGCTGTAAAGAGGGTGAATAAAGAAAGCAAAACCAACAAACTTCTCCATTGTTTCCTGTGTGGTTACTATACAGCAGAGCAAAAACTATTCTCAAAACATTTACTTATTACTTCCGTATCTGACTGCTCCACCAGTTAGCTTAAAACTCAAATTAATTGACTCAGTCTCATGAATTAACTTTGACAGTGTCAGCTCCAGACTCTAGCATTTTGTCTCTGCTATCAGATAATAAGCCTAGAAAGAAAGAAAAAGTCCTCAAACAAGTTTTCAAGGTTAGCTGACCAGCTGATTACACACTTCTCTGACCTACACCATTTAAATCATAATCTCAGATTACTCACAAAATAAATTTTTAGGCAGATAAAAATCAGTCATGAATACAATTGAAATAGTCATTTGTAATATGAGACTTCCTGAAGCTATCCAGAGATTATAAGTGGGGTCCTAGACGTCAATACACAATTTAAAAATAGCATTAACAGTTAGAAATATACTTTTAATCTGCAACCATTGCCAACACTCTAAAACAGCCACAACATTTCTCTAAAGCTCCTAAAAGTATGGTGACAATAATACATGCATTGAATACTGATTCAACTAATTTGAATTGGCAGACTGATTCATCACTTTAACCTATTATCTATAAATCTGTCAGCATTTGTGAAGGTAAGGATGCACTAAAGTGATGGGATGATACTTGTCCTTCATCATCAGCTGCTAGAAGTTCTTAAACATGTGTCATTGGTGAGTGTTTATCTTTCCAAACACACACAAATAGTGACGCAACTCAGCTCATGACTCAGATGATTTTTTCATGATGAGCCAAGCTCTTCCACTGTTTGTTACATGAACAGAGTTTTTGATCGGTATGAGCAACTAGCAGACCTTAAGAATGGCAATGTCAGAACTAGAGCTGCACCATTAATGAGCTCAGTCACATCAAACATGGTACTGTGATGGATGCAACCTTTGCAAAAAGACAATTTGTGACATTTCATCTCAGCATGATAATCCACAGTCAACTGTAAGTGATATTAGTGGAAAGTGGAAGTATCCAGGAACAAAAGCAACTCAGCCACAAAGTGGAGGATCACATAAAATCACAAACGGGGTCAACGACTGCTAAGGCGCATGGTTAAATCGCCCATACTCAGCTTTCTGCATGCAAGTCTTACATCACCGAGCCTAATGTCAAGTGTCAGATGAAGTGGTGTAAAGCACAGACACTGGACTGTGAAGCAGTGGAAATCTGTTCTGTGGAGTGATGAATCACGCTTCTCTGTTTGGCAGTCAGATGGGTGAGTCTGAGTTTGGGGGATGCTGGGATAATGTTACCCGCTCAACTGCATGGTGCCAACTGTGAAGTTTGTGGAGGAGGGATGATTTCAGGGCTTGGGCTAGACCCCTTATCTCCAGGGTGTTTCAGCCAACACTGACAAAAATTAAAGCTCTTGAAAGGTGAGTCGACCTTGATTTTGAATTTATCCCTTTAGCAAACATTTCTAAGGAAAGTTGTCTAAGAGACTAACTTTATATGTCTGAAAAGTCTGACATGTTTTAGAGAACAAAGATCCAGCAGGTCGACATATCAATAAATGTTTACCAGCCAGTCTCTATGGAAGCTAAGCGAACCCAGTTCCTGAAATACAACACAATGCTCTAGGTAACGCAGGTGTTTTTAATGCATTGTATCCAGTCAAGAACAAACTCAGACTTGTATTTTGTTGAGGGTAAAAGAGTCATAACCAGAATTTTACTCAGACTCAAGTAAAAACCTTGTGTTGATCAGACATTATGTAAAGTTCTTGGTTTCCCTAAAAACAGACTGAAACAAACTGGGAAAACCCCAACATACACTCTCATCATACCTGCTCAGATATTACAGTAAAGACGGACTTACGACCAGTCATACTGTAGGTGTAGCTCTGTTTGAATGTTCCCTTTAGTTCAGACTTCCCTCAGATACTGATTTGAATAAAGGGACTTTACAGGGGAAAAAATGCACACCTACCTATTGTAGAGCTTGTTTCTTGAAAGCTTCTGATACTTGATTTAAACTTTTACTCAAATATCCAGTGATCATTCCTGTAACTACAGCTACTTTTAGATCCTCATCAGCCATGAAGACTTCCTCTCTCAGCATGAGTTTAGTTAGCTGTCAGAGAATTTTCACTTCCTGCTCACACTTCCTCTAAAATCTGTTATAGCCAGGTTCAGAAGAGGTGATAATCCCAGATTTAGAGAGTGATGATGGCAGAGCATAAACACACAGATATGAAGAGGTCTGAAAATTCAGATTCTCATAAGCACCAGGGTGAGTGTGATAAAAGCAGAAGGTCCTGATTTTCTAAAAATTACATAATTACCCAAATTAGATTAAAAGAATTATTTTATTTGACTAAAAATGTTATTTATGTACATCAAAAGATGATAAATTTATCAAGCATAGCTTCCTTTTTATTAAAAAATCACTACATACTCCTATATCACTGTCAGAAAATGTTACAATGTCAGTTTTTCCAGTTTCATTCAGTTCTACAACAAATGTGGAATGCAGCTATATCAAAATTCACAATATGATCAGGCCATTATAACTGTGATAATATAGACATAGACAGTTCATTGGTTCATTACAGGCACAGGAACATGTGTAGTGTACTTGTGTAGTGCTAAATAACACCAATACTGTTCTTTGACACATATTTTCTTTAAATCAGCGATATTACATGGAGCAAACAACTCCATCTGCATGGCTGTACAGCTTTTAGCTTATGGGAAGACACTGGATCAGTGGTGTAGTGCATGGTGTACTTATTTTCAGAGGTGGAAGAAGTACAAGACTAATGTACCCAAGTCAAAGCACAGTTACAACTCAGAAAGTTAAAAGTAAGTCATTTCAAGTTTACTCGAAGTACTGAGTGGCTGCTTTTGATACCCAAAGAGCTTCAACAGTGAAATATGATCTTTCCTTAATGCACAAAAACAACAGCAGATGAATCTCCAACCAGGTCGGTTATTATAAGATGTACTTAAACGTACAACAGCTGTTTTGGGATTAAATGTGGAATTAATCTCTTGCAAAGTGCAACATGTAATCAAAGACAAACTGCTGGCCAGCTCCGTGTTGTTAGAAGAAAAATAAAATGACTGACTTTAAAAAGTACAACTTAAAAAAAAGAAAAAAAAAAAAAGCTACTCAGTTATCTGAGTAAACATAAATACTTTCCAACCCTGCTTATTTTCAACTTCTAAATCCACTCTTATACTCACCATTCAGTGGTATGTTGCACTTTTTCCCCCTAGGATGGCAAAAGCATGTCCTACTTTACTTGGACCCTAACTGCTTAGTGCTAATCACTGCCTTTGTTATTTGGTTAAGTAAGAATATCAGCACAAGCCAAACCAAGAGTTAGGGTTGGGTTGGTACTCTGTGACATCTAGTGGCACAAACGGAGCAGGCAGTGCTCATTTCTAGCAGTTTGCTTCCTTCATCATTATCTCAGAATAATCCTGAAATCAAGCAACTAAAGTTGCTGGTCAAAATACAAATACATAGGATATATTTTTGAGTATTTAAAATGTGCAAAAGCAGTCTAACACAGGCGGATTATCCTTTATACGATGGGTCACTTACAAAATATGGGGCCTATACCTTCTTCTACAGGCACCAGTACACCACTGACAAAGACAGGGCTCTCCTAAAAAGGGGCAAAATTGACCAGCATCACTGATAAATTTACTATTGAAAAGCATCACGTGCAATCAGTACAGATTGGTCCACCAAAATTGACAAAACCAAAAGTTTGTCAGCATGGCTACAATGTGATTTTATAATTGACTTCATGTACCAGCATTAATGATTCCACCTGCCATAATTACCCTTTATTTTATTGTGTAAATAGTGCATTAATATGTGCTTTTGATTGCCCACTGTGACTGGTACTTTGTGCACCTGCAGACTTGACAGGCCCAACTTCTTTGTCATAATGTCAGTCTGCAACCTGCTGCAATAGTGGCTAAGAGAGACCCAGGATGCATCTGTTATCAGAATAAATGGTGCTCATGTGAAAAAAGTTTCTATTGTGTTCATCATACAGTATAGTACAAAACTGTTTCAGTAATCATTAGGAAAACACAAGAAAGAAGGTTTTATTGCTGTCAGATGTGGGAGTTTTGGTCATTTTTTCCTCTTGCTACTTTTATTAAGCGTTAGCTTTATATCTCCCGTCTTAAAGTTTAATAGTTGCTTTAATCCCTTTGGTGCTTTAGTAGGAGAAGGTTTGTTTTCTGTGTCTTGCTGGTAGCCGTTAGCCCTTTCTGTCTGAGGTTTTTTGCGGGACTCAGACTGGCTTCTTCTCCTAAAACTTCTGCCTTCACAAGCAAGAGCTGCCTGCTCAGGCTGCGCCTGTTTTGGTTTGTCATCCTGGTATTTTAAGGGAGAGTAGGGGTTAGCACCCCCAGGAGACGGATTAGCAGCCCTATCTCCTTCTGTGTTCCTTCGATTCATCGGCGGTAAAGAGCGGCTCCTCCTTTCAGTGTTTTTATCCAGTGTTCTTCCAGTGCGCCTGGATTGTTGGACTGGTTTTCCCAACAGCCTTTGCTTTAGCTCATAGCTCTGAACAGACGATCCAATGAGGTGGAGTCTTTCAGTTTTCTGGCACACCAGCACTGAATTATAGATGTTATTGTGTTTTTTAATGATCTCTAAAAGAGTCCATCCTTCATTATCCATGTCCTTCAGAGGAACTTCTTGTGAGCGAAGACATTCTCTGAGATCATCCAGAAGCCTCTGGAGAGGACCTGCAGCTGTCTTTGCATTCTTTCCTATTAAAGTGATGCTGACGTTGTCTTCAGTAACTTCACATTTCTGCATTTTGACATTATAGCTCATCAGGATGCTGCCAATGTCATTCCTTCTGAGCTTGTCTGCGTACAGAAACACATCTGCATCAACGAGGAAAGACTCTGTTCCAGGCCTGAATGAACTGCCTCGGCCTGGTCTAGGAGGAAATGAATCTCTCTGTTCTGGAGAGACGTGATGATTTCTGAGGGATCCAGATGTCAAAGGTGAGGGTGAAGATGGAGAGGCATGTGGAGGCTTGTTCCGGGATCCAGATCGGCCTCTTGTGCTGCCATACTGTTTGGGAATAGCTCCAGATGAAACCGGAGAGGATAAAGATGGAGCAATGCCAATCTTAGATTCTAGGGTAAGAAGTTGCTCCAAAGAAGCCTTTGCTGCTTTAAGTTCCATAAATGACCCCTTCACGCGCACCTGATCGTGGCTCAGTTCTTTCAACTCCAAGTCATGGGCACAGAGGATTTCTCTCACCTTTACTTTTTTAGGAAAAGTATTCAAATGCACAGTCGCCTCCACAGGGAAATCCATCTGGAAATAAGACAAGAGAATCAACAGAATGACAAACAATGAGCATTTCTAAATGATAATTCTGATCCAACAATGGAGAGATATAATTAAATATTTAGCCGTGTTAGTTACCTCATAATAACCTGTTGCCTCACTGGTAGAAGATTCTGCTGATGATTCACCTCCAACACGTGACGGCTCTTTTGTAAGACTCAAGCAGCAGCTACAGACAGAAATACATGACTTATTTACTCCTGTGTTTACTGATTGACTAAGACTGATCTCAGATGGGGTGTGCCCAGGTAGTTTGACCCCTGTCTTAGTGTCTTTTCATGTTTTCATTTGCTGACATGTTCATCTATGTATCTCTTCATCTGTTTTTACGTTTTCACAGCCGTTTCAGACTGGGTGCGTGTTTGCTGCATCTCCCTGCTGTCACAGCTCGGTCTTTCTTCACCATAATAAATCTCCCTACAAGCGAACTGATTCACTGTTTAGCCTAACTGAGCAGGGAGAGTTCTGTACATATGAGGGGGGTTTCTACATAGAAATGCCACACTGGGCTTTTACTTTGAAAAGCACAAACTGGAAGTGTGACCGTAGTGTGTTTATCTGGCCTTAATCTGATATGGATATCCAAATCTGCCTCTCAGCCGAGAGACACAGTTTGCAATAAGATAAGAGCAAGGCTTCCATTCTTTATATCAGGATTTTCTAAGCAGTTTTCCTGAAATCTTTGGGCCCCCTTCAGGGGGTCTCAAACCCCAGGCTGAGTGTTTGAGGCAGTCTGAAAGCCTCAACTTGTTAAAAGCACAGTATGTAAAGTTCTGCCGCTAGGGGTCTCAAACAAAACAATAACACATTATAACAAGTACAGACCAGTGCTGCACATCTTCACAGTTTTTTCCTGTTTCAAACTGAGGACTCTGTTGTGCTCTGCATGCGCTGTAGCATCCCCTCCAGCACACGTGCATTCTGGGATCGCTTCCAGTACAAACGTGGTAGTGCCTTTTTAAGTGCATTTCACCCTCATAATGAGAAATTTATGAATGGAATAAAGTCTGTTGAGTATGAGGTGCTGTTTTTATTGAACAGAGTCCTCACTTTCAATGAAGAAGTAGTATTGAGGAGGAGGCTACAAGGGTAGGTGAAAATGAGTAAAGCTGGTCTGAACTTTTGCTGGAAATACCAAGTGAGGGGCAAGTTTGGGTGATTGAACCTGTAACCTATGGCAGCCAACATGACAAGACACGGTCTGTCCCAGTTATAAAAAATATTAATTTCTCTGTCTTTGAAAATTTTAGGAAACATTTGAGATACTGTAAGACCTCAAAAAAAGAAAGAAATGACACAAGAATGGTCACGTTTAAAATCAATATAGATCTTTCAGTGCAGAAATTCTACATATTGTATCTTTAACATGCACACTAATATGAAAATCAAGCCTTGATGCAACTATTACACAGCCGCCACACACACAGTCTGAAGAAGCTGTTACCTTTTATTTATCTCTACTAATGTGATATCTTCTTCTTTTATTATTTCTTACATGACTGTACTCTTTTATTGCTTTTCTTCACGTATTATAAAACATTTTATTCACTATTCTTTAACTGCTTTTTGAAATGTTTTATTGCGTTACTTTTGTTTGTTTTAACCTTTTTTCATGCCTTTTGACTTTTCTAGACATTTCTCTGTTTGCTGATGTTTACTTCGATTATTTGCTGAGTTTTTGCCTGTGCTTTGTAAACATGTTTTTAAGGCTGCTCTATTAATAATGTTATAATTACTGTTATAATTATCATTTATTCTTCACACTTTATAGGTTAAAGTATTGCTATTTTCAGTTAAAAGTAATTTTTAGTGTAATGAACATTCTTATTAAATCTAGTTTGTAATTCATACTTACAACTTTAAATCCTTTGCGTAACTTCTGGTTTTATCTAAAGTACTTATTCCAGTTTATAGGTATTTTCTTGCTGTTTCCTTTCACCTCTCAAAGCTTGACTCAAATAATAGCCAGAGAATTCTCATTTTTTAGAACCTAAGTGTTTATTAATTTATTTACTGTTTATTTATTTCTACTGAAATTAAAAAAAAGAAAATTGCAATAAAATTTCACTTTTTTGGAATCACATTTGATACATTAGGGGTTTTTGAAGTGTTAATCCACTGGAGGACATTTTTTTAATTATTCATCAGATTACATTCAAAAGATTTTTTTAAGGAAATTATTGATCATATTGATGAAATAGAGATCTCATCAAAGTGTGTATCAAATATGATAGGCTTCAAAGAGTTAAAAACAACTGCACTATGCACAGGAAGCCTGGGACACCTGGTGGAGCGTCTCACTATTAATTGGGCCCGCAGCTATCCACAAACGACTACATTTTAGCTTCAATATTTGATATGCTGTCCTCACTGATAAATACAATATCTCATTTTTTATTAAATATTGGGTTAAAATGTTTCTTTTCACATTTGAAATAGCATCCTAACATAGGCATTACTATGGTAGATAAATGTGACGTATTGGCAACGTCTGGTTAGTGAAAAAGCCACACAAGTATCTGAGACAATAAGCTTACAATATAACACATTTACAGTACTGTAGTTCATTCTGCTGGTCAGTAGAGGGCAACACAAACCTAATAGTACTTGATAACCACAGGAAGAAGAGATTAAGCATGCTGACTGAATCTTTTCTGTAAAGGAGTTATTTTTATGTTAAACTGGTGACTTGTTATCCACTTTAAAGACCAAAACAATCAGTGATCTCATACTTCATGATCGTGTTGTAACTTACCCTCTGGCTTCTCAAATATCACAAGGCTTGTCTCAAATGAGAACAGTGGCTTCTGCTCCTCCTTTTAGTTGATCTATCTGCATGTAAAACATCTGGAGACCTGAAAGACTTTGGTCATGCTTCCCCCTTTCTCTTGTAAGTGCCAAAGACACTGCAACACAAGATAAACATGTTTTCATACATGAAACTATCCTGTTTGTTTATGTACAGTCTAATATAGTCATGGACGAAAGTACTGGCACACCTGGAAATTTTCCAAAAAATACACCATTTCTCCCAGAAATTGTTGCAATTACAAATGTTTTGGTATACACATGTTTATTTCATTTATGTGTGTTGGAGCAACACAAAAAAGCAGAAGAAAAAAACAAAATTGACATAATTTTACACAAAACTCAAAAATGGGCTGGACAAAATTATTGGAAAAATGTAGGTAAATCATTTTATTTCAAGCATGTGATGCCCATTTAAACTCACCTGTGGCAGTAACAGGTGCTGGCAATAAAGAAATCATACCTAAGGCTAGTTAGAATGTATAAAAGTTGACTCGTTTGTGTTGTGTGCCTGTGTGTGTCACATCAAGCATGGAGAAGAGAAAGAAGAGCTGAGAATTGCCTGAGGACTTAAGAAGCAAAATTGTGGAAAAATATGAACAATCTCAAGGTTACAAGACAATCTCCAAAGATCTTGAAATTCCTTTGTCCACTGTGTGTAATATAATCAAGAAGTTTATAACCCATGGAACTGTGGCTAATCTCCCTGGACGTGGACGGAAGAGAAAAATTGACAGAAGAATGCAACGCAGGATAGTGGGAATGGTGGATAAACATCCTCAGTCAACTCCCACACAAATTCAGGCTGTCCTGCAGACTCAGGGTGCATAAGTGTCAGCTCGGACCATACATGGTCATCTGAATGAGATGAAGTGCTATGGCAGGAGACCGAGGAGAACCCCACTGCTGACAAAGAGACATAAAAAAGTCAGACTGGAGTTTGCAAAAATGTACCTGAGTAAGTCTCAATCCTTCTGGGAGAACATTTTGTGGACAGATGAGTCTAAGGTAGAGCTTTTGGGAAAAGAACGTCATCCTACTGTTTACAGAAAACAGAATGAGGCCTACAAAGACAAGAACACAGTACCTACAGTCAAACATGGAGGAGGTTCAAAGATGCTTTGGGGTTATTTTGTTGCCTCTGGCACTGGATGCCTTGACTGTGTGCAAGGAATCATGAAATCGGGAAAAGTTTCTTGGCTGCAATGTAGGGCCTAGTGTCAGAAAGCTGGGTCTTCGTCAGAGGTCATGGGTGTTCCAGCAGGAAAATGACCCCAAACACACCTCAGAAAGAGTTCTGAAGTGGCCAGCAACGAGTCCAGATCTAAATCCCATTGAACATCTATGGAGAGATCTCAAAATTGCTGTTGCAAGAAGGCACCCTTCAAATCTGAGAGACCTGAAGCAGTTTGCAAAAGAAGAGTGGTCCAAAATTCCAGTTGAGAGGTGTAAGAAGCTTGTTGATGGTTACGGTAAAAATTCCAGGGGTGCCAATACTTTTGTCCATGACGGTAGCAATAATAAAATTTACAAACATTTAGCCTACCTACTGTACAGTCTTAAGGCTACTTATGTACAACTGTGAGGTCTAATGTATTTTCCTTTAAGGTTTGTTTATGGATAAACTATATATTTTACATTAAAAAGGAAATATGGCACACTTCAACAGCTACATGTTTATTTTCCATTCTTTAAAAACATCAGATAAACATAAAACAATCTAAATATGACTGATACAGATTATTCAGTTGTTGAAAAAAAACACATGAATACTGTGTTTGGGATTGATGTTTAGTGTGATTTATAGCAATTTTAAAAACTAGTCATTTTACTTTGGTATGTTTGGGGGGATTTATCGTACTTATTTATACTTTGCATAGCATTCATACTGAGACAAAATAAATTCAACTGATGAAGGTAACAGGATCCATTAGCTGTTGATCAGTAGTTGTGCTCATCTCAACCAAAAGAACTGAGCTTTACTATGACTCAGGGATTACATTTTATTATAAAAAACATGCATTTAATTTAAAAACCTGTTCAGACTTTCATATCTTCATGTTTAGCACTGCACAGGAAGCAAAGGCCTTCTTTTACTTTATACTTTTATTTTAAATAGGAGAAGTAAATTGCATTTTAAGAAAATGTAGCATTAGCTGTGATCTTACTTGAGCACAGTACACTTTTTCAACCCTGAAAATAATCAATTTAAAGAAAAAAAAATGCTTGATGTCTGGTGTTATCTGCTTGATAACTAAATGTCAGGGTTATAATGAGATACTTTAGCTTAAACGATTCATTAGCTTACTATTCCCATCACCTCATGCTATGCTACATAACGCTTTAAACTGTTTCATAGAAGCTAAAGTTATGCCTTCGAACTAAAACGTGGATATTTTGCAGACACTGCGTGTTTAAAATTGTTTATTCTGATCGATTTTATCCGTAAAACACGGTTAAACATCGATAAAACTAAACTACATGTGACAATGAGTGATTTGCAAACGTGCACTAATTTCCTGATTGTTAAACTGAGCAACTCTTGAGTCGATTTATGACAAATTTGATCTCGAATTTCCGTTAAAATGATAGCAGTCGTGCAAAAGATGATCAAATCATATATTTACTGTTTCATTAATATTTGCGACTTACTGTCTTGTTGCTCACTGCTGTTTACGTCGTGAAAACTTTTTCATCAGCGCAGATCAGACTTTGGTCGAAGTGAAACTGAAAGTAAAGTGGTCACGTGTCGCCCTTTGAGATTTACTGTTCAAACAAGTTTAATCACAACCCTCACAACTAAATAGCATAAAGATAAGCAATGCATTGGGTTTCTTTTGAGACGCATGGAAATCTTACAGTAATCTTTCGTAAGACTATTTTATCAATCACATATATCAAACAAATCATAAATTACACAACATATGTTTATAGCGCTGTAGCGCCCTCAAAAAGATCCCTTCCGGTATTCAATGTTTAAGTTAATGTACAGTAATTTTTTTCACTTGGTTAGGAAACATACGTGGGTTTAAACTGATGCTTTTACATGGCCGAGGAAATAAAAGACCATAAGTAGTGAGATTGATTTAATTATGGGTTGTCTTTATTTCTTCAAAAACAAAGTCTTATTTTGTTCTGTGTTCAAACTCAAAAAATGAAATCAGTAGATTTCATCTTTTATTTACAAATTGTGTCCTGAATTGTTTCTGATGAAGCAAAGATCCTTACGAGCAATTGTTTTAGGACAACAGAATCTGTGTCTTGATTAAGTTCATAAAGTAACTTTCCATTCCATTTCCAGGGAAATAATCTCTGACTAAAGAAAAAAAAAATCACTGCAGTCTATTGTGACAAATGTTAAACTAGATCAGGTTGAACCAGAGACATTATGAAAACACAATGCTGTTTCAGCAAAAGAAACAGTTCCTGACTGAAATGCCAACAGAGCCCGAACCACAGCAGGTATGTTTCAGGTGTTTATTCCAACAATTTATTTTTTATTTAGACAAAAAAACAAAACAAAAAAAACACAATTAATCTTTTCCCAAGACATGTGCAAATGAGGCAAAACTTGAAGTTATCTACAGGTTGACAGCAAAACAGCAGATGAGCGGCTTCTTGGGTTCTCTGATGAAATCTGCAGATAAAAAAGGGTAGTTTAGACATTTCTTAAAAGACAAAAAGAAACCAGAAAGATTGGCAAGAAGAGATATCATTTCCTCACCTGTATCAAAGTCTTGAGAAATACTGGAGACTGGAGTGAACTCAAAGAACGTCAGCGTCATTCTACATTATTACTCTTTCTCCTACTCAAGCTGGCTGGAAGCAGTGAGAGACTGTTGGAGAATAAAAACAGTATTCATCAGAGGATACATTTAATAAACACACAACTTTAATCTTACTGAGCTGGACTTTCTAAAATAAAAGTTATCATCTTTATACAAAATTAGACTGAATTCATACTATGCAGACTTCTTGGCATTATTTGAAAAGTTCAGATAAACTTACTAGACTTCCACAGAGACTTCCAATATGACAGATTTCTGCAATGATCAGCATTCACTGACAACAGAGCTGAACGTGACACATCTGTAAAGTTACAAAATATTCCAATTTAAATGATCTAATGAACACTGCAGGGGTAAAAATTTCATCTTACTTAAAGCTAAGGATAAAAATGTCTGAGGTTTACCTATAACCCTGCCATGAAGAGACACAGCAGGGCCTCAAACAGCCTCACATCTCTCTAGCAGACACTACAGGAGAGACCAGAGCCACCACAGGCTGAGCCTTGCTAGAGAGGTCTGCAAACATGATAAATCTCACTAATGATCAGAACTGCCCTTGACTTGTGTTTATAAGCAGTTTGATATGAGTAACTGTACAACTATGGCAGCTGTTCTCAAATGGTGTGGTGTTCAGACAACTACATTACCACAGCTATAAAGAAATCAACAATAGTATGACATGTTTTTAAAATGCTATTTTTTAATGGATAGAGTGTGCACTAAGATTTTAGCTTAATCGTAAGTGTGCCTTAAGCAAAAAAGAAAGGTTGAAACCCACTAGTCTAAGACCTAGCAACACTTCAAGTAAATAAATTCTAGCTATAATCAGGCCACACATAATATCTTAATTCCACACTGACTGACCTTAAAGTCATACTGCATCAGATGTCAGTCAGGAGGTCTGTCCAGGGTCATAACATGCTTCATCTTTGCGGTCCTGTAAAAAAGCATCCTCATGTAAGACTTTTTTTTTAAATTAAAATGTAAGCTTTTTTATGTCCTTCAATTAAATTTTCTTTAATGTATTATTACTACTAGTTTTAAGGATGAAGAGGTGGTGAGACAAAATGCATTTCATTGCAATCACAGTACATTGTGCTTTTTATTTATATAACAAATAAAATTGGAGTTTAGTCATTTTACATATCATGAACACTGCCGTAGAGCAAATCATGAAGAGTATATTACAAAATGCATTCTAATTGATGGTTAGAGTTATCAATACAACCAAAGGGTTTATCAAGAGGCAAGAACTAAACAAGATACCACAGTAATGACCAAAGTTGAAACAACCTATCTTGTATGGAATAATTTTCATCTCTTCCTGATAGAGTTCAAGCTAATAACCTCAACATGTATAACACAGAGTTAGTTAGAATAAGGGCAGGCCTAATTACCCATGATAATTGACTTCAGTCATACCTTGGCTTTCAATAACAGACATGGTTCAGTTTGTCTGAGGTTTACCTATAACCCTGCCATGAAGAGACACAGCAGGGCCTCAAACAGCCTCACATCTCTCTAGCAGACACTACAGGAGAGACCAGAGCCACCACAGGCTGAGCCTTGCTAGAGAGGTCTGCAGAATCCACTACTCTCAAGCACAGTGTACATTAAAGTTGTAGTAAAATTTAGATTGGCTGCCGTGAGCTAACAACATAGTGAGATATTCACAACTCATGCCATGTATACACAAAGGGTTACACAGACAACTAATGCCACAGGTGAAAATAGGGTTTAATTACCTGTCCAACGCATTCCTTCTTATTGCTCCCATTGTTATGCTGTAAAAACACAGCAAACATGAGGGCTTTTGCAGTAACGTGTTTGCCGACGGAAGTACTGCACTAGGAATTCGCCAAAGCCTATTTTGACGATTAAAAAACATAACTTCTTCGACAAAACCGCGATTTCCGAAAAATTATCAGCTTCCTGAGTATTTCACAGAGTAAGAAACTTCAAACAAAAAAGAATTAACGTTGGATGAAAGCCGATTGAACCAACACCTTCTTTAACGTTCAACGGCTGAATTTTCAACTGAACGCTTTACCGGATGTGACGTATTCGATATCTAACGGCAGGTCTATGTATGCATGGGATCCCCCGGCAGAGGGCAGTGGCACACCAAAGATGGCGGCCAGGTAGGTTGACCGAATAAAACGTTTCTCCTTGAATACGGTATTAAATTTTTGGAGAAAAGTATCATAATTAATTGCGACAGTACAGAAATGTCAAACTACAACAATACAAGGCTAAATTCGAATAATGTCGCAATTAAACAACATGTATAGCAGTTTATCTCAAGCTAATTCAAAAAAGGGCAGGTTATATTAAAAGCAAGGCAAAGAAGTAAAAATGCAAGGAAATATGCAAACACAACGATGTTTGAACAGCACACAAGGGGGAAAAAGAAATGGCTAACTCATAGTTATAATGTGTTTTAAGAAGCTAAAGTGAAGTGAAGAAACTCGGGCACAATGCTGTCAGAACAAACCACAATGTATAGGAAAATTACAACAACGTGCAGAAAGAGATGTAAAATACTTCAAAATAGTATAAGCCACTTCCTCATGCTGTACTTTCCAGTGTGAGCAGAAGAAAATTAAATATTCAGCATAAGAATGTGGTCCAAAATATCAAACAATGTACATTTCTTTGGTATCACGTCAATTCAAAACCACTAAAGATTTTCATGAAATAGCATGAATATTACAGCTTATTACCAGTCAGTTCGTCAATAAGCCTACGATTTTTTTCCATTTAAGATTTCATGTAGCAACACTTTTCAGATGGGTTGTGGATTTTACATCAACACAGTCCATATTAAATATTTCAGAAACAGCTTTTTTGGCTGTCTTCGTCACTGTCCTGTTTATGTAGGAGGGGTTTTATAACCAAGTGGACAGCCGTTGTTTGTGGGTGTCGGCAGCTTTGGAGCATCCACGAGGAGGGCGCTCATGGTTGATGACTCAGAATGCATTGGCGTACAACAATACGGCCCATAGTGTAGCAGACCTTGCCTTGGCCGTCTGTCGTGGCCTGCGCCATCAGCAGACGCCGGAGATGAATCCAAGCTTTGTTTGCTGGTCGTGATGCTGAACAATCAGCCGGCTGACGTGATTTGCATACTGATGAGGACCCAAAATGACCATCTGAAACTGTGTTTAGGCATAAACACAGGCTGATTCTCCAATTTCTGCATCAGACTGGAATATTTAAAGAGAGTTTGGTATAAAAACAAAAGCTGTTCTGTTGTATCTATAAATAAGAAAATGCTGTGTTATCTTTTCCCTTCTGTCTCTTAAGTCCCCACCAACTGTACTGTTTCCTTATCACAATTTGATCTCTTTGGATAATCTTATTCCAACCATGTCCCTAAATCCTGACTGAGTCTGTTTTTCTGCTTGAACATGTCTGCATAATACCAAAAGCCACATAAATAGAAGAGAACAGACAATGCTTAAAATAATTTTGAACAGATTAGAACATTTCAGCCCTGGGCAGGATCTTAAAATAGCTTGATGACCAAAACATTCATCCAGAAATTTAATTTTAAATTTCATATCAGTTTATGTTTTATACTTAGCAAGAGACACCAGAGAGGACATTGAGTTAATATTCTTTGTATTAGTACGGATGTGTAGAGTTAAGATCAGTATTTAAGAGTTTTGGCTTCCAGTACAATTGAAACAATCACCTTTCTAACAAACTGTCCTCATTTATAGAAAAAGTGTTTGAGTACTTCCAAAATGGCCCAATCCGACAGATCAGGAGTGGGAGCATACGCTGGTTCAGCTGCATCAACCTTGGTCCTTTACTGCTCTGACCTCCTGATGGCCATCTGCCAGACCTGTGCCAGGCCCTCTCCAGGTATCCTCCCAGCTGCCCCTTCCACAACATTCGTAGTCACCCCCAGCATCTGGACCAGCCCACCCATTATGTGGTGAGCTGGATCAGGCCCGGAACAGCGTGTCAGGTGCCCATAAAAGCGCAGCTGCCCTTCCTGTATCAGGCAGCTAACCCTTCCCATCCCTGCTCTCCTGAGCACATCAGCATTAGACACATGGTCTCGTCAACAATACCCTCTCCTCTACCAAGGAGAAGTTGTCACAGAGGAGTCCAGTCAGCACATCTGGCCATCAATCAACATCCAGGCCTTGCAAGAGTTTAGTAAGACTGGGAGGACCAAAGATAGAACAACTCTGACTTAGAAAGACTCAGATATCGGGAATGCCACACAGCGCCATGTGTGAGTCCAAGTCTGCGGTTAATTATCTAACATCTATTTTATGCAGGTTAGAGCAAATGAGCTAGGGCTCTATTAGGAGACTAAGTACCGAACCATCAGACAGTGTAATTTCTAACCCTGTATGGATGTGCTTTGATTTAATATTTAAATGGCCAAGCCGAGAGAATTGATGGTACAGAACTGTCCTATTAAATAGTTTGACTATCACTAATGACTAAAACAGCATATAAATGCCTTAATGATAGGGCTGGGACAAAGTCTTGATATAGCAATGTATCATCATACTGCCATGTCTTACAGTTCTTGATTCACTAGTGCCAAATACTGCAATTTAGTACAAAACTAAATCTACCGCCTGACGGTTAAATTCCTCTGCAAGGTATAAAGTGGCACAACAGCGAAGGTAGATTGTTGGACCATGAAGGGGGACTTGTTTTTTTTTTTAAGATTATTTTTAAGGCTTTTATTCTGATAGGAGCTTGAAGAGAGACGGGAAAAATGTGGTGAGAGAAAGGGGGAAGACAGCCTTGAGACCAGGAATCAATCCCATGACCAGTACGTAAAGGACTACAGCCTCTATTTATTGGTGCCTGCACTAGCAGCTGAGCTAAACTGGCACCCAGACTTGGGTGGTTTGAAATGAACTAAATGTATCTTTGAGAGGGGACCTTAGTGCAGTTGAAGAAAATCTCTTGAAGAGTTCCTGACACATTTCATCAACAATACGGGATGAAAACAAAGCCTAATGACACTGGCCATTGACTTATGACTTATAAAATCTTGTCAGTTCATCCTTGAGTCAGAATATTTGAGTGAATATTTGTGCAAACTTTGAAGAAAATGCCTCACAGCATTGTTGAGATACCACTTTAACAATCAAGGGATGCACATCAGATCCATTGACACTGACCTTTGATCTACAACCAACAAACACAAAAGTTGATATTGGTATAATAAACCCTCAAATAACTCCAAATAAATGACTTTACAGATTTTCTGTGTTGGTTCTCATTCATCAAGGTGATGGTTATCCATATCTTCGTCAAAAAAGCAACTTGATTGAGGTTCTTGAAGATGTTTCGTTGCCAACAACCCAGATCATTAGCATGTGGTCAGCACAGGCTATAAATCCCAACCCTGGCCCTAGTCACATTAGAAAGGAAAGGAAGGCCTTATGGAGGAGAGGTGAAACCTCAATCAAGTCCAGTTGTCCTTCTGACAGACATTTGGGTGACCGTACAGGTTGTCTGTACACAAAAAAACCTCTTGGCAATGCTAAAGTGCTCTAAGAACAATGAGATCAGTTAAAAGGTATTACATTCCTGGCAAACATATTTTTCAAGTAGTGTTAAGAAGGCTTTAAAACAGTGATTAAAACTCATTTTGAAGGGTGAGGTGGGGTAAATCTCTGATTGTGGCCTTCCAATAAGATTAAATGTCCTGTTTAAAATAAATTCTCAGCGGTAGGCATGAGTAAAGAGAGACAGGGACCTTGTATATCCAAATAAAGCCAAATAGAGGGTGAATGAAACATGCTCCGGACGTCATGGATTGATGAGATCACAGGACATGAACCTTCATCAAACCAGAGCTGTAATCCACCTAGAGGCTTTTGGCCAGTAGACAACACAAATGTCGTCACAGCTACCTAATTTTTTTTTTTTTTTTTTTTAAGGGGACATCCTGTAGATCACCCCCCAGCTGAGAGAGTGACACGTAATGATTGGAGCATTTTTCTCAGAATCACTTTGAGGTCACGTCTTAAATCCGATCAGTCCAGCTGTTGGGATTAAATCCTGCATGTGTGTCACTGCTGGAAGTAAACATACAGCATGTAAGCACTGCGCAGCATGGGATGTTTCTGTTTAAAACTGCAGATTTAAGTGAGCGTTATGTAAGCATCATTACACCACACTGAGTCGGCATGTGAATAATGCCTTTGTGTGAGTGTGTGGTCATGTCAGCTGACCCACATCACTGAGCTCCAGGAGATGGCAGCTCGTCCGGGAGTCTGCTGTAATTATGTTAATAAGGCTGAAGTAATGCTTTTTATCACTAGGGTTATGCTAGGGTATAGGTTATACAAACATGTCAGAAAATGTCAATCACAAGTTCTTTGACCTTAAGTATTTTGCATTTGTTCCTTTGCAAATCCGTGAAAAATCCCTTAAGTATTCTTCAGATATCTCGTTCAAAACCAAAGGTAAAGGCCCATTGTCCTGAACCTTTGACTCCCAAAATCATATCAGTCCATCATTTAGTCAGAGGAGAAATTGGTACAATGTATGAAGAAAATCTCAGATGTGGAGGCATGATGTTTCCAGGTTGTTGGTCCGTCCATCCAGCCATATTAATCTTATGAACATGATATCTCAAGAATGCTTTCATCCCATTCACTCAGATATCAAGTGGCGATCATTAATGCTTTGTGTAGACATACCTCAACGTGCACTTACGACAGTTTGATATCCAACAGCTAAGACTGTGTATGAAGCCAGTCCAGGATGCCTTCATCGAGGTTAAAGATCACCTTGTCAACTGACATGGTCTGTGGGATTCAGCTAGTAAACAAAGGCATGGCTTTATTTATGTTTGTCCATCCTCACTTATGAAAGGAATTGTGGGTCTTTTAGGTCCTGGTAATTTGGCTCAGCTCAGAATAAGGGCCTATCTTTTGCTACCAAAAGACTCTTCATTTGTTCCCTTTTGCCTTTTTTTATGTCTTGGGTTCTTAGAACTGGCTTGTCTGCTGATAACAGATCCTACTTTTCTCTTAACTTATTGTCTTGAACTGACTTATTTCAATCTAACTATAGCCAAAAAGATTTATTTGTTAAATGGTTAATTAGTGTCTCTTTTAAAAGCATGCTTATGATAACACAAAGGAGCAAAGCTGGCACCACTAGCCTCTAAGCTCATTGCTAATTTGTCCCTATTTATTTTATTCACCAGCGCGCTTACTACACTAGGGTTGGATATCTTTTTTCCCCCCAATACCAGTGATAAAATTATACCTTTAAAAAGGTGCCAGTGCCTAAACAGGGCCTGAGTCAATGCTTGTAAGAGAAAATAATGGTTTTAAAAGTTGTCAGCTGAATAAAAGCTGTCTCTGTATTGAAATGATTCAGAAATAAGATTCCAGTAGAAGATAAGTAAAGAAAACAGGTGCAGCTTTCTTCCATAATGTATTTTGTGCCTTCCTTAATAGTGACGGGAATCGTATTAGGGCAACTAGGTACCAAAAAGAAGCACCAAAATCTGTCAAGTAATTCAGTACGGTAGGTATCAGATGTGTTTGTACTTGTGCTATGTTGGTACCAGATTTAAATACTCATCTCTGCACTACACACCTTTCCACAGTAAAGCAGAGGTCAGACTTGCACATTTTCAGCACAATTATAGTGTAATCCAACAGCTGTAAGGGTTCAGAACCTCTTGGCCCCAAAAATCTGTTGTTGCATCTTGTGTAGTGTCATCGAGAACAACAATCAAGAACAGGTCTGAGGCACCTCATGACAAAAAGTCTAGCGTGTTTGATTTTTGTCCTGCCTTCTACAATTTGTTCATTGGCATCAGTAGCTGCGTCTCCATTACAGTTTTTCACAAAATAAAAGCGATATTTCTAAAATTTCGACTACGTACAATTGTGCTTTGAATGTGTTTCCATTGAAGGGCGTTTTAGGCATGAGCCTCTTAATTCTCGTAAAATTTCATCTTGCAAGACTCCGCTGCAAGGAAGAAGGACGCTCAAAACCTGTTGCATGTTGGCAATGGATGATAGTGTAGAGGCAAAGTCCGTCTGTATTCAGTGTATCATGCTTCTCTACGTTTTATTTCAAACGCAAAATCCCTCACTCACCACTGCGTTCTTTATGATCTGGTTGGTTGGACATCACTAAACATTCGTAGACAACAACACTGGTATATATTCATCTATAAAGCTCTGCTAGGTAAACTCCCAGAATACCTCAGCAACCTTCTCTCTATCAGCTCTCGTAGTTATTATCTGCAAACCTCCAAGTGGTTGCTTCTAAATGTTCCCGGGTTTTTTACAGATCTGGGCAAAACAGCATTCTCCTATCATGCACCATGGTCATGGAATATCCCTCAAAAATCTCTCAAATTAAAAACACTCATATCCTTTAATGAGTTTAAGAGTATCATAAGGAATGCAGTAAAGGAGGAATGTCACTGTTTTTCTTGAGAGGCCACTTTCTCTGAATAGTTACTCTGTTTTATTGTTTTAATGTTTTAATGTTTTAATGTTTTATTGATCATTTATGTATCATGTATTTGCACCTGTTTTGTATCACTTATGACTTTGTATGGCTGCTACCTTGGCCAGGTCTCTTGTAAAAGAGATTTCTAATCTCAATGGGACTTCCTGGTTAAATAAAGGTTAAATAAATAAAATGACAAAGGCCACATATGAGGGTATAAGTATGATGTTAAGAAAAGTCTCGGCCTCTTCTTCTGTCCACATACCGTGCCATGTTGTCTTGGAGTTAACTAGTCATGTGACACCATATGTTACATCCTGTGACATGTAAATGTGGAAAAAGTGTTTTTATTGCACTTTTGGAATACATTTCTATATCAAAACCTCTGAAAAACCTCCTCGTGATAGCGTAAAAACTTTTTAGCGATATTTGAGAGGTTTTTTGAAATTCAGGTGTTTCCATTATCAGTTTTTTATTGCGCTTTTTAGATTTTGTGCATTTATAAGGGAAATGGAAATGTAGCTAGTGATGCCGACCATTAAGAGCGCAGAGAGCAGTTTTCACAAATGTAAACAAACCAAACAGCAAAGCGAAAGAAAAGTGATGAACTTGGTGCTGTCTCTGCCTTAAAGCTGTGGTAAACGATTTATTTTTAGTGTCGTATGCCCACAAAAACAACAAAACCCATCAGTGTCTTGTTATTAAAGCCATCTAACAGAATAACACACTTCTGCAACACTTCTTCACACCGCATTCTCACTTGAGGAAAACCAGCAAGAGGCAATGCTCCAGCCAATGAGGAGGCTAGCACTCGCAGCCAATCACGGCTCAGGTCAGAGGGAGCATTCCTATTGGCCGCTGTAGTAGGTGTGCTTCCGCCTCTCAGCTCAGTGAGAAGTTGATACAATGGCGGAGTTACTGGTAGTGTTTGGTCCCATGTAGAATTTGTTCATGCTGAGATGAAGTGTTTTCTTGCCTGTAATCCGGCCATTGATTTCGGTGGAAAAGCGGAGCAAAATCATACGAGAGCTTTCCCACCGTCAGTTTTCAGTTCAGCGGACATGCACATCCGCAAGGAGGTATGTGAGAAGAGGGGTGGAGCTACAGAGCTCAAAGATGGAGAAGAACAGGAAGGGAGGGGGAGTAGAGTTGATTCTACATGGCTCTCATCGAATGTTACACATTACAGCTTTAATGTTTCTTCATAGAACAACCAAAACTTACAGGGAAAAAAATGTTGGCGAGAAATACGAGACACTATTTAGCAACCTGGTGAGAAACTGCTTTTAGACCTGGCATAAAGCAGGTGTTTCATTCATTGTAACATTTGGATAGACAAAGAAACACAGTCTAGTACAGTAGATCTAGTTTGTTAGCTTGTAGTATTCTTTCCTTCTTCTCTTCTTTGGAACATCATTACTTAGTCACAATGACTGATTGTGCCTTAGTCTATCATTCAAGTCATGGAAAGAATTCACTGCTGTGATTGCCTAATCTGACATAGCGACTACCTCAACTGACAAAGAAAAAAGTAACGTAAACTGACTGCAGCATCAAAGAACCACAGAACTGTTGTGTGGACTGTCGTTTGAATCAAAGACAGTTAAGTGAATTCCTCTGCATAGTATCGAGGCACATAGTCCAGATAACCTGGGATCCAAATTCACAAAATGAAATGTGCAAAGAGTAAACAGGGCCTTTAGGATGAACTGATTAGATTTTAGAGCTAATATGTCATTGGGCCTCATGTTCATCCCTTGCTAGTGTGAACAGTATAAACTCTATGAAAGCTTTGAAAGATTTTCTATGTATAAATTTGATCTCCTTACCCTTCATGAGCTCTGTAATCTAAAGTTTACAACAAAACATGCTCCATCCACATTAAAGAAACAAGATTTTTACTAAATCTCACCACTCCAGTCTTAACCCACCCCTGTTGTACAATCACTACTTTGGCAATCGTATGCATCGTGGAGCCACATAACTGCAGTAGTTCTAGTTGTAAACTGTGATGTTTCTTTTAACAGTTTACAATATTGAGACCATATATTTTTAGTTAATTAATTTTAGTTTAGTAAATGTAGTAACAGATAGTGGTTTATGAAGTCAACACAGTTAAAATGTCAGAGTAGTAATTTGCTCCAGTTTTGAATGATTCAGGATTAAGATTTGTGTATGAGTGTGTATTTGGCCACTAAATTCACTAAACCGCACAAGGTCAGAGAGGGTTTGTCAGGTCACGCTTTGAGGATAATTAAAGTTTGATAAAGACTTTGGGGTCTAATGAGCACATAATCCTTTTCACCTGATCCTTGTTCCCTGAAATGAAGAAATATTTAATGACCTTAATGTCTTCAGTACAGATTCAGTTCTCTTGCTAGTCTTGCTAGTCGTATGATGAAGTGTGTGGACAGCATGTATCTTTGTGACTGGAGTCTAGATTTTAATGAGAGAGCACTTTCTTACAGCTAGTGAATTATAATAGCTTCTTTGAGCACGATGTGCACAAACTCACACCAGGCCCCTTCAGTCTCTGGGAACAACTGCCAAACAGTTTCCCTTACATCCAGTTTCTTTTGTCCAAGCCCAATGCTATCCTAAGTCACCTGTTGAGATCATCACCAGGTTTCATGAATCTGTTTACCATTTTGAGTCAAGCATGGCATGCTAACACTACAACTCTAGCTAAAACTCTTCTAGTGTTGCCATGACCAGCCCATCTCTGCTTCTGACTGGCTGGTGGCGTTGGTAGATTAGGAGCAAAAGCTGCATTACTGGCATAATTTGAGGCACCTAACAGCAGGAGTATTTTACTCAAGTAAAAGCACAGGTACTTTAATTATGACTGACTTAAGTAGAAGTAGAATTACTACTGTGTTAAGTCCATTCAAGATAAAGTAAAAGTATTTCCTTCTATGTTTAGGCAAAGTAGAGAGTACTGAGTTGTAATTTTTAATGACTAAGGGGGTGAAAAGTAAAATGGGATTTTTATGCACCTGCGCCAAGGCCAGGGGTTTGTTTTTGGGTTGTCCATCTACCTTTTAGGCCATCGTTGCAAACACGATAACTCAAGACCGCTTTGACAGACTTTCATCAAACTTTGTGTACATGTCCACCCTGAACCAAGGACAAACTGAGATTTTGGAGGTCCACAGTCAAGATTATTGGGCCTCATGTTCATACTTGAGCACAAATCGTCTTTGGATTTCTTTGGGGGATTTTCTTCAAACTTTGCATAAATGTTCATTCTGACTCAGGGATGAACTGATTAGATTTTGAAGGTCAGAGGTAAAGGTCATAAGGCCTCATGGCTCATGGCACTTGTACTTCAGAAAACAACCCCAACACTCTACTTTCATGTCCAGCAGGTGGAAACTTTGTAGAAGAATATAACCACCAAGAGGCTGTTTAAGTTCCTACAAAAAAAAAACAAAAAACAAAAACAAGAGAATTTGAAAGTCTTGTTCAATCAAAGGGAAATTCTGGATCAGTGTTGGATAATCTCTTGCCTTGTTCTTTTTTTTTCTATTTATTTTTTGGGGCTTGTTTTCCTTTATTGTACAGACAGGACAGTGAATAGAGCCAGAAACAGGGATGAGAGGGTGGGGAATGACATGTGGTGAAAGAGCAATAGGCCAGACTTGAACCCGGGCCGCCAGGCACATGGGGCGCAACCTAACCACCATCTAGGCCATCTGTGCCCTGCCATGTGCTTTTTAACACCATGTGGTGCCTATAAAACAAATGGCCAGTTCAATGTTGCTGATGGAGTGTTTGGACCTCCTCTTTCTGCCATTTAGTTTCATTTTTTCACTCAGTAACTGATGCTTTTTAAAGATATAGTAAAGTACACTACCTTCCCAAAAATATCCATATATTAAAGCCAAAATACAGATTTTTAACTACTCAGAAAATTTAGACAACAAAAAAGAAGTACAAAATACAGGGCGCAGATGGTCTAGCAGTTGGGTCACTCCCCATGTCCACAGACAGCCAGAATTCGGGTCCGGCCTCTGGCTCCTTTCTCTGCCCTGCTTTCTTGTCCCTGTTTCCGACTATATCCACTGTCCTCCTCTCTAAATGGAGGCAAAAAAGCCCAAAAATATATCTTTAAAAGTAAATATCTAAAAAAAAAAATACAAATAACAGACAAAAGCTACTTAATTGCAGTACCGTCACTAAATGTAATAAGTTACTTTCCACCCTTTTTTGACAAGCCAAATGTCACTCAGAGTGGCCTACCCATGAATTTTGCACAACTATTCTTAGCAAAGAATTGTCATGTCTACAGGTTTTATTTAGTATCTTATTTTATAATTCATTCATCCTTGTGTTTCTTGTCTCGAGCTTCCTGTTTTATTTTGTGATACTTGTGTCTCCTTTCAGATTGCCACTTCCTGCCCATCCCTACCTGTCTCCTGCGTCTGTGATTACCTCATGTGTTTCACCTGCGTGTAATTGTCTCCCTTCACCCAGAGTATTTAGTCTTCCCCAGTCCTTTCCTTCCCCGCCAGTTTGTCTTTTCCTCTGTGTAAGCTTACTCGCATTGCTCGTGTTTCCTAGTTAGATCCTGACCCAGATAGTGTTTTTTACCTAGTCTTTAGCCTGCCGATTTGGATACCTTTGCCTGTTTTCCTGGATTTTTGTGTACCAACCTTTGCCTGATTAAACAGACTTTAAATCTTGCAAGAGTCTTGCATTTGAGTCCTTTGTCTGAAGAATTTCCAAGAGCAAGTTCTTTGTTGTAATTTTTTCTTTTTCAGTTGTAAGTTATAAAGAAAACAGCTAGAGACCAAAAAATTGTAATGTCTGACTGTAAGCATGTTTTTCTCCATAAAGTTTTGGCATTTTAACATGGAAGTCTATGGGGACTGCCTCACTCTAGATGCCAGCCTCAAGTGGCCATTTGTGGAATTGCAGCCAACATGAACAAAGACCATGACGCGGACCCTTGGCCATTTGAGTGCAGCCATAATGTTGCATTGTTTTTCAGGAGATGGCTCTCATGCTAAGAAGATTCCTGTGATTTGTTTTCACACCTTGCAGCCTGAGTCAGCTTCTTATCACCACGCAACTCTCATCGCAGGATGTTCTCTCACTGTGACTGAGTCAACCTCTCAGCTTTTGTCTTTACCGTCTCTCACCCCTCCACTTACATGTCATCATCCTTGCCCCCTCCCCAACCAGTCTCTCCCATGCCTTTATTCTCAATGGCAGGCTTAAGCCCAGGTTATTTGAGGAGATGAGATCCTTCTCTAATAGCCTTATCTCATGACACACTGTCCGGGCTTCATGACTCTACAGCTACTCTCACCTTAGCTCACCTTCTATCGCGTCACCATGAGTGAACCACATGCAACCAGTGTACGATTTAGGATGGCAAAATAAATATAATCTTGGAGTGACGTGTCTGGCACATGCAGGTCTTTGTGTACTGAATGGCATTACTCAGTGGGTTGCCTTCATTCACTTCAGTATGCTGTGTTTGGATTTCACAACCAGAGGGGGCTGGAAAACGTGTCTGTCATGAATGTTTACAGTACATGTGGATCCAAATGTTTTGTTCTCCTGCTGACAACATGAGAACATAGTGCACAGAAGCGGCATTTCCCAAGATAGGGCAATAATCAGAGATAAAGAATGAGTTTATGTTCATCAAAGTGAAGTTTTATTGTGGATTATTCAAACATCTTGTGCAATAGTTCAACAGTTTCCCCCTCTGAGCGAGAGTTTGTTTTGTTCTCACGTTTTATTGCCATTCAGGTTCTCATTGAGAAATATCTTCAATAAAGATTCCAGGAACACTTTAAGCAGGTGTGAGGTGTGGTATTGTTTGCTTTTTCTCTAATACAAGTTTCAGTCAGTGTTTTGTGGGTTTTGATTGATCACATGCCACCCTTCACTTTTGAACTTGTGGAATTGTTTTGTCTTTGCAGCACATGCAAAAAAACACGCCTCTGCACAGCTGTAAGTCAGTGCAATGCCTCCATTTCTACTAGATGAAGCATACATATTTTGCTTACTATTATTATTTCCATTATTCAAAGCTTTGTGATTGAAGATGGTTCCAGTAATCCAATCACTAACTTTCAAAACATACTCAGTGATATACCACAGTAATGTTGCAAGCCCATTCATTTTTATATTTGCATGGTTATGTTTCCTGAATTTGCCTGTTTTAGCTCATTCGGATCATCCAAAAAACACAGAAATGCTTAGATGTTATTGTATTGGTCTGGACTTCTGCATTGTGGAAATACTGGATGTTATATGAAACAACGCTACATAAGGACTGCCTCTGGAAGCTGCCCCTCTGTTGCTGTACCTCATTCATGTTTTGTGCTGCATATTATTGACCACGACAGTTCCCTGCGATTGTCTGTATGTTCTCCCCCCATAATGTGTAACTCCCTCCCCCAACCCCTGAACCAAAAACTGTCAGCTCCACTGCTTACTTATTACATTAAAATGAGAAATCTTCTTGCTTTAGCTTCATTAACTTTAGCTAAAGCTAACGTAGCTTTATTGGCTTGAACAATAACATTAACTACATAGTTAGCAAAGCTATGTTAGCTTAACCATTCTGGTAACTACTTCTGAAATGAGTCTATACATAATCTGATCCCAGATTAGACATTCCACCTTTACCTGTTGTAATTATGAAATGTTGCTTTGTCTGTTATGTCAGCAATTTGAAAAAGTTAGTTAATTTGAAGAAAAAAAAAAGTACTGGCACATTGCATCCCTTCTGTTCCGAGGCAGTGTCTCACAAAAGTGGTTTTGCAAGAGGGGCGTCTGAGATCTGTGGCCTACAGCCAGTCCCATCTCAAACAGACAGAGCAAATCCGACACTTAAAAGGGATTTTTCATGATTTTTTTTGCAAATTAAGTCCACATTAGATTTTCCTACATGTTTTAAAGCGAAGCAGTCATGGTCCTGTTAAAAGATATACACTGCTCCTTTAAAAATGTACAACAAACTTTTTATTTTATGTGAGTAAAAGCAGCAGTCAACAAAGAACTGACTCACCGTCACGTGCACGAGTTGAATGCCTTCTAATAAATGTTTTCTGCACACTCTGTACACAAAGTACACTCTGTTAAAACTTGACTTGGCAAAGATTCACAAACTCCTTTTTTCTATTGTAATTGCTGAATTGCTGCAAAGGAATCTGACAAGGTGACATATTGGCGGTCTTTAAAGTTTATGGGTATGATTGCCTTGATATTCCAGTTTTCATCTAGGTCAAAAAGAGGCACGTGCATGAAACAAGACTGTTTATCACCCTGTAGGTTTAACTCAAGGACTTCTGAAACTATAAGTAAAGGATCTGAGTACTTCTTATACTATCAAAGGTCACCAAACTACAGTTCTGCAGGTTTGTTTGTGTATAGTTTAGGGCTGCAGAACAAGCAGCATGGTTGAAGATGAAGTGAATAAGAAAACATTTTATTGAAATGATTCACACTCAGCATGCACAGGTCTGGCAAATTAGATGGAGCACTTGACTCACTGGATGTGCACTTGAAGAATTTGTATAATTAAATGAGCCCCACCTTTCTGGTGAGCTGATAAGTTGGTGGTGACTGAGATTAGCAAACATGGTTGGGTAGAGAGAGAAGAAAGGAAAAAGCCATTAGTCAAGGTGTTTCAAATGAAACAGGAAAATTATCATCTGAAAAATAAAATTAAGAATAAGAAAATATATTTTACTAACACACTGGGGCTTTATCTTACACTCAAATCAGCTACAACACTGAAACTGAAAGCAAAGACAACATTCAAGCATTAATGTTGGTACTGTCATTGTGACAAAACAATGTTACTGGACATTCTAGGTTTTTCCTGACTGGGAGGTGCAGGTGGATTTGGGGTGAAATCATGTCATGCCATTGGAGATAGTTTGCAGTAACCAGAGTCAGTGGATATTTTTTTTTATAGACACGACTGTTGCCAGGGAGGATTCAGTGGAAGAGTATGAAAGGAGAAAGCTTAGATATGCAGGTTCAGGGGCAGAAGCTGAACAGTGAAGATGGACAGTTAGGGTTTGTCCAAGAGAAGTGGGATGTAGGGGGGTTATAGTGGGGTCAGTAGTTCATCACTTAGAGAGCTGGAGGAATAAGCTCAATGAGGAGGAATAATTTCAGCTAGTGGCATAAATAACTTTCTCTTAGCTCACACCCCTGTTCTTCTCTTTTCTTCCCCCTCATAAAAACGATGGAGCAGAGCCTCAGCCTAAGTCAGGGCACCTCAGCCTAACTCTGCCTCCCCCACCATCTTTCCATCTCTGCACACTTCTCTCTGTCTTTTCGCTCTCGTGCTCTCTTTGCTCTCTTTGTTATGTAGGTAATATCAGCATTGTCACTACCTGGATCTTGCATTGCCGGAGCTTGGGTCTGTTGAAGGTGGAAATGCTGTTTGGGCTGTGATGGCCATGTGGAGGGGTAGGCAAGGTAACGGTCATCTTCATGTTGGTATGTTAGCTGATGAAAGCTGGCATAGAGGGGGGTCGCTCTGATGCTGGAGCTCATTATTCAGCTCTTTTGAGGTGTTGTGGGACTAACTGTGCAAAGCACCTGCGAAGGCAGGTTTCCACTATACAGCTCTGTCAAAGAGCTGGCTTTATGCTGTCCATCGATCTGCCTGGTTGATTTGTGGAGGTCAATGCTGATGGCTTAACTGGGGTTGGAGACCTCTACACTGAGAGCTTATCCTTTTAATAGGGCACAAGCATCTTGTGGCTACTTCAAATCTTATTTCACGTCCCTGGTGATAGCTGGTACCATCGAAACAATCTTGACCTAAATTTCAACTTCCTTTACTCAGCTTTTCCTCCTGATTTGAGGTTTTTTTGCCAAATCAGTTGAAAACAGTCCAGTAGATTTGTGTAGTTGTGTTTTCTGTTGATATAATTTGTCTTTATCAACATATCTGGGAAGTTGATTGTACATTAGATTTAATGTCCAAGCCCATGAAAAATCTATTTCTTTGTAGAATTAAGCTCAGTGGTAGGTCAGTCAACCCTCAGGTTAAAGGGGTTTGTCAGAGTGTCACTCCTTTTGCATCCTGGCTTGCCTAGAACTGCCTGTCCCCTCCCATCTGTCAGGGACTGCATTGAGTTGCATGTTTACAGTGTTTGCCTTTTTGTTTTGGACTTCTTCATGAGTTTTTGTTTTTGCACAATGATGAATATCTTTTGGGCTATTGCATCACATTTGCCCTTGTCGGCACTTATGCTCAAGCAGCAGCTTGGCAGACTCAGCAGACACAGAGGAGCGGACCTGAAGCCTGATGTGATCGCCGCAGTGATTAGCACTCTGCAGACAGGCTGTAATTGTGAAGTAGATGCGAGGAGGCAGATGGAGGCAGGGGGCTGTGCACCAGCAGCTTGACACCAGGCCAGGTTAGAGGGAGGAGGTCCAGGACAGAACACACTGATCTGCCTCAAGTGCTCATAATTGGTCGCTTGTTTCCCAGCCTACCTGTGGGAGTTGTTCAGACTGAAGCCACGGCAACCCTGCCAGGAGTTCCAGAGTTTAATGATGCAGGAACAGTTTTGATCTTCACAGGGGCTCCACAGAGACAGATCAATTAAGAGAGGCTAATAGCAGCAGCTTTTTCTTTTTATTTAATCCTTTAGACACGTTTCAGAGTTGGGACTCCACGTTTGTGAATGCATCATTAACTTGATCTGGTTATCTAACTCACTTTTCAACCTTCTGCCTATTACTTTATAGCAGCTTGTCATGGGCCAGGTTCTGATCTCAGACTGTTTTTAGGAACAGTGGTTAATAAGAGTGGTTTAAAAATGAAAGCCAAGGCAGAAATCTTGTATAAGCTGCCTGCACTCTAGTTACAATCATGGTTCAACCTCAAACCTCGAGGCTAAGATCAAACTCAAACTTGGAATTGGGTTTGCTGAGCAAGAAAATGTGGAGTTCCCAGTATCTGAGCATGCGGAAAAAAGTCAGTCTTTTAGTCCTTGTTCCTCCTGGTCTTACTATACTCTTTTGAGGCTTTGGCATTGACTGACAGCCAGAGGCGCCGGCAGGACCCCTTTGTGACAACTTCTCTTCAGTGCATTTTTGGGTATCACTGGCAGGACCATGTGTCTAATGCAGATTTGTTCAGGTGAGCGGGGAGAAGGGTCAGCTGCCTGATCCAGCTTACCACATACTGGGTGCCCAGGACCCAGTGGACTGGTCCAGACACTGGAGATAACCACTTGCTTCATTGAGGGGGCAGCTGGGAGGATACCTGGGGAGATCGCTTCCCACACCTGACCTAGTTTATGTCACTGAGTCCCTTTTGGATAACTTTTCAGTGATTGAAATCCAAAATTAATTCATTCAAAGTTTGCAGTCTTTTCACAAGTTTATAGTATATCTATTTCAGAATATCTTGTGCTTAAAATTACTTTATGGCTTTATTATTATTATTATTATTATTATTAATAATAATAATCATTATCATTATTATTTTTAAATTTTGTTTTTTCTTGTGACCCACCCTCTTGTGATACCAGGAGGATCCTGACTCCCACTTTGGGAACCATTGGCCATAACCATGGCACATTCAAAGACACTTAGTTCATCTTCCTTCCCCATTCTGATGCTCTGTTTGGACTTCAACAGATTGTCTTGACCTTATTTCCATGCCTAAATATGTTAATTGCTGCCATGTGATTGGCTGATTAGATATTTGCATTAATGAGCAGTTGAACAGGTGTACCTAATAAAGTGATCGGTAAGGTTTTTTTTTTTTTTTTAAATTTGATAAAATATAACTTAAAGAGTTTGTAATTATGGCTACTAATAGGAGTGGCTAATTAAAACTGTAGACAAGAAAGCTGTAAAGTTGTACAGACATTTTCTCTCATTCAGCAGAGGTATATTTTAAGAAGTAGGACTTACAATAAAGTCATGACCACTGGCTTTTATGTAGTGTGCTAGGCCTGTTTTATTCTAGTTGGACTTGGTTTAGTAGATTCTGTCCAACAATAGCCAAACTACCAAAAAATAACCTTTTGATCTTTGTCAGAAATGTGGCAATATGAGCAAACTTTCTGACACTGCAATGTGGGGTTTTTATGTTTTATGTGTGAAGCAATTATGATTCACTTTAGAGCAATCAAACAGTTTAAACCATGGGTAAACAGACACAGTTTAACTAAGGGATAAATAAAGAGTGAAACTAGAAAAGTCAAGCAATTTGTAATAAAGCAGCTGACACTTTGTGACCTTCCTCTCACTGAAATCTGAGCGCTTATGGAAACTAAACTCTCTGACATGACTGTCTACATCTAACACTTACTCAAATTCAACAAACAGACTTATTTTTAGCCAAATAAATTGACTTTAATAGAGTTAACAAAGGAAACATCCTTCCAAACACTTCAATACGTTTTTATTACTCTGTCATATCTAAACTAGTTAG
Source organism: Cheilinus undulatus (assembly GCF_018320785.1). Lineage (NCBI taxonomy): Eukaryota > Metazoa > Chordata > Actinopteri > Labriformes > Labridae > Cheilinus > Cheilinus undulatus. The sequence goes on along the minus strand of NC_054880.1, from coordinate 13,662,083 downwards.
GAAATGTCTTGCACAAGATGTCCTATAATCTGATAAATCTATATCACTATTAATAAGAAACATTGCATAAGACATTACTGGCTGAGTGGTAATAAAATGACGGTAATAAATGTTTTGAAGAATTTCACTGGCGGGTATTTTCCACCAGGTGATAACAGTCGATCACTGAGCCTTCACAGAGCAGCCAGCCGCTCTCAGACCCTGGTAGTTTTCCACATCAGCTGGCTCACTGATTATTACACCACTCATTGAGAAAAGAGAGACAAGCTGCACAGATCTGAGTTTAAGTCTATTATCTGAAGCCCAAATCCCCCACGATCCTCTGCTGACTCCTCCCCTGTCATCACCCATCCTGTAGGAACAGATTAGGACAGAGGGGGAAAAACATGCAAAGCTGTTTATTTGAGTGTTTTTCACCTTTTAGGTTTAAAGCTTTTGTTAATCCACATGTATTTGTCATCGTTGTCCCACAGTAGACACTGACCAAATATTCACCTTTCATTTCTCTGAACCTTTGAGCTGGGGCGGGTTCAGGTTCAGGTTAATTCTTTTGGTGAATGGGTGATGGATTTGTATGCTGGTTTTTTAAGTCGTCTGATACTCAGAGTTTTTTTAAATTCTATTGCAGGTCACTCTTACCTGTTCCCACACACTGAGGGTGGAGGAAGTAAAGTGGCTTTCAGTTTTAAATAACCCCATTCATACTCAGTCATACTCCACTGATGCAGCAGAGGGAGCGAAGTAGATGTTTTGCCCAAAAACCTGGGAATCGAACCCCTGACCGACTCAACCACGGACCACAGACACTAGATAGATTTGTTTTGCAACCAGTGAGATGATGAATTATTGTTTGCACACAATTACATGCAAAAAAAAAACCACATTATAATGAAATGATTTATTGTGAAAGACCAGTCTTTGAACAATGCTCATTCCCCATTTTCTCTGGTTGCCCTTCAAAATAAAACATCCAACCATGGACTGGGATTACAACTCTATTCATGTAAATTAATACTTTATCTCATACATTTGTGACTTTATAAGTATTTCATGATATCATTTTTGGATAATGTGTACACTAGTTTCCACATATGAAGTAGGACAAATAACATTATTTTACTTTGCACACAGAAACAAAATTATATTTTAAAAAACCACCAGGGTCCAAATTATCAGTCCCAATGGTGCCAACAGTCCACTGTGTCTCCAGCCTGCAGTAGCTTGTTGTAGTTTTCAACAAGTCTCAGACTTGAGGAATCCCAACCCATTCTTCTTTGGCCAATCTCTCTAGCTCCTCCAGATTTGATGATCTTCTGGCATGGACCTTGGTGTTCAGTTCACCCCTCAGAGTTTCAATGAGTCAAGTCAGGCCAGTCAATAATGTTCATTTTTGGGCTTCTGGAGGTAGTTCTTCACCAGGAGGGATGACAAAGTGAAAACCCAGACCCAGTTTTGCTGATGATCTGGAAAGAGATTCCCAGTTCCAGACACACTAAAGCATCCCTACAGCATAATATCCCCACCTCCATGTTTCACTGTGGGGATGGTGTTCTTTGGGTGATACGCCTCTCTCTTCTTTCTCCAAACATAAACAATGTCTCTATGGCCAAAGAGCTCTAGTTTGTTCTCATCAGACCAAAGGACATGCGTCCAGTATACATTCTTTGGTCATTTCAATGTCGTTCCTGCTGTTTTCATGATGATTTAAGATGTTGAGGATTCTGCTCATGGTTGTGCTCTCACTGTGGGAGTGTGTGGAGTCGTACAACTAAAATATCAAACATGTCAGAAATCCATCCGACCAGTCAGGACGGGCTGGTCAGGCCTTAGTCAGGCTGTGGTTGGCCGTCGTATCCTTCTCTACACAGTACGACAAACAATACACGATCCAACTGAAAGACAGTCCTCCAAGTAAGTCTTGCAACTCAGCATTCATGTCTGAATCGAAACCACAAAATTTGCACAATGTATGCCCGGCTTAAGTCATCCACTAGTGTCTTGGCAGTTTTTCTAGGGTTTTAAGAAGCATCTCTCCTTGTTCTCTTTCCAGAATCTTTAATCTTTATCTTCCTACCTCTGCCAGGCTTGTTCTGGTCTATCTGGCACTCTTTAAATTTCTTGGTGATGCTTCTCACTCCAGTTCTTGACACTTGGAAACGCTGTGATAACTTTGTAGATCCTTCTCCTGCATTATGAAAATCAACGATTCCTTTTTGCAAGATAATTCTAGACATGCAATTAAAACTGCAATTAACTGTACTATAATTAATTATTTTTAATTATGAAATTAAAGGGTTAATCACAATTAAAGATTGCATTGTTTGGCAGGCCTGAATAAAACCCATCCTACCCATAAAGCGCTCTAAAAGCTGAACTTCCAGTGACTAATGGGTGGAGTGCTCCTTTAAAACAGATCATCTGACTCTTACATTTGATGCCGGCTCAGAGACAAAATGTTTTCATCCCATATCAATAAATTGGGAGTAATAGCTGCATGACCTTCTGCCTCCTTATCATAAAAAAGAACAGCCCAGAGAACAGATAAAATAACAAAAACAAGGTGCTGTCTCATAGTGAACTTTGTCCTGCGGGAGCTCGTCACAAACTAAGGAGTAACAATCGCACATAACACCAGATGTCTGAAGCCTTCCCGGCCGGCGAGCTGCTATAATTAGCTAGACACACTTGAGTCCCAGCCAAAGAGAGAGAGAGCATATCTGGAGGAGGTGAAGTCCAAATCGCCCACGGTGCTGCTGGGAATCGCTCTGCTCTCTTTGAAGTCTCTGCGGGGAAACACTCGTGACATAAAAATGTTTCTCCTGGTCCTGAGGGAACGTACACCATTGTAAAAAACACACACTGGCCCTGGAGTCTCCACCTAAAGGCAGACCTGGTGTAAAAGATAACCTGCTGAAGGATGTTTTTTCTAAATGTAGCTTTTTCTGTGCAGCTGAGATTAAAATTCTGCAGCATCAGTGCAAGTGTCAGCTCTCTGGGTACAGTCGGTACAAATCCAAGCTTTTAAACTCTTAGGGGTTCATGTGTTTGACGAGGCATTTCTTGACCTCATGCTGAGAGGTCGTCTCTACGGGGTCACAATGAAATCAGACACAGCAGGGAGTCTTTCAAAGAAGTACTCCTGATGAGAGACTGGAGACTTTTCCTGTAATACCAGAGGGCCGGGATTTCAGGCAACAGGATCTGACTTTAAAAAAAAAAACCAACAAAGACATGATGAATGACACCCTCCTTCCACTAGCATACCTGACTGATGACTGTATCTCCATACATATCCTGATGATACCTTCCAATATCAAATGCAAACAAGTGAACTTCCTTAAAAATCATTTGAAACATGATAGCAACTTCCAATAGAGACTAACAAAAGGGGGACAAACACTGTATGTCAAGAAATGATCAAAGCTAAGCTAACTCGTTTAGCCAGTCAAATGTTTGTATGTTAACTAACCTGTTTTTTATTTACATATAGGAATGTATTTTTAAAATGCCAAGATAATCTGACTGGATTTTGTATCAACTGAGTAAACATGCTGAACTGCATATCTGACTGATAATCTGACATTATTCCATATGAAGCTGATTAATCTGCGCCAGATATAAACTAGGGCTATCAAAAAATGAATATCTGGGGGTGCACAGATAGCCTAGTAGTCTAAGGCGCTACCCATATATGCGGACAGCCTGGGTTGGAATCCAGCCTGTGCCCCTTTGATGCACATCTCTCCCCACACTCTGTCCCCTTTCCGACTCTGTCCACTGTCCTTTCTCTATGCCAGGGGTCACTAACTGGCGGACTGTGGTCCAGGTCTGGACCCAGATGCCATCCGATACGGACCTGGACCTACAATCATTAGATTAAAAGGGAACTTTAAATTAGACGGTGCGCTTCTATTTTAACTGGCGCAGCTATTCTAGGTTTTACGGTACTGGTTTTGCAGATCAGGAAATGCACAGACCAACTGCATTCGAGTTAAGCCATCTCACGTGACGCTACTCGGCCAATGAACGGTCTGCATTCCAGGCGATAAACATTGAACTGCATTGAACTGAGGGACAAACGAGAGGAAGACCGAAAAGAAAAAAGAAAGAAAAGAAAGAAAGAAAGACAAAGAGAGTAGACGAAAAGATGAGTGAGCTGAGACAAGGAGAGATTCACCGACAGAGAAACGGGTGAGCGACAGACACTTTATTTTTTATATATGATTTTAAAAACTTATGGAGTAATAAATTTTATAAATTAGCTTTAAAATGACAATCAAATTATACTTTCCACTTTTACTTCTATTATGTGTTGCTTTGTTTAAATAAAAACTTGTGTTTCAAATGAAATTAACAGCATTAAAGGAAAACTAATTTTCATATTTTATCAGCGCAACAAGTCCCTGAAATCGTACCCGGATCCACGTATCACACTAACTCAAGTTAGACACTATGATGTTCTGGACCTTTGGTTTAATACATTTTCTCTGACTGGGCCTCTTTGAATTTTAGTTGATTACCCCTGCTTTAAGCAATAAAGGTGCGAAAAGCCCAAAAATAAATCTTAAAAAAAGAAAATTTGACATGGTAACTATAAGCTGAAATTCTGTAGTTAACTGCAATTAATCGCACCCTTTAAAACATCTATTGACTTCCTGTTTGGACTTAGACCCGTTTTTATAGGTAGATTGAAGATCATAACATGAACTTAACCACATAAAAATGAATTTGTTATGGGTCTTAAAGGAAATAAGGGGATATTAAAAATGTAAATGTTTGTTAGCACAAGTTTCAGGTGCCTTCTGACTGAGCTGTCTGAGTTTTTAAAGGTAAATGAGACATTCAGGACCAGTGGTGGACTTAGTTTACACCACTGTGGATGCAGGGAGGAGCTGACGTGGATTAACCAAAGTGTGCTGAAAGAGACAAGCATGAGATTAACTGTGATTTTAAATAAGTGCACTACTTGTGGGCCTTGATTAATTGTGATTAACTCGATTAATCTTGACAGTCCTAGTATATAGTATAGTTTTGTGTGGCATCTCTCGTAGTATGCCTGTAGTCTTCTTGTGCATTTTGAGCCATGACAGCATCAGTGTTGTTTAAAGTGGGGGTATTGTGCCTTTTTTTCAAGGCTTTACACCGTCTCTCTGATACCCACGTAGTAGCTTTACATGGTTTACAGCTCAAAAAACTCCTCATGTTTCTCACACTGGCGTCCTGAAAAGCCCTTATTTTAACCTCTGTCTGAAATGCTTCGTTTTCGCTGCTGTCTCTTTAACACCCCCTGCTCTACGGACCTGCTTTCCTCCGATTGGCTGATTTTCCGGAGGCTGACCGGCGGCAGGATTAAATGTTTTGTGCCTATCCCCTCCAGTGTGGCTAATGTTGTTATGCTAGTAGTTGAAAACTTTGAACGAACCAGTCCGACTGAGTCAAATATGGCGAATTTTGATATATGTCCGTACGTGTTAGACCCGGAGTCTGATCCTGATAGTTTGGAGAGAGAGGGGGAAGAAAACCAGCAGCAGTGAAGGATAGAGCAGGACGTATCTGTTTGGTAAGTGTTTGATTACTGTGTTGCTTAGTGGCTAAATGGCCAAAAGGCCTTATGGGGGCGGTCTGTTCCTCTTTGCCGGCAGCACGGATGAACCAGTCAGGAGAACCTATTGCAATGACCTCATCTGTTCGCTCCATTGAAATCTCGTCTCAGGAGAATCTCAGAGAGATTTTCAACAAACCATTTTCATCAGTTCACACGCTAATTCTAAGATTACTGCCCCATACGTTTATCTTGCGGTTTGAAAATTTGCATACGTGGAGTATGGACACCCCACATTGTGACTTATGTTTTAAAAAGTGGAAAAGTGTAATACCCCCTCTTTAAGGATATTTGTGATATATGTGGGTAAATAAAAAACATATAAATACTTTAAAGGAACAAATGTAAACATGACTCCTCTCTTATTTGAAGTTAATTTTCAAATCCAATTTTCATGGGTAAAACTGCCATGTTTTTGCCTTTGGCATTTGTGTTTCATTCCTGTACTTTATTTTGAAAGGATTTCTTTTTTCAGTCTAACTTTAGTTTTTTATGGTATTTTGTTGTGTTTTGTATTCATAGCTTTCTGATTTGCACTAAACCCTCTGTTGTGTCCTTGTTGTATTGAAATCTAATGCATAAATACATTTTCCTCCCCTCTGTGAATTTTGTGGAGGTCATCCTCTGCTGTAACAGAAGATAATACATGGTGTATATATATCACTGCTGTCTGAATAATGGCCCCTGTCATTTAAAACTTTCAGGAGAACTTTCTAACCTAATAGAAAATTTTTCCATCTTCCTGGGGCTGTCGGGAACATTGGATGCTGTTATAATGACAAACACTAACATGCTCAGAGAATAAACCTGCTGACTCCTCCTCATCACTCCCCTCTTCATCCATTCATGAACTCAGATTAAATGAGCCTGTTTAATCCCTGCCTGCACTCTTCTCTCAATCCCTGACATGTACACACTACAGCTGCTGTCTGAGCCGTGTAGTCAGAGCTGGTTCAAGCTTTTTTTTTTTCTGAATGATGGTTTTGTATCTGGATTATTGCACAGGATCCTGCAGAGGCTCACCTAATCCCAATTACGCACACAGAAAATGAATAATCCCACCGACACCCACTCCCAGCTGTTTTTGAGAGACTACTGACCAATAATCGACCTCTGAAACGATGGATTTTCCTCCCTACATCAAAACAGAAAAATTTAGAGCAGAGTATTTTTATCTGTTTGATTTGTCTCTGAGGTCAGTCCTTTGAAGTACAGATCAGTATGGAAGCCCTAAGAGGACATGCATCAAAATATTTGATAAATTAAGGTTTTCCTTTTACAAAAGCAAAAAAACGCCACAGAAATGGCTTAATTTACCTAATAAGTGTGGGCAGTGGCAGCATGAAATTGTGCATTGGCCTATCACAATGTCAAGAACATTGTTTTGCTTTCTGGATCACCAGAGAGTAATCCAGTTATCCTGAAGTAAAGTGAAGCTGTGGCAACTAAGCTACCTGAGAGCACTATTGGTGGGAAAGAGGATTGACACAACTCGGGCTGTGCTCTGGATGTTTTTGCGTATTACCAGAGGTATGAGAAACTAATCTTACTCCACACCTTAAGGGTCGAGTAAGGTATGGATGTGGCAGGTAAGCATGACCTAGGGCACCATGCCAGCTGGTAGTAGGGTTGCCACAAGCCCATGGTCATGCTGTGGATGCTCCAAGGGCCCCTGGACAGCAGCTCTCCTGGTGTATTATCAGGGGTGAAAAAGCCTGGACAAAAGTGATGCCGTTGAGCTTGACCTTGGCTGCCAAATGGACCTTGGCAAATCAGGCCCCGTAGTGAATCTTTAGTGCCATACATGCCTAAAACATATACACATGACTGTACTTTTATCTGAAGCCTTTGTCAGTCATGAACCTTAATGCATAAACATAAGGGAGTTTTACACCTGATCTAACATCTGATATCACAGCGACTGATGATCTAACCACGTAACGGTTTTATGTCTTTGCCTTCAACTGCCAGAGAAAGTACGGTTTCTGTGATTCATAGAAGTCTGATTGGCAAGGGATAAACACATAGTCCAATGACCTTTGAACTTAAACAACTTAACGGTACGTCCTTGAGTTAGAGTGGACATTTGTCAAAAGTTTGAAGAAAATCTTGATATTGCCTTTAAGGGATGAACATGTGAACTGATGAACTGGACCTTAGCAGAAACCTTAGCAATTCAACCTTCAGTCTGAGTGGAAATCTATAAATGTTTAAGAAAAGTCCCTCAAAGTGTCCTTGAGACACTCCATTATTACCTCTGCCGAGGAGGTTATGGGATCGGGTGGGTTTGTTCATTTGTTTGTTAGTTTGTTAGCAACATAACTCAAAATGTTGTGGACGGATTTCCATGAAATTTTCAGGAAATGTCAGAATTGGCATAAGGAAGAGCTGATTAGATTTTGGGAGTGATCCGGATCACTCTCTGGATCCAGGAATTTTTAAAAGGATTCTTTACTATTGGGAGATAGGGCTAATGGCGGAGGGCTGCGCTGTTACTATTTTACACCAGGAGATGGCGAACATGAGTAACTTCAATTTAAGCAGCAGTTTTTGGTGTGTTTCTATTCAAAGTTTTGGAGTTTACAGAGTTTGAAAGAGGCACACCGGGTCGAGGAGACGAGTTGGAGTGTCACAGAGAGAAAGACAGCGATTTGTAGCGAGAATACTCACAATGCTGGGAGGAATAGAGGAATATTCACCCTCTGCCATGACCTTCAGTCGTCTGGTGAAACCATGGGTGCTTCCGCCGTGACAGTCCACATGTAGCGAAGTCAATGCTTTGCCTCACCGTGTCTCCACTCCACTAAGGAGGGAGTAATCAGCGAATTAGATTTTGGGAGTGATCCGGATCACCATCTGGATCCAGGAATGTTTTTAAAGGATTCTTCACTATTGGGAGATAGGGCTAATGGCGGAGGTCTGTGCTCTCTGAGTGCTTGCTTCTAGTCAAGCAAGTAATGAAGATAAGACCCAATGACTACTGATCTATTACCTTTATAATCTAAGCAGATCATCCTTGCTTCAGAGTGGACATTTATGCAAAATTTGAAGGGAACCCCTTAAAGTGATCTGGAGATATTGTGGCTACTGGAATGACCTGGATGGACTAACAGATGAACATATGAACAGACACATTATATACTGTGTCTATGAGTCCAGATATGCAAAGATAATCTAGTCACATGCTAAATAACAACATAATGTGTTGTATTCTTCTAAAACATGCCTGTGGTTCTAAATGAGTGCCTCCTTTAATAATATTACTACAAAGCTGGAGATTTACTCTTGATTCCTGTGATTGTTACAAAGCATTCATGCTCGTCGTCTTAACGGTCCCATGGGGCTGATTTAGACTAAATCATCCACATAAAGGTTTGAGGCCCGGCGCGTGCAGAGTAAATGCAACATTACATAATACTCTCACTGGATATTAGCCTAATTCCTCTCATGTGTTTCCACGCAGGAATGCAGTCACTTAGCGGAAAAGAAGTGTGTGTATACAGTAGATGAAGGGAGAGGGATCACATCAGGAGTGTAGGCTCTAGAAGTGTAAAGCTTTCCTGTGTCTCAGCTCCCGTCATATGATACTCAAAGAGCCCAGACAATCCGTGTGTTCAGTCTGAACCACAAATCAACCTCTGCTTCCCATGATTCAGCTCAGTGACCCTCCACTCCCATGATCAAACAGTGAAAAGTCTTTATTGGGCACGTGGGCTCAGTAATCATTGACTCGTGTTTAATACTGAAGATCTCAGAAATATTTTGTCTTAAAGCGTCACAAGGTTTCGTCTAAGAAGTCAGAGTTGAACATTCACAGAAAAGACTGGTGTAGGCTCTGTTTGTTGTACACATTAAGGTCAGATTCTCAAAGATTTTCAAGCCAGTTAATGGTATTTTAGGCTCCATCTTGTATGAACCTGGTTGCTTATGAAATTCTGATGCATTTATCAGGTTCTCTGGGATTTCCAAGGCTTTTTCTCTGAGTAATGTGGATAAAATACCTACAACTACAGCAGTTTTTAAAACAAGTTTTGGGCAACAAATTCCCACTGTTAAGCTCTGCTGTTTCTAAATTTAAAGGGTTTTGATGATATAACACATTATACATGAAATAATGCACTTTGTGCTTACCTGAATTATAATATGAATAAATGTGAATAAAAACTTCCCCAGTTGTAGGACTCACCAGCAGGTTGCTTAACTGACTGAGCCAATAGGAAGTGTTCAGTGTGAAATTCATTATCAAGCCTCTGTTTAATTGACTGCAGTTTTACATAGAGCCTGTGTCAATTAAGCAAAAATATGTAATGACAAATAAGTGACGCCAAAAATATTCACCCCCTTCAACTCAGTATTTAGTAGATGCACCTTTGGCTGCAATCACAGAACTGAGTCTGAGTGGATAGGTCTCAATCAGGCTTGCACATCTGGACACTGCAACTTTACTCCGTTCTTTTTTGCAAAACTACTCAAGCTCTGTCAGGTTGCACAGGGATCAGGCGTGACCAGCCTTTTCAAGTCCAGCCACGAATTCTCTATTGTATTGTGGTCTGGGTTTTGACTCAGCCACTCCAGAATTTTCACTTTGTTGTCTCAAAACAATTTCCTTGTAGCATTTGCTGTATGCTTCAGGTCATTATCTTGCTAGAAATAAATTTTCTCCCAAGCTGTAGTTCTCTTGCAGACTGTATAAAATTGTCCTCGAGGATTTTCCTGTGTTTTGCTGCATCCATTTAAACCTCTACCTTTGCAAGCCTTCCAGGGCTGACTGCTGAGAAGCATCCCAGCAGCATGATGCTGCCACCACCGTGCTCACAGGGGAGACAGTGTGTTTGTTGAGATGTGAAAGGTTGGCACTTGACCATGGAGTTTCCCACATGCCTTCTGGTGAACTCTAGTTGAGATTTCCATCTTCATTTCAGCGCAATCATGAAAAAGATATCAGAGTTATAAGCGAAAACTTGCTTTTCACATGTTGATGTAATGGCCAGTCTTTCAAGAGGAAAAAAGTTGAAATTCCTTCTTAGACATTCAGACCTGATGTCAACAGTGAAATCAAGGCTCACTAGATTGGACTTCTTAAGCAAAAGAAGTTAAAAAATGTTGGTCATGTTGAAGGAACCTCATCATTTTAACACCTTCTCTCTAACAGAGAAATGGTAGGGCTTCATCAGGAAATAATCCCTATTCCAGACAGCAACTTTCTCATGACCTCGTTTGCTCTCAAAGCTGCATACCGATGCTTTCTGTTGTCTGAAATGATCGTGCTGGATGAAGACTCACTAATACCCAAATGTGGCCCATGGCCCACCTTACACACTCACACCTTTTTAAATGTTTCTTTCGTGACTCTAATAAAGGATTTAAAACTACAACTACAAGTAATAAAACATTAAATGACACATTCATTATTCTTTAAACGGTGCTTGTTCAGCTTGTTTGAACATCACATCTCCACTTTAGACCTGAATATTATCGTCTATATGATAAACTGCTGGCATGAATGTCTGAGCCGTCCCAGTGAACATTTCACCTCAGCAATAATTCAACATGTTTACACTTTGAAGTTCACTTTGCATCATGGGTGCCTGCAGCGCTCTGTGACCACTCTGTGGTATTTCGCACGGCTCACATCGCTGGATAATGTGCTGCCTGCAGAAGTTGGAGCTATGTTTGGAGTCTCCTTGGATATAGGACGGTTACATGATCCTATCTATTCATCCTTTACTTTTACATAAACGTACTCCAGCCCGCTGCACCCTGTTAAACCTGGCTGATACCAGGACATGCAGCTCTGATGTAAAATCAAGTGGGTACATTGTGTTAGCAGAGATTTTCAAAGTACCTGGTAAAGATTCAGTGTGCTCTTTTATCCCAGACTTCAAAGACAGACGAGCATGAGGCTGTGAAAACACAGAGCTGCTCTGTACGCTTTCATCTCTCGTCTGTTTAATGAAGCTGCTGCTTTCAGCTCACATACAATGAGGAGACACCTGCATCTTCACTTCAGACTGTTTTTTTTAATAAAGAGCTGCTGTTATAAAGGGCACAGAGGGAAGAGAGGACACTCACTTTGTAAGGAGAATCAGAAATGAGGATGTCTTATGTTAAGTTCCCTTGAAACCAAAATAAATTTCACCCTTATTCCTCCCACAATAACATTACAACATTTTTTTTTTTAAATAGAACTAATTAATGGTATCAATGTATGTGTGTTGGATCAGTAGCATTGGTGCTAGCATCCTGGCTAACAGTTAATTTATTTTGGAGCTGAAAATTGCTACTATTGGGTTCTGATGCTGAAATCATTTGTTTAATTTAACCAGTTTTCCTGCCCATTTTTCACACTTATATTGTATTTGCCACCATATGTCCATTTTTGTCAGTTTTAACCCATTTTGCTATTTTTTTTAAATCCCATTTAACCTTCTTATCTGACTATTTTGCCATTATGAAGCCATATTGCCAATGTTTAACCCACTTTCACCACTTTTTCTACCAATTTTTGACACTTTCAATTGCCACTTTTCATTCATTATTGGGACTTTTTGCCAGTTTTGCCACTTTTAACCCATTTTACCACATTTTCCATCCATTTTGTTACTTTTAGTTGCCACTTTTCATTTATTTTTGGCACTTTTACCAATTTTTCCACTTTTAACCCATTTTTGCCCTTTTTAAATCCCTTTTCACCTGCTTTTATGCCCTTTTTCATTTTGAATCCATTCTGCCACATTTTAACCAATTTTTCTGCCAATTTATTATACAATTGGTCTATTTATGCCTCTTTTTATCCATGTTGAATATTTTCCCCTTACAGTTGCCCAGTGTTGTAGATTCAAGAACGGTCTTGGCCTTGAGACTTGTCTGAAGACCACCTTTTGAATGTCTTGGTCTTGTCTTGGACTCAAGAGCGTTTTACTCAGTCTTGTCTCGGCTTCGGACTGGCTGTACTCTGGATTTTCCATCAAGACCAGTTGAGACCAGCCCTGATCTGCTATTCTTCGACTTCATTAATGTGATAATACAGAGAAGCACTAAAACACCAAATAGCTACACCCGCCAAAGATTGGACATCAGTCTATCTTATTTCTGGTCAGAAATATCTCTGAACACTTACTTTAGGCCACATTCACCTGACAAATCTAGATAATCATCTCATTTTCAGAAATCTAAAATAATTCTGGACTTGCCAGTTGCTTTTAAATACATACAAGGACTTATTTTTTATGATATGTTAATTAAACAAGTTTGTTAAGATTTGAGATTTCTGCATGTTGTGCTTTGAAAGAGCTGAGGAAACCTTTTTTTTATCTGTCAAATTGGGGGGGGGGGCAGAGTTTTAACCGATCAGTAAACATGTTAACCCGACCAGAACATATTTATTAATTCTGTAAAAACTGACCTTTTAAATCAGGACATAATTTGGCATAACTTGCTTATAGTAATCTTCCAAAGAAGTAATTTCACTATCTCATCGTTCAAATGCTAAAAGATTCAGCTCCTGTCAATACCTAACAATAAAGGTCACTGACTGCCTGATAAATGTCCTTAGCGTGAACTAAGACAGTAGTAAAATGTAAAATTGGATTAGCAAGAACTTAAAACAGATCTGGTACAGTTTAATTCAAGTTATCAGTGATGCTGTAACCTATGAGATAAAATTGTAAATGTTTACTCTGGATTACACGCAGCGTGTCCTGTCAGTCCCTCAGGCTGCACCGCTTTGACTGTGAACATTATAAATCTGTGGAGCTGTTTTTCCTTTTTAACATCCTATGATTTCCCTCTGATGTCTACATGAGGATTTTTTTTTCAAGTACTGGTAGACGTGATTCTTCAATGCCAAATAAACAAATGGACTATTTTCAAAAACCTGGAACTTGAATACATGGAGCATCTCCCACGATGAACAATTAAGTCAGTCTTGGCCCACACTTGCTGATTGATGGTTAAAAAACACACTCTTACCCCACACTTAAAGGATCTGGATGACAATATATCACACCCTTCATGAGAGCCAGTATATGGAGCATTAGCATGTAGTGAAAGGGTGCTGAAGTGGTTTGAGAAAGACTCATGCTAACTTATCATCAACAAAGAAACAGCCAAAGAGGTGGAGTTATGCTGTAAAAAGGCCCTTGCTTCTGCAGCCAGCCTCATGTGGTCCATTTCTTCATTAGCTTAACTTTTCAACACTGGAGGTTGCCACATGTGCAGTAGATACTATGATTTTAATTAGACTATGTCACGCTTTTTCCTCTGTTGAAAGGACAGCTAAAAAGACTGATGCATCAAACACTTATATAACCTGGCAAAGCAGATGGTTTGACAAGACTCCATGTCTGCCATCAGGCTGATCCACTTTTCAACGCTTCAAGCTGAAACGCTTGTTCCAGGACAGAGAAGGACCAAACCACCTGGAGTCATTTCCAAGACAGTCTGGCAGCAGAAAGCCCACATGTTGCAAACAGAAATACACTGGAGTAAATTCAGATTAGGGTTAGGGTAAGGGTTAGGATACCAGTGAGTTAAAAGTCGAAAACGTGACCTGCAAAACCTGATTAAGAAGCATTTAATAAAGCTGAGTAAAAAAACCCAAACCCTTGTCTTCCATGAAAACGTTCTAATGCAGCTAACGTTGCTAAGGCTAAAGCTAACGAATCTACATTAGATTAGACCCTCGCTGCCAATAAAAACGTGAAGTCCAGGTCCTAAAAATGTGATTTATACAGATGACTTTACTCTGAGAGAGAAAGATTTGAGCCATCAGCTTCACTGGAACTGTTCTGTCTGTGTCTGAACTTTTTGTCCTACATTTCCTTAAACTCATGACATCGGATATCCCTGCCATTGTCCTCGTTTGTGGTGGGAGTGCCAGCATTGGTTCGTGTGCCAGTGTTGGTTTGTGTTCCAGCTGGAGTCAGATTATCATGGAGTCATTCTCTCGGCTCAGTTGAGTCCTGCAGATAAACTTGGAGTAACCGTGCGAATATTTAAGAGGATTAGGGCCTGTTGTCATGATTTGGTGTCACTCACACACCACTCAGTTTAATGACAGTTCAGTTTGTACTCTACGTACTTCTTATCTAATTTAGGGTGAGCGGGTTTCTCCAGAGTACAGACATGCTCAGAACTTTTCCCACATGTTTGAGTCTGCCTGCACAGAAGCATTAAAGTCAGCCGGGCGAGGTGGATCCACTTGGTGGTTGCTTGTTGCATCAAAGCGATGACACAGTGCTATTTTTAAACAGCATTGACAGGCTATGATCGGTGTTAATGCAAGGGCGGAGGAATGCGGGGCTAAACTGAGCACGATTGTTAATCCTAGAATGGTATTGGAATACAATGATTTGACGTCAAAGACAAAACCTTTGCCTCTGGGCTTTCAACATCAGCGTTGTCTTCATGTTTTTATGCAGAAGTCTGCTTGCATGCTTGAACAGGGAGGTACTGCTGACACAAATTAGATGCATGCAGCTAAATTAGGCACCATCTTGGCCTGGAAACGCTCGTGTTTTCTACTGAAAACAAAGCAGCCAAGTGTGGATTAACACCCTCTCACAGATGCATCAATATTTTTCTCGATAGACGCACTGTCACACGCACCGCAGTGACCCACTTCCACCTGTGTCTATAAAACAAGAGAAGAAGAAAGTTGCTCTCTCCAGGGAAGGCACGAAGTGGAAAATTCCTCCTTCAGTGGCCAAACAAACAGCGTGAGGCCCTGAAGACGCCTGCATAAACTCAGCATTGTTCAGAAGAATAACTAACCGCCTTATCTGAGGATCCCTGGACGTTGCGGGAAGAGAAGGAAGTTTCAAAAGCACTTCTCGGCACAAAAACAATGACATTCTTCAGAGAGATGGATTTGAGAAGAAAGTGGCAGTAAAGTATGAATCATTAATACAAAGTCGTCTGTATTTTTCCCCAGTCGTCCCTCCTGCAGGCTCGTATGACCCAGTGCCCTCTGTTAATGTTTAACAAGCACTGAAGGACAATTGTGAAGCCGTTGCGTAATACTGTGTGCATGATTGACCTCTACACCACATGCATACACACAGAGCTGTTGCCTTTTTCATTCTTTCATTCATCCTTGACATTGTGAATGAATCTTAAAGGAATCTAAACAGAAGTCACCCAGTTCTATAAACTATCTGAAGGTCAGGCCTAACCTACATTTTTACACCAGTTTCAACTGCTATATACACACCTAACAGTCCACGTCTTAAAGGTACAGTATGTTGATTTTTTATTACAGCTTCCTCTCTTCCCAGAAGGCTCTCCACAAGATTTTGGAGCGTTTCTGTGGGAATCAGTGCCCATTCATTTTGTAGAGCATTTATGAGGTCAGGCACTGATGTTGGCCAATAAGGCCCGGCTTGCAATCTCCTCTCTGCTCAATGGGTTGAGGTCAGGGTTCTATGAGGACCAGTCAGTTCCTCCACACTAAACTCATCAAACCATGTCTTCATAGTCCTTCCTTTGTGCACTGGGGTACAGTCATGTTTGAATAGAAAAGTGCCTTCCACAAACTGCTGCCACCAAGTTAGAAGAATAGCCTTGTCCAAAATGTCTTAGTATGCTGAAGCATTCAGATTGGCCTTCACTGGAGATAAAGGGTCTAGCCCAAACCCTGAAAGACAGCCCCATAACATAATCCCTCCTCCACCTTACTTCACAGTTGGCACAGTGCAGTCAGGCAGGTGACGTTCTCCTATCATCCACCAAACCTAGACTTGCCCATCTGACTGCCAACCAGAGGAGTGTGATTCGCCACACTTGTACAATTGTATAATGTCACTCTGGTGAATGATGATAAAAAAAATAAGAGCAAATGCTCTCCCAGTGGGAGGTGTCAGGATTCACATCACTGACCTGTCAAACTAGACAACAATGTTAGAACATTTCTGAGTCTTGTTGAATGATGGATTTGGGGCGTCTTGGACGAGTCATTGGTTATGTCACACTACCAGACTGTTTGTTGTCACTGACACTTGTTAACAGATGTGACATTTGATGATGTACCAACCTTTAGTCGAATCCTCCCACCAGACCAGTTTGTTATGTTGTCAGGAGCGCTGGCCCTACCAGGGTCATATGCCCCCAACAAAACTGATGCAAGTTCACAGGGCCATGAAAAACTCAACTTGGTGGTGATTCTTGAAGGGGCATATTCAAAATTGTCTCTAAATCAGCGTTAACTTTGGCAGCTAATTTTAATTTTAGTCTTAGTTTAAGCCTTTAAATTAAAAGCATTTTAGTTTTGGTCACATTTTAGTAATTTCGATCCTTTTTAGTTTCAGTCTAGTTGTAGTTGACAAAAACTCCAAAACATTTCAGTCTAGTTTTAGTCTATAAAAAGTCCTCACATTTTAGTCTTTACTTTTAGTCCAAACATTAATTTTCTTGCCTAAATCTGGTACTAAATCATGTTAGGGTGTTCTCTGCACCCTGTCAAACATGGGGTCCCTGTTCTCTACAGCTGAGAGGCAGAGTAACTACAGCTGCATTGTGTTTAGACAGATTTACCCACAGTGGAAAAACATCACGGATTTTAAATGTCAGACAAAAACTACATTACATTTTAGTCTAACTTAGTCATCTTGACGAAAACTAAGTTTAGTTTTTGTCCGTTTTGGTCATCGCAGAACTGTTTTTGTTAGTCTTAGTCTAGTATTTGTCATGGAAAAAAGACGAACATTTTTAGTCATAGTTTCAGTTGATAAAATTAACACTGCTCTAAATAGATGACTATAATGCATGGGAGAAAAGCGGTCAAAGTGCGGCTGCAGCATGCTTTTAGCAGTAAATCAGCAGGTTTTATTAACACACAATGAATTGGGGTTTTCCTACCACGTCAGGTTATTTTTACTGGGTCAGTACTTTAAGGTAAAGCAATTAAAAAAAAATTGCCACAAACTGCAGTACCGTAAGTGGCCACTTGAGGCTGGCTCCACAGGAAGTCCATCTCCATTGAGGCCCATAGTAAAACGACTAACTTTGCTGTAGGATTTGACATGTTTACAGCCTGGTACAAGAAAAAGTTTTTGTCTTTCCAATAATTTTTTACATTCTTTACACCTGTGTAGTTATTTTTTTCCTTTTACTTTGTGTAGATTTATATAAGGGATTAAGAGGAGACTTTGAAATTGGGAGTTTTTAGCTTTCTGCTAGCTGTCATCTCAGTTGATCTAAATTATCCAACTTGAGTATCCATGCTCTTGTTCACTTCTGGCTCTAACAGACAAGATTACAATTCCCAAAGCTTAAGGCCTAAAAATGGTTGCACTGGGTTTGTTTATGGTACCTGCACCAACCTCTTGAATTTAGTGTATTTAGTCTTGTAGAAGAGTATTTCTGCACTGTTCTTTTGTTTTGTTCACCTGAAAAAAGCCTCTGTGTTTCTGCTGAAAAGAAGAACACTTTTACTAAAGCCCGATTATAGTCTGCTGATATTTCTATGTAAATTTTTCACCAAGACACATGGCTCTCCTTGGAACCATCATCTCTCAAAGCAGCCGTGAAAGAAATGAAAAGCTTTGTTTACACTCATGCTCCGACCCACACTGAGCCTCCAGTGACCTTGTAAGGGAAAATATCCCTGGCTTACTTGTGTCATTACACTGCCTGTAAACTAATTGTGGTTGATGCAGCGTTTATTAAAGCACCACACATAAAATAATCAGTCATACATCAATAAGACACAGTGGCTACAGAGAAGACGACAGGCACTTAGCGCTGGAAATCATGTCAGATCTTTTGGCCCCCGATATTGCCCAGTCCACAGATGATTCAATTACTCTGCTGGGACAGTTACATAAGAAGGAACATGAGCAACAGGGGAGACGGGGCTGAGATGCCAGCCGGCTCCTTGAGAGCGGCTCTGGACAGTGTTTACGTCGGACAAATTAAGATTAAACTGGCAAAGAAGATTCAATTGAGTTATTCTGCTGCACGTGTGATCTCTGAGTTTCTGCACCTGGAGGGCATCGGAGTGGCACCATGTGGGTCAAAAACAGCAGACAGAAGAAGACAGTCAGGAGATATAAACAAAGTAATGGAGCTCTGAATATACAAACTAATAAAATCTTTCATTTCCGCAGAGATCTGGGCTGTCCAATCCACAACATCTGGTTAATTTTAAGGCTTTCTAAAGCAGCATTAATAATCAACTCAAAAGTTTCCTGCTCTTGCATTTATTGTTTTTTTATCCCAAAAATTCAAAAGCATTAGCAAAGTCCATAAGCTGAGTAAAGACAGTCAAATGTGATTACTGACTGTTTGTTGCCACTGTGTTAGTGTATTTACAGCTGCTGGAGCTCAGTTGGCCCTTTAAATATCTATTTACAGCAGTGGATGTTTTGCTTCTAGAGGAGGGAGTGTTGCGCTCTCATAATAAAACTCTAGCCAGTATTACTGAAATATCATTTACCATTACAAACATAGCTCTGGTAACAGAAGGAGCATCTCTGCTAACATTACATGTTCATGCTAACTGATGCTAACTATGATACAGACACAGAGGTATGTTGTAACTCATCTTTCACTGAGTGGCTGAAGTTAATTATTTTCAGAGAGCTGGGTGTCTGCTTCCTCTTCTGCAGTGATGGAATGATTATACGGTGTCCCCGACCGCAGTGTGAAAAGTCGGTGTTAATTGAACCTAAAGGGTCCACTGTACCGTGTTTTAGTTCTCATGCTCAAATAACAGTTTGGGACCTTGTTTGTGGTGCAAGCTCATAGCGTAAACAAAGTGACACCTGGTGCACCCTGCTGCTATATTATTTTTGACCGGCTATAGCAGACAGACACACCAGCGTAGCTCTGTATCTATCTGAAGCGAGGAGCACCAATTATGACCAGGGATATGAAGGTGGAGCCTAGGGCTTTATGATACCAGATAAAGTTTTAAGGATCTTACACTTTAAAACACTTAAATTCAGATCTTAAGAGATTAAGTCAGGCCAGCTATGGGAGCATATGTCAGTTTGGCACTTCGCCATGTCGGCCTTTGTCATGGCCGTGCTCATGGCCATCCTCCAGGTCTGGACGAGCCTACCAGGGCCTGGGCACCCGGTATACGGTGAGCTGGACTGGGCCCCAGAAAGTGCACCAGGTGCCCGTAAAAGCACAGCTGACCCCTCCCTTATTAAGCAGCCAACCCCTCTCCTGAGCATGTCAATACTAGACACACAGTCTTGCCAATGATACCTAAACGTGCTGAAGAGAAGTTGTCACAAAGGAGTCTGGTTGATGACTCTAATCATGAGTCAACATCCAAGCCTCATCCAAGGCATCCCTAAATGCCTGGATCGTTGTTTTGGCCCAGGAGATGTGCATTCCCAACGCTTCAGCCACCACAAGGACATCTACAGTCTCTGCAAGGATCACAGCATCAACGGCAAAGTCTGGACATCACCAATGACACTTCACAGTAAGAGATCCAAGTAAAGCAAAAGTCTTTTAAAACCAGATCTTTGATTAATGCTTATCTTTATAGTAGTGATTATTTTTCAAATGATGATGTAATATGTTGTAGTTTGTGTTGTAATGCTTCATACTGCTGTGGCATGTATTGTCATCAACAGGCCTACAGTTGTTGCTAGCAGGCTTGTTAAACATTTCCGTGGTAACCATCCCCACCAATCAGAGATGTCTCAGCGACAGGCAAGGATTATGGGTATAGATCATGAATGTTTCTCTTGACTAGAGGTTGATATCTTAAGAACTCTCTTCTACAGGAGCATTAACAACGTTTCACACTCAGGATTTTTTTTCTCCAGAACCACACTGCTGAGCTCTATAAGCTCTGTAGAGTACAAGAAGCCAAATGCTCTTACTTTGAAAGGGTGTTAACTACGTTAAAGGTTTCAATAGTTCTTTCAGAAATTAACGTCCATGTAAAAAAAAAAGGGTTTAAATGGGTTTTATTTTGGCTGTAAAATTGGAGATGTTAACACAGAACCTAATGGTGATTCTTTAACTTTAAAGCCTGCCTCAAGTGGACACTCAAGGAACTGCAGTTTTGGATGTACATGTCAGATTTAGATTTTAAGACAGGAGGCTTATGCTTGAGCGTGAATAAAAATGTAAAAAGCCAACTAGAAATAGTCTCAAAAGCTATACTAGCTGTTTCTAACTATTTTTTAATTATATTTTCAAGCCAACTTTTCAGTAGCTATTATCATTTTTCTTCACAGAGCGCTGAAGATCAGCCAGGGTGTGCTGGGATCCCTCTGCCATAATGGGTCTTGTTGTGTAACAGGGACGGAGGAAAGTATCTGGCACACATCAGACAATCTGTAGTTGCCTTAGGATGATGTTCCCTCTTTAAAAGTTTATGTTCTGTTAATCCTCTGTAAGAATAAACCTTCCCCAGCTGAGTCTGATTTTTACCTCCCTTCCGCCTGCCCTTTCTCGCTCCAGTTGAGCCTTTCACTCTGTATCTAGGTCTGACTATGACACTGCCGGCTAAAACACTTTAGAGAAGAGCAATAAAAAAGTCAGAGTGGTTGGATTTCATCTTTTCTGACTCTCTTTGTGCATCCCAGGAACAACTTGTTCTCTGAATTTGCATTTCGCAAAAGTAGTCATACTTCCTGCTTGCTATGAAGGTGCTTGGCTTCTCTCTCACCTACAAACTAACAGACAGACTGTTTGTTACAAGATTGATTTTTTTCCACACATTTATCTAAAGTGCCTGTCACAGCAGATCTATTAAAATTCAGGCAATGACTTTGTCAACTTTTTCCTTTTCACTGTCAAACTGGAGACCTCTCTGAAAAACAACTTTTATATTTCCTTCACACCAAACTAACCAGTCCTGTTGATTGTTTTGGTGTGTCACTGTCGGAGGAAGTGACAGAGATGTGAAGCTCTAAACCATCATCACTCTGGAGGAAGTGAATCACATTTTTAACCCCTTTAGTTCCGTTGGATCCAGGCTGATAGGCGAAGCTGACACCTCCCACAGTAACACACGTCATCAGAATTTCCTGCACATTCACAGCTGATGTTTTGGTTACACAACTGGAAATAGATCACTGCAGGGCTCAGATCAATCTTTATTTCAGAAAGTCAAGCCAAATTGACAAAAAGGTACAAGTGAGTGAACTTAACTTTGAGTTTGGGTGCTAACTTCCTGTCATGGCTGTTATAGGCATTCACTGAAGTTTAAATCTATAAATCTTGTGTTACATGTGGCTTTAACATCAATAGCAGAACACAATAATTAAAGGCTGGGATACATGCTTTTGTCATAATACACTATATGGAAAAAACTATTGAGCCACACCTGTTTATTACTGAACTCAGGTGTTTCAATCAGATCCATTTCCACAGATGAATAAAGTCAACGATCTAGCCATGCAGTCTCCATTTGCAAACATTTGTGATACAGAATGAACTATGACCTCCATGCAAAATGATGATTCCCTTCAAGTGTTTTATAACATGCATTAAAGGTCACATATTTTGCAAAATACACTTTTCAGGCTTTTATAGCAAAAATATGTGCCCCTGGCCTGTGCTCAATCCCCCCAAGAATCACCCCCCAAACTCTCCACCTTTCAGAAAATATGTGCTGAAACAAGCCATTCTCAGTTTTTCTCCTAATGATGTCATATGGGGAGTTAGCTCCGCCCCCATGTTTGGTTGGCCCTCCCCGTTTAGAGGAAAGTTCCGCCCTCCTGTCCTGATCCTCCTCTCAGCTCAGGAGAGCCACATCTGTTAAGCCACATCCATTTTCTGAGAGGGGTGGAGTCAAACAGCTTATTAACATTTAAAGCCACAGACACAGAAACAGCTCGTTATGAGCAGGGCTGAACAAAGGGGTTTTAGACATACAGAAATCCATTACTGGAGTGTTTTTTCAGCAACAAACTTCACAGGCATGTTTTGGGGACGTCTGAGACCAATATAAACTTCTCTTAAAAGGGTAAAATATGTGCCCTTTAAGATATAAGAAAATGACAAGAGCCTCAGTCTGTAATCTCCTGATGGAAGCGGCCATTAAAGACCCCCTCTGGGTCATGGCAGTGAGAGTGATGAACTGAGAGGAGGATTAGCTAAGACTTTATCTGTATCAAAGGATCACAAACACAGAATTTCAGTTTATTTACAGCGCTCTGTTATTCTTAATAAAGCTGCTGTCTTTTATTCTTCTGTTTCTCTGACCTTCACACCAATCAGAGAGAGAAACCCACGCAGCCTTCTTCTCCAGTCTCAGTCGGCCAATTACACGCTGTCGATGAATGCAGGAGCCCACACAACCACTCTGAGCAACTGTTCAATTAGAGCAGCAGCAGGCGCTCACGACCACTGACCTTCATGAGATCAACACAAAGGCGGGAACATGGTGAACTTTGTAAGCATTACGGTTCAAGATATAAGGAAAATAGAAAGATTTCAGGACATTTATTGTTAATTTACATTTTGACTTCTTGGTTATCAATAACACTTTTTATAAACATCAAAAAACAAAGATATGTGTCAATAGGCATGCACCAGTGCCTTGGCTAATATCAACTGTGTTTACAGACATTGGCCCAGTGGAAAATTACAAACCAGCATCAGTGGCTGATGTGTGTCTCTACAATACATCAGTTTAACATTTGTTTTTTTTTTTATTGGGCAGGAGAAGTCACATGTTGGCCAAACTCTGATCGATTTTCATAGTAAAGAAAAGAAATATTAGAAGGTTGGCAGTGTTACACCAAAAGAAGTAATGGAAAAACATCAGAGGCAAGCTATAATAAAACTATAATAAACCCCCAATGCCAAAAGGCTAAGAAGTTCACAGTCAACAATGGCATAAGGTCCTCCACTTTGTTAGAGACTGGGCAAATAGTCCAACAGTTTATGAACACTCCTCAATATGCAACTGCAAGAAATGTAAAGATTTCCCCATCTGCACTCCGTAATATCCTCAAAAGACTTAGATAATCTGGAGAAATCTGTGCATATAAGGGGCAAGGCCAACAACCAGTACTGAATGCCCATGACCGGAAATCCCTCAGGAAGCACTGCAATAAAAACTGGCATTATTCTGTAATGGATATCCACATATGGGCTCAGGAACTCTTCAGAAAATCAACGTCAGTTAACACGGTAAGTCGCTGAATCAACAAATGTAAGTAAAGACTCTACATGCTAAACTAAAGCTGTATCAACAACATCCATAGGCCCTGCTGAGTTCTGTGGGCCTGAGTGGACTGTGGTCACATGACTCCACGTTTAAAATCGAATGGCTGTTGAGTGCTCTGTGCTGAAGAGGAAAACTAGACTGATATCAATGTGAAGTTCAAAAGCCAGCATCTGTGAGGGTGTGGCGGTGTTTTAGTGCCAGTGATGTGGGTTACTTGCACATCTGTGAGGGCACCATCAATACTGAGAGGTAAATACGAATTTTGCTTTCATCTAGACATCTTTTTCAGGGACATCCCTGTTAATTTCATCTCAACAATGCCAAACCACTTTCTGCACAAGTGGCAACAGCCTGGCTTTTAGGATAAGAGTTTGTATACTAGACTGACCTGTGTGCAGCCCAGACCTGTCTGCTTGTGAAATGAGGTTTGGATGTGGCAAGTAAGCTGCCTTAGGGCACCATCAGGCTTGAAGGAGGGCTGACACAAGCCTAGTCGTGCTCTGGATGTTCTTACATACAACCGGGAAATGGGGAAAAAATCAGTAAGCATGGCCAAGGGTACCATCTAGGTGGGTAGTTGGGACATCTACGAGCCCCTGGTTATGCTGTGGATGTCCCAAGGGCATGAAAAGGCCCATGAGCAAAAGAGACACCGTCAAGCTTGACCTTGGCTGTCAAGCAACATGCATGTGCTATGCTCAGCTGAGCAGAGCCTTCAGAAAAGGCATATAAGTCAGTCTGATTGAAATACTCATTCTCTCTCAGCTGGGCCTGTTGCTGAAATCTCACCCTTTGTTTGGTTGGATGCACATTTCACCTAAATTACCACACATTCACTCATTCATACATTTCAGACATGACTGATGGCTCACATTTACATGGCACATTAGATATTTAATAAGTCTGATCATTTTTTGTTTTATAAACACCAATTTGTTACTTCTTTAATCTGCGTGTGTCCTCCCTGAGCCAGGTGGCAACTAATGGGGGCTCGTCCGGGATCTGAACCTGGAATCTCTCGGCTTGTTTAAGCTGCCTGCAGATTTTTTATCAGACATTTTATTGGTTCTATATAACACTTGTCAACTCTATATATCTTCTCAATAAAACAAGAGGAACAAGGATCAGATCTGTTTTTGTAATTTATGGGTTCAAAGCTCAGTAGAGAAATGATAGATAAAGCTGCATACTAATGTTCACTCCGCATAAAAGAGACGAATTCAAGGTCACCCTGAGACTGTTTGGGACAGGGACACTTGCTGTTATGAGATCAGGTCATGTGTCTGCCCCCCCCCCCCCGTGTGTATCAGGACGTGTCATCTCTTCTTATCAGACTTGGTAGTGTTCCTCCTGTCAGGCTGCGGCAGCATTAACCCAGATACAGACCAGCGGAGTTTGGAGGAAGAGGAAAAAACTCGCCTCTTATGCAACCCCCTTCATCTGAGCGGAGCAGCATCACCCGTGGTCTCATCCTTCCTTTAGCACGCGGTGTCAGAAAGGAATAAAAGGACGAGAAAATCACAGAGATGTAAAGAAAACAAAAACACCGGAGGTTGTGTGGAAATGAAAGCCTTCTCATTCATTGTCTGTGGCTCCTCGAGGCCAAAACTGACATAAGTGTCCGAGGTCGGGAGCGCAGGCAGTCATGCAGCAACTGGATTGAAAGAAGCTAAAGAGCTTTGGTCTTTCATGAGGATTTGAGTTCCACTGCTGCACTGGCCTTGTTGGTTTATGTAAGAGAGAGACTGGCAGCTGAAGCAATGACGTCAGAGGAAGATGAAGATCTGAGACTGAGGAGTGAATTAAAGAACAAAAAGCAATCAGGAGATGAGAAACAGTCAGGAGAAATACGTCAAGAACTGCATCATCAAGTCTCATTGATCTGTTTGTTCTAAAACTTTCTCTTGTGCTATTTTACCTTGAATCATTCATTCTTCCTCCTGTAAGCCATTAAAGCTGTTACAGCGGGGACACAGTAGCTGAATGTCATATGAAATACTTCAGAACCACTCACAGTATATCACAGATCTTTCTGGGCAAAAGCTTCACTGGAAAGCTGCTTTTTATTTGCAAAGTTACAGGAACAGTGGTTACACTACCTGGACAGGGTAGAAAAGGGAAGCTCTCAATGACATCTGAGAAGGTAGATTGTGAAAAACTCTCGAGTGACCACAAAAGACCTCCAGCAAAACTTGGTGGCAACAGGGACTGAGGTTTCAGTGAGTACAGTAAGGTATCGTAGATGGTTTCAATGCCAGATCTCCAAGATGTATGCCACTACTGACCCAAACGCACAAGAAAAGTCAGCTCCAATTTGTTCAACATCATTAAAAGTTTTGGGATTCTGTTCTGTGTAGCAACTAAACTAAACTGGAACTTTCTAGCATGATGGATCAGCAGTATGTCTGGAGGAAGAGGAATGGAGCATATGCTGGAAAGAACACTGTGCCCTCGGTTAAGCATGGCGGTGGCTCAGTGATGCTCTGGGGCTGCTTTGCATCCTCTGGCACTGGAAACTTGCAGCATGTGGAAGGCAAGATGGACACTGAAGTATCAGGAAACAGAAGGAAACAAGTCTGTGAGGAAACTGAAGCTTGGGCCTCATTGGACGTCCCAACAGGACAGTGACCCCAAGCATACCTCAATTTTCCACCAAGGCTTGGTTGCAGAAGAAGTCCTGGAGGATTATACAACGGCCATCACAATCGCCTGGCTTGAACCGTATAGAAAATCCCTGGTGGTATTTGCAGAAGGTGGTTACAGCATGCAGACCCAAGAATATTATTGAACTGGAGGCCGTTGCACATGAGGAACCAGAAGCTGGTGTTTGCATCTGGTTTGTAGTAGGTCATAGAGGCAAAAAGGTAGGTAGTGTTGTACTCAAGACCACACTATCCGAGACCCAGACTTGCCCGAGACCAGAGTGCACCAAGATGAAGACAAGCCAAGACCAATACTATAAAAATCCATTTTAAAAACCATGACAAGGTTAAACAGTTAAAGAGCATTCTCTCTTGAATTTTAGTTTTCTTTTTAATAAATTTGACAGGTAAAAACAAGGTTTCTGCAACTCTTTCAAAGCACAACATGCAAAAATCTCAAATCTTAACAAATTTGTTCAACTAAAAATAAATCCTTGTATGTATTTAAAAACCACTGACAAGTCAAGATCTGCAAATGAGATGTTTATCTAGATTTGTCTGGTGAATGAGGCCTAAGGTAAGTGTTCAGAGGTATTTCTGACTACAAATAAGATGGACTGATGTCTGAGTTTTTGCAGCTGTGGCTATTTGTTGTTTTAGCAAGTTCTCTTATTTTTACATTAATGAAGTTGAAGAATAGCAGCTCAGTACTGGTCTCGACCAGTCTTGATGGAAAATCCAGAGTCCGAGACCGAGACAAGACCGAGTAAAAATGCTCTTGAATCGGAGAGAAGAACAAGACATTCAAAATGTGGTCTTCAGACCAGTCTCGAGTACTACAATACTACTACTAGGTACTAAAGATGCCTAAAGAAGGGGTTAAATGATTTTGAGACTGGAGAAATCATTATCAGTTGCATTTTCAGTTGAATTTGGAAAATCTATTTGAAGCTAATTCAATTGCTTTTGTCTGATTTGTTCATTGCAAACAGCTAAAAGTCTGCAAATGTGTACAGAAAACCTGATCTGTAGTGGGGTTTGAATAATTTTGATCATAGGTGTGATTTTGATACTAACATCATCTATCTGTGTCCTTTAGGCACTGTTTTTATGAATACACATCAGAAAATAACATAAGCTCACTTCTTCACTGCATGACCATATGTAACAAAAATCATCACAATTATTGTAGCTTATTTTTCCCAGTCTACAAACAAAGCCGTCACATTAAATTACACATGATCAGAGGCTAATGTAGCTGTAGGAAAGGGGCTTATTATCTTTACCTATATCTACAAAGTTAACAATGACAGGACAAATGCAGATATATTTCATGCATTGACTCATGGGATGCTGCAGTAGACAAAATAGACTTGACTTGTAAACACAGTATTTGTGCATTTTGTGTGGTGTTTATTGTGTATTGAATATTTTACTTTGTGGTACTTCCGGTTTCCGGAGCTGGTTGCTGGCTGCTAACTTGACTCTGTTTCTCCTGAGGCGTTCACCCTGCCCCCCTGGTGCTGTGGAGAGGCACACCTGCAGCGAATCCTCTAAATTACACCTGCTATTTAAGACTGGCTGCAGCTCTCTACAGCGCCTGAGTCTTGTCTACATTACCTCACGGTAAACGTCGTCTCCGGGCTCCTTCTCGTGATCCTTCAGAGAAGTTCTTTGTGCTTTTGATGATTCCAGTGATCTCTAGTGTTTGCATTTTGTGTACATTGTCGCTAACGTGCCTCTCCTCCTTTTTTCCAGTGCCTCCTGCTCAATTCACCACAGCCAGCTCCAGCACTCCCTCACTCCCTCCTGGACTCTTGGAATCCCTTTCCCTGGTGCACTTATCCTCACAATAAAACTGTTAAAACTGCTTCCGTCTCCGCACCTGAGTTCAACCCTTACACAAAACATCACATTTTGAAATTTATCAGGGGAAATCATGTTGAACTGAGACTGAGTGCTTCATCTTTGTATCAAATGGTATTTACTTTTGTGTTTCTGTGGCAGTTTTAATAGTATTTTATGTTCATAATATGTGATTATAGTAAAGGTAAATTTAAACATTAGGTTTCTCTTTCAAACATTCTGCTGTTCTGATCGTCAGCATGTTAAAGTCCCAGTTTTATCTGCACATATACTGACCAAAAACAGTTTCCTATCATTATGTAACCCACCTCAGACTAAAGCTTAACTTCACTGAGGTCAGCATGGCAGCAACATTTCTCCACTGAGACGGCAGATTCTCCGTCCAATCAGAACTTAATCTTAAACACATACACACAAACTGATGAATGGTTAGGAAAAGAGTCATCTATTAAAATCTACACCGGAAACATAACTCAGCAGCTCTGTCACTACACAGAGGAAATACTAATGCAGATTTTCCAGATAAATATCTCATCAGTCCCTAATGACCTGACGGTGACTTTTAAAACCTCTGCTCCATGTTTTTTACAGACGCTCCACATCACAGCGTTATTAATCTCTGTGTTACATATCTGCCACAGCTGGCACATCCAGACCTGCTGGCAGAGTGACCCTCTCCTGTTACACAACTCTTTGAAAGCTATTTTATTTTACTTTAAACGTCTGCTCCACTACATCACACAGGGAGATATTGTACTAATAATACTGCACATTTTTTATTCAGCTGCTAAACTTAACTTTTAGTTCTTTGAGCTTAAAAACCTGATCTTGTACCTCAAAAATATATTTGTGATATACTTGAGACAAAGTGTGCATGGGTGCAAAGTTTTAAGAAAATCCTTAATGCATTCTAGCAATATCCCTTTAACAAACAAGGAATGAACGTTAGGCTAATTTACCTTGACTTTTGATCTTTGACCTTCAAAGTCTAGCCATTTCATTCTTTAGTCAGACTGAAAATTTGTGGAAAGTTTTGGAAAAAAAAATCCCCCAAAATGCCCTTAAGATAATGTGTTGACAAGTAAGAGTTGAACTTGAGGTATGATGACCTTGATCTCTGACCTACAGCCTCAAAAATACAACATGTTCAACCTTGAGTCAGAGCTGACTTATGGTACTGTGATGAATGCCACCTTTGCAATAATATGGTTCATGAAATTTCATCCCTTCTGGATACTCCACAGTCAATTCTAAGTTATATTGTTGGAAGTGGAAGTGTTTAGGAACAACAGCGACTCAGTTTGTCTTAAGCTGTATTTTTTTAATACACTGGGACCTAACTGCCGCTTTTGAGTATCTGATATCCCCTTCATGCTATCTTATAGAAAGGGTCCATAATTCTGACCTGTTTTTTATGTCAGCACAGTGGCTCAGGACAGTTTGTACTGGCACACTTATTTTGGCGAGTTATGTAAGAGTTGTGGTGTTCCAAAGAAAAGTTTCTATTTGAAAAAAGCAACCCAGTTATGCAAGTCACATATCTCATATTTACATATTTCGTTGTAGCTTGGACGAGACAGCACAAAATGCATCACTGCTCCAAATTCAGGGTATCACAAGAATATGTGTTGGCAAATGTTGTCGATATGATTTTAATTCTATATTTTGATTTTTATTAAGGTAAAGTTTGTAAAAGAAAATCCTCTTTATGGCTGTGGGATAGTAAAGATAAAATGCATTCAATAATATAATATAATATAAAATTATTAGATATAATATAATAAAACATAATACAATATAATATGATATAATATAAAATAGTATAATATAAATTATTAAATATAATATCATTCAATATAATATAATAGAACGTAATAGAACATATTATAATGAAGCATTTTGATGATATCATGTTCACATATCTGGCCAAGAAAGCAAAGGATGAACATGAGGCCTAATGGCCTTGACCTTTAATAAATGGAAGTATATTTTATAGTTATATATTATATATTTTATATGTATGGATATACAACCAACCTGAAAATGTAATGCTTCTGGCATGGAGGCATAAAAAGCAGAATTAAAGAATGGCACCAATTCAGAATGGTGAACACTGAGGGAGGCTGAAGAGAATCTAAAGCCCAGAGCTTTGTCTGAGGTAAGGCTGAGGTGAGATTGATGATAAGACAAACCCTATCACTAATTCCTTTTGTCCCTCATCAGCCACATCATTCAGTTGATTTTGTGAGTTTAATCTTAAGCCATTATGTTACACCCACTCAAGGCTGACTAACCAAGATCTTACCAAGAGTAAAAAGACCCAATTTGAGATCTGAAAATCTCCAGCTGCCCACCAAAACACCTTTGTACAACCATAACATGAGACTCAATCATTCATTTTTAGCTCATTATATTTTTGTGGCATAAAAGGGGAATTTAAAAGCAAATGCTTTACTTTAAGATTTTCACATTACTCGAAAGGTGTTTGTGGAGTCCCAGTACAATTAATGAGTCACTGCTATTTATTTTGTTTTAATCAGGCATCTGCAAAGTCACTTTAATTTTCTTGACACGGATCTCTGTAAACGTACTTTTAGGCCCAACAAACTCCTTCAGGTAGCATCTCCAAGGACACTTACAACTTCTTAAAATCGGGAGGCAAGCGGCATTGTAGATTGCTTAACAGAGTGTCATCAGTTGATCTAAGACCAGTTAAACCGTGACACTAGTTGTATATGTCACACAAGATAAATGATTAAAACTGTGTTAAAACTTCTAGCTGTGTTTACTTACTTCAGAGGTGTATATAAAAATGTAATTTTCTGATTATTAAAAGTTATTATTATCTTTTTTTCTATGATTTTATTTGATTATAAATGACCTTTGGCTCACACTTCAAAAAGCAATGCTTTATGATGACAGTTGTGTATTATTATTTTCATATTCCCTCTTAATGATGGGGGAAGAGTGCACAGGAGCTATTATGTATGGGGGGGCAAATCATTTTGGATCCTAACTTATCAACATTTATAAATACCCATAAAGGTTTTCAGCTGTAAAAGAGGCCTTGGTGTAACTCTCTAAGTTAAAGTTCAGAGGAGGTTTTGTTTGAGATATTTGCAGATAAAAAACCACAGACTGAAATCAAAAGTCCATTTATTTGAACCTGTGCAGGTTACCAGAATCACCTGGCTCCTCCTGTTCATATTCAAATGAGTGGTTTCATGTTCTCCAGAGTGAGTCACGCTCTGTTTGCCTCTGGGTTGCTGCTTTGAATACCGTGGCAGGTTAACCTGGTTCTCTTTGTTGATACTACATCGAGCAACCAAAGCACAAAGTTTTTCTTTAACGATTGCATAACAGCTGAATTTTCCGAACTCATTTCCTTAAAATAACACATCAAGGCTCTGATACCCCTGAATGCTTCCAATGAAGCTGTGGGCAAGCTTCCCCTTAGATTCTGAGCGTCTCCTGAGCCGTGATAAGCATTTTGAACCAGCAGTGTGCGTTTCTGTGAAGATGACATTACTGTGCATCCCGTCATGGGATTTAAATTATGACAGATGGAAAACAAAAGGCCCATTCTGCAGCCTCACAGGCCGTGTTGGCAGCAAGCATGTGCAACTCTGATAAGTAATGTGAGTGCGCATGCTTTCCCTGTAGCACCACATGAGACGAGACGTGCGGTTTCACGTGCACTCGGGAAAAAATGAGAGTGTTTGTGTGTTTTTAGGAAAGGAAGAAAAGGAGAGGTCAAAGACACTGATACGGTCAGTGTCAGGTCCGGACGCTGACCAGTTTTTCCCCTCGTGAATTATGAAAGAGAGCTGTACTAGTCTTCATTGACACACATCCTGCAGCACAAGACTTTTTTCCATCATAAAGACAGGAAACATAAACTTAGAGAGGAAGGTAAAATACAGGGTTGGAACTCTCAGTAGCTAACTGTTAGCATTAGCTTAAAAGTACTGATACTTGATTTTTAATCTACAGTTGAACAATTTGAAAAAGGGTGTTCATTTAATGTTGAACTTCTGT
Organism: Cheilinus undulatus; assembly: GCF_018320785.1. Lineage (NCBI taxonomy): Eukaryota > Metazoa > Chordata > Actinopteri > Labriformes > Labridae > Cheilinus > Cheilinus undulatus. Next base: position 13,629,787 of record NC_054880.1, on the reverse strand, counting down.
TTTTATCCCAGCATCAACACGTTCCCAGGCATCCATTTACCGTTATGTTATGTAGTGTGGGAAGCTAAAAATGCTATCAAAAATGCTAACACCACAACGTTTCATATAATCATCAAGAAACTGAATAATCCGTCTGTTTTCAGAGCTTCCAGATTGGTATAGACTGTAGATCATGTCAAATTGGAGATTTTGGGCCATAGTTTAAAGTGAAACAACATATTTGAACTTTTCGCTGTAGTCAGAGAGGAGATCCCGTTAGCATTTAGGGTCTGTGTCCACAGCTGGTGCTGGCAGCACTCACAGACTCAGTTTCAGAGCGCTTGTCACCGTCATTTACTGTAGCTAACAGAGTTCAGCTTTCCTCTGTAGTATCCCTAACATCGTTTTAAAATAGCTCGGTGTGCTTTATATTTCCTTTGTCCAAGGAAATATTGCCAAGACAAACTCAAAGACTAGTGAAAGGAATCCTGTCCTGGCTAAGGATTTTCTCGGGTAGCTAATTTTCCTATAGGATTAAACAGGCGTTGGGGTAAAGCATGGCTAAAATTAGCAGCTAGCTCTGCCAGCCTTCATTCCTATATGATACTTTGTTGGGTTACTCATCACTTTGGTTGATTTTTATTTCCCTAAAATATCAAAGAACTAACCTAAGATTCCTAAACATATTTGTAAAGTATCCCAAACCGTTTCAGTGAAACTTGATTGTAAAGCCAAAACATTCCAATATGAATTTTCCCCCAAAAGACATGAACTCTGAGTTCTGATAAAACTGGCGCTTCAGCAGCACCCACGCCAATCTCTTCCGCCATAATTGCACCGGCCTCTTGTTGCTGCTTGCCTACTTCCAGAAAAAGAGAAAAAAAATTACAGAAATTTCCTACATTTACATGAAAATTTTGGAAAATTTCCAATAAAACATCCCCTAAACATCCAGAAAAAATTCCCATACAAATACCAAAAAAATTCAAAGCAGATCCCCCCCAAAACTTCAAATGAATCTCTCCACCAGACACAAACATATCCCAACCATGTCCAATTATCTAAAAGTTTTAATAGCAGAACATTTTACTAAGTCGTAGGAAGCCAAACGTCATGTATCTATTTGTACATTCAGGGTCTAAGGAGGTTTATGTACTCTAAATGAAAAGTCTGAGCCTAAGTATGTCAAACTTTTCTTTTACTTTCAATATCAAATAAATCATGTTTGCTCTTTGTTGCTTCGGGGTAAGACTGTGACGTTCAGCCATTCTAGTTCAGGCAATTTCCTGCCAAAGGAAGAATCTGAGCTTTAATACATATTTATGACATCAGTCAGTGTTTTTAGTTTTTTTATCTGCTAACATTTACAGGAAAAAAACGGAAGAATATTTTATGTGCAGAGAGAGTAACATTGAGGGATGAGACCTCTGACATGATAGTTATGAAGAGAGTCGGAATGTTTGATCCCAAACTGGAAGAACAGATTATTCAACCAAATTCAACAACTAATAGAAAAATAACAGAAGAAATCTTTGTTGAAGATGTGACCAGAGTAGCTGGGTAACGTGCCTCTAGTCAAACTGAAATTGTGCAGCACCTTCAGAAAAAAACACTAAAACTCACAAATCTAAAGACTTATTTCTGCTGCCTTATCATACGTATGCACATCTTTTACATCGAGGTGGACATAAAAAAAATAACCCACTAGAGTTTCCTGTCTTACACAGAGCTCCACACCTCCTGTTTTCTTGCTCTGTCTTCAGCCCATGCTGTGCTCTTATAGTTCTCTGTCTTTGTGCCCGGGTGAGCTGATGTCATTTATTTGTTTGTAGTTCAAAACAACTCACACAATGGAAGAGAAGAGAAGAAGCAGCAATAAACCCAGAGCAATGCAGGCATCAGTGACAACAGAACGACACTGATCAAGTCAGATTTTGCATAAAGGAGGAGCTGGGGTGGAGGAGGGTTGCAAACAGCAGCTCGCAGAGGGAGCAGCAGAGAAGGTTGAATATAGCAGCATGAGTGTGATTAGCCAATAGCATGCTGAGAGCAAATCAGCTGATCGTCAGCTGATGAGGGCTTGCGTGAGATCAGCTGATCTCAATTATATGGCAGCGCTTGACTCTGAAGCCTGTCTGAGCTAATGCTATATGCCTGATTTTTGCTGCTCTAGCTTAGACTATAGGCCACGTTGCTCAACACTGTCCTGGTTTTTCGACTTTTTGGTAGCATGAGCTGCCAACAGAACTCCAATAAGTCGCCAAGAAGCAACATTAAGTATTGATCAAAGGAGCCAATGCTTAGTCGTAAAAAACTGCAGTTCCTCAAGTCTCCACTTGGGGCTGGCTGCTAAAGACAAAGAATCCTCATTAGGTCTCATGTTAATGTCCATTTTTACAGCAGAATAAACGTGCCTGCAGCCTAGCATAAACCCACTTTAGTCTTTGTTTCTTTCTTTGTCAAAACTGAATGAGGTCAGTTTTATCTGTCTGCTTTGGTTATATAATGTCAGAGCCAGGAAAATTATGTTTAATGCAGGGAGTGACTGATTTGACTGACAAGCGGGCACAATTTTTATTGTTTGCCAGGAGGTTAGGCTCCAATTTGGCTAAATCCTTTTAATGACTCTAAACTATTGACTTTGAGTAAAGCTGTTTTCATTGTCTGGAAAATGCTACAGAGGCAACCATCGAGAAACAGAGATATTTATTCATCCTGCCTCCAGTCCACCTATTTGCCTGCTTCTCAACCAGTTGGATTAACCTGGAGTCAATATATCCAATATCATGACTGCCATCGCTAAGCTTCATATCGCCCCTACAGAAAAAAGTTGACATTGAAGCGGTTCTTTATTCAGCGGTGCTTCAGAGAGTCATCCTGTGATGATGGAAGTTTGAGTCTGCTTTGATTGCGGACTGATTCACTAACAAACATTTATGTAACCATCAGCTGTTGTAACCATTACCTCAAATGAACAAACTTTCAATCCACCCAGTGTTCTCGGTTGAACTGGGTTTTCTTTGTGTCTAAATTTTCGATGAGCTCACAGTGGCTGGCCACTCTTCAAACGATGACAGCAAACCACTGTCGCCACAGCAAATAGTCCCTCATCTCGTTACATAACATTAAATAACAATATTTATCAAATTCATACTTTAAAGTAGAAAACAGGATGCTTAAAAGTGTAATAAAAGACCATTCAAATGCACATATTTGTAATATTTGTCCAGCCATACATTCCTTTTTTATATTCTTTTGTAGAAAATTTGGGTGTTTAACCCTCTTCCAAAACTCCTTTAAAAGAACAGAATAGGGGATGAAATAATCCCTCTTAGATGAAACTGCTCATTGATCCATCCACAATAAGACTGCTTTAACTGAAGGGGTTATAAGATAAAAAGTATGAATACTGAGGCCCTAAAGGAAAGAATAAATATTATAATACTATCAAAAATGTATTTTTTTAAAGTAGTCAAAATAATCCTGTTCTGAATTAATCCACAGACAGACTCAAATGTTATTTCTGTCAAACTAATCAGTCTTTACAACACTTCATAGCCAGAAATAGTCGCTCCACCCACCAGGATTTAGCTCAAATCTTCTCAAACAGACCCAAAATCACTGTGAGCAGCCTGCAGTGCTGGTAAACGTGTTGTTCTCCCTAATCCTTGTTTTCTGCACTCGTCTCTGCATGTGATGTATGGATTATTTAATGTTTGTTTGGGTACGTTTCTAAACTTGTATTCAGGGTCCGGCAGCCAAAAACAGGCAGTCCTCCCACTGCGGCTGCACCTGCAGGTCAGAGCCCGTCTCCCCCGCCGGCTCCTCTCCTCTCAGTGAGTTACATAACAGACTCCTCCACTGGACCGCAGAGAGCGGAGCAGTCAAAATTCATGAGACTCAGAGCTTTTCCCAGGGTAAATAAGCTAATAAAAAAGACATTAAACCTAAACCACAACTTACATCCTCTCACAGGCCGGGAAAGCAATAACAAATGTTCTCAGTTATGTAGAGGAAACACTGGTAAACAAATCCTTTTATTGCTACATAGTCAGCATTTTCTCTGTGGTTTTAAAGTGAAATTGAATTCAATTTAATATGAAATGTTATGTAACAACAGCCTTTACCTACTCACAGCCTTTCTTGCAAACAGTCTATAAAGGACCATATGAACATACAGCTAAACTAAGATGCTGCAGGTGAACTCATCTCTCTGCAGCGGGTGTTTTTGAGCAACAAAAAAGAACAATTTTACTGGTACTAGCCTCCTAAATACAAATATTTTCTGGCTTTTTGTTCTAATTTGTTTTTTTTACTAAGGTGCACAATCCATATTAGCTTAAAAAGTTAAATATTATATCAACAGATATAAAAATTTCTTCCGATTAAGTCAGAAGCAGGAAAAAGGAGGAGCTGGGGTGGAGGAGGGTTGCAAAAAGCAGCTTTCAGAGAGAACAGCAAAGGCTAAAGCAGGAAGTAATCATATGTGTTTCAAAAGTAGAGCAGGTAGAAGGCTTAAAACTTCTGTTTCTTGCAGATGCCCCCTCTTTCAGGCCAGTACTGAGAGACACCTTCTCTGTCTGGAGCGAAGTGGCATAATTCGCTGTTACAACAAAATTTTTGTTTTAATTAATAAAAAAACAAAGAACTTTATTCTGTCAGTTTCGTTCATGAAATAGCTACATTGCAAACATTACAGACTAAACAATATTTCATAAAAAATAGAGAAAGGTCAGTTGTCTAATCAAGGCAGGGCCACCCCTGGCCAAAGTGAGGCCCTAAGCAGATCCTGATATGACTGAATAATAACTGAGGCCCTCATGGTGATGAGGCCCTACGCGCTGTGCATAGCTGGTGTATAGGCAGGGGTGGGCCTGAATCCAGGATTAAATTACAGACCTATTTTAGAAGAAGCTCTGCAAACAATGGCTAGCTTAGATTTGTTTGTATAGCTTCATTTGTGTTGCTTGGTTAGCTTAGCTTCATTAGCATAGCTTTGCAAGTGACGTAGCTAGCAACACCACATAAGCAAATGTAACTATGTTAGTTTAAACTTGGGCAAACAAAGCTAAAACTAATGTAGCTAAAGCTAACCTAGCCAAATCTAAAATAGCTAAAGCTAACATTGCTACATTAGCTACATAAGTAACATAGCTACGTGCCAACTTATAACCAACAGATATTCTAGCTTTAGCAAACAGCAGAAGTTAATGTATCAGCTTCAGCTTTTGCTACGTTGGCTATGTAGCCACATGACCTGTCTCGCATACATAGCTAATGTAGCTTTAGCTACATTAGCTGCATTAGTGTTTTCACAGAGGAAAAACTTTTTTCCTGTAAGCAGACTGTTTAGTTGGCTTTTTAAACATTTTGTAATCAGGTTTTTATTGGTCAGGTTTTAGACGTTAACTTTTGCGTCTCATAGAGGTGGTCTGAAAGAGGGGGGTCTGAGAGCTGCTGTCTGCAGCCAGACTGTCTTGACCTGTCTTTGCTCTTTACTCTGTGTTTTCACCCCCACCCCTTTGGATATCCACAGCACCACCAGGGGCTTCAGCCTCATTTTTTTCAATCATCAATCAAATTTATTTATAAAACACATTTAAAAACAGCAACAGCTGGCCAAAGTGCAGTACAAGACAAGGAGTCACACAGAAAAGCCAAGATGCACACCTGTTAAACTATGTCATCAAGACACTGTGTGAGTGCGTTTAAGTCTGACTGGTTGTTTGGTTTTATGGGGAGATAAAGCTGTATATCATCAGCCTAACAGTGGTATGAAATATTGTGCTTTTCTATAACTTTACCTAATGGGAGCATGTAAATAGGTCCAAACATGCCTGAAAGTTCTGCACAGTACGGTATATTCAAATATGTATTTTGATGAAAAACAACAAAAACACAAACAAAACCAAAAAAAAAACTACCAGATGTGCCATTTTTATTGAAAAGGCTCCTTAATTTATGACATGTAAACATCAAGATGAACATCTTTGGCAGATGTTTTTTGGGAGAGGACAGGTGCGGGTCCTGGCCTGACCCTGGGTACAGGCAAGAGAATCTAATCTTTAGGAAAAGGGCAACTCAGACAGGCTGTCCAAATATATAAAAATTGTGAAATTTTCCTTGAAACTAATGAAACGGGTTGCAAACAACCTTTTGGCTCTGTAGTTTATTGCTCCTCCCCTTCTCCTCAAATACAGAAACAATTGCTTTAAATGCTTTTTAGAGCTGAAGGGAAACAGACAAATTAATGTGACATTTGCAAACTGGTCACCCGGCGCAGCAACAACCACTCACTTCCAGCGAGTGCATGCTGATGTCTGGCTCACTGGGTCTCACTTGGCATTTCGACTGTGTGGGTTTCTCACAAATGACTCCTTCGCAGGCTGTGTGGGTGTGTGAAGAACGTAGCTGTTAACGTCCCACTTATGGTGACTCCAATATAAAATACAGAGATTTTCCTGAGATTCCAGCAATTTAAGTTTCTATTGGTTATTTTTTTAAGTAATCGGCTCGCTATTTATGTCATTTACAAGAAGAGTGCCAAAGAATATTCCTCTCAGTGAGGTACCACAGTCATGGTTTTGGTTTCAGTTTTAGATTCCTGACACTTAGTCTAATAAAAGCTCAGATGATTTAGAGGATTTTCCCAAAACATCACCCACTGAAAAAGTGAAAGGGAAAGTAAAGACTGTTTAAAAGAAGATGACCAATCTGAAGGAAAGATATCCTTTTATACTTCCTGTAAGTCTGTAAGATGAGGAATCTGTGTGTGATAGGAGGATCTGCCTTCACATAAACACTCAGATATTATGTAAATGTTCTTGCAGACATGCTCAGTGATTCGTCATCACCTCAGGCCTGCACCTGCTCCCTGACTCTCATCTTCAAACTCTTCATGGGCTCATTAATATTAATCGCACGGCTCCAGAATGACGTAAAGCATCCTCTGATAAACCCCCGTCAGCTCCCTAATGTCCAGCCGCGATGATGTCATCTAATGCCCAGCAGACTATACCGCACAGATTAAAACCCTCGGCATGGTGACGCAGCACTTACTGTTTAATCTGGAGCTCGGAAACAAATAACTTGAGAGTAAGGCACTGCATCATTTCTGCTGCTGATGGCTAGAGATGTGAAATACATCAGTGAATGCTAAAGAAGTTGTACAGTCACTCTGCACTGTTATGTAAAGGACAAGAGCGCCTGCAGCACATCAGTGAGAACAGGAAAGTGAGGACAAGGCACGGTGTAAAAGTCTCTCTCTGCAGTATTCACTTGTGTTTATATAGTTATCATCATTAAGAGCTGAAACAACAAGGCAATAAATCTGCAATTTTTTTGCTTGTTAACATATTTAGTAATCTTTAAAACTTTGATATTTCAAAGGGAAAGCACAGCACACAATACAAATAACACTTTCATGCAGGCCTTATTTACTGTGCTCCTTTTTGTTTAAAAAGACCAGGTTTTTACTGTACATTTAGAAAAGTGTCAAAATAATCAAGCTGTTGCTTATGTATAGAAGAGTCATACCGTTATTGTAAACACAGCTTTGCAATAAAAATGCAATTATAATCATATCTATGCTGCATTAATGACTGGACTTTGACCAGTTAAGCCTGGAAACTCTCCATAAGTATATGCACCCTGGCTAATCTTATGAATACAATACCTCAAGAACTTTTTGAGGAACTTTCCTCAAAATGATCCACTTTGATTCAAAGAAATCAGACAAAACTTTGGAGGTCATAGGTCAAAGTCAAGATCATTGGGCCTCAAGTCCAGCCTTTGCTTGAGAACACAATATTTCAAGAGTGTTTCGAAGGCTTTTATTCAAACTTTGCAAAAATGTCCACTCTGAAATAGGGATAAGACCTTGGTTGTCTTTGTTCATAAGTCATTGGGTCAAGTATTTCCACTATCCAGCATTAACCAGTCTTTGGCTGGTTCCATGGGCAGATGTTCGGCAGAGCAGCCAAGATGTTGGGCTGAAATATGCCATTTACCAAATAGGTAAATAGTAAACAAAAATAATAAACAACTTGTATTTCTTGCTAACAAAATAAATTATTTTTATACCGTTGTATAAAAAGTAGAAAATAACTTTGCTGCTCACATTGCACAGTCAGCTCTGTTTTTGAGTTTTAGTGGCCTGGATAGGAATGAGCACATGACTAGTGCTTCTTCTACTGGGTTAGGCTACATGCCTTGCAACACCTGGCTACTTATCGCGTGACCACACAGCCAGTAGTTTGTTTTTAAGGGCGTGGTACATTACAAGGGAAAAAATTGAAATAATTGACACAGCAGGTTTATGTTGATTAGAGGCTCTAAATGTCAGTTTAAATTATTTTTTGATTAATTGCCCCGCCCTACCACTTATCCTGTTTTGGGTCATGGGAAGGGCTGGAGCCTATCCCAGCTGTCATTGGGCGAGAGGCAGGGTACACCATGGACTGATTGCCAGTCAATTGCAGGGCTGAAATTTAGAGACAAACAACCAGGCACACTCACATTCACACCTACAGCCAATTTAGAGTCCCCAGTTAACCAAACGAGCATGTTGTTTTGGTGGTGGGAGGAAGCCGGAGTACCCAGAGAGAACCCACACATGCACAAGGGAGAACATGCAAACTCCACACAGAAAGGCCCTGACCTGCCTTGCTGTGAGGCAACAGTACTAACCCCTGTACCGCCGTGCAGCCCACCATCTCAAAATTTAAATCCCTGTCATAAGTAGCAAGGATGGGTTAGATATGGCAAGAGTTAGATAAAAAAGGAAAAAAAAAAAACAAAAAGTGGCAGAAATAGGTTAAAAAGTGGCAAAAATGAGTGGAGTATTTAGTGAAATGGGAAAAAGTGGTTAAACTGGCTCAAATGGGTTAACTGAGGTAGAAAAATAAGAAGAAACTGGCAGAAATTGGCATAACAAATGGTCAGATGTGGTCAAAATGGGCACAATTGGTGCAAAAAGTGGTAAAAAAAGAGGTTAATAGGGACAATAGTGGGCCAACAGAGGCAACAACAGGTGGGAGGTGCCAAGAATTGGTTTAGAAGTAGCAAAAACAGGCAGAAAAAAGTTATGAAAAGGGACTAAAATGGACAATAACAGGTTAAAATTGGCAAAATCAGCCCTATTCTTGACTGGTAAATGTCTATCTCTTTGAGGCATGTACAGTAACAGCCAGGTGGTAGGTCTAGTTTCATTTAGATGACAAAGTTGTGTTGATTTAAGTCTGGAGAATGCTCTGAGTTTGAAAATAAGTTGATCTGCAGATGACACTTATATTTTCAACTGGTCATGTGCCTCTGCCACTTGTAGAAACCCTAGGTCAATGTTTCAAGTTAACAGCCGGCTTCATATGACCACTCAGCAGGATCTCCTTTGTTAACCAATAGAAACTCAGTATGTTCAAGTCACTCTGCAGCACAGGCCTCATGTTTGAAGAGCAATCAAACCTGTTAGAGATGCTTTTAAACCACAACATGCTTCTGATTTGGGAGATTTACTTTAGGAGAAGTAACACTCTGTGCCTCGCTTTCACAGCGAAGAGCAGAAGGCCTCCAAAGTAGAGCAAACATTAATGAGGATAATAAACCACATTTTCCTGCATAAACATTTCTAAACTATACACAGAAGAGAAGAATCACAGAGAGAAGAGGCTGAACAGCTTCTGTCAAACAGAAAGGACCTATGATTCATCCGTATTACATGAAGTCCACACCCATGTACATAAATATAAACACCTCAACTCTCACTGTTACATTCCTGCTGCATACCAGAATACACACCTACACACACACAGACACACAAACCTACAGACACAAACCACGGTGTTACTGTTACAGGGATGACACTGTAACTCATTCTTCCAGCACTAATCTTTATAAATGTACTTTTTTTGTATAACTGTTTTATATGGTGTGCAGTTTCCAATGATCTTTGTTTAATCAGCCTAAAATCAAACTCAGATTCTTTCGTTTCAAGTTGGTATAAAGCAGAAAACACATGACACACTTCTGAGTCAGTGGATCAAATTGATTTTTATGCATTTAAAGACTAGAAAGTGTACATTTTTACAATTTCTTATTCATTAAAGTATTTCTACATGACCTTCTTTACCATTCTGTTTAAAGATACAATATGCAGAATTTTTCCAATGAAATATCTTTCTTATTTTTAAAAGTGACTTGATATGTGATATCAAGGATATAGTTCAGGCAGGTCATGGAGTCAAGCGCTGCCATTTAAAAGTTTTCGAAGAAAGAAATTCTCCATTTCTACAATTGTAACATTATATCATAGTGGCTGCCATAGATTGACCCCTCACACTTGGCATTTCCAGCAAGTTCCTTCTTAATACTGCTCCGTTCAATAAAACAGGCGTAAACAGAAAACTAAGGTTTTGTTTTAATTTATATTTCTTGTAATAAGGGAGAAATGCAATGGAAAAAGGCACTTCCATGTTCATGCTGGAGGAGACACCAGAGCGCATGCACATCGTTGGATCCCAGAGCACAAGAGCATTCTGTGGCCGTCTCCAGCATGAATATGGAAGTGCCTTTTTCAGAGCATTTCTTTTGTTTGAAATATTTTTATTAAAGAAAATCGAATCTTCATATAGCATCCACAAAAGCATTTTGCTTTTTCCTTTACATACAAAAAAAAATTATCCAGGCCTGGCATAATTAATGAAATGAATAAGTCCTTTCATCCTTAGTAGTAGGCAAAAAACAAAAAACAAAAAACAAAAACAAAATCATATATATATATACACATACATACATACATACACATATATATACACATATGCATACATACATACATACATATACACATACATACCCACATACATATACATAAAGTCTTCTTATCTAGGTACAAAGTGAACAACAGAACAATAACAAACTGTTCTCATCCCAACCCCAACCTCAACCCACCCCTGGAGTGTCACCTGAACCTATATCTGCAAAGCCAAGTGGATTATTCAACTCTGCAAAAAGGAGACCAATGGGTGCCAAATCTTCTCAAATTTATCCAATTTGTCTTTGAGAATGAATCTAATTCTTTCTAAATGAAGTGTGTCCGTCAATACAGTCAACCACAATTTGATAGTAGGCACTTCAGATCATTTCTCCCTCATTATGAGAACTTGATGAATGAAAACATAATTTTTCTGTTTAGTAAATACGCCTTATGAGATTGCGTAAACAGCGGAGCTTGGCAGCGCTGCTCTGTACTCGTCATATTGTGTTATTATTTTGATTGAGAGCCCCCTTGTGACAGAATTTTGCATACTGCACATTAAATGTAACTATTCTACCATTTTAACAAAATCATTATTTTATGCCAGACTCTTAGACTTGAACTGTGGGAAAGATCAGTTAAAAAGAAAATAGTTGGTGTTGGAAATATCTGGGGCATGTAAATCAGTGATATCTTGGATTTACTGAAGTTTTTTTCTCACCGGAAAAAGAAACAACTTTTACCACCATTGACCGCTATGTCTCTCAGCTTGGTGGTCCAACTAAAGATAAATCCTACTGACTTTAGAAACCCTTTAACTTTAGCAGTAACAGCGTCAAGCATGACTGTTGACTCTAATTCACATATATAATTCATATAAATGTATTCTGAGGCTTCTATGAATTGCACTAAACTTAAGCTGCCGCTTTAAGTAGAGGAAGTTAAATAATCCTTCATTTTCACTGACTGATTACTGCCGTTAACAGACATACCAGTATTTTTCCTTGAACACACTCCCATTCACATCATTCCCAGTATCAGACCACATCCCTGTAATCCCCCCCAGTTTAGCTCAGTTAGGTAAGACTACGTGAGGGGTTGTGTAACTTAACACAAAGCAATCGTAATAGACATTCAGACTCATTCAGCTCACTGGTCTGCACACATCCATGTGTTATAGATGCATGATTGCACACACACACACACAAACACACCCGCTCTCACGCACTCACACAATAAGCTGACATCAAAGAATCGGCAGATAATGACATTTTTAGTGGAAAGATTATAAGTCAGGGTAACAGGAAGTGCTGACATTAATTATGTGACCTTTAAATGTGATGTAATATGTCTCATTACTTGTTTTTTTTTCTGCAGAGGGCGTTTGATAATTACACACAAGTGAGCGGGGATGAGCAGGCTATTTTTACATGTTATATTTTCCATCCTGCTCTGTCCTTGGGGGTGGACCGGCCACATGTCCTACTCGTCCCAGCAAAAGTGGCGGTGTCCTCATTCCTGACAGAGAGGAATCTGTCACATTTTTAAAGAGCAGTGGGACAGACAGTCTAAACTTTCCTTCCTCCGGTCCCTCGGAAAATTTAGTTTCACTTCATGAAGAGTCCAAAGTGGGTCAGATTCTCTACTTTTACTCTGTCCTCAGACTAAGGTTGTCACAATCCAGAATTTCAAACTTAGATATGATCCTAGTGAACAGAAATGTGACATGTTTCAATGACAGAAAGGTCTGGGGTAGCCAATTCTGTGTAATTTCTGGCTTTAAAATACCAGAAAGTGCAAGCAAACATTGGGAACATGTCTGTACAACATGTTTCCAATGTATCTGATTAATTTAGACGGTCGTCTCTCTTTTCTCACAGTTTTTGGTCAAAAATATGACAGAAGTTTTGAAGCTTTGGTACTTCCAAAACAATTGTTCATTAAATTCATAGAGATCACATCATTTAAGAACACAAAACGACCTCTGGCAACTCAGAAGTGGGCACAGTTTATCAAAAATTCAACTCTGTCAACTGCTAATCCCTGAGTAAAGATATTCATACAGTATTCAGTTTAAATGTAATAGATGTTAGCTATTTACATGGATTCTAATGGGCCACCAACTGTCTCAGACTGGCTTATCAAACTTCTTACCTTTGGCTTATTTGACATATGGGTCCAAATGGACTCTGCACTGTTTTAAGATGTGATGCAAAATTATAAGGGGAAATATGTAAAAAATAAAAAAAATCAACAGAAATTAACATTAACATTACTGTAAACAGTCCATCCCAAGCTGTTATTGTGTTTTCTTTATTATCCTCATTAATGAGTGATTTTCAGTGGCATTTATCTTACCAGTAGAAGCTTTACTGTACTCTCCTTAACTGAGGCCCCGTCCACACAGAGATGAAAACGTTATATTGGCGTTTCGTTTTGAAAAAGTTTTCCGTAAAGACGGGATAGTTTCAGGAAATATCCGCGTAAGCACAGAACCACTGAAAACTACTGAAAACGCTGTAGTGTGTATGCCCAGCCTGTACGTGGCACTGTATTGCTGCCACGGAAAATACACCAAAAGAGAGAAGAAAATAGCCGAAAAACTGACACAAACTTTCTTCTAGTTGCCCTTCCGGTTGTTCTCCGTGTTGGATTTAAGAACATATGGTGTATGCGTTTTGCAGTGATGGTATAAAGGAGCATCACATTTTGCTGTAAAAGCCATAGCAAGCTCAGTAGCTTCTGCATCACAAACACAACCCTGTAATCAGTCATTGTTGTTTTGGTCATACCAGCGCAGGCATCTTAAGAGAGCTACGCTGTGTGTGACGTAATCGTTTCAAGAAAGATGCAGCTGGCTGTCCACACAGAGATGAAACGGTAGTCGTTTACATGTTTGTGCACCCTGGGACCCATTTTCAAAAGTTATCATTTACAGTCACCCAAAACGCTGTTTCCATGTGGATGAAATGCCGATACGCCAAAAAAGACTTTTGTGTTTACCCCTGAACTCGTCTCCGTGTGGACGGGGCCTTAGTCTAGTGAGGCCTGCAGGTCTTCAGATGTTGTTCTGAGTTCTTTTGTGACTTCCTAAATGAGTCACCGATGCACTCTTGGAGTCATTTGGTAGGTGGGCCACTCCTGGAAAGGTTCACCACAGTTCAAAGTTTCCTCCATTTGGGGATAATGGCTCTCACCATGGTTTACTGGAGTCCCAATGTAATTAATCGCAGTTAATTCAAGATTTAACAAGAGGGGCAATGTGATCTTTATTTAAAATCTGTATTTACTTTGTCAAAAATTAAAATTTGTTTGGTGAGACATTTGAGCATGAAAAACATGCAACAAAAATAAGAAATCTGGAATGTGGCAAATACTTTTTCCATCAATGTATGTCCCTACCTGTCAATATTCTCTAGAGACTCATATATGTGATGATAGGGAGCTTTTAGATTCAGGTGTTTATGCTCCAATGATGAAAGGTTGTGAACAAGCTGTGAAGTGTCACAAATGCACTTATCTTGTCTGATACCTCTAAGAGCCGATCTCTAAGTGTCTGTTTATGTGTAGCAGTGTTGACATGAGGAGAAAACATAAAGCGTCTCATGACTGCTGGTAAATAAACCGTCTTGTCCACCCCCGTGTAATCGCCAGCATGTGTATGTCACATGTATGCCAAGTATTTACCCAGCATCCATCTGTACCACTGGTATAGATGAATACGAGCCAGAAAACAAAGCCTGACATGTCTGCTGCTCTTCATACCAAGGTTTTAATAAAGACTGTTGTGTTTGTTTTAGATTATTTGACCTAATTCTGGTTTCTTGGCCTACTTTTGGGGTCTTTGGAGCACAAACAGCAGCTTATTTCAATGTTCTTCACTTTGTACTGCTGCTGTTTGTTTTTAGATTGTAAAATGCAAGACTTTCACGTTCTCAGGGAGTTTAATTGTGTGAAATTAATTTTTTTTAAAGCAGCTAGTTATTTTTGGTTATAGGACTGCTCAGATAAAACTTGACTCACTCTGTCACGACTTCATGACTGCTTATGGAGGAACTTAAAGAGGGTGACATGGACAAAAGAAGAAGACTAATAATGTCAGGATAAGGGACCGCCAGGTAGTGGTAAAAAGAAGCAACAAGATGAAGGACACCAAACTATTCAAAGATATTAATCCTACACTTTCCCTTTAGGGTTTCATATATTTATACAGTATTTTTTAGTTAACCAGATACTGTGATGAACATGATTAATTACAAAATACAGCCGAGGATGATGGGAATTTTCAACAAATAAAACCAAATCTGATGAACTTGCAGTTTAGCCTCATTGAAACCTGAAAACCTGCACAATTTTTGTCAGTTGTTGCTTCCCCTAAAAGTCCAAATATAGAGACATGGTGGAGGGAGATGAGATGTCAGAGGAGCAAAAAGGAAAACCATGAATGTATGCATAAAAATTTTACTGCATCTTTAAGCTCCATATTTAGCCGGTTAGATATTTGAACACTTAGAAGGTAAACTTTGCTGCCAGAGGCCTCTCAATCAAAACAATAACAAAAGATAAGCTCCACCTAATAATTTCACAAACCTTGTAAAGCTGATGGCTGGCCAGACTCCATGTCTGTCATCAGGTGGATCTCAGGTATAAACTCACCTTTTTAAATCGGCTTTCAATGAGTGATTTCGATGTTGCTTGTTTGTTTGGCTGTTATGTTGTCTTTTTTTGGTGTGTAATGTCTTTTTAACTATTGCATTGTCTTTGAGTTTTTTAAAAGTGCTTTATAAATAAGATGTATTATTAATAATGATAAAAAATAAAAAACTATTGCTTAGTTATTGAAAAAAACGTATTCAAACTTGCACAGCTGCTGATTTGTTGGAAGCATATTTACTGTAACAAACTGACATCAACACTTCTTCTTCAGTGATACTGCCTTTTTATTCTAAAGCTATATTTGTCTGCTCTACAGTAGCTTGCATGACTTTACAGTAGATGTTTGATTTGTCATAGTTTGTTCCCTTATAACATGAACACTGACTCTTTTCTATTTCTGTGTCACGCTAAGTCATGACGGTGTGGCGAGGAAAATTCAGAGTTGATGACACTGAAGCATAAAAATAGATTTTAACTGTCATTTTTGTATTTATTACATTATTTTGTGATCTACTCACTCAAATGTATAAAACTGTAAACTTAAAAAGGACTTTTTGAGTCTGTTAAGATTACAAAAGAGGAAAAAACGTCCACGTAACAGTTCGGTTAATTTCTTTTTTAGTGTGACTCAACCTTTCATATTTAGACTCACACGGGTCTTAAGGTGACCAAAGTAGCGTGGCCTGTTTCTATTTCTGTGCCAGCAGGTGATAAGCCTTTCTATGTCTGGAGAGCATCCCTTTAAATCCAGCCTCGCCTACTGGGTGACCCGCATACATACAGATTTATCTCAGTTTCTACTGAGCTGGAACAAATTCTGATTCATACATCTCTCATACAGATAGTTACCTCTGTATTTTAGACTGCCAAAGGAGCTCAAATACTTTACATTTACAGTAAAAGACCAAAGACAGTGAACACACTAACGCCCACACAGATCGGACGCGCTGCTAATCAGGTTAAAGATAGCAGCAGGTGAGCCGCTGCTGTTCTCAGACTGACCTACTGTACAGACAGAGTGATCTCAATCCCTCACCTCCTCTCAGCTCCTTGCTGCTGATCACTGATTACACTTCCTTTTGGTCCACAGAGGTTGACTTGGCGCTCCTGAATCGGCTGAATAAGGCTGAAGCAGGAAACTGGTGGGCAAACACAGAAGCAGTTCTGTGAAGGAGAGCAAGATGGGATAAACACTTTAGCAACTTAGATAAACTAAGTTTGAGTTGTGTTTAAGACAAGAGTTTCTGGATTGACAGCATGAATCACCTTATGATTATACTGACATTTTCAACTGTTTAATCAAAACATGCCGATGTGCTTTAATCTCTTACTTTTTCTTTAAAATGGCATTTGTTTGCAAATGCAAAGACAAATTTCTGCCTTTTGCATGCAAATATTTTCTTTTCTATTCTAGCTAATTTCATGGGTTTTCCTGACAAATCAGGGTCTGATGTTTGCATGCTAAGCTGTTCAGTGGTGCAGTGGCTAGCACTGTTGCCTCACAGCTAGAAGATTCTTGGTTTGAATCCCTTTCAGATAGGGCCTGTTTGTGAGGAGTTTGCATGTTCCAGTCCGATACAATCCAAATCTATTTATAAAGCACCATTAAAAATTACAAAAAGTTGACCTAAATGCTGTAAAATGAAAAATAAATATGATAAAACACAATAACAATCAAAGCCAGTTTAAAAAGCAACAGGCCAGGCGTGCCGGTAGTCGAGTGGTTAAGGCGCATGCCATATACACAGGCAACCCAGGTTTGAATCCGGCCCGTGGCACTATTTCCTGCATGTCTCTCCCCGCTCTCTCCCCTGTTTCCAACTCTATCCACTGTCCTATCAAATAAAGGCCAAAAATAAATCTTTAAAAAAAAAAAAAGCAACAGGCCATAAAAAGTCCAAATGTTAACCAATACAAAAGGAGAGGATAAAAAGGGCGTATCTCCAGCATTTCAAAAGCCAGGAAATAAAAGTGTGTTTGATTTTAAACAGGTAGTTAGGGACAGCTGAACATGTACATGAGCTTCAACTTTGACCTCAGGACAGTCAGAAGCAGAAGGATCTGAGAGTCCATGATAAAATATGGGGTCATAAAAGGTCAGAAACATAAGAAGGAGCCGTGACAAAATTTTAAATTAATACTGAAATGCACAGGAATCTTGCACAGGAGGCAGAAGCGGGGTAAATGTGCTTATACACTTTATGGTCAAAAGTATTTGGCCAGCCATTTTACAACAGGGACTGTAATGGCATATTCAAACACATATACTTTAATGTGGAGTTAGCCACACTTTTGCAGCTATAAAAGCATCTATTTTTCTTGGAAGAGGAGAGTGTTTCTGTGGGGAATTTGTGCCCATTCATTCTGTAGAGCATTTATGAGGTCAGGCACTGATGTTGGACGAGGTCCGGCTCATAATCTCTGTTCAAATTCATCCCAATGGTGCTTCATGGGGTTGAGGTTAAGCCTCCTATGCAGGCCAGTCGCTCTCTTCCACATCAAACTCGTCAAACCTGGTCTTCATAGTCCGTTCTTTGTGCAATAAGGCACAGCCATGTTGGAATAGAAAAGGGCCTTCCCCAAACTGTTGCCACAAAGTTGGAAGCATAGCATTGTCCAAACTGTCTATGCTGAAGCGTCAAGATTTGCCTTCACTGGAGATAAGGGGCCTAGACCAAACCACGAAAAACAGCCCCATACTATTATCCTTCCTCCACCTTACTTCACAGTTGGAACAATGCAGTCAGGCAGGTGTCGTTCTCCTGGTATCCAACAAACCAGTTCTCTGAAGCTCCTGCTGCTCAGTTTTTGTGCTTACAGTAATGCCAGTGGAAGCTGTGAATTCTGCAGCTGATGAATCAGTAGAGCGTTCGTGATGTTGACCCCACTCGAGGTCTTCCTCGTCATGGCTGAGTTGCTGTTGTTCCTAAATGCTTCCGCTTTCCACAGTTGACTGTGGTATACTATGATACATCACAGTACCAAGTTTGAAGTCGCTGAGCTCTTCAGAATGACACATTTTGTCTCAGAAATGTTTGCAAATGGAGACTGCATGGCTAGGTGCTTGATTTTATACACCTGTGGCAACATGTCTGATTGAAACACCTGAATAAGATACTCAACAGGAGTGGCCAAATACTTTTGTCCATACACTGTAACTTAATTCAAAGGAGACTCTTGGCTGTGTTTTTTTTAGGGTTTAGGGGATGGGATAAAAAAATATTTCACAATCTCACCTCTCAGGAAGCCTCATATCACTTATTGCCGTTACCCAGTGCATGGCATGGCAATATTTCTAAGTTATAGCCTAACTGTAAATATTTTAATAACCACAGGTCTATGAGCCGCACATCTGTGTAGATCAATTACAGCAATGCTGATATGGCTTAAAGCAAGCATGTTAGAGCAGTATGTCAGGAGGTCCAGAGGTGTGCTCCATTTACCTGAGAAGTCAGATATCAGAGCTGGGAATGACATCACACCTGAGCTGACCATGTTCCAGTTACTGCAGCCTGGTGAACTGAAGACCTGCCTCAGCTCCACCCCTGTGTCTGTTACCTGGGCGATGAGAAGGGAGTTGGAGACATTGTTTTTGATCTAGTGACCACTGCAGATTGGCTTTAAAATCCTCATTATGTAACCAAATGACTGTCTCATGGACTTGATCCAATATTTTCTACTGTCTATACTAAAAACCAGCTAGTCTGGTTTAACTGAAAATATCTGTTCTAAAAGCTAATGATAATATGGCAAGTTCAAGTCACTTTAATCACCTTTTTTAACCTTGTTTCCAGTCGTAAGTCTGAGCTAAGCTAGCTGTCTTTGCTATAGCTTCACATTCACTAAACAGGCCTGAGGACGGCTTGAATCTCCTCATCTAACACTCAGCAACAGAGTGCCCTGGCTCCATGAAAAGGTTTCCTCTTTTATAGTTATATAACCATGTAAACTTCATGTAAATATTTTGGTTACTGCTTTAAACAAGTTATTCAATGCGTCCCCTTGGGGAAATGGTGATGAGAATGTTTCCTGATTTTTCACAGCATTTAGACTGAAAGATTCAACAGTGACTTAAAAAAATCAGTGAGTTGAATAGGAAATGAAAATAGCATATTCCTGGCACTCTTATGGGGAAGACAGAAAACATCCTGGACTTATCGTTAGTCGATCACAGGGCTGACAGAGACAAACAGGCTGTTACACTTATATCTACGAACAATTTAGAGTCACTGATAAGCCTGATGGGCATGTGTTTGGACTGTGGGAGGAAACCAAAGAATGCTGAGAAAACCCATGCACACTGAGGTCTCTGTTTTGAAACGTGTGGCATCTCTTTCCATTTTTACACTGATGACACACAGCTTGACTTGCCCTGAAAATCAAAGCTTCTAACCCTCTGTGATTACTTTTCAACAATCTCAAAGACATCAGCTTCAGGGTTGCCAGGTCTCGGTAACAAATCTAGCCTAATGGCCGATAAAAAATAGCCCAAAAACAAGCCCAATGCTGAAATTCAACATAAGCCAGTAACACCACATATATTGCTTGTGTGCATGTGCAGGTGTGCTGCTCCTGTGTGTGGCGGTGTGTATGTCTAAGTGCCAGTGTGGTACAGAGGATCTATGGTTGTGTGCTATGTTCTAGGTTTCCTGCCTCTCTGCTTAGTTGTATTTGAGGGTAAATAGAGTAGTTGATTCTGCTTTGGATATGAAATACACAAACACAAGACATTAAAAATGGGCCCACTCAACCAAAAAACAGCACCCGCAGCCCTGTTTCACCCAAAAAACTGCAACTGCATCACAGAAAATACAATCTACCTGTAGCAGCACGAAAAAAGTAGCCCATTTCCGTGTGAAAACTGTGGACCTGGCAACCCTGAGCAGCTTGGATGGCTTTGAATTTTCTCAAGCTTAACAAGACCAAGACTGAGGATGCACCAACCCGAATATAGACCTGTTCCCTCTTTAACCTTTTGCAGAAAGTCTGGGGTGGTAATATACAAATATTTTAGAATGATAAATAATGTGATAAATTCAATGGTTGTAGAAAGCTTCTTCCATCTCTGGCTCTTACAAAGGGGTCAGTCCTTTTTTATCTTTGGCTTTGTTGATATGTTTATTGGACAATGCTATGTTTCCAACTTTGTGGCAACAGTTTCTGTTCCAACATGACTGTGCCTCAGAGCACAAACAAAGGACTATGAAGACATGGTTTGATGATTTCAATGTGGAGGAACTCGACTGGCCTGCAAAGAGTCCTGACCTCAACCTCATTGAGCACTTTTTGGATGAACTGGAACAGAGATCATGAGGCGGGCCTTCTCGTCCAACATCAGCACCTGACCTCATAAATGCTCTACAGAATGAATGGGCACAAATTCCCACAGAAAGTCCAAAATCTTCACTCTTTCAGGAAGAGTGGAAGCACTTATTTCTGCAAAAGTGGGAGCAACTCCATATTAAAGTACACTTATTTGAATACAATGTCATTAAACTTTCTGTCAAACTTGTGAACTTCTTGTCCATTTGACTCAAATCTGACCTATAGTTTTAAAAAGTACCTCGGTGTGAACTGGGGCAAAGTTAAAGGTTTGTAAAAAAACAAGAAAATTGGATTTTAGAGTTTTTGTCTGAGGGGAAAACTTCAGGAAACAAACAAAACAGCAAACTATTGTTTCTGTCGAATCTGTGTCAACTCTGACAATGAAGCTAAAGGTTTCAGTGACAAACAGTCACTCCTCTGAGTCAGTATATCACCATATCTGCATCACACTCCTCTGCTCACACTCAGCCCTGATTTAAATTACATGCAAATCTGTCCAGTCAAAATGGTTTTTCACATTTTATTCCTGCACCAGCCTCATCACAAAACCCCTCAGGCTGTGTTTCTGATAAATTTTTAAAAAACACCCCTGGCGTCTTTGCTCAAGTTACTTGATATCAATGTGTATTTATTTTCACTTTCCCTGTGAACTGTGTCGTGCAGTGTTTCTTCAAGGTGATGAGCAGGCTGAAAAAATATGTTTGTTGGCCAAGTTGCGGCATTTCAACACAGGACTGCAGATATAAAATGACTCAGTGGAAGATTTCATGAGGAAGAAGCCCACTTCTCTATTTCACAGCTCATCTCAATGAGTTCATTTATAAACTCTCCTTGACCTATGCAGCTTTATGAAATTTAAATAATGCTTATTAGTCAGCGGTGGGAGCCGTTTGTGTCCGCTGTGAAGTTTGAGTTCAGCAGCGGGGCACCAATCTGCGTCAGAGGCTTTGAGTTCAGTATCAATAAAGACAGAATGAACAGGCAGTATAAAGGTTCACATCATAAATATTCCTGAAGGCTCTTCTGTGATTCGTAGATCTCTTATCAGGGATTTTCACACAAATGTCATCACTATCCCAGAGAATATGGATGGAACGTTAAGGGTTATCAATGGTGCTTACCTATAAATACAGCTTAAATTTGTAGTTCACACAGATAGGTGATCATGTTGATGAGTAAATACAAAATGCTGTTTTTAAATGAAGATTTTATTTATTAAGGGAAAACACCTTTCAGACCTACCTGGCCCTAAGTGAAAAAGTAACTGCCACCTAAACCTGATAACTGGTTGTGCCATCCTTGGCAGCAACGACTGCAATCATGCATTTGCGGTAGTGGCAAATGAGTCTTTCGCATTGCTGTAGAGGAATTTTGTCCCTCTCTTTTTTGCAGAATTATCTTAATTCAGCCACATTGGAGGTTTTTTGAGAATGAATGGCCTGTTAAAAGTCATGCCACATCATCTCAACCAGTTTTCAATCCAGATTAAGCCACTCCAAAACCTTCATTTTGTTTTTCGAGACATTCAGAAGCTGACATTCTCCTTCAGGATTTACTGGTAGAGAGCAGAACTTATGATTCTGTCAATTATGGCAAGTGGTTCAGGTCCTGAAGCAGCAAAGCACCCCCAGACCATCACACTACCGCCACCATGTTTGTATGTTAGTATCATGTTCTTTTTATGAATTGCTGTTATTTTTACTCCAAATGTTACGGGGCACCACCTTCCAAAAAGTTCAACTTTTGTCTTGTCATTCCCAGGAGTATTTTCCCAAAAGTCTTGGGGATCATCAGTATTTTTTGGGGCAAATACGACATGAACCTTTGTGTTATTTTTGTCAGCATCATTTGGCCTTGGATTCCAGTCTCTTTCTTATTGTTGAATCGTGAACACTAAACTTAACTGAGTCATCAACACGCTCTTGAAGTACATTTGGTAGTCCTGGGAATGTTCACTGTTTCAAGTTTTCTCCATTTGTGGGTAATGGCTCTTACTGCGGTTCGCTTGAGTCCCACAGTCTTAAACATTGCTTTCTAATTCTTTCCGATGTTGATGACTTAGTTTCTTATAATGAAACTTTGATCCAGTCTCTAAACATGTTTATTTCTGCTGCTAAAACTGGATTTTTAACTGTGTTGATGTGACATTTCCTTTCTTACCTGAATGAGCTGCATGAACACAAGCAGCAGTTTTTTTAAGATTCAGATAAGAGTAGTATTAGTCTTTCCTAAAATCTGAATAGAGTTGGCACCCAGTCTAAGAGAGAGAGATTGTGCTTTTGAATTCAGCCATGAAAAGAAGCAAATATGTGACCTTTTATAGTCCTATGCTCTTCCAGTCTCAAAACTAAATCATAATTCAGTGCATCACCTCACTGTCTGAAAACTAACTCATCAACGATGCTGCTGTTGCTCCTGTATGTCAACCCCCATGGACCTCTCTTGTCCTCTCATTGTATCTGACGGCCTACAGCCCCGAGGCAGACCGCTAACAAAGCAATCAGGACTGTCAGTGTGACTAAGCGGATAATTTTACCCCTGAAACTCCTCAGAGAGAGAAAATGATGGTGGCAGAGGAGGCTGATGAGCATTGAAAGCATCACTTGTACAATGGTAGCCAATTAAAAACAGGTTTTAAAGCCTCTCTGTCTGTTCTTTGTGTTCCTCAGGTGGTTTCCTGTGTCATGGAGACCAGTTCTCCCTCATACCCCTGTGGGACTGAAACATTCACAGGAGCCGTAACCAGACACCTGCTTTTTGTAATGTTCCAGGCTCTCCAGGTGGATAAAGGAAGAGATGAAGGTGGAGGTGGAGGAGGAGGGGGGCCGGTGTATAGAGGAGGAGAGGCAGGTGCGTCACAGATCTTTGGTTTCAGCTTATTTGGTGTGATCGCAGGCAGGCAGGGCGATAAGAGGAAGAAACAGCAAGGGAAGAGGGGAAGTGCAGCGGGGAAAGTTATTTGCCTTTAAATCGAAGACTTTTTTTCTAACTGGAGCTGCAGAGAAAAAGAAGACGGAGAAGGAGAGGGAGGCATATTTTAAAGGAGGACTACATCTCTTTTCTCTGAACTCAGGCACCTGGACGCTCTGCAGCAGACAGACGTTCATTCATCAGAGATCCAGAGCCTGAGAGCAAACATAATCACCTTAGAGGACATGAAGACGGGCAAGAAATCCTTCATAGGTAAGGGCTCCTTTAATTCACTGTCTGTGTGATGAGATTGCCTAGTGCAGGAAGGAAGGATGCACCTTTTCCTCCTTCCACACCTCAATCATCTGAATATTCTCCCTTTTATGTCCCTGACTATTGCATGTTTATTAAAAAATCTCCCCCCTGCTGTGTCTTGAATCCCCTCAGCTTGCTTTGACGTCATTGCCACTATTTCAAATTGCTTCTCCTTGGCAGCACAAACCACCAGATGCCCATTGCAAAAAGACATCATCGAGGGCTCCTCCGTCTGTTCTCGAATTGTAGTGTTGGTTAATTATGTAATGTCCAAATGCAGAGCCTCTCACCTCCTCCCTGCAGATCTCTCCACTTTTCATCCCATTTGTTATCTGAGAGGATAATAGCCACTGTTAGGCCTCCACAGCGTAATCAGGACTGAGTGGATCAGATGAGTTTGGCATTCATTAGTAGCTTGAAAAACTCCTTTGTTCTCACAGATATGGATGAAAAGGCAAGGCAAACAGTGGCAAGTTGGCCCCTTTTCTAGGGTTTTAAACCTTAGAGTCATATTTGACATAAAATATACTTAAATAAAGTTATATCATAGGGTGATACAATGCTTGAGCTAACAAATTGCTTAGTTTAGCACATGTAATATGATTAGGGGGTAGGGGAAGATATGCTACATCTTCTCAGCTTGAGCCAATTACAAAAACCTCCAAACAGGTAGCTCTGGATCTCACTTGTTAATAAAAAGGGAAACTTGTGATACGATGCGACACAATAAGATACGATACAGTGCTATCAAAACGCACACAATATGTGGCCTTTTATAATGAATATCACAATAAAAGTGTTTCTGGAGAAACTGATAAAGCAAACAGATGACACTTGGGGTGAGACGAACTGAATTGATTCGATTCAGTGTGATTCGGTACAGTTCGGCATGATATGATATGATCCTGTATGATACGATAAGAAATTATATGATCGGGTATGGTTTGGTATGCGATGTGGTATGGTATGGTTTGGTGCGGTATGGGACAGTATGGTTCAGTATGATACGATACAGTATGATACAGAATGGTATGTATGATATGGTATGGTACAGTACGTTACAATACAATAGAGTACGATACGATACGGTACAGTTTGGTATGATAGGATACGTTACAATACAGTACAGTATGATACCATATTGTATGGTACAATGCGATATGATTGGGTACAGTACAGTTCAGTACGATACAATATGGTACATTACGTTACAATAGAATATGATACGATCCCATAAGACACAACACAGCACAACAAGATAGGATACAATATGTGGTCTGCAATAATGATTCTGGGTTAAATAGGGTTAACCTGGCACGCCAGATGGATTTTGTTTTAACACATCCATCTGGAAAACCACTCGTAGGCAGCGTTTGGGAAAGGGCAGAGCCTTTGAAAAAAACTCGGAATGTGATTGGATGAACGTTCCGTCACATCTTTATGGCGTGACGTAGTTGGTATCGAGCTGCGCCCTTTCCGAAGGAATAAACGCCACGAACCATGGTGACTGTAGACATGCCAGTTCACAACTTTTGTCGTTTTTGAAAAGAAAACAACTCACTGCTGTTCTTTGTTCTTCTTTTAACTAAGAAATGTCGCCACGTTCTGATAGAACCGGCACTTTAGCAGCATCCACGCTAATCTCTTCCTCCATAATTGCACCGGTCTCTTGTTGCTGCTTGCTTACGTAACAACTCCGCTGCGCCTGAAAGTACTGTCCCTTGACACTGATTGGTCCTGTCACTTTCTAATCAGGCCCAAATGGTTCAGACAGGAGCTTTGCAAGATGGATTCACCAGTGAGAAACATGGAAAAGGCATATCCATCTGCTTTGTAAGGTTAATGTAGGGTAAGATTAACAGAGCAAACCTAACTGACCGGTTAGATATGAGTGGAAATCACTGGGTAACTCATGTAACAACATGGTACAATACATAAATGTGGGCCATGATAATGATAATATTAAGGAAAGAGTGATTATGGGATAATTGAAACATAATACACATGCAGTTAAGGATTTATCTATTTATCCTGTTCACATTGGTGTCAAATTCCCCCTCAGTCAGGATGTACGTAGATAACTGCTGACCCTGTGGTCTGGAAAATCTCAGCGGGTGCTTGTTTGGATCAGCTGCACTATGACTGCTGATTAATCAATATTAACAAATGAATATAAAATGAAGATGTTCTATTTTTAACTCAGCCCAGCTTAAAATATGGTTAAATTTCCTCTCAAAACTTCCAAAGTTTTTGGGACGCAGGTGGCCGAGTAGTTAAGGTGCGTCCCATGTACGCAGACGGCCCCGGTTCGAATCCAGCCTGAGGCCCTTTACCGCATGTCTCTCCCCTGCTCTCACCCTTGTTTCCAACTCTATCCACTCTCCTCCTCTATCAAATAAAGGCACAAAAATGTCCAAAATAAAACTTAAAAAAAAAAAAACTTGCAGTTGTGTTAGATCCTACATAACTCTGATTTGTGAATATAAACCAGGCACTGACATGAATATATCCAATGAAATCCTTCATATTCAGGTCTTGTTTAATTTGATAAAGTTACACTGAATCAGCACCCCAAATCGATATTAAAATTTGCAAAACAGTACAGCTCCTTGTCCTTATCAGACTTACTTTCAAACTTGTATTTATGGGTTTTTTATCCAGCTGCCATACCAGATTGATTCTCAGTGGATGTTTTATGGATGAACATCTCATCGCAGTAACCGACCTCATGAGGTTTACGGTGGATTACTGATGCTATAATCACTCAGCAGACCACAAACTGACTCAAATCATTAGCTTGATGGCGGCTGTGTAAAACTGAGCTCACTTTATTTAGGCTAGTTTGGGTAACCTAGCTGAGTATTTAGAGCATCTTTATGTCACATTATTACAATTCGGGCCATAAAGAGAAATGGGAACTGCAGAAAATAACAGAAGTCACCTCTGTCTGCTGATTCATGATTTTTGGCCTATTGGTGCAGTTTGTGAATGAGAGTCTGGTGATCTGAATGAAAATGACCTGTGTCTACTTCCTCTGGATGGATTGATAGTTTCAGTAATGCACAGGAAACCTGCGGTATGAGGGCACAAACATCACCATAGTAACGGCAGAAATATTATGTTTGACCAGCAGTAATTTCAGAGAACATCAGGACAAAGCTCTTAATACTGTAATGATAGTAATTATAGCAGTACTAGCAATCACATTAATATAATTAATAGAAGCTCTGGGGTTTTAAAATAGGCAGGACCGGCCCACTCGCTTGGCAGCAAATTAAAGTAATGCATCATTTGTGGAAATTTGGCAGTAAATGAGTGTGAGTCATCACAGAAGAGAGCAAACACTCTGTTTCTGTTTTATCTGATGAAGCAGGCGAACGAGGAGCCATCTAATCCCCCCGTGGAGAATTGGAAAAATAAAAACACATCTCATATCCTGCTTGGGATTTCAGGAGGGAAACACTGAAAATCTGAAGGTGCTTTCACACGCCAAAATCTGCTCCCACGCACTGAGGCCTGAGGCTGCACTGCGACGCTGCTCAACAGGACCACCACCTCCGGTCTGCATCTCTGCGCCTCTCTCTATGAGTAATAATAAGAGTAAAGAGACTGAGCGAGCAAGCAGGAACAGAAATGAGACATTACAAAGGCTGATCTGATCTAGAGTGAGATCAGAGGCAGTCGGGGTTGGCATGACTCTGTAGGTGTGTGATCGCTCCACAGAGCCAGTCAACAAGACCCACATAGTAATTAGAGATCCTCCATCCTCATTAGCCAACAGCCTTCCTGCCAGCTGCACAGTTGGTCACCGAGGGCCCGTTCCCCTGCATGACTCACTCGTCCACCTTCTGCTGCCTCCAACCCACTGCACTGGGAGAAAGCAGCCCGGCAGGTCGAGATCCAGTTTCCCAGACCGCCAGAGAATAAGCATATGATTTTCTGACTAATAACTCCACAATATCTTTGTGATACTTGGAAAGTCATTCACACCTGAGCTATTTGAAGCAAACTTGTGTTTTTTGTGAGTTTGTTTGGTTTGGGATGTATGCTCACATAAACCCTGTTGCACACCAAGGGACCAAACTCTGGTCCTTCTGTGAAAACTGGCATCCCAGTTTGCTTCCAAGTTCCAAGAGTTTAGTTTGCCACAGTGATTTGAAACAAATAAGTGAAGTTGATCAAAAAACAGTGCACCATGGGTTGTATTTGGTTAGATTATTAAGAAAACATGTTGAAATGTGGCATCAAAGCATCTGTAAATGATGTCATAGTGGTTAAGAATGTGGTTAACATTAGCTTTGCCAGCAACAGCATTTTTCAGTCCTTTTTGCTTGCTCAACTCAGAAAAAAAGAGCTGAGATAGCTGTTTTGGATTGTTAAGTTAACACCACTCAGTTTTTTAACAACTTTCTATTGGTCAGTGTAGGTTTATCTAAAGTTGGTTTAAAGGCCGGCTAAGACTGCACCATGTCAGACTATGCAACTGATATCATGTCCCGTCTTGGCCGACAGACTAGCCACACTACAAGCTTGATCCCGACCACATATCGTATGCTGACATCACCACTATGTCTCTGTGGGTGAAAGTTCACAGGTCGTCAGGTGGGCGGGTCAAAGAGTGTCAATCACTCTACAACAGATCTCTTTTATGTGATTGTAGTGGCTTTTTGCTAGATAAAGAAGAAAAAAACAAACAAGAAACAATTATGGATGGGATTATGGATAATACTTATGGAGGTATCAAGAAGATGACTGGCTCTCCTTCAGATGGAACCGAAGATATGCATGTGATAATGTAAAGAAAATAAAATGTAAAGATTAGTTGCCTGGAGGGAGAAAATGATAAGGACCAAATGCTCTCCTGTTGGTGTCACGCTTCATGTTGTTGACGTGGGTTCACGGCGTCAAACTAGACAACGATGCAAGAAAAATTCTGACATGCTAGTTTTGTTCAGTCGTGGTCGCAGGGCTTCTTAGACGCATCATTTATTTATGTCACACTACAAGAGTGTTTGTCGTTCCTGACGTGCAAACTCAAGCTAAGATTTGACGATGAGCTGCGACATTGCAGTGGGACCAAAATCTAGCTGAATTCATGTAGTCTGCGTCAGCCTTTAAATGGCATTTTTCAACGACTGGACTAAATCCCCCTACTAAATCCCACAAAAAAAATTTTTACTTGTCTTCAACAAACTCAGAATAAAAATACAGGTTGATCTCCCATTGCTGGATGTGTCATGCTTTTTCTTAATGTGTTAATCAGAGCATTTACATGCCCAATTACATCGACGTTTTGTAGCTCATTCAGGATATTTAACTGGACTTCTGTCCTTGTATCAGTATGCATGTAGAGGGGGTGAATCCACAGACTGATGGAAGCATGACTGCCTCCAGTGCAGCTAATGTGACCTTTCCTCCTGTTGACTAGGGATGCACAGAAACTGATACCAGTATAGGGTAGCAGTGCCGATACCAAGCCTCAGTACTCATATTTGTACTCATAAAAATTGCAGATACTACACTCGGTATCATTTTACAGCATGACATTAGCCTCTCATTATTTGAGTAGGTAGGCAAAGTTGTAGTCATGTCTGCAGCCTGGTGATATTTGAATATAATTTAGGATGCCAAAAGTGGACCACACTGCAAACTACAGATTCTTGGAGCAGACACCCTAGTGACAGTCACCTGATTGGCAGCACCTTGGGGTACCAGGCACTCAAAATATGAGTCAATAGCAACAGCTGTTTGGCAGAGAAGATATATCATATTTTTCATTGGCGCAACCCACATACTCAGCTCTGCTGCTCATCCCACAAATGCATGTTCCTTACAAATGTGGCATCATTTAAAAGTTACATAACCAGGCTTTCCAACAGGGTAAAATTTCTTGCCAAGAAGCATTGTTACAACAAAGAAATAATCTACCAAACGAAAAATGTCCTAACTTTTTGTGCTTAAGTTACATGTATTTTTATATGTATTTTAAGTCCTGTTTTAACTGTACATAAATCATACTTAATGTTGTGTTTATAGCGTGTTTTGGATGTATGAAACTGAACCCAAAAAATAAGTTACATAAAGTCAAATAAAGCCATAATGCAAAAGTTCATAGTTGCTGTATCTGGGCTCATTTTGGAGCGTAACATGACAGGCAGCTGAAATGACAAAAAGCTGGCATGTTATAGCGCAGTTTGTCCCCCTTTGAAAACAGAGAGGAGCCCAGTTATGTGCTAAATGAAGTCTCTGAAGCAGTCCACTTCAATATTCCTTGCACAAAATCTGGGGCAGTCATGGAAACCATGAATAAATTTAAGCCAGCGGGTCTGAATCTTCTCATTTTAGGGGAACGGATATGAAGAGTTAGGCTAACGTAAACACACGTCATTTTTGAACTGGAAGAGTACATGATTAGATTATGGTATCAGAAGACAGAATGGGATTGTTTTAGGGGCTACTGTTGTCAAATGGGTTCAATAACAATATTGAGAATATTACTCTGAGGGATAAACATGTATTTTCCATTTTCCCTAGACTTGAAGGACTCTTGAATTACAGAGTAATGTAACATGACCTTCTATGCTTTTTTAAATCTGGTTTTCATTTTGTAGTGAATCTGAGCCATGGCTCTTTGTCTTGAATTTAACATGAGAGGAACACAAACTGGGTTAATTTTCAGTGCAGCTCACGCACCAACCTTCAGCCTCAGACAGAGCCTGTAATCATGTCAGAAGTGGTACCACACTGAGTCTGGGGGCGTTTTGATCGATGGCTCCCTGTGAGATTTGGAAAGGCTTTTACTGGATCTTCTGGCAGGTGACTCACATGACTGTTTGACGACGTGCAAATGAGCGGAAAAGCCGCCGGTCTGCTCAGCATTTATCACAAGAGGGACGGAAAGTGGGGCGTCTTTTGTGAAGGTGCTAAATAAAACCGGATTAATCTGGCACTGGAGGGACATTTCTATGGAGAAACTGAAAGAGATACAGTCTGAGATGCATGTTTGAGGCATTTCTTGTAATCTGAACATTGAAGAGGACAGAAAATCTTTGTCTATAGTGGGGAGGCTTAAATCAGAGTGACGTGAATGCGTGATGGGGGTTGCTACGGTACTAGAATTTCAAACTTTGAGCTGATAGCAGAAAATATAAAATGATATTTCCTTTTTCAATACCACAGCAAGATAAACAGAAGTCCTAGGCATGCAGTATGTGTATGTTTCTTTTATAATTATCAAAAAATTACAAGTAAACTCCTACATTCTACTCAAAAACATTTGCAACATTTCAGTAGCATGGCATATTTGTGCAATGAAGACAGTGCTTTCAGATGCCAGTATAGAACTTTTGCATGTGACGTTGACAGTTTCTTTTAGCAAAAGGGATCTGTTACTGGTACTGCTACTACTAAGCACCGGATACCAGTGCTAAATAAATAAACTTGGCCACAAGTTCCCTCCAGTAATCTCTGTAGTGCACATTTTGTATAAGAGCATTTTCCATGGCAACATCATTATCAGCACTGAATGCTTGCAAACGCTGGTGTTACAGTTAAAACCTGACCCTGGTTAGTAGCGGCATTCAACCAAATGAAACATTGAAAATATAAATCTCCATGTATACCTTTGTGTAAATTCATATCTGATGAGCATGTTTGACATTTTTATGAAAAATGCAACCAAGTGTTATTTGAAAGATCACTGCAAGTGTGAGGAGAGATGCCTCTTTCAGTACGCTCTTCTCAAATTTCCTTGTGTGCCCTCAAGGTGACTCTTCTCATTGACATGTTTAAGTAGGCTAATTTCATTACCTTGTATGATGTTCATACCTCCCAAACAAACCTTGAAAATAACCGGATAAAATGTACAGTATCCTAATGCCAACATTAGTCATTATCTATCCAGACTGAACAGAGGTGTGAAGAAGAATTTGCCCCCCTCCTGATTTCTGGCACTTACATGTTTTAGCCTATCAAAGAAATCTTAATATCAGTCAAAGACAACCCAAATATAAATTTTTTTTAAAAATTACATTTTTTAAATTATGATTTCATGTATTAAGGGGGAAAGCCATCCAAACCTACCTGGCCCTATGTGAAAAAGTTATTGCCCCTCTAAACCTAATTGTTCCACCCTTGGCAGCAACTGCAAGCGTTTTTGATAACGGGCAATGAGTCTTTCACATCACTGTGGAGGAATTTTAGCCCACTCTTCAGGGCAGAATTGTTTTCATTCAGCCACGTTGGAGGGTTTTTGAGCATGAACCACCTGTGGCCTTGGAACTCTCCCATTGATGTCATTTTTGCTCAGTTTCTTTCTTATCATCGAATCATGAACTCTGACCTTAACCGAGTCAAATGAGGCCTGCAGATGTCATTCTGGGTTCTTTTGAGACCTCCTGGATGAGTCATCGATGCACTCTTAAGAGTAATTTTGGTAGGCCGGCCAGTCCTGGGAGGGTTCGCCACCTGATCCAAGTTTTCTCCATTTGTGGGTAATGGCGCTCAATGGTTAGCTGGAGTCCCAAAGCCTTAGAGATGTCTTTGTAACCCTTTCCAGACTGATAGATGTTAATGACTGTTTCTCATCTGTTCTTGAATTTCTGTTGATCGCAGCATGATGTGTTGCTTTTCTAGAACTTTTAGCCAACTTCACTTTACTAACTGGACTGTTGACATGCTTACACGTGCACACACATTTTGGCTTCACTTTTGTGCAATGGATGAAAACAGAGACACTCTGTCCATATAAATACACAGTCAGTGATATAACAGAGACCTTTTGTACAGTATTCTATATCAAATATCACATATAGTCTAGTTGAACCAAGCTGTGAATCTAAATGACCCACTTCTGTTCATCCTGTCTTGCTGGTGGCAGCCTTTGGTTTGAATATAAATTAACATCTGTAGTTTTGTTTGGTACTTATTGATCAATCATTGAAATAAAGGGAATTTTTTGTTTTAGATCAGGTTTTTTCTTCATCAAAAGTACCAAAGCACTGGAAGTTTTGACAACCTTCTCTTTGACTCATATTCATGTCGAGATAACTAATTTAAGATAAAGGGGAAATACAACTTTAGGTCAGCTGTGCCGCAAAGCACCTGACTTTCTGTTTCCATCACAGTGGAAACAATGCAAATCAGACATGAAGGGCTGCTCAAGAGAACTACCCGAGTCATGTTTGTCCTTCTACATGTAACCAGAGATGATAACATGATACGCTTAAAATATTCACAGCCAGAGACAACATGAGGTGAGAGAAAAGCCTCACACACAGCTAAGGAGAGTCTATGCTGTCAACGCAACCCGATCTGGTGTGTTCAAACAGAGATGAAACTGTGCGGTTGAATAAACTCTGAGCCGGTTTCTCTTTGAGCCTTCATGCCACTTAACTTCCTCTTTCCCGGTACAAGAACTACCGGGCCTGTGATGTCTCACTTCCATTTTAATATGCATGAGTGTCACATGTCAGACTCCTGGGACAAAAGCCAGGAATTCCCCGGTGACAGTTGAATGAGTCTCTAAAGACAGAGGCAGATGTTTTTAAAGAACATCGTGGGAACAAATACTCAGATACTTCACCAGAACTGAAGCAGTAGAGTTGTTCAGATAATAATAGCTTTACAAAAAGGAGGATTCAATATTGTTTAAGTAGAATTCTTCACTACATAATTTCAATACATTTAGATCTTGGAGAGATGGTGCTTGAGAGAAGAGGATTTTAGGGGGGCCTGAAACAAAAACAGGCAAATATCAGTAACAAAAAATGGCAAAACTAAAAAAATAGTTTTTTAAGAACAATAGCAATAATTGGGTACACTAATTGTATGTGTGATTAGTTTACAATAAAATCTGATACAAAAATCAGTAACAATCTCTTCAACAAAAAATGGCAACAATTGGCAAAAAAAAATGGTCAACAGCCTGAAGCAAAATCAAAGATAACTGGTTACAAATAAGGTGGTAATTAGCCGTAAAAATTAGCAATAATCAGAAACAAATTTGGCAATAATCAGTTGAAACATCTCTAATCATCAGTCACAAAAAATAGCAATAATCTCTTCAACAAAAATGGCAATTATTAGGAGGAAAAGCTGTCAACATCTTAAAGCACTTATCAATGATAACATTAGGAATAACTACTACCAATATTTCTGATACTCCATCACAAAACATGGCAATACTCTAAAGGAAAAGTCTGAGATAATCTGTAACAAAAAGCACAATAACCAATATATGGAGAACAAAATTAGCAATTACCTGTTGCAAAGACATCAATAAGTGTAAACAAAAATTTGCAATATTAGCAAAAAATATTTGGCAGTAATTGGTGACAACAGTCAGCAAATCTGGGGGGGAAAATGTAATATTCAGCTGTGAAAAATTACAAACAACTTGAAGCATAAACATCAATAACTGGGGACAAATATGATAGTAATCAGCCACGATAATCAGCAATAATCAGCGACAAAATTGGCAATAACCACAAGTAATATCTCCAATAGTCTGTGACAAAAATGCACAATAATCTGAAGAAAAATCTGAAATAATCTGTAACAAAAAAGGCAAAAATTGGCATCATATGGGAAACAAAACTGGTAGTTAACTGTTGCAAAGATTAGCAATAACTGGAAACAAAAATCTGCAATATTAGCTAAAAGAATTTGGCAGTAATTGGTGACAACAATTAGAAATATTTTGAAAAAACAGCAATAATCTAAAACAAAAACCGGCAATGGTAACAAAACTGGCAATAATCTGAAGTTCAAATTGGTGGTGATGTGTGGCAAAACTGGCAATAACTAGTCTCAGGATTAGGAAATAATTGTTAACAACTTTTGGCAATAATATAAAAAACTAAAGATAATAAAATAGGTGGCAAAACTCTGCCATAAATCAACATCAACAATTGCCAAATCTGTAAGAAAAACTGGTGTTCTAGACTGCAAAGTCTAAACTGCATGCTGGCTTTTATAAGCCTACCAGAACTATTACCTTTCTTATTTGTACTCTTCAGAGCTACATGTGCATCTTTGATCAGCCAGTATCAGCAAACAGATTCACTGATGGTGATTTGATCACAAGTTACCACTTGAGATTAGACTCAATCAAAATTGGAAGTAAAAGCTTATGTGCTTATATATTCTGAGCAAACAAATCCCCTTTAATGTACAGTTTAAGAGTCCAGATCTGAAAAATAGAGTAACAGGCCTTAAACTCCACTAGATAGAAATGCTTCTGTCATGATCCTCCCCATGGACTAACACAGTAACAGACAGTTCTCATCTAAAAACCATTACAGCTCTGTGAGCGATCTGACAGCAAAGAAACTCATTAACACAGCCGGAAAAGTTTGCTTTAATTTGCACTGCGGCTCCCTCTCCTCCTCGGGCGGTATAGCTATCTGCATTATGGCACCGTTATGTAACTTTCAGGGTTAGTGGACCACATCTACGACAGCTGCTGGACTCGTCACCGACTCAGCTTATGAGAGCATAATGTCATGTGCATTTTCTCTGAATTTACATAATTCTGTCGTGCAAGTCACCTTGATAACCTTGACCCCTATCAGCTGTGCTGATCCACTACTTATTTAGAAGGAAAAGCTTATGGATATTTCTGGAAATTGCGTGGATTTAGGTGGAAGACAGATGGATGCTTTATGGTACTGTTATTTCTCTTCTTTGTATAATGCATTTAATAGGTTTTATTGGGTAGAAGCTGCAGGTGTTGCAGGCAGGAGCTGAAATGCAGCAGTCGTGACATACATTTCTCCACATCCCCTTCAAAATAAGAGTACCTCAGGGGGGCTCAATTTGGGTCTGTGTGCAGCAGAGATGCTCAAATATTGCAGTAAATCACAAAATAAATGATGATGAAGTATCTCTGTAAAAGGTGAATTTGATCTTCTGTGTGTGCGTGATTAATAGTCAGTCTGAGCTTTTCATTGAGAGAAAGGGATGAAGAGGAGGAGGAGGAGGAGGGGGGGAGGATGGCCTCTTCATCCTCCTCTCTTCCTCCTCTGCGGTGAGCTCTCCTCGTCATCCCCCGCCTCCTACAGGCAGAATGTGGCTGCAGCGGAATCCCGTGACGTCACTCCTCCCCCCTCAGGGTAGCAGTTGCCGTGGTTACGCGGGTGACGGAATAAGGGGCGGCGCCTCCTCCGAGTACCACGTGCGCGGTATATATACTGTGTGAGGCTGGAGCGGCGGACAGCCGTTAGTCAGAGCGGAGCGAGGCGAGCAGAGCTCCGGTACAGAGAGGTTTGAAAACACGACGCAGATAAGTCAGTGATAACTGACTGCTGGAGGACCGTAGAGGGACTACTGTTGATTTCTTCTTCGTGTTTATTGGATATCCGGTTTTTGTCGCTGTCAACATGGCTGTCACTGAGGCTGGATGTGATCTTACTTACTGCAAAATGAGGGGGATTGTCGCTGTTCTTACTGGTGAGCGATATCACACAAAATTACTATTTTAAATAATTACTTTAGCTGCGTTTGCTTCATTCACTTAACCAAACTTAACCTATTTAGTCTCACATGTTAAACTTTTTCTAAAAAGGACCGTTGAGAGGTGACTTTATCGCAAATGCAGATGCTTTTTTTGGGATATCATTTAACTAAATTGCACTGAAACGGCAGGGATTAATGCAACTGTGGTGCAATAAGCTTAAAAATCTCCAACCTGGCTATTTTCGTATTGCTAAGAATCACGGATGGAAAATGCTTTGTTGGCCACCACCACTGTTGGTATCTGAATGAGTGACCCAACTGGTTGCATAACCTATAAGCCCGCAGCATTAGAGCTCCATGCACAACACGCAAATCTACCCTAGAACAGAACATGTGGGATTCAAAAACAGAAGATTACAGCCCAAATGATGTTTTTATTCCCACTTTTACTGAATATGTCCCACTAATGTACATTCTTTCTGTCTTCTTTGTGCAGCTTTCATCAAGGAGAGAAAAATGGGGCTGAATGACTTCATCCAGAAGCTGGTGTCAACCCCACATATCTGCCAACAGTGAGTATTACCTTACAAAAAAGGTGAAAATTGTTTGTTTAGGGTTGGAAAATTGGCGTGGGAAGGAGGCTTAATTAAGAATCGTCTCTTGGCATCAGTCACTTCCTGGCCCTAGTATTTATTTGTGATCATTAGCCCATTCACAATCTGTGTGTGCGGGTGAGGGCGTTTGCCAATCCAATCAGCCACCTGAGTTTGGCAGGACAATCTGTGCAGAGAAATAATCTGGGTCCAAGCAACCAGGGTAAGAATAGTCCTGTCATGATGAGCCAGAAGCAGCGTCCCTACATGCCTAATCACCCCCGCAGCAAATCCTCTCTGTCCCCTAGACGAGGATAAACTGGTAATTCAGTTATTACATGATACATGGCTTCTAACTGTCACGGAAAAGCCTTCTATGTGAGGAAAAAGACAAACATCGCCCCTGCATCTGTCCCCATCAGTTGTTAGAGGAGGAGAAGGGCATGTGAGCCGGACCTCGGTGTCCTGTAGTCACCTCCTGTCGTGGGTCAGAGGCTTAAGCTTTTCTCAGACAGGATAGGCTGTTACATGGCGCTGATTGCCTAAACTTGACCTGACTGGATGTTTCAGTCGGTCATTCACAGCCTAGCAGGAAGTGTTCGTTCACCTTTGCAGCCTCGCAATCTGCTCGAGTGATGCCACTAAGAAGGGCAGATATTTAAAGTAATCAAACTGTTAAAACTGAAATTTATAGCTCATCTTCTCTGTTTATTTCCTCCAGTGTTGAAGTGAACAACTTCCTGAAGATTGATGAAAATCAAAATGAGGAGGTAGAGAATGACCAACTTCCTGAAAGTCCGGTAAGCCAAGACTGTTAACTGTCAATCTGACTCATTTTCTATCTAAACTTTGGCAATTTACTCATAAAAATTCCCCTTTTTGTACCTGTTTAGATGTGCCTACATTCCAGAAGCTCACTAGCTGAGGACACACAGTAAGTAAACTTGACAAAAAAAACTTCTTACTGCAAGAATTTTCATCCCTGTGTCAAAAAAAATCCTAAATATATTGTTGTTTCTTTACATTAGGATCAAACCTAGTGATTTTGACTACCTCAAGATCATCGGCAAAGGCAGTTTTGGCAAGGTGAGTCCGTCTATAACGTGTCTTCTATGTGGACACCATGTCCTATCTGCTCCCATCCATCATCACCACGTGAAGACTTATGCAAATGTTTGCTCTATTACAGGTTCTGCTTGCTCGACACAAGGAGTCCACCAAATACTACGCTGTCAAGGTGCTGCAGAAGAAAATCATTATGAAGAAGAAAGAGGTGAGACATAGTCTCATTCCTTCAGGGGTCAGGATTATTAGAATCCATTTCCCTCTAAATGCAGCCCTGTATAACATCTGTTCATTCTCCCTTTAGCAAAAGCATATCATGGCAGAGCGCAGCGTGCTGATGAAGAACATCAAGCATCCCTTCCTGGTAGGGCTGCACTACTCCTTCCAGACTACCGACAAACTCTACTTTGTACTCGATTATGTCAATGGTGGAGAGGTAAGTCTAAAAAACAGCAAAATCTGAAATCAGGTCAGAATATCAAAGTGTTATCAGGTAGATGTTGACAGATGTTTATGTGCTTTTCTCCAGCTGTTCTACCACCTCCAGAGAGAGAGGATCTTCCTGGAGCCCAGAGCCAGGTTTTATGCTGCTGAAATTGCCAGTGCGCTGGGATACCTCCACTCCCTGCACATTGTGTACAGGTAATGAAAGATCCTACAGCACCCCCTAGTGGACAGTTGTAAACATAAGCTTTTCCAGAACTTAGCACAAGGAGAAGAGCAGTGAAGCAGCTTTAGAAATACAACGGAAAAGCATTCTTCTTTAAGACTGTGAAAAAGTTTGATGCCTTTTGCTGCCACATTTTGTTTAAATATATATTATCTATTATTCTAACGAACAATTGGATCAAAAAGTGCAAAAGCTTTTTTTATGAGAGGTGCTATGGAGAGGAATGAGCTAATCAAAAATTGCAACAACAAAAAAAAGTGGTATAGAAAAGGCCTGGATT
This sequence comes from Cheilinus undulatus, assembly GCF_018320785.1. Taxonomy (NCBI): domain Eukaryota; kingdom Metazoa; phylum Chordata; class Actinopteri; order Labriformes; family Labridae; genus Cheilinus; species Cheilinus undulatus. The sequence continues at coordinate 13,590,788 of NC_054880.1, read as the reverse complement.
TTTGACAAAAATTATCTCAAATTTTACAATTCTGGTATCATAACAATCCTATTCTTTTCTCCTTTTTTTCCAGGGATCTAAAGCCTGAGAACATCCTGTTAGACTCACAAGGCCACATCGTTCTCACAGACTTCGGCCTCTGCAAAGAAGGCCTTGAGGCTAATGGTACTACAACCACTTTCTGCGGAACACCTGAGGTACAAAACACACTTTAACTCCTATATATGCGCATTGTAAGCACAAAAAGGCACGAGCAGAAATTATTAGACATTGGCTGATTCTATCTTGGTGGTTTCCTCTCAGTATTTGGCACCAGAGGTTCTCCAGAAGCAGGCGTATGACCGCACAGTGGACTGGTGGTGTCTGGGATCAGTGCTCTACGAGATGCTCTATGGCCTTGTAAGTGCAAGCTGTGACTTTACATCCTTTTATTATGATGTTGCTGCTTATTCACATGCTAAGTTAGCTTTATTTGCTCCACAGCCTCCGTTCTACAGCCGCAACACGGCCGAGATGTACAACAACATCCTGCACAAGGCTCCAGTGCTCAAGCCTAACGTGTCAAACGCAGGGAGAGAGCTGCTGGAGGGGCTCCTGCAGAAGGACCGCACCAACAGGCTGGGATCAAAGGATGACTTTGTAAGTGTTAAAAGATGAGCTTTAAACACGGATAAAACTAAAGGCTGTACGAGCGTGTTTGCTGATTTTGAATTTGTTATCCTTGCAGCTTGAGCTCAAGTACCATTCGTTCTTTTCTCCAATCAACTGGGAGGACCTGATGGCCAAAAAGATCACGCCTCCATTCGTTCCTTCAGTGGTGAGTTCAAACTACAGTTGAAAACTAAATTTTTAGCATTTTGTAGGAAAATGGTCAAACATTTCACCAATTTTCCAAGCAGTTTGTTTGACTTGCATGTCAAATTGATTCTCCAAAGCAAAAAATGTTACTTTAAAGTCTTAAAAAGCTGCAACTGATGAATATGTTGCATTTCAGTATGTATTATATTAACTTGTGTTTAAATGTGAATAATAGTTTCAACCTTCACTCTAAATGAGATGTTGAGTTGGATCAACAATCCAAAATAATTCAATTTCAATTTTAGTGTTAAAAGCCACAAAGAAATCCCAGAAAAATGCTCTTTTTAAGCTAAGTATCATCGCTATGCTAAATAGTGGCCACATTACCACTTTGAGTTTCATAATTTCACTCTGAGACCTCTGTAGCATGTTTGCATAGTTATGTAACTGCTCTTCAAAGATGCATTTTGCAAACACCAATGCATAAGCAGTTCCTCATCCTAATCTCACAAAACACAGAACAGCAGTAAATTTTTACATTTAATGAGCCAGAACTAGAAAAATGTTTGTTCCTTTACCTTAAAAGAAGCACTAAGTATGACATTTTCTTTGTACTCAATGTCTAATCCCCATCTTCCTTGCTTTTACAGACTGGCCCCACAGACCTGCGACACTTCGACCCCGAGTTCACCCACCTCCCCGTCACCTCGTCCCTGTGCACCGACACCCTGACTGTGACAAGCAGCATCAAGGAAGCAGCCGGGGCTTTTCCAGGCTTCTCTTACGGGCCTCCTGCAGAACACTCCTTCATGTGAAAACGAAGGCAACCATCTGCACTGGGAACTCACAGAAAAAAAACAGGATGAAAACTCTGGATCTAGACTCTTAATTTGACTGAGGGACCACACCAGAGCAGCCTGTTTGAGGATCTACTGGACATGAACACTTTGGGGGTGGATCTTGTGCATGAAAACCGTGAAGATAACAGCGATCCCACTCTTCTGCCTCATCCACTCAGAACTATTAAACATGTGTGCCAAGTCTAGATGCACTCTGGGATCATTAAGCATCCCGCTCTGTTCTCTAAGGAACGCACAGCTACAGGTTAAGAGAAGTGCCTGAGGTTCAAAAGGCAGTTTGGACGGCAGTTTATCAGAAAACACAACATCATTTGAACCGCTTGGACTTTTGACCAGAGCGCTAGCCGTTAAGGGTGATGCCTTCAATACATGTCATGTTTTCGTTTTTGTTTTAAACTCATAACGCATTTTTATTTTCATGTGAATGCTCATTTGCACGAGAGGAAACAAAGGTTGGGAAAAGTGCGGCGTTCTTCTGTAAAGATCAGTGACTTTGGATCAGAAAGCTGCATATCTTTCCTCATTTTATCTTGATATCTTTTCATAGGACACATAGATAATGGCATTTAGTTACAGTAAACTAATAGAAACTTTTGGACCAAATAGCTAACAGTGGATGCTTTTTCTCAACCAGTTTGTCCTTGTTACTTAAGATCAAAATTTTACTGTACTGTATAGAAGAAGTTACATATTTTACTGCAGAACTAAAAGGTTTTCATGTTTTCATGACCACAAATATGCTCTAGGCAGTTCTATCATATCATACTTTTCCTTATATAGATATTTGAACATAAAAGATTTAGTTTGAATGATATATCCTGTATGGTAATACATTTTATCCATTCCTTTCCACATGCAACCACATACTGTGTTAGTCTAAATTTAATGAATGGCTTCCTTTTGATCTGGAGGTTTTCAACCAGCAATAACAGGCCCACATCAGTGATAGCAAATACTGTATATCAGTTGTCTTCAAATTCAGGTGATTGCTGTTTTCTTGCAAACACTGCAGTCAAACTCTAAAAACTATAAGATGACATTATTTTATATTTATGCATCATGTAGAGATGAACTGTGAATGTCTTGTGCCTGTCCAAGGCGGCCTGATCCATATATACTCGATGTACATATCTCTTTTCCCAGAACCTTTTGGTCCCTTTTCTAGAAAATAATCAATCTGTGTTTTAAAAAAAAGTGCTTCATTAACTTGATGAGGAACCACTAGATGGAGTAGTTGCTGTGTCAAGCCACTGCCCTACTGCATAATCTGGTTCTGGAAAGTGCAATAAGTTGTCATTAACTTTGAAGGAGTTATAATCATGTGTAAATTGTGATTTGAGCAGATAGTCATTATTTATTAAGGAGAATCTTCACTCAGAGTCTATCCCTGACTCTGTTTAACCCCATTCAGTCTTCATATGTAATACAGAGAGTGCATTTTCAAGCCTGCTGAAAACTTTAAAAAGGCAACACACAGTTAATAATTTTCTTCCATATTTGGAAGCATGACTTTTTTTGTTTTGTACTTTTTAATGCATATTTATTTTCATGCCACTGCTACTGTATAAAGAAAATACTTTACATGATCAACTGAAATATTTAACTGTAATCTGTGTCAGAAATGGCAAATAAAATCTCTGAATTAAAGGCAGGTGTTCTTATTTTTGGAAAGTGAAATCCAAACTTTGTCTTAACACTCTAGATGTTGGAATAAGGTTATTGTAAACATGTGAAAATACTGAGATCTACATGTGACTGATTTATGGATACAGGCAGTTTTAAATTTCCCATCACCAGTCTTAATGGGGGATTACCCCACCCCCTTATTTCATTGAAATACAATGAAATAAAATCACAGAGCAGTTCATTCCAGTACAGTCTGTTGGCCTACAGATCATTAAAGTATCACAACCGAGAAATTTGTATCAGGAAACTCTGCTCTGATCAGAAGTGTTTTGTCAAATTTGAGAGGATTGTATTTCATATGAGTGGGGGTGACTTCAGCTCATTCAACTGACATGCCCCACATCATCCCAGAGCAGATTTTACAGCCTCATTTTTCATGATTTTGAAGCGTAATTGTATAAACTTAGAGATGTTTCTCATAACCGACACTTGGCCTGGTGGTTCATAACACAGTGGCCTGTCATACAACAAACCTAAAATAAAGATTTTTTTTTAAATCACTTTACAGGGATTTTAATAATAGGTACAGTGACCTCAGGGCTCTGCGTTGGGTACAAAACAAAGCCTTGATGGAATAACTGGAGTCATCCTGGATCATTTTAAAGCTATGCTAACAGTCCATTTAAGTGAAAAATGTGAATGAGCTGATTTTATTCCCCCCTGTCTCTCATGTTTTATGTCAGATTAGTTGTATTTTAAACTTAATCTAATTGTAACCAGGGTCAGTAAGGGTAATATATGTAGGGACCCAAAGCAAATACTTTCCCATTTAGCTAAAAGCAATCATAGTGAGTGGATCAAATATTTTGAAGCATCTCTCCTCAGGTAGTAAAGCCAGAGAACTACCAGACATACTCAAATTTGAAATATACAGTACTGTGCACTTTTCAGGCATGTTTGAGCCAAAATTTGAGGCTGCATTAAGGCGTAGATGTGGCGAGTAAGGAGCCCTGAGGGCACCATCAGGTGTGAGGGAGGATTGACACACCAGTCATGCTCTGGATGTCCTTGCATCTTACCAGGGCCATGGGAAAATAATCTGTGGAAAAAAAATAACAAAGCCTACACCTTTAGGGTGGCGTACAGGATGGATGTGGTCTTTTATTTAGGCGTATAGCTCATATTTAATGCACTCCTATAATTACTATATCTTTAGGCTTTTTGCAGCATGAGGCCCCAAGCACATGCCTCCCTTTTCCAAATGGTAAAGCCACCTATGATTGTAACTGGTATGCTGTCTTTGCCAGCAAAACAGAATGCTATTTTTCTGGAGGCATTATGTTTTTGGTGTTGTCACTCTGTCCATCAAAGCCAGTCTAGTGAACGTAACATCTGTAGAATGCTTCAAGGGATTTTTTTAAACTTTCCACAAATGACTTCTCTGATTTGATGAGTGATCTGATGAGATTATCAAGGTTATATGTCACAGGTCAAGGTCACTGGGCCTCATGTTCAGTTCTTCCGTATAAATGCCACATCTTAATAGAGGGATTTTTTTCCCCAAACTTTACAAAAATGTCCACTCTCACTCAAGGATGACCTGATTGGAATTTGGAGGTCAAAAGTAAAAGGTCAACGTCACTGGGCTTTAGATTTCTACAAATCACATGACCTCTGAAACCACCCCAGCCTTACTTCTTGACTATCTACTTGTAAGATATATCAAGGATGCAATTCCCGATAACCAGTATTGGGTATCAGTGCAGATACCAAGCCTAAGATCAAGTACTTGTCTTCATACTAATAACACATTGCAGATACTGTACTTTGTATTATTTTAAAACATGAGAGAAAATGAAAATTAAGCACTGATAAACTGTCAAGAGGAGGGGTGAAGACTGTTAATGAAATTTAAACAAACAGTTGAAAGAATTTTAAGAACAGTTATGGTAAATAGCCAAATTTAACTTCTTGTGTTCATACTTGGTCTTGAAAATGTGGCATATTGATGCATCCCTAGATACACTGGCAGGCAGCAGTTCTGTTTTTTAATGTTTGGTGATACAGCAGTTGTATTCTCTGTAGTATCAAATAAGAGTTTGTAGTGAAGTAGGCTATCCAGAATTTTGACAACCTTGCTTTCTTTCATCTATGCCTGAACAAAAGCTTGTTCCACCACTATTTACAGTAAAATACTAAAAGAAGCCCTCAGTTAGCTTAAATTAACCAAAATAATAAACTATTTTCGACATATTATGGTACTTCAAACATGTCTGTCTGACACAGACATGATGTCACAATAAGTAAACCACCCTAGTTAAATGTTGACAACATTTGCCGACAGGGTTCAACTGTTCAAACAACTGCTCGCGATTTCGCCGCTCACCTGTGTTGATGTATCGCCACACCTGTCGTCTTCCGTCGCGCCATGGAGAACACTCCAGTGAATGGACCCACCGCACATGCGCAGTCGGCCCAGCAACGGCAACTTCCTGCTAAATAGTGCTCCCTAACAACAGACAAAGCTTGACACAGTGGGTTTAATCGAAGACGCTTTAATTAAAGCGTTTTACACACACTCCTTCAATGGTAAGACTTGTTTTTGTTGTTTTTATGACTCAGGGATGTTTGCTTTGCGGTTTGTTTTGCCGTTTGGCGAAGCGACAGTGCAATCGGGTTTACACGATGCCATTTCAGTACCCACTCCAATGGCTTCTGGTCCCGACTAAACCCTGGAGAGTAAAACTTTGATGCCCAGGCCAAACTAGGGAATTCACAACAGGCGTATTAATTGTAAACAACGAACTGCACACGGTTACCTTACATATTCGCATAACAGAGGATTGTTTTTCTGCAGCAAAATGCAAGAGTATATCATTCAAATCGGCTTTCGTTTAGAAGCTAACGTCCTGTTAGAAAGCCCCGTAGGCACCGTCTAAGTGCTGGGATCGTATTCTGTATTATTGACTGTTACAGTTGCTAAAAATAGTTTATTGGTTAGTCCAGGTGTCCGTTTTATTGCTTTGCGTGTTCACTCGCAGAGTATGTTCAGACAGTTCAGAGTTCAAACGAAAGCCGCTTGAGTTATTGTTTCTTAGAAAATAGCCTGATGGCAGATTTCACCTCTGTTATAAACTGCACTCGGCTTGGTTATTTCCTGGACCCCGCAAACGTAAACTAATAAGATCACGTTTAGTGCAGACCTTGATGTAGATTAACCTGAAGTAGATGCTTTCCGAGATGTTAGTTAAACTTAATTAACTTGTAGTCAATGGGTGGTGGCACAGAGTTGAACATGTCCTATATAATCCAAATATTGACAAACTGCCTCGCTTAATCTGCATTTTATTTTCACTCTGCTGAAAACCACATGTAAAACAGACTTCATACAAGGAAAATGTCACCAGAATGATCAGTCTTACTTCATATTGATATGGAAATAAAGCACATTTGAGGTTTGCTGACTTTTAGATAAAGCTTGATGCTGTGGTTCCCATACTTTTTCTTCAAGGCCCCTCTTTAGCAGTTGAAAATAACCAACTTTCACCATAAACACCAACACCTAAACATATAGCAATACTCAAAATACACTCAGTCACCCACTGCTTCAATTTCTTGTTTGTTTGTTTTTTATATATATATATTTTATGTCACATGTTTTCTGCAGAAAGTACAGAATGACAACTTCAGTGTGAGACAACAAAGTGATTAAAAGCAAGTAGTTTTATTGAGGTAGCTACTAGATAGGATCCTGTTTCAGTAAACTTTAACCCCTTAAAAGTCTGAAGGCCAACCAGTGGGCTGGTAGATTTTTAAAAAAACTATTAGTTTATTTACAAAATAACTGATCCTTATAATATTACTTGTTTTAAATTCTCAGGATGATCTGTTTCTCAAGATTTTGCCCACTCTTCCTATCAAAAATGGTTAAAATCTGTCAGATGGTGAAGGCATCTCCTGTGCACAGTCCTCCTCAGGTCATCCCGAATATTTTTAGCAGGATTCAGGTCTGGACTCTTGCTGGGTCATCCCAAAACTTTTATTTTTTTCTGGTCAAGTCATTTTTTTGTAGTGTTGGATGCAATCTTTGTGTCATTGTCATGCTTAAAGGTGAAATTCCTCTTCATCCTTAGCTTACTAGCAGATACCTGAAGGTTTTGCTCCAAAACTGTCTGGACTTTGGAACAGTGCACGATTCCCTCCAGCTTAGAGAAAGCCCTAGTTCCAGCTGAAGAAAAACAGCCCCAAAGCATGATGCTGCTCCCACTGTGCTTCACCATAGTTGTGAGGTTTATTCGGTGATGTGCAGAAACACTATACCTTTTTGAGTTAAAGCCAACAAAATTAACTTTGGTCTCATCAGGCCATAACACATTTTTGCACAAGCTTTTGCTAGGCTTGATGTATGTCATTTGCTTATCTGCAACCCCATAGCCAGACATGCAATATGAAAAACAAGGGGAAAAACACACTGCCTGCCTGCTTAAAACTGACATGGTCACCAACATTGCAATGATTGATTATATTAAAAACAACTGAAGTTAGAAAAGCAGCTGCAAGGGAAGGAGAGTGAGTACAGTCTTAATGTTTCAAGTATGCTGGCAATGTTTTTGCACAGATGCGTTTGCAAAGTATTTGTGCAATTAAGCAGTGATCAGGAATCTGCCTCCATCTTTTTTGGCAGTAGAACTGGTCAAAGAACTTCACTGAAGTTTAAAAGTCTGGTATCATATCAACCCTACACTTTATTTTTTTGTGTTTTTTTTTCCTTGGAAAATTTTAAGGAAAGTATTTAGAAACATCTCTGCTTATTTCTCTTGGCCAGATGAGAGCCTATTTCAAGATGAAGAGGAAATATTAGATGTTTAATCTGTTTATCTTATTTTCCAAGTCTTGGGTCCTTTTGACCTGAAACCACACCATGTGTGAAAACAGCAGTCACCTGAAGCAGAGACTCGTGAATGATCCTTTATCAGGGTGTTGGTGTTCCTCAGATAGTGTGATTGTACCCGAGTGTTGTAGAGATGCTGGCAGAGTTAACTGTGAGTGGCTCTGTTACCAGGGGCAACAGATGGAAGGATGATTGGTTTGATAAATTCAAGACTGTCACAAAAATCTGCCAGAGATAAGCAGCTGTAGCAGTGCATATGACTGGGAGATTACTGGGGATTCTGGGATTATCTGCCTGGTTTAAGGTGCTATAAGGCTGCACAGTGGAAAAAAAATTGTCATTGCAGTTACTCTGAACATTACTAATAGGATGTTGATTCTTGCAAAGTAAAAATGATCATTTTTGCACAAAATTCCTTCTGTTTTCCCTGAAGACAGTTGATGCCTTAATTCATGGTGTCTGAGTTAAGATAACCTCCACAGAACAAGACCTAAAAATGAATGCATAGAGTGTTTTGCAGATATCCAATATGCTGATATTTCCGAATTCATTTTAGCAGATCACAATACAAACACCTTTTTTATTGTACCAAGCACCTGTGCAAAGACAGGCTGAGGCAAGGAGATGCTGGGAGAGGAGCGAAGAAGTATTTAACTTTTTTTTTTTTTTTTTTTGCCTTTTAATGCATTTTATTAGATAAAGGAAGGACAGTGGATAGACTTGGAAACAGGGTAGAGAGTGAGGAGAGACATGCAGTAAAGGGCCATAGGCCGGATTCAAACCGCGTACATGGGTAGCGCCTTAAACCACTCGACCACCTACGTGCCCAGTATTTAACTTTTTTAAGCTTATATCTGCTTATACTGATATCATGCTGATAATGTTGTGCATCTCTAGAATAAGTTTATTCAGCTCCTTTTCATAGGGTTTTGGTTGTAGGAACGCTTTTTGCACACAGAGTAGATGATGTGTAAAAATGGCCAAGTTTTCATGGCGACCATTTCATCTAGAAACAGCAACCCTTTGTTGCATTTTGACTGGTTATTTAAACTACAAAAGCATTTTGGTTGCTTGAAAATTAGGAATGCAATGAATCATTGCTTGTCAACTGTTGAAAGTGTCAATGACGTTTAATACGTGTTTTCATGCTGTTGTGTAACTAGTATATAGTTTTCCAGCTTAGAGAATGATGAGGAGTGAGTCATCTGACATCCTTACAGTCTTTGGAATGTCTAAAAATGTATGAATTCGTGAGCATTTACGCTTAATGCTGTAAATTCAAGTTTTTAACTTCCTACTGCAGAGTCTTGACAAAAGTCAGAAGAACAGAGGAAACTTACTTACACTAAATGGACAAAAGTATTTGGCCACACCTGTTCATTATTGAATTCAGGGGTTTCAATCAGACCCGACGGGTGTGTAAAATCAAGCATGTTCATGCAAGCCTCACATCACCAAGTCTAATACTGAGTGTTGGATGGAGCGGTGTAAAGCACACCGACACTGGACTGTAGAGTAATGGAAATGTTCTCTGTGGAGTGACAAATAACACTTCTCTGTGGCGAATTCCAGGAGAAAGTTACCTGCATTATGCTAACTGTGAAGTTATGTGGAGTAGGGACAATGGTATGGACTATCATTCAGGGTCTGGGCTTGGCCCCTTGTCTCCAGTGAAGGGCACGCTGAATGCTTGAGTATACCAAAACATTTTGGACAATGCTTTGGCCCTTTTCGGTTCCAACACGACTGTGCCCCAGTGCACAAAGCAAGGACTACAAAGACATGGTTTGATGAGTTTGTTGTGGAAGAACTTGACGGGCCTGCATAAAGCCCTGACCTCAACCCTATGAATGAATGGGCACCAAATCCCACAGAAACACTCCAAAATCTTTTGGATAGCCTTCCAAGAAGAGTGGAGGCTGTTATGTCTGCAAAAGGGAGGCCAACTCCATATAAAAGTACATGTATTTGAATATCATGTCATTGCAGTCCATGTTGGTGTAATGGTCAGGTGGCAGAATGCTTTTGTCCGTTTTAGTGTATCTGCTGCAGCACAGAAGCTAACTTTGGGGTTGACAGTTCTCTTTAGACTTGTTAGCAGCAAGCACTGAGCAGAGATGGGAGCTGTCTTGAGTCTTGGTGTTGGGACGCTTATTGGTCACACTTGAACAGAAAATGGAACAGTCACCCTGCTCCTCCTATCAGCTACCAACCAATAATTCTTCTGTCACTCTTATCTCTCACAGTGAGTGCGAGTGTGTATGCATGTGGGTGACACACTCACACATCCTTTTACTTAAACACTGCATCTTTTCTCCTTTTCATCTGTTTACTTTTCTACTTTTACAGTAAACTGCGGCACAAATTCTTCTAGCATAATAATACTAAACTTCTTACTTTGTCTATAGGAGGATGTAAAGAACATCATCAAACTACACATAAAGAAAATCCTCCAACCTACATGGTCATTGGAAGGGTTGGGCAATTAATCGCAAATGAGGTTAAATTGCAATATGGCATGCTGAAATTTACAAATCCCAGCTGTTGCAATATAGCTTTAACTCGAAATATGTCAACATACCAGTTTAATACATTCTTTCTTTTGCAGCAGAGATTTTATGCACATTTTGCAAATATTCAAGTGTCTTTTTTATAAAATAGTTTACAAAAATTGTACCTTTAATTTTTTTATGCATGTTTTACTTCATAAAAACAACAATCCTCACTCAATAAAGCAATTGATGGCAAATTTGCAATATACGCAACAATAATTGCAATGAGATATCTTTTTGTATCATTCTGCTCTAGTTCATTCTATCTAATATGATGACGCTAAGTGTTAGTTCATGCAAGTCATACCCCTAGCCACGACTGGCTGATAGCCAGGTGCCTCCCAGCTCTCAACACGGCTGTCCATTTAAAGATGACGTTCCACTCACTAGGGCTGTCAGTATTTATCTACAGTCCAATTTGAATTTAATTTATTATTTTTTACAGATTTCGAATTATATTCGAATATTCATGCACATTTTTTGTTAATATGTATGTAAAGCGTTCCGTTGTTTTAATCACCCTGTAGTTACACATTTGTCCACTAGGTGACCCTCAAATATTACATCACAGATGCAATGAAGAAATAAAGAGCTAAAAGCAAAAGTAGTCAATGTTAATTTTTTGTACTTTTTAGTGCAAACACAGACGCCTGCACCATTTAGAGGCCTTTAACGGGTATTTCTGGTACCAATGATCAACTTTAAAATGAACAAATGGGTTAGAAATTAAATGTAAAAACAAAAAAATTAATTAAATTGCGCTGCTTGTGGTGGTGATGAAATCATGTTTATAATGAACAAAACATTAAAAAAATAAAGTTGTAATGCATCACGTTGCTGCTGGCAAAGCTTCACCTCCTCCACCCCAGTCTCCTCCTTTATAGCTTAAAGCTTGTTGCACTCTCTTATTCAGATTCATGCTAGTAGTTTTTATTGCTTCTGAATAATTTGATTATTTTCAATGCACATTGTAATAAATGCATCTATCTATATGGGGGTTTCTAGCTATGCACTCCTGGAAAGTCAAAGCATGCTGCTTGACTAAATGTAGGTTGTAAAATAGAATGATTTATTGCTTGAATTTGTTGACAAATAGCCTACACAAGATGTGGAACCTAATAATAATCACGTGTCAAATGTCAATCACAATGCTGGGGGAAAAAATTGCAGTTAGATTATTTTTGCCAATCGTTCAGCCCTAGTCATTGGTTATTTTAACACCAAGACAAAAATCTTGCTTGAATTTAGACTTTCATGGGTTCTAGGGTGCAAACTCTTGACAATGCCATCATTTTTATCGTAATGTAAGCTGGCAATACCTAATAAATTAGTTTGAAAGATAAAGTGATAATACATGCAGAGATAATGCCAGCCAACTGTATCTTTTTACATCTTTTACAATCAGCCATACAAGACTTTTGATAATAGTTTGATTAACTTTGCAGCCCTTATAAGCAGCCTAATGAATACAGATACATGTAGTTTTTGTCTTATCCTCTTTAAGTTTTTGGCTCTTACAGGTTATGCACACTTTGAGAAAAACATTTTCAGGTTAATTTATCTGCTTTCCACCATCCAGTGGCCTCATTTTTCTTCAAATACAGCCCTTTTAGTTCACTGTCATAAATCTTGCATAAGCTGACATATGCTTCAGTGGCCGTGCCAAGTCAGGTGTCACGCTTTTGACTCAGAACATACACAATTAACAGCGGCCTAACACTTTCACGCGGTTTTGAATTTGCCGTCTGACCTATTTTCTCTTTCTGAGTCTGAATTATGTCAGTTAGATAAATGCTCCATCTCCCCCTCTGTGGGGGGAAAGGCCAGTTGAGCGAGAAGTGGATGAAATGAGGTTAGATCTTATCCCCTCGGGACACCTATTGATACAACAGCTTGCACCTGGGCACCTAATGCTCCTGGGGAATATGTTTTCCTTGAATGAAGGTTAGGTCTCATGTAAGATGGCACGCTTCCTTAATCCCACAGTAAACACAAGCATGGTGGGAGACTTTAGGAAACGTCAGTGCCACACGTGCCTCACCTGCAGGTCTCGTGCCGGAGATTAGACCCTGGTGCCCCACTTCCTCCATCGCCGCATCCTCCTTGCTGATCCCCCCTGTGATAGTGGCAGGGGAGAGATGCATCCATGAGCTTTTTTGGGACAAGGGGAGGGGAGAGTTCAGCATCAGAGAACTACATAAGGCCTCATCCTCAGCCATTTATCCCACATCTGTTTGTTTTTGCCTCTTTGTTTGTGTGAAGCAGGGTCCGGACGTGCTCTCCAGGGGCAGAGAGTAGGCTGTGTGTGCAGACATGTCAGCTCGCTCCGCTGCAGAGATGGGCGACTCACAGGAGCTGCCGGTGAGTCCATGCACCATGGTGCCGACACAGAGTTTGGTGGAGGGATGTATCATGCTTACAGAGATGCATTTAAAAATTAGCCTTATGGTGATGATGTAGATTGTTTTCTGATATTTGAGAAATTAGAATTTATTTCAAGTCAGACATTAGGAAAAGTGAACAAATGTTTTCATTTCATCAGCATGGAATTTTAAATTAGATAAGCATTCAGGATTTTTTGGGATTTCTGTTAAAAGGATTGGCTTCAGGAAATAATAGATGAAAGAAAAAGCCAAAATGCTTCTGAAAACTTTGGAAATGTGTTTAAAAGTTGATTTTGTTTCCTCTTGCCTTCAGCTTTCAATTTACATTACACTGACTTCATTTTATGGTTTTAATCATCATTGATTAAAAAAGAGACGTGACAATAGGGCTGGACATTTAAAGAACAGGTCTGTATTTTTTTTAAAAACAGTCGGTCATGTTTTAGTTCACTGTTACTGCTATCGAACCTCATAGGCCATGTGACATCACATCATTTTATCATATCACTAGTGTTGAAATATACATCGGTTCTTGCAGGGAGAATACAAGCTAAAAAACACATTAGCATTGTGCATCAGTGTAAACCGAAATGTGGTGCCTTCAACTCTGCATATGAAAAAGGAATCTGACTGCACTGGGAGTTGCATATTTTCAGCTGCTACATGACAGCTTTCTTCCTCCTTTGCTCAATTCAGAGATAACAAGAGCTCTTATCTGACGAGAGTCCCGTTAGTTGAAAATATTACTACCAAGTAGAAATTCATGGTGGGATTAGCAGAATAAATATCAATTAGTGGGCTTGAGTCCAAAGTAAAATTATTGGCATGTAAATTAAATGTCATGATTCGTTCAAATGTCACATAAAGAAAAGAAGAAAAATTTGACACAAAATTTCAATAACTGCTGTTGTGACAATGAGGAATTTATTTATTTCAAGAATTTAAAATAGATATAACAGATTGAAGCATAACTTTTTAGCCCAAGCTCTTCTCAGCTTATGCCACTTCTCATTAATATATATTTTGTCTGTCCACCAAACAACAGAAAAGTACTGATAGTCCCATCATTGAATTATAAAAAGGATATCTATATCAATGAAAATTAACATCGCCATCCCAACAAGCTCATTTATATACTAATACTCTTTCCTGTCTTTGCAGGCAAAGAAGGCGAAGCTTGAAATAGATGGTGGACTGGAGAAGGAGCCAAGGTTGGTCTCTACTGAATTTTTAAACTTGTAGTTAGGGTTGGGCAATAGGGTTTTAAAAAATCCCCAAAGTTGATTTACGATTTTAATCTTTTTTGTTTGTTTTCAACTGAAAAGGAAACTACTCAAACAGGTTTCTTTCATTTTTATCAACAATATGTAACAATATTGAACAGAATTTTCCTTTACAGGTTAAAGTGTGAGCTGTAAACCTGCTGAACACAGGCTCTAAAAGTTTTTTATCTGCTTAAGAAAGTAATGCTGATGTCCGTGATCTATGCAAGTAAACAAGACCATCAGAAGATCATTGATAATTATTTTTGTATTTGATTGCTTGTCATCTCTGCCATAGGATCAGTGTCAGATGTAAATGTTGACAAGCAAACCAAAACTACATTTAATTTCAATTTCTACTTGAAGGATTCAGAGTGAATATAATTTTTAAAACTGGACAGGACGTTTTACTTTGTTTGAGGGGATGTTTTCCTTGAGTTTGAGAACACCGCTTACACATGAGCAATATGTAAGAACAAATTGTATTATTTTGATTACAGGGTTGCCAGAACTAACATAAAATGAAAGATTCTGACAGTAGCTTTTACTTTTGGTATTGTTGCAGTGAAGTTTAACAGAAAATCTCAATTTTTGACATCTTGATTTTCCAAAAAGCAAATTTAATGGATTTGTTTCCCAGCCCACTTTTAGGTCTTTTAAGTAGTTTCTTACAGATTGTTTTTCAGGGTGTTTTCACAACTCTAGTCACTTTTGGTCCGTGATCACTTTGGGCTATTAAGTGGGAAAGAATCTGTGATGAGTGAGGAAAATGCTCTCTGATTGTTCAGTTTCTTGCGGTTTATGAATACACCTATTCTGGAATACAGCTCTGACATGTCAAACTTCTGGGTCACTAAAAAATCTTTAATAAATTAGTAAATTTTTAAAATTGCATGAGAAATTAACTTTGTTGATATGTTGTATTTAAACAATCTCAGTCAGAATGGTAACATTAACAACCTACATTGTTTTCACTCGAAAAAACAGCAAATATGAAATTTAATGTGATAAATCCAAAAACAACCTGAAATTTACTAGAGGGAGAGAATCAACATGCTCCATGTTACAGTGTGTGCGTTTGTATGCAAAAGTGTGTCACAGTGAACGGGGAGTGCAGAGTGTTTGCTCCTGGATCACGTTATTTCGTCAATAATGCATCAGTTAATCAAGTGTTTATAGCCTCCTTTGGAGTGAGGCCTCAAAAAGACTAGACACAACTGACCCTTTGTAAAGGTCAGAGCTATGACAGTACAAGCACTTCAGCACCATGGTCTGTGTGTGTGTCTGTCATCGTGTGTGTCAGAGGGGCAAAGCGGGCAGCGTGTCTGCTCATTAATAGATGCAGGATCGGGTTATTTACCTAAAAATAAGCCAATAAACATAAACCCAGGTAAAGTTACTGTGTTTGAAACGATTGATGTTCATTACCCTTATATTCTTCATGTCCATCTGTGGGTTTTTATACATATTTCTGTGGCTGTGGTAGCGGTTTAATACAAAAAAGATCAGTATCTCCTGAGTTAGGCTGCACCGGAGCACGAATGGAAGTCTATCTTTTCAAGTGGTCTTGGTCTGGTTGTTGGTCTGCATCAGAGTTCTGTGGTCAGCTTTGTTTGTTTCAACCAAGGTTAGCTGTGAAAGCACATACGTGTCAATCAGGGCTTTTTATGCAACAGCTGTCTTTACTCTGCACCATATATGGTGTAACTTTATTAATGTTTCATTTTTCCAGTAATTTAGGTGAGGATGGGAGTCCAGCAGCTGTGTTAGGGTCATCAGAGCAGGAAGGCTCTTACTCTGCACTGACTGCCGCACAACTCAATCCAAGTAAGTATTCCTCAGAAATGTTAAATGAAAACCAATAATATAATATAAATGTGTAATAATTAGGGCTGTCTGCATTAACGCATTTATCCCGATACAATTCAGGTCCATAATTAGTGCATTATTTCTCTTTAATCTCATGAATTGAAGGCTTTATTGTCCCTTTCAATTTGGTTAGGGCACTGCAACATCTTTCTGCAGCCACAGTCAGATGAAATAAATCCAACACTGCTCCTTAATGTCTCATTTTGGTGTAAAAAAAAATGTCAGACAGCTCAGTGGACAAGTCAAACTCCTCTTTACCTTATTTCACAACAAGCTCCTTTTTTCTGTAGTTAAGAATTTTTAAAAAGTGATTAAAAGGATATAAGTAATATATATATCCATCCACAATCCAAATTTTCTTTCAAAATAAAAGTATGCTTACAGGAAGTCAGTTACCCTTAGTTTTAGACAGTAAAAAACCCAAAACAAAACATTACCAGTTTTGAATGCAAAGTAGTGGAATTTCAAAATACAACCAAACATATGAATGGTGATTACTCAGAGAAATTCTTAGATTAATTTCAATTTGAAATTAATAGCATGATTAATAATATGACTTTATTTTTGTAAACAGACAAGAACAAAACAACACGGAATAAACAGTTATCTTTAGTCTATAGTCATCTATAGTGTCAGGAATATATCTTATGATGACAATTCATCAATCACCTTTCAGAGTTGTGTACATAATCCATTTCCCCCTATATTGCCAAAATTTCCCTCCTTTTAGAGTCAGTCAGAGTCATTTTCTCCATATTCCCATCGTCTATCCATTCAGTCTTTGTTGGAAGAATGGACTGAAACCACCTTTGTGTTAATGCTCTTTGCTTGCTGCTAGTTATTTATCCTGCACTGAAACAGAGCAGCAGTGTTCCCAAGATAAATTGTTAAGCCTGAATAATTAATCCTAGCTCCAAAGAAGTTTCTGATTCTTTGCGTTACCTCATGCCAATAAATATGGTTGTTTGATTGTAGGTGATCAGGAGCAGCCGGACGGAGAGGGACAGGCAGCGCCTCAAGCATGCAGCGACTCATTGAACTCGTACGCACGTTCAGGTTGGAAGAAAAACATTTCTGATTGACAGAAAAGATCAGAGGGATAAATCACACTTTGTTTGTTTACCTGAAACTTTTTTTTTGTCTTTTTCAACAGTAACGGACACAACAGCCCCGTCTGAATACACACAGCAGGTTTATCAAGGAAGCAAGTTAGTATGGAAGAATGACATTTCTTAAGCTTATTATGTGCAACTGTTACAGATTTCAGAACTTCATATGTGACTTATGGCGTCTATAGAGACAGTACTATAATTTGTCAGATTTAGATGTTGATAGAAACACTTTCAGATTACTTCATCATAGAAACAAGGACTGAGACATTATTGCAGGTGCATTCATAGAATAATATGTGAGCCCCTTTGTATAACTGTCGCAATAAGGCTGATTTTCCCACACATCGTTTCGCACTAAAGGCATGATTTAACGACATACATTGAAGTATTTCAACCAAACATGAGTGCTCCTCTAGCCTGAAAAATCCTGAATATTATGTGTTACCACTTCACACTTATGTGGCTATTTGAAAACTCATATCACATATTGATGAAATGGATTTGAAGCACTTTTGTGTGCAGTAGGTGTTTGGGAATCAGCTAAATTATGTGCACAACTTGCCTTTGGTTCCTAACAGTTGATCTAATTTTTCCCCAGTGAATTTTCAGGTATGCTTTTGTTTATTTTAAAATGACAGACAAAGGCAGTACTCAGAGACAGTGCAGTATTACCAAAACACTTACATAGGAGAGCTCTTATACTGCTGTTCTCTTTTCTCCTTTACTTTATTTTAGGTCAAGCACCCAGTCTGTAAGGATTAACAATGGATTCTGTAGGTAGTGACTTTATTCCCTCATTTGATGCATGCGTTTATTTCCTTTAGCCCATCAGTGACGTCGTACACCAGCCAGGTTGCCTTCCCTCCTCTGGCCCAGTCCACTGTGTACTCCACCTTCCCCCAGACTGGTCAGACCTACGGCCTCCCACCCTTTGGTCAGTCCTTTGTTTTTCTACGTCAGCGGCTCATTTTAACAGTTTCTGCTCACTAAAAGCCTAGCGTCATACCTTTGTTACTTTGCTTAAAAGGCTTTTCTGTGCTTTTGCGCTGTGGAATCAATTTGCTTTTAAATTTCTGCTTAAAATATTCATATCTGAATATCTGACGGAGACTTTAACTTTTCAGTGCTCCCTTCCTTTCGCTGCTCCTCTTGCTCTCTTTCCTCTTCAGGTGCTATGTGGCCAGGCATTAAAACAGAGACAGGGCTGCCTGAGGCGCCCTCTGGTGGCCAGCCTGGGTTTCTCAGCTTCAGCAACGCATATACCTCAACCCAACCAGGCCACCTACACTACTCTTACCCCAGCCAAGGCAAGCTGCAACCTGTTACAACAAAACGCTGTCACACTCTCTGCATAAAGAGAAGCACTTAAAAATAAAGCAAAAGCTCTGTTTTCCTCTCCCGGTTTTTGGCCCTTAAAGGTATGCGCATATACTTTGATTTTCCCAAAACATAATTTAATCAAGCTCTTTTTGTCTCTAGGCTCGAGCTTCACAACATCCAGTGTGTACTCCAGCATCCCTTCAGCGACAGCAGCAACAACAACCTCCTCCACAGTGACCCACCAGGTAGGCAGGACACCTACAGATATCACCTCTGGTGAGGCTCCAAGTACCTGATAGAAAGACACTGCTGACTGCTGAGTGGTCAGAGAGTATCATTACTAGAACTAAACATAGGAGGATAGACAGTCTGAGAAGCTTTATGGGAAGATGGCCAAACCCTCAGGAGGGCACTTACCAATCGTGAGATACAGTCATGTTAAGTTATGTGCTGTCCTTTGTTGATCAGAACGTCTTTTTCCGTTCTTTCTGCAGGAATTTAGCAGCTACAACTCTCTGGGACAGAGTCAGTTCTCTCAGTACTACTCTCTGCCTCCCAGCTATGTGCCTGCAGGGCTGCCCAGCAGCGAGGAGCACAGCGCTGGTGTGGGAGCTGTCGGATACTCGGCTGAGAAGTCAGAGCAGGCTGCGCCGGCTGGACTGCCTCCTAGGGGTGAGTTAAGTAAAAAAGTAGAGTATGAATGGCTGTAAAACAAGTACTGTGTCTTAACTTTTATCTTTGATGTAAAGGGTTTTATCATTTAGTTCAGATTTCTTAGGAACTAATTTCAACTTTCCTGTTCTTAGATGCATCTCCCCCAGAGAACCTCCCAGCAGCTGCAGCTATGCCGACTGGTGTTTCTCTCCCAGCTGCAGCCAGAGATCAGGACGAGGTTGGACGCAGGAACTCTGTCGGCAAAGCTAAAGGAAAAGCCAAAAAGCCTGAAAACTCTTCACCTACAGAGACTGACCTGGAGGTAACTCATAAACTTTGAATTGGCTGTATATTTTTTTTTCAGTCAATATAATGTAAACAGGTAAACAGGATTAAGCCAGTAGTATTAAACAAAGATGATGAAAGTTGAACTCTTTTTCTACCCTGTTGTTTTAGCGTATTTTTCTGTGGGATCTGGATGAGACCATTATCATATTCCACTCACTGCTTACTGGCTCTTACGCGCAGAAGTTTGGAAAGGTTTGTATCCCTCAACTCGCAAAATATTTAAGCATACAACTTCAAAATAAAAAAGCCTGAGCCTGTTTGTAACTTGTGATTTTTTTCAGGACCCAGCAACAGTGCTGAACTTGGGCCTGCAGATGGAGGAGTTGATCTTTGAACTGGCAGACACTCATCTTTTCTTCAATGACCTGGAGGTACATTGAGAGACTGTGACTGCTGTTGCTACATCTGAAGAGAATACTGTTTGCTTATTTTTCCCCTATGATACTAAATTAGTTTATGAATCCACAGAAATAAGTCCTTCAAGATTGAAATGAATCAGCATTTTTGCACTCTCAGTTCCCTTGTCTTAACATCAGTCTTTTCTGAGAGTAAAGCTGTGTTCCATTTACCACAGATGTCGGATGTCAGGATTGAGAATGACATCAGACCTTAGCTGGTACCAGTTGGTAATGGAGTTCAGACTCCAGGGAGGGATGACTTATCTGACTGTCATCTTAGAAGTTCCATCAACTGGAATACACAGTAACTCGACCCCAGAGTTTCAGCAAAGCTGCATTTTCACTAGATTTTCAAAAACCATTACAACATCATGCACAGGGCTGGGAGGGGAAGGGATAAATCATGCCCACTTATTTCTACACTGCAACATGGTACAATCTATGCTGTAGATTTGATTTTTAGCTATAGTATACCGTACCAGTATAGACTTACCACAAGCTGCCTCAGCGTTAAGTTTATCTGTCTGACTTTGAGAAAAACATAGTTTTGTGGAAAAGAACTATGCTCACAGCAACGTCTCTGATTGGAGTCTGCTGTACCTGCACATTTTGCCTAACAGCTGCTACTATTGAAGTTGGTGGCCATTTTTTGTCCTGCAGAGGATTTGAGTAGGGAAATTTATTTCTGAAACCAGCTCTGTGATTGACTGGAGACCCAAAAGTGGGTCACGGAACTGTTTGTAGTGGGTTGCAAAGTGCAAGACTACTTAGGATATATGGAAGTTCTGGGTAGACAGGTTTCCATATGTTTATTTCACTCTGTTTTTCTAGACAAGGAGCAAATTATGGTTGTTTTTCTTGAGATTCTGGTCTATTTATCCTGTTGTCTTTGGACTTGAATATCTTCAAGAAAGGCAGATTTGCCATGATAATGTCTTCATTTCTCGAGATCTTTAAAAACAACTAACATCAATGTTATTACAGAAAAACAGGGACAATTACAGGTTTACACGCACATACTCAAAGAAGATCTGCGTAGTCTCTTTGCTTAGTTACTGGTTTTGTTCCATCAGGGGCCAAACTGCAATAGTTCTCATTTTTAGGTGGCAAACATTTTTATAGATTTCAAGTAAATGTGGTGGGTGGTCCCATGGCCAGTAAAGAACCACTGGTCTAGGGCAATGGTTCTCTACTGGTGGGTCGTGAACGTGTTTCTGTAAAAACTTGGTGTTAAAAAATGTATGTATTGCTGAAGTCCTTAGCGGGCATGCATTCCTAGGTATATTTAAATGTTTTCTTAATATTTCAACACATTTATCTGAACTTTTTCCAATAACAAAGCAGCTTTTCCCATCATAATGTTGTAATTCCTCAAAATCTAACGAAAACTGGCAAAGATGTACACATTATGAGGAAATAGTGTCAAACGTGTTTATTTCTCCTGTCATTTTTCAGTCATATATTCTTTTCCATTTAAGATCCAAACAGCATATTTTTTCCGTAGATAAACATATGTTGGCTGAAATTTTGGGACATTTGGATCATGATTTGTCAAAAAAAAGATTGTTGGGTCCTGAAGCTAGACCTGTTGAGGACCGCTAGTCGAGGGTGTATGCGCCTCGCGCCCAATTACAGCTGGGATTGGCTCCAGCCCCCTGCCACCCAGAACAAGATAAGGGTTGTAGATAATGAATGGGTGCAGTTTACATCTGAAACCATAGTTCCTAAAAAAGTGGGCGGTCACTGTTAAGCTCTGTGCTGATAAAAACGAGCACCTCGTATGTCACCTGCCTCTAGATCAGCTAATAATTTAACTGAAACTGAAATTAATTTAGAAGTAATTCAGTTGCAGGTTCTGGGTTTTAACCTCTAGAGGGCAGTCGCTTCTAACACTATTTTTACTCTAATTTTGAGATTTTGATTAATTAAATCAACAGCACTATTAAATACAGGTCTACAGAGGTTTTCAGCTGAAAAAAAGAGATCTGGGGGTTTAGTTACCCTCATTATTTAGATTCCTGAAAGACTTTTGGGTCAACACAAGTTTTGGTGTTTTTCAAATTTGAATTCTTAGATTTAATAGATAACCAAACCATAAAAAATTCAGGCTCTGTTGTGTCTGAAAATGCTTTCAATATGACTGAATGCATGACACTATAGGTGTTTTCATTAAGCATTGAAAAGTAGGGCTACTTCTTCATAGTGTTTTACAATTACTATCTGAAACCTTGTTTGTTTGTTTGTTTGTTTGTTTAAGGAGTGCGATCAGGTCCATGTTGAGGATGTCGCCTCTGATGACAATGGACAGGATTTGAGGTTTGTTATAAGCCGTCCTTTAACTCACAATTATTATACATTACAGGAGAAACATCATAACACTTCAGAAATATAACTGTAAATGTTTCTCCCTTCATAAGTAACTACAACTTCCTGGCTGATGGTTTTAATGGTCCCAGTGGTGGAGGGGCTTCAGGAACCACAGCAGGAGTCCAGGGAGGGGTGGAGTGGATGAGGAAACTGGCCTTTCGCTACCGCCGGCTAAAGGAGATCTACAATAGCTACAAAGGGAATGTTGGAGGTGAGTTCACATCAACTAATGTAAAATCTGGATCATAGATCACACCCGTTTATAGGCAGCACTCTGTTTTCCTCTCTCAGAGGAAGAGAAGGTTGTAACGGTCCTCCTGCGTGAGAGTTTCTGGTGGATTTAGCAATGTTAACAGCATGGTATAATGCAGTTTCTGTGCAGCTGTGTGGCCACTCAACTACTATCTAGTTTTGCATCAAGGGTTTTTACCTCTGCTAGCTATAATATGGTAGTTGACCTCATTGCTGTGAAGTTGACAAACCACAGTCGCCCTGCTTCTGGTCATTTTGTTGTCTTTAATTGAGGAGTCTTATCAACCAAACCAGCACTAGACAAGGTTTATTTACTTATCAGTTTGCCCATGTTTTCTTTAAATGTACAACTGAGAACAGAAAGTAACCCATACCTCTGCCAGTTTTGTCTGCATCATTTCTTATCACAGCACGTTGTGCGATGTAAAGCTGACGCTTAGAACACTTAAATTTTCAGGAGTGCAGTGTGCGATGATGGTGTCTGCAAAACTTCATACTGTCCAGGAGCTGGACTTTTTCCCTTTCTGATTTGAATGGTCAGCTGCTACTTCACCAGTTGTGGCCCTTTTGGCCTTTTAATTTTAACCTGTTTGAAGACAACAGAATAGGATCCATGAGCCAAAAGGCAGAAGAGCAAAAGTGCTGATCTGAAGTTAGCCTACTTTCTGACTGTGGTATGCAAACAAGTAACAAACTTCAGCCTCAGTAAAAATAAACAGGGACAATTTTTGTTGAGTAAAGTATCTGTATGAGTTTTTAAATTTTTTAACACAAAACAGCTATCATCTTGTGATAATTTTTGACGAACTCTTCTGAAGGACATATGTCAAAAAGAAAAAGGGAATAACGCTACATATAAACGGTTTTCCTAACATCATGATAAAAGTATTGAATTATGTTTCACTATTGAGGTTGTATGCCTGTTGCACAAGGTTTCTGTAAATTGCTTTTTGTTTTTTTTTTCTTTAGGCCTGTTGAGTCCTATGAAGAGGGAGCTGCTTTTACGGCTTCGGTCAGAGATTGAGAATGTCACAGATGCGTGGCTCAGCACTGCGCTCAAGTCTCTTCTGCTCATTCAGTCCAGGTCTGAGCCCAGAAAGCTTACTATTGTCAAAACACTTTAACTGCTGTCACTGTGAGTAAAGGATGGCAGGTGAAGCTAATCAGATTTATCCAAGTTAAATTTAATAGGAAAATCTCAATATTGAAAAAGTAGTTTCAGTAAGGAATTACATGTATTTATTTTTAACGTCCTGCCCATTTAGAATAGATCTATATTTATGTAAAATAAACAGCTTAAGGTATTAAAAAATGAGGCTTTTTATCTCTATTCTTATGTTTGTTGATGTTTGTGCTTGTGTAATACTGAACCACCAGGGGGAAGTGTATGAATGTGTTAGTCACCACCACTCAGCTGGTTCCAGCGCTGGCCAAAGTGCTGCTCTACGGTCTGGGAGACGTCTTCCCCATCGAGAACATCTACAGCGCCACCAAAATAGGTACATGGGGAAACTACAAGGGCTGTTGATTGAGCTGCTTCAGAGGGTTACTAAAACATGTCTTTGTTTCCTTTCATGCAGGAAAAGAGAGTTGTTTTGAGAGGATCGTCTCTCGATTTGGGAAAAAAGTGACCTATGTGGTGATAGGTGACGGTCGGGATGAGGAGTTTGCAGCAAAACAGGTAGCCCTCCTAGCTTTGTCCAACCTTGTTGTCTGTGTCAGTCAAAGCAATACCTGTAGTCGTCTTCTCAGATTTGTTCATTAAATTTGGAAAATAATTTGATATCCAGGCAGAGCATCAAGCTTTTAACAGCAGCTAATCTTTAGAGCATCCTCTGTTCTCTTTTTCTCTGTAGCACAATATGCCTTTCTGGCGAATCTCCACTCACGGTGACCTCGTGTCTCTGCACCAAGCGCTGGAACTGGACTTCTTGTAAAGGAGATGACATTAGAAGTCGCACACTAAAAGGGAATTAGTCGTCCTGTTGGTTTGTGGAGTGACGTTGTTAGATAATCCTCCACAGCTCAAACGGTACACACTCGTATATTAGAAACGCCTATCTGCCCTCAGTGACGATTGAAAACTCGCTGTGTAATCTGTGACTGTAACACACTGGGGCAGACTTTGGGTCGGAGCTGACTGTGAGAAACAGAGTGAAGGCATCATTTGGCAGAGCAAAGGTTCCTCCAGCACTCCCTCCTCTACGGCAGCTAACCTCAACACGGCTGAAACTGGCACTGATATGGACACAAAAGGGAAGACATCTTTTGTTTTTACCCCTCCTTTGCCTCCTCTTAGTTTCTTTAAAGATCAAAAGCTGTTTTCATGCATACAAGGCTGAAGATTCCTGGAAAAATTCAGGACAGCATGCCAAAAAATGTTCCTCTCACCTGTCCCTCACTGCTGGAAGATATCTCTGTTGGACGGGCATCTCAGGAGGAAAGACATGGTGGCAGTCTGGCACTCTGAAGACAGTTTTGTACGTTATTCCAATGCTACATGTAATTTGACGTAATCACAATATAAACAAACAAATTTAGGTTATATATTGGCGAGTTTGTAAGGACCACAGTAGCTGTTACAAAGCAGTCATATAAACTCCTACCTGCTCACTCAATATGGTAAAAGTCAGAGTAAAGTTGGGGTGAAATTTGGGGAATTTTCAGGAGTTTTGTGTAAGTGTGAAAACAGCTCCAGCAGAGTAAACAGCACCTCTTTATTTCTAACTCCTCTTTTCTGGATTTAAACAACCAAAGGTCAGTTTTGTTTTAATGCTTTTCTTATAGCTTTCATTATTTTGACTCTACATCATTGAGAGAATAATAGTAAATCTTTGCCCTAATTCAAAGACTTGAATGCATCATTTATGCATCATCTCCTTTTTATTCCATTTCCCTCTCATGTGACGTTTCAATAATTTAAGGTACTACATGTGGTTAAACAATGAATGGTCATGAACTCCCCTCCTGACCTAAGTTGACAATCCACCAGTCAGCTGCTCAGACCTCTTACTCAGTTCCTCCCTGGTTTTACTTTGGGTTTGACCCATCTGTGGTCAGTGAGCATGTGCAGTTGAGAATCATGCTCCTACAATTCCTGAGTTGCTCATCTGGAGTTTCCCCATGCAGCTCTGGCCCGAGTAGTGTTTTAAGCAATGTGGATATGTCCCAAATCCACATTAGATTCTTTATAAAGTATAAATTACATACTTTTATCAGAGGGAACCATGTTATCCAGAAAAGTTGAACTCATGTTACCCTTTAGAAGGTTGTCAGTGAAAGAAATAGAATTCCTAGACAAGCAAAATCTGCTATTTTTTGTTCCAAGTTGCACAAATACATCTGTAATGTTTAGGTGCTGTAACATTAATGTGTTTGTGTAATGCCATGCTCTCTCTTTGGAGACAACACGTCTGTATTTTCTTCAGAGCTTCAGTACTTTACTATCATTTAGATCATTAAGTCAATATATGTCCAGTACTGTGCACCACTATTGGGCATATTTTGGCCTATAACTGAGGCTTAAGTCAGGCATGTAATGTCCGGTAAAGGCCCATTTATGCTCTACGTACACATGAAAATAGATCTGTGCATTTAGAACTTTACAACCATACTGACGTGCGTCTGTTATATTGGAGTGGACATTGAAAAACTAATCCACTGGAGACTGCTGTCCCTCACAGAGCTACTTTGATGCTGCTCTGTCAGCCCCATAGACGGAGGAAAGAATGATGCTCTTGTAGCTGACTGAGAGCTCACATCATTCATATGTTTGTATTTTCTTACAACTCGCTCATTTTTGGTTGATATTTCCTTAGAAAACTTGATTAAGTTGCACCTTTGTTTTCAAATATTTTTTCTTTATTGTGTTTTGCTGCTCCGGGTTAAACTGTTGGCCACGTTGCTCAACACTGCCCTACCATTGGCAGCGATACAGCTACGTTTTGTAAGCTTTGAAAGAACAGATAAAAAACAGAGGAGTGGAACGCAGGGTGCAGACTGAAAGGTCCGTCCGTATCCATATGCAGTTCAAACGTAGAGCATAAATGAGACTTAAACCCGCCATGATGCAGGAAGGAGGATTGATGAAACCTTGGTCGTGCTCTGGATGTCCTTGCATATTACCAGGGAAATGTGAAATGTACCTGTTGAAAAATTGAAGTCCACACCTCTACAGTGGAGTCAGGGATGGATGTGTTGAATGTGGTAATTCATTAGCGCCCTACATGCCTAAAGTAAATGCACAGAGCTGATGATATACATAAATATTGTACTGCAAGTTAATGCAGAATAATAATGTTTTCTTTAGTGGATCTCTTTAATCAAAAATGGTTTCCAAATTCTTGCTACCACTCGTTGGAAAAAATACATAAATCCCCTTAAAGATATTATAAAGGCTGAATTAGGTATAGGATCTTGTCTTATGGTTGCTCAATTATGGCAAAAAGCAGATTCGCAATGATTTGATTGGTATTGAGATCACGATTATTTCACATGACTATTCGTTGACTTTACAACACCTGTATGATATGCATTTATCCAACTTAAACATGTTAAACACATTGAAAAACAAGCAATAAACGAGTGAAAAAAACAAATGTATAGAAGTAATGATGTATGAAAACATATAATAAACAAAGCAAATTACATTCTTGGGCAAATATCACATCAA
This sequence comes from Cheilinus undulatus, assembly GCF_018320785.1. Lineage (NCBI taxonomy): Eukaryota > Metazoa > Chordata > Actinopteri > Labriformes > Labridae > Cheilinus > Cheilinus undulatus. Next base: position 13,563,423 of record NC_054880.1, on the reverse strand, counting down.
ACACTAAAACATTTACCGCATGACAAAACCTAAGGGCAAAATATCATACAGCATCAAATATTAGCTAAGAGCAACTGTACTTGTTCATTCACAATTATCTCGAATTAAAGAATTTGTCAGTTCCTTCACAATAAAAGTCTGTAGCAGTTTAAAAGAAAATCATACTTAACTTGTTTGTGCCAGCATGGGAAGCCAAAATTATTAATTGACATAGAAACAGGAGTAATTATCCAGATCTATCTTGAATTTCCAGATTTTGCATAATTGGATGAAGGGCATGCTGTTTTTCATGAACTCTAAGTTCTGAGGCCCCTGCTAGTAATGTATTGATAATCTGTTCTTCTATAGATCTTGTTTTTGATTAGTTCATTGACTTTTTCAACCTTAAAATTGTCAAAAATAGATTTTTAAAGTAACTTCTCAGGGCTAAGAGGGATTTGGAGACAGCCTTTTTGTTCAAAAGAGTTCTAAACGCAATGATTGAAAGACTTAAAGATGTAGTTTTTTCTCAGTTGTGTTGTTTCAGTTGTACTTGTGATGTATTCATCTGTTTCAGCATTTGTCATAAAGGTCCCTTAAACTCCCGGAGTAGACTAACTCTCTTTTAACACCTCCAGTTGACTGTGCTAGCTTACACATTGTTTTTCAGATTCATTGTTTTCATGTTTTTAACCAGGAGATTGGAGTTTTACTGTGTTAAGATGAAAATGCAGATTCAGAAATCAACTCCATCTGGGCAGATGTTCCAGGTAGCAGGATATGAATTGGCTTTAAATGGAAAATGTTGTGAAAAATTTCCAGTCAATCTACAGGCTGTTTCTCTCCAGAAAAACCAAACACCTCAGACACAATTCAAGCTTCAGTTTTGCACAGAAGCAGCACCCTAGAGAGCTCTGGTTCACCTGCAGGATGAGGGTCCTAGCTGGTGTTTACTGCCTGCCAGCACCCATTGTCTCCTAATCCGAGCATGCTCTCACCTGTCAGCTTCTGACTCAGCTAATACATTGTTAGGAGGACCATAGTTCATTTAAGAGGTATAAATCTAAAGTTTTCTGTTGTCCGTCCTGGCAGTGAAGCGTCTCATTAAAAACCTCCTGGACACTTTTTTAGTCTGCTCAGCTGTTGAATTATGGGAGGATGTCTGTGTACATAAAGTTGTGCTATTTGAAGAAAGCAGGGCTAAGAATTTAACATTAGCCAGTAGCATTTTATTTCATGTCTTACAGTTTTGTTTCCAGTGAAATGATTGAACACAGATTGTCATTGGGTTTTAAGCTGTTTTCGATTCATCTTATATTAAATATATCAGTTACATCACAAAAACTCATAGCAAGTGTATTCGTCTCATTTCTAGTTAAAAGTATCTCATCATACTTAATTTTTACGACTTGATGAGTGCGTGTAAGCATCTTATTTCAAGGTATCACAGTCAAAAAGGGAAGATATCTACTAACATCGAACAATTCAGGCTTTATTTTTTGCGTTTTATGTCTTGAAAAAAGATTTTTATTTGCACTTAACAGTTAAATGAAGCTTTTATTAAGTACAATGAGACGCGGACTAAAAATTAAACAAATGCATCTGCTTGGCACATGAAACCAGAGGTTCAAGAAACTACTTTTTCATGATTGGTCCCATTTTGTCTAATCGAATAACACAAGTTGCAACCATTGTGTTATTCTTTTTAGAATTTAAAAGTGAAAGCTTGCATGTCCCACCTCCACATATTAAATGATTAGATTTTCTGTGCTGGTTTATAAGAAGCATCTTGAGTTTTTGTTGATCGACAATCATTCTGAAGACAACCCTTTTGGCAGGCTATGCATGAGGCGATTGTTAAATATGAGTATCTATTTTTAAGATTTTAATCCTCAGAACTCACACTCTAAACAACCAGGCCAGACTGTGAGAACATGCCAGTGTAAATTTCCTCGACTTAAAGTATAACTAAAAGTGTTTGTCAACTACCTTTTTCCATGAGGAAGATGGGAGTAATACATGCTAAAAGTAGATCTTTGATGACTCAAATTCTAAGAGTAAGCTTAATTTTTGTCAGTTGACTGATCTGACTGAAACACTGATTTGACACGAGATTAAGGCAAAAAGAATAAATGTATAAATCTAAGGACCTTTATGTACTAAAACCAGAATAAAATGTTGAGTTTTCACAGACTAAAACTATAGGCCAAAGCTCATGAACATTTTAGTTTTAGGACTAAGACTAAAAATTGCTAGCAAAAGAAACACCGAACCACACACCTGCTGTTCGTCCTAATGGTTTCACCGTGGAGATTCTACAGTCATGAGCTCTCACAGAAACTCGTGATCAAACGTGACTTCAGAAGAAAAACATGTATGGAGGATGACCAATGATGTCAGCTGGCGTGTGCAACATTTCAGATGAAAAACACTAAAGCAGGAAATGGCCAATGGCATTTGACCAATAATATGTATCTGTCTCTTATTTTTACGGATGGATGTTGTTGGATTTTTGCCGATATCTGATATCCTGATAAGTGACTTTATCAGCTACCAATAAAGATATTTAAATGTAGTACAGACCTAAAACTTCAGACCTCAAAACACACAATTTCAAGTTTAAATATGATCAAATTGACAAATTTCAGTCCTTAGAACACTTTAAAGTGTAAAGGATGAAGATGAATAAAGAAAAGACTTCAGCTGACGCAGGTCTGTTTACCCAGCCTAAAACTCCACTAACATATTTGTTCATAAGACCAATATTACAGCTGATTTTTATCGCTACAATATGAGCAAAAATTGTCATATCTGTCGATAGAGGTGATTTGTTTATGCCGATACGATATCCTACCTATAACATCATGCATCCCTACTTATTTTAATGTGTTCTACTTTGGCTCCACTGTGAGGTGTGTCTTCCCCTCTGGCTATGTTTTCACTTGCCAAGGTCTCGCTGCACATTCCACCCACAACACTTTCTGATTGGCTGATCACAGGAGTACCTGCTAATGAACACTGAGACACCGTGAGTGTATGGCATCACTTCCAGTTTTGCTACCACGGTGTTACTCTGTGCCACATAAAGTACACTTTGTTTGTCAGTCTCATGAACTACGAATATCGGCCCTGAAAATTTGATATCTGCCGACCCTTAGTCATGTTTATGTTTGTAAGCTGTAAAAGTACACAACATCCGGTTGGTGATGCCTCCCAGTCTGCTTGCTCTTGTTGGCTGTTGCTGATATTCTGTTGGAGGCGGTCAAACCTAAAGATCTGCTCAGGGAGGTTCTGAATCCAGATGAAGCAGCTGTAAAATAATCATATGTAAAATGCATACTTGAGGCAAACTAATTGTGACAAGCCTCAAGATGGGTCACATTTCCCCCATTGTTAGGGTTAAATCAGGCCTAAATTTGGGCTTAAAATTGCATAATATGCAAATTTTGCAGAGCAATTATGACTTTTCTCAGATCCCACGGTGTCAACTCTAAATTATCAGTAATCAGTATTTACAGCACTAGAATATAAAAATGACTGTAATAAGTAAAACAAAACAAAAAAAAAACTTATTAATGCAAAGGCTCTCAGTGGTTATTCTAAAAAAGGCATGTTCCTCAGTTTTTTTACTAGATTTTCCTATTATGCAGGGTTATTTTCAGCAATTTTCTCAAGAAATTCACTCCTCACAGGGGAACTAGCAGTGTTCACTCAGGATTACAACATAGGACAAATTCAAAAATGTTTTTTCTTTATCTCCTTGTCAGAGTAAAATATGTGGATTCATGTCCATTTACGGCTTCAGTAAAGAATAACTACGATTTACTAAGGGTACAAGTTGTAGCCAAGTAATGATTACTAAAAACCTCATGATCAATAATTCTGTCAGCTTTAGCAACAAGCAAAATAACATGAAGATTTCTGGATTTCATCATTCAGCCACATGACAACCCGATCCTAAATGGTACTGAGGGGAAAACCCACCGAGGATAATGACTGTGCAATACATTTCTGCTTTCCTCACTTTCTGTATTTTAAGGGATTTTTCATTTCTTATCAGAAGCAGGAGGGATGGAGATGAGGAGTGAACAATACTGAGCCTGAAGAAGATTTACACACATGCAGCTTGACCGTTAAGAATGTCTATTTCTGTGTTTTGAGTTTGCGTGACTGTGCGTATTTATATCGTGCCTTTTAAACATCATCTGTATGCTTAATCTCAAAGGGAAATAAGTAAGATTTGTTTTTGTTTGATACATTTATCACTGCATTGTTATTATCCAAAGTGTTATCTTACTTTTTTAATTCAATACTTTTTTTGTAAGTGCTGTTGATCTTTTTTTTTTGTAACTTTTTTGATTGTTTTGTCTGCACTGTATTTGAAAAGTCTCCTTTGTTAAAAGATAAAGTCATAGACTGTAGGTATCCTTGTTGGGGGACAATATAAGTGTTTTCCATAATTTTGCTGTCAAAATCTCATTTCCAGCAATCAGCCTGCTTTTTACAGGGCTCAGTCCCATTTTATACTTTGACCCCTACCTCTCCCCTTTGAAACAGAATTATATACAGGTGTATAGGTGGTAGTGGTGAACTCTTCCCTTAAGAAACAGGACGACCCTTCGAGGTCCTGATTCGTCCTCAGTAGTTGGAGCCTCTTTGAAGCTTAAGCAGCCATTTTTCCAGCGATCCACAAGGCATACATGTGGGTTTTCCACCACTGTTCAATCTGGAGTTTGCCTCTGAAAAATCTCTGCTTCAGGGGCCCTTCAAACAGAGACCCCTAGACCCCCAAAGTGTAAGGGCAGGGTCTATGGTGTGTATTGGGACTGAGCCTCAGAACTTGCTTTCTTTATCTAAGAAACATATTTGTTGCTGTGAATCGTTCGCATTGCCTAGAGACAATCGTTATTTGGTATTTTTAATGCAGATCAGATTTGCATTATCTCTTCTTTTTGAATGTTTTTTTGTTCATTTCTTTACTATGTCTGCATGTCATGTTTATATTGAAGTATATCATGGCTGAAAAATGCACCCATGCAACATTTAAGGGGCTATACTCTTCTATGTGTCCTCTCTTTCTTTCCAATGCCAAAAACTCTTATTTTTTTAATGCTGTGTGCTTTGATTTCCTGTTTGTTTTGATGCGTTTCATCTCATTTTCAAAGAACTGTGAGGCCACATGTTGAAAGCCTAAATGATCCTGTAAACTGATCTCAATCATATTAAAATAATAATAATCAATATTAATTTCACATTAGTAATCACTATTTCCCCCCACAGTATGCTTTCAGGGCAGCGTACAGTCCTGTAAGGTTTTCCTCTGTTACCTGAGACCCTCGGTATACAGTGTAAATAAATTTTAAGATGTTTCAGACTTTAGTGTCAATTTACTGTTAATCAGTGGAAAGAGTAAAATGCAAAATGCATCATACACAAAACATCATTTAGATAATGATTACACCAAAGGCTTGGTTATGAGGACATCAGTTATTCTATTAAACAGTCTTATAGTGGAGGGTTTATACTGATCTGCACTACAAGAATCATTATACAACACGTAGTTCTGAGGAAGAAATCTGATTGGACAAGGGGTATTCCATGAGCGACGTCATTGGAGGACGTCACTGAGACTTTTTGCAATGTATATCACTCCGCCACAGCCAGGAGTTCTTACTACTTTTAATTATATTTACAGATGGCATTTTTTCTGTTAGTCAACCATGTAAAAAGTTTTTGTCCCGTTTCAGATCTAGCACATTTTAATATTGGACAAAGATAACCAAGGTAAATACAAAATGCAGTTTTTAAATGATGAATTGAATTAAAGGGACAGTTGCCACGGAAACCTACCTGACCCTTTGTGGAAAAGTAGTCAACACCTAAGCCTAATAACTGGTTGTTTGGCAGAAACAACTACATTCAAGCAATACAAGTCTTTCACATCACTGTGAAGGAATTTTGGCCCACTTTTCTTTGAAGAATCATTTTAACTCAGCCACATTGGAGAGTTTACCAGGCCTGTTTAAGGTCATGGACTTTGACTAGGCTTCTCCAAAACCTTCATTTTGTTTATTTTAAGCCATTCAGAGGGGGGGCTTGCTGGTGTGTTTCAGTTCATTGTCCTGCATCGAAACCCCCAGCTTGAGATAACAAACTGATGGCCAGACGTTCTCCTTCAGGATTTTCTGCTTAAAAGTAGAATTCATGGTTCCATCAATTACAGCAAGTCATCCAGGTCCTGAAGCAGCAAAGCAGCCACAGACCAAGACACTACCACCACCATGTTTGACTGTTGGCATGATGCTCTTTTTATGAAATGCTATATTAGTTTTACGCCAGATGTAACGGGGCACCACCTTTCAAAAAGTTCTACTTTTGTCTCATTAGACCACTGAATATTTCTCCAAAGGTCTTGGGGATCATCAAGATGTTTTTTGTCAAATGTGAGATGAGCCTTTGTGTTCTTTTTTGTCAGCAGTGGTTTTGGTCATGGAACTCTCCCATGGGTGCCATTTTTGCCCACTGTCTTTCTTACTGTTGAATCATGAACACTTACCTTAACTGAGTCAGTGAGGCCTGCAGGTCTCTAAATGTTCTGGGTTCTTTTGTGAACTCCTAGATGTGTTTTGGTCCATCCACAAATGGAAGTTTTCTCCATTTGTGGATAATGGCTCTCATCGTGGTTTGCTGGGGTCCTAAAGAAATGGCTTTGTAACCCTTTCCGGACAGATAGATGTCAATGACTATGCTTCCCATCTGTTCTTGAATTTCTTTTGATCACGGCATGATATGTTGCCTTTTGAGATCTTTTGGCCTGCTTCACTTTGTCAGACAGGTTCTTTTTAAAAGATTTCTAGATATAACAAGTCTGCATGGGTAAACCAGCATGGGTGTGGCTAGAGAAACTGAAGCCAGCTTTCCAAAGAAAAATGTGGTGAATCACAGTTAATCCATGATGCAACATGTCTCAGCGCTGTAGTACATGTGGAGGAGGCAGAGTGCATAGTGGAAAGCTCCCACTGGTGTTGCTCTATCTGCTCTTATTGAAAGCCTCAGCATGTCAGATGACTGTTAAATGATCTACTAAATCAGTGCATTCACAGACAAACCTATAGATACCAATTACAGGGCATCTTTTGATGCTTTCCAGTTTCCCGGGTTATTAGAACAACTCTTAGAGATAAATACTGAATGTACATCATAAACTCACTAATTAGAAGTGCAGAAAAAAGACAAATTTGAAGGTTTGTGTTTGTTCTCTTCTAATTAGATCCTGATATTTTTAGCTGTATTGAAAAAAGAATTCTGTTGATTGTGAACAAACATGACCACGCAAACACTCAAAAAGCTAGATTCTTATACAAATAAATGTATTAACTATTAAAAATATGTATACATTGTCGACAATTTCTACAAATAGACACAAAGAAAATAAATAACAGAAATTAAATAAAGAGCTTGCTTAGAATGGGGCACAATGTTAAGATATTTGCCAGCACTGTGACTCATGAACTTGGTTATAAAGTAGTGTGAAATCAAAACTAAACAGGCACAGTCCATCAATGAGTGCTCACTGGCTAACATTATCGACAGGTCAGAGTAAACAGCTGCTAGCAAAATACTGATATGAATCAATGACTCAGCAGTTGTAATGGAATAAGTTCATGTTATATTAGTAATATAAGGCAGCTTTATATGAAGACAGACTGAACAGTTAAAGCTTTATGCCTGTTAGTGCAACGCATTATGAGTTAATAATGTGATTTTATATAAAGACAGAGGACATGTCTCCATCTCCTCTTGTTGTACAAAACTGAAACCAAAATATTCCCCTGTAGCGGGTGCTGACATCCACATTTGGAGTCTGTACAGTAGGAATCAGTGATGAGGTTTACAACCAAAACTCACATTTACCTGTAATAACATCAAAGATCCCTCTGGTTAGTAGAGTGCACGGTAGGAATGTCTAAGCCAGTGGTTCTCAAACTTTTTTTTGCCCAAGGCACACCATATTTATATCCATGCAAAACAACCCATCTAACATGCGTTAAAAAATCATTTCCTAATATTGACTTAATCTGTTCATTACAATGTCATCTAATATCTAATGTAAGCCAAATGACAGATAATTATTATGATATTTTCTACTAGCTGGGTTTGTTTTTCCTTTTTTTTTTTGGTGGGTCTTCCTCATTTACAGCTCGTTGGGGTTTAATACTCTCAAGGAAACAATCCATTTCCCCTCGATTTCCCTCCGTCACAAAACTGTCAATCAAGCCCTTTGATGTGTGTCGTTCTAACTATCCCCCCACCCACTGATTAAACAAACTGCAAAGATGGCATTCCTTTTAAGGTGTTATAGGGATTTTTAAATTAGGCGAACAAAATTTGCAGCCGTACATGGAATTAAATGTTTATAAAATACTGATAATGCAAATTTAAAAAAAAACAAAATCAATCATGTGTTGCTGGATAGTTGTAAATATGACTTATAGTAGCAAAAAATCTCACGGCACACCTAGACTTGCATCAAGGCACACCATTTGAGAACCACTGGCCTAATTAGCATATTCTGACATTTTTTAATAAAGCACTAATCACAGAGGTATCCATGTGGACAGCTTCTTTAAGATCACTATCTGCATATGAGAATACCGTCTGTCAGTCTGCAAGAGGAAAAAAGCCCCTGACATTTGTATTAAGTAGGCTAATTCTATTTTATTTCCTCTTACTTTTAATGCTCCAAAATATATGGAAATGTCTGCAAAAATGCAGAAGCCTAATGAGAACACCTTGATTTCTGCTATTCCCTGTAGTGAGTGACGTTACAATAGCACCATGTCTAAGAAATCTCTATATTGCAGCCAGTCAGCAGGGGAAGCTCCAAAAGTTTTGGTGTCACTTTTAGGTAGCTTTACTGTCGCCCATCTTTTTATAAAGTGAAATTTTGTGCTTGAGTCATTCATCAGCTGACGGTGGGTAATGGTGGACGAAATGATAGTCCTCCATATCCAACACAAACCACCAATAGTGATTATTTGCTGCTCCTTTGAGAGTCCACTGCAGCATTACCGAGTCTGTTTCCAGCCTCTATGTCCGGTGTATGTCACTCGACACAGATCAGGAGTAGAAGTTCTGAGCCAACTGCTTCATTCTTTTATTGCAGCGTTTAGTGGTGGCTGCAGGTGGACTGGCTCCAATGCGATTTTGCATTCCTGAGCCTGTTTCTGTTGAACCATCTTCTACCATGGCTGGACGACCAAAGTCTACCTCGTCTTCACACGATTTTACAGCAGTTAGGGATTCAGTTGGAGACGTTTCAGTTTCAGCTTCAGCATCCTCTTCCTTTAACTCCTCTATGCCAATGTTTGGATGGCAGCACTTGTAATAAACCATTTTTAAAAAGAGGCCAAAGATGTAAACTACAACAACGCTGACAGCGGTTATTATTGCATATAAAGGTAAAATTTCATAGTAAGTTGGTTCTGTGATCATTTTCCAGCACCACAATCCACAAAGGAGTGAGATATCAACCAGGATGTATCCATGATAGAGCAGAGTCCTGTACCTAGTCCGTCCGTCTACCACGCTAAACCAGTCGAAGTACCAAATTATGCCCACGGTGACTCTATAAAGCCATTCCCCTCGCGTGCTGTCCATGAAATTGGTCTTCGATCGCCACACGAAGACAAATAAAACCAACCACGAACAGAAGAAGTGGGTGAAGATGAAGCAGGGTAGCACAGAGGCAAAGAGGGCGAGGGCGGTGATACGAGACATGATGAGAAGCAGGTTCCAGAGGAAGTAGACCACAGATGAGACCAAGAGCTGCTCCTCTTTTTTGGGAAGGAAGGAGCGCAGGGAGCGGTGGTACATGGTCACACTGCAGGCGATGGCTGAGGCAGAGCCGATGGCCTTTAACACTGAAGAGGAGGAGAAGTCAGCATTAGAAAAGCTGTATCTATTAAAGATTTTCTGGGATTTAGTTAAGTGAAATTAGCTTTCAAATGCATATGCAACACTGTTTGTGAGTGCATTAAATTGTGCTCTCAGTTTTGTAAATCTTTGATGACATTTTAGACTGAATAGCTTCAGTAAAGCCAGAGATTATAGAGTAACCTTCATTGTGCTGTGATTGCCCAATAAAGAGGATGCTGCAATACATTTACTTTGAACCCTAGCTCAAGAGAAAGTTTTTTTTATCGTCGTCTAGTGAGTCAAATTGCTTTTTACACCACAGGTCAGTATAATCTAACTAGACTTAAAGATTTTGCCTTCTCTCCGATTGCTCGGTTTGGCTGAATGACCACCTCTTGGAAGATCCCTAACCACCAGGCCATCCGCACGCCAGACAAGATTATTTTTGAAGAAAAAGGTCTGTCACATTTATTGTTGTGCAATAGTGACTCACAGCTCTGTCCCAAAGAAGCATAAAATAACCTGAAAACCGAAACGTCATACTGCACCTGTCCATGGATCAAGCTGACTCCTCTGCAGAATGATGGTGAGCATGAGGACGAGCTGAGGGGCGCTCTCTGAAAACGTCTCTATGAGCCGTAGCATGCTCAGGTCATGGCTCAGGAACACTGCAACACCTTCATCTAGGTCCCTCATCTTTGAGAAGAAGCTGCGCACCGAGACCTCCACCACACCTGCATGCCTGAGATTTAAAAGAGTTAAACCTGGATAACACAGCTTTAAATGTAATATCAACCTCTTTAACAGGAGTCACCTGAACCTGTCAGACAAAATGTTATGAAATCTTATCAGATTGTCATCAGTGAAGTAGGAAACTGGTCTGAACTCTTGAGTCACACATGAACAAAACAAACAAATGCTACCAACGGTTGCAATTAAAAAACATGTGTACCTTACACCACATCAGGAGGAACTGAGACATCACAATGGGAGGGGATGTCTGCATGTAATAGTTTCTGGTTATGTCATTCAAATCTCCCTCAAGCACCAGGACATGAAACAGAAACTGAAAGTATTTTACTGTTGTATTTACAGGAAACTGGACAAAATGTCTGGCCACCGGTGACCTTTCGTCATGATTACTTATGTTACTTTTATGACCGGAGATGCGGATCCTGAGTTCCCTTTTTTTCCCCGACATAATAAAACCTGCATGGACATTTAAGAAGATAAACCACATGTGTGCTTCTGCCTCTAACTTTTATTTTTCTACTGGTGTGAGGATGTGACAGCTGATCTGATCTAATCATGGCATTACAGTTCACACAGTTACCACAGTTACCAAGATATGATACTTTTTCTAGACAAATGTGCCTTAATTCTACCTTTCAATGTGTTTTATTTAATTTTTAAGACTTTCTTTAGTCATCTTAACCTTTATTACACACTTCAGGCAGTTACGTCATCTGTAAATACTACAGCTATCATCTGGGTATTATTTTGGTACTTTTTCAGCATGACTAGATTCCTTTTTCTGTATGAAACTGTTACTTCTCAAGTGCTTCCAAACTGAGCATAATAAAGTGGTAAAGTTTGGAAATAGTATAATAGAGCAATGTGAGAGTGAATGGAGCACACTAGTTGCACTCATTTTATCCATTTGTTTCCCAGAAGAGGAAATGTTTCCCTGAACAGGAGGCACACTCAGGGTGTAGCTCTGAGATAAAAAGAAAAAAAAGAAACAGAAACCTCCACATATTACACAGATTACTTCACACTCCCACTGTCTCTCTTCCACACTCACTACAACAGAGAACAAACATCCTGAGGCTCATGGAAAACACCAGAAATACTGTAGTAAGCTCATACAACCTGAAGTAGATTCCCAGCTGCAGCACATGGAGGACCTTGAGCTGTCTCTTAGTCAGGTCTTTCCCCACAGTTGTTTCCATCTTGAAGTTTTCATAACTAAACCAGAGCCAGCTGAAGGCCTGGACGAGAACAGACGAGCCCACGAGAAACAGCACCAGGACACCGAGGCTCCCATAGGCCTTTTCCTGGTACAGAGACACAACAGCCCAAACATCCAGTGCTATGTCAAGTAGCAAGAAGATAAGACCCAGACAAGTGAGGACGAAGTCTACAGGGGAGTACTTAAACACACCCATAGTGCCTGTCAAACTAACACTAACACTTATCCTCTTTTACTGCCTGCTGGTGTGGCTACATCCTTAGGAATAAAGCTGTGAACAAGTCACTTTAAAAAGTTAAGAAGCGAACAGAAAGCGAGCAAAGATACAAAGTTCAGTATTTAAATTCAGTGTTACCCCTCCTTCACACTGACCCTCCCTCAGGGTTTCTTAAAGGGACAGTGCGGTGATTTTATCAGGACAAGTCAACGCCCACATTTAACACAGAAGACTGCCACATTAACAGTCAAACTACAATATCCACATGTTTAAAGTTATTTAACAGTGAAAAGAGACCCTTATTATAAAAAGAAGAAGGAACAGTCTGAGCAGAAAATACAGGAGTGAAATCAGATGATAAACAGTGTTACCACTTTAATAATTGCACATGGCAAATGAGGTAAAAGATTAACAACCAGCCCTGACCCTGACTTTTGATTTAAACACTTACTGTGAATCTACAACACTTTGCTTAAACAAAGGCAGGGGTGAAATAATGAACTGAAATGACGTGTAACAACAAACTTTGAGTGGACACACACCAATCAAACTGCGCATGCTCTAAAAGACAGATGTTTAAAAGTCTGACTGAGCAAGTTTCACAAATGCAGCATTCAAACAAGCTGAACAAACATCGAATAAACAAGCAAAATAACACTAGTGTTTTTACCTTCATGACATCTGTTAGCTTACATATAAAGAATAAGCACTTCACTTGAAATTATTACAAAGCATCACTGCCATGTTTGTAAAACGAGTAGTCTAAAGCAGTGATGTTGAACTGTAACAGCGATATAAACATGAAAAATTAGATAATGTTACATTCAAAGTCCTTCAAATAGCATCCAGTAGTAACAGCTGTAATACAGCCCACAACATAACAAATGCATTAAGGTAGCCCTTGTTTTGTTATGTCAAAATCCAATGTTTTATGGAGACTTTATGGAGACTTATTTCAAATTAAGAAAACTGTCAGGCCTCACAAGCCTCCAAAAGACCTAAAATGCTGATTGTCAAAATTATTTGTGTTGGTTTTATTTAAAAAAAAAGGCTATTTCTGAACTTCTGCAAGTGTGTGTTTTATGATTTTTAAAAACAAGGCATTCACATGACAGCAAAAACTCCATACTGTCATATTTCAACATGTAAAAAACTCTATATGCAAAGATACCAAAATAACTGCTTTATAGGAAATATATTAAACTAAACTAACACTTCAATTACATTATCATTACAAAAGCCTTCAAGAATGACGCTATCTTGAAGCGTATTTTAGAAGTTGTACAATATTTGACAAGTAAAATAAAGACTATTAACAGCAACATATTGTTTATATAGATGCAGCCTTTCTTTTGGAATAGAAGTAGGGATGTAATGATACGCGCAACTTACAATACAATATGCATCACAACACTGGGCTCATGTTAGGATTAGTAATGTTAATCCAAACCCAGTTTCGAGGGACCAAGTCTTTATTTTTCAAAACAAAAAAAAAAAACAAAACAAAAAAATAAAATAAAATAAAAAATTTTAGCTTATATTACATTATCTGGATATCACTGTTGAGTCTAAGGGATTCTGTGATGATACATCATTTAATCATATCACTGGTGCTGAAGCACGCATCAGTTCTTGCTAGGAGGAAAAATACACTCAAACCAAATCAGCATTGTGCATCAAACTAAACCAAGATGTCGTACCTTTAAATGATTAAAAAGTCTGCTGTGCTGGGATTAGCATGCACTATAAACACTGGCTTTATCTCCAGTACGACAGGTACTGTATTTCCCTTGCTCACTCAGATCTGTTGTAAAAAATGCTCAAACTTTGAAGTACCAGTACTTAGAAATATCAATCTGGTGTAGAAATCAGTGGTGAAATCAGCAGAGGAGTTAATTAGCCGACTTCACAAGTGGACAGAGGGTTACAATACTCTGTGTTCAAGGTCAGCACCATAAAATGACAATTTGATATATTTAAATAAAACATCACATGTTCAGATTTAAAATTTAAAAACACATATATATATTTTTGACAAAATATTTGAATGACTCCAACAGTGTGGATGGGAAAATCTCTTTCCAAGTAATATAAAATAGATAAAACAGACAGAGATATTAACTTTTTCATTTTTCACATTAAACTCTAGTAAGCGTACACCCATTCTGTTAAAAATAGACTGTCATTTTGTCTTTGTCAATAGAAAAGTAATTATAGTGAAATCAAAATGGACTCAGATCAATAAAAAGTATCAAAAGGGTATAAATATCGACAAAAATGAACAATTGCTAGTAACGATTTCATTGTGATTGTACTCTGTTGTTAAAATTCTCTGACAATAAAAGGTAAAATGTCTCCTTTACTTATTTTTCTTCATAAATAGACAGATACACTGTTTAATGTTGAGGTTGTATAGTCACGAATTAAACTATGCGAATTTTGCCTCTATGAAAAGCGGCATTGCTAATGAATGCTTCAGCTATCACTGATAAAATACCTTTACCAAGGAGAATGAAGGTGAATTTTTCATTAGTTCTGGTGAAACCAGCAGTTAGTGTTATATGACTTGCTTTTTGCATGTGGTATTTATGTCAACAATCTAAGGGCTGTTATGTCCATAGTAGAGGTAAAATATAGTGGCTTTATCCATGCTGACTTCAGTGGGACAGGCCTGATACAGATAGTAACTTTACTAGGATTTTCTCACAATTAAGGTAAGTAAATTTTAAATACACAATAACATCATGATGGCAGATTCAGAAAAAGGCAACCTACTTTGGTTTTGTTCTTATGAGGAGAAGAAAATAACGTTTAAATTTAATGTTTCTGAATGCAATTTGGCTTAATCATATATCAGCAGGATTTGAGATAATAACATCGGAAGGATGAAACTTTGTCTGCACTGATGGCAACCAGCTCACATTAGTTTTTCTTGGTAAACAGATATCTGCATCCAAGTGCAGCTAACAGATATCTGTCTCAAGAGAAAAATCAGTCATTATGAGAATACCATATCTGAGAGCTTGTTTTTCATCCCAGCAAAGTTCTGCCTGTCTACTGTTGTCAACACAGAATGTTTTATCTGTCAAAGCCTGCTGATACGTGATTGGTCAATACAGCTGAGACTAGAAATGAAGCTATTACAAACAGAAACAAGAAGTGTGTAGATTCTCCATCTCCATGTAGAAAATGTAAATAGCTTCCCTGCTGGTTAAACAAAGACGCTCTCAATTTTGTCAAACAGATATAAATTGTCCATTTTAGTATCAACAATTGTATTGTGAGGCATAATTACATACCTACATTCCTATAAGATAATTTCAGGTTGCAAATCAATTGTCAAATGCTAAATGCTACAGTGTTACAATGTTTCTAGATTTACTGCCATTTTCCCCAAATTTAAAGGAATTCAAAGAATTTACCACATCCCAGTACAGGCACTGATGTAAACAGCATAGGCCACCAGTTGCCTACTTCTTAAAGAAGTCTTTCAGCCTGTGTTTTAGCTCAAAGCAAACTCAGATTTGTGCAAAACTGTAGCACAAATAAGAAACATTCAGCAGTGAGATTGTTGCATTCTTTCACAGGCAAAACTTTTCCAGTAGTAAACATTTCTTTGTAACGGACAAATTCAGACATTAAAGATGAGTAGACTCATCTTTCTCAGTGTTTTTTAAGGCACCCTGCTCGGAGTAAAAATAAGTAGCATGGCAGGCCATCCGTTTGTTAAGGAGCTGCGAGGACATGGCTCCGTCCTGGATGGAAAAGTCTCTAAAGGTCACTTCTGCATCAGGCAGGTCTTCGGGCTGCCCCGGCTCCCTCATTGGGGGCCTCCAAAGTTTGGGGTGGAAGCAGCAGTAGTAGAGGGTTTTGAAGAGCAACCCCACGAGGTAGATGAAAGGCAGAGTGATGAAGAGAGCGAGGGCGTACGACTCTGTCTGCACAGGGTCCTTGTAGCACCACCAAGTCACCATCAGGATCACTCCATCAGTGGTGATGAAGGTATGATAGATGATGCTCCTGGCTCTGGTCCGACCCTCTGCTACATTAAACCAGCTGAAGTACCAAATGAGCCCTACGGTGGCCCGATAGAGCCACTCCCCACTGATACTGTCCATGAAGTCCGTCCTCTGTCGCCATGCCCATAACACAAACACAATCCACAGCATGAGGAAGTGGGCAGCCATGTACCCAGGCAGGACTGAGGCAAAGAGGGCGAGGGCGGCGACACGTGGGGCAATGAGCAGCAGGTTCCACAAGAAGTAGATTAAAGAGGAACCCCAGCCCTGCTTGGCTTTATCTGGGAGGAAGGAGCGTAGTGAGCGGTGATAATCCACTACCATCCAGGCTATGGACGTGGTCGATGCAGCAATGCTCACAACTGTGAAAACGGAAATGTAACCATGAGTGTTGCAACCATGAGGAAGTCACAAAACATGTTGTTGTATTGACTAACCACAAGCCTCATAGAGGGTGTTAACTTCAACTGGGTAACTTTGATTCAAATGCAGGTTTTTAGTAAGCTGAATCAAACAGACTCACACTGAACGGTCCTGGCCTTGTTTGTGCGCAGCATGACATAGATCATCAGAGTGAGCTGAGGAGCACTCTCACAGAAAGTCTCAATAAGCCGCAGCATGCTGAGGTCATGTGTCAGGTAAACAGCGTACTCTGAGCCTTCCTCTTTCCGCCACCAAACCCTAAAGCCTTGTCGTATGGCGGAGATGTGCCTGCATGGATTAGAGAAGGGCTGATTGTGAGATAATAGCAGCAGTGATAACACAACAAACAATGCAGCTGAATCTACTCCTCTGAGCTTGACTAGATGCATCCTGACATGATGCATTCACTTAGCCAGAATATGTGCTACTAATGCCTCAGTAACTGGTTATTTGTGCAGTTTATGATTCAGTTTTCTCCTGTGACACTGGATTTACAGGTTGCAAAACCTGAAACATACACTTATGGTCATTGCCTCTGTCATATGTTATTTACTCATGTCTACTAACAACTTTGTTGGAAGAACCAGTTTTTCATCATGTACAGAGAAGAGCACTTAGTGGGTGTTTGTGCATTACTTTGTGTCAGTTGTGTTATCTTACTCTGGAAAACAGAGTAAAATAAAATATATAACGAGGAATTTGCAATTGTTTCCCTGAGTCCTCCATTTATTTATACATTACTGCAAGATAACAACACTGTGATAGCAAGTTATTTTCTTAAATCTCCAGAAAACAACTGAAATTAACTCATCAAAATAAGAAAGCCAGCGTTGTTAGCCCCAGTTAAGAGATAAGCAAGTCAAAATCGAGAGAAAGCAACCAAAATATAACCAATATAATGGAAAACTGAACAAAATGCAACGTATGCATGCATGTCCTATATAGGCTCCCATACATTATGCATGCAGAGGACTCACTGAGATCTCTTTGAAGTATTTTTTCTTGGAAAAGTGCTTTGACGCTTTTTTTTTTTTTTTATCATGCTGAGATTTTAATTGCATCACATGAGCCAAGTGTGTTATGTAACTTGCTTCAGCAACATTTCCTACGTATTTAGAAAAAAAGATTAGCTCTAACACACACCTATAAATATTTTTTTTAAACTAATAAAACATTTTACTACGTTAATTTGCTTTATTATAGGCATGTAAAGTAGTATTTACTCATCATTTGGTCTACCTGCACAAGAAACCCAGCTGCAGCACATGCAACAGGAAGGACAGCTTCACTCGGTTCCCAAAGAGCACGGTTCCTCCTCCGGTCATTGCACTGAATCCGGGCAGCTCTCGGTCATACTTGAGCCAGAACCAGCTAAACATCTGGACCACGACAGACGACAGCACCATGAGGCCGACCAGCACCCCGAACCAAAAAAAGTCCCCTCGACAGTAAAATTCGGTAGCCACCCAAACGTCTGAACCCCAGTCCACCAAAAAAGTACAAACTCCTATCACAGAGAAGGCGAAATCTATCCAGGAGTATTTTGAAAAAGTCGCGCGCTCCATAACCGTTTTCCGTTAACCAACCGACCTGTTGCTGGTAAGCTAACGTTCGGCTAACGTCGCGTACCGTTATTTCCCTCCCAAAGCGACTTTACGTTCTTCAACCCATTGAGGAAAAAGTTGCCAACACTTTCACATTGGTGAAACAAGTTGAACTCACTCATGGGGAGATTTTTAACACGGTGCAGCCATGAATTTGTGGGAAAAACGTGTTTGCCTTTAAAGTAAAGAAGTGCCACATTGGATGGAAGCCGGTGTGATTGGAAAAGTCCCTGTCTGTGTAGTTCTAAGGCCCGCCCACCGCGGCTTGTACGTTTAGCGACAGGTTGCAAAATCCGGGATGGACGGGTTTTAAGTTTTAAACACCCCTGTGCTCGTCGGAAAGTGGGCTCGAGATGATTTATCGAATGGTCATTTAGGAATCAGAAAGTATTATCAAAACGTCAAAATGTTTATTCTAAGGTTTTTAGCTTTTAATTCTTGGATTAGATTCAGATTTCAGTCCACTTTTTATAGGTTTTACTGCTGGTTTTTTGTTTAGTTTTTTGGTTTGCAAAAATGCTTCATTTTAGACGAGTCTTTATTAGTTTAGAATTTAACAATACATTTAAACAGGCTACTCTTCGCTTTTAATTTATTTGAACTTTGTGTTTGAGTAATACGGAAGGGTATTAAAAAAATTTGAGACAAATTTTTTTTTTTTTCACTTGGGAGAAAAAAGTGAGAATTGACTTTAATCTCAGCATTCTGACTTTTTCTCACAAGTGAAAAAAAAATCATCAATTTTTTTTTTCAGTGGCCCTAATTCTCTTCCGTAGAATAACACCTAAGACCTCAAACTAACTACTGTGTAAAGTCTTCCTCAACCGAGGAATCAGGCCATTTTACTCTCTCCAGGCTTGTATGTGCCAAAATGAAATACATGCACGTATGTATTTACTTATTTGTTATGTGTACTGTATACTGTGTAAATTTGATAACAACTGAATGTATAATCTTTTTCATCCAAATTAAAATTTAGGCTTAATATTACTAGATAGATCTAGGGTCACTCCTATTGAAGGAGTATCCAAACCATGGCCTAGGGGCCTGCAGCAAATTTAAAAAATTGAATTAAATTTGGTCCATTTTAGAACATGAAGTTTTCACTTATCTTAATGTACTTCCTAGTTTCAGCACAAGGCAGTGCTACTAAACTAACTTTTTGAAAAAAAATTTTGGTAAATTTTTTGCGACTAAATTGAGACAACACTGTAAATGGCAGGATCAAAAGCATCCCAGGGTCAGAGCCAGTGGTGGCCAGGGCCATGAGGGCCCCCTGAAATCAGACTGACCTCTCCAAAATCCTCTAAACAACTTCTTTTTTTTTTTTTTGTTTGCCTTGTCAGCCTTTAACAAACCATTTGAGCACATCCAATCACTAAGCCTATCTTAAACTACATTAGATTTGTTTTACTAACTGTAATGTCCTCAAGGTGTGTTATATGAAAGTGGCCCCACCATCCTTTCTAGTATATATTTATGTACCCCTTAGTGGAGAAAGTTTGGCCACTCCTTTCTTAGTTATTCTGCAATCATAATTAGAATGTATAAATGTTCATAGAGATAAGGAATCTGCTGATGTGACATAAAACGTAAAAGATTATTGTATGTTAAAAAAAAATCCCAAACACAACTATTTAAGACCTTGGTTCCCAACCTTGGGTCTAGGACCCCTTTGTGGGGCACCAGAGATTTTGGAGGGGAGGGCACAAGGCTGTACCTGCTCTGAGGTTCTAAAAATTAGAGCCGCACTTATAAACTAAATTCATGCTAAAACAGAATAAATGGTACATAAAGGTCTCTGGATAAGAACATTTGTTTTAGGACTATATTACTTGGGTTTAAACTGAAGTAAAATTGATGTTAGTTTTTATCTGCAATTTATCACCTTTTTTTGAGTGTGGTGCCTGAGGGCAAGATGGCAAAGATTGATCACAGATAGATAGACAGATAGATAGACAGATAGATAGACAGATAGATAGATATATAGATAGATAGATAGATAGATAGAATGTTTCATCATGCTGTAAACGGATACAACGACACTGAAACACTGATGTACGTGCAGGAAGGGAATAATTTTTTTTTTCTTGCGTCATAAGTGAGCACTGTCAATTAAACAGTGTAGTTTTCGGTCAGACTGCACCAAACACTTGATCCATTAACCTGAAAATAAAAAGGACAACCTCGCAGACTAAACTCAGGTCACATTAACCCTGCACCCTAATGAGACGCCCCCTCTAGCCTCAACCTATTGTATCAAAGGGGCGCGTGTATGTATCTTCGCAGCCTCGCGCCTCCTCCCTGTGTGGTTGTTTCTAGCTTGTCGGCAGCACGCACGAGTTAACAAAATGTCGAGGGTTTATATAGGAAGGTTGAGCTACAGAGCCAGGGAAAAGGACGTGGAGAGGTTCTTTAAAGGCTATGGGAAGATACTCGAAGTCGACCTGAAAAACGGGTAAGGTTGAGCCATTTTGAAGTTAACCGTTGTTGTTGAAGCTAACGTCTCTGTAGGCCGCACCGTACAATGTGGGCCTGGTTGGCCGTTGAAAGCGGGTGCGGCCTGCTAATGCTAACAAGCTAGCGCAATTTATATTTATCAACGTAATACTATGAGATGTGCTCCGTAACGAGATTCTGATTATGCAAAAGAAGATGTTAAGAGTGTTTTTATTTATCATAAGATGTTTCAGTGTCGAAGGGTCGGCTGATAATAAATATTTCTAACGTGGTTGAATGCAGTCTCAAGCTAACAATTGCTAATGATAGACGTGGCAATGTCGTGTCCGCTTCTGTGTATTACATGCAAACCGATTGTTAAACAAGTACAAGTTCAGTTACAACCATGTACCATAGGTCTGAAGTGATTGATGCCAAGACTTAAAAGTTATATAAATCATTCTCTTATATGCCAACTAGCTACCCTGGTACATATGCAAAGATTTACGATATCAGGCTATTGTTTAATTTAAGGGCTATGCTCCTGAATCGATTGTTTATGTCGATGTGATCGCAATCGATCATCAGGTCTCTCTTGTTTTCTCAGCTAAAAGATATTCTGTAAATCTGAGGGTCGGAAAACTTTGGCCATGAAGATTTTGGTCTAATTTAGCTTTCCTTAACAAATGTCGTAATTCCTTTGTTTTACAATCTCATTGTTTTGTTCTTCTGTAAAACCTGAGATTTGTTTAGTATTTTAAATGCATTATTATAACATGTTTTATTACAAAATTAAATCTTAAAAATACTTGTTTCGTTTAGGAAATTAAATTATTTAGCACACTGATGTCAGTATCGACTCATGTGACCTATTAGACTGAATTGCATTGTTTCTTGCATGTTCAATGCAGTTTGGCTTGACATCAGATTTGACCTTTTATATGATGCATAAAATTAGCCTGAATGTGGGAGAGTCATGTAGTGAAAAAATAGAGCAGCAGCATTTTTAACTACATAGAAAGCCTTTGAGTGGGTGTATATGAAATCAGTTTATTATGACTTGACTGAATCTGTTATTCATGTGTGAGTGTGCTGTGTTTGGACATCTTTTAAGAAAGTGTTGGTGTTGCGCAACATGTTTTTATCTATGTTATGCTGAATTTCCTCTCTGAACAAAATGTACCTTCCGGGTACAAGCACAGAAAACATGTCTTTATCCCACTTATGAAGAACCCCAGTTTTAACTTGAAATAGGTTAAACTTTTGTACTATTTCTGTCTTCGTTAGGGGTGTATATTCATGTAGGGTTACTTTGTTTTATTTGTACATATGCCATCTTCTTTTGTTTTTTGGTCCAGGAAGTCTCCAGAACCTTGTATTTTAACCCTGTGTTAAACCTTGTGTTTTTTTCTCTGACAAAGGTACGGCTTTGTTGAATTTGACGACCCCCGTGACGCAGACGATGCTGTGTATGACCTGAATGGAAAAGAGTTGTGTGGGGAAAGGGTCATTGTTGAGCACACCAAGGGACCTCGTCGTGATGGAGGTTATGGAGGTGGTGGTGGCGGAAGAAGTAAGTGTTCCTTTGAGTGTTTTTTATTTCATTTTAATACTACAATTGATAAAGGATTTCATTCATTACAGGTAACGATCAGTATAAAATTTCAACGGGGCAAATTTTTTATCTTGTCCTTGGTGGCTGCTGTGCATCTAATTTATATCCTGATAAATGAGGACTAGGGTTATACTTAAACAGAGGTCAATGTATTTTTTGATAGACCTTGCACTAATTGCTTTACTAGTACCATATGTTAGATGAGGGTTTATTAGTGGCAAAGACAGTGAATTTGTGGTGATGTAATTTGGGAAAGCTGACACTAGATTTACATAGAAGCAAAATAAGGATTTTGAATTACAGGTGGATAAAAATGTGCTAGTTAATATGTCTAGCCGTATATAAGTGCTGAATAAACACTGGTATCTTGTCATGTTTTGACTACCTTTCGCACATCCTTAATAGTCCAGTTTGGTGAGTCATTTATTCATTATAAACTCATGAGGCAAGAATGAACTAAATTAAAAATTTGGCCAGTGCTATGAGCTTAACATAAATCCACAAGTTCCAGGAACTGAACATAGAACTTAATTTACATCTTGTATTGAAACTTGGTCATTTTAGCCCTGTATTTTGATTGTCTGAGAGTTCTCGTTCAGCCACACCAAACATCTGAATATCATGGGGTTTTGCTATCATTCTGGTCTCAGTCAACCCTCAAGGTTTTCATTTACCTTTTGTAACACGGAGACATTTCTCTGTTTCTTGATCTGGCACTCCAAAGCCTTGATTTTGTTGTGTATTGTCATGCAAATTAGACTGTAGATGGTAAAACAAAAAGCACTCACTACAACGCCTAAAAGTTTTTTCTCCCTTGCTGTCTGAAATGCATAAGAACAGAATGTCCTCTTTGTGACACAATATGATAAATTTTGTGCGCATCAGAGCCACCAATGACTTGGAAAAATATTTTGGACTTCCATATGTGTATTAAAAATGCAGTGATATGTGAATGTGTGATGGGGAAATGGCTTACTGATGAAAAAGATAAAAATGTTTTAATCTGAATAACTGTAAAGTAACTCTTTCATTGTTAAATATATTGTAATCTATTGATGTTTTATTCCATTTTTTTATTTTATTTAAAATGATTGTCAATTTAAAGGTAAAGATTTAACAAAGAACCTCAATGTTTTAATTGAAAGAGTCCTTTGCTGACTGCCTGCCCCTATTGCTGGCCATGGTGTCCCCCCTTTCCAAGAGTGTGGTTTGACCATTCTGGGCCCCTGGGCAGACCAAAAAAGGGAGCCATTGTGAATGAAGACCGCTTTTCCCATTAGGCCCAGGCCGGGTGGTGAGGATGCCATGGGGTTAGGAAGAGATGTGGGTTCAGCTCTTATAGGTGCCTGAAAAAAAGAACATGTCTTGTAACAGTGCAATGTTTTAGATAGGATAGCTTAGACACTTGCTTTAGTTCACCGTAAGTACTTCCTCGATCAGTTATATTTTCAATTTAAGTTTTTTTCTTTCTTATTTAATAAGTAGGCTCATTGGACTTTGAACAAAATTTTCTAATCCATTACTATGTTCTATAGTTTTAGGCCTTTAGATAAAGACTTGTACTTAAAAAGAGATTTTTTCTGAATTTCCTTAAATAATTTTTTTCTTTTTTAAGTCTTTTTTCACCTTTGCTTTTCCCCTTCCTTATTTCCTTTTCCAAATGACTGTTGACATATTTTGTAGCTTTTTTTAGCTGGAGTTTAGATTAAATGCACCACTTCTGTTTCTTTTTGGGCCCTCATTTGTCCTTTCCCCTCCTTGTTACATTAAAAGGTGGATATGGACGCTGGGGAAGAGACAGATACGGTCCACCAATAAGGACTGATTATCGGCTCATTGTTGAGAATCTTTCCAGCCGCTGCAGCTGGCAGGACTTGAAGGTATGTTGTATATTTCCCTTTTTCAGCACTAGCTGTGCCATTATTTGTTGTGTAATTTAAGTCCAAGGAGAACTACTTTGAATGAAATGTTTTTTTTTCTGTTTCTCTAAAGGACTACATGAGGCAGGCAGGTGAGGTGACTTATGCTGACACTCACAAAGGTCGAAGGAACGAGGGGGTGATCGAGTTTAGGCTGTACTCGGACATGAAGAGGGCTCTGGAGAAGCTTGATGGCACAGAAGTGAATGGCAGGAAGATCCGGCTCATCGAGGACCGTCCTGGGGCAAAACGCAGACGCTCCTATTCTCGCAGTCGCAGCCGCTCCAGGTGAGGAACCTCAGTGATGTATGCTTCCGAATGTAGAAATAATGCATGCTTGTAATGAAAAGAGGTTGGCTTGGCAGCTGATAAAGCAGAGGAATAATTCACTCTACAGTTAGCTTGTTATCAGTGTGGACAGTGCTGATTAAAGCTCCTTACTTTTCTCAGGTCTCGCTCCAGGAGCCGCAGATCTCGCAAGAGCCGCAGTCGTAGTGAGAGCAGCAGCCGCAGCCGCTCCCACTCCAGGTGAGAAAGTCAAAGTCTATCAGATAAGATTAAAGAGATAATAGACTTTTAAAAGGGGTGTTAGAAGACACCTCTGGGATCGTTTAAGGGGCAGAATGCATAAATAATGTTCATTTTAAAATCTGAATGTGCTTTTTATCTCTTTTTGCCACCGTGGTCTTTATGTCGACTATCAGCAAAAATAAGATATAGTGCAGCAGCTGTCCATAAAAACCACACTGGGATTTTGGCATTTGGTGACCTATTAACAGTAAGCTGAGAGCATAGTCTCCATAAATAGATGTGTACAATTCTAGGAAAGTGCACAGGTGTTTGGGTTGGTGGCTGTGTAGCCTATGGAAAGTGACCACAAGCAGTAGCCTGATATTCACAGTTGTAAAATTGAAACCTTCCACCTGCCAAATGATGAGTAAATGTTGGCCTACACTGGTAGAATTTCAGGCTAGAGGAGCTGAGCTGGTCACTCATGAGTTTTCTTACCTGCCAAAGAAGCATGGTAAATGTCTCTCCATTTCAAGGTTCATTTGAAGCACTACATCTGCCTTGAATTTGCAAAGTCTTCTTTAAAGTACAAAATATCTCAGAGGTTCCCTTAAGAATTATTTACAGCAGTCTTCTTGATGTTGTATAGTTTATGAAAATATGCATTTATGGTACTGTACATTCAAAGGTTAAAAAACATGACTCCAATTAGGTTTGCTCACAGAGTACAGGAATTAAACATTAAGTAGAAAAATGAATACACTTATAGAAGTATAAAAAAACAAGATATAAATATGTACAAGCTCTTGTAGGTTTTATTTCTACAATGTACATATCTGAGCCTTTTCTGTGCAAAGTCCAGTGAAGTTCAGTAACACATGCTCAGTAAAATTTATGTTCAAGAACAAGCAACTTAGAAATGTTAAGGGGCATACTGTCTGAAATTTTGCAGGGCCCATATAACATTGCTGTAGGCAGCAAGAATGATTCTATATGTCCTGTCTTGTGGATTTCAAACTCAAATTTGTTCTTATTCTGTCCACAGAGCGGCTTCACGCTCGCGCAGCCGATCCCGTAGCAAGAAGAACAAGTCCAAGAGCAAAAAGGAGGACGAGGAGCGCAGCAACGGCGCTCAGAAGAACAAGGACAGCAGCAGGAGTCGCAGCCCCAAGAGCAAAAAGAGCAAGAAAGACGGAAAGAAGAGCAAGAAAGACGACTCAAGGTCCAGGTCACGTTCTCGCTCCAGGTCTCGGTCCAGATCAGGCATGAAAGACCGCTCCAGGAAATCCGGCTCAAAGGGCCGTGAGCAGGCCAAGAGCGACGATGAGGGCGGCGAACCAGATAGGGGCTCTCGCTCACGTTCCCGCTCCCCCACTGATTCCAAATCCAGAGCCAGGTCTAAATCCAAGTCCAAATCCAAATCCCGTTCCCCCTCTCCCGCCAAAGCCCGCTCCCACTCTCGCTCAGCTTCCCGTTCAGAGTCCCGCTCCAAATCCCGCTCCCAGTCTCGTTCTCGCTCCCGTTCCCGTTCTTAGTTCTGATTTTGGACTGTTTGTCATGAGCCCTTGTACCCCTTTCTCCCCTCTGACCTCCAGTTACATTCCCCACTCCCCTGAACACTAGCCCTGCCTCCTGTTTTTGATAACTAGCTGTAGATGACCAGGCACTCTGCTCGCTCGCTGTCTTTTATGCACACGCTACTCCATTTCATTTGACTTTTCCTCGACATATTTTTTCATTAGAGCCGTCTCGTATGGAGGTATTTGTAAATTAACAGGGTGCAATCTCCGTTTTATAAGTTTCAATTGATGATATGGTAAGTGTCTTAGCCTTTTTTTAATCAAACGTAGAAATTCGTTGTGTTGTTAAAGTGCTGGGTGGGAATATGATCCTGCATCTCCTCACCTTTTGTGAAATCCTTGTATCATTTTATTTCAGATTAAAAATGCCTGTTCTACACTTGGTGTTGGGTTTGTTTTTTATTTATCTGTATGATTTGAATTGAATTTATTGAAGGATAGCCCCTTCAGATGCAGCATCTCATTTTCAAGGGGGTCCCAAAAATGTTAATTTTAGCATGATATTTAAAAGTCCTTCAGTAGAAACAAATACCCTTATCTGGCCAGACACTCCATATACAGCACCTTTACTGTGGTGTCATCCACCATCTTGGTTTCTGATTGTTGTGATTACCTGCATGGTGTTTCCCCTCTGACCTCTCCCAGACAACTTTGTCTCACTTTGTATTTTCTGTTTGACCATTCTCTCTAAACACTAAAGATGTTTGTGTACAGAAATCCAAGTAAATCAGCAGTTTTTGAAAAACTCGGACCTGTCCATCCAGGACCAACAACGAAGACACATTTTACCACGTAAATCACCTTTTTTCCCATTCTGGTGTTTGTTTTAAGCTTCAGCAGATAATCTTGACCATGCCTATATGCCTAAATACATTGGTGGTTGGCTGATTGAATATTTGCCTAATCAAGGTCTACTGAGTTTAAGCATTTTGTTTTACTAATATCTACAGGTAGGTTGAGATGTCTTTCTTGATTCACAAGAAATGTGCCCCCTGAAAAAGCAGCTTTGATGATCAGTAAGAAGTCAGGCTCTCAAGAAAACCAAGCAGTAATTACACATTACTTCAGGAGATGTGTAAATTCAACTGCATGGATGTACGTTCTGGTAAGGGTTTCCGGCATTATGATGCAAAAAAAGGAGTCGGAAAAGGATGGTCATCATGCCTTCTTTCTGAATGTAAACATTTGATCTTTAAATAGAGCCGGGGTACGTGGCCTTGAAATAAAATCTTAGATAATATCACATAAAACCTGATTTATGATTTTCATCAGGTTATTTTTTGTCATTCTATAAATAAAATTTAAAAAAGGAACCTAAATTACCTTTGGGGTTAAAGTGTCAACTTGTCTATAAAATTATACACCGTATTGCTAGGAGAGTTAGGAGTTATTTTTATGAACTCAGTCTGAAAGTCTTCTCTGCTAAAGATAATGTTGGTGTCTCTATGTGAAGCAAACAACCATAAAAAACTTCAACTGTAATGACTTCCGACAAACGTAAAAATCAGAAACTTAATGTAATAATCCCACAAACAAATTTCCCATAATGTATTAACTGTTACATTTGTTAGGTGTTGTGTTTGTGGTATAACCAGGGGTGGAAAGTAACTACATTTACTCAAATTACTGTATTTGTGTAGTTTTAAAAAAAAAAATTATTTGTACTTTTTTGGGTACGTTTTGAAATCAGTACGTTTACTTCAACTTAAATATGTTTTAACCAGAGTAACTGTACTTTTTTCCACCTCTGTTGACAATACAGTTGCATACTATAAGGAGACAATGATTCCACATCACATCCCAAACAGCTGGTGTACACAGAGTTGACCTCTCTGATTTAAACATGTCAGGGTTGATTTTAAATTGCATTCTGAGTAAAATGGTCTTAAGTGTTAGTTAATGACAGTGTCGATCCACCAATGTTTGATCAAATCTGTTAAAACAGAATGTGGTGGTGTAAGCTCCGCCCACTGTGGGTTTAAATCCGGGGTGATGTGTGGGCCCCATAATGCTCTTGGGTGCCGTGTTTATATGCGTTTACTTATGCTGGGGTGTTGCCTGTAGTACAGTGATCCCCGCTGGGGTTCTTTTGCTCATATTTTAGGAGAATTGTTGTTTTTGAGACACATTTTCACCATGAGTGAGTGAAGTTATCCACTGAGTTAGCGTTTCTGCCTGTGACTTTTGTGGCTCCTAAAGGATGCATAGTGCATGCTCTTCATCAGTATGCATTGCCTTGCTATGAGGTTGACTCTGCTTCAATCTTGCCAGAGGAGACCCACCTTACTACAGATTTAAAGGTTACAGCAGCTGTGACATACTGTAAAACACTAGAAACTATATGTAGTGTGGACCAAAATAGACACTCTTTAAGTGGTTAATTTAACTCTGAGTTTATTAAACACCGTCAAATTTGCTGTGACTTTACCTGAACAACCTGGCTAGAGATCTATTCTCTAGTTCTTGCCAAAAAGATCATATTTTACTCCTCAGTAGCTACTCAGTACTTAAAAGTACTTTTTACTTAAGTAGATTTATAGACCAGTGGTTCTACTTCTACTTAAGTAAATTTCATCCAGATTAACTGTACTTTAACTTGAGTACGATAATCATCTACTCTCTTTGTTTTGCTTTTTTTGGCTGTTGGTGACTTTGAACCCTGGCAGGGATAACTGCATAATGACTGAAGGTGGCTGGCTGCAAACACATTGTGTACTAGTGCTGCAGGATTTGGTAATAAAGTGCGTTTACGATAAAATACACAAATGGTATCATGAATCTATTTGTTTGTAACCTTGCAAAGCAAATGGATACCTCTGTTTCCGTGTTTCTCACTGGCGAATCCATCTTGCAAAGCTCCCGTATGAACCGTTGGGGCTCGGTCAGAAAGTGACAGGACCAATCCGCATTGAAGGGCTGTACTTTCAGGTACAGCGGAGTTGTGATGTAAGCAAGCAGCAACAAGAGGCCGGTGCAATTATGGCTGAAGACATTAGCGTGGATGCTGCTAAAGCGCCAGTTTTATCAGAACTTGACAACATGTCTTCGTTAAAAGAAGAACAAAGAACAGCATTGAGTTTTCTTTTCATAAACGACAAAAGTCTTGTACTGACATGTCTACAGTCGCCATGGTTCACGTTATGTAGCTCTTATGGAGTTTACATCTTCGGTAGGGGCGCAGCTTGCTGGCGGCTGCATCACATGTTTTGTTGCTCTGATTGGCCCTTAAAGATGTGACAGATAGATGTTCATCCAATCACCCTCCAAGTTTTTTTTCAAAGGCTCTGCCCTTTCCCAAACACTGTGTATGAGAGGTTTCCCAGATGGATGTGTGAAACAAATCCATCTGGCGTGCTTGGTTAATCTGTTTGATTATCAAGGGAAATGCAGAGAGCAATAATATTTTTGAAGTGTTTATCTCAACTGAAAACATACAAAGCAGCATAAAAAAATTCAAAAGCTGAAGTTTTTCCAGTACTGCTTTAAAATAACTTTGCCCAAAAGATATTTATTTGATTTTATTAAATAAAGGGTGCTTCTACAAAGAGCAATAGTGGCACTGTTGTAAACTTCAAAGCCTTTCTGCAGGCTTTTCATAAACTTTTCAAGTACTACTTCATACTGAAATAACGGCAGCATTTTATGGGATCATGTAATCGCACAGCCTGACATCACAATTGCTTTTAGATTAATTGTGCAGCACTATCATGTAGATGCAGGATAATTAAAGAGCTACAAGCAGATTTTAACTGTCATGCTCTGAATTTTGGTCAGTTTTACTTTTTTAGTGTGTTGAAGCAAAACAATGTTATACAGGCATGTCTATTTTATGATAAGAGGGAAATGTTTCCACAAGACAAAGCTAATGTGCTTTTTCAACATCGGTCATTTACTCTTTAAACATTCGGAGCAACCTGTGCCCAAAACAATAAACGTTTATGTAAATACAGTCATTTTATAGTGTGCGTTTAGTATAAAAACATTAGAGATACAGTCATTTACAGAAATCTAACCACAGTCCTTACAGTTTCATGATGCTTCAAC
This sequence comes from Cheilinus undulatus, assembly GCF_018320785.1. Taxonomy (NCBI): domain Eukaryota; kingdom Metazoa; phylum Chordata; class Actinopteri; order Labriformes; family Labridae; genus Cheilinus; species Cheilinus undulatus. Next base: position 13,533,184 of record NC_054880.1, on the reverse strand, counting down.
ATTTATCTCTTTAAGAGATCAAACTTTCAATAACCTCATCAGTGTCCTGCAGGCTCAGTAACACCAGTTTGCTTACTTCAGTCAGCGTGTAATTCAGTCCTGATCCTTCACAGAGCCTCAGCTCCTCTTTCCCTCTCCGTGTCTCTATAAACGCAGCAGCTGTCATTTTATCCAGATGATGAAGCTCAGACTGCCAGATTCAGTCATCATCATCCTCCTCTGATGAAGAGCGCATCACCCCGCCACTGTCATCACGATAGCATCGGGCCAGTATGCGCAGCTGCTCCAGGGACTCCTTGTAGTCGGCCATTTCAGGCCCGTGTGAGAGGAAACTGGGGGCCACGCGGCGGATGTCGAAAGCGCTGACACCTCGATGAAGCTCGGACAGCCAGGGGCTGAGGGAGGGACTGGACTGGAGGGACGTCAAGACGGGAACAGAGGAAACCACAGGGGCGGGAGCTGCAGCAAGAAGGAAGCGATTGTTTGATGGTTTAATTCAAGATTGGTTGATTCAAGCTACAAGAAGAGTCAAACAAAAATATGCTCACAGCCGGGCGGTGGAGGCTGACTCTGCAGGAAGCCCTGAGCATCCACAGACTGACTGAAGATCTGAGGGAAAGGTGGCGTCAGCTTACTGGAAGAAGGCACCAGCTGAAGGGCTCTGAGAATAAAGAACAGGAGAGAGGAGAGCCATTTAGACATGTCAACATTATTTCATTCACAACACTGATCAATGTAGGCACTCACAGAGGAGCTGTAGGATAGAAGGATCTGATGTAGGAGGCCAGGACGTCCTCCCCGCTGTACAGGCTGTGCAGAGGAGTCGGTGGTTTGATCCCTGGAGCTAGAGAGCTGAGGGAAACACAAATATTACTGCAACACATCAGTGAGATGATCAGGAGTTCACAGCATACTGTAAACGTTTCTTTTATAACAAATTTTAAAAAGCTCCCAGAGAGTCAAAAATATGAGAAAAAGTGAAATGCACTAAAGAAAATGCAAAAATTTGTAGTAAAAATTACTTAATCAAGTAAAACAAAATATGTGTGTGGAATTCATCCATAACGATGTTAGTTATGGATGGTTATGGTTAATGTAGGGCAATAAATGACAGAAATTTACTTCACCATATAGAAAACAAAGCCTTGAAACAGCCTCAAAACTTGTAAACGCTGAATAAAGCTTGTCCTTAGGTGAGATATCGATAAAGTTTAGATTTTTTCTATTGAACACAATATTTTTCATCATCAAATTCTGACCTGATGAGTTTCTGGCCCTCGAACCCTTTGAGCATCGTCCACTGTCCATAGCATCGACCATCACCCAGTTCAGGACACGCTGATAAGGGTTGCCATGGCAGCGAATCAGCGCAGGTGCTCAGAGCATCAGGGAGAGAGCCGCCATGCATCATGGGAAAAGGGATGGCACCATAAGCAGCAACCACCTGTAGTTTTAAACAATAACACTCAGGTTAACCTCATAAACTTCACAGCAATCCCAATGCCTGAACCCTCACAGACTTTTAGTTATTAATTGAGGTTTTATTATTTAACATTCAGAGCACTGCTAGATTTTTTTACAAGGCCATTTCACATGAAATATTTTCATATTTATGTTCCCTACAAGGGATGCATTATCTTAGATTTTTGCTGATATTGACAAAATAATTTTAGCTGACATCAGTGCTGATATTTAAATGTAGTACAGACCTAAAACTTCAGTCCTTAAATCACAATTTAAAGTTTGAGGAATATGATGAATAAAGAAAAAGACTTCAGCTGACAAAGGTCCGTTGGTCCAGCCTAAAACTTCACTCACTTACTTGTTCATACAGCTGATATTTACAGCTCAGACAGGCTGGTTTTTACAGCCAAAATACCGGCTGTAAATGTTCATATCAGAAGATATACCTATATCGTGCATCCCTATTCTCTACTGTCTCCAACACCTAACCTTTATCCTGTTGATAAATCATTTTTGAAATTCATCAAACTTGTACGTTTTTGCTTATTCATCTTGGTCTGAGCTGCAGGGTCACCTTAAACTTGAGAAACGTACTAGTTTAGATGACTTTAAAGTCAGAAGTAAGGGTAATTTGCTCATGTTTTACTGCTAAATGGTGCTAATTTGTTGACTGATGTAAACTCTATTTCAGTATTTCTCAACTGATCTAGCCTCAGGAGCCACCAGTCTTTTTAATGACAAATGGCAACCCAAATTTCCAAACAATTCAGCAACCCATGTTTAGGTACTTAAAAATTTTAGTTTGTATCTTGGATGGAACAAAATATATGACAACTGACTTGTTTTACAGTATGCCATTTTTACAGTTCTTGAGAAAGATCTTTAAAAATTACTTCATTATCATGGGAAAGGCGGCTTTTTACTGCAAGAAAAGAGATGAGTTCAATTATTGCTAAAACATTTAAATTTCCCAGTTTTCACAGTAAAACAGTAAACTAAAATGTAAGGATGCATGTCCACAATAAACTTTGGTACTTCATAGACATTTTAACATTTTTTCCAGACACATTCACAAACCATTGGAAACTGCTCTGTGACCCACTTTTGGGTCCTAACCCACCATTTAAGAACCTGATCTATTTGTTATGTGTGTTGTTTAATATTTGTGTGGAGCTAATTGTGCGTTTTTTGTTTTTTTTTGGCCAGGACTCTTATGAGAAAGATTTATGTATCTTAATGATAAATGGACTTGAGCTTGTATAGCACGTTCACATCCTTTCACTCCATATTCACACACTGATGGCAGAGGGTACTATGGAGAACTGGCCATCAGTATTAGCTAATCCTGTTCATAGAAGCAGTGGCAGCAAACTGGGGTTAAGTGTCTTGCGCAAGGACACACTGACATGTGACTGCAGGAGCAGCTTGAACCCAAGACCTTTCAATTGCAGAATGATTGACTCTCCAGGTTAAAAACATATATTTGTTAAAAGTATTTCTTTCAGTTCAGTAATCCTTCATTTAAATGAGCTATCAAAAGTCAGAAAAGCCATTAATTTGTTAAGCAGGTAGTTTAGCAGCAGGAAAGCCTTCACACATTTTTTGGCACATCTTAAAGTCTCTCAGTCTAAGTGTGGACTTTGGGATTTAGCCAATAAACATGCAGATTAAAGCCAACAGAGGTGTAAGTTACCTTCTTCCCTGACACAGCCAGTGTGTCTGCCAGCTGCCACATGGGGACACTGTTGTTCCTCAGCCTGTAAGGCAGAGTTAAGGCATCGAGGGCCAACGCCAGAACGGAGCTGGAGTGGAACCACAGTGAGGGCTGGAACAGGACAGAGGACAGACCAGTGTATGTTAAAGACAGGAACAAGAGCAGAGGTAAAACAGTTCAACTTTTTTTTAAAAATGTGACATATTTTGATCATTACTTCTCACTTTATTGATCATCTTAAATCTTGAATTTTATACGTTGACACTAAAGTTTCACTTTGTTCTGAAACAGCTTCACAGCCATTTTACTCCAAATTGGCAAATTCAATTTTATCTTAAAATGGACTTAATGAAACATGTTTTTGACAGTTTAAAAAAATAAATAAATTAAGATTAAAAAAGGCACCTAAACTAACTTATTTGACTAAAAAAAAATCAATTTTCCTATAATTAAGAAGTAAGGTAAATGTATGAACTCAACAAGTCACTTTTTTACAGACTATTTTACAAAGAAATAAACAGGAATGATGACACAAGTTTTCCTTTTTTTCATCATAAATAAAAACAGGATGTACTGTTTATACTGGTAGCCAAAAATTTACCTATCTCTTCTAACAACAACCAGAATAAAGTGAGAGAAAAACACAGAGGTTGCTCATATTTCAGCTGTTTTGTTTTGGTAACCCTTTATCATTTCAGTGGTTTAATTAAAAACAATCATTAAAAGGCTCACATCGTAGGTCAGATATGGGAATGCTATGGGAGAGGAGGGTCGTCTTCCAAGTCCACCACGGAGGGTCAGAGGACAGAAAAAGGAGCTGTGATTGGCCAGGTCAACTGTTCCTAACGCACAGTTCAACATGTGGTACAGGTCCTTCATTGGGGTCTGGTTAAACAGACAGAAGAGCACACATTCAAATATAAAAACCTGCTTAAAAAACATCTGTTTATGAAAAAGTCACAAGTACTAGCTGTGTGACTTACTGAGTTTGGGTGACTGACAGGTGCTAACCCCCAGGTGAGGATACCTCTCCCTCCATAAGAGTCCTGCAGCAGCTCTGTGACTTTAGAGCCCAGGCCTGAAAACCCGTCAGCGAGGTCACACAAAACCTGGAAACCCTGTGAGGAAAAGAGAGGAAAATTAAAGAAAATGCAAGAGGGAAAAAAAAAAAGACTTAACACTGTAAAAGTGGCTCAGTAAGACAAGCTTTTTTTTTTTTTAAATCACCATTCAGACACGGAGCAACTTAAAGTGTTTACAGAGCTGGAAAATAAATCATTACAAAACAATGACAACAGAAAAAGAAGCATCACTAATGTTTAAATGTGGCATTTTAGTACAAAATATTTAAGTGAAAGACCATTAAAGAAAAAATCCATAAAAATATCAATTATGTTTTATTTTGTGTGCTTTAGTGTTGTTGTTTTGTTTTGTTTTTTTAATAAGGAATAAAACAAACCACACAGTCACCTTCATTTTCCTGTTTTGTATTCCAGTATGCTACAGATACTCAGGCAGGTGTGAAAACTCACCCAAATGTCAGAAAAAAATTGATTACCTGAAGGTAATCGCACTCCTCCACAAAGAAGTGCAGCTTGTCCTCCAGCTCCTCGAGCACCAGCCCCTGCAGAAGAGTTTCTCCCTGACCAAAAGCTTCCAGACGATGAGCCTCCCTGGACACAATTTAATAAAAATGAAGCCATGATTTATTTACAAATGAGGTATATTGTAGCATTATTTAAAAAAGCTTCAAAAGAGCTCAATGCCATCATTTCCAGATTAATCTTTATTATAAAGGTATGTAGAAAGCCTGCCATCTACTGGAGAAAAGCTGGTATGACACTCTGCATAGAAGAAATGAAACTGTTCTTTCTTATCATTTAGAAGCAACTGATTATCCCAAGCTCACTTTTGCAATGAGTTGCAATGCCCACGAGATAGTTTCTTTTGCAGGCTGCAAAATTATATTTTAAAAAGGTCTATCATTTTGTACAGCCGGACATTTAAAAAAAATGAGCAAATTGCAAAATGCTAACTGTTTATACAAAACAACTGAAAAGAGTTGATGCCAATGCAACAACACTTCTCAGTAAGGTTAGATCTGTCAAGACTATATGTCATTTTATATTCTTCTTCATGCACGATGCGCTGCTATTGCTCTTTACCCGTCATGGTTGTACTGGTGGATGACAGAGATGGTGCGAGGGTGCAGGTGGATCCTGAGGAAGTCTGACCACACCTTTACGCTGCCCTCCAGCCTGTACGCCTTCTGCACCCGAGCCAGCTGACTGTTCACTGTGTCCACACTCACTGCGCTCGCTGGATGGAGAATTAAATAGAAACGTTACTTCAACCCACTGCATTAATTTCTTTCTTACATGCATTTGAAGACACTAAAGTTAAAGTGTTTCTTACCAGAGCAGTGAGGCTGAGGAGTGGAGTAAAAATCAGCTTCAGCCAGGATCTCCCCTCTCTGGAGACAAAAACAGCTGTCAGGATACGGCACTTAAAGATTAAAAGATGCTTTTTAAAATCAAACTGAAATAACGTAACTGGGCTGTAGGATTACATATAAAGGAAAGGCGCCAGTTCCCCAGCCGTGCTGATTAATCAAAACTAAAAATATTTCTGTGTAATTTAAAGCAGTACAGATGTCATAAAAATCATAAGCTTTAGCTCTGGTGTTACCTACAATATTTTTATCATACAAATGATAAAAATCTTAAGTTCCTTTATGATAATAAAACAGCACCTCTCAGTCATGCTTTGAACCCTACCATTAATGCTGTGCTTTAAAAAGATGAATGAAGTAGCTTGTATGATCAAAATATTGATGGCTTAAAGGAAAATGCAACTCATTACAAATTTATTTAAAATTACTGGAACAGGGAGAGGAAAATTAGCTCTTCACAAAAGCTGTAGTTAACAAAGATAAAATACTGGTAAAACTAAACTCTTATGATAAAAGATGCCACAAGATATAAGTATGATTAAAATAGTGGTTATATGTTGCTTTCCAATTTGATTTCCACCATATATACTCACATCCAACTTGTCCAGATCTTCAAGAAAGGAGTTCTTAGGAGGAGGACTTTCTTGGTGCATCATGAGGTTTCCCTCCCTGCAAGAATTGCGCAGAATTATTTCATCAAAATTAACAGAATTTGTGCATTACACTTTTATCATTTTTTCAGAGTTTGTTATAAAATCTTTAATAATATTTCTTATCAAATAAGGTCTGATTGTTTTGTAAAAAAAAACAAAAAACAAAGAGGGGCCACAGGTAGCCTAGTGGTTATGTCTCCAAGCTCTACGGACAGATGTTGTCCTCATAGCTGTTTAAGTCCAGCATGTGGCTCCTTTCCCACATGTTACTGCTCCTCCCTCTCTCCCAAGTTTAAAACTGTGCCCACTGTTCTTCCTGAATAAAGGTGTAAAAGCCCAAATTGAAGCTTTAAAGAAAAAAACTGCCCAAGAAAGTATGTTAGTGCAACAGGCTTGTTGTTAAACCCAAGAATAATTAAGTGACAGATGGTGCAAAGCAAACTATAATGTGTAAAATCTACTGGAGATTTCTTTATTTCAAGTGTTATTTTTCTTATTTACCATGTGACAGCTGACGTGTCTTTTCCCGGGTCATACAGGTATCCTTCCTGCCGTAGGGTCCGAAGACTTCCTGATGTAGACAGACAGAGAGCAGGTGGACAGCTTAGTGAGCATCAAACACATCCTAACTCGTGGTAAACTTCATTTGAAGAGTTTAAATCGCTAAAATGAATCATGACAAATAAACAAGATGTAAAACATATGAATAAAGAAAAGAAGATAGTAAATTATTCTCCAAGAAATCAAGCAGCATCTGCAAAGGTTTCAATTTTTCAGCATTTATAATAAACCTTTAAAAGTGAGCTCACCTTTGAGATCCATGATGATGAGCCGAGGTGTGTGGGTGACATGTCCGCCCAGAGTCTGTCCTTCACGAAACACAACATCACTCTGGACATCACCCGGTGGGGCTTCTGGATCATATGACAGAGATGCATCCTGCAAGAAACACATTGACAGGGTATATATAGAAAATCTGACATTACATTTAATGCTGTTCATGACCTTTTTCAGGACTCTCTCAATATATTTTAGACCCCATTACATCTTCAGTTTCTAACCAGTAACACTGGTGACAGTTTTGTGCACATTTTGAGCAGACTGTAAGATCATCAAAGCTTTAAATCATAGGTAAATAGATTAGTCAGTCAAAGTGCAGTTAGCAAACGGACTAAAACTGGCAATGTCTATTCATACTGCAAAGTACAGTTCAGTATGGCTTTCAACAGGGTAGGTCTGTGAAGCAATGTGAAACCAGAACTGCTGCTTTAATGGGAAGAATGTTTACAAATTATGGAGTGTTTTGCGTTCACGTGGACAGGCATTTTATGTACACTACAGAAAACATTACTAGCTCTGATAGAAACTGGATTTATCTTGAAGAAGAGTCCCAGATTGTGTCTGTCTAAATATATAATAACGTCGCCATCATTTAAAGAGGCTCAGTTTCATTTGCAGTCTAATATATTTGAATGTATAATCTGGAGTGTTTCTAACAAAGAGTCTAAACAATCTTTGTCTCTTTAATGAAATAAACTTCACATACACACTGACAACCTGATCCAGACTGGCAACTTAAGCACAACAAAGCCTCTGAGCTAACCTGGCATATAATGTTTACTCTCTACGGTACTTTCGTGTTGCTGTTTATTAATATGGCCAATCCTCTGTCTGATAACTCGGCTTTAAAATGAAATGCGCATTCATGGTGCTGCTAGCATTAGCTATCACTCCAACGCAGTCTCCAAAGTTTGATAACACATGCAGAGCTCAGTCGGCTAGCTTAGCATTAGCCGCTAACGTGCCCCTCACCTGTAAATTCCACCAGTGAGTCCCCACAAAGTTTGAGTAATGTCCCAGCTGGAGAGTGATCACTTCTCTACAAGGGTTACTCATGGTGATAGGAATCAAAAAACAGGAATAAAAAAATCTAGCGGTTTGAACATGATGTACATGTTTGGATATGACAACACAGAAGAGCGACAACCTACTTGATGTTGCCAACGTCAGAAGCGCATTCTGTGATTGGTTCAGGGAAACGCTTAGGGCAGTATGATTGGATGTTTGAATGACGTAAACGGAAAAGTCTGGTTTCACCGTGCCGTAGTTTCACGTGGCTACCATAGTAACAAAGTTTGATCAAAATAAGTTTTTATGTTTTTATGTGATTTTTTGATTGAATAAAAATATTTGACTAAAGCTTGAACTTTAATTGTTGATTTTTAAATCACGGAAAACGTTTTGAACAATAACAACAGTGTAAATCTTTAGGCTGCTGTCGCGTAATTCTCTTAATACAAGTAAAGTTGTAAAAATGTCTAATACTTTTCGATAAAGGGCGGTTTGAAGGATAAAATCTCAGTTATTTTAATTATTTGTAATATGTCAGTTACAATTATACGTTATAAGAAAGGTACATAGTGTGGGAAAAATAAATCAATACATAAAACTACTTCACACATCTAAAGAAGAACATTTTGTGGAGTTGAACCTCATCGACGTGTTTGTGCAATTTAGACGCTAAAGCAGGACTAAACCTGCAATTTTTGGTCATTCAAAATTAAATAATAAAAAAAACATCCAATTTGTCTACCAAAGACTTCTATTTTCACTGATATTGTATCAAAACAGATTAATCAGGTCTACTTTATTGAAGTTTGACATCATGGTTTTACACCTTTTTTGCTGCAAATACAATAGGCTACATAAAAAAAGATGAAAATGCAATACATCACTTAGGTTTCATCTCCCCCACCTTAGTGCACTCTTACACTTTATTCTTTCACTCTTTTACAACCCACTTTCAAAAAAGGTTTGGGTACTGTGTAAAATGTAAATAGAAAATAGAGTGCAATAATCGGCACATTTCATAAACCCATACTTTATTCACAATAGAACATAACATACCTTATTTTGAAACTGAGACATTTTACAAGGCAACAAAAGGCTGGAAAGTATGTGGTAATAATAAAAAGCAGCTGGAGGAGCATTTTGAAACTTATTAGTAATACTGCATCCATCACAACAGCATGGCTTCACAGGTGACAAGTCTAAGTACGCAACTATCCTGCAGACGTTTCACTATAGAAAACATTTGCTGCATCATAAAAAGAAAAATCAGTCAAATAGAACCCAGGACTGAGCAAATAAAATCTTGCTTCAAAAAAGAATGGGACAACATTCCTCTCTAAAAACTCCAGCTACTGGTCTCCTCACCTCCCAGGCATTTTCAGACTATTGTTAAAAGAAGAAGGGATGCTTCTAAATTTAAAACAAGCTAATATTTTTCATGAAGTGGTATGATGTCACAGTTTCAACATCTGGAATGTTATGTTCTATTGTGAATAAAATATGGGTTTATAAGGTTTGCAAATCAGCATCCCAACTTTTTGGAGTTGGGAATGTAGTAATATTCGCCCTACTGTAACTACCTCACACATATCACTACCTCCCTTTTAATCTTGGCAGTGCTTGGATATTTTTTTCTGCTATGATGATTTTTTTTCCATTACGAACATGCTGGGCATCTCCCAAAGTATCTCTCATATCCCTTATCATAAATGCATAATATGCTATTATAACATACATAAAATCAGTTATTTAACTTAAACAAGTTTGCTCTGCTCTCTGCACATCCATCCTCATAAGTGAGACAATTTTAACTCTATTGTCTAACTTTAATTTTTGTAAAGTTTCTTTGACACAGGTGAAAATGAACATTTTTGTGCATATCATTAATGACCAGTGATCAACACACAGATGTGAGCAGCTGTTTTTTTTATTGAAAGAAACACATTCAGACTGTGATGGAAGATGTTAAGACTCCTTCAAACTTTTTACAGAAGTGTTTAAATGTAGAAAGTCTGGATGAACAGTTTAGCCTGTGACACTGGAGGATTTACTGGTCACCGTTGAACATATTGACGAAAGGCTGCAACCACAGTCCCAGCGCGGTCATCTTTTCCTCCATGGTGGATTTCAGGTCTTCAGTGGTTTCCTCCAAGCGCTCCTTGATGTCTTCAGCGGTTGTCTGAAGCTTTACCTTCACGGCCTCCATCTGAGATGTCATCAGGTTGTTCAGGGAGGTGAACTTCACCTGGGCGTTGTCACGGACCTGAGCGAAATAAGGGTCAGCACGCTGCCTCATCACCTCCATGTTCTCTGAGGTACGGGTCTGAAGCTCTTCGACGTAGTCATCAACATGTCTGAGAAGAGAACAGAGCAGTTTAGATTCAGTGGAGGATAAATGTCAAGGCAAGAATGCTTGTTTTCTGAGTTAATTAAGATTCCTAATTTTTTCTTCTCTCAATCAGTGTGGTGACAGTCTTTATCTATTTGAAAGGATATAATGGAAAGTAGAAATCAAAAAAGTGGAACATAAAACAAAGAGCCGTAGAAGCACTTCAAAGACAGACATCTTTTCATTTTACTTCCCTCTGGTATCTCCCAGAGAACAAGTATTTTTCAGCTGTTACCACAAGATAATATACCAAGTCAAAGTCTTAAGAAAACAAAATTGACTCATTCTGCCCATATTATTTCACAGCCAATCAACTGTCTTTTAAAGTTGTCATGATTTTAAAAAATGATCACCACAACCTTTTACTTAAGGTGAATGTGCTTCACATTAACATCATTTCTGTTACTTGAATCTACTTGTTGACCCCCATATGCTGGCCAAATAGGGGAAAGAAAGAGTTTGTAAAAGATGTTAAAACTTTTCTCCACTATGTGGCGCCAGCGCACCTCTGACTTCAATACAAGCAACAACGAAGGAATACAGGCTCTATTTTCACTTGTTTACCAGGGAAAGGAGCCAAAATTAAGTTCCTTTTTTAGTTGAATTTGTTGCATTTTTTATTTCAAAACACTTCATTTCAAACTTGTTTTTCCTTTGGGATTTTTGTACTGTCTTTAACTGGGTAATTAATTTCCTGTTTTAATACAGACCTGCTTTTAGTTTGAAAGAAAATGAGGAACCTCAGGTAGATTGAAGATTATGACATGGACTTAACCAAGGAAAATGAACTTGGTATGGATCAAAAAAGGAAATAAGGTAACTGTGAAAAGGAGAGGGGTCTGGCGAGAAGATCGCTTAACTCAGACGACCTCTTGTAAACCCCTACTGTGAGACACCGCCTCTGTCAGAATGGAATTTGCTGGTTTTAGCCATGATATTTTTTGTAACCCTACCTTTTTCATAAACAGTTTGACAGTTGCATTCATGGGAAAAAAAACACATCGCAAACATTAAAGACTTAGAAACGTTTAATCAATAAAACAAAAAAAAGGTCCGGGATTAAATCATGTATGGTCTCATTTAGACGCAGTGTCGCTTTAGTTTTGTTAGCTTTAGCTAAAGCTAACATAGCTTTATTAGCTACATAGTTATCATTACTTTGTAAGCCAATGTAGCTTAATTAGCTTGAGCAAAATCTAACAAAGTTAAATTGAGCCACCACACACATAACAACATCTAAAACCGTTCTAGCTTTAGCAAACATAGCATAATGTAACATAGCTAACGTTGTTAAGTTTGCCTTAGCTTTAGTCATGTTAGTTACATTATCTACGTAGTTTATGTAGCTAATGTAGATTTGTCATCTTTATTTTTAGCTAAGTAGCTATATTATTTAAGTAGCTAAAAAAGCTTGGTTAGCTTTAGCCGTAGCTACATTAGAGCTGTAGGCAGGCTGTTCACTTAGCTTTATTAAATGTTTTGTAATCAGGTTTTACATGTCAGGTTTTTGATGTTTAACTTTGGGTATCATAACCCTCACCCTAACCAGAAGAATTTCCAATTTTATTTCAAAAGTTTTTGCACATATTTCCATTGTGACAGATCTGGCGTTTCACCGTAGCGTTGTGTAAGGTGGGGCGTCTGAGATCTGCAGCCAGACTGTCTTGCTAAAAAGGTAAATGTTCGAGAGCACGAGGTACAGATGACTTTTGACTGCACTGAGCTGTTGGTGAGTTTTTTAAACTGAAATAAGACTTTAGGAGCAGTAGTGGACTAATTTTACATCTCTTTGGCTGCAGTGGCATATCAAGAATATGATGAAAGGGACAATAAAGCATGTAATTAATAAAATTAAAAAATGAATGCATTAATTATGGACCTTAATCACATCCTGGTAGATGCATTAATGCTGACAGTCTGTAAAAGCATATAAGCCTTTTTCAACATCATGCTGTGGGACACATACAGCATGGCAGTGGCTTCAAGTATACATAAATTTCAGTCTGTGTCATTATCCTTTGAAAATTCCTCACAGGAGCTAAAATGAAAATATAATCCCAAAACAAACAGCATCTCTTAACTTTTTAAGTGTATCAGAAACAGTCAGGTGTTTCTGCTTGAGAAAAGACTCAGATAATAATTTTTTAAAAAGCTTATAAGAACATACACTGACATAAGAAAATACTGCATTGTGTTCTTCTATTCTTTGACTTGCAAAAATGTGCCATTTCAAAGACATCTAACACTATTATTTGTATTTGAAAAAGCAGCTGCAAAAAGAAACAGTTCTAAACTTTTCAGAGAAGTGCTTACATAAAGTAAAAACATCTGTTAAAAACTGTGAAAAGTTCTTAAAAATGTAGCATTTTAAAGTTAAAGTAACCATGAGATCCTCTTACTGCACACTGTTTCCCATCATCCCGCAGTAAAACGCCTCCCTGCTCCTGTCTGTCTCTCACCTCTTGATCTCCTGGGTGTCCTTGCTGAGGCGTTTCTTCAGCTTGCGGGTGTAGGCGTTGACTCTGACACTGACGTCATCCACGTTCTGCTCCATCATGGTCTGCAGCTCCAAACTGTACTTCCCCATCTGCTCCCTGGCCTCCAACATGTGATCGCGCAGTTTCTGGATCATCTGAGCCAGGTCTGTGCCCAGACGTTCCCCGGCCTCCTGAGCGAACGGGGCCAGCTTGATCTGCAGGTCGTCTTTGTACATGGAGAGCTCAGACATGCTGTCCTGGATCAGGGTGCTGTTAGGAGGGTGAAAAAAGAGCAATTTAGGAAGGATGCTGGAGTTTTACTGAAGAATTTAGATTAATTTTTCATTCATTGTTTTCATCACCATTTGAACATTTTTGAAGTAATGCTCTGCTAACAAAGATGAAGATATTTCTTTACTGAAAGATCCTTTAATTGGCAGGGGTAAAATGTATTTAAAAAAATCAATAAAAGCTCAGATATTGTGGAATAAAAGGGGCCTAGCTGGAGTGTTTTAGCAAAGCAATTCAATTAAAGAGGGTTTAGAATGAGGTGGGCAGTAAAGAGACATAAAAACTTATCTTCTCAATAGATTTTAACATAATAGTTTTCTGTGTTTCAACATGGATGAAGATCTGTTAAATATCCATTCCATGTCTTAAATCAATGCATGGTCAAAGGATTTTGACAGAAATCAGAAAACGTAATAAAGGTCCAACTTTTACAGCAGTAAATGGACGTCATTGGTGTCGTAGGAAGCAGGGTTGGAGATAGAGATGAAGTGCAAAAACATACCTTAAATGCAATGAAAAGGGAGACTTTTATATCCTTTTTTTTTTTTGGAAGAAAAAAAACAGGTTTTGTCTTCAAACTTTAACCTGATTAAACTTTCAATGGTAGTTATGATTAAATCAAAAGGAGTCCAAATTATGTGGCAGAATTGAGACTTTACTGGTGATTTTTCTGAACAAGCAAGGGCCCAAAGTGAGTTTAGAGAAATTAGAGGAGAATGAGCTTAACGTGAAAACAATGTCATGTACCAACTTCATTCTCTCTCATTTTAAAGCCATGCTGCACACGTAGACTTGAGTCTGGTTTGCCCTGCAGGCCTCAGCAGCTCCACATGTCTCACCTCTGTGATGAACGTCTCTCTCAGACTCGGCTCAGGGCAGAGTTTATGTTTCGTAACAGAGCTGAAGTCTAACAGCGTGGTGTTGATGCTTTTTTGAGTCGCTCAGACAGTTTAAAAGTGTGACAAGAACACAAAGACCCAGATAAACACAGCTTGTGCTGCTGACACTGGAGGAAGGATTTAGAACCGTGACTCCAAACTTTTTTGCTGAGGCCACCCTCAAGACCCATGTGAAAAAAAAAAATCAAAAATCAGTATTTGTTTTAATTGTTGCATTACTAAAACCCTGAGAAAATTGGTCCACAGACATTATTCTTAAAAAACTGCATTTTATCTTTATTTTTGATGGGTGGGGGCCCTCTGCATAGGGCAGGGGGAGAAAGGTACATCATGTTTATATAATTTATTTTTCCTTCTCAAAATACTACTCACTTTTTGAGGGGAATTGTCAATAAAGAGACATTGAAAGTGGCAAAAACAGCCAAAAAGTGGTGAAAAGGGGTTAAAAGTAGAAAAAAAGCACACATGCAGTGATATCACCAATAAATCACAGCTGGGGAGCACCCATTCTCTGGGAGGAGATCTGCCAAATCTGTGGGCTGTCCTGAGCCCAGCTGTCTAGTTGATCTGCTATCATGAACTCTTAGGAAGAACTGATAATTTAGCATCTCAATTTCTTAATTCTCTTAAGGTTGCCATATTTTTATCCAGATAATTTATCCTCTTTACATAAACATATCCTTTTATTCTTATATCAAGACTGATCCCTTGTTGTTGTTGTTTTTATTCATTTGTTAAATTAATCGGTTTAATATCGGTATTCTTTTTGGATATCTTATATTTTATCTCACTTGTTTATATATTTTTGTCACATGTATTTCTTTTGTGTGTGAGCTGCTACGTTCCCCCTAATGGTGTTCATAAAGCCCCAATCCTCCAATTTAATACTAAACCAGAACTTCTGTCCTACATACTGGATTTAATTCAGAACAGCCAGTGTTGCACAAGTGTCCTTATTTAGTCTGAACATAGAGTGATGAGGTATTGGCTTTTATGCAACAGGTATATGGGTTTATAACCTAGGTCAATTAATGCCACACATTTACATAACTGATTTATAACTGTGATAATTATTGATGATCAGTGTGATGTAATGAACTCACTCCAGCTCTCTGCTGATCTCATGGCTCCTGATGTCTTTCACCACCCCATCGGCCCTCGTGCTCAGAGCTTCGAAATAAGCATTGAAGTTGTCCACAGCAACCTCCCACGGGGACTTCGGCTCGTCCTGGAAGAAGCTTCTGGCATGGCAGCCTGGGAAAAGGACACAAAGATTTAAAAAATCTATTTGTACATTCTGTGGGTATGTACGGCCGATATGTGGGCTGTAAATATCAGTGGAAATGTTTACATCTGTTGATACTGATCATTAATTTTTTTAGCTACTATCTGTGTACTGAAATACTGATAAAATTGTGCATCACTACTTCACTTCTGAAGATTGTTGTCATCAAGGTGGAGGACGTTTAAAAGAAGAAATGAATACTTTTTTTTGCCTTATAATGTTACTCTTTAAGTCAGTAGGTTAAAGAAAGGACAGTTACTTAAAATAAAAGCACACAAAATTGACAGAGGCAGACTTGATGTCATAATATGTAAGAATGCAGTGACCTTTGACCTGAACAATCTGATCAGTTCATCATTTAGTCAGAGTAACGAAAAAGTGTGACAAAAATCACTCAAAGTATTCTCAGCATATTGCCCTCACTTGAATGTGACGTACGAAGGAATGCTTTTCCCTGTGGAAGATTCATTAGAAGTTATTCAGGCCTTATTTTTAGCTTTTATATCCTAAAATAAAACATTATCTTGGACTTATCTTGAGAATGTGGCTTATACTAGGTGAAATAAAATACCTTGGCCAGAAATTAGACAAACAGACCTGTTAAGATTTTAGGTTTTGTTGAGTATAAATGTAACTTTACCTGACAGGACAGCCAGCACGAAGAATATAACGGCCCTCATGATGAGCAGGATCGGGACACCTGGAATATCATAAACAAAAATATGTTCAAATGATCTGAAAACAGACAAATTTAAAAGATCTACAAATTTGATTTCTTCTTAAATCTGGAATCAACTTTTTGAAAATCCAACTCTCCTTCAATCTAGACTAAAGATGTCATTACTGTCTCATATAACTAAGAAAATACGTGCGTGTCTCACCTTCAGATACGTGACGTCTGACAGACTGGCTCAGTGGCTCTACATTTATAGGGCTCAGCTGTGTTTGATACGATCCAATAAATGTCGTCTGACCTGTGTCCGAAGTTCCCACCATGAACTGTGTTGTTGTCATTTTTTATTGCCTGTGTGTTATTTTAGTTCCACGTCATATAGTACACGAAACAGGCACAGGTCAGGATTTAAGAACACTTGAAATTATATCTGATTAAGCACTGAAACTTCAAAAAGTTTGACCTTAGAAAAAGAGTTATATGCTTTTATTTTCATAGATAATCTTCTGTTTTTGTCTCACTGAACTACAGCTGAAGGTCCAATCCTTCAGATAATCAGTAAAGATCTGACTTTGTCACCGTCCCGCCTGCCACACCATCATTCTAAAGGCCAAAGGTCATTCTTCTATCACATCACTGTCCAGCTGATCTGGGTCAGAGTCTGCTTTAACAGCACCTTTATACATGTATACAACCTTTATAAGATGGGAAAACTTCCAGAGGACTGATGGGTACGTACAGCAGCTCCTTTAATCAGAGATAACTTCAGTCACTGCGAGTTTACCAGTCATAGGAACAACATGAACTACATACCTGATTGTCAAGCCCAGGACCTGGCTGTTAGGGACCTGGTTATTGAGGACCTGGTTGTTCAGGTCCTCAACGGTCTTCTCAGTGACACCCAAAAATGCAACAAAGAGAAGTCATCAGTAAACGTCCAGGCCTCACAAGAGTATAGTTAGACTGGGAAGACCAAGGACCAAAAGACTGACTTTGGTCCACATACTCAGATACTGCAAGCACTACCCTGCTGTGCCCAGTGAACCCATCGCCCCATGTGTGAGGCCAAGTCCGTTGTTGTTCAGGGCCTGACTGTTAAGGATCTGGTTATTAGGGACCTGATTGTAAAGGTCCTGCTTGTTCAGGGTCTGGTTATTCAGGGTCTGGATATTAAGGACCAGGTTGTTTAGGACCTGGTTGTTAAAGACCTTGTTGTTAAGGGCCTGGTGCATAAGGACCTGGTTGTTATGGACTTAGTTTATAAAGACTTGGTATTTATGGACCTGTTTTTTAAGGCCTGGATAAAAAGGACCTGGTTGTTAAAGAGGTTCTACTGGGAGACTCACCTTTTAATCAGAACATGAAAAACAACAACATTTGCATGTTTGTTTATCTTATTTTGAAAAGTCATTGACCAAAAAAAGTTTGGTACCAGTAGAAAGTTCCTCACAGGAGCTTTAACTTTCAGCACCAGGGCCCTTCAAAAAATCAAAATGCTTTTACAAACCTCAAATTTCTCACATTGCTCCAGGACCCTTATGCTTTTTTTTAAAGTGTGTTATTAAAGTGATTCAATCTTAACTTTTTATTTCTACTCCTCATTGTTATATCACTGCCTTTTTAAGCAACACTAAAATCATGTTTTATGTTATTCCCATCCTCTGTGTGTTTGGTGTTTTTTTTTTCTGCTGACTGTGATGAATTTGATATCTTTTACATTCAAAATTCAAATCATAATCATTGTTGCTGTCTTTTGGTTAAAATGAAACAAAAAGAGCAGACAGTGGGCTCACATTAAATCCATACATTGCATTAAAACAAACTCAAACAGTTAAAGGCTTGACAGCACAGGTTGGGTTTGCTTGCATTTTTTTATTCCTCCATTAATCACAAGTTATCATGCGTTATCAACAATGGGGAATATTTTGTCCTGATTTAAACAGGGTCACTGTTTAATGAGATTATGTAACACTGATAGGGTGATAAGGAAGGTGCAATAGTGCAGCAAAAACGCCTTAATGTGGCATCCATACACTGTTCTCACTTCATTTTTCTGTGAAAACAAGGAGCTTCTGGATGTTTTCTTTAGGTCTCAACCTCTTTATCTCATAATTTTGGGATAACAATGCTGGTTTTCTTGTTAAATGAAGTTAATTTTAGTCATTTTCTTGAGAATGTCATGGGTAAACCTATATTAGATGATCTTAAAAAAAACAATTGATTATCAACTGTTATCACAGGAAGAAGGGGTGAAATAAAATGCATGGCTTTAGGGCAACTGTGACTCAGTGGTCGAGTCTGTTGTCTCTAAACCAGAAAGTCTAGGGTTATTTTCACATGTTGAAGTGTCCCTGGGCAAGACACTGAACTGTGTCTGTAACATGGATATACGATGCCTATGAGAAGTCTTCAGCCCCTTGGATGTTTGACTCTTTCATTGGTTTTATACATCAATCATGGTCAAAATAATTTGGCTTTTTTGAAAAAAAAAAAAAACAGGTTTCTCTAAAGCAATGTCAATTAAACATAAATCTGTAATATAAAATCAGTGACTGCAAAAATGCCAAAACCGCCTTAAAGTCAGATGCACCTTTGGCTGCAATCACAGCACTGAGTCTGTGTGGATAGGTCTC
Source organism: Cheilinus undulatus (assembly GCF_018320785.1). Classification (NCBI taxonomy): domain Eukaryota; kingdom Metazoa; phylum Chordata; class Actinopteri; order Labriformes; family Labridae; genus Cheilinus; species Cheilinus undulatus. Next base: position 13,514,403 of record NC_054880.1, on the reverse strand, counting down.
GATCAGGCTTGCACATCTGGACACTGAAATTTTACTTCGTTAATTTTGCAAAACTGCTCTAGCTCTGTCAGGCTGCACAGGGATCGGTCATAAACAGCCATTTTCAAGTCCAGGCACAAATTCTCTGTTAGATTGAGGTCTGGGCTTTGGGCCACTCCAGAACATTCACCTTGTTGTCTTTAAACTACGTCTGTGCTTTTACTGTATTATTAGGCTCATAGTCTTGCTGGAAAATAAATCTCCTAAGTCGTGGTTCTCTTGCAGACTGAATAAGAAGGTCTCCCAGGATTTTCCTATAATTCGCTGCATTAATTCTACCCTCTACCTTCAAAGCCTTCCAGGGCCAGCTGCTGAGAAACATCCCCACAGTATGATACTGCCACCACCGTGCTGCACAGTGGGGATGGTGTGTTTTTGGTGATGTGTTTGGTGTTTTTTTGTACCTATTCCGTGACGTTTACTTTTCAGTAACCTTTTCTTTGAGTTGCTTGGAGTGTTCCTTTGTCTTCATGGTGTAATGGTAGCCAGGAATACTGGCACTTGCCCAAGTTGGCTGGACCTCTGTTGAATTAGGTTAGCCAATTTATGCAGTCACTTATATTACATTACATATCTTTGTGCTGTAGTTCAAGACAGTAGATAAATCCAAAATGACATGGACAGTTTGACAACCCTACCCTAAGAAAGTGATGACAGAATGGTGTATTTGACTTTTTTATTGATGTTATACAGTAAATATTTTACAGTTCAGCAGTAACAGTGGAGAAAATACTGTCAGTAGTCAGAGGTTTGCCTTTGAGAGCATCTTTCAGCACATAAAAAATGAGGTATTGCGCCTTTAATCTGTCCCATAGACGTAGCTCTGGAGTTAATATCAGTCTGTTTACTGGGTCATCTTAGTGAAAGACTTCCACAGAGCCATCAGCTGCTTCTTCATGTTCTGTGCATCTGCATCCAGCTTGGCTCTCAGCTCCTCCCTGTACGGGGCCAGAGTCTCCTGCATCTCCTGGGTCTTCTGGGTCAGCTGGCTCTCGAAGCTCTGGGCCAGGGGCATCATGTTCCTCTGAAACTCATCCAGGCTCTGCTCCATCTTCTCCTTCATCTCCTCGGCGTAGGGAACCATCTGACCCTGCAGCTCGCTCACTCTCTTGTCCAGCTGCACCTTCAGCTCCTGGCTCTTCTTTTGCAGGACGGCCTTCAGGGACTCAGGGTCCATGGTCTCAGCGAAGGGGGCAGCCTCCCTCCTCAGCTCCTCAACCTGCTTCTGGAGGGAAGCGACCAGATCCTCGGCGTAGGGCTGGAGGCGGGTTCCCATGGCGGTCAGATCCTGCTCCAGACGGGTCTTGAGCTGCTCGGCTTCATGGGTGAGCTGGGTCATGAGGTTCTGGGTCATAGGGGCCACCTCGGTGCGGAGAGTGGCGGTGAGCTTGTTGACGGCGTCGGTGCTCTCTGAGATGAGGGTGCTGCAGGAAAAACAAAGAAAAGCATCACCATCATGCTAAAATTTACAACAAAACACTCAGATTTCAACATCTAAGGACCTTTAAGGTGATTTATATGTTGTTATTTTAGTTAGGGCCATTACTTGATGTCTTTTCCCAGCTGGGACTGTCTGATCTGCTTCAGGGAGTCCTCAGCGGTCATGGTGGCTTTTCCAACGTATTCCCAGAATGCATTTTTCACCATGTCGACCTGCTGCTTGGGCTGGTTAGTCCACACAATGTTTGCATTGCATCCTGCTGAAAGAACAAAAGCATTTATAACACATATTGAACGTTAAACCCATTATTTTCTCCATAAAAGTAGCCTGAACTTTCTTACCTGTGAAAACAGCGAGGGCGAGCACGACCAAGACCTTCATGACTGATGCTGCAGCAGCAAAGAAACATGCAACATTAGCTCATTTTTCAAGTGTAATCTCTCAGTCCATGTAGGGAGCTCCTCTCCCAGTGTCTTACCTGTGTGTGTGTTCAGTCAGAGAGCTGTAGGGTAAGCTGTGTGTCTGCACTCATCATGGCTGAGTATATATAGGCCTCTGGGTCCTATAGAGAATCAAAGGGGGACTAAAGTCCACCTCTGAATGCCTCGCTGTCAATGCAGCTTCCACATCACAGCAGAATGTCTGATGAAACCTCCTGTATACATCATTCAGATGTCAGAAACAAGATTTGGTCCAAGTAAGATTAAATTGCTGCAATGTGGCAAAAAAAGCTTTTGAGACAAAAAAGCTTAGTAATTTTAAATCTAAATTTTTCCAAAAAACAAACTTTAATTTTTCTTGATTATCTACAATTTAAAAGTAGAACTAGCACTATTACCTGGCGATCGTATGCCTCCATGAGGAACCCAATTTGTAAAAAGACTGTACAGTGGTGGGTCATGAAAAAGGGCTGTAGTTGTTTCTGTGGTAGGGAGATTTGTAGAAACAAGCAAGGAATGAACATGAGGCCCAAAGATCTTGACCTGTAATCTTTGACCCCAGTATTCTAAATTTTTTATTCCTGAGTCAAGGTGGACATTTCTGCAAAGTTTGAAGAAAATCGCTCAAAGCATTCCTAAGATACAGCTTGTGACAGTAAGGGATGAACATGAGCTTACTGATGACCTTTGACATATTGATGACCTTTGACATATCACCTATAAAATCATATCAGTTTCTCTCTCTCTGCAGGAGTCGGCATTTATGCAATGAATTCTCCATTAACATGTTCTTGACATATTCCATTCCCAAGTAAGGGATGAACATGAGGCCCACTGATGAGGCCTGCCCACAGGGCTGTCTGGAGCCCTGAGAACCCAGAGAATGGGCCCTCCCAAACTGTGATAATGATCCTATTGATGCATGTGTGTTCGATCAATAGCATTAACAGGTACTTCATTTTGGAGATGAAAGCTTTTATTGGGGTTTGACATTAAAAATCACTTATATTCATCCCTTCTCCCATTATTCCCATTGCCACTTTCAACACACATTTAGCCAGTTTCACCACTTTTTACTCATTCTTGCCTCTAAACCGATTTTTGCCACTTTATTAATCCATTTACACAACTATTTTTGCCCACATTTGCCATTTTCAATGCATTTTTGCCACTCTTAGCCAGTTTAAGCAATTTCTTAACCCATTTTTTCCCATTTTTACCCACTCCTTCCATTTCTTAACCCTTTTTGGCAGCTATTTCCTTCCATTATTGCCACTTTCAACATATATTTAATCAATTTTGCCACTTTCAGTCATCCTTGCCTCTTTTAATTAGTTTGTTTTTGCAACTTTTTGTTTTATTAAAATTTAAATGAATTCTACCACCTAATTTCGCCACTTTACAATCATTCTTGCCTCTTTTAACCAGTTTTGCCACTTTTTAAAACCATTTTAAGGCCTTTTACTGCCCAATTTTGCCACTTTTCACTCATTCCTGCCTCTTTTAACCAGGTTTGCCACCTTTTTCACCGTCTTAATGACTGTTGTCACCCATTTTTGCCCCTTTCCAAATTTTTTGCCACTTTTTGTCCTTTCATGCCACTCTTGAACCCTGTTTGCCACTTCCTGTCCATTTTCCTTCTTTTCACATTCATTTAATTATTTTCCATTAGAGCTGTCTCTGTTTTTTCAACTTAATTTTCTGGCATCCTGACGTTCGTACACATTTTGACTTAGTTTTGCAGTCTGGCAAAATGTTTCATTATGAAATAAAGGTAATTCTGTTAGAAGATAAGGGGTTTACATAAAAGAAAAAGGTTATGGCGTATTGAAGCATGAATAAAACAATACTTTTTTGTTGTTTTGAAAAGAGTGTTTTTTTACTCAGGAAAAATGGTAACAACAGCTTGACTTTACACTGGACCGTGAATTTGCAGACCTCCCGATTTCCCTGATAATTTAAGAAACTCAATCATTTGTTTTATCAACTAGTTCAGTTATCGGAAGTGTGTCAAATAAATCAGATTTCTTTACTCAGCATTATTCATTTTGGATCTTTTACAGTGCATGACCTCTTTAATCAGTAAGTCAGAGTGGACTTTTATGCAAAGTTTTAGGTAAACACCCAAGTGCTTTCTTGAGAAATTGTGATCATCAGTGAGGGATGAACAGAAGGCTCAGTGACCTTGATCTTTGACATGTAAAATATTGTCAGCTTATACTTTAGTCAGAGAATACTAGTTTAACAAAAATCCCTCACAGTATTACTGAGAATTATCATGAGGCCCAATGCCCTTGACCTTTGACCCCTTAAAATTTAATCAGTTCATCCTTGAGCCAGAGTGGACATTTGTGCAAAGTAAAAACAAAATGTAAAAGTGATACAGAAGAGTTTTTTAGATTATTTACAGATAAAATGGTGGAGGATTGGCATCAGCATCCTTTTGGATGCTATTAAAGTCCTGACTAAAAACAAAACAGAATGTAACTAAGCTTATTTTCTTTGCTTTTCCACATTTTTTTTGCACCGCTTTCAAGAGTTACTGCAGCTCTGTCATGTTGTAAATATTTAACACTGTCAAAAGTGTAGTTTAACTGTTTGCAGTGTGGACCAGCACAGACACAGGTACTAGGTACTAGGGTTGCCACGAGCCCCTGATCAGGCTGTGGATGTCTTAAGCAGTGGTTTTTAACTGGTCCAGCCTCAGGACCCACCACTACCCGATGACAAATCGCGATCCAAATTACCAAAAATTTCAACAATGCATGTTTAGTAAATAAAAATGTTGCACTCAAGATCTTGTTTTACACCCCTCTTTACCCATGATAACATGTAAATTTTAGCCATTTTTCCAGAGATCTTGAGAAACTACTTCATTATCTTGGTAAAAGCAGCTATTTCATTGCAAGAAAATGAGATAAATGAGTCTAAATATTGATAAAACATTTACATTTACCCATTATCACAATAAAACAGAGTAAAATAAAAGCTATGGATGCGTGTTCTTCATGGACTTTTGTCACCATTTTTTTCCAGACACAAATTCTCAACCCACTGAAAACTGCTCCGCGACCCACTTTTGGGTCCCGACCCACCAGTTGAGAACCACTGGTTTAAAAGGCCCAAAAATCACCAGTGGTAACTGGGTGAAAAGGCCCAGACTAAAGAACTGCCATCAAGCTTGATCTCATGTGTGCTGACATGTGTTGAGCTTAACTCAGCTCACTTCAAATGAACACGAGTCGAATGTTGATGATCGTAACGTCATCACTCAGAGTCAGAAATATCAGCAGATAAGGTTTTGAGCATCAGTACAAATACTTCATTGTTTCTGCTGATTAATCAATAGCCCCCTCAGAGGCATGTTTGATTGACTTAGACGCTGGTCAGATAAAATGGTATCAGACATATTATAGGTCAGTGAGATGTGAGCAGAACTTTGAACCAGTCCTTCCATCAGACCTGCTGATTATCTTTATGCAGGAATGCGATGATCTCTTATGCAGCGATTCTCTCAGCGCTGGCTGATAACATGAAGGAGGTAAAATCTGCCAGTCAGGACAAACACACTGATAAACACCTCGCTGCTGTGACGCACACAAGGACCTTGAGATGTAATTATATGGAGAGTTACACAGAGCTACAGTGGCCTACTATTAAAAGTGAAAAATCTCGTCCACACATCATTTGAGGGAAAAAATTAAATAAAAGTTTTGTTGACAGAAAAGCAGGATGGAAGAGTTAACTGCACAGATTTAAAAAACTACGCCCCTACCCAGTACCATGACCACCTCAGGCCTCCAAAAGTCAACTCTTATTTTTTACCTATACTAAACCATAGCCCAGGAGCTCTATGAATATATCCTCCTAAAAAAATCCAAAAAAGTTGGGGCGCTGTGTAAAATATACATAAAAACAGAATGCAAGGATTTGCAAATCCCATAAACTCATTTTATTCACAATAGAACATAAACGACATATCAGATGTTTTAACTGAGACATTTTAACATGTAATGAAAAATATTAGCTCATTTTGAATTTGATGGCACACATCTCATAAAAGTAGGGACAGGGCCATGTTTGCAGTTTTGGGAGAGGAATGTTGTTGCATTCTTGTCTGATGTAGGATTCTAGTTGCTCTACAGTCATGGGTGTTCTTTCCTGGATTTTTGATTATATCTAAAAGCCAGTTCAGCACCCCGACTGTGAAGCCATGCTGTTGTGATGCATGTGGCTTAGTTTTCTCATGCTGAAATACACAAGGCCTTCCCTGAAAGAGACATTGACTGGATGGAACCTCTTCATAATTTTCAGCTTTGATAGAAAGTGCCTTTCCAGATGAGATGCCCACGCCATCGGCACTAATGCACCCCCACACCATCAGAGATGCAGACTTTTGAACTGTGCTGTCCACAGGGCACAGCGTCTGTAGTTTCCAAACAGAATTTGACATTTTGATTCATGTGACCACAGAACAGTTTTCCATTTTGACTGAGTCCGTTTTATGTGAGCTTTGGCCCAGAGAAGATGGCAGTGTGTGTGGATCATGTTCACATATGGCTTCTTCTTTCTTTTAGTGGATGGCATGACTGACTGTGTTGACTCAGTGATTTCTACCAGTCTTCCTGAGTCCATGCAGTGATTTCCAGTATAGACTCATGCCTGCTTTTCAACGCATTGTCGCCTGAGGACCTGGTGATCACCAGCATCCATAAAGAGATTTTTCTGAATCTTTTAATGATATTTTGTGCTGTAGATGGTGGGATTTTCAAAGCCTTCACAATTTTACATTGGGGAACATTTTTCTGATATTGTTCCACAACTTTTAGACCTCTGCCCAGCTTTACTTCTGAGAGACTCAACCTCTCTAAAATGTTCTTTTTATACCCAGACCTGTTACAATTTAACTTAATGAGTTGAAAAATTCTCCTTCAGCTGTTTTTCATTAGTACCACTTTCTTTTCCAGCCTTTTGTTGCCCTGTCCCTACTTGAATGATACAATCTAAATTCATGGGATTTGAAAATCAATGCATTGTGTTTTTATTTACATTTCACACAGTGGTTACAGGGTTAACGTATTGGATTTTTGAGGTCAAAGGTCACTGTAACATTACATTACATGGAGTCACCATACTGTGGCCTCACCCATCGCTGTACTTTCACTTTCCAGCTATTATTTACCCAGTCTAATCATATATATTTGTAACTAACAGTCAAAAAATAAAAATAAAAATGTTCCACAGTCCACACTAAGATCTTCACCAAGCTTCTTCTGTTAATCCAAAAGTTAAAACTCAAATAAAAGACATTATTTAAACACAAGAAGCTCAAAGCAATAAGAATTCAACAGTTTAGCTTTTAAAAATGAAGGTTATAGGTACTTAAAATAGTTGCAATTAAATTTTCCCCAATGACTCATCTATTAGTGATCACAGCTTTAGTTGTAGTCCTTATTTTAGAAAGAATAAATATATCCAACTCTAAATAACCCTTCTATTTTTGTCACTGTCATGTGTTTTGTATGTGATGTTATGGAATAAGTTGTATTTCAGTGGTATAAAATGTTACTTATCACATCCAGATACCAGAAAAAAATGCATCATAAGATGAAACTCAGCGATGACACATTAATTATGACATGGAGTGACAAGAATCTGACAGCAGGGCAACAAGAGCGAGGACTTTACCCTTCAATATGACTATAAAAACTGTCAACAGTAGTCTGAACGGCACAGATCATCAGAGCCACAGACCAAAGAAGCTGCCTCTCCAGGGTAAAGCATCTATAATCATCACTTTTAATGCTGTTTTAACTGTTGGCATGTTTTTAATCGCACTTTAATTTTCTTTGTCCACAGAGTCAATCATGAAGGTGCTCGTGCTTCTCGCCCTTTTCTCCGGTGAGTGAATTCTTTCTCCTTAAATAAGTATTGAACACGTCTGATTTCTACCAAACCTCTCAGATTAACCTGCTTTTTTTAATTTATAGTTTGCAATGCCAACATCCTGTGGCATGAGCAGCCCAAGACTAACCTGGACATGGTGAAAGATGCATTCTGGGATTATGTAGCCAAGGTGACCTCAACTGCTGAGGACTCCCTGAAGCAGGTCAGAGCATCTGATATGGGACAAGAAGTCAAGTAAGTATTCATATTTAAGGAAGAATGCCAATATTAAGAATACACTGGAGGAATTAAGAGCTGATATGTGAAATTAAGTTGTTTAAAGCAGTGGTTCTCTGCTGTGTAATCTCAGGATCAACCAAGAGACTGAGAGGAGGTCCAAAAAACTGAGAACATTCTCATTTTTGAAGGGTTATTTGAGGCTTTTTTATGACCTTATTTAAGAGACGGGACCAGGTTGGATTTGAAACCAGGCCACCTGTGTACATGTGGCGCCGACTAACCTTTAAACCACCTGTGCCCCTTTTTTAGCTGGGTTTAAATTGTACATTTACCCATTTTTGTAGGAATATTTGCATAAAGTTTGTTCAATTTAAAATAAAAACATGGTAACCATCCATACACTGTAATTTTGGGAGTCACAGGCTGAAAAGTCTGGGACACTGTGGGCTAGACTCCACCATCTCCTTAACGACAAGTTAAGACCAAAATTTTGTACAATTTTCTATCAAAATGAAATGGTTTTAATGAAATTTAGACAGAACAAAGAGATGGGGACATATCCTTCAAAATAAAAGCACATCATGGACACATTTTTTTTCTAGGTGCACATCTGTGACCCACTGAAAATGGGTCCGAGACCCAGTTTTAAGTCTTGACCCAGCAGTAGAGAACCAAGGGTCTAGACTAGAGCTACGTTAATTAAAGATTTACACTGCATTTGGCTGACTTTTGGGATTTTTTTTTAATGAATAAAATATCTGTTTTGACCTTTAATTTTTAACCCAACTGGATTAAAACACCCACTTTATTTCTGATAGTATGTGCTTTAATTCAGTGTAACATAGGATATTTAGCATGGTAGTTAAATGTTTGCCATTTCTGTAATTTTTTGTGCATTTTTTCCACCTCTACTTTGTTCACCGCTAAGAGAATGATACATTTGAGACATACCAAATAATGATAAGTTGCAAGTTTTATGTTTCTACCAGCAGCAGAAAAACATGGCTGACATTTCCCAGCATGCTTTATTTAGTAGTTGCTCATAAATGTCTTCTTCTTCTGTCTGTTAGTGCCAGGATCGCTCAGAGCGCTGATGCCGTGAACCAGTACATCGCCACTCTGCGCTCTCAGGTGGTCCCTCTCACCCAGGACCTCATGACCCAGTTTACCCAGGAGACAGAGCAGCTCAAGGCCCGTCTGCAGCAGGATCTGACCAGCGTGAGCTCCAACCTGCAGCCCTTCGCTGAGGAAATGGTGAACAGCATCCAGAAGCAGGTTGAGGCGCTTAAGGAGGAGGCTGCCACCTATGCAGAGTCCATGGACCCCGAGTCCCTAAAGACCGTCATGATTCAGAAGAGCCAGGAACTGAGGGCGCAGATGGACCAGAGAGTGAAGGAGCTGCAGGACCAGATGGTGCCCAACACCAGTGAGATGAAGGAGAAGATGGAGCAGAGCCTGGATGAGTTTCAGAGGAGCATGATGACCATGACCCAGGGATTTGAGACCAGGGTGGCCGAGAAGACCCAGGAGATCCAGGCAGCTCTGGTTCCTCTGGGAGAGCAGCTGAGGGCCAACCTGGAAGCCAGCACTAATGACATGCAGGCTCAGCTGATGGCTCTGTGGGAGTCTTTCACCAGGAACACCCAGTAAATCACTGCTCCATCAGACGCCACAGCAATGATATTTATTCAAAATTCAACCAATGTTTATTTTATTAAATAAAAGATGAAGAAACAAGTCCAGTCTGTTGGTGTCTTTATGTGTGAAAGACTTCTGAATATTATTGAACGAGGTGTCATTTATAGGGTGACAAACTGCAGCACAAAAATACAGCACAGCACAGGTGATTTGAAAACTCAAACTCAGAAAATGTCATCCTGAATATCACCTACATTCAAAGAAACACTTCAACCAGCTTCACCACCAGTTAAAATTAAGACAAATACCCAGGACCTCATGCATCAGGGGGCCTCAAGGCAGAGGCAAAATCAAATGTGAGCTATTCATTAAAAATGATTTTTAAGATGAGTACTTCAAATGCATATAAGGTACTCAGCGTGTATAAAATACCATCAAAGTAGAGTTTGATTGTTCAGAAACTCCCTGGGAAGGATCCAAGGCAGCACTCCAGAGCTCAAGCATCTAAAAAAATCCCACTATGTCTTCATATCAAGCAAATTATAGTGAGGTAGATAAAGCTATAGAATCCATAAAATAGTGGATTACTGTGCTGAAATGCCATAAAGCAGAATATGTGATTTTACACATGTAAAGTTCATACATTGTTTACTTCTTTAAGTTACACCTTGCCCTGAGACGTGTTAGATTCCTGAGATGGAGACTTTGATTCATAGCGTTATTTACATAAGAGCTGATAAGCAAAAAGAGCTCGCTCATATTCAGGCATGTCCTGTAGTTCTGTGGCTTTGTTAATTGAAAAGGAATGTTTCAGTGTGTTTTTTTACAAGTTATGATTGCTTTAAGCAAAATGGAGAAAAGCCTAATAATGGTCTTTGCCTCAAAATGACCAAAACAGCCCCGGACAGTAACAAGTGAAGTGAAGCGACATTAATACTTTAAGAACTGGATTTAGTCAGCTGCCAACCCACCATGTAACAACTGACCACCCTGTATTGGATCTAGAATCACATCTATCCTATCTTGATATTTTGTATTCAATTAGTGATGTAATGTAAAATCAGTGACTGCATAAATATTAACCCCCTTTTAAGTGACTGACCTAAGTCCACAGAGGTGCTAGTACTCTCATGATTAGTGAAATGTGGATCACCTGAGAGCAGTGAATGTCTCTCAAGTGATTGGAGTGTAAAGACATCTGTGTCTGGAAGGTCCAGTCACTGGTTAATCAGTATTCATGGCTACCATTACGCCATGAAGACAAAAGAACACTCCAAGCAACTCAGAGTAAAAGTTATTGAAAAGGGTCAGGGGATGGATATGACAACAAAAAAATAGGCACTGAACATCCCCAGAGTTCGTTAATCTCATCAACGAGAAATGGAAGGAATATGGCACATGTGTAATCTGCCTTGTTTAGGCCGTCCTCACAAACTCAGTGACCGTGTAAGGAGACGAGAGAGAGGCCAACCAGACACCTGTGACTACTCTGAGGGAGTTAAAAGCTTCAGCAGCTGAGATGGGAAAGACTCTGCATACAACCTTGGTTCTTTACCTGTCAAAACTTTATTGGAGATTTGCAAAGAGAAAGCCACTGTTTAAGAAAACTCAAATCTCACCAGGAATTCAGCAAAATGCATGTGGGAGACTCCGTGGTCAAGTGGAAGAAACCTCTTTGGTCTGATGACACCAAAATTGTGCTTTTTGGCCATCAGACAAGACACTTTGGCAGACACCAAACACTGCACATCACCACAAACGCACCATTCCCACTGTGAAGCATGGTGGTGGCAGCATCATGCTGTGGGGATGCTCCTCAGCACCAGGAGCACCCTCCAGTCCCTGGAGGCTGGTAAAGGTAGAGGGTTAAATAAATGTGTCAAAATATATTAAAGTCCTGGAGGACAGTCTTACTCATTTTGCAAGAGAACAACAGCTTGGGGGAAGATTTATTTTCCAGGAAGAAAAGTTTGAGAAAAACTGGAAATATTAATAATCAACCCCGTGGCAACTGCATAACGGCAACCCAGCAACTTTCCAAGCCATTGGCATTGATCAGATCCCATCCTCCATAAGAAAAGGTGACAAACTAAAGAAACTAAACTAATAGGGAAGCATTTTGGATTTACAAATTACAGCCCACTGAACTCTCTGGCCTAAATGAAGGGTTACATTCAGTGTTTCAGTGAGGTTTTTATGTTTTTTTGTCATGTGTTCATAGTTTTGTAGGTGAGTATTCGTGCCTCAACTGTCCTGTGTAACACCATCTACTGGAGTGTTGTATGTCGACACACTCTCAGGCCAACACTTCTTATACTTACCTGCCATGAAGTTGGAATGACCAAACTAATGGTGATTAAAGGAAAAACAACCAAACATCCACAGTTTTGTAAGAAATGGTATTTATCAGTTTCCAAGAGGTATATACAGGTCATATATATTTACCGTTTCACATGTATGTAACAAAAAAAGGCAACAAAACAAGTGTTGATAGTGAATGTGACATGCAGTACAGTACACTCCTTCCTGATAAACTTGTCTGTAACAAGAAATAATTCACCTTTGAACAAGCAAAATGACGATATCATCCACTGCACGCAGACTTACAGTAAAAAAAAAAAAATACAAAAATAAAAATTAAATCAGGAACAACAGGCACAGAAGTCAGTGACAGAAACAAAGCGCTCTGTATTATAACATTTCTAAATGTGGTTTTGTTTTCGTCATGAGTCCACAGTCATCAAAATCCTGAACAATCCCATTATGTGCAAAACTTCTGATCGATTAGGTCGCTCATGGTTTAGGATTAAATGCATTAGAGTTACATTAGAACTTTCTTTTCAGCAATTTGATGAAAAAAAATCACATGAAAATGTCAGAGTAGAGCGTTGGATGGAGTTGAAAGGACATACGGAGCCATACGTGGCCCAGTCTGCTCTTCTATAGTGAGAATGTCTGTCGGTCAATAACCTGCTGCTCAGTGCGTCTAACCGATCGTGACGCCGAAGCCGCACTGGAACTTGTTCTTGCGGTGGTTGAGGAAGGTGCAGAGGACGAGAGAGAGCGGCAGCGGGAGCAGCTTCTTTTCTAATGTCGCACCGACAATCCAGTTACTGTCCACTGAACCTGAGAGAGGAGAGAGGGATACAGAAGGTTAGATAAAAGTCATTTCGTAAGCACAGAAAAACATCAGGTACTTTTCTATATGCAATCTTAAAAAAAAACTCTCTGAAAAATCTACGTAAATATGGTATCAGAGGGGCGGCCCTTCAGTGGATACAAAGTTACATAAAAAAAGAACTCAGTTTGCTCAGATAAATAATATAAAACCAGAAAAATACAATCTTAACTGTGAGGTACCTCAAGGGCCAGTGCTAGGTCCCAATCTGTTTAAAGGAGACATATTACACAAAAATCCCTTTTTCAGACTTGATTTAAATATGTGCCCCTGGCCTGTCTACAATCCCCTCAAGTACCAGAAAAATCTATTCTCTCTCCCTCTCTTTTTCCACTTTTCATAAAATGTGTGCTGAAACAAGCCGTTCTCAGATTTCCCCTCATGATGTCATGTGGAGAGTTGGCCCCGCCCCCAGGTTTGGTTGGCCCTCCCCACTTGGAAGAAAAATCCACCCTCCCCTCCTGATCCTCCTCAGATCAGGAGAGCCACATCCATTATGCTTCATCCATTTCCTGAGAGGGGCGTGGTCAGGGGGGGAGTCAGAAAGCTCAGTATCATTTAAAGCCACATACACAGAAACAGCTCGTCCTGAGCTGTTTTGGGGAGGATGATGATGCCACTTTATTTCATTCTGGCAAAAACATGACACAGGTAGTGGATGGGGTCAAAACGAACTAAAAAAGGAAAAACATGACACAGGTAGTGGATGGGGTCAAAACGAACTAAAAAAGGAAAAACATGACACAGGTAGAGGACGGGATCAAAACGAACTAAAAAAGGAAAAACATGACACAGGTAGAGGACGGGATCAAAACGAACTAAAAAAGGAAAGAATGTTTGCTTAGATAATTCAAAATCAGAAGCACACAATATCACTTGTGAGGCACCTCAGGGGTCAGTCCTATGACCAATCTATTTTTTTAAGGGGTCTTTTTATATTCTGCATTTGTCCCTAATGACAAAAAATGTCAGCTTCCCAAAACTGCTGGAAAAAATGATTAATATAAAAAAAATTTCCACTTTGAAAAGGTCAGTCTTTTAAAACAACTTCAGCCTGAAATATGCATATCAAATATGAATCACATTTTTGGAATTTTAGTCCAGTTTATTTAAATCACAAAATAGTTAAATAAATAAATAAATAAATAATTTCCATAAAATAAATTTCAAGGAGTATTTGATTGTCATTATTTCCAGGCCCTGAAATGGGTCAATGATTGGCAGAAACACTGATTTTGATGCTTCAATATTTTTTTCTACAGTGACAGATTTAAAGGAAAAACTCACACAACAAAAAAAGTCAGCTTCCCAAAACGGCTGTAGAAATGGGATAAATTAAATTATTTTTCAACTTCAAACGGGTCGATCTTTTAAAACTACTTCAGCATGAAATACATACAGTGCTTAACAAATTTATTACACCACCACCCAAAGTAAGGTTTATGCCACAGTTGCCCTAAATCAAAAGCATTGGTAAACATTGGTAAAACCAAAATCATTTTTTTATGTTTCTGCAATGGTTAATACACTAATATGTAGAAGCTCTTTAACCCAAATGATATTTTTAATGCTAAAATATAATTATTATTGTTATCCATGAATTTTCAAATTTACTGATTTACAAAAAATTTGGAAAAAATAGTAAAGCACATTAATATTTCTTGATTAATATGTCAAATTATAGTTATTTACTTGCGTTCCTGAACAGAAAAATGAGTTTTAGTGGTTGAATGTTATGCTTGATTAATTTCTGACTTCTCAGAGAAGCCCAGTGAGCCGGCTCAAATTTGTGTATAAAAAGGTGAATTCAGTTTGAAATTCCTCATTCCTGTTCAAAATGGTAAAATGTCGAGAGCTCACTGAAAATGAAAGAGTCCGCATTAAAGCACTTCATGATGCTGGATGGTCTCTGAGACAGGTGGTCTAATAAATTTGTTTAGCACTGTGTATATCAAATATTAATTCAATTAACTAGTTTTGGGATTTTAACCATTTACACAACTCCACTGTTTTTGGTAGAACAAAACTCAAATAAAATGCACATATACTTTTTTTTTTACACACACCATTATCCAACATCAATAGTGACACACATTATTTCAGTAGCAAGGTACCCTTGCAGAAAACTGTGAAAAGTCTGAAATTGTGCAGCATGCTTTGAATAGGAAAAAGTAGAAACATCTGGTGGAAAATTTAAAAATTAAAAATTGAAAGCTAGTAGTCAAAAATTAAACATTAACATAAAGAAATGTATTAGTTTATGTTAAGATAAATGTGGGCTCAAAAATGTCATTTTCAGTGGTTCATAATGGGACATTTCTTGTCACTAGAACAAATGTGTTGGTTTTTGTGTAGCTTAGCCATTTAAGGTTAATTTAAGGAACGGAGATGACAATTCTAAAAATGTTCAAAAATGAGTATCTTCTGGAAAATTTGAATGTTTTACCACTTGATAAAGCATACCTAATCGTATTTACTAATTCCAACCATCTATATTGACATTTCCCCATCACAAATTATGTCAGTAGTATGTATTTATTTTTGTTCCATTTCCTGCTCTCCTTACTCTAAACAGTCCATACAGCTTCCTGTTGAAATTAACATGTAGAGGCAACTGGCTGATGTTAAACATGTCTTACCTTTAAAGAGTAAATTAGCTTTAGGCACGTCCAGCTGGTAGCCGAAGGACACGCTGGTATCCTGCATGCGGGTACTTGCCTCAAACTCCACACCGATCTGCAGCTGTAGGTGAGCAGACAATTAGACTCTATGTTCACTATTAGAGAGGCTGGATTTACAGCACAGGACTTTAAATATGTTAGTAAATATTTCAATAGGCAGCAAGCCCTGTATAAATGATCATTCATTAACTCTGCAGATTAAATCAAAAAGGCTGCAGCTTTTTTTCTAACAAAGAAGTAAACAGCTCCACAGTTACCTGGTCATTGGCTTTGTGATAATAGGAAGCATGAGCGCCCGCTGAGCCAAGTGTCAATGTGGCGATGTAGTTGCTACCTGTACAGAAAGAAGGACAGGTTAACACTGGTTTAACCAAACCTGAAAGACTCATGGACTCGTATAACCCACACAGCATGCTTATTACAACCTGAGTCTCACCTGTGTATCTGCCCACTAAAGACATGACTGAACCCTCCTCTCCTGGTCTGCGGTGATAAACCAGCTCTCCTCCCAGAGCCAGGGCCGGCGTTATGGACTGGAGGTAGTGTGTTACAACAATACCTGACCATGGACAACAACAGGATCAGGTTCAATAAATGTGTTTTTGTTCAATTAGACATCAGATGAGGTTTACACCGGCCATTCTTAAGTTTAATGTAGCCTAGTTTGAATTTAGGTTCTTATTTACAATAGAGTTTATGTTCTACTAAAGTTAAAGTTAACTAAGTCTACTAGGCCGTCCACATACATGGGTCGTGCCTTAACCACTCGGCCACCTGTGCCCCAGCTGAGATAGTTTCTATGCACAGCTTCAGTTAAAACTGTAATCTTACACCTACTTCTTAATAGGTATAAAGTCTCAGTTAAATACAGTCCACATGCTGAATCAGTTTGATAGATGAGATAACTTGGATTAGCCTCCTTGCTAAGTACAAAACTCATGTCTCCATCTACTCTAGGAGGTCTACAGGACTGAATAGTTTGTGATACTGATCACCTCCATGACAGGTAAACAAGTTAAACTGTGTGGAAAGAAGTTACTTTCTTGTAAAGTGTAGGTTAAGACAGTGTAGTTAGTCTAGTTACGATAAGCCTTGCCTCTCTGTAGTACAACCAAAAAAAGACAAAACATAAGTAATAAGCTTATCACATTCAATGTCAGGTTTATTGTTGACTTAACACAAACAGGCCACTGATTTTAGTATTTTCAGGTATCGTTTTTTCTTTTTATAGATGTGACAAAATGCTGAAATGTAATCCTCTGGATCCAGTATTATGAAGAACAGGCTGAGGACTTACCAGAGCCAACAAGGACGTCTGGGTTTCCGAGTGTGATTGTTGCAGTAAAATCTTCTCCTCTGATCTCAGCATCGCCTTGCCAGTTCATGAACTTGTGTTGTTGGGTCTGATGATGTGGTAAAAAAAAAAAATTATATCAAAATTACAGCCCAGCTGACACTTAACATTACAGAGTGATCCTGTCCCTCTTTACTACCCCATTTCCTCTAAAGTTGGTATGTTGTATAAAATGTAAATTATAGAATGAAATGAGTTGAGACATTCTATGTTAGGACAATCGTGTGTTTATTATAAATTTGATGTAAGCTTTCATTACAGCGCCGTGTTCTTGTTATACAAACTTAATGTGGTTTAGCACCTCTTGCTGAAAAGGCACAGCCTTCCCTAAAAGAGATGTTTATTTGGCAGAACACGTTGCTTCAAAACCTGTGCACACAGATCAGCGTCAATGGATGTGCAGGTTGTCCAGGTCATGTGTGCTAATGCACACCCGTGCCATCAACAGCTGGGTTTCCATTACAGTTTTTCGCAAAATAAAAGCGATATTTCTTAAATTTCAACTAGGTGAAACTGCGCATTGAATTTGCTTCCATTGAAGGGAGTTTTGGGCATGAGCCTCGCAATTCTCGTAAAATCTGAAAAAGCTGCAAGGAGGCTTGGACCCTTAAAACCTGTTGCGTGTTGGTACGGTTAAGATAACATCTACAGCGGTTGCCTTGATCATTCTGAACAAAAGATGAAGGCATTAGATGATAGTTCAGAGGCGAAGTCCGTATGTATGTCAAAAGCCATGTATAAGGGTATAAGTATGATGTTAAGTCTCGTCCCCTCTTCTGTACACACGTACCGCGCCATGTTGTCCCGGAGTCAACTAGTTTTGTGACACCGTACGTTACATAGTGTGACTCATAAATGTGGAAAGTGTTTCCATTGCACTTTTGTGATATATTTCTATATCGAAACGTCTGAAAAACCTCCTTATGAGAGTGTAAAGACTTTTTAGCGATATTTGAGAGTTTTTTTAAATTCAGGTGTTTCCATTTACATTTTTTTTTCTGCTATTTAGATTTTGTGCATTTCTAAACTTAATTTAAATGGATCTTTGCCTTTCTTGTACTAGCATAATTTTTAATTTTAAATTTCTTATAGGTTAAGTCTAAAGCCCATATAATGTACTGTGTCCTAGCCTGCTGATGCATCAGCCTAACTACATAAAACGTTGAGAGAGAAAACAAAAAAAAAGGAATTTAATTCAAGTTCCAAGTAAAAATATGGTCCCTGTCACTTCATGGTGGTGTTTAGAGTTATATAACAAAGTTCCATGAGGTGAAACAAATATGGGAGTTTTACCTGGAAGGCCACTTTGGATCGTATTCTGTCGGTGATCTGGTGGATGATTTGGGCGTTCAGGCTGCCGCTGTTGTCCATGTCCCCAACCATGACAGGAAAAAACTAGAACCAAAGCAGAACACATTTAAATCACATTTTATACATGAAGAGAACACACAGATGAGATTCACAGCAACTTTACTGCAAAGTACCTCTGCTGGACCCATCTGCTTTGTTCCTACATATGTCACACCAAACCTGTAAGTGGAATCTCCCATGGTGCTCAGCAGCACAGTGTGATTCACCTGGAGACATGAAAAGACACTGTTTAAAATACAGCTTAGAGATATTTTATCTTCAGCCTATTTCTTTTAGTCTCATATGACCACATCTAACTCAGTTATGAGAGTTTTAAAAATTTTTCCATCCCCAAAGAAAGAAAATCTGCTTTAACATGTAGCCAAGTGTCATTTTGGGCTTTGTTGAGTCAAGGAGCAGAGAAATTAAGTATGCTGTTTTAGCTGGTAAATACTGGCTTGGAAAAAAGGACTTTACTGGCCTGAAAATGGTTACTAAGGCCTTTGTTGACGACTAGCCGGACACCCTCCATCTGCATGGGGAAAACCTCTAATGGAGAAAATAACAAGTATAGCAAGAAACAGTTCGCATTTTATTTATTTCCCCTTTCAGAGTTAGAGTATAATTGTGAAAAGCAAGACTGACTTCTTCTGCTTACCTTTACACTTGCGATGACACTCATCGAACGCCCCCGGGTTGGGTAAAGGGTTTTCGGCTTCCTGCTGCTGTCCCGATGCTGCCTCGGGTATGACTGAAGAAACTGGAGGCATCCCAAACCCTGGTGGCACTGTTAACCCCGGGGTGACAGCAGCCCCAGAGGCTGGGGGTGGAGGGTTGGGGGAGCTGGCAGCCAAAACACTGCCCATTCTGGATAAAACAGATAGAAGGCGAGAGACTGACAAAATAACCTGACGTTCTGTTTGTACAAGTGAGTATATATGTAGGTACATAAACACAAGAGATAGAGATATCAAGATAAACATGTGAGTGTAGAGCTCTTAAGATTTATTATACAGGTGAAGGTTGCGGGGACACAACACTGGGTTAGTGTAACTGAAACATTGACACTTGTCATCCATCTAAGATTAACTCGTGGATTTTTTGCACCTGCTTTCACCCTGCAGACACAAACTCTACAGGTGCAGACAATCGGAGAGAGAGAGACGTCAGCTGCTAGATCTGTCCTTAAATGCAAGCGATTTTTCAAGCAGGATGAGAAGCAAGAGGAGAAAAGACAGCAAGGGTGGGATACACTAACACTGAGCAAGTTTTTTTTTTCTGTTTGCTGTTTATTGGGAGTTTGATGCCTTTATCCAGAAAGAAGGACAGTGGATAGAGTAGGAAACTGGGATGAGAGAGATGTGGGAAAGGAGCTGCAGGCTGGACCAGAACCTGTGCCACCCATGCACATGGGGTTTGACCCAACCACATGGTCAACTGCAGCTCTAATTAACTGAGTTTTTGCAATTGTGGCTCCTCATAACCATGAATATAAGATGATCTAGATTAGACAATGACTGCTCTGCATGCTTTGTTGGGCTCTTAAGTTTTGTCATAAGAGGTGTATAGAGCACACTCCTTCATGACAGAGCATGTGCTCTGCCCCATTTATCAAAACAGCTCTCTCCTTCAATTAAGTGAGGAGAAACCTCATAGAGATAAATAATTTCATTTACAAGGGTGTCCAGACCAAGACAGGCAGCAGCACAACTAATAAAGATGCATACATTAAAAACAGAGCAATCACAATCAAAGAACAACCAAACCCACAGACTTCAGTAGGGAGGGACGCTGATATGCTGATATTTTTAAACTCATTTTGGCTGATACTGATATTGATGCTGATATTTACAAGGTTAGAGCTCCACAAAGTCCATCAAACTTCCTTATAAGATGACACGAGGGTGATGATTTTAAAATATTCAGCTTTTTTTTATAATGAAAAAAATCCATGAGATTATCGTCTTAATTTGAAACCATATTTTCTCCCATTGTTTTTATAGATGCTTTGTTTAAATGTGGTAGCACAACCAGTTGATGACGTTAGTGCATCCAACTGCTAAATGACAAAAGAAGAAGAAAGCTGCGATGCTGCTGAAATAAGAAATCAACCTCACTTCTCTTGGCTCAACAAAAAAACTATTTAAATTAATATTTGTATGTAAATGATCAGGTGAATTATCTTTATCTCTGTATTTTCAAGTGAAATACATTGTTATTTAGTTCAGTCCTTGTAGGTGACAATCAAATAGTCAATTTCTTTGAAATGCACATCACTTACTACCAAAATGTTTAGCGTACATATCAGCAGAGATATAAATAACCATCCCTATTGGTTAGTTTGAAAAGTAAGAGAGATAAGGGTGATGTAAGGAAGATGCCTGATGGACCCGCTCTGGTTTTACAGAGTCGGACCTGGAGTGACTTGCAAAACTTGTTTCACGGTTGTGGCTGCCCCTCAAGGCAACACTGCATATGTATTTAATCACTGGAAATTTACAAACAAAGTAGAGTCTTTAATAACTGTTACTTGCATGTCTCAATCAAATTATCACAATAATGATTTTTGCTGTGTGTATTAAGAGAAGAGAGGTGCATGAGTGAGAGTGGATATGAGAACCAAACAGGCAAACCATCTCCCTTAAAACACTAAATTTACCAACTGAGTAGAAAAGTCTTAACAGGGTTGTCTTATGTTTGGGTCAATGCAGTCGTAGGTATGTCATCTTGAGAGATTTAGGGGGAACAAGTAAAAGGATGGCAATGTATTGTCCTGACATTTGTTCCCAAAATGTGTCCAGTCACATTTTATAGATATTGCATTTACTATAACTCAATTAAAAATTGTCTCCTGTTAGGCATTATTTTCTTTGTTAAAGCTGGTCTCTCTGCATTCAAGCTTTATAATACTTTGTGAAAGTTAGAGTTTGTAAGTACTGCAGTAAACATCCATTCAAGAACAAACAGTGAGGAATGATCTGATAAGTCACACAGTTGTTGGTGTCAGGGCTAAAAATACCCTGCATGATTTCACAGAGCTTTAAATGTAGATTCATAACTTTGTGTGGCAGATCAAGGCAAAGAAACACAGTTTTCTGGTACTATAATTAAGTCATGCCGAGATAGATACTCATAAAAACTTCTGATGTTGCAGCCAGGCTACTTTCCAGCAAGAACCTGGTACTCCCATAAATAAGAATAATGTGACCATGTTTAGTCTTTGTGTTTAGACAGCTGCACTCAAAGCAAACAAAGACGTTTAATGCTAATGATGGTAGGCTGTGTGACATACTATCCAATAATTACACTGATCTCCTGATGTCAAATAGGTGGAGAGCCATTTTAACCTTTCACATATATCAGGCTGATTTCATGAGGTTACAGCACCAGCAAGTATTTCATTCAAATGGAGTCATCTGCAGCTACAGTAGTAGGTGACTGAAACAGGTTTGAAAATAGTGATTACTAATCAATGTCTTTAATAGATTTAATAAAACAAGATTTGAATTAAGATTGCTCAATCTGCCAGCCAAAATAAAGCTAAGCTAGTTCCTCAGTGCCCTATAGTGCACCGATGCTAGCTAGCTTTACTCACAGTCAGCAGCTCACAGTCACAAAGCTAATGGCTGCTGCCTGTAAGGTAACACAAAGACTACCAGGTGAGGCGTTACCTGCCGAATAATATGTCAGCTAAAATTAATACATGTTTCAGACGGAACCGCTTGTTAAATAAAATACATCGCTAATGAGTGCTACTCACGTTGTGCATCCAGAGGACGATACAGCCGGAAGCTGTATTGGGTAGCACCAAAGAGGTAAGGTCAGTTACGCTAAGACCCGCCCCTCTTAGGCAAGAGACGTTATGATTGGAGAAACAAGCATGATTATTATAAGTGATTGGCTAAAAAGACTGTCAGTCTCTGTTTTTACTCGAAGGAATCGGGGGCGGTTCTATTTCAATGACGTAACTGTCATGCTGAAAAATTATTGGCTACCCGAAGCGAGGTCTTTCTCAAAGGGGCGGGATTTTGTGTTTTGAGCCTGCTGATTGGCTGAGACTCTGACTGTTGGTTAGCGTAGCGGCGGTGTTGTAAACTGTTAGGGCAGATTTTCTTCAAGGTCAAATTTTGGGCGAAAGACCGTCAGCAAAGACAAAGATAACACTTTTATTATTAAGTTCATTAAAATTTACGGCTGAAATACAGCAGTGTTACTCACTCTCTCCATTGACAGCAAACAGAGCAGCTACAGAGGTCTGCTGCTGTTTTCATTGTCAGTTAATTTGCCCATTTAATCTGTGCTGGTTTTATCAAGGATGAACAATACCCTATCATCAATAATTCCACAAGAAGAGAAATCCCTGTATTATTACACTGTTTGTTTCATTTGTAAATAACTGATATCAATTCAGTCAGCTTTACTGACATGCAAAACATCATCGGTTGTATTGCCAAAGCAATGTAATTAATAAAAATGACAGAAAACTGTGCAATTGGTATTAAGAAATCTGAGTTTAACTTTAAAAGTATGGTTTAAAAAGTAGAAATTCTATAATATGTTTTTTTCTTACAATGCTGAAAGTCCTGTGCATGGTGGTGGTGTAATGTTTGAGGTTCTTCAGTCAAAATGGCTCACATAATGTGCTGCAGCATTTTTACGCTGTTGCACTTCACCCAGTAGATGTAGAAGCTTCTGATCATTGTTCATACTGGTGAAAAATGGAAAGAACTCGTCTCTGATGCCATTGCAAAAAAGGTAGGTGGTTAGAAAGTACAGCTCTGTTTCCACCTCCTGTTGGCTGCAGTGTGTGCACAGTTTTCCTCTATCACCACTTTTGATAACATCACATTTGAATTTCTAGGTTTCTGTTAGGTTTAAGAGCGACAACAGCCTCAGGTGGGAGCGTTATTAATTTAAAGGCAATCTTGACTTCTCTGCATAGTGGTAAAGTAGCACTGACACCACAGCAAGGAGGTTCCTGGCTTGAATCATGGTTAGACAGGGTCTTTCTGTGGTATGCAGTTCTCTCCAGCTTCCTCCCACAGTGCAAAGACGAGCTCTTTAGGTTACTTCATGACAGCGTTGGTGCTGTCAGCCACCTACCAGTGGACCAACAGCAGCAGATGACATGGCACCCAAATCCATCACTGTTTGTGGAAACTGATTGGACTTCAAGCACCTTGCTTACCTCTACAATCGTCCTCCAGACTCAGGAACCTTGATTAAATGAAATGCTAAATCTAGTTTCATCTGAAAACAGGACTTTGGACCACTGAGCTACAGTTGAGTTCTTTTTCACCTTGGCCTTGATGAGACGACCTCTGTGGTCCGGGACTGGCTCGACACTAAGAACACAACACTTGAAGTCAATTTCCTGAATACTTCTGTGTGGTAGCTCGATACAGACTTCAGCCTCAGCCAGCTCTTTATGAAGCTCCCCTAACTTCTTCAACCTGCTTTATTGGTCAACCCTCTGAAGGCTTTTTGAGGGCTGTAAGCTGTGATCAAGATTAAAATGGAAGAGTAAGGTCATTGCTAGTGTAGAAGTACTGCATTTAGAAAAGAAATAACAGCATAATCTCATCTCTGCATAGCAAAAAGTCTGCCTATGCCCCGTCATGGTCCAGCTTTTAATCACAGATGAACTAAAACTTTAACAGTGACAGTCTATTAAAACTGGCCTACTTGCATCAACACATTTCTGTTTAACGAATTAACAAATATTATCCAAAACAGGGGCAACAAATATAAAAAGAGGACACCAAGCAGTTTGAATTTAAGTCCAATTTATTCAGTTGTATGGTCCCTGCATGTATTTCCAAGTTACAACAGTAGAGGACAGAGTGGTTAACAAGGATATCTCTTCAATGAAATTTAAATCAAAGAAAAAAACAAAGGTGAACAATAAACGTGACATTTTTGCAATATTACCCGATCATCTTAGCTCTACTGGGGGAGGATCTTGGTACGCTGAATGGAAAAAACTGACACCCCACAAAAGAAGATTCGGTATTTTAAAACCAAGTAAAAAAAATCAAGATTACTTAAACAAAGGGTGATAATATTGATTTAGTAAAACTGGAAGAACCAGAACATAAAGACTGAACAGTTAAAAATAACTGCAGTAGGGTTATTACTTGGAAAGAAAACTGCATTATATGGATCAACATTTTTTTGCTAGCCAATGACAAATAAACAACCTCCTTGTCTGAGTTGTAGAGAAAATACTGTTGTAACTTTATCTTCAGCCACACAAACAAAATTAGAATTTAAAAGCCAATTCAGAGTCGTAAAACTCAACCGTTTTCTGTTCATGCTGCTGCAGGGGAAATACTGCAGTAATTTACTCTCAGCTTTCTGTGCCAATTCTGCTGAGTTCATCTTCAAATTTGGCTGGAAAGTCGCTTAAAGCGCTAGTGAGTCTACATTAGTGCAGCAAATTAAGAGGCCAGATTCAATTCAGCTTTGCACAGTAGATACATTAAGGGCAGCCCATCTGTTATCACATGTTTAAGTCAAGGTGTTACTTTTTGTATTTACTCCAATTAAAACACTTCTGATTAATATTAACCCAAATCTTCACCCTCTCCAAAATTTTAAACCTTTTTTAAAAGAAATTTTTGATAAACCCGCCCCATCCACCCTGTTAGCACTCCTCCTGTCTCTACAGGCTAGAGTACACACTTGCACACACATCAACACACAAACAACAAAATCAGCCCTTACACTCAACATTCAGAACAGCTCTGCCATAACCTCCTCTGTGACCACTGATGTCCAACTGAAATTAATGCCGAAACAGCTACAACATGGAGAGGATCTTTGAATCTTTGCAGGGTTTATGATAGAAAGGGATTTATCAAAATATTTGCAGATCAGAACAAATCACTGCAGCTATTTTTAGCTTGTTGTTCTCAGATCTCTGCTGTCACACAGGGAAACAAGAACAAAGTCATTGATGAAAGCAGTTAATTCGAGAGGAATATGTATAAAGTATTACTCTTTTATAGTTGATAGCCTGGAGATATGGAGCCCCAGTCTCTGAATATGATGAATAAATCTTAAACTATCTACTTTGGCTTTAAAACATATTTTTGGGTCACAAAGGAGGTCATGGATGAACTGACAGGGATGTCATTGAAATATTAAACCTTCAAAAACAAAGAAAAAATAAGAGAGAATATTGGAAATTATCTTTAGAAGATTTAGATCAGCTGAATCTAGCAGGATGTAGGAAAAAGAAAAGAAAAACATCCCTGACACTGTAAACATCCAAAGACGATATTTAAGACATCATTCATCATCCAACAGAAACAAGACAAGTTTGCACATAAAGACAGAAAAATAACTTCATTACACTTCAATGCAGCAGACAACCTTTAACCCGTTTAGACCCGATGTAATGTTCGTGCCTTCTGACAATAAAAGATGAAGTGATTTCAGTGTTTCCAGTGATCTTTGATTTTAGCCGTGTGACTGATGAGCTACAACATGTTTCACTAAAATAAAAGCTAGAGGACAGATGGCATCAAAATATGTTAGTCTCAGCCTCTACCAAGAAAAGCTAAAGGATGACAAAGTCTTCACAGTCGAGCAGTGATGAAGACATGTTTTAAGAGGACAGTGATGGTTTTGATTTGATGGATGGCTTCAAAATGTTACTCCTCAGGGCAAGTGCAATTAACAGTTAAAACCAAGGGTCTAAGCTTTCAAATGTTTTGATTTTATTTCTGTCTATAAGCAATTGAGATCGAAAAAAAGATTTTTGTAAATGTTGAAATCCTATTCAGTAAAAAAAAAAAAACCCTAACGTTTATAGAGGTTGTTTTAAATCATACTTAAATTTTACAGGGTGATTTTTTTATGCAGCTTTAGGTTTAAACAGATTAATCTTTTCCACATTACTAATCCAAGTACTACTACAACCAAACATTTTATTTTCAACTGATAATTCTAACAATTGTCTTGAAAAGTAGAAACTTGATGGGTCTAACAGGAGGGGTTGGGCATCACATGGGTCAGAGAAGTCATGCACCGTCTGACTTTGGAGAAAATTCGGTACACTACAGGAGAATATGCTGACTTTTCTATACTATTTGGCAACCAATTTTTAACAAGGGTTAGACATTTTACATGTTTTGGACTTCCCCTTTTATTTTCCCCCTCATGCCTGTCTGTTTGTATGCATGCATTGTATCGCTTGATTTTTGATCTAACAATATTTTATAATTGTTTATAGTTACTCATTTGCATTTTTGTTTTAATGTTGAAGTTTGATGCAATAGTAATAACTGTAAACTGTGTAATGAGGAAAGGTTACCCTGTTGATTCTGGATATGTTTTGGAAAAAAATGTATCCAAAATTTATGGCGGACTGTATTTTGTTTGGATTTGTAAAATTAATAAATATACTTTAAAGAAAGATGTGCAAAGACTTTGTCTGGAAGAGGCTGAAACTAAAACATTAATATTAAACTAATTATATGCATTTGTTTAAGGGCGTTAATTTCCTCAAACTATTGTGTAATCGTGACACTTTGAGGAAAAATTACAAGTTGACATATTAGGTTTAAGTTGTAGCTGCATGTAAATGTAACGATTCTCAGCAAAACATCCGGTCACAGCTTCAAACATTACTCTCACTCAAACATGCATACCTTGTTCAAATAGTCGCTTGTTTGTCTCTCTCTTACACACACCCACACACCTCCCTCTCTCTCACACGCTCGTACATTCTCCTTTTTTGGTTTTGCTTCAGTTTAAATCCTGAAAAATCTTTTTCATGAAAATAAAGGGAAATAAAATTCCTCCTCTGTCGCCTGTGAAGCAAATTATTTTTTTTTGTTGCTGTTTCATAATTGTAAACGACTACTGTAAACAATGAATCATTTACAATTCTGTTTCTTCAAAATGATTCAGAAAACCTCGTAGAAAGATTGCCCAGATTAAGTCTGGGGGGAAAAAAAAAAAAAAAAGAAAGAAAGAAAAAAAAAAGAATCGCAGCACTTTTGATCATCCGTCGCACAAACATGAAACATGAAGAAGACCACAGTGCTTCAATGCTCTCCACAAACTCCCGCTTACCTCGACGCTCTCTCTGGCACTTAAATCATAAAGCAGACAGGACTGAGAGCAGTTTAGGCTTGAAATCAGTGCTTTTTCTTTTTTAAGTACCAGAGAGAAGGAAAGATTCAAAGAGTGGATCAGGTGAAACACACCGCTTCTGCAAACCCACCCCGAATAAATCTCCGCAAGTTTCCCAGTGCTAAAGCCTCACAGCCCCCCCCCCAATTTTAACCAATGACAAAAAAATAAATCTTAAAAAGCAAAAATACTTTCTTTTTTATGTCTTTTTTTTTGTATCGCTCTGTAAGGGGAGGACAAAATAAAGAAATCACAGCTGCCTGTTCAAAGATGCTACAATTTTTGCTTTCAAACACAGAGCCCACCCCTTACAAGAAAAGATAAACCTCACATTGGTTAGATTAAAAAAAGAAAAAAAAAAGCTGTGCCCAGAAAAAAAACAACATAAAGGTATCGCTGCTGCTGCATGAAAACGTCATGTGTTAATAATGTGGTCCTTTTGTCGACTGGGTGCCATTATCTTGTGGTCCATGAAACCATGTAATCATTAAATGACTAAAGTCTGACGAGGAGTTTAAACGCAGCAGCAGCGATACAAACTAGTGAGAGCTTGGCTTTCAACCACTGGGCTTTAGAGAGAACACAATGGCATCTAATACATTCAGCAACTTCAGTTTTGTCATGATGGGGTGTGAAACTAAAGACTTTTGCTCCTGTGATGAATTACTTTGCACTTCCACAAAACAACTGAATGTAAAGGAAAAGAAAGAAAATCAAACTATTGTTTTGCACCGATGACAAAGAACATTTAACTCTTATACCTACTAAAAACGCATGTGTATCATCTCTACCAAAGCTGCTCTGAAGACGCCTTTAATGCATTACTCCTGCAGCGTGCAGGAGAGGAAACTAACTTTTCATCTTCCAGCTTCAGCAGTCAATCATTTTAAAGTTTTCACCAGCCAAGTGTGATTTTTTCTTTAATGTAAAACAACCTCCAGACAGCAGCGATCTGCAGGCAAGACGGCCTAAATGAGGCTGTTTGCAGGCTAACATCCATGAATCAGAATGAAGGGAGCAGGAAGAGGGGCTTGTGTTTCAGTTTGTATTAACTCTGCTCATGTTTTATTCATAGTGAAAGGGAAAAACAGTCACGCAGTATTTAAATAAAGCTGCCCTTTTTTTATTGCGACGTTCACATTCAGGATGGTTTTTAAGGATTTCGAGCCGTGTTTCTGCACATCTCAACAAGAGAGAGCGGATTCCCTTTGCATAACGTGTTTAAATAAAGTCAGGTTTCTATTAAATTCGTATAATTTGTGCTCGTTCTCTGCTGCATGACAGACGACAGCAGGCGATGGATGGATGAGTGCACATGGGAGTAAGTAAGGCACTTAAGTGGCGACAACAGTGTACGTGGACAGGATGGTGGCTGGTGGAGGTGCACCATTGTAACATTAAAAAAAAAAAAAAAAAAAAAGCTCAATCACTCGGCTGGAAAAGACAAATTGCCTCCAAAGAGGACACCTTCAAATCAGCTCTGATACATGTTACACTGCTGTCTAACTAAGATACACTAAGCTCAGGAGCAGGATGCTTGGTCCTTTCTGTGTTGGGTGCAAAACAATCAAGTTTAACTTTCTGAATTTGAACAAAACCGAGAGAGGCAGCTCCTTTTGAGGATTAGCTCATGGAAATGTTTGAAATAAAAAAGCAGCCTTTACATCCATTTAACAGGCTCTGAAAATGAGTGAGAAATGTGGAACTGAAGAGTTGCCTGAAGCCTGCGTGCAAGCGCTGATGTCTGTGCAAAAGCCCGGTGTGTCCCAAAGTCCTAAAAGAAGACAGAAGTTCAAATTAGGAAGACATGCATTTTGTTTTCTAATAAGAAGTGTCTACAAGTCATCTCCAACCATCTCACCTAGTTTAGGTGCTGTCCTGTTGGCGTCCTGGTTTTTCCTCCACCTCCTCCACGTCACAGTCGGCGCCGGACGAGTGGTACTCGGCCACGTAGAGGCTCTTATCGATGTTGCCCGGAATGGGCTTGATGTCGGTCACCAGCTGGTCCTCGATGGCCTTCAGGTTAAAGCGGTCCTCTGATGTGATCAGGTTGATGGCTAAACCAAGGTGGCCGAACCTCCCTGAGTACGACAAGAGATGACTGATAAAATCTTTTTACAGCTTCTCCTAATCAAATCTATTTGAACTCTTCCTAACACTTCATTACAAGTGATTATCTTTGCTGATTGAGATGCACTGATTGTGTGAATAAGGGTCTTTTTCTGGAGCTTAGATGTTTTAATACAAATGTAGCTCCGTTTACCAGTGAAGTTTGTAAACAGCATTGCAAATCTTTTCCAGTCACCCTGTAATTAATGCTAAATGTCATGTTTTTAGACTTGATAAATATTGTTTCTAAAAGAATTTAAATAAACAAATGTAGAGGCACACTTCGGCAATGTGTTTCCACTCATAATAACTTGTACACCAGGAACATTTAGGGAAGGTTTAAGGGTATCTATAACTGGATATTATCAGCTCAGTCGACCAAACTGGTGATAAAGAAGTAAATCAGAACGGCTTGTTTCGGATGGCCGAAAGTCAGAGTGGAAAAGCCCCAGCAGCTGAGAGTTGAAGCTTGCGTTGCAAAAACAGTGCCAAACAGGATTTCAGGGTGAAAAACAAAACATGTCGAAAGTTCAGAGGTATCATAAAATCGAGCTAGCATTTATTTTTGGCCCATTTTACCTTTAACTCACAAAATTACATGGACAACCATACCCACCTGTAGCATCGTATAGTCTAGCTTCCCCAAGCACATCATGTTTAAAGGGGCATGCTCACTGAAATCTCTGGAGGCTGATGCCACTACTATTGCCAACTTCTACAACCCAACTTCAAAGATACAGAAATATCCCTTTAATAAAACTAAGCTTTTATGAAAATGAATCAGTGTACCTGATCTTCCAATACGATGGAGGTAAGTCTCAGCATTCTTAGGGAAGTCAAAGTTGATGACAACATTGACAGCCTGGATGTCAATACCTCTGGTGAAAAGATCTATTAAAGACAGACAGACGGATCATCATCTCTGATACCCCTGCATTTATGGACACAAATCTAGTTTTCATAGGTGTATCTGAACAACAGAAACTCACCAGTGCAGACCAGGTTTCTGCACAGCCCATTTCTAAAGTCATGGAACACACGGTTTCTGTATTCCTGGAAATAAAAGAAAAAGCAGCTACTAACAATAGACAGAGTTCCAAGCCTTTACAGAGTAGATCTCGAAATAAACATAAATAAACATATTGATTACAAAATGTTAAGTGTGGCATGAATGTCATCTTAACTGTGAATATATTAGATGTAAACAAGAGGAGGGATATGACACAACACAAGCACTGAACTCAATCAAACCAGCATGATGGGCATTCTCCACCCTCTCTAAATGAAAATGTGAAGTATCTATGCAATGAAATTGTGGCTAATGTCAACAATTCGATTAGTTGCGACTCACCTGCATCATCTTGGCGTGGATGTAGAAGCAGGAGTAGCCCAGCTGAGTGATCTTCTTGGCCAAGAGCTCGACCCTCTGAGTGGAGTTACAGAAGATAATAGACTGGTTGATCTGAAGCTGTGAAGGAGAGGGAGGAAAAATAATGTTACTGATGACGTATAAAGCTTGCATCTATTATTCAGATTCTGGTCAAAATCCAAGATTTATTGATTTGCTGTTTAAATAAGACTTAAAAAGAAATCTCAGAAATTTCATACCAAGATGAAGAATGGAGGCCAAATAAAGCAAACCACACTTTAAACTGAAACCAACTTTGACAAGCAAGTTGTATTTATGATATTTACAATGTCACTGCATTGCAAAGTTCCTTTGTAACTGCAGAGCTGGCAGTTTAAATGCTGGGACATGGAGCGAATGCCGAGTTAGTCAGTTACCCTGGAGAAAAGTGTGTTGAGGCAGTGGACTTTCTGCCTCTCTGTGACGTAGGCGTAGTACTGAGTAATGCCCTTCAGAGTCAGCTCCTCCATCAGGTTTATCTCATAGGGCTTCTGAAGGTGCTTAGCCTGCAGCAAGGACACACGGACAGTAAAGAGTTTAGGCTGTGCAGTCAGCCGGGGAACCAAGTCTTTTGTAAAATCGACAAGAATGCACAGTGTTATTTAATCAATAAATGAAACGTGCTGTTAAAGAGTTCTGACGTCTTTAACAGCACGTCTGTTTGCTTGGCCGCTTCAAAAAGGACAATTGTAGTCTTTTTAGAAATTCCACACAATCAGATTTTTCCAGCATAGGCTGAACTGGTCCAGATGAAAACAGATAGCACACAAACGGCTGACACAAACACTGATCTGGGTGCACTGCGAGAACAGCTTGGTCTGCAGTGCGAGCCGACTGGTGCCAAGTGGCTCTGAGCCATCAGAGTTGGCTGCGTGATGCAGCAATTAGCCTGCGACTCACCATGAACTTCTGCACGCTGATGGGGAAGGTTGCAGAGTAGAGCAGGATTTGCCTGTTTTTGGCCAGAAAGCTGATGATATCCTCGACAAGCACCACAAAGTCCTGAGAGAGCAGCTTATCGGCCTGAGGGGAAACAGAGATTGTCATGAAAGGCCGGACAAAATTCACAAGAGCCTGAAATGAGACAGACTTCTAGAAAAACCTGATCTGTAAAGAGAGATCATCTTACAATCTTTGTTACTCATTATGAGCAGTTTTATTCAGGATTACCTCATCCATCACCATCATCTGGACTCTGTCCACCTTTGCAACTCCCTTTTTAATCAGGTCCAGGATCCTACCAGGTGTGGCGATGACAACATGCACTAAGGAGGAAGACAACAGACAATAACAATTGAATAAACGTGATAAAACATGCAAATATACCAATCATTTCTTCTACTTTACCTCTTTCATAATAATCAAGCTAAATTATGTGTATGTTCATGTTGAAAAAGAATGAAAAATGCATCTTTTTAAACACAAAAACTGACATTTTTGCAGAAAAATAAAACTCCTAATTTGATATGACAATGAGATGCTCACCGGTCTCGTCAAGACGCATGATGTCATCTCGCAGGTTGGTGCCCCCTGTGGTTGCCATGACTTTGACTCCTCCCAGGTGTTTGCTGATCTGGATGGAGATCTGGCTGACCTGCAGGGCCAGCTCACGGGTGGGCACCAAGACAAGTGCTGCAGCATAAAGACATGAAATGTTACTAATACCACAAATATACGATGATGACTGTTTTAAAAGCAAACTGTGAGAAAAACAGGGGAGGTAAACTGTGATAACTGGGGATCTAGAGTTATTTTAAGTATAATTCAGGCTCTATAAGACAACCAAAACCAAAACTGACCTGACACCCAAGTCTTTAATTCTAACACCAACTACTTTTGTCGCATCAAGTAACAAACAGATACAATGAAGACTGCTAATATAAAAAGTATTTTCCAAAAACAGATTCATACTTAGCTATTTTCATGATCTAACAACATACATAACAATCTTTTTCAAACTAAGTCCAGTGGAGACCAGAGAGAAACATGAAGCAGATGGAACATAAAGGATGGGAGTACAATGCCTCTACAAATTAAAGGTAGCTTTATGAAACAACAGGTGGTAACTCACCCTGTATGTGGTCTTTTTTCAGGTCTATTCTCTCCAGCAGCGGGATGAGATAGGCGCCACTTTTCCCTGTTCCATTCTTGGCCCGAGCCAAGATGTCCCGTCCAGACAGGGCGATGGGAATACTTTCCTCCTGTGAGGACAAAATGTTTTACCAGTATTATTTTGTGGATTTACTGCAGTTTCATACAACATCACAAAGCTTCCATTTAATGCACAGCAAAGATATGAAGAGTCTGTCTGTGGCTGTGTTCTTCCTGCAGGCAGAGGAGACTGATTGTTTTTCTGTTTTTTTTTTTCTTCTTCTTTTTTATTGTTGGGGCGCTCTTATTTGACTCAGATGGGATTTTTAATGACTGAACAGCAAAAGTCACTCTGAATCTGTAACTGTAAACTCCCTGCGTGAGTCGCAGTAGTCTGAACTGAGCCGCTGCAGCTCAAATCAAGCCGTCTGATGCAGCTGGCAGCGATTCAGCTTGGAAGTCATAGACAGCTGGTTTTAGATCATTACAAGAAGATAAATGTGAAAAGGGGAGATATGAATCTTGTTTTGAGGGCTATAAATGTCGATTCAATTAAAGCCATGCCATTAATTTTGTTAACGATTACATCTGTCTTTTTTCATGGATCATCATGATAATCACTTGTCATCACCATCGTAATGTGGCAGTGAAATCTCGCAAAATTTGAAATGACAAACTCTTCAAAAGACCCAGGATTTCACGATCATGGACAAGTCTATCAGCAGATTGTCACATTTTACAAGCTCAGAGTAAACTGTTATATGAAATATAAATTCAATTTATGATCCAAACTAAAAGCAAGACTGCTGCAATGAATGCAGAAAGAACAGACCAAAAAAACCCAGTAAGTGTGCAAATTGAGGCTTATAATATCACCTAGTGAACTATTAATAAATCCACTCTGTTTATATGATTGTATTTTCTTACATGTGAGGTGTCCGACTGTTTAGGACGAGGGCTAATATTTCAGCTGAAGCATGACAGTATATAGAGCCAAATGGGTCTTTAAGAAACCATACAAAACATATTTTAAAGAAATAAGCAGGGTATTATTCATTAAACAAATTTTTACAACGGGTGTAGGATCCAAGTGTTGTATTTAGTGTCTTTTGTAGGATGATAACTTCAATTATTACTGATATATTCCTCAAGTATACGTCTGCCTCCTCCACTTTTAGAATCAATCAGATTGATTGGTTAATTCGTTTTATCCAGGTTGATTTTTTTTACAATATCCAGAAAAGAACCGACTGCTGAGCCGGCCAGGTTTAAGCACAAGTTACTGGTGATCTACCAAGAGGTAGGAGTAAAGTAAACCACCTTCTCAGTCTTGGGAACACAGAGTTAACCCTGAAGTTACCTCAGTAACTGTGGAGGATATGACCTTATTCTTCATCAGTTCTGCCTTTTATGGAAACATCTCTTTGCCTTTGTTTTTCTTCTTTGGCATGTGAGTCAGTTCAGGACTGTGATAACTTCAGATTGATACAGGCTAAATTTCAAAAAGTAATGTCAACAGCCCAACACAACACTGGATCTGAAAAAGAAATCTTGCATGAAGCTGCAGGCATGAAGGCTTGCAGTGTGAACACAGTTTATGACTCACATGCCTGACTCTAAAACATATGTGTATGATGGTGAAAAAAAGTGCTGAGTTATGAATAATATCTGGATGAGTTAAGAGAAAAAGGAATGATTTTTAGGAGCTTTAAAACAAATCTGAATAGCTAATAATAGAACTTTTGGAAAAGTGAGTCAATAGACTCATAGTTAATTACTTTCCAGTTGATATATTAAACACGTCAGATACGGTGACCACTAAGTAACTACAGTATTTTCCTTTCATTTAAAAATCATGAAACATTTCCCTGAAGGCCACGTGGGCGTCCTAATTTTTGTGTATGAGCAATGCGATCCTTTTGAAAAAAAAAAACAAAAAAAAACAAACAAACAAAAAAACAGCTCTTCTGCCTTCCGCTATCCTGTCAGAGAAAAAGTGCTGAACGCTGTCAGATCACTGATAGCCTGAGGGATTTGGCAGTGCCAACAGATTCCTTCAAAGAACAAAATTAACACATTTTTCCTTCTCTCTTGCAACACTGGGCATTTAAAACAATTTTGACCTTCAATATCAAAGATAAAATAAAATACATTTAAAAATGTGTAACATTTTTATAAGGTCAGTTGTTTGAGCCATAAAAGCTTTGTTGGGGTATCTCTACAGAATGACAGAGAGGCCACAGACCACTGAGCTGGAACATCCCCAGTTCAATTTAGATGTGACCTTTGCCTCTCTGTCTCTGTTTACTGGAAACATCTCCTCTGTTGCCTTTCCAGGACAGGCCAAATGACCAATAATACAACGTGGCCGTATGTTTACTGCAAAACAAGTTACAGATGTATAAAGAAAAGGACCAAAACAAAGGAAAGATGCTTAAAATACACTATTAACTGTTGTTCTATCACACGGATCACAGTGTTCATTTCAGACAATTGACAGAAAGTGTACATACTTGAATAGGGGAAGGTTTTTCCCAACCCATCTCAAAGATTCCCATCAGGAGTTCTCTTTTGAGACAGTAATCTTCAAATTCATTTCCCTTAGTGGACGTCACATCCTGTAAAGGACATAAACGGTTAGAACAACAGTCGAGAGGAGGAATTTTAATCCTTTAGTCAGATAAACTGTTAGACTCACTGAGGTTTTGACCCTGTTGTCTTTGGGGGGGAGCTTTAGGCTCTTTTTCCAGTCATCGCCAAACTTGATGCCTCCTCCATCCTGAGGGGCAGCACCTGCTATCTGCGGCACACCCAAAGCCTTTCCTGTAGCTGTGGGTGCTGGCTGGACTGGAGCTGGTTTGGTCTGTCCTTTGAGCTGCCCGTTCTGCTTGTTCAGTCCCATGACGACTGGGCCAACATTTTCTGTTCTGGCCGTTGCCATTTTTTCCTTTCTTTTCTTTTCTTTTTTTTGTCCTTAAAGTCTTAGATTTTTGCCTCTTAGGTTTTTCTTTTTAAAAATTCTCTTCAAAAGTAAAAAAGTTTAATAAGCATTAACAAACAATATTCTCTATTCTTTTTAAGTCCAAAGCTTTCACAACAGGAGTCAATTGATAGTATTTACATATACACATGTACGTGCAGTTCGGTCCCCTTCAACAACAGAGTGACTGACGTACAGGAACAACAAAAAAAATAATGTTTTTACACAAGAGCTCTTCAAAATGAAGAGAAATTTGCATTCATATGCATGAATATACTTGCTCACAGTATAGAAAATTATATGTGACCAAGTATCAAAGCGGTTAAGTCCTGAAATAGAACAACTAAGGCAATCTGAACTTGGGGAACAGTTTCTTCAAAATAATCTTATATCAATAATCAAACTTCTGTTTCTAAATTGAACAATATTTCCTGTTTTCACTTCGAGTCCATAAGAGTTGCTCAATATCCTTGTCCTTGTAGAAATAGGATGTCCAACTTTGTACAGGTTTTCCCCCAAAAAATCATATAGTTTGTAATGCTCTCTGCTTACTTCCACTGTGCAGATATTTGTCGATCCACACAAGAAAAAAAAAACTTGATCCTGAAATCGGTAATCATACAAGGGGGTTATACAGTCCAAAGCTGAAAAGCTTTCCACCCCTTTGAGTCCTCAGTGTGCGTTTCCTTTCTCCTCCTGGTGTTTGACCCCCTCTCCCCTGACACCACAGGTCTTCAGGTCGGTGTGTGCTGTGCAAGTGTGTCCTTGAGAAACTCTCTGCCTCCACTAAGTCAGCCAACAACTCAAACCTTGTCACCTAAAACAAAAAGGAAACACACACAAACAATGTTTTCATAAAAACCAAGAGCAGTTAAAAAAATACTACAAAGAACATTGACTTCAAGCTCTACAGCTTTTAAGGTAGTCTTATTGAAGACTTATGGTCCAGATATAAAACAACAACACAAAAAAGTACAGCACAAGAC
This sequence comes from Cheilinus undulatus, assembly GCF_018320785.1. Taxonomy (NCBI): domain Eukaryota; kingdom Metazoa; phylum Chordata; class Actinopteri; order Labriformes; family Labridae; genus Cheilinus; species Cheilinus undulatus. Next base: position 13,477,438 of record NC_054880.1, on the reverse strand, counting down.
ATACATGATTTTAAAAAGGCACAATAAAAGTGTGTCAATTACATTTGGTTTTTGAAAAAACTAATTAAAAAATAGTTTACACTTAAAAGCGGCACCTCCACTGCTTCTATAATGGAGAGAACAGTCCTGTATCTGATGTAGTCAGGGTTGTCACTACAGGCTACTGTAGCCTCTGCATTCTTCATTTTATCTTATCGAAAAACACTGAAAATTTTAGAAACATAATGGATAGAGCTGATTGATTTGGGAAAATAATCTAATTATTTTTTTCCAACACTGCAATTGCAATTTTGTATGCAGTTATTTTTCCAAGTTCCTTATTTCACACTATTAACAAACTTTCTATATCTATCTATCTATCTATCTATCTATCTATATATATATATATATATATACACTATATCATTCTATAAATTCTATATTATAATCAACACAATATTAGATAAATTCAACTAGGGCTGAACAATTCTGAAAAATATCTAAAAGTGATTATTATGACTTATAATGCAAACTGAATATGAACTGCTGTATTAAGGAGAGTGATCATTTCTCTGTCATTCTCATTCTGATTAAGAAAATACAACAATGAGGAAAGTTAGGATTTTTTTGGTAAGCTATTCTGAAAAAAGGCACATGAATGATTGCATGATGACTAGGGCATAACATCTCTGTGCAAAATTACAAGCTGCACACTGGTATTTTGACACATTTTAGGTTCTGTATAACTGCAGAGAAACCCTAGAAAGGAGACCTCAGTCTCAGTGAGCCCACCCTGCTAAAATAAAGTACAAACAAATAAAGAAAATAAATATAGTATCTTCAGGGATTTGAAATTGCATCAGGACATATTACGATTTAATCTAAATTTCTAGTAACTGCCCAGTCCTAATTACGAATTAAGATTATCACAAAATTCAAAGAAAATCCTTACCAACGAGGAATCATGGAGGACATTTTAAGTTAAACCACTTGTGATTCACATCATACTTCTGGTAAATCTGTTTGTTGTAACTCCTAAAACAAACTATCTTTACAGATACACATTTATATAAAGGAGAAAAGGCTAAAAGAGTCACTACTTCTGAAAAGTTAAGTATTAGTGTTTATCTAAACTTATTTTTCATCCTTCGTAGCTTGAAGGTTAATTGTAATTTAGCTCAGGTGAACCTGCCAGGTGGCAGTTTCCTGAGAGAGATCATTAAAGCCTGAGCAGCCGATATAACGCACAGAACTATCCCACTGTTTGAACTCTTGTTCTGATAGAACTAGATCAAACAAACACAGATTAAATGTGCCATCTAAAGTTGATCCTAGGTCGGTTGAAACTTTGAGCCACTTTTGCTAAAGCTAGCTTCAAACTGTCCGCCTGAGCTCCAAACATTCAGTTATCTTCAGATTAACATTAACTTTAGCCCTGGTTCTCAAACACTGCCTTTGATTAACTTCCAGTTGACATATCGAGTATTAAAGGTGTGATAAATTTGACCGGGACTTATTTTGGAATCAATAACATTAGCTTGATGCTGCGTTTTTATGGAAACAACGTCAAGCTGGAATCAGGGCTAAACCAGTGTTAGCCTTTAGCAAACTAGCCGTTAAGCCGTTGAAATGCCCCAAAATTAAAGTAGTTTAATTAAGAGGTAGTGATTGGATAAATGCAAGTTTTAGAGACAATAAATTGAAATAGATGTTTTTCCAAGTTCCTTGTATTCTCTCGTCAACATCACATGCCACAATAAGCAAGCTCGCTCTCGAGGCTAATTTAGCACAAATAACTCCACTCGCTAACGTTAGCTGCGAGCTAGCTATGAGCTCACAACAACTTCGATGTTTTTAACAAAAACTGGACCGTTCCATGTCACCCAAAACCTACCTTAGCTTCTCTGCTATTTTACAAGGTATACTCAGTATGCGGTTTATCAGCCACTTTCTTCACAATTCGCTTCAATTATTGAATTTTACTTGAAATTAATCGCCTCTATTGTGTTTCTTATTCCTTTAAATCAACATGGTCGCCTTCTTCTTCGTCTTCTCTTCCTCGGCTTCTCCCTCCTGTTTATTGGATGTGGCAGTCACTGCGCTGCTGCCACCTGCTGTCATAATTTGGTATTGCGCTGATGTACATCGTTTTAGAACAGTGGGTCTCAAACCTTTTCCGCCAGGCCTCCCTTTGGCAGAGGAAACGCATCCTCATGGGTCAGATGAAGCTGAAGGCGAGTTATGAGCTGTCATATTTACTTATCTTTGTTTCAGGAGGGATGATGTCTGCTGTAGACTCACTGTTAGAATCACATTTACAAGGAAGTCCTCACACAGAAGTTGCTGTGCTTAAATAGCTTACTAGCCACTGGGGCAGACAAATAAAATTAGCCAAACCTAAAAGAGGGATTTTGTTACTGTAAATGGCATCAATTAAACCCCCTTTTATCTGCCTGTTCCAAAGCCTAGTGGACCTACAGGCTCACTGACCAAAAAGTCTTGCCTCCTCCTCCCTGTATCAGAGCTGCTGTCAAATGTTAACAGGCAGCTGTATGCTAGGATGGTTTGACCCAGTATTTCCCCATTGCATCTATATCTGTTAAAAATGTGTTGGAACCAATGTCTTGCTTTTTGCAAGCCCAATAAAGTTAAAGCCAGAACTCTGGCTGGAGACTGCAGAAAATTTGCAAAAAATAATAGATTCTACCAAGTCTAAAACTTAAAATGCATGAAGATGTATTTACATTGCCCCAGTACATAGCACAGCAAACATCTGCATGGATAAGTACAAGAGAAACGGGTTGAAAAAAAAGTTTAATATAAGTGACACTTTGGACTGTTTGTGAAACAACTCCTTCTTATCAATTTTTATTATACTTCATTAAATAATGCTACTTGCTACAATAGAGTGGCTGGACAGGTAGATGAAAAAACAGAATTCCAACCTTGGTCCAACAACTACAATGTATGAAAGGGCAGATTTAATCATGTAAATCCAGGTTCAACATTGAGAGGGTCAAGAGGTTAACAGCTGGCTGCATTGTACTGCTGTGCTAAGAGATGAAATTAGACAATAAACTTTCAGTAATGATTTAATTCAGACTTAAAATATAACAGTGATAAATAATTATGTTAATACTTACTTTACAGTAGTAGAAGATACTTTAACACCAAAATTTACTGGTACATACTGCAAGTAAACAAAGGTGAAGGCCTCTTTTTCAATGCATTGTAAACGTGTGACAAACTGGCAAAGCCAGATTATAAACGACAGATTCCATTAGAATCCATTATACTACAGTGCATGGATTTACTTTTCTGTACAGTATACCTTTACTCCTGGTAAGTTTGGTGATGTAAGCAAAGCTTTTTTTTCCATACATGACTCAAATGTAGCAGCACTTTGAATGCAAGGCACCACAGCTCCCTTCATTGACATACTGAGCATGATGTTTTCACCAGACTGTAAGGGCTGACTACAGTCTCTGTTATTCTCAATATATCTGATCTTTATACTGTGATGTAAATATCAGTAGAAAAATACTTCTTCCTTGTTAGAGCTGGTTATGGTCAGTTAAAGTTCTTGGCGTCTTTCGGTGATTGCTGCCTAAAGTAAATGTTGTGCGTTATCGGTTCCAAGTGCAGCATCCCCTGGCTTCCTCTGGTATTACAGCGTTTGAATCCTTAAAAATCTTCCCAGACTGGTTTTCCTTTTCCTATATTTTATTGCATCTTTCCCTAAAAGCCACCTTACATCACTTTCTCAAGGACTAAATGTTCCTACGTCTGAGTCATCCTGAATGACTGGTACTGAGATAAGTCTCTTGCAGATTTGGTCGTCTGTGAAGAGATGGGGTTGGGTTTTCCTGCTGAAAAATCCTCCTCATTTGTTCCACACAGATTGCTGAAGCGACCTCAGTCTCCTTGGAGAGCTGTGAAAGGCTGAGGAAGCCATGAGGCAGGTCCTCTACCACTGTCAGGCTCACAGGCTGGCCCATGTCCCGCAGTTTCTTGGCAAACATTACAGAGTCATCCAGCAAAGCATCCAGAGCAGAGGCCTGTGAGGAGACACAGAGCAATCAGGAAACAAAGACTAGAAAATAAAATGTGCTGGATGAAAGTTAACATGACTGATTACATAAACAGACTACATAGTTAGACAATCCTGATGTGGATAAACAATTATACTTTACTGAGATCTTCCTAGACATACCTTGCAGCTTATTTTTGCAGCTGAAAGGACAGTCTTATTCCTAAATAGTCACAAAAGCTATTTAAGGACTGGAATTCACTTCTATTTATCTGTAAATATAGGCTGACATATGAAATGACATAGTATTGACCTGACATATTTATGGTGTCGCTCAATAAAAGAAACAAAATTGAAGCTAGAGAATCAACACCAAGTCAAAATAACACGAAAATAAATGAAGTCATAAAGAGTTCAACTGTCTGAGACGTTTGATTAACTTTTAGAACTGTAAAGCAATACTTCCAGAGACTATATCCACCCTCAGCTTCCCAAGACCCTCTCCCCTCTCTCACCACTATGTACACAGGCGGCAGGCCTCTCAGCAGGTTGTTTGGAGCCAGCAGGGGCGACACAAATGGGTTCTTGATGATGGGACAGGATGTTGGTCGAATAAACGCCAGGCACTCAGAACGCAGCGGCTGAAAGCCTTCTGGATACTCCATGTAATCTCCACAGTTTTGTGTGGAGTTGTTATTCGTCGTTCTGTGGGCTGTCCCATTGTTCTGGGACCTCTTTGGTGATGATGACAGTGAACGTGTTCCACCTGTAGCCCGTGCAGGGTCCAGGAAGGACTGGATCCAGTTGGAGGCTCCCTGGGTGAGATCGCTGAGCAGCACGGCAGTATCTCTGCTCAGACTGCTCAGGCCGCTGTTCCCCACTGCAGGCTGCACTGTTTGACAGTCTGCACCTGTGAGGAAGATGGCAGGACAAAGGCAAGGGCTAATAAGATATATTTATGCTGCGTCACTGTTATAGTGCATTTGCACCAAGTGGTCTGGTTTGGTTCAGTACAGTTTGGTAAAGTTTAGTGTGATAAATGCTAATCTGGCTTGGGTTTCCAAAGCCTACCATACTCTTACTTGGAAGGAAGTAAGGGTACAGTTGATCCCTGGGAAGGTCTGCATCTCTGTGATTGTCCAAGGGGCAGTGCTTTGTCTTGACATTATTCACAAAGATGGAAAAGACTTGAAAGTACTCCCTTGAAATACACAAATTATTTAAATATTGGGTGTTTTGTGTTTGGACATTATTACAGCCACCGCACAGGAAGTAACAGTAACTGTTGTGTCTAGTTCCACCTTTTAGGGTCAGAGAGGCATGCCTTATACTCCCAACTCAACGGCGCCAGAAAGTAGGATGGTACAGATCATTTATTTTGGAACTATTTCCTACTTTTGACAATGGAAATGCAAATAACTGGGTATCACGAAAAACTGTGTACCACACAAAGCTGAACCAAACTTCTTGGTTGAAATGCAGCTCTAGACATGCATCAGTAGGCTGAAGCTGAGCCAATGCATGGAGGACTGTAGCCTCTGTAAATGGGACACCTTTTCTTCCAACTGAGATCACCCAGCGCCTCATATATAGTTTTTTGAAAGCCAATGTAGATGATTAAAATCCTGATACATTTGTGCTCCGTCAGTTTGGGTTTTGTTGTAAGCTACTATATCAAAATATTTATTTACCATCTATGAGTAAAGATAGTGAAACATTGGTGGCTAAATCACAAAACAAAAAAACTGAAAGCTAAAAAAATCATTGCTTCTGTTTTTGAATAGGAGCTACAAAAAAAGAGAAAACTTTTCCTGCTGTATGTTCACAGTTCACATAGCAACAAAACAAACAAAGTACTCACACTGCTGCATTCATATGGACGAGTTTTACATCCTATGATCAAGGGTTTTCTGTTTTGTCCTTGAACATCATTGTCCATAGTCATTTATTTAGTACAAGTATCAAATGAACAGGATTCCAATACTTAGCGTAAAAATGAGTTACTTTATCATGTTTCCCCTGCCAGCTTGGTGAAATACATCATTAGCACAGAGTGCAGAGGTAATAAGCAGGTGTTCAGTATCCAGTGGCTGCAGTTTTTCCATGTTCCTTTTCCCCACATAATCAGGTTTATACATAAATCCCGAGATTCTGTTTTCTGTTGAGGTGGCGCCAGAAAGTGCTCTCATGTGAAATGAGGCGTGAAACACCACACATACAGCTCACACACACAACACATTACACACCAACATACCTGCATATGCATTGAGGCACTTTGCAAGAACACCTAGAGGCAGCAGCGGGTCGATGAGCGTGAGCAGACGGGAGGGCGAGGCGTCCGTGGTGAGCAAGGTGGCGGGGTAGGCTGCCATGATGCCGTCTGGGACTCGAATGCCGCAGGACATGGCCTTCATGGTCACAGTGATGCAGAGGTTTCCTCCTGCACTGTCGCCGGCCAGACAAACACGCTCTGCTGTGGAGCCTGAGGCACAAACGCACAGAAATAATTACCCACACCATCATGACAGAAAATTTGTAGCATGTATTTAATCATTAGATTAGACCATTCAAACATTTTTTTCTACAGTTTTAACCAAACATAAGTTCAGTGCAGTAATGCTGGGGAATACATCAAGCTTATACACTGTACTAATATATCTTTCAACAAGATGTAGGACAAGTCATTGTTGTTTATATCAATAAAGTAAATGTTTAATGCGATAACCACTATAATATAATACATATTTACCACAAGATAATCCATCTTAAATGTTTATGATAGCAGGAGAATTATCAATTTATCAATTTTATGAAAAGAGTTCTTGATGTTTCTTGTCATTTTTCATATACATGTTTCTGACTGTTGATAAACGTGCCTGTGTGACACCCGCTTTTGATCACTGTGAATTTGAATGTTTACTGACCTTATTTTCCCCTGCAGTAAGAAATATAACATGCTCTGTCATTCAAGTAAAATATAATGAAGTTTACGTTTTGGTCCATATCACCCAGCCATACTTTGCTATACTATTGTTTTTTCTTTTATTCTCTTTTTATGAATATGAATGGGCAAAACATTCCACTTTCTATATTCTGCCAATGTACAGATAGATAGCACTCAACATGACAGACTCATTTCATAATGTGATTCTACAGTAGGGAGTAGCATCATGCATGTGCGTGTGTTATTTGCCTCTGTCAAAGGGAACATGGAGCATTCACAAATGTGTACAGATTCTCTACTGGCCACTGCACAAATAGTCATGTGTAGTTTTTGCATGAACACACTGGCACATAATGTGCATTTACAACTTGCTCAGGAGCATGCTGCTGTGAAATCATACATTTCATTCATTTGCATATAAAAATCACATTTCCCTCTCATAGTCTCATAGATAATCTCTCTTTTCATTACATGTTTAGGAAGTCAAATAGTGAATTCTCAGAAGAGTATTGATCTAATCCTATAACAATAAATCCAATATAATAACATAATACATTCTAAAATTTTTCATTTTTAGTTAAAACAAACCTGAAATCATGCATAACAGTTCTCTTCTTAAAATATATTCACATTGCCCTAATATTATCAAATAAACCACCTCATTTGTTAAAAACAGTAATTCCCTACAAACTTGTGTTGAGTGTGATATGATCCACATACCCAGCAGATGACAGTTTTTTAGAGCCCAGCAGTAGGCGTAGAAACATTCCTCCAGAGCTCGAGGAAATGGTGCTTCAGGCGACAGAGAATAATCCACAGAGAGAATGGGGACGTTGAGCTCCTTTGACCATGTCCGAAGATAGTTCTGTTTCATAAGGAAGTAAATAGAGAACAAGTAAAATCTGTAATACTTCTGAAGACTGTGAAATACTCTGTAGGGCTGAAAAAAACCTGAGTTAAAAATAGGATTTTTCCAATTACCATAATGGGATGTAGTGTTCCCATTCATACTATAATAAAAATCTATTACCCTAGCAGTCTTATATCAGTCCTCTGTCCGTTACCTCATGGGATCTGGAAGTCTGGGCCACAAAGCCGCCTCCATGGAAGTGTACGATGAGCCAGGGGGAGCGGGGCTGCTTCTGCACCCAGGGAAGCTGGGAGGCAGAGATGGGAGGAGGATCTCTACGAGACAAAGCCAGGAGCTCGTCACTGTCCTATAAAATGAGTCACAAGAAAATTAATAGAATTATTTAAAAGAGGGTTCTTCTTGTCTCAATTAACACATACTTACTGAACAAAAACACGGATTACTTCCACTCCTATGCTTAACATCACAAACACAATATCATGCCCCCTTTCCAAACCTGTAAAACTTTATTCCCTTCAATGACTGTGTCAAACCTCATGATCAAAGTTCAAAGGAGATATGCCCTTAACGGTCAAAGATTTTACCATCCACGTTGGTAATGCATACAGAATGTCCTTTACATACAAAATGACCACTTGTACATTTATTTGCAAATTTTTAGGTTTTCTATCTCTGAGACAGCTGATCAGCTGATTGACCACAGCTTTGCATTTTAGCAAAACATTTAACAGATAGTGATAACCACTGTAAAATATCCCCACAGTTATTAATATGTTCAAATTTGGCCTGTTTTTGATTTTTGTGCTTTAAAGATATCATGGTAAAATGCCCACTGTCCAGACTGTCCAGCATTAACCATAGACTTAACAGTTTTCCAGATTCAGGAGTGGGGCGCAGTATGCAAGACAGATTTGTTTACTGAGGTAGGCCTTTAGGGATCAGGAGACACTGTCTCGCTCCTCTGATCTCCATCAGTTTGAAATACCAATTGGCTGAGCAGTTGCACACAATCCTCACACCACCAAAACTGTGACGTTCAAATTCTCCCGAGATAAATGAGGTACTTCTGATTCTGAAGCCTTACCTGTCCTTCTCGAATCTCATAGGAGATGAGACGCATGTGGACAGGCCCGGGGCCCCAGTGTGCTAAAGGAGGAGACACAGCCGCAGTCAGATTGGGGTCTGAGGCCAAGGGGAGGCGTAGAGCAACAGGAGGCACAGTCATGGTTAGGTTCACCTGCACTGGGCTGGAGGCTATTCTATTAAAGCCCTGCAAAGAGAAACAAAAGCAGAGGATTAAGCTGCTTAAACAGTAAAACAAGGTTTTAGCTAATATAAGAGTCAGTTTAAGAATGTTTGACCCTGCCTACTGTTATAAGGCCGGACTCTGTCAGGTTCCAGAAGGACTTCCAGAACTGCATGTCCAAGTTTTGCGTAATGCGTTCAAACTCAGCACCTCGCAACTCTGGATCAATGACGTACTTTCCTGATGTGAGGAGAGAGAGGGCGGCCATACCTGGAAAAAGAGAGAAATGATTTTAAGCATGAACACATTTAAAAAGTATGAAACTGGAACCTCTGTGAAAGAGGTGGAGAAAAAAACGACCTACCCAGGCCAGACTGCTGTTTACCATATGTCTCTCCATAAGACACCATGCTAATGACAATGGTCTGTAGGAATGGACGTAAAGCTGGTGAGAACTGTGAAGATAAAAACATTTTACAGTTCATAACTACAAGCTTTTCATATCATCAAAATAAGCTGATAAGATCATGAAGCTTCTTTGAATATTTTTAAACAAAACTAAACTCATTATGGTTTTGAATGCATACACCTGACTAAGACAATCAGCTGATTTCTGAATCAAATTCTACTGAGAAAAGTTAGTTGGTATTGGCTGGCTAACCTGAAAGCCCAAGCAGCGGCCGTAGAAACAGGCTTTGTGCATGGAGCTGTACTCCCTTACAAACTTGTTGCTCAGGTCCCCGTCCTGCAGGGAGTACAGTTGGCCGTAGGCGTTATCATTAATCAGCTGCTGGGCGAGGTAGAGCAGGGCTCGTAGCTGACACAGAGCATTGCAGTACGCCTCCATCTCAGTGGCATTGTGGTCGGCCCTGAAGAAGGCACTGTTGTAGTTTGAGGCAATGTAACGGCCTTTGTGAATGATGTGCAAAAGGCAAGACTGCAAGACCTAAAAGAAAGAGACAAATTACTCTTTGGAATGAACAGGATAAATGTGACAGGAAGGCAAAAAAAAAAGACAGATGATGTGACATGTGATGGACACCTTACATGAGGAGAAAAACGAAACATGCTGTAACTTTTTTTTTTTTTTTTTTTTTTTTTTAAATCATAGATGATACCAAACAGTAGGAACAGAGATCTATGAGACTGGGGCATTGAACATACTGCAATGGGTGGTTTTAGTTGTAGAGATGATTGTAAACAAACAAAGCCTGTTCAACAACTGCACTGACATTACAATTTACTTAGTACTCAGCATACTGAGTGCAAAAATGCCCCGGGCATTGCTGTTTTTTTGCCTCACCATGTTCTCAGTTGAAAATAGTTACATTCTGGAACATTGCTATATATAAATGACTTTTGTGAATTCCTTTCTTTAAGATTAGAAGAGGGGAAAGGTAGTCCAGAATTGAGCCTGGAATGGAGTTATAAAAGAAGAAAACAAATGTTCAAGACAAGGTGTCCATGAAGGATCTGAGCAGAGGAATAGTACGTATAAAGTTGACTCAACTAGCCTTTTTTCTTTTGTAAAAAACAAGTAAAACCTTCAGTATTTTAGAGCTATAATGAGAGAGACAAGTTTTCATCAAATAAAGGCTTGTTAAAACTTGCCCAGGTGTAGGTGCACAGCAGCAACAGTATCATCAGCATAGAAATGAAAACACAAATTTGGAATGTTCTGTCCAAGGCAACCAATATATATAGTAAATAATAGAGGGCCCAGTACCAAACCTTGGGGTACCCCCCTTGTGTAATGGTAGTATCTCAGAGCAGTGTTAACTGCCTTGACTAAAACTATGACTGAAAATGTTTGTTGACTACCTTTGTTCAATGAGAAAGACGGGACTAAGACCGGCTGAAATTACATTTCCAATGCTAAAAGCTGACAGAGAGTAAGTTTAGTTGTTGACACAGACACTAAAATGAGGCTAAAATACAAGACGTTCAAAATCCATGATTTCTCCACTCTGCCTATAACCAGTAAAAACACAAACAGAGATTGGATATGAGCATTTAAGGCATGTCAGTATTTTTCCCACATACTTTAAATGTATTGATAGTGCATTAATGTAAGTGCTTTACATTTATGATAATTTAATAATATGGCAAATGAAATCAGTTCAAAGTTTTTGACTAAAAGTAAGGACTTTTAATTTACTAAAACTGGATTAAAATGTTTGTGAGTTTTCATCTATGAAGACTACAAAAAAAAACACCTTAGAGTGAGAATTACTCAGATTACTTTTATCTTAAGACACTGACTAACTCATAATAGCTGCCAAAATTAACATGTACCTCAGATGTAACACCCTCTAACTGAACAGTCTGGTTTCTAACAGTTAGATAGTTAGCAAACCACCCAGCAGCCTGCTCTAAACACTCAGTGGCTTTAAGACCATGTAATAATATGCCATGACTGACAGTATAAAAGGCCTTGAAGAAGTCTATAAAAGGAGGCAGTCAAAAATTTCATTCAAAACAGACCCAAAAGACTCTATTGAAGAAAGCAGAAGTATTGTAGCAACAGTAAGCACTGAAAGTGCTCAGAAACAAAGGTTTTAGGTACTTTCCAGTTTAAATAACGGGACTTTTGCCTTTGAAACACAGGGCAGGACTGGCAATGTGGTTTTTGTCAAGTAAAGGTAAGAAGAAGTGTTTTATTATAGCGCTGCCGTAAAACAACAACATACATTGGCAGTCCTTGAATCAACACATCCTGTACAGGCAGAAGGATCAGTCTTACCTTGACAAGTGTGCGGTAGCCATTCCCAGGCGTTTGTTCATCAAAGTCATAATGGTGGTAGACAGCTGTGAAGCTGGCGACAACAGGCTCCAGGGCTCGTCCATGCTCCTGAATCTGTTTCATACAATTGGCCAGACGCGTAGCAACAGCACCATAAGGCAAATCAGAAGGCCCACCCAAGATAGAAATGTTGTCTTCACATACTGTCTCCAAGGCTGCAAACACGAGCTTGTAATCCATATCTGAGGCTGGGAGAGAGAGAGAAAGAAAGGAGCTGTGTTTATTTAACTCCCTATATATCTCTACCCAACAGCAGACATGTGATGAGTACAGAACGTGGAAAAGAGCAGCAACCATTACCCAAAGGGTAAACAAAGGGTAGGTCACTCCTAATGACCTCATCTCCTGCTTTGAGTGATTATCATCTTATCTGATTGGTCAAGGGTTGAAGTCTCTGTGCAGTCTGAGGATAACACTTTAAAACCAGACATCTTAAATGAGCTGATTAAATGACATTCTATTACTAGACTATTTCACAACAATAATAATAGTCCAGATAGAAAAAAAAAACTAGATCTGTTCAAGTTGCTTTTTTGTCAGTGAAAACACAAAGATGAAGACAAAATAAAACGACCGTATGTCTCAAAATTATCAGCTGTCAGATTGATTGAAAGTATTGAAAACCTGTCAATCAAGAGTCTGCTCGGCTGTTTTCACTGACAAAGGCTGTACATGAATAAACACATCATACGTGCGACAAGTTAACAGTTTTGAAGCCTTCATAATAAAAAGAATCAATAATTTACATTTGGCTTGAGGGCCCAGTATGTTATCTTAATCACACACAAAAACAAGAAGTCCCATGCATTTTCCTAGAATGTAGTTGCAACCAAAGTGCACGCAGTGTTTCCCACAGCACCTCATAGTTAAGGCAGTCACACTGACAACATGCAGCCTCTGCCTTAAATAGCCCCCAGTGTTAGTCGTTTTGATACCAGACGTTACTAGTAACAAGACTGAGTTACTGTAGTGGTTTCAGGTGGAAACAAATTAAAACTTAAGTTATTGTAAAATTAAGTGTAGAAGCCATATGTTTAATACCAATTTCTGCTTCTAAAAAGATGGCTGAGGGTTAAATACTGATGCAACCAATATAGTCTACCAGTACGAAATGCTGACACACGCAACGTCATGACTGCAAGTGCATGCAGCTGCCACAATTACACTCTACACAACCTAACATGATTGAAAATTCACCTCATTTGTTATGTATTGTAAACCACCACTTCACTTCTTGGAACATGCTGGAATATGTTAAGACAAAGACTAGACCACCTTTGGGTTTGCCACCACCTTTTAACTGCTTTTTTCCCTTGTTGGGTCATAAAGAAAACATGAAAATAAACCTTGCAGTGCCCTGCTTTTACAGAAAACAGGCTTCAGTATGGACAACAAGTCCCTCATTGGTGGCAGAGAGACTAACAACGATCATCATAGGCTGAGAGCTCAACTACTGTACTATAGCTAGCAGATGCAACTCCTGATGGCAAAAACAGTAACACACAAACTCTGGACTTAACTGAACATTTAAACTTTTTATTCTCTATAGGAGATTAAAAACAGTCTGAAGAAAAAGGGTTTTATGATGACTCACTTTAGTTCTGCAGATATGCCCATGCCCAGAAGTCTGGTCCTTCTAAAGAAAAGGAAAAAGTGTTAAAAATGCCGCATTAGATAAAAAGCAAAAAAGATTACTCGTGCTGATCATCATGAACACATTTAGATCAAATGACTGCTACATAAAGGTCATCTTGTAAATGTTTATGAAGTTGGCCAAATACACTGCAGAGTGTGTTTAGAGAAAAATACTGCTAATAAAAAGCAGAACATCTCTCTTCTCTGTCACGGCAGCTGTAAGCAGAAACACAGCCTGAAGCAGAAAGTGAAACCAGGACACTGCATTAGCTGTAGTAATGTTCAATTACACTGAAGGCTTTACCAGAGTGATGACACATCCCTGATTGTGTTTTTCTATTTCTGCACAGTACTCAGGGTCAGCAGCAACAAGACACCTTTATAATTCCATATTACAAGGCAGATACATCATCTGCAATTAACCATAGTATAGAAACCAGCCTTATTTACATCTGTTAGCCCTCCTTTGGTGTTATTATGGTAAAACGATGCAGAGGATGTAACTTCAGAGAATTCAATACTTGGCACAGACCTGACTGACCACAGATAAACCACTGTCCATTGAGACCACATTAGAAAGGATTATTCTTTGTGGTGATTTGTTGTAAAGCTTTGTAACTGTATTTCAGCTTCAAAGATAAATAATCAAATGTCTGTTTTATCTCTGACTGTATTCCCTGCTTGAATTGCATGGTGTATCAGGTCCTATTGTACTATTAACCTCTCTCTTAATACAACATTGTGTGCATTTTACTTTGGTCAGATTTAAGTTTAGACCTAAGTGTATTTAAGGTGCTCTGGTAGTTGTAATGCATATATTGACATTTTTTTAAAATGCTGAAGATGTGATTGTGGTGAATCAGACATGGTTTGTCCACCAGAGAGCACAAAACAATCTGGTCACAAACATGCGGGCATCATTTAAAGACAATCATCTGACTCGAAACATCCTTTGTAGCTTTGAAGGATAAGTCTAGCGTTATTTTAGAATTTTCTTAAAGTCAAAACATCTCTGAAGAAGATCAACAGCTACAGCATGCTATTATAAATTTCTAACCATTTAACCCCCCCCTCTTGTCTTGAATAGACAGCTCTATGCCTGTTGTTGCCTATTAGTTGTGTTATAAAACAGGTCACAAATAAAGTCACCTCAGTCTTTTTTCCTTATAAAGCTGGGCTATTTTATTCGCTTGTGGCAAATACTACCCAAAAAGCTAATGCATCACTTTAAAGCAGATTTTGAGTGCAACAGTGTGGCTCTCTGATTTATTTGGGACAACAATAGGGCCTTTGATACAAAAGAATAAGCTATACCAGGCAGTGGATACAGAAATGTTTTTTGTTTGGCGGATAAATTCAGTGGAAGTGTTTTTGGACCTAAAAAGCTCTGAAAGCCATGATTATGTGATCAGACGATAAAATGTGGGACAAGAAGTCAAAACAATCACGCTGTTATCAATGCGAGATAAAAGACCTTATTGTGTTGTTAAAAAAGCTGAATTAAGTGGCAAAAGTTATGACAATGAGGACGTTGAAGTAAAAAAATAAAAACTTAAAACTATGTTCCACGAAGGGTAGACAAGAGAATGAATAGTGATGAGCTATTTGTAATAATGTCGTTTTTTTTAATCTTATAATCATTATTAAGTAAATTGATTCTACTAAGGTTACATTTTCAGCACATCATTTTTAGGCTAAAATGGACTTCCATAGTTGAAAAAACAAGGAGTGTTGGAGCCTGCTGCAGAAGAATTTTGAGGCGGATGTAACAGAGGAGCAATAACTCCCTTCACTTCATAAAAATTATCAGTACTCCTGTTCATATATTTGTTTGCCTCTAATAAATGCTTAAACGTTTTTGTCTTTATGGTACCTATGAAGTCTAGTAAGGAGAGATTGTATAACCTTAAGATAAGTAAAAGAGTGGACTTTTTTCTTATTTTAGAATTGGTCAAAAGATAGCTTGGTCCCCTCAGCTTGATTTTTAGCTCAACACATTTATTTAACTTAATACTAGTACCAGCTTTAGTCATACAACTAGGAAATACTGCAGTGCATGCTCATCAAGCTTCATTTTTAAGCATCTGATTATGAATTCAATGCTTTATTCAATAATAAATGATTGATAATGGCATGGATTCATTTCAGTTAATGAAACTGAGTTATTTTCAGTTTCATTCTTGCATTGTCAGTATCTAACTCCTTTGTGTCTTAGGCTTAGTCTCATTATTTGCCGAAAAACGTCCAGGTTTTTTGTGCTGCCCTTTAAACCACCACATCTGATATCTGACGTAAATCTGTCACCAGACTCCCCTATGTCACGCTCCAACACTGATATCACTTTCCAGTACACATATCAGCTTCTCATAGTCCTAAAACGCCTCTTTTCTCTTCGATGTTTAAACAATTTTTAAAGGCGCTGCTTCTCCGTTAGCTCCAAAAAACCTAAAACAAAAACTTGACGTCGAAAATGTTCACATAACCGCTGACAACGAGCAACCGAACAGCCGTTGTTGACCGTTGACAACTTCACCCACACAAGTTGGAGGAGTTCAGCGGCAGACCACGCTGTTTCTCTCGGTTTTACTGTTATGTAAAACATTCTGAAACGTCGTGACACGGCCACAGAATAGCTGCTAACTCAGGGCGCAGCGAATCAACGCTTAAAATGTGACAAACACGACACAAAGCCGTTCGTATGTGATTTAGTAGTGAGTCAACCTGGTTTCACTCACCGAGCCGCATCCTCTTCCTTGACGCTTCTGTCCGCGCGCCCGCAGAATGCTGGGAAACGTCATGTGAGCAGCGCGCGAGAGGCGCGCGTGCCTGATAGCATAAATCAACAGGTAGGCTAACTCAAACAAAAAGAAAATGATCAAATCCAGGGTTATATTGAATGATGTAAATGTTGAAAAATAGCCTCTTATCCTTAGTTTGGATGCCTTTAATCAGAGGTGTGGTGGTTTTACGACGTTATATTATTATTATTTTTTTTCATATTTAGAATAATTTCAGTCAACAGTTAGCCATACAATGTACTATACCATTTGCTTACTTTAATTTGTGCATTTTTTGGTAAATTCTACATTTTATTGGTGGGAAACTTATGCGTGAAAACTTAATTGCACTTTTAAAATCAAGATTTCAAGTTTTTAATGTCATATTCCAAACAATTAATTTTCCATCTTTCCCATAGTGTGAACAACATTTATGAAATGACGGTAAGATATGGTAATGTACTTTATCATAAATTGAAAATCTAAGAAAAATCCAGTGCAATAAGTTTTAAATTTTCTGAGGGTGATACATTATACTCAGCCTGCAAGTTTACAGACTTTTGAAAATAAAAATATGTATTCTGTAACGTGGTACCATTTCTCCTCACTGTTAATACAAAAACATCAAGCACGTTTAATGACAATAAGAGTGTTGTATATGTACAGCATGTACCAAACTCTATCATTTTTGTTTTTGCTTGTGATAAGTTTATGGGAGTCTCTAGTGGCCATCTGATTACTTGCAACACTGAATATAAATAAGTAGCACCACAATGTTCCTGGAGTTAAATTTGGACCAGGAGTCTTATTTGAGGGATATAATACATAACTTGTATTTGTTTGATGTCTTATTTCTTGTGACAGATCATATTCAACAATATTAAAACAAACCACCATGAACGAATGGATGCTCCATACACACCTGAATGAGGTAAGTTAGAAATCTTTTTGTCTAAAGTAACTTTTGTGATGTAATTGCTTTAGAAAAACACCCCTTTGGGGATTACTTACTCTTTTCCTTTTGAATCTGTCATATGTTAAATAATAAATAAGGTGTGATGGTGACACTCTTAAGTGTATGGCATAGCTGTCTGTGTACTTAATTTCTTTATGATAAATACATTGTAAACATCATATTTTCTTCAATTATAAAGAACTAAAGGATTTAAACAACTTCAATAATACCAGATTTGTGGGGACATAGAAGGTCAACTAGTGGCCTTATGTTGGTTTGACTGTTCTGTGCTACTTAAACCATAAACTGCCAACTTTCACACCAAAGATCTCCTTTGTCACAACTTAGAGTTTTTCTATACCAGATATTTGAAAAATAAATCACTATTTTAGATTTTTCTGCAAATGCCCCAATTTATCCTTGTCATGCTTCTTTTTATCAGGAGAAACTACAAAGCAGTTTGAAACAAATGACTATGATTGTTTTAAAACAATTATGCAACTTTTGCAGTTTTTTTGTGAGCTTGATTTTCCGCATAACAGGACGACTGCGGGGACAGTGAGAGCTTATCAATAGTTTTAGTCAAATTAATCAGGTTTTGATAGGGTACGGTCTTATCCAAATAGAAACTCTGCTGATGTGGACATGATGACGATATAAAGGATGAGGAAAACTCAAGCAAGTTTTATTGTCTTTGTGTTTATTTCATCTTCACTGTGACTCAGCATTCTTTCTGTAAACATCACAAAGCTGTCAGCGTCACAAAGGACATGTTTTGTCTGGCACAGTGTGTGAGTATACTGTGTATTTATGTGTAGATACAATAGCAGGGGAAGATATGGCTCTCTAACACTATTGCAAAGACTTAACTATAACTGTAGTTATTGTGCAAATATTAGGGATGGTACTTAATTTTTTTCAATTATTATTTTTATGGAAGTACTGCCAGATGTTGACTGTAATGCATCTGAAAGCTGTTTGCTGACTGCCCTGAATTAACAATAGAAGAAGATAGTAGTACTGTCCATTAACACAGCTTCAATAATGTAAACTACCTTCTCTTTTTTAACTCAAAAACAATTGGTTTTGCCAAACATGTTTATGCAAATGATCAGTTAGACAATCTATTAAATGTCTCTTACAATCTTTAAATTTTCTTGTCAGTGACTTTCAAATTGTCATTTTTAAAAATGCACATCCATTACTGCCGATATGTGTGGTTGATACTTAGGCTGTAAATATCGGCAGAAATGTTTATATCTGCCAATACCAATATCATGCTGATAATACTGTGCATTTCTTACAAATATCAAGAAATAATTGGAATCAGTGCTGTTCTACACAGCAAAATTGTCGGTGTTAATTTAACTCCATAGTGTTAAATTTAACACTTTCCTGAGTTAAAACAATTCTCTCAGGTTCTGAGGTTAGTTTTTTTAATGTTCTTAAAGTGTCAATTGTTAACACTGTTATTTTATTACATATTAAAACAACATTAGTGCCGTTCGTTAAGAGAATTAATCAAAGTAATTGCAGCATTTGTTATTGACACATTGCAACACATTTTTCACATTTGATCGACTTTGGCACCTCATGTTAAACAACTGTGACAAGGGGAGCTGTCCTCTGACATGAACAAAGCCTGGTAATGTTCCTTCTTACAGGATAAAATGAAACTGGTGGGAAGTCACTAACTGAGTGGATAACTTCACTCATGGTGAAATAGCATCTAACATCAAAAACAACAACAATCCACCAGAAACATGAACAAAGGAATCCCTACAGTGATCACTGTAGAGAAGGCAACATCAAAACATGCATAAACACATCGTAACACTCTGCCCATGGGCATGATGGGAAAACTCTGCCCACATATTCCAAATGAAGATAAATATTATACTGAAAGGTCAACTTGCTGTGTATAGCCCATAGTGTATTCTTCAAATTTTTTTTTTCAAAAACCCCAAAAGATATTACATTTACCGGCCAGAGAATGAGCTGACCAATCACTAATGGCGGGAGCTATTAGCGTGGTTTAGTTGTACTGTAAGCTGGTAAACAGTGTTGACTGGAAAGGATTAATGTGGACGCAGATGCTTAAAAGATGTTTTTACTCTTCTCCTAGACTGCTCTGATCAGAGTTTAAACTGGCTCCAGAGTTAGTGAAGAATCATGTATTGACGTGACAATGGCTGCCTGTTGAGCTTAGGTTATGTAAATTACCCCCATTGGCAGCCCATGCCTATAATATCACATGTTTGTTGGTCTGTTTGGCTCATAATGAATATGACAGACAGCATGTATCTCCAATAAACATCTTTGATAGTTTTTTTTAATGTTCTGCCCTTTCCTAAACACCCTGTATGGGCTGTTAATGAGACATGTGAAATATATCCCATGCTATGGATTTGTGAAGCAGGCTTTCTCTCTTGCAACCTCTGGGGGTCCAGACCCTCATGACAGGAACCGCTGTTTTAAACAAAACTGGTTGCAAGAAGTGGTTGAATGGTATCATTCTTTTTTAATTTATTTATTGTATGCTTAATATTAAATACATATTCAGTGTGTAATTACGTTGTTTTATATATGATAGCAAAATGGAGAATTGGAAAAAACAATATCAAAAAGAACATATTAGCTTGTTTCTATGTTGGTCCCTGTTTCTTTGTGCTTTACACAATACCCTTGTTTGTAACTTCTTCTGAAGTCAAAATAAATCCCCCAAAATATTGCAAAAATGATGCCATTTTGATTTATTGTGCAGACTTGAAAGACGATAAATAAACAGATGATAATTTACCATATAAATAAAAAATTATTCTGATAATTTCACATTGAGTCATTCTTTAATTTATACCAAAACTCCTGTGGCTCACTAGTTTGAGTCCCAACAGGTTCTTTCCAACAAGTTTCCAGTTGATGCCTGGATTTTAAGGTCAAGGCAGTACCATGGGCTATTCTTTGTTGACTGTTAACCTCACAGAGACCCTCTTATTACCGCTGACCTTTGATACAGACCTATCCTAAGCCAGGGTAACAATTGATGCAGCCAGTTTACTGATAAACTGTCAACAGAGCTGCCGTGCAAACAGCTCGTATGAAGCTCATGCTGGTGTCTCAGAGGAGGATGTCATCCTCTTGTTAAATTTAATGACATAATCCTGACATGCCTTCTGTAACTTGAAAATATGTTAAAATAGAACATTAATACACAAAATACACATTATTATCCCAGTTATCCAGGTCAGTGATGCACAAAGCAGGAAACAAGTCATAAGGAAGGTACTCTATTTTTTTTTGCAGTTTCTTTTGGGGATTTTTGTAAAGCCCTGGATTTCTGGTAAGGCCTTGATCAACAATGAACAAATGACATATCTTCAGTTTCCTGAAATGTAAATGAGAGCTAAAAGCTGCTGTTCAACTTTAATCAAAGAGATTAGGCCTAACAGGGAAGGAAAATCTGGATTGATGACTCACAGAAAAGAAACAGCACGTCCAAACTAAGGTTCACTTACATGTCTCTGTCACCTAAACACACGAACATAGAGGCGATGAAGGCTCAACACATTCATTGTTGTTCAGTGTGGCAACATGAGGGGATGTTTGGGGGGCAGATGCTACTTTCCAATGAGGGAGACAAAACGGTCAAATTGACTTCCTGTTCTTGTATAACTGGATGTCCATTAGGGTTACCATGATAGCAGAACTTAAATGTTGACACAAAACTAGTTAAATTTAAGCAATAGTGATAGCAGTTTCAATTCCATTCCATAGATTCCACTTTACTATAGCAATTCTGGGAATAATGGCAATACAAGATTTAATTGTGTGGCATCCCTACTAAAAAATGATTAAAACATACTCATGTCTGATGCTAGTGATATTGGCTAATGTTAGCTGACCTCCCCAGAATCATCAGCAAGGTAATTGTTTTGCAAAAAAGAGATCAACAGGATGCTTTAAGTGCATGGGATTAAGCATCGAGCTGTTATTCTTTCGGTTTGCAAGCTTGCATTTCATTGCATTTTGTAGAACTGTTTGCATGATGAAGGTCTCATACTGGAAAAACTGCAAATAAATACTTGGAATTTTTTTTTTTAATTATGCCAAAATTCTTGCACAGCATGGTATTGTCATCTTTTTTGATCTGAGTTCTTCCAGACACCATGACTAACATGGTGCATATAAGAGAACTTGAGTTGAGCTATATTAGCCTAGATAACATGCACAGATGTGCAACTACAGAAATGTCACTCGAATTTTGATGTCAACAAATACTCAATAATCATACTCTGACAACCAGCAACCTTTTTTATAAACAACTTATCTTGAACTCATTTTGGCAGTAAACAGTAAATCTTTGTGCAAGACATTTTCAAAAATATAGAAAACAAATATATTTACTATCACATAAGAATATCATATAATTTGCAATTAATCTCATTTTCTCTTGAAAAATATTTGACAATAAGCAGTTAAAATAATTGCTTATTGTCAAATATACTTTTCTGATAAATGTTCTTAACAGTTTCTGTAATCGTGACTTTACTAGTCTCTTTTTAAGATGACAAGAACTTCTACAAACTTGATAAGCAAAATTGGTAGAGTGGCTTGTATTTGGCAAGCAAAAACAAGAAATCATAAACAAATCTTCAGCAGTGAAAAAAAACTTTTGAGTTCAGCTTTCTTAGGTATATGTGGGTTTGAAAGAAAGAAAAAAGAGAGAATTTCTGATAAGTTTTGTACAAAACAGTCAACCATCAGTGAAAAACTGCCTATAAAGTTTTAAAGTAATCAAGGAAAGTCTAAGAGCATCAATTCTCCCATTGAGATAACTTGTAGAACGAGCTGATCTGGGTACAAAGTGGGAGGTTACAGACTTACATCAGGATGGGCTGAGCTTCACCTTCTCTACAAAGGTGATACACAGAGGAGAGGACAGAGGAGGCCACAATGCTCAGGTGGGATAAAGGTATGGACATGTGTACAACAAAGATATGTGTGAGAACCAGGTGAGAGAGAAGGACTGGAAGTCTCCCATCTGATCTGATATGACTTGATCATTGAGTCAACAGCCTAAATAATTTTATCAACCCGTTTTACCAAAAACATGGCAGCTTCTTGGAGGTTTGTATTTTTTCTCTTTTTGTTCCTTGTGGTGTCCAGAAGCCTGAGCCTGGCGAGTTCAGATACTGGACATGATACCGAGTCTGACACTGAACACGACAGTTCAGACAGCGGACATGAAACTTTGACAAGCAGCGATCATGGGAACACCTCAAGCTCAGACTCTGAACACTCTGAACATGGGGACTCTGGAGACAGCGGACATGCGGATGGCGGTCATGGTTCAGCACCCATCACCACTCTTCCTATCGTGAGCTGGAAGTGGCACCATGTAGAGGTACCGTACATAGTGGCCCTCTGGATCCTCGTCTGCTGGCTCTGTAAACTTGGTGAGTCCTCACAAGTCTTCTTCATTAAGGGTCTGCAACAGTTTATTTGAAAACAGTTATACTAAAATTAATGCAAAGCAGTCTCAGTATAATCCTATCATTATAAACTCTGATGAATTAAAAATGAGTAATGTAATAATTAGCTGGCATCAGGTCAAAACCTATTTTTCAAATATTGTATATGTAATTTTATTTCATGATAGGTTACCAATTTAGGTTTATTGCCAAGTACTTTTACATTTACAGGGCAATTGGCTTTGTGTTTTGGTCAGGACAGTGTTTTGGTGCATATAGATGGCAATATAAATATCTTTCTAATCAATAAAAGATTCCATTAATACATCCTACAAATGAACAGATCTCCAGCTGTTAGTGCTAAATTTAATCGGTTAACTAAGCTCCTTAGAATGTGTAGCAATTAATGGATTGGTGTGAAACTGATATCAACTCTGAATTGCCTTAAATTACTAAAAAAAATCTAGAAAATAAGTTGCACTGGTATTAAAATGTAGCCAGTTTTGAGGGTCTCCCAGAGGAATAAAAGATTTGAATGGTCTTTCTTGCAAGACAATTTCCTTTGCGTTCAGTGACAACCACAGCATGCAGTCTTATAGCTCTTTTATCACATGGATTTTCACTGTTGAGTTCTAAATCCTGTAATCCTAAACCACTTCGGTGAGCTCTCAGCCTGTGGTGCTGGTGAAGTACAGGCCCTCAACCAGCAAGTTGGTCTGCCTGCCTCTTCTAAAAACAAATGCTGGTATAAATTAGGCTGCTAAACTTAACAATGGACTAAAAAACAAAAGTGACCGATCCACTACAGGATATAAAGGATCTGTGAGGGTTAAAAAGCTAAGAGACAGTATTAGGCATAAAATATAAAACCCAAGGAGTATTTAGTAATCTCATAGCAGAGGGAATTAATGGTTTTAGATGGTAATTACTTTTAAAGACAGGTAAATGGAGGAATCAAACCAGAATCCACAAGGTTCATTACCTCGACAGTATACTATGGGTTCCTTCACATGCAGTAGAATGACCAAAGAGAGAAAAACAGTTAAAAAGTGACACTGCCAGTCTGGTCTGCTTTGCCATGCATCCCAGCAAGCTACGTGCAGAGTAAAGGTTGGGTGCAATACACAATCAATGCGGGCAAAATTTTAAATCATGTCAGGTCATTGTGAAAGGCGATGGTGGCGTCTGAACTTGGGATCATGACAGCATGTCTCAGCATTTTATGCTTATCCGTCGTTTGGACTGAAGGCACAACCCACGTAAAAATAGGTATTAAAATTAGCGTCATACACCACATTTTATGGCAGATATTCAAGGTGTAGCTTTCTCAGTGTATATGCACGAGAAAATGTTCCATATTTTATTAAATATTATAGTTTTTTTTATTTTCAGGTATGTTTTTTTAATGAATGAATAGAAATACATGGTGAAAATGAATATGAGGGCCTAACTTAAATAGTTAACAGGTTCCACAGTTTTTTAGAGTTGAGGGGCCCAACTTACTATTTCATAGTGCTGTTTAGTTAACCCAACATGGTCATATCTAAAAATGAAGTTGACAGAAAATTTTTCCAATAGAAATATATTTATCAGTAAGTACTTGCACCGACTGTTTAAGCTGAGCCACCAGAAAAAGTTGGCTCAACTTAAATCATCATGCCACTTGATTTAGACCTTATATAATATGTCTTTATCAACCAGTTAAACTATCAAAAGTGCATCCAATACTACATGATTTGTTCACTCGGCATTAGTCAAGATGGATTTTTTACAGCCATGTATAAACTATTACCCAGTGCTTTATAAAATAATTCTAAAATGATAAAGTTTATCTGTATTTTTATTTTAAAAGCAGTGTTAAAGTCCCTATAACAAGCTTTTTTGGGGTTGATTTTAGTGCCCCCTGTGGAAAAACTGATACCTCTTGTTTCTCTCGTTTGGTTCAATGCAAAAATATCTCATCCTATTTTCTTTTAACAGTTTAGATCAGATCTCCAGTTTAATGATGAAAAAAGAACTTCATTCCTTTGAACAAACTTTAAAATTTAAGGAATGAATCTGAAATTTACAGCTGGAATATCATCAGAAATATTCTGCTGACACTGATAATTAATATTTTAAGCTAATGTCTGCTGATATCACGGTGATAAAACCATGCATTCTACTTTAAGACAGGGCTTTCTTTGAAATAATTCAACATTTATGCCCATATTTCAAACTCAAATAATGTGACTAGACCCGTACCATAACTTGGACATTGAAACAGCCGAACAGACCCTGACCTCTGTTGAATCGGTCACCCGATGAAGTTCTTGTTTTGTCCTGGAAAATGGTCATTAGCCTTTCATGTATACACAACAGACACAAACGGTTTGCAGCACTGTGGACAATGTAAATGAATGAGTGTGCATGCTCATGTGCATGTGTTTGTGTGCATGTCCACTGACATAAATACGGGGCTGTACAGTATATGATGCAGGAAATGACTCTGAAGAACCAAACAGTGAAATCTGACACAGCCAAGCGACATCAGTAGTAACATTAGATAAAGCAACGTTGGCAACGTCTGTGTGAACCGGCTGTAAAATGTTACAGTCATGTTTGCACTGACACTAGCTTTTATGAGGAGTTATTCATGAAAAATGGCACAGAAAAAAGAAATACCTTCAGATTTAGCTTGTTTTAAGCTGTCACAGATACTTTTCTTTTTAGTTATCATTAAAACAAATACAGAAGAAGTTAACAAAGGTGGAACTGTAACCTAAAATAGTTCAGACTGAGTCTAAATATTCAGACGAAGCATTGTATTCAATGAATTCCAGAAGGATTGAAAAAGACTCATCTTTCATGTAACCACCTTTCCTAATGTCAGGGTTCTGGTCCCAGTTGAAAATGAAAGAAAGACTGCTACATAACAAAGGAAACACTACAGTATGCTGCCTTTCTCTTGCTGCATCTCATTCATGTTTTCCAGTGCTTACTTTTGATAGCCCACAATTGTTTTCTGTCATCAGCTACAAGTCAAGTGTCCAAGCTCACCTCTGTAAGGCCTAACTCCATCCATCATAGCTCACTACGATGGGTCCCCATTAGGCATTTCCAGCTTGCCTGCCTCTGTGGCTAATTTCTGGTTTTGAATTAAGAACTCTGCTTGATAAAAACTGCACTGCTTAAGGTTCATTTACTAAACATCAAACCTACATTTTATTTCATGGATGATGTAAGAGCCATGTATTCACTTTGCTTTAATTGTTTTCTCCGAGCCACCAGAGGTCAGTGAAGTGGCCTTTGGTGCAGGCTGAAGCCAGCAACAGGTGTTAAAGGTTTGTGTTAATTATGTAAAAGTGGTTGAAGTGGAAGGAGCCCAACAGTTTTCGACTGTGCTCGGTTTTCTTTTATATTATTTGTATTAATTTCAATCATAGGCTTGTTGGAAGCTGAAGGAAACGCT
Organism: Cheilinus undulatus; assembly: GCF_018320785.1. Classification (NCBI taxonomy): domain Eukaryota; kingdom Metazoa; phylum Chordata; class Actinopteri; order Labriformes; family Labridae; genus Cheilinus; species Cheilinus undulatus. The sequence continues at coordinate 13,451,276 of NC_054880.1, read as the reverse complement.
GAGTGTTAATAAAACGCCTTTTTTGGAGTTAAATCGGCGACTTCTCTGATCGGTTTGTTTTGTTTTCGTTAACTGAGTACACGTCGTAACATCTTAATGCCCACTATCAGCCGGTAGCGGCTAAGTTTGGGATTAGTCACTACAGATGAGTTTCTCATAATGAGCGAGAAAAGCTGTAAATAGAGGCTTCCCTAGTCAGTGAGAACCTCCTGGCACTGTTTGATTTAAATACTTTGTGTTTAAAGACGAAAAAGTAAGATGGATAATGGATTTACTCTGAAAGCCCAAAAAATGACCACTGAAATATCCTATTCACTTTTCTTCTGTGAAAAACATCAGAGAGTCAAGCAAAAATGTGAATTTGTGGGTAAAACAAGACACTGTGGTAGTAAGGGATGCAAATGGATCAAGACTGGGTGGATGTTACGGATGTGACCCTGATCTACCGTGTAAAAACTTAAGTCTGTGTTGCGATATTATTGGTATTGTGGACCGTGTATCTCATATCATATCGTATAGTATCACTGTCTCCTATCACATTGCGTAGAATCTCAATCCCATATTGTACTGTATCATATCACACCATACCACACCGGGTCGTGCCGTTTCATGTCATGTCATATCATATCATTTCACATCATAACTTATCGTATGAATCATTTCCTACCAACCTGTATCATATCACCATCTCATTTTGTACCGTATAATATCACAATCTTGTATCATATCATATTTTATTGTAGTGTATCTTACCGTGCCAGCATCTTGCATCCTGCTGCATTGGTCCCCAACCTGGGATCTGGGACCCCCTTGGGAGGTGACAGAAATTTCAGGGAGGGCGCAAGGCTCTGTCTGTCCTGAGGCTGTCAAAATTAGATTCACTTCTACTGATTAAAATCATGATGAAACACTTATGAATAGCTTATGCAAAGGTCTCTTTTTAAGAAAACCTTTGTGTGGGGCTATTTTATATAGATTTGATCACTAAAAACTTTTAAATTTGATGTTAATTTTTGACATCCATGTATCACCTGTTGTTACAAGTATACAAGTAAGGGGGGGGCTCATAGGAAAAAAGTTTGGGAACCACTGTCCTACCGTATCATACGGAAGAGTATTGGGGCCACTTTATTCTTCAAATGAAAAAAAAGTCTCAATTTTTTTTCAGAATTCTGAGATTAAACTCAGAGTTCTGACTTTAATCTCAGAATTCTGACTTTTTTCTTACAAGTGAAAAAAAAAATTCGTCTCAAATTTTTTTTTTCAGTGGCCCTAATACTCTTCTGTAGAATCGTATCGTGTCACTGTCTTGTATTATACCGTATGGAATCACCATTTCACATTGTAGAGTATTGTATTTCATCGCTATCTTGTATCAAATCATATCATATCATATCATATCATATCACATCATATCATGCTATGTCATGGCATATTGTCTCATAACTTATCGTATTGTATCGTTTCATACCAACCTAAATCATATCACCATCTCTTCTTGTGCCGTATGATATCACAATCGTATCATATTGTACTGTATTGTAACTTATCATACCACCATCTTGTATCCTACTGTATCGTATATCACTGTCTTGTATTATACCGTATGGAATCACCATCTCATATCGTATTGTACTGAATTGTATTGTATCGTATCCTATTGTATCGTACTGTTTTGTATCATCCTGTATCATATCATCTCGTATCATGCCGTATCACCATCTCATATCATCTCATATTGTGAGTTACCCTGTTATTTCCACCCCATTTTAAACTGAAACAAGTCTAGACAAGGGCATCTTGCACTATGATGTTTCTTGATAGAGGATATAGACATTTTGATACTTGGACATTTTTTATTTAAACAGACCATGTTTGGGCACTGACTGGACACTAATTCCTCATTTTTCAGATGTTATTTCTTCCTGATAGACTTTCGGTACTTTATCTCATCCTTCACACTGCAGCCAATTTCCCACTGCTCCAACATTATTAAAGGATAATGAACAAGAAATGCAGGTTTGTGTATCTTTTAAGGAACCGTCAGATAATACATGAGTTCCCTTTTTTTGGTCTAATATCATTTCATTGAATCAAGAATCCAGGTTTCTCATCCGCTCTCCCTATCGAAACATGTTGAAATGAAAGTTTATTTTCTGTCTGACTAATTTCATGTAACTTCTATTAAAAGCATCAGGTGAATAATGGAAACAGAAATACACGTTGAAGTGTACATGTTATCTCTGGGAGAGGTCACATTTAAAGGCTATGACACCTTATTTTGAGTAAAAAGAGAATTCTGATTAAAGATAACATAATTTACCTGAAGCTACTGAAGCTTCACCTTAAAACAACTTTAAAACTTACTCTCTATTTCACCATAAGGTGGCCTTCAGTTTGAAGAACAGTGACCACTGTACAATGAATGAAAGGCAAAAGTTAAAAGCCAGCCACTGTTAATGGAGATTTATTGTGTCTTTGGTTAATAAGGCTGAACAGAGGACTTCATGCTTGACCATGCAGCTAATTGTTCCCATAAGTGTGATTTATAGCCTTAAGATTACATAAGAAACCAACAAGATGACTGATAGATACAAAGGTGAAGGAATAATTCAACAGACCAAACTACATGTCCACCGGTCAGATATTTCCTTCCTTCTAAAGAGAGTTACCAGTTGACACCTGTGTCTGTGTGGGAGCTTAAATTTCAGGTCCATCTTACCAATGAGGCTATTGTCCCTTGTTCTGCACTAACAGGACGGGACTGTTGGGCAAAAAAAATCATCAAGTCATCACGCAACAAGCTCTTTGAATCATTGCTCATGAGAATAACTTCATTATGTACAGAAGGAATGCAGAATCGATTTAAGAATGTAGACAAATCTACCTATTCTTCAGCTAGGTTTGTGTATCAGTCATGCACAGAATTAACTCCCCCACCTGTCTGTGACACTCAAGCCCATTACTGCTGAACACAAATGTTTTCAAAACTCCCATGAGGAGTTTTTAGCAGGTTATGAAACAGAGATAACTTATTCCTAATGTCTCTTCATGGACCATAAAAGGAAACTGGACCATCAGGAAGAAGGGAGATTATTTCGATGATGTTCTTTTTAACTCGTGTTTGAGCTGTTGGGGGGTAGGTGTCAGACCAAGAGAGCAATAGGACACTGCAGAAAGACTGGGTTTACATTTTCACACCAAAGATTAACTGTGTTATATATTTCATTTTATAAAGCAAGGTGAGATTTATCTGAAAACACAACATGTACAGGACAAAATCAGCAAAGAGATGAGAGGTAACACTTTGTCCACAGGGGGCGCCAAAATCAAAACAAACTGAATGCCACTTACTGGAGCTTTAAAGACATTTGGTGAAATTTATTGAAACTTTACTTGCTTTATTTATGCCAACGGGACATTAAGTGTATTTAATTTCAACCCTGATTCTCAAAAATAGGTAAAATGTGTTGTGTAAAAAGTAAATAAAAACATAATGCAATCACGTGCATATATCAATCACCTGTTTTTTATTCACAATAGAACATAAACACCATATCAGATGTTGAAACTGAGACATTTTACCGTTTCATGAAAATAGGAGCCTGTCTGAACTGAGCTCAAAAAAGTAGGGGGCAACAAAAGGCTGGAAAAGTAAGTGGTACAAATGGAAAAACAACTGGAAAAACAAGAAGTATCGTACAACTGATTAGCTTAATTGGTCAATAACATGACTGGATATAAAAAGAGCATTTTATAGCAGCAGAGTCCCTAAGTAGTTCCCAAAGCCTGGGTCTGAACCCACAGTTGGGTCATGGGAGATATTTTTTTGGTTGCCAAATGAGTTTTCAGAATTTCTTTTTTACAGTGATGTGACATTTATGTCTGCAGTACACATTACAGCCACATGGGGGGGCTCTGCCAGCCACCAGATGGCAAAAGAGCTAAAGTCACTGTTACTGATACTGGGCTAATAAAAAAGAAATGCATTGTTCCAGACAAGACAGCCACTGAAGGTCAAAGAGGTCAAACATGTGGTGAAAGCCTATGTGACAACGGTGAAGTGGCAAACAAAAATGCAGTTTCAAGCTGTATCATGCTAAGAAGAAGCCAAAGGTGAACATGATACAGAAATGACACTGTCTTCTCTGGGCCGAAGCTCATTTAAAAAGGACTGAGAAAAATGGAAAACTGTTCTGTGGTCAGATGAATCAAAATTTGAAATTCTTTTTGGAAACCACGGACACTGTGCCCTACAGACTAAAAAGGATCAGCACACAGTTCAAAAGCCTGCATCTCTGATAGCATGAGGTTGCATTAGTGCCTATGGCGAGGGCAGCTTACACATCTGGAAAGACACAATCAATGCTGAAAAGTATGGAGAGGTTTTAGAGCTACCACAAAACTTCACCAAAGGCAAGTAGGTATTTTACATAAACATCAGACTGGGGCTCTTTTTCAAATTTAAGATAACCTTAAATGCCAAACATTTGGGGCAGAAAGATATAAGCTCTTTGAATCATTGTGTCATAGTGGTGTTTCATCATAGAAGTAAGGTTTTATTTTCATTTATGATTTATTAAGGGACAGCTGGAGTGTTCTTATTTCATCACCATAATTTAAACTCCGGGAGTCTTTAACTAGGACTGAGCAACATCAGTGTCAATCATTACTGAGCAACCAGCGGTGAGACAAATTATTCATTCGCAGGTATTGTGTTCATCTATCAGATGACCTCTGCTCCATCACTAACTCCCCCTCACTCCCACACACACAGAAATGTGTCACGAAGACCAAAAAGGCAAACAAATATATGACCGGTGAGTGTTTCAGGTGTGACTGAATAACTGAAGACCTTTCCTGGACATCCGTTACCCCTCCTTAATCTGTAAACCTAAACACTCAATGACACACGTGCACAAGACATTGCCATAGAGGAGCTACTGTATATATAAAAGGCTGAGTCCAGGATTCTGCAAACTTCTGGACCACAGACGGTGGGAGGGATGAGGATACAAAGTGACAGAGTGAGATAGAGAGATGACGTGAAATAAGAGTCAAAAATATGGTTAAAGTGAAGCAATTCATTCAGACAGAGGACAAAACAAACATCAAAAAGGAGGGGTCTGAAATGTGCCACATTGTCTGACAGATCAATCTGACTTTGTCAGATAATTCACCTTCAAGACCAAGGAATTTATCCTTATTTCTGAAGTCTTTTTCTCTCATTTTTGATGAAATGCATCGCTGTGGATTTATACACCCCTGGTTGTTGGGGTCAGTGCTGCTGATTTGCCTCATCTCAGGAGTTAATGGACATGCAGTGCTTAAAAATCAGGAATCTCACCAATGTGAGTGCTTGAATGAGACTGAACACGAGCACAGCTCCGTTATCACAGGAATACCCATCGTGACATTTAAGTGGCACCACGTAGAGGACCCTTACTTAATCACACTGTGGATACTGGTGGCTGGTTTGTGTAAACTGGGTATGTAGCAAACATTTTTGATTAATATAATCTCCCACATAGGTGTGTTTTTATAATGTAGACTGATAAATATGTACTGGGAGTTAATACTGACGGCGAGAAAGCAGTTGAATAAGCACAAATAGTAGTGTTTTGGTGTAAAGTTGTGTCAAAACATAGTTGCAGTGTTATAAGAGAGAGATTAAGTCAAACTATTTTTAACACACCAATTGTGAAAAAATCACAATGTTGTTCTTTTATCAAACACTGGAAACTCTCATCTTGCAGGCTGGCACACGTTTGATTTTTTTTTATTTCATACAAAACATTTCCTTGTTTTCAAAACATACACGTTTAAAAGGGAACATTTAAAGCAGATAAGTGCAAAATAATTTGCATATAAGTTTCAGCACTCACATTACAAACAGACCTGCTTCAGGACAGTGTGAACCCTTGCAATCAGATCACAAGTGAACTAGTAATACAGAGAAAAACAATCACATAGATGCATTTTTAAGTAAAACCCCCTGCAGCAGATATGGAAAATATCAGAAATGTATTACTAATGCAAAATAATGCACTCAAAACAACAGCTAATTATTTTTGTAGAAAGGATTAGGGCTGTCAGCATTAATCCTGATGTGATTAAGGTATATAATTAGTGCATAATATTTTTTTAAATTGCATTAATCGCATGCTTTATTACCCCTCTCAGCACACTTTAGTTGGTGGCTGCAGCCACAGTGACATAAAATAGGCACCACTGCTCCATAATGTCTTATTTCACTTGGAAAACTCACAGAAAGCTCAGTGGACAAGTTCAAAGTAATCATCAGCACCTTTTGATTTCAGACATTTACCTTTTTACTGTTCCCTTATTTCCCTTTCTTTTAAGATCACATCCAAATTTGCTATCTGCCCAAAAATTCATTTTCTTTGAAAATTAAAGCAGGTCTGTGTTGAAACAGGAAGTTGAATAAGCATCAGTAATATCCATATCCATATCCATGTTTGAAAAGTAGGTAGCACTTTATTGTGAGTATAGTGAGCCCTAATATTATAGTAGTATTATAGTAATAAGTGGTAAATATTTATTAATTTATAACAAATTAAGTGTAATTACGCAGTAATAAGTTGACATTTTACCAAACATTTGACCAAGTAACAACTCTGTAATAGTAAGGAAGTAGTTACCCAAAAAAAAGTGTTGATCCTCAAGTAATTCTTTGTAATACTGTAGATATTTTTTGATAATTAGGAGGCTTTTCCCCATTACCCCCCTTTAATTCAAGCCAGTCCTTCCTGAATAATTTTCAGGTTATTATTTTTTTAGGGTTGGGGGTTAAGTTTGGGGTAGGCTTTACAGGTTGGGGTAAAATACCACCTGATCACCAGAGAATTACCAGCTAACAATATGGTAATATTAAGGAAGAATTTACCTGGAAAAAAGTATTGATTATAAAGTCATTCCTTATAATATTTTATATATTCTCTAATAATTGGGTGGTATTTTCCTTTAATCATAACCTTCTGAATATTTTGACAATTCTCTGGTAATAAGGTGGTATTTTACCAATATAATAAGATAATCAATTGCTTAATAATTCCCAGCAAATTCCTTAATTTTAGACCTCTAAATTAAGGAGTCCTTCCTGAATAATTTTCCAGTAATTTTTAGGGCTAGGTTTAGGGGCTTATGGTTAGGGGTAGGGTGTTAAGGTAAAATACCACCTAATTAGCAGATAATTGTCACAATATTACAAGGAATTACTTGATAATTAATACATTATAACTAGGTAAATACCTCCTCAATATAGCCATATTTAACAGTAATTATTTAGTAAAATGCCAACTTAATACTACCTTATTCTCAAATTATTAGATTATTTCCACTCATTACTATTAAATCACAAGGTTGTTAGGACCCACTAAAATAAAATTTTGTTCTGTCTTATGCTATCATGGAGGCAAAACTATTCAGAGTAAATCTGTTAAAGTCTCCTTAATGCAAAGCTTCATACTTCCATTTGTCATCACAAAAGCACTTGATATCATATTTCATTGAGACTCACAGGACAGAGAACTGGAAATGGAGGGGTTAGTTGGGTCTTCTTGCACAGACATGAAAATCCACATAAAAAATTAAAGATATGATTTAATAGGACTCTTTTCAAACAACTGAATTGTGTTAGACCTTAAAGCAGATGAATTATAAATCCAAAACACAGAGAGAAATGTCCATGATATTTAGGGCGTCATCATAATAGCATCAGATTGAAATAAAAAGGATCTAAGGGTCCTCATCCATGTGCATGCCTTTAATGTTGTAACAAAAGAGTCACAGGCAGCAGCAGTGAACAGACGTCTGCGTTATCAACACAGTGTGCTGTTCCAGAGAACAGAAGACTTTCTTCCTCTTTTAGATGTGTTTGTTCTTTTAGATCCAAAAATTGTCAGAAGTTTTACACATTTTTAATCATTGCATTTTTGTAATGTGATTGACCCAATACTATTTAAGGAAAATCTACAAAACTGTTGTTTTCCAAGCGGCTCAGTTTTATTCAAAGACACATAAATGGAAAACATCAGCACAACAAAAGTTAGCCTGAAAGAAAACATTGGTTTGAAACTACTCTAATGGATCAGCAGGTTTGATTATTAAATAAGCTTTAGTGACACTTTGTTAGACCATTAAGCAGAGTAACCTTTTGGAAAAGTCTTCTAAGTTGCACAGAAAGATTAATAAGCATTTATACACACCATGCTGCAGGTTAATCATACGTCAAAACAAAAAGTGCCACTTTCTCAGCTGAGTGCAGCTGTTGATCATTTGCAAATTTATCAACCAAACAAAGACCTTTTAGATTCATGGTTTAGTTTTGGTTCATTGTGTTTTTCTATCTATTGCCCACCACTGAAACCTGGCACCAGTTCTGATGATTTATCAGACATTATATTGGTTATTATGAGTCTATAAAGGCTGGAGCTTGTGTGGAAACACCACAGAGAAAATGTATGTATTCTTTATATTATCCATCTTAGTAAATTTACATTCTTCTGTTCTTCTGTTTTGTTTGTTTCTTTTCCAGTTATCGAGGCCAATCACCATGTGACCAACGTGATCCCAGAGAGCGCTCTGCTCATCTGCTTCGGCTTCATCCTAGGCGGGATGATTTGGGGTGCAGACAAGGTGCAGACCTTCACGCTGACCCCAACCGTGTTCTTCTTCTACCTGTTGCCACAAGTCATCCTGGACGCGGGATACTCCATGCCCAACAAGCTCTTTTTCAGTAACATGGGTGCCATCCTGGTCTACGCCGTCATTGGGACCTGCTGGAACGCCGCCAGCTTGGGGCTGTCGCTATGGGGGTGTCACATGGGAGGGGCCATGGGTAAGAGATATCAATCATTTTTTGTGCATTCAACTCAAAGGGGCAGCTGTTGATCAGTTTTACAGTGTTATAATGCATTTTGGTTGTGGGTAATATTAGATGAATATATTAGGGAGTAGCACAGGAAGCCATTATTCAGAGAGATAAGTGTAAGAGAGAAAGAGATAGAGACAGATTTACAGAGAGAGGGATGATGGCCAAGTGTCAGGTTGTCATGTGTCAACTGTGCACATCTTCAAAATTTGAAGCCTGCATATCTCTATCCTGTTTATACTTTTGTCTCTTTACATTATTTTTACATAGTTTTCTAGCTCAGATGATATCTAACATGTCAGAAATGACGAGATAGACACTCCATTTTTCTTCACAACTGCCTGGGAGTCATACAGTTCTTGTTTTTGCACAGCAACACTGCCTATTTGAGTCATGACTCCATCAAATCTGACCAGAGACACGATTAATGAACTTGTCTCAGAATCATTGTGTTTCTTAGTTTTTATAAATATCAGGATAAATAAGTACATACTTGGGTTTATTATCAAAAAGCTAACATAGTTTTCAAGCAGCAGTACTTGTTGGATAAAATTCATGCTGAGGCTGGTCGGGAAAAGTGCAAAAACATCTTTCATTGAGGTTCTTTGCTCCTCTTTCCATAAAGAAATGCTGTCCAGATCTGATAAAAGTGCCACTTAAGTTACATCTGAGCTGATAGCCTCACCGGCTAAAGTCATTACTACTGGCTCACAGTACAACTAAACCTTGTCTGTAACTATTGCAAACTCATGTTGGAAGAACAGTGAAAAAAAAAAACGTTTCATGAAAGGCTTTCAGTGTGGCTCTTTGCTCTTTAATATGAAAACAGTGTGGTCAAGCTCTAAACTGCCACTATATTATAGCTACACCTAAGCTAATCGCTACACCGGCATCAGCCATTGCTACTAGCATCTAGCGTAGCTAAACCCCACCCATAGCTACCGCCTCATTCTCCTCAAATGACGCTGATTGGTTGGTCCTGTTCTCATACCTGGTACAACCATGCCTGATTACAAGCATAGAATCTGGCCAATTCCAATATTTTGCAAGTTTAGAAGTATTAAAGGAGAAAAGCAGTTAAAAGTAGCACTGTCTTCCTACTTCTTGCAACTGATCCCAGAATGTTACAATGTTCCTGCTTCTTTGGGAGAAATTCGTCAATGTCTTAAAAAGGATAATTTTGTAATTATATCTTATGGAAAGTAATTTTCATCCAAACCCTCCTTCATAATCACACACGATTACCTGCCACCTTAAACATTTTGTTTGTCAATGTTTTGATTGAGACAAATTCACAAACCGTGCATTTAAGGACATAATCCTTTACAGTTTCCTGCTCAAACACATTAAGTAAAGTCTGACTGATCATATCTCCTGCCCTGTGTGCTGTAGGTGACCTCGACATCGGTCTGCTGCAGTATCTTCTGTTCGGCAGTCTGATCGCTGCCGTCGACCCCGTCGCCGTCATCGCCGTGTTTGAGCAGGTCCACGTCAATGAGGTCCTCTTCATCATGGTGTTTGGGGAGTCACTGCTCAATGACGGCGTGACAGTGGTTAGTATGCTTGAATTTCCTTTATCTTTGTCATGTGTCCCAAGAAGCAAAAAGGTTTGTGAGTCTGAAGACATGAGGGGTTAATAATGCAAATATTTCGTACTTTAACTTAAGGGCTTTTGCTTTGATTTTATCAAATAGTTTTCAACCAGAGTATTCCTGTAGGTGGTTGATCTATGTAGATTTTTTTTCCACAAAATGAGTCTTGAAACTTCAGTACCTTCTTAAAACTACAATGAGGGATTTCATTGAAAAATGTCATTCTTAACTTGATATTTTTTTTCCCAAGGCCTTAAAACAGAAGCTTAGCAGTGACATTTTAGAACTCTTTTGGGGATTTAATCATGGTCCTAAGAGGTTATAGGCACTTCCCCCTTTATTTGCTCCATTTGCTAGGTCACAAAAATCTACATCTAAATACAGAATAACCTACAACTTCTTAACTCCATATTTTTCTTTAATTCTAGACTCAAAAGCAACCACCACTTTTTCTTAAAAATGAATTTATCACCACACATCAGCTGATAAAATATCTACAGGCACAAAAGTTATAAATCCAAAATTATATGCACTTCAGACAAGAACTCAATACTCAAAATGAGATGAAAACATTTGAAAAGTATAGATTTAGCAATTATAGCACACCTTTATCTCATAGCCTTTGCGTATTTTTTACATTTTATGTCTTTATAGATTTAAATTTCTCATAACCTGCTCCCCTTAGGTGCTGTTCAATGTATTTGATGCCTTTGTATCCCTGGGAGGATCCAAAATAAATGCTGTGGAGATCATTAAAGGAATAAGTAAGCAATGACATTTATACACACAAAAAGGGGTCGTAACAGGGTTTGTTTTTCCAGCATTAATGTATTTATGCAGACTTGTTTGCAGGGACTTTTCAACAGAAAGATCAGGGCTGAAATGTTCAGAAATAGCGTATAATCTAGAGAATAACTTTGCAAACATGTTACATCTTTCTCCTCCTCCAGTTTCCTTCTTTGTGGTTGCATTCGGCGGGTCTCTTGTGGGCTTTGTGTTCGGCCTGCTGATCTCTCTTGTGACCAGATGCACTAAAAACATTCAGATCATCGAAGCCGGCTTTGTCTTTGTCCTGGGTTACCTGGCTTACCTGACTGCAGAGATGCTCTCCCTGTCAGCCATCCTCTCGTGAGTATTTTGTAGTTTTTGTGTCCAGCCGTTTATTGAAAGTAAAGCTTTGTCTTTCTAAATGTTTTAGATTTTGATATTTCTGTCCTGTAGGATTGTCTTCTGTGGTATGTGCTGCCAAAAGTACATCAATGCAAACATGGATGAGCGCTCTGTCACCACAGTCAGATTTGTCATGAAGCTTTTAGCCAACGGATCAGAAACCATCATCTTCGTGTTCCTCGGCATCTCAGCCATCGATAAAGTGATCTGGGTGTGGAACACGGGCTTCATCCTCCTCACGCTGCTCTTCATCTTCGTGTACAGATTCATCGGTGAGAATCTCTCATTATCTGTCAAACTTTTCAGATATCAGAAGACACAAACTGTTTTATCTTGTGTTTATGTGTATTTTAGGGGTCTTTTTCCTCACCTGGATCCTCAACAAGTTCAGGCTGGTCCCCATTGAGATCATAGATCAGGTGATTATGAGCTATGGTGGCCTGCGAGGGGCTGTTGCTTATGGTTTGGCAACGATGCTGGATGAGAACAAGATAAAGGAGAAGAATCTGATGGTCTGCACCACTCTTATTGTGGTGTACTTCACTGTTATCATACAGGTAAACACTGTTTTGCCCTTATAATAAACGTATCAGTATGAGGGGTGACCCCCAAATGGTCAGATATTCAACAATCTGTTCAAAAAGCCTAATTAAACTGCCAGTCTCATAGTCAAATGCCTGCTAATGAAACAAGGATCAATTCATTACAGCTTTATGGGAGTGTTAGATGTCTAAATTTACAAGGATTTGCTTGTTTTGTCTAAATAAATCAAGACTCATTCTAGCACAAATAGTAAATTATATATTATTTTAATTGTCTTTTTTGCAACATGAACAATAATCCATGGGATTGATCTAAATTATCAAACTAATTATTCCCCACTGATGTTATTCTTTCTTTAATTATACTGGATTTGGTGTATTTCTTTTTATATAACCCACAATGTTGTCGTGCTTTTTTGTTCTTCCCAGCAAAAAAGTTAGTTTCATGTTAACTTGAAGAGTCCCTTCACCCACAAAGCTTGTTTTACATTTCTTTTGATTAATGCCATCAAGGGATTCAAGATAATCAATCAGTCTTTGTTTGTATTCAGAACCAAAGTTATCTTAAGACACTTTACAAAGAGGGCAGGTCTAGATCGTACTCTCATTTGTGGCCTATTAGAATAAAGACCAGTGTTAACCACCATGAGCTGAGCACTAACAGTATTAAGCCACGATACAGGTTGATAAAACCTTTCCTTTAGAAGGCAGGTCGGTTGAGCAGACCAGTCTCATGTTGATAGTACTCTGCCAAAGCTGTGCTGGGGTTGGAAAGGGCTAGAAGGAGGGGTGGGGGTGGGAGAAAAGAAAAGGAGAGGGAAAAGAAAAACTACAAAACAACAATTGTATGGCTGTTGTGGCCATAACTTTAAAGAAATTCAAATACAAGGCATGTGCAAGTTTGACTATTATTCAAAACAATTATTTTGCAGTGACTTTTGCCAATAGCTGAATAGAATCACACTTGACTATGTAAATCTATTGTCGAGGACACCCCTAATTTGTATATTTAGATGTTTTTAGCTTTCCAACAAAAACATAAAAGTAACGTCCTCTGTTTTTTGTTTGAATCTCTTGTGTTGCAGGGAATCACAATGAAACCTTTGGTCACCTGGCTTAAAGTGAAAAGAGCTGCTGTGGCCGAGCTCACACTCATTGAGAAAGTGCAGAACAAGGTAAAGCTCAAAATAAAATATCAACCATTTTGCAAACACAGCAGAAGAAAAAACAGATCATTTAAACTGGGTCTTTCATTTTGTTTTAGGTGTTCGATCACATGCTTGTTGCCATAGAAGATATATCAGGACAAATAGGACACAACTACATGAGGGACAAGTATGTAACATAAATGTCTTTATAGTTAACTTGATAAAACTTCTTAAGTTATTGATTGAAGCTGCAATTGTGTATTTTGCTGTGAAGGTGGAATCATTTTGAAGAGAACTGGATGTCGAGAGTTTTGATGAAGCCGTCAGCGAGAAAGAACCGTGACTATGTCTTCAAAGTCTTCCATCAGCTGAACCTCAACGATGCTATGCAATATGTGGCAGAGGTGGGGAATTTGCTGTTTTTGTTGTGTTTGTTTTTTTTCAAGTCCATTTGAGTTTTTTTCTCAAGTGAAAAATTTAAGAAACAAGAATTCTAGATTCTAGCCAGAGCCAGATGGTAATGAAAGCCCTCTTAGTCTTTTTGTTTGTTTTAATCTAAAATTGTCTTTATTTGAGTTGACTGTATGAATAAGGACAAAGTAGCAGTGTTATCCTCTAGTTTCTGAAGCCATACCATAGCCATCACCACATAAGAAATGCTGATTCCAGCTAAATTTTGATCAATCTCTGGTATAAAAAGATGTTTCTTTTTACACTTTGGCATAAACTAAATTTTTCAGCTCTACAGATTGTGCTTGATTTTGTTCTTTTATGATTATTTCTTTCACTTTTGCCCTGTAACTGTGTACTGTGCATTGCATTTCGTTCATCATGGAAATAAAACTTGCTCTTGATTTTAACCTCTGCCTTGTCTGGCAGGGTGAACGTCGAGGCTCTCTGGAGTTTATCCGTAATGAAAAAGCATTGGTCAATTTCAAAAAGAAGTTTGATGATGAATATTCAGATATCATGCCAGACGTGACGGCGGACACGTCTGATGATCACGGGGCAACGTCCTCAATGAGGTGAGAAAACTCTTTCATTCTCCTTGGAAAATGTTTAAGCCACTATGCTTCCAACTTTGTGACAAAAGTTTGGGGAAGGCCCTTTTCTATTTTAACATGGCTGTGCTCCAGTGCACAAAGCAAGGACTATAAAGACATGATTTGATGAGTTTGATGTTGAAGAATTTGACTGGCCCACACAGAGCCCTGACCTCAACCCGTCTAGCACCTTTAGGATGAGCTGGAACGGAGATTGCGAGCTAGGCCTTCTCGTCAACATCAGTGCCTGACCCCATAAATGCTCTATAGAATAAATGGGCCCAAACTCCCACAGAACACTCCAAAATCCTGTGGAAAGCCTTCCAAGAGGGGTGGAGGCTGTTATAGCTGCAAAAGGGGGGCCAACGCCATATCAAAGTACATGTAATGTCCTTACAGTGCCTGTTGGTGCAACGGTCAGGTGTCTGAATACTTTTGTCCATATAGTGTGCATCAAAATAAACTAAATGTGAAAAATAGAGTCTTCCTAATTCCGAAGGGAATTGCTCTGATTATAATATTTTCCATGACCAAATTTTCTGCAAACTTGAGTGTAATACAGACACAAACTAACTGGTGTGATGCTTTCCTGCTCTAGAAGGAACCCTGTGCCGTCTGTGAGCCTGGAAATGCACGAGCAGAACATGAACGGTGTGAGGGAAACAGAGGACATTAACACTCACCACCTGCTGCAGCAGCACCTTTACAAAGGCAGGAAACAGGTCAGCAGATTGAATCACATCAATGTGTGCATGTAAAACATTTGTAATTTACCACAATACTTAAAACCTATTCATTGACGGATGACTCACATGAAATATTATTTAAGAAAAACGTAAAACTGAAGCAATAGTTCCCAAAACTTTTATATAGTGACTCTAATAACTTTAGGGAGTCTAACTTCACGGGGCAGGCTTGTCTTCTTTGTCCTTACCAAAAATTGCATCTGATAATACAATTCAAACTTCTTGATCCTTATAGAAAGCTCTCTGTTGTTTTCTGGTTTGTAGCACCGGCACAGGTACAGCCGGACTCATTTCGACGTCAACAAGGATGAAAACGAGGTGCAGGAGATCTTCCAGAGGACCATGAGGAGCCGATTGGAGTCCTTCAAGTCTGCAAAGATGGGTGTCGCTCCACCGAAACCCATCACCAAGCACACAAAGAAAGACCAGCAGCAAAAGGTGCAATTTATGGCACTTATTATCTAATACTGTCGACGTTTTTATGATATGTTTAAATAATTAGTTTGCCTGTTTCAAATTTCTCCTTTTATATTCTTATTCTGTGGTGTTTTAATCCTTTTTATGATGCAGGAATTTGGTCTCCCTTTTCAATCAAAAGTACAGTTTTGTAGAAGTAAATATTGACTTCTGCATCATTTGCAGATGCCAAATGGGAAATCAACGGACAAAAGTAAAAGCTACTATTCTGGTGATGAAGGTTAGTATCTGATTTGTTCTTAAAACTAAATGTAGACCTCTAACTGGTCCATCGCTCATAGAAAACTCTCTGTTGATCAACTTTTTCTTTGCAGATTTTGAGTTCTCAGAGGGAGACAACGCCTCAGGATATGACACATCATTCCCCATGAGGGTCACCTACAGAGCAGGAGGTAAACAACTCCAAACATCTTGTTTACTTGTCTTTAACCACACTGTGAGACTGAACAGTAAATGGTTGTTTAAACAAGTGAGGTGTGTTAAAAATCCAAAGTAGCTATTTCAGCTCTAATTTTCAGAGTCGATAGCACACATTTTGAGTTTTAAGTGTCCGACGCAGCACTGATTCACTTTGTTTCTTTCACCTAGCTGGCATTGAGAATCCAGCCTTCATGCCTGACTTGGACCCCATGTCGGCAGTGCAGATCCCCCCTTGGCTGGCGGAGGCAGAGCTTGACAGTGGTACGGTAGCTCCCTCAGAGCGAGCTCAGGTGAGGCTGCCGTGGACGCCCAGCAACCTGCGCCGTCTCGCCCCCCTTCGCATCAGCACCCGCTCCACCGACTCCTTCATGATGGCCGACAATTCAGCCACACTGCAGAGAGACGATGAGTTCCTGCCTCCACCCCGGAGTCCACCACCACCACCACCACCACCACCACCACCACCACCGCCCCACAGAGACTGAGGTGACGCGCAGCAACACCCTGCCCCTCTTTCATCTCCCTTTTCACCTAAAAACACAGAACCTCAACTCAGACTTTGCACCTTCTGCCTTAAAATATTGACTTGGGTATGTTTTCTTTTCTGTTCAATCTTAAAGTTTAGACCAAACATTCACAGTCCCATAACCTTTGAGCTCTCAGAAACTTCTCCTGTTCCTTTAACTTTACCTTCCACTGCACAGGAGGAAGCTAAATGTGAAGCAACAGCTCCTGTGTGTGCACAGTGGCATCTTATTGACCAGCTCATGTTGAACATTGGCTCGTTTTATCCTCTGGTTTAAATCAAACCAGTTAAACTGTGCAAATGAGTCACTCTGGTGTACCTTATTATCGCTGAATGGGATTCAGAAACCTTTTAAATGATGAAGATATTTATTAATTGTGCTGTTTATAAAGATGATAAATGTAGTGTTAATGTTACGCAGACTATATCCTAATTATGGACCACTGTACATTCTGACTGTTTAAAATTGTGTACCACGCAGAGGCATCTAACCACCAGGTGGTGGTTCTAGTTTTTCTTGTTGCCTCCAGATAACAGTGGTAGTTTCCTTTTATAACACATGAAGTTATCTCATTATTCTGATGTAATATCCATGGATAACCATGAAATGAATTTTATGTAATGATTTATTTCAGGTTATTTTTAAGAGAGCTCAACTTATTTATCTTTATACCTCAAAATAACAGCACTGCCTTGTTTTAATACTGAGGTAGTGTTAGTTGTTTTCTTGAGCTCTTGACTTATTTTAAGATAATAAAACTGGCTTTTCTATTATAAACAGATTGTATCTTGAGATAAAGAACTGGTTTAGTCATGATAATTGGATAGTTCTCTGGTAGTCTGGCAAGATAAATGAGGTAAGATCTCAAGAAAACAACCAGAACTAACTCATTTTCATATGAAAATTGAGTGACTAAAAGGTTTGGATGAATATCTACTCAGGATGTCCATACTGTAGTGCAAGCACATCTCAGAATGATTCTCACTAGTCAATGTTAAACTTGATGGACAAAACCCTGGGGGAAAATTTCACATGGATTGTAAAGACTTATTTATTTAGGATAAAAAAAAGGTCTAGTATTGTTTGGACATTTTCACCATCTCAAAAATATGCACAGGTAAAAACGTTCATTACTTTGACTAAAGTGTGTTTGAAGCTAGTTGCATATGAACTGAGTGTAATTTTCAAAATAAAATAACTGATACTGGTATTTGCACATATTTCAACTGGCTTTGATCTGTGTGTACATAGGTAATTTTTTATATTTAATAAAATATTATAAAGGGTTGGAGTATGGTGTGGATAAAGGTGGCACATTTAACTGAATGTAGATTTCAATAAGTGTTTTAACTAAATGGTGATAATATTTGTATTTTATTTCTCATAAATGATGGCTATGTGAATAAAATTGAAATTGACATCTCTGAACATTTTCTGCTTCTTTTTAATTCTAAAGCCAACCTAGCAGCCTGCAACTGAGTAAAATCAACAGTCTTTTGGGCGCACCGATGGTCAAGTGGTTTAAGACGCACACCTCGTACCCGGATCCAGCCTGTGGCCCTTCGTTGCATGTCTCACCCCCACTCTCATCCCTGTTTCTGAGTCTATCTGCAGTTCTCCTTTATCCAATAAAGGCAAGAAAAGGCCCAAAAATAAATCTTAAAAAAAAAAAAAAATCGACAGACTTTTATTAGATCTGTCAGACACTTCTTGAATTAAAAATATCAAATACAAAAAAAGGACAGTTATTTTTCTTTTTAAATTTTTTTATTTTGTGCACTTTTGTATTCCGATAGATAGGATAGAGGATAAAATCAAAAACTGAGGGGAGAGAGGTCAGGGAATGACCTGCAGGAAAAGAGGCACAGGCTGAATTTAACTTGACAGCTTCTGTTCATGGGACAGAAAAACATAACCACTATGCCACTGGTGCCTTGGATGGCATATTTCTCAAATACTCATCAAATTCCTTTATCAAAGTAAAGAAATTTTATAATCTTAATGTATGTGTTTATTTTGCCCCCCCTGTGGACAAAGCAGGATTTTTTTATCTCTTAATCTCTTCCAGTTTAAGCGTACATAGTTTTCTAACCAAAAGAAAACCTCTTATCCTTCATTCTTTCAGAGGTCATATACATATGAGGATAGTACATTCAGGCTTTCCTAAAACATCATAACAATTTCTGTTCTTTATTAGATAATTGTCCAGAATGTCCACATGATGGGATAATTTGCTATAGAATTTTCAAGAATATTCATGGATATCTTTAGGAAATTTGTTTTGATATTTTGGGGAAATTGTTTGGAATTTGAAGTTTTGTGGGAAATTTGCTTCGAATTATTTTGGTATTTTCATTTGAAGTTGGTAAATTTGTTTCGATGTTTGGGGAGTTCATTTAGGAGTTTCCAGGTATTTTCATGAATATTTGGAAATTTATTTGCAGTTTTGATTTTTATTATTTTTTGGGAGTAATTTATTTTGAAATTTTCTGGTATTTTCACAGAAACTTGGGATATATATATGCGTGTACATTTTTGGGAATTTGGTTGGGAATGTGGGGTGGGTCCTTTGAAATTTTCAAGAATTTTATGGAATTCCATTGGAATTTGTTTGGATGTTTGGGGAAATTCAGTCATTTTCATGGAATTTTGATGAAGTTATTTGAACATTTCTGGAAATTTTATTTTAAAAAATTGCGGGCCATTTGCTCTCATATTGGGGGATTTGCTTGAAATTTTTCAGGAATTTACATAGGATTTTGGAAGAAATTCTCATTGGGACGTTTAGGTTTTGTGACAAGGTTTCAATGAAACATTTTGGAAATATTTGAAGAAATTCTGGGGAACTTTCAGATAGTTTGAAAGGAGTTTAATAATTTTTTAGGCAATTTGAATAGATTTTGGAGAGGAAACCTCACAAAATTCTGAACTTTTAAAGTAATTTTCTTTATTCTTGACCTTACAAGTGGTCCCTCATCAAAATGACCCCACCACAACTCTCTCAATGACGGACACCATTTCTGACTGAAGACTCTCAACTGGCCAACACTCAGCCAAAACAGATGCTCTAAAACCGATCCAGTGTTGTATTTTCCGCAGAAACAGGACCAGGAAATATGTGGGCATCATTTTTGGTCAAAACTAATTCCTGTTCAAACACAAGGCTGAGCTTTTAAAATTAGCATGTCCTATTTCTCCCAAATAAGTGAGAGAAACTGAAAAGGCATTCCAAACAAAAGCTCAGGTCTGAGGGGGTTAAAACTCCCTACAGGAGCTTTAAGAGCATTACAAACAGCATTATATGACAGAGCTTTATATTTCATCACAAATAGTCCATCTCTGAAGTTTCCAGTTGTTTGGTAACGTAGTCTAAAATCAACCTTTCATTTCCAGGGTCCTTCAGGTAAAAATGAGATCCATCAAACATCCTGATGGTGAAATCTCCAGATGTAATTTCCTTCCAAGCTGTTAAAAACAAACATACAAAAAAAAAAAAAAAAAAAATTAATAGAATCAATGAAAACTTTACCAACAGGGACACGACCAACTAAAAGACATCGTTTCATTCATAATTTTCAGCCTAAACAAAAAGGCAAGTCCAGCTCTGTATTAACACTGATTTTTTAAAGGGTTATCGTGCAGACAACACATAATATCCGATCCCCTTTTCTTTTGATATTGGCTACTTGAGTGGGGGTTTATTTGTTTGTTTTGTTCATCTATCAAATTGTGCACAGTCTAATGACTAATTAGATGGAATTAATTTTGACGGATCCATGTCTGTGGTTTCTTACAACTGGCAACACCAGTCTTATGTAAATCATGCAGCTAACACTGTAAATGCTTTAATCAAAAGTCTGACCTTGTAAGTCATGAGGAATGTCGTCCTTCCCGTCAAAACACGTGACCGGGCAGGAGAGGAACGGCTTGTCCGGCTTATTGGACCTGCAGAAAATACAGTACACCTCTCACTACAAGCATTCATTCTGATAATTATTGATGAATGCCAAGTTAAAGGTTAAAAACAGGTTGAATTCAGATCAGATTGACAGAGTTGTAAGCCCACCTGTAGTTCTCCACAACATGCAGGTCAGCCTTCAAGGCAGGGAGGAAGAGTTTCAGGACTTCAGGGTTTGACAGCAGCTCAGGAGGAGTCCCTCCAATGGAAGTCATCCACTTCAGAAAATCTTCATCTGATAATTCACTTCTCTTTGGAGAACTGAGACGTGTTTCTGACTGAAAAGGGAACACACTGATATAAACACAGCAGTCCTGTCTTCTGCTAGTCTTATAAATACATGTTTTGGCATTTACAGAAATGAACCAGATGTTTTGATTTACAACCCCAATTCCCCCCAAAAAACTTGCTGTGTACAAATCTCATGAACCCATATTTTATTCAAAATAGAACATAAACAACATATCAGATGATGAAACCAAGACTACAAAAATGTAGGGACAGGGCAATGTTAGCCAGTTAGCATTGTCTTGCTGAAATATGCGAGGCCTTCCCTGGAAGAGACATTGTCTGAATGGGAGCATGTGTTGCTTTAAAACCTCTATCTACTTTTCAGCATTGATAGTGTCCTCCAGATGTGTAAGCTGCCCCCGCCATAGGCACTAATGCAACCCCACACCATCAGAGATGCAGGCTTTTAAACTGTGCACTGATAACAAGCTGGAGGGTTTCTCTCCCCTTTAGTCGGCAGCACAAGGCATCAGTGGTTAACGGAAAGAATTTCAAATTCTGATTCATCTGACCACAGAACAGTTTTGCATTTTGACCTTCAACCTTTTCCTTTGCTCACAGAGATTTCTCCAGTTTCTCTGAGCCTTTTAATGATATTATGGACTGTAGATGGTGGGATATTCAAAGTCTTTGCAATTTTATGCTGAGGAAAATTTTTCTGAAATTGTTCCACAATTTTAAGATGATTGGTGAACCATGGTCCATTTTTACTTCTGAGGGACCCTGTCCTAAGAGCTAAATGCTCCTTCTATACACAGTCAAATTACTGGCCTGTTGCCAGCTGCAAAATGCTCCTCCAGCTGTTTTTCATTAGAACCACTTAGTTTTCCAGCCTTTTGTTTCCTTATCCTCAAATTTTTGAAATGTGTTGCTGGCATCAAATTCAAAATGAGTGTATATACAGTGCTTAACAAATTTATTAGACCACCTGTCATATTTGTCTCAGAGACCATCCAGCATCATAAAGTGCTTTAATGCGGACTCCTTCATTTTCAGTGAGCTTTCCACGTTTTACCATTTTGAACAGGAATGAGGGATTTCAAACTGAATTCATCCAAATTTGAGCCAGCTCACTGGGCTTCTCTGAGAAGTCAGAAATGAATCAAGCATAACATTCAACCACTAAAACTATTTTTTCTGTTCAGGAATGCAAGTAAATAATTATAATTTGACATATTAATCAAGAAATATTAATGTGCTTTACTATTTTTTCCATGGTTTTTTGTAAATCAGTAAATTTGAAAATGCATGGATAACAATAATTATATTTTAGCATTAAAAATATTATTTAGGTTAAAGAGCTTCTACATATTGGTGTATAAACCATTGCAGAAACATAAAAAAATGATTTTGGTTTAACCAATGCTGTTAATTTAGGGTAGCTGTGGCATAAACCTTACTTTGGTTAGGGTTAGGGTGGTCTAATAAATTTGTTAAGCACTGTATAGTTCTAATGAAATGGTAAAATGTCTCAGTTTCAACATCTGATATGTTGTTTATGTTCTACTGTGAATAAAATAATGAGTTTATGAGATCTGAAAATCCATGCATTCTGCTTTTCTCTAAATTTCACACAGCACCCTAACTTTTTGAAAGTTTGGTTGTATTTACAAGTTGGCTTTGAATGAAAACCATGTTATATCAAAATCTTGTATATTGTTTTTCTCTGACAGCTGGGTTGATCTAATCACACATGTTTGGAATTGAACACTTAATTATATCAACTTAATCATATCAACATATATAATGTTGTGGTGATGAGGATTTTACCTGCCATTATTTACCATTGTTTGTTATTGTTTTACTGATTATGTTAACACTGCTAATGATGTGTTTTCCTAAGCTTTGACTTGAACTGATACTTTGTGCAGAAGGTTTTCCTGCAGTTTGGGGTGGCAGAGAAAAGTCAGGAAATATTCAGGGGCTTTGTGCAAGAGGTGATGGGGCGATTTATTCAAATTTGCTGCTTTTGGTTTGAGTTAGTTGTTATGGTATGTGTATTTTTCATTATTATTGCTACATGATATTTTTGTGTAGCTCTTATTTTTAATTGTGATATCTTAGCATTACTGAGGTAGAGGTTTCAAGTATGTTTTATGAGTTTTTTTGTGTATCAGATTTGAAATTGTGCAAAAAGAAAAACTAAAAATAAAAGTCTGAGCATGCTTAAATCAGAGTGACCTTGTAAATTGTAATGTTTTGGTCCATGTCTTGTGGCCTTTGTGATGTTTTCTTTTATCAAGTATTTATATACTAATATGGACCTTTGTGTCTGAAATAAAGAAATAGCATTTATAAATATCAAGTTGTTTTCATTTAATAAAGGTTTATGCTATCAAGCCTCTTTTTTACAAGTGAGTGGCAATTACTGAATCATCCAGGCAAAAGGCAGTTTAACAAAATGCATCAAACTCACATAAGGAGCAGAGGCTCCAGATAGAAAGATGTGAACTGGTTCAACGTTGTGAAGTCTTTTCAGAGCGTCTGCAACGGCAAAACTCGTAAAGGCACCAAAACTGAAACAGACAAGGAAAAGTTTCATTTATTTACTTAGTTCAGGGACATGGACATCACCTCAAACACATCTAAACTCCTTGCAAAACTTTTCTCAACCATGTTCCTCTGACTCAACATAGAGCCTGTCTTTGGACTCCAAACTGAGAGTGATGAAGAGACAGCTCTCCCACCGAGAGTCTCAACCCCTCAGATTTCCACAATTCATGAAATCACCAGCACGCGCCATTCGATAATCCATGTCCTATATTCATTCAACCTGGACCGGCTGGCTCCATGACCTTGGGATTCGTCATACCAGCTAACACCAGCACATTATCCTTTCCACATCCATTTGACCCTAACCTCAAGTTTCCTCTGCAGTCATTCCTCATTTGTTCATCCTTTCATCCCTTGACCCTTTCACCATCATTTTGTCCCTTTACCCTTCCCTGAACTCCTCTGTCCACCAACCCTCACTATCATCCCTTCATCCCTCAGCATTTAGCCTCATCTCTTCATCCCTTGACCCTTACTCTCATCCTTTTATCTCTCCATCCCACAGCTCTCACCCATCACTCTTCACCTAACCCTCTCAATAATGGAAAATATTCTAAACCCATATCTTTACTGGCGTGGTCTTTGTTGGTAAAATAATCTTAGGGAAAAGTTACATGTATAGTATTTCATGTCAAACATATTTTGCTGTCATACCTGTGTCCAAACAAAGCGAATGGCTTCTCTTTCAGCACTGGCACCAGCACACCAGTCACCTCGTCAACAATCTGCTGCATGTTCTGGAAAAATGGCTCTTTGGCTCGACTGTCTCTGCCGGGAAGTTTGACAGCAAGTACTGACAATGAACAAAAATATTAATTACATTTCACTAAGAGACACAATTATTCTGAAAAATGTTCAGACATTAAGTTAACAGTAAAAGAGCATCACTATAAGGTTATAACTCTAGAATATAAACGATTTTAGTATTCATCATATGAAAAAAACTGTAAGATAGGGCACATATTCAGTGCAAAGAGCAGCACTTCTGCTGGTGTTTTACCCTCTATGGAGCTGTTAAGGACGTTTCCCCATCTTGCATAGTGAATAGACCCTCCACCTGCCCATGGGAAGCATATCAGCCTGCTCACGGCATCTGGCCTCTTCTTGAAACAGTTGATCACCTTTTCCATTCTATACAAACAAAAAAAATCTTATTCAAGTCTGCCTGTGACTGTGCTTCTTTTTCAGCCTGCATGCAGCACTGTTTCTGAGGACCAACAATTCACTTTTGAGCTTTAACCATTAAAAGACGGGATTGTAAATATCTTATGTCCAACCTGTTTGCTGCTCCATCAACACCTCAGAAGGAGACAGGTACATTTCCTCATGTTGACGTGATACTTCCTGGTTACTTTTCCTCTGTGGTTTATGTATGGAGCTGTTGTTCCGTTAAATACATGAATTATGAGGACATCTACAGCATAGATTGTGTACTTACATGCCCGTACATTTATCAGTGGTTGATGTACTGACGTATTAATAATCTTTGGTCATATTTTGGAAATGTTTGTCAAAATAGTTGAAACAGTTATGAAATGCCTTTACCTTTCAAATCATGATTAATTTCAAATCATGACGTAAATAGTTGAGAAAAGTTTCCCGGAAGTGACGTTGTTTTCTACAGTTGTATGTCCTGACGGATTTCCCTTGGTGGAGTAGCAGAGGAGAGTAGCAACATCGTCAAGTTAGAGAAAATGAAACAGGGTAAAACCAGAAATACTACAGGCATTATTTCAAAATGAAAAGGTAGTGCGATTGATTGTATTAGAATTTAATGAAAACGAAAAAAATGACAGCACTAAATTGAAGATTTTCTTTTCAATAAACTTTGCATATATATATATATATTTTTTTTTTTTTTTTTTTCTTTCTTTTTTTTTTTAAATAACTGGAAGAATCAGTCATTTACACCCAGGGCATTAACCATGCTTATGCAGAATATCTGTGACAGTCCGTTGAATAAACATTTCTATAATTTCTTAAAAGGTTTATTTTGGGGGCTTATCTGCTTGGCCATTCCTGATAAAATTGTAAATAAGTGGTAGGGTCAGGATCATTGTTTACAGTCTGAAACTTGAACTACTACCTGTTGATCATATGTCTCAGTGAAGTGAACAAATGTAGACCAAAGTACATTGGTGGTTCAAGAAGAGGGGTTGGAGTTATGTCTGTGGTGGTGTGATTTATTCAGATCTTACAATGAAGGGATGAACATAAGGCCCAATGACCTTGCCCTTTGACATATGACCTCCAAAGTCTAATCACGCTATCCCTGAGTCAGTGTGGCATTTGAACAAAGTTTGAAGAAAAATCTGTGTTCTTAGAATACCATGTCTGCAAGAATGGCCCGCACAGATGTATTTACAGGTGGAAGGATGATCCATAAAAAAACACATCCAGCCTCAGCTATAATCTGTGCAGAGGCATAAACATGTATTTCCAAAACAATTTAATATCTACATTTGCATGTGGCTCAAGGCCAAGCTTTGCTTGTACTGTGCGCCTGTAAAACTGCTCAAATTAGAAGGAAACAATTAGTCTATGACCAACAAGGCCACTACTAAGCAGCACTTGCAGCATA
This sequence comes from Cheilinus undulatus, assembly GCF_018320785.1. Classification (NCBI taxonomy): domain Eukaryota; kingdom Metazoa; phylum Chordata; class Actinopteri; order Labriformes; family Labridae; genus Cheilinus; species Cheilinus undulatus. The sequence goes on along the minus strand of NC_054880.1, from coordinate 13,425,335 downwards.
TGATGAGGGCTTGTATGCTGAATAGTTCAATTTTAATGGTACTTTGACTGTTAAAATTAATATGAGAGTCAAACATTAAATAGGTAAAAAGTTACACAGCCATTTTTATTTGAGTTGGGAGTTCAAGCATTGCAATACAGCAGTAACAAGTACTGGATTAAGAGGGGGAAAAAGATGAACAAATTGAAATCATGAAAAAGACAGGGAGAGAGTAGTGGTTAAACTGCACAAAGACAAAGGCAACATTTCGGTACAGAAAGATTGTCAAAGTATTTGTGCAGTTGTGCTTGCAATATGTATTAATATAACATGAAAAAATACTCTGTACCGGTACCTAGGACCTCTATTTTTTTTTTGCCGTGGCATCGAGATAGATGATTTCTGTGAGTTTATGGGAATTGAAAAAAAAAACATGCTTTTATTTTGTAGGATCTCACAGGATAGCTTGATTTCATGTTCTCGCGAGCTTTAAAAAACGAAGCGAGAGGGCGGTGTAAGTGCAGATTCAGACCGGTTTCTCGCCGATACCGAAGAGGAGGACGCTGGGGGTGGTGGACCCCTGATATCTGTTTGATAAAGAGGAACACCGGATTGTCACTTTAGTCTACAGGGACGAAGAATTTTACTCGCTAACTGGGTAAATATCTTGATTATTCTTGTGTGCCGCGTTGTCAGTTAGACGCTAGTTTCGTCGGCTAAAGCTAACTGACGCTATTAGCTTACCAACCGCCGCTAACGTCTCAGTGTAGTGAAACTGAACCAACTCCGTGTTCAAACTGTCAGACATTTACAACGCTCATACTAATGTTTTTTTTCTTCTAAATATAACAGCAGAAACTCCAGCTGACGGACGAGGTGACGTTTAGAACAATTTGGAGCTGTCATAAACAGTGAAGCAGGTCGGAGGAAAAAGACTTCAGCCGAGGGGAACCCACAGCGGCCCCGTTCCACCTCAGAGACCGAAGCCGGGGAGCAGGGAGTCGTGAAGCCCGGGAACAGAGAGTCTGTCAGCGGATATAAAGTCACGTTTTGGCTAGTGCAGAGAGAAGTAACAACTGTGAGCCGGGTCGTCCGGACTGAGACCTCATGAATGGAAATCGGAACAACAGGTGGGATCCACTGACTAATAGCCATGCTTAATGTGAAGTCCAGGTGCTGCTCTGGAGTTGTGAGCAGATACAAGTTTAACTCTCGTGATTGAGCTCTTAGGAACTACAACCTGTTTTAAGCCTGTAATACTTGATCAGACGAGTTATTAGGACCCTGATGTCCAGGATCAGCTAACCAATTTCCACTTTTCCATTTTTTTTCCATTTTTAAAAACAATTTTGATCGGCTCAATCTTATCCAGACAGACTTCAAAGTTACCATGTCTGCTTAATCAATGCTCTAAGTAATTGAAATATTGGTAGGGCTTCGCACACATTGATGATACTCGAATGAGCCATCTACGCATGTTTACAGCCACTTAAGAATGTTTGCTGATCATTTATTTTCTTGTTGTTTTACATATATGAGCTCCATCCATGCAGAGAGATGCTTATTTGTACATAAATGCAATCTGAGGAACGACATTTTTATGTGAGATATTCAGCTTCTTACCTTGTTGATATAAAAAATTTTTCTAGGGATGTACAGAATTATCAAGAATTATCAACATGAATGGTATCGGCATTTATTAAGATTTCTACCAATGTTTTTACCATACTTATCATCAGATTTCACAAGTAAATTTGTGCAATTTTAAGCAAAACTGATGGTACTAACTCAGCTTTAGTTTGTATTATTTTCATTCTTAGTCCTTAAACTTCGAAGTGTCTGACTTACAGCTAGTTTAATTTCTTGCATTTCAGGAGAATATATTTTATTGTTATTTTAAGGACATTGTCAGGATTGTTTTAGGGAATCCACATGCAGAACCTGTGATTTAATTAGGAGAATTAATTTCAATAACAGGGCAGTTCTATTAGATGAAAGACTTTTTTTAACCAGAAAAGTATATGGTATCAACATTGTCTAAAATGAGTTTGGAAATATCAGCATATCAAATACTGGCAAAAACCCAGTGTGATGCATCCCTCATTTTTTCTGTGCTTCTAGCTGCTGATATCCTGTACTTCTGCACTCTAAGATGATGGTTGCAATATGCAGTCTCATGAACAATAAGCCTTAATGCATGCAGCTCACCTGCAGTTATTAAAGAACATTAATCGAACATTTCAAGAGGCAAATGATGATATTTGAGCAACATCCTGCTGATGAAAACAGTCAAAAGACTAGAAACACAAAAAAACATAAGCCTACAAAATGAAGCAGGTGGCATGACCCTCTTTGCCACTCCTACCACCTAAGCATAGTCTCAATCTGTGGGAAACACTGAATAGTAAAAATAGCATTTATAGTTACTTTAACTTCTATGTACCACTTTGGAAAAAAAGTGCCTTAACAGACAGACATACCATAATGTAGTGCACATAAATTAGGCTAAACACTGTTTGAAAAGTTTCAGTGCATTTTAGTGCTACGTGTTTGAAAACAGTTTAATCTCCATTACTTCAATATCCCATAGTCTCACAAAGTACTGAAACTGTAAAAAAAACTAAAGCTACACCTTTAGACAGATGTTGAAAGAAATTAGTCTATCAAAAAATGCAGGTAAACTCCTGCTCATGCTAAATTATGTTGCCTACTGTATGTATTTTTGCTTTTTAGATAATATGCAGGTTTGCCTGCAGCTTTTGATGATTGACATTAAGACGCTGCCCTAAATTTGGTGATTAGGTCTTCTATTTTTGTTTCCGTGGTATAGAAGCCAAAATTGATATCGTTTAATTGTTCTAAAGTTATTGATTAACTTTGAAATTCTGTTGTTGTGATAATCCTTCTAGCTCTGTAAAACACAATAGGAGGAGTAGCTGGACATTAGGGGACAACTGATAAACTGTATGTTTCTAGGGCTAATGCTGATTAATAGAAGTTCATGTTACCGATGTGTGTTTATCATGATGTACAAAATGCACTTAATGTGGCAAAAGTAAAATTGCATGGTAAAAAAATGAAGGAAAGTAGGCTAAACATTTTAGCCCAAGGTCTATCAGCATGAGAAACTGCACAGAGCAGCACAGTAAAAGTAGGAAAACAGGAGGTGATTCCATGCACTTACTATGTCAGTGCTACCCAGGATTAAGTGATGATTGGCTAGTACTCTTGTGACATCTAGCCAATCAGGTTGTGTTGTATACTGGACATTCGGTGAGGCTGTGGAGACTAACTTTGCAGTGGAACCAACATAGCATACTTTTTGATTAATTAACTTCATTGATTGTCTGTAAAATAATATGCTTATACCTATAATTGGCCAACTGCAAAATATCGGCCTTAATAATTGGTCAAGCTGATAATCAGTCGACCCTTAATTCTAATACAGAAATATACAATAGGAACAAAACCTTCCTCGCTTAATTTCATTATAGCAATAAGTTTTTTTTAAACCACTTTTTATTCCTGATATGATGATGGATGGTTGGACATTTTACCTACAAGTAGCTGTTCATCTACAAAATGCATAAAGCCTCTGCAATACTTGTTTGAAGAAGAAAGCATTTCTTTTAACACATTATTTCCCAGTATCTCTGTTTTTTTCTTTTTCCACCGCTTTAATGCATGGTTTTGCTAAGTAATTAAAGTGATGGTGAAGTGATCGAATGGATAGCCTGTTGGACTAGTATGGTTTGTCTTGGACAAGACAAGATTTGTTCCAAATCAGAACCAAATCTGTATAACCTTATTTAGTTTAATGTCAATACTTTATAAACAAATGGTTTTTGAAGTTGGAGCAGAATGGTGAGAAACGATCCAATCCTCCTCCATAACCAACAAGCATGGTATACTGAGCTGATGGTTTCTCTCTGTTGTTTTAGCGGTCACTTTAGCCCTGAGCTCTGTGTGCGTCTGTGCATGTGTGAATGTCCCAAACCAGTCTCACGGGTTATTAGCTCTGTTTACGTCACTCTTTGTCGGCTGTCAAAGGCAGGTGGTGATCCCGTCAGGTGTGTCTGAAGCCTGAGAGAGGCTGCCTCACATTTAGAGAGGTGTGTGTCTTTGAATATGTGTGTATGTGCTCCTATTGGCTTGAAGGGCAGCCTTTCACACCAGCTGCAGCCATAATTACCCACGCTATCGAATAATGTTCAGTTAACCGCTGCCTGTGTTGATTAGAAATCAATTGAGCATGGCAGCACATTATTCAATTGACTTTGTTGCTAAGGGCTACAATTTGTGAGTCACAGCTTGTTTATTATTGATGTTGTTGGTGGCCAGTGGTGCACTGGGAGAAAGGAAAGAGGGTCAAACTGGTTCACAGATACAGACCCATTTACACTCTGTTGCCATTTTCAAACTTTTTTGAAGAGGACAGACAGAAACTGTATCTGAGAATAACATAACTTTAGATATTTGTGGCAGAGTTACATCACGCACATGTCTTTCACTGCACTGAAACTGATCTGTGTTAAGGGAAAAACAGCCTTTGCTTCTCAAACCTCTAAGACACAAACATTATTAAAACAGGTTTGGTTTTTTTCCTGGTAATAAGTAGTTTGTCAGTTATCCATTTCTTTTCTTTTTTAGAATGTGAAATCATACCCAGAGCCCAAGGGAATCCCTTCTACAGACAGTTAGGGATTCAGGATATTGGCAGATAATGATTTAAAAAGTTAATTACCAGTAAAGGCAATCATAAAAAATCTGACAGCATCACTGTCAATATGTCAGCTGTGCACATCACAGAATGAACAAATACATGATAATGCTTCACCTTACAAGATGAATCTTTATGTTTGTGGAGTTTTAGGCATCCTCATTAATGAAACTTTTAGGTTTGAACGACAGCTAGTTCAATTTTTACTCTTGTGCATTTTGTGGCACTGCTTTAAGCAAAGTCTTAGGATTGTCTTCTGAAACCACCCTGAGAACCCATTGATTAGTTAGGAGAATTAATTTTTAGGTGAGGTATAATCTCCGTTAAAGAGGGCCACTTTAATTTCATGCATTGAACAGCTCATCCTCTGTCAGCAGGTTGTCAACAGTGCTATTTGTAGCTTTCCAAAGACAGGTGAAGCTTGGTTTTACTTTTCCTGTCAAAGATTCATTTGTATTGAATGCACATTGGAGCCAAAGATTTTCTTTGTTTTATATTACTGAATGTCTGTATTTGGATAATTTATTTTTATTTATGGTGGAATCCAATGTTTGTCCACTGTCATGTCTGTTTCTAAAACAAATAGGCTGTCACTGTTAGAGTAGGAGAGACAGGAGAGACTTAGTGTCCTCTACCATGAAAAAGGTGTCCATCTATTGATAGCTTCAACCCATCTGGGTACTTTGCCCAAACGATGCTGGCCCTGCTCCTTTCTGGTTGAGAATGTTAATCAAAATGAATGGGGTTAAATGGAAAAGATTGGGTCATTTGTAATTTAATACTTAAGATATGAAACAGAACTGTGGAACTGTTACTGAGAGCCCAAATCTGATAGCAAGTGAGTTAGGCATAAAAATATGACATTTCAGTGTGATGATTGGCAACTTTAAATTACAAAACAAAGAAAGTTTGAGGTGAATATGGGCGTCTCTTCTGACTCTTTGTCAAAATGGACAAACTACCCCATCATGTGACCGGAGATGTTTTAAACCAGCGTCTCATGCCTTATGATTATATTGTAGTCATGTTTTGTGAGTTGATTCTCCACTTTTAAAAGCTCATTAATACACTGGTGAAAGCGTGAAAACTCTGTTTAAAGGTAAGTAGACTTTAACTCCTGCTGTTACTAGCTTAAAGTCAGTAGTAACACATTAACGGCCCAACATTTGACCACTGCAGTCCTCTCTACTTTCAGCCCAAAGACACAGAGTTCTTTTTTTACAATCTCTTGTCAATTAAGGGTGAAAAAACCCTATGTGGTAAATTATGGCTTTTTAATTATTAGATGCTCAAAATGCAATGCAATACCATTTAATCCCTTTGCTACTGCTGTTTCCCAATCTACTGCCATTCAAATAAGGCTGTTTACACCCAAATACAGGCGTGGTTTCTCTGGAGAGTGGGAAGTGATGTTGCACTGTTTCTGTCGATTGGTATTGAATAAAATAAGTTTGAAGTATGAGCTTATCTGCAAAAGTCTATTTTGCATCCCTACCAACAGTACTCAAACCAAAAGTATTTACTTGATGACAACATAACCTCGACAGTCTTCATATTTAAGTGATCAGGATTTATTTGTTCTGTCTTTATCAACATGCAAATTCATATCTGTCAACAGTGTTGGTAGGAGTTTTTGACAGACAAATTGAGGGCATGTTTATGGGGGTTAACTTAAGTACTTATCAGCGTGGGACCTAATTAGATTGATGAAATTAATTTTCCTGTCGGAGGATTTAGGAGTTGATCCTTCAGGAAACTTATGAATCAACAGAGCATTCATCCCTTCTTTGAGGCTGAAATGAAAGGGTACTGTGGAAGCATGCTGGTTAAGAGTCATCAAACAATCTGAGCCACACAACAAAGCCGTGGTTTTGTCTGTGGCTGTGTCGTCTGATCATTCCAAAGCATTACTGCTGTTATTTTATCTTCTCAAAAATGAAATGCTATGCATAAAATGGCAATTTCCTCAATTGAGAAGCCCTCTAATTTGATGAATATGTCTGTTTGAACTGAACCTTTTCCTTTTCCACAGCTAAACACAGAGGTCTTTCATTTTCTGTCCAAGGGCTACGGAAAACTAATTTACATTGTTACATAATCAGATGTTTATTTTTGACTAACTGATTAATCATTTAGTCTTGTAAATATCAGAAAACAATTAAAATCACAATTTTTCCTGAGCTCTGGAAGACATTTTAAAACAGGCCAAAAGCCGAAAAGATACAGTAAAATTATATTGAGTGTAATCTATACATTAACTATAATAGGAGGAAAAGGTAAATTCTAACAATTGAGTAGGCAGAATATGAGTTGTTACCTTTTTGATGTGAACAGATTTAATTTTATTAAAAAAAAAAAAAAAGAAAGAAATGGTTTACCTGACATCATTCTGATTGTTAAACACTTAGAGTCTGCAAGGAAAGAAGGTTAAGATTGTCCCTTTGTGGGCTGCTTCCGGTTGTGTGGGGCATTTTTTACGATTGCAGTAGCCTGATGAGTGCTGATAAATCTCTCCTTTGTTGCTTATTTTACTGTGAACCTCTGTGTTTTGGGGTCTTAACTGTTGAAGTGGCTGCTGACTGACTTTGGAGTAGATAAAGATGTTTTCCATAATTCCTCAAAGAAAGTCTGTATTTGTTTTTAATGCCCTTCTTTACATTGTATGAAAATGAAAGTAGATATTACATTTACTTCTGTGGGGGATTGAAACAAGTATGAAAATAGTGCCTTTAAAGGACGGTACAAGATGTAGAATTTTTGCGACAAATTGTCGAAGTTAATACAAAAATGTCTTGTTGTATGACTGCTATATAAATTGAAACTTCTACTGGAACCTGCTGTTCTATTGCTGTTTCTCATTCATGTTTATAGCTGCTTGCTTGTGATGGACTACGATTCTACTCTGCCATTAGCTGTGCATTCTGTTGCCAAAGCTCAGTCCCCCACCTCTTTTCAACTCCTCCTTATGATGTGGCCCCTCTACACATTTCCAAGACAAGTAGAGATGTGCTGACGTGCTGCTCTACTCCACCCATCCTGCTGCTCACTTCTTGATTTGAACTGAGGACTTGATTGCAAAAAAATTTAAAGATGTTTACCATTTTTGTTTCAGTTTGGATGAATTTTACATAATAAGGGAGTAAAGTGACCTTTCCTGGTGCAACAAGCTATTCAGAAAACACTATGGCAGCAAAAACAATAAAGACCACTTTTGACTGCCTTTCTCCCTCATTATGTTATATTCATCCATGAAATGAAAATGGCTGTGTACTGTTAAGGAAATACGCCTCATGAAGTTAAGTATTAATTTAATGGAGTTCTTTATTCATAACAAGAATAAATAAAAGAGGTGGGCAGAGCTGTGCAGCACATCTCTACACGCCATCCTTTGTGCTTTTTTAAAAAAGAATTAAGACTGAGAGCCCCGTGGTAGCAGAATTTACACAGTGTATGTATAAAAAGCTGGAAACAGATATTTTTTTTTGTTCTCAAAAATTAGACAAATCATTGCAGAAACTTTTAAAGTAGCATTTCATTCAATAATTATCAACCATCAGTCATCATAGTATTTATGTTCCGAAGAAGCAATGTTCATCCAAATGAATTTAAAATAGGGTTTAACAGATCCCAACAGGTCTTTGTTTTTGTCACCACATCCTCCAAATCCTCTGAATGAGACAAATCTGTGTGCACCTGTTTTTCTACCACCTGTCCGTGTGCTTTTGGTTTCCATGGAGAAACTGTTGCAACGTGAGTGCCATCTCCATGGCAACAGCACAGGGGAGGAAGCAACCTGGGGACACAGACAGATAAGACCTTATGGCAGCTTTAGTGTCAGCCCTAGACCCCTAAGAGGAGCTGTAATCTGGAACTCTTTCATATTTTTTCTCACCAAGCTGCTCTGGCATGCTCATTTTAAGGCCACGATTATTATTTTGTTGTCAAATGTCAAAAATGAACCACAAGTTAATTTACTAGCTTGAACTCTGTGCAGACTTCGTGCCATGTTCATCACTGTCTGTATGTGTGTGGGTTCTCTGAGTCACATTTGTGGAAACTGTGTGGCCGTGTGTGATGTCATTTAATTTCTTTCACCGAGTACTTTCCAGTTTGGCATTTCTGAAAATTGGTGTCAAATTGTCATGGTGTGTCAGCCGCCTACTTTTCCTCCCGTCTGGCAAAGGCCATGTCAGTCAGGAGAAATCGCTCTTTATTCAAAATGTCACCAAACCCTGTAACCTTTTTATACGGTCATTATCAGATCAACAAGGGGAAAAAGCATCCTCCCGTTTGTTTCAGGTTTGTCAGTTTTATATGAGGAAATCGTTTAACGTCCCTGACCATATTCAGTCCCGGCACATCATCTGCTCTTTCCTTCTTATTAACCACTTCCTTCCTCTCGTTTGCCGTCTTCTGTGAACACTCAGCTTGTTTGAAAGAGTACATAGCATTCAGGATTACTTGTTAAGGCTTTGTTTTGAGGGTTATATGTTGGAACAAACATGGCTTAGAAATGGCAGAAAGTTTTATAGACATCTAGGATGATAAAGTTACGTATGAATAAGAAGAAAAAAATGAAACAAAATCCAAGTATGAATTCTTGAAGCAAAGACAAATGGAACAATTTTGGCCCATTGCAGTCAGGAGAAGCTGTAATCACACAAACCACATTTCTCATCTATTCAATGTGGCATATTATTATGGAGCGTGTGTAATGTTACTTCCTACAAGTATAGAGCAACATTAGAGAATTGTGTTTGTGTCATAGAGGCAATTTTGAATTTGTTGACTTTTGACTCTATGGTTTGAACTAGGTCATGTTGAAAACATTTGTAGCTACCAAAAGATTGCCAAAATCTTGGTAAGCTTGATACTAACTTTTATGTTGTATCAGTTTGGTGATCGTTTGTATGAAGCAGATTTTCAAAGCTTTATTCCTGTAGAAACTGATAAGAACATCGTGAGTGAACCAAACATTTGAGTGGCAGATGTTCAACACAAAAACCGTGGCACAAAGAAAGCACAAAAATCTGTGTTGAAGAGCCACAGATGAAGGTCGTGCATTGCTGTAATTAAATCCACTTAACATCCACCGTTCGTATGAAAGTATCAAAGTATGTCCATTAATAATAGACCCATACATACATCTATCAATATATTTTGCTTGTGTTCCCATAGGAGCCGCTGGAGCCCAAGCCCTTTTTTCATTGCCTCGTCGACCGGGCTATGGCACCATTGGGAAACCCATCAAACTTTTGGCCAACTGCTTCCAGGTGGAAATACCCAAGATCGACGTCTATCTCTATGAGGTGGACATCAAGCCTGACAAATGTCCTCGCAGGGTCAACAGGTAACAGAAGACATATGAACAAATCCACCTTCTGTTTTCTGTGAATTGCATTGTTGAAATGTCTTCTTTTATTGTGTTCTGATCATTGTTTTTCTGGTCCCTTTAGGGAGGTGGTGGACTCTATGGTCCAGCATTTCAAGGTGACCATCTTTGGTGACTGCCTGCCAGTTTACGATGGGAAAAGAAGCCTTTACACTGCTAACCCACTGCCTGTCGCCACTGGTGGGGTAAGACTCAACGTAAATGTTTGAATGCTAATGTTTTGTACAGTTGAGACCATCAGATTTAAATGACAAAGAATGCCAAGATAACACGCTTTGGTCTATTATTTGGTTTTTGAAGGTATTGTCAATAGTATCTCCTAAAAATTCATCCTTACTTGCTGGATGTTGCACAAAAGTCTGACATTTACAAAGAACTGGTGGCAAATGCTTTAACCCAGTTGCAGTAACCCTCATCTTCCTCTTCAGGTGGATCTGGATGTCACCCTGCCAGGTGATGGCGGAAAGGATCGCCCATTTAAAGTGACCATTAAGTTTGTTTCGTTGGTCAGCTGGCACATGCTGCATGAAGTCTTAACAGGACGCGCCATGGCCGAGCCAGTGGACCTGGACAAACCGATCAGCACTAACCCTGTTCATGCAGTGGATGTAGTTCTTCGACACCTGCCCTCCATGAAGTAAGCTTCCTCTTCTTGTCTCTCAGCAGAGGTTTGTTTTACATGGGAACATGTTAGCTTTGGTAAAACCCCTGTTTTTATGAGGAAATGATAGTTTTTGAGATTCAGTTAAGTGATAATCTGCAAATATAAACAAGTATATAATTGGTTATATTACTATCATCTCACCAAAAAGCTTTGTTACTTTTTTACTTAAAACAGAAGACCTTCAGACATATACATTAAATGTGCTCTATTCTTTGAAATATATGTGTACATCTCAGTTTAACATCTTAAACATGGTGATATGGATTGTTTTAGGTTTGTATTGTTGAAATTTTTGCCAAGAAGTCATTAGAATAAAATGAAATTACACTCAGCAAAGCAAAATGAGGGGTTATTTCTAGATTTAAAGTTTCAAAGTTAACCGTTACCACGTTAAAGTTATTATCAGTTTAATTGTCGACAGGAACATGAATAAAAGAGTTCAAATCTTAAAATCTAAATTTAGAAAGAGGCGACTATTTTTCTGCAGACTACTTCTGGTCATGAAATGTGATCCAAGGATACTGTCATCCTGGAGCTGCTGGATAGCTCCCTTTATTTATTATGCAGTATTTCAACTGTTGTGTGTCACATATTGTAGCAGGTGCAGTGTGATGGATACATGCATGTGCCGTAAACCTTAACATATGAAATATTTCTTTTTTATTAGTCGGCCCAAGCGGGATTTAGGTTCAGCATGGAAGTGGGGATCAAAAGCATATTTTATGTAATCCACCTCAGGATATGCCATTTGGTGAATGCATTAACCAGAATAGCTTTTTGTGATCTAAAACCTCTCTACCCTCTTGTGGTTCCAGACATGTAACTCAGACAGCGCTTGTGTTATGCTGCACCCAGTGAACCACGCAGGGAATGCAACTCTGTCAGTTTTATTTTAGCACCCAACTAACCTCTGTGTCACCTTTCTGTCTCCATCAGGTACACGCCTGTTGGAAGATCCTTCTTCTCCTCTCCAGAGGGCTACGACCACCCTCTCGGTGGAGGGAGAGAGGTTTGGTTTGGTTTCCATCAGTCAGTGCGGCCCGCAATGTGGAAAATGATGCTAAACATTGATGGTAAGTAATCTTCTAAACCTGGGACATGGAAAAAAAAAGAGTTGTGCCATTTGAGGAATGTATTTATATGAAAGTAGTTCTACTACTTTCATCACCATAGTCATCCATATCTCTACTCCCTCACTAACCAATCAAAATCAGTGCATATTAATCTGCATAATGCCAAAAACCACCCTCCCTAACTTAACCTATGGCCCCCTATCAAATACACCCTCTAAAACCTCCATGAAGTCTAGATGATTAGTAACCCTGGTAAATGAGCTGCAGGCAACTTTTTGGATGCAAAATATGTATTAAAAGTGCAGCTAATACACTGGATTTTAAGTGCGCATTGTTTGAAAAAAAAACAATGCGCAAAAAAAAGAACAGAATGGAGTTTTTAAGTTTACTGAAGTCTTTATTTATCATTCTCTGTAGCAAATGGAGGCAAGATATAAAATCAGCTTGAAAGATTAAACGGCAACACTTTAACTGTAAATCATTACATTTTCCCAAAAGAGTAACATTTATTCACATAGTAATAACAAAAAAGGGATAATGTTAAATCAGTAAGTATCGTTCCCATGATCTTCTTGTGTAGTTGTTGTTGTCATCATCTAAAATTCTGCTGTAGTCAGCCTGTATGCCCACCATTGTCTGTTATCGTTCAACTTGTATTGAAAAACTTTTTCCACCATTTAATTTTCCTCATGGAAGCTGAAGAGGCTAAAACAGAGACATTGTTTTATCCTATGTGCCTTCTAAACAGTTGCAGTTCATTGGTTATATGTCATAAGAGAGGCAAGATTATCCAAAATGTGCAGACTGTGTTTCATCTTGTCTTAAAGGCGTATACATGTGAATGTTGCATCTAAATGGGTTGAAACAAATTTGACAAACAATGTATAGTGAGCTCTAAGGTGGCCCTTTCGCTCCCTTCTGCTAACCTTAACTAACCACCTGCTAGCGGAAGCATCTTTCACTATGGGTGTTTTCAGTCAGATACGGTTATGGTTCTGGTTCTGGCACTGGTTCCATTCTGGAGACTCAGAACCTTGGTGCTTTCTGGCAAACCAGCCTGTGTTCACACCCGTTTAAGCAGAACCAAAGTTTGAGGACATGATGGACATGTATTACCATGTCCTGCTCCACTTTTGCCCATCCCGGTATTCCTTCTTCAGTTTTTTGAATAAATAAATGATTTGGTCTGGTGTTCAGGTGAATCCAGCCTTTGCCATCTCTTCTGCAAGTTCAGCATATAACCTGCTCTTCCTTGTACTACTCTCCAGCTTCACCTGGAATTCTGTTGATGCCCAGATCACAACCAAACATTTTGTCTAACCAGTGAACCACTGTTACTTCATTTTCTAGTCATCTTCACAACCTAGAATATGATACGCCCACTGATGATGTCACGGTTCCCAAGAAAGAACCAACTATTTTTGGTTCCAGCTGAGAACCAACTTTTCAGGTTCAGAACCAATTTTTCCCGGTTTGAGCACACCGGTCGGTTCAAATTTAGGTTCAGGAACCAGAACTGACACAGAGCCCTGCCAGTCTGAAAGGCCTAAATGTTTGCTCTGCATCATTTTCTAAACAGATGTGAAGGTGATGCGGATTTGACTTCCAGAAAGAAGTTCAAAAGATGAAGAAAATGACCATGTTATAAATGTTTTGATTTTATGCCAGCTCTGTTAAACAGAGGTCTTGTGAATAACAAAGAGCTCAACATCCAGATGAAGTGGAAGAAACTCTTGTGACAGAAAAAAATGTGATCAAACTCTCCCTGCATACACTGCAGTGTGTCTAGTCCTGTTCTGTACACATAACAATATTAACTTGAAGTTTGATTTGCTTCAAAATCTAATGACTATCTTAAGATATCTTGCTTGTCTGCAGAAGGCTCAATAATTCTTTTAACAGTGCACTTGCCCTGTTAAGTTCAATGAATATGAAAGTGTCACCACTGTTTAAAACATTTTGCACTCTTTCACAAATTTATTTTCTTTCTGTTTTGAACTGAACATAAACAAAGTAGAACTTTGTCATTTATTTCTCTAATTGAACCAGACTTACACTTTAAACTCCTGTATCATTTCAGTTTCAGCCACAGCTTTTTACAAAGCCCAGCCAGTCATCCAGTTCATGTGTGAGGTCCTGGACATTCACAACATTGACGAGCAGCCCCGGCCTCTTACTGACTCCCACAGGGTCAAGTTCACCAAAGAGATCAAAGGTATGTCATTAAAGAAAGGATGATTTTCACTGTGCTGCAGTGCCAAGTCTTATTCTATGTAGGACTTAATTTAAGAGGTGAAGAGCCTGTTTCAATTGAAGAATTTCCTCCTGTTCTTTTCTGTTCCTAATGCTTATTTACTTTGATGCTCATCCATCTTCACAGGTCTGAAAGTAGAAGTGACACACTGTGGAACCATGCGTAGGAAGTACAGAGTCTGCAATGTAACACGACGCCCTGCCAGCCTCCAGACGTATGTTTCTACATCACACTACTGAAGCTGCTATCAAAGCTGTGGCTGGCTATAAATTAACAGATTCTTGTGTCCTTCAAATGCACAGATTTCCCCTGCAGCTTGAGAATGGTCAGACAGTTGAACGCACAGTGGCACAGTACTTCAGGGAGAAGTACAACCTGCAGCTAAAGTATCCCCACCTGCCATGTTTGCAGGTGGGCCAGGAACAGAAACACACCTACCTGCCACTGGAGGTAAGGACTGATAATAAATGTATAAATCTGTGCTCACAAATGTACATACTGTGTCAAAAAGCCAGTTTATTGGTAGTTTATTCTTCTAGTTTTTAACCAAAATGTCCAGATAGATCAGTGCAGCCAATCAGAAATCACATTTTTGTCCAGCCGGCTGCTTAACACCGTTCCTGCTTCCATGAATCTAAAGGGCAGGCTGCGCCACAATGAGCTCTCTCCTCGGATAGGTTCAACTAATCACACAGGTCTTGTGCCAAAAATAGCCAATTAATCAGACTCAGTCACTTTAAATTACATACAAGGGCATCATCTTCTTGAGTAATCAGTTGCTTAGCAACATTTATAAATGGTGTCAGAAATATTGAGTCATGTTTATATAGTTAATGTGCAAATCTTAAATCATTCTATTTTATACATTTAATAGAAATACATACACTTTTCTGCTTCTACAGCTTCTGTTTTAGCCAGAAACAAAGGCATGACTTTCTCCCTGAGGTTAATCTCACTAACTTCTGCTGTCTTAAGGTGTGCAATATTGTTGCTGGCCAGCGCTGCATCAAAAAGCTAACAGATAACCAGACGTCGACCATGATCAAAGCTACTGCTCGCTCTGCACCGGACAGACAAGAGGAGATCAGCAGGCTGGTGAGTGTTGATGAAATAAAACAACAATATTTTTTAGTTTGGCATCCATTTTATCATCTTAAAACAATAACATAACTTTCTTATCTTGTAGGTGAGGAGTGCAAACTATGAGTCAGACCCGTTTGTCCAGGAGTTTCAGTTCAGAGTTCGAGATGAGATGGCTCAGGTGACGGGCCGAGTCCTGCCCGCCCCCATGCTGCAATATGGCGGCAGGGTGAGCTCTGAACCATTTATGGTACCTTCCCCTTTAAATCATGCTTCATATGCATGTGTGTTTTTGTTCATGTTTGTGTTGATGTGTTTGAGGCAGTAGGGTTCTTCTAGTTTAAAAGAATTCTCAGTGTTGGACTAATTATCCTGATTCTTTAGAATCAATCCTGATTCTGTAGTCATTTAATGGCTCCAGTTTTTCCATCTTAATTGCAATAATTAATCGTAGCTACACTCAGCAATGTAAAGATAAAATAATTTTGTCTTAGGAAATTTGTATGTTAATTGCAGTTCACGATAGAATTCTCTTTTCTGTCTCAAACATCTTGTCTCTTTTTTGTCTGTGAACTTACACTTTTTGAATTTGCTGTGGTTTTCTGTTCTTTCATACAGTTCCATGTAGTTTGAAGAGATCGTATTAAAGCATCAGTTCCAATTCTCTGTTTTGCATGTCTGCTATCAGGAAAAAAAATCCCTTGCATTACAAGCTAAATCATGACTTAAAGAGAATCAAGCATGTGTACAAATTCAGAGTTGATTTGTTGATAATGCCATGATCAGTTCCTTCTCTGTTGATTAGTTAATCAAGATTCCTTGATCCTGATATCCCACCACCTCTTTTGAATCCTTGAATCCATCCATTTTCCTTGTCCTTGTACTGTATGTGTCTGTGTGACTGTCAGCCCCAGCAGATCAACCCTGCACTGTCGTTGCAGAACCGCACGGTGGCCACACCCAGCCACGGGGTGTGGGACATGAGGGGAAAGCAGTTTCACACTGGAGTGGAGATCAAGATGTGGGCCATTGCCTGCTTTGCCACACAGAGGCAGTGCAGAGAAGAGATCCTAAAGTGAGTAAAGATACAGTACCCCTCCAGACTACACCATATCATATGATACAGAACACTAAAAGATGAAGATACAACACATGACTTACCTGTTCTGGCAAAACTAATGAAGTTAAAGCACAAATTAAAATGAAGATAGAGAATACGATTTAGCCTACCTTGTCTTTGGAAGTTTTTCAAATTAAGCCAATAAAAGATTATGGGATTCTCTAATAATCTGTTGAGAGATACTTGAAAAAACTCTTTTTTTCTTTTGGAAACTGCAAACTGAAGTGTTGATTTGTGTTAAAATTCATTTTACCAGGTTCTCAAAGTGAATTTTATAGATGTTTTTGTTTGAAGATAAGATACTCTGTGTTTGTGAAATAACTATTTACTGATACATCAACCAGTAAGCTTGTTTTGTCTTCATTCTTAGGAGCTTCACTGACCAGCTGCGTAAAATCTCAAAGGATGCTGGGATGCCAATCCAAGGCCAGCCATGTTTTTGTAAATATGCACAAGGAGCAGACAGCGTGGAGCCAATGTTCAGACACCTGAAGAACACGTATGGGGGCCTGCAGCTCATCATCGTGATCCTACCTGGAAAAACACCTGTCTATGGTATTCATCACTTCATTTCTTAATAATGGCACTGTCTCAGGTGCAACAGGCAGCAGTGCTGATCAGGTATCCTTTATCCATGCTTTTATCTCAGCCAGATAAAATCTGATGGTAGCCAGGCTATGGCTCAGAAGGTAAATTTGGTCGTCCTGCAGTCGGAAAGTTGTGGGTTTGATCCCCAGCTCATGTAGCCACATGTGGATTTTTTTCTGTGGGCACACACTTTGCTGTCACATATTTGTTGGTTGTGTATAAATGGGTATGGATGCATATGATTAGCTAATATTAACGGCCAATTCTCCAAGGCAACCTCTGCCATCAGTGTGTGAATGGATAGATGTGACATGTAAAAAAGTGCTTTGAGTAGTCAGACAACTAGAACCACTATGCAAGCTCAAGCCCATTTACCATAAGGTCAGTTTGCTTAGACCTTTGGTTATAACCTTTATACCTTTTAACCTTTATAACATTTGCTGTTTGAGACAAATGCAAAGATGTTGGATAAAAATGTTAAAATGAACAAGTGAATAAAGTTTATAAGGAGTATGTAAACTCTGATCCACAGCTGAGGTGAAGCGGGTGGGTGACACCCTCCTTGGCATGGCCACTCAGTGTGTGCAGGTGAAGAATGTAGTGAAGACGTCGCCACAGACCCTTTCAAACCTGTGCCTCAAGATCAACGTCAAACTGGGAGGAATCAACAACATCCTGGTTCCACACCAACGGTAAAATTAACACAGAAAATGCTGGGGTTTTTTCTTACCTAGAGGGTTGGTAGCATAATTAGACATTCTGGTGGTTATTCTCCCTTAAATTGGGCTAGTCGTTTTCTTCTGATCTCTCAGCTGTTTTATGGGCTGTTTTAGCAGACTTTGTGTGAAATGTATACGTTTTAGTCTATCCTTTAACAATACTAAACAAGTTTTTGTGTTTCTTTAATCCATGTAGACCCTCAGTGTTCCAGCAGCCGGTCATCTTCCTTGGGGCAGATGTCACTCATCCTCCTGCAGGGGATGGGAAAAAGCCATCTATTGCAGCGGTGAGACTTGATGAAGATGAAAAAAAAACATTCTTTATTGACAGGTTTTCTTTCTAAAAACACTATTTTAGTGCCCAGCTGAGGCCTGTACGACGAAGCTGGATTTTCTCTGTTCAAGGTAATTTAAGGATTAACCCTGGATTTTCTGTATGACGACACTGGTTCACTTCTTACCGGGATAAATCACTGCCGTAACTTATGCTGAATGGCTAACCTGCTCCGGAGCAGGTTATGTTCTGGATACGAGATCAGCAAGTATAAAAGCACCGCCTCCTGACCAATCAGTTCTCTTGGAAAATGGCCTGCCCATTCTTAGAAGATCCTGGTTGGTGCACGGATCATGAGAAGAGCGCTAAGGAGAGAAAGAATATTTAGGGTGCAATAGATGCAGTCCTTTCGATTTACCCGATGACATCCTATACGAAAGGTATAGATCAGTGATACTCAACCTGTGGCTCTTCTGTGATGATTTGTGGCTCTCTTGTGTCTTAATTTCAAATATTATTCCCCCCCGAAAACCATAAAATAGAGAAACTTTGACTTCAGAAATTATCCATTGCAAGTCACATTAATCTGTTTGTTTCCCACAATTATACAGTTTGCTTTAATTGTCAACCAATTTTTCCCCTTTTTTGCCACTGGTAATCTATTTTTACTGCTTTAAGCCCACTTCTCGACACTTCTTTTTGCCACTTTCATTCTGTTGTTGCCCATTTTTCACCAGTTTTTGCCTATTTCATCCTGCTTTTTGCAAATGTTTGCTCTTTTTGGCCTTTTTTTACCCACTGTTCACTCATTTGAGCTGCATTTTGCCATTAAATGCCACTTATTCCCATATTTTTGCCATTTTGGCTACCTTTAACTTATTTTAATTGCTATTTTTCACCACTTAGATTGTGGCTCTTGCAAATGTATTTTTTGTAGGAATTTTTGGGAAAAAAAAAGTCTTTTCAAGTGCATATTGACTAATGTGAACCCCAAATGCTTCTGAAGATGACATGTGACCATCATTTGATGATCACCAGCCTTGTGGCTAAGTGGCCAGGGTCCGTTCATGACTCCCTGATCTTCAGGGAGTCTGCACTGGCGCAGAAACTTGAGCAGGGTATGACAACTGTACATTTAATATATAAATCATGTTCATAAACTGTGGTACTAATCAAGGTGAGGAATTAATATTACAACACAAAATTTGCTAAGGAAGCACTGCCCCAAACATCTGTGCCATAATAAAGTGAAACTGAGTGATCAGAGTGCTGTCCGTTTATATTGTCCAATGAATTAATATTGTATAATCTGACGAATTTATGCATTAACAGACTCGGCAATTTTCTGTCAGCATTCCTTTCTGTCTTTTGCTGCGGCCACAGTGTTGCTCCTGGCCTGGGTGATTGCTTTAAATTACTCATATTATTTAAGAATAATTGTCTGTTCCTCCACTGAGAAATATGCCGCTCTGCAGGGTTTCTCCATGTTTGCGATTGGTCAGGTGCTGCAAATACCAGCCCTTTTATGTGAGCGCGCACTGATCCAGATTGGAAAACCCGGGCTGCAGTTATCGAGTTAATAACCAGCTTTGTCGTACAGCTGATCTGGATTGCGAATGTCTTGATAAGTCAATCCAGCTAACGGAGAGATATCCCGGCCTTGTTAATCCAGCTTTGTCGTACAGGCCTCAGGTGTCCTTTACTATATAAAAAGACTGCTTCTATACACCATGTGCACTGCATGGCAGCACTTGTGTCCAGTCGGACTTGAAGCACTTTGTGACTGATGTTGTTTCCTCCTTCCTCCTTGCTTGTATTGCACTTACTCTCAAATCAATGTCACTTTAGGCAAAAGAGTCTACTAACTGACGTTGTAACTATTTATATCAACTTGGATGTATCTTGGATGCTTCTATACTTTGGTATTACACTTCAGTTTCTGAACTGTCTGTAATGTTCTTGTTCCCTCCAGGTGGTGGGCAGCATGGATGCCCACCCTAGCAGGTACTGTGCAACAGTGCGGGTCCAGAGGCCCAGACAGGAGGTGATCCAGGACTTGGCCTCAATGGTGCGGGAGCTCTTGATCCAGTTCTACAAATCAACGCGCTACAAGCCGACCAGGATCATTTTCTACAGAGATGGAGTGTCAGAGGGACAGTTCCGACAGGTAGAGCATTTAGGTGGTTTTGTTTGGCAATTATCAAATTAATTTTTAAATAAAATAGGCTTTTACTTTCTTTGCAAGGACAAAGTATTTGATCTAAAATACTTAATCACAATGTCTATTATGCCAGTAAAGATCAGGCTGTCTAGTGATCCTAACTTTTCAATGTATTTGTGAACCAAAAACACATTTGCAATGTTTTTTATTTAAAGAGTTTAACCATATTTTTCTCTTAAGGTGCTGTATTATGAGCTGCTGGCTATCAGGGAGGCTTGCATCAGTCTAGAGAAGGACTACCAGCCAGGGATTACCTATATCGTTGTGCAGAAACGTCATCACACAAGACTCTTTTGTGCAGATCGCAACGAGCGGGTGAGAGAAAAGCAGCTGAATGAATCCTTCAGCAGCTTTCAATGACACTTTGACAGTCTTTAAATGTAACAGGGTCAGGCTGAAAATCTCTCAATCTGTCTGATGTATTTGATAAATTGCAGTTGGCAGTTCTCTAAAAGAGAGAACTGAGATATGACAGGTTTGTTTATCATGGTTGCTGTTCAGGCCATTTAACAGGATTTTTGATTCAGGCTGTGTGAGCTTCTTAGCAAGGAGTTAAATGTCATTTTTCTTTCAGGTTGGACGAAGTGGAAACATTCCTGCTGGCACCACAGTGGACACGGACATCACCCATCCCTACGAGTTCGACTTTTACCTCTGCAGTCACGCTGGAATCCAGGTAACCTGCATGGGTCTACATAAGATTGAAGGACAATAACTGAGAGCATATGTATAAGTTTTTGTTCTATAAGGGGCAGCCAAAGACTAAAGTGAAATTGGTTGTAGCCATGCTGACATTCATCAGTTTGTGGAAGACTATTTCAATGTCATATTTGGTATTTTAGGTATCACATCACTTTGATACAATACTAATAAAATTGATACCTCTGTGAAAAAAATGTTATCCAGTGTCACTTCCTCTGTTCTTTGTCTTTAAGAGACATAAGCATAACCCAAAGGACTTAAGAGACTATCAATATATGATGGCCTGGCCTGTGGATTTGGGATCATAGACCCTGACGATTTCTGGGGCTGTAGTTAAATATTCTTTAAACTGTCAATGTGCTGTATACTTAGGTTACCTGCAGTTGTTGGATTACTAACATTGTACCCATATAGGTCTATGAAAAAGCAAGAACTATTTTTAGCTGCTGATTTTTTGTCTTCTCTCATCATCCTTTGAGGTACGATTAACTCTGCCATCCTCCCTCCAGGGTACGAGCCGGCCCTCCCACTACCACGTTCTTTGGGATGACAACTGTTTCACCGGCGATGAGTTCCAGCTCCTCACCTACCAGCTGTGCCACACCTACGTCCGCTGCACACGCTCCGTCTCCATCCCTGCACCGGCCTACTATGCCCACCTGGTGGCCTTCCGTGCTCGCTACCACCTGGTCGACAAAGAGCATGACAGGTAGGGAAAAAGTCACTGGATAATAGGATATATTAAATTAAAGAAATGGCCACTAACAACAGAAATGTTTTTTTACAACAGCTGAATATTACAAATTTGTAGTGGTATTAACCTAAAATCTATAAGAGTTTGACCCACATGGATTCATAAAACAGACCCTTAGTGTACATTACTTCTGTTCCTTCAGTTTTAAAGAATCCTTGAACCATTCATAGATGTTGAGTTACAAGTTTTTGATATGAATAATCTGATTTATATTGAAAATAACTAACTGCATAAATCTTGATACTTAACAAACATGGTTCAGGGGTCTGACCCAGAATTTCTGTGCATATTATAAGCAAAGAGTCATATTATAAGCAAAGAGTCATATATATATATATATATATATATACTCACAATTTTTATACAGGAAACTCCTTAAAAATTTTGTTGTATTTATAGTCCCCAGTGTTATACTGTATATGGATTTGCATGAAGGAGCATCAGAGTCAGAACAAAATGAAGGTTACTGTAGTTACACATGTTCTCCAAGACATGGCAGCATTTACACACATTTTAAAATGTTTAATGGCGAATGTACAGTATACTGTAATGAACTGTCCATTAAAGACTTGGTTCTCAACTAGTGGGTCAGGACCCAAAAGTGAGTCACTAAGCCATTCTAGATGGATTGTGGATGTGTGCCTAGAAAAAAATGGGACAACCTCTTTGTTCAGTCCATTGTCTTCAGTCTATGATCCAAATTGCACCATTTTTCATAAAAAAAAATACATGCAATTGAACATTTTTAGAAACTATGGTCCCAATTGTCATGAAGGAGATGATGGATTTTGGGGCAAGAAGAGTTGAGAACCTTGGTAGTTAAAGGTAGAGAAGTATGCCATGTTTTTCATGAGTTGCTGTTAACATTGCACACCAATCTATCTACACAACACTGATTAAATCAGTCAGGATTTAAGTCAAATTTAAATTGAAATCGAGCAGGACTGATCTATAAAGTAAATATCTTCTGATTGAAAAGTTAAAACTTTGTTGATCACTGGATAAGTAACAGTGGAAGCTGCATATTTCTGAATGACATCTATTTTGCTAGGAATTACTAATGCTTAATTACAAAGCCATTCATTCTCATAAAATCTGAATTGGATTATGTTTACCTTGTGCCATTTCCCTTTCCTGTGAGGAGGTTTTTAGCTTGTTATGAAACAGACTGAAATTAATACTGATGACTCTCTGTGACCTACAAAAACAAACCAGACCATAATAGAGATTACTGATTATTACCATTATTTTATTTGATGTTTTTTTTTAGATCTGGTTATTTTGTCTGCTTCTCAACACTGCTTCAGGGTAGTTTGAAACAAGACCAAAAAAAAAGCATCTCACACTGCAGGGCTCCAAAAGTCCACATTATTTATTGCCCCAAAGTGACGTTTCGAGCACTGCTGCTCTTCATCAGACTAAAGTGACATGTGCTTAGCACCTCATTAGGTACAGCTGAAGGTAATCACATGAACAGTCATATGACCAGACATGTCAGTCATCACATGATCAAGTTTTACAAGTAAATTCACACGAGATATTTATAAACTGATAACCCAGTGATAATAAATGTACATATATACAGGCTACCCATAAGGGGAAGGGAAAGGGGAGAGCTTCCAGCGTCCCAGCCAAACTGGGGGCCCATGGAGGTCAGCAGAATCATGGTCTATTGTTAATATGTGTCTTATTTTATGTTTAACCTCTCTTATCAAAGCAGAAAAAATGAAGAAAAATGGTTTTGTTTGTTTATGCTTTAGTACCATATAGCCTTCTTAAAAATCAGAACAGAAATGACGTTTTCTTGTTAATGTTAGCAACCTGGACGGGCACACTGAACTAAATAATTAGGAAAGTAAAGTAATTTGCATAATTAAGTCATAATATGCACAAACATCATGATGCCAGAAAATAAAATAGAAGAAACTGAGACACGTTTCATAGAAAAGAACTGAATAATTGTGATAAGAGACCAAAATGAGTGAAAAGTAGCAGGAATTAGCTGAAGTGGCAAAATAATTCTAAAGGGGCCAAATGGTTGCAATAATAAAAAAAAAAAAACAGCAGAATTGAATTAAAAGTGACACAAATTGGCCCCAAATTGGCAAAATAAAAAACAGCTGGTTAGGGCGTATTCTCTGGGATTCTGTAGACAGGACTAAATATTTCCAGTTTCAGAAGTTCACAGATTCTCAACTAAATTGTCAACAGTGTCAATGCTAAGATGTTAAATGCTCACAGTAGGTGCACACACAATGTAAATCCATGCAGACATGATGGTATAAAGTATCAATAAAGACGGATACCATAAAAAAATCTCTAGCTCTATTAAGGATGTAAAAAGACCAATATATCAGTGGCTAAACTCCATAGATGGATGTAACAAACTTCAGGTAGAAAGCCATCATATGGCACATAAACAAACTAGAGCAGCTCCTCTGTAAGTCGTGTGAATGACATTTATATAGTCAGAGTTCTAGTTTTCAGATGAGGCAATTAAAACTCCTGTGAGGAGTTTTTAACTGATTATAGAATATAAAGTGTCCAAAGTAAACTGATATTGGTATGTCTTTATGACATCGAAAAGCTGCTGAGACCATCAATGGCAAGATAATTTCTATAGAATTGCTGCTAATGTTGTAATTGCTGCCAGGTCTAGTATAGCACAGTACTGAAAAGTGTAATAGATTTTCTCTTACATGTAGACATCCACTATGTCTCTGAATAGAAACTTATGTAAATCTGATCAGGACAGTATGTCTAAATATGAAGGGTTCTTTTTCAAGTGAGCATTTGGTGGAAAAGGTAATTTTCCTTCTAGACATTACTAAATCTTCTTTTCCTCTCATGTTTTCATGACAGTGCGGAGGGCAGCCATGTCTCGGGGCAGAGTAACGGCCGGGACCCTCAGGCACTGGCCAAGGCTGTCCAGGTCCACCACGACACACTGAGGACCATGTACTTTGCCTAAACCCCAACATCCCTCCATCTACACAGACAGTCTGACTTCCATCAGCCACACATGGAGCGTCTCATCCGGTCAGATGCAACCTCGCATGCTGGATTTGGATGACGACTGTTTGGCTGTGGGCTGCGTGAGGATGTGATAAGCCAGAGAGGAGCAACAGCCACATTATGCAATAAGAAACCAGCCAATCATTTCTGCTCTGTCACCTTCATCTTCCTCTGCTGTATTCAAACTGAGTGGATTTTTTTGTCTTTTTAAGCTCACACATCACATCGACAGCTTCCAGTTTCAACAGCAGCTCTTAAGTTTTATTTTGCTCTTTATTTTATGTGTTTAAGAACAGCGGAGCAGCAGGGAATTCAAAAACTGATGATGGTTTTTGGGGTGAGGGGCTTAAAACAGAACCAGTGAGGACTTGACTCGCTCTGTAGCCTCACATTGAGCCTCATGTTGCTGGTTTGTATTGTAGATGGTTTTACATGTGTGTTTGTGGGTTTTCTGCTTCTTTAGATTCAATATTGTTTGTGTTGTCTGTTGAGCAAATGTGAGATCACAATGGCATGTCGAGTACGCTTGTGACACAGTAGTTTCCCCCTCTTGCTGCCTTTATGGTTACTCCTCTGACTCCCTTTAAGCCCGTTGTTCCTCACAGGTGTGACTCGGCACTCTACCAACACAGACACTGAATGAAATCTTAATTTTATTTAACACAAAGCCACGCACAGCCATCGATTGTTTATCATTTGAGGCCTTACTATGAGGCAAAGTGCACAAACAGGACTGTTAGAATACAACGCCACAAAACGGACAATTTTTAACTTCTCTTGTGTGAAAACCAAACTTTTGAGTGTTTTATTCCTCTTGCTATTTAAACGTTCTTTATTTTTTTTTTTTACTTAAATTAACATTCAGCAATAGCTCAGAGCAGACAGATTCTAACCACCTCTAAATCTTTAGACTTCTCATATTTACTCAAAGATCTGACCAACACAGTCGTCAGATTGTCCTTCAGTGCAATAAAGTGTTAGCGCAGAGCGAGCAGGGTCAGCGGTGTGTGTTTCCGATAAGTATTGGCGTGTTGAGATAGTTTTATTTGTGGGTTTTGGTAAGTTATGTGAACTTGGTTTGAGGAATGTTCAGTGTTTGACATTCTGATGATCATGGAGGACTGATGCAGCAGGTGTGAGGTGGTGAGTGGATCAGTCGTGATCTTTGAGAGTGAAGAGATTACACAAAGTGCCTGATTTGTTGGCTGGAAAGTTTTTAATCGTATGTTGGTTCGGTGCCTCTGTTGATACATTTAGTGAAACGGTCTCGTAATACTTTTGAACTTTAAATCATTGCACTGCCCGACACATGGGGCTAGATTAGCTGATTTTGAAGCATGAATGCATGCCAAGTTCAGGTGTTTACTCCTGATGTTTTCTTCTCTGCCGACCAGAAATAATGACCTCCATATCCTATTTAAACTCTAGTTTCCTTCTTAGCAGAAATATTCAGTTAGATGTGCTTTGTTGAGGCGTTAAATGTTTGAATTGCACAAGTAAGAAAGCTGAGACTTGCTGCAAGAATTGCTTTAAATATCAGCTTTTGATTTTATTGCAAGCTTTTTTGATGCCTATTAATATGGGTTATTTTTTAAGTCCAAGTCAAAACTCTTTAGTTTCATGTTACAATGTAGGACTACCTTTCCATCCAAGAAAACCAAAAACAGCTCACGTACTGCAGAACACTAATGTCCAAATTATTTATTAGACCAAAGTGACTTTTCAGGCTCTAAACTAAACCCTTGCACGCACTACAAGATTTTGAATAAGTGAGAGACTCC
Organism: Cheilinus undulatus; assembly: GCF_018320785.1. NCBI lineage: Eukaryota > Metazoa > Chordata > Actinopteri > Labriformes > Labridae > Cheilinus > Cheilinus undulatus. The sequence goes on along the minus strand of NC_054880.1, from coordinate 13,398,999 downwards.
ACAGATTCAACAGTTTAGTTTTGTTAGCAATGAGACAACAAGAACTTGAACCAGTCTCAGAACTCCCAAACACAACATTAGAGTAAAGAAGCTAATGTTTAGCTAAGCTACCTGCTATATCCATTCTGGTGCCGATGTCGGTCCATCTCCTCTCCTGTGGTATGATTCACAGTACACCCAGTATAAACACTTGTGTTGTTGCCACAAACCAGCAAGTTAGTCCTCCAGCCAATGTCCAACTAGCGTAATGCTTACTATTGTTGCTGTGGCTGTATTTGCTGTGCTTCCTCCTTTGGTCATCTTGCTTCCTGATTGGCTAATGCTCTGTTCCTGTTCATGCCTGCTTAGCTGTCCACATGGTTCTCCCTCACATTAGGATTTCTGATCATAGATATTAGATATTAACAATCTCCAGTCTGAGTGGCTCTGATAGTCTTCTGAGCTGGTCAGAGAAGGTGAAATCACTCATACCACTGAAAAATCTGGCAAGATCATCAGGCCTTTTATTGATTTAGGTCAGAAGGGGGGAATTTGTCCCAAAATCAACACGGTTATCCTCAAGTGTGTAACCACGTCCCAAGAGCAGCTGCCCTCCAAACATCACTTTGGTGCAGTAAATGATATGGACATTGAAACTAGGGGTTGCTGATAATAATTTTTCTGGGCTAATGTTGATTATTTATAGCTTAAGAGACCAATAACCAATATTTGGAACTGTTCTTCATTTATCATGATAAACTAAATGTACTTAATGTGACAAACATTAGATTGCATGATCTGATAATGAAGCACTAGCTCTGTTGACATAAGAAACGGCAGGAAAACAGGAAGTGGTGCCATACGCTCACTGTGTCAGTGGCAACCAAGCCTCAGTGTTGATTGGCTAGTCCTTGTGTTGTGGACTGATAATCAGTCGACCTTTAATTGGAGCCCTGCAGTTTGCAAGCTGTTTTTTGTTTTTTCCATGTTCTCTTTGACTCAAAACCTGCCCACTTTGGTTTGGATTCATCTTCCTTTATAACCATCTGCATAAAACCAGGAGACTCTTTATCCTTAGTGATGTTTTTCTTTCAAAATTAGACTAACTTCATGGATTAATTGACATTTTAAAAAGGGGGTTGCAGCCCTGCTTACTGTGTTTAAGAAATGCGATCATGATTTTCCTCTTCATCACAGAATAAGTTTGCGGCCAGAGCTGAAAAACAAGCATGATGGAAGATTGGGCTGTGTCACAAAACAATGCTAGAGGACAAAGTTATCATCTTGGGCTATTTTTCATATTGAAAATATTTTTAAGCAGATTTTTTACCCTATTATTTATCAGCCCAAGTATAAATCTGCTTCTACAGCAATTTTTAAGAAAACACATCATCACAGGAGAATATTTTTTGCATCTCTGTGACTTATTACAAGTTATTACCCAATAATCATGAGTTTAATGACGTAAAATGTCCTAATTTCAACAGCTTCCACGGCTGGATATATTTCACCACACTTCCCAGAGGGTGCTGTGTGTCATGGCCTTGCAGTAACAGTGTAATACTGGCGAAACCTTCAGGTTTCACCACTCGGACCAAACCAACGTGCCTGGTTGAGGGAGGGGGGGGGCTAGGGGGGATATGGGTGAGGGTTTGGACCGCTTTTACAGCATGGTGTTGAACGGCTCTGCTGGCCATGCTAGCTACACGTCACTGAACCAAACCGAAGCTGCTATAAGAGAACACCTTTAAGAGGCCATCAGATACATATAGGCTTTATTATATGAATATAGAGAGATGAGGAGGATATGGTATTTTACTGCACTTAAAAAGATGCATGTTTTTATGGTTGTGCTTGATTCTTTTGCCTCTAGGTGAAGCATTTTAAGTATGAGATCACACCAGATTGTCCCCATGTGTTATATTGATGTCAGCTGTTTCTTAACGTCGGACATTACCAGCATTTGATTTTACTTGAAAGAGAAATTAGGTGTGGGCATGTTTATTGTTGGATCTGCTTGATTTTGAGAGTCTATATAATTAGCCTTATAACGAGAACCCTTTCTGCGCTCATGATGCCACGTGCGGTATATCGACCTCTGGAGCCTGTCCGCGGCAGGACTCTGTCTTATCAGATGCCTTTATTTCCTCAAAATAAACACATTTTTAAGTCTGAATCGAGATATATTTATATGTGAAGATGTTAATGTAACGCACACACCACTTATTTTTTCTAACACAGCCCTATTTGAAGCAGAGGCGTGCTAGCTGTAGTGAAATATGGCGTTTAATAATCGTCTGTGAGATTTTGTTGTTTCCAAATTTAATAATGCAATAGGTTTACTTACTTGTGTGTTTGCTGGTTGACCCGCTAATATGTGGAGACTGTTAGAGGTTGTTTTTAGTCATGTAGGAGATCCGATGGACCCTCAACCCTCCTCTCCTGAAAACCTGTGAAACCTTCCCTCTTACTGTTGTTTTATCATCTCAAAATCTTGTCAAAGGCTTTTTTATTTTGAAGGGGTTTACAACATTTCTTAGCTGCAAACTGAATCAAAGTTAGATTTTTTTATTATTTAATTTAGCATATTCATGAGAGGAGGAGGGTTGAAAGTTCATCCTCGGACTGATTCGTCCGTTAACAGACTGTGCCTTTCCTGATGGTGCTGAAAATAAAAAAAAAACAAGTAAATCAAAGAAATCTTAACTTTCAGAAAGGCCGCAGAGGCCCAGAGTCTACATTGATAAGTATATATTGATACATGACAATACTGTAAGATGTGATTGTGTGAGTGTTTGATGTACTGCGTGTGAGTGTGGATACCTCTGACAAATGCCAAGAACACAAAAATATGCAGACCTGATCAGTGTGGAGCTGACCGGACCAAAAGGCCTGTGGGGATCTGTTTCAGAGGACGGGCACTTCTCAGCACAACCCAAAAATGAACCTTTTGGAAAACGGATAAAAACTAGGGAAACCTTCACGACCCCAAGTAGCTCTTTGTAGACATTATGTAGCATTATTTATTCACTGTCTCTACAGGGAGGATGTCATACTCTCACTGCCTGTAGACATATTTCCCTCCTTTTATTGAGTTTTCATCTTCAATTGGATGGCAATAATGAAGTTTCTCTGTATTCATGTCTTTAAATCTGACCTGTTAATTTAAGTTTATTTTAATGTGAAAATGTTGTGTTTACAGATCTTAGACAGTTCCTTGGTTTGATTGCTCATCTACAAGTGCCCGTCTCTCGTGTTAAAGGATTCCCCACGTTAATAAATCTTTGAACCTCTGTGGTCGGCTGCATATCAGATTTACAAACGAGACAAATGATGTTCGGGTTTCACAGTATATTCATGTGCTTTGATTTTGTTGCCTGATTTATGAAACGGTGTCACTTTTAGAAGTAAAAACTGTACATCAAGACCTTTGTCTTAACACTCATCTGATCCCGGTCCTAAGTTGAGCCTTTTTATTTGGATGTCATATTTAATTTTTTTTTGGAATAAATACTCTATGTATGAAACGTGACTCAGTGTGGTTGTTGGGCGTTAAAATTTAGGAAAATGCTGGCGTCGGGCCAAAACCTTGTATCTCCAAAATAACCACTTTTCATTTTTAAAAAACACTATTTTACAATTAATTTAACACTGAATGGTCATGGTCAGCATCTTTTAGGCACTTTTATTGCTTTTAATTGGTTAAAACCCACTGACAGATGATAAGGATGAATAATAGCGTTGATTTATGAAAATACATAACAAATGGAGATAGGAGTCAGCAGATCCTGTTCCATACATCATTTGCATTGTTTTCTATTAAATCTAAATTCCATGTTTTAAGTTTAGGTACTGAGGTTTCATCCAAACCAGACATAAGCCACCTCTTTATTAATCAGATCAAACCATAGCTATTGCAATTCTTTTTCATAATTTCTTCTAAGGCTGAATGAGCTGGAATTGTTAGTGGTTGATTTTGCATCCAGTCCATTAAACTTCTCAATTGCAAGTATTTAAACGCAGGATTTTGTTTAGATAAAATAAATAGAATTTATGATGAATAAAACAGAATATTCTGAGATTAAATAATTTACAAGAAGTAAAACAGAACTGTATAGTGCTTTATTTTGTCAATCTGACAACACAATCTTTTGGATTATAATGCAGAGAAGCAAATAAAACTCAAACGTTTTGAGAGCCATTTTCTAAGGCCTCTGGACTCCATGAACCACAGTGAGAGCCATTACCCACAAATGGAGAAAAATTGCAACAGAGCTGAGCCTTCCCAGGAGTGGTCAGCCTACCATCATTACTTCAGGAGAGGATTGACAACTCATCCAGGAGGTCGCAAAAGAACCCAAAACAACATCTAAAGACCTGCAGGCCTTAATAATATTACTGAAGGAAAAGCCGACCAGATGCGGTGTTTTGATTTGTATCATATTCACATTTTTTATGTTTTATTTGTCGACAAGATGTAATGCAGTTTCATAAAGGCTGCTCTTTATGCTAGAAATTAACATCAGAAGACTTCATCTTACATCTTTTAGACCATATTTCAAACATATAAGATATAATTTCACTTTACATAATAAACAGACATAAAAAGTGCAGCAACAACCGCAGCGACGTTCACTATAAATGGATGTTATCTGTGTTTACATGTACTCCACCTGCACTGGAGCGCTGCGGTCGTTATTATTGACAGGAAATGACCTGTCGGGCAGTTATGTTTGAAGTCTCCTCAGAGCGCAGTGTTATAACGGCAGCATGGTGTCCTTTCTGTGTTTACACGTCTATGTGTGGACTTATAACTCCAAATTAAGTCAGCCTCAGCTTCCTGCTTCTGCAGCCTCACATCCCTTGATTTTTGATTACTTTATCCCTCACTCCAATAAAACTCTCATCTTTGATTAAACTGTTCTTGTTCTACTGTGAGTCACAGGAAAGGATGTTTACCCATGACACCTGATGGAACAGGTTCCAGCTTTAGTTATATACAGAGGTCACTGAGTGCAGCGCTGGTCTTTTAAAAATGAACACTGTGACCCCACTATGAGCCCACCTCTCTGAGAAGTGACATCTAATTTTGCTATCTACAGTCATAACTCAAAAATTGAGCACTTGGACAGCTTTGATCTTGCATTTAAGGGCATTTTTTAGATTTGACTGTGCCTAAACATGATTACAACCTCCCAGCTGATCTGCATTCAGATTAATAACATCGTTCCATGCCTCAGCTCACTTGCTTAAACACAGATCTATATAGTTGGTTTGCAAATCTGCCAAAAAGAAGAAAGAAAAAGCAACCGCATTGCATCAGGGATTGAGACATCTTTTTATAATCTGTGCAGACAAAAGAGTCCATCCTGCTACTATGGAGGTTAAGTGTCTGCTAAACAAAGTAAATATGGATCTGTTTTAATATCCCTCTGTTTTGGTTAAGAGCTGCGCACAGCTCAAGGAAAAATAGGCGAGCCCTCTGCTCCTTAGTTTCTGTGCGCGAGAGACGTGCATTTCGTTGCATGAGTCTGCAAGCCTGGACGTGTAAACATGCAAAGAAGGTGAAAAACAAGCCAAGTCACAGCCAAAAATTGCGCCTTCCAGTTTGAAACAAGCTTTACACCTGTTTTTGTCGTAACACTCACAGCGCTTAGACAAAAACAACTGAACCTTTGGAAAAGAGCCATGCTCATCAATGTCACTGCTCTCTTACTGACCAATCAAAATCAAGAAGGGGCAGAACCTCTCAAATCACCTTTGTCATGTCCAATCAATTTACTTTACCACCATGGACTCCAATCAAGCAACAATCAAAAGAAATGGGAGGAATCTGAATTTAGTGGGTACTGTATCCTGTGTACTGTGTCATACATCCTAATATACTTTTGTCTTTATTCATTTCAATTACAATCAATTCAATTCAAAAGTTAGTCAAATTTCTGGGTACTAAAATCTCCATACTCAAGTATTGTTGGCAAAAGATGACCATTGTTCTTACATTCAGCCCTATAATCATCAATATATGTGCAAAATGCCATGATTATAACATTTAAGTATTGTTTCAGTGATCACAAAATATAGAAATACTAAGATGCTGGAGTTTAGATTTATTAATATGCCTTAAAACAGAGGAAGAAGATAATGTCAGATAAGCTTGGCTAGAGCAGAAAAACAATCATCAGCCCTTTATTTTTGCATGAAATTAAGAAACACGTCCCCTAGAGGTGCTTTATGTTCCTGATTCCTGCAGAACAATCAGTGAACAGGGGCTTTGCTGTGATGTACGATCATGGAGGGTCTCTGCTGAGGAGTCTTTTTACACCTCAGGATGTGCAGCTTGTCCATGACATTCCTGCAGCAGTGCTTTAACATGCTCCTGACCGCCGCTGACGAGAAGTAGAAGATAAACGGATCCAGGCAGGCGTTAAAGGTGCTGGAGAGCAAAGCCACGTGTCTCCACTCCTCGCTCTCCTGGCGAACGAACCCCACCACGTGGGAGGCGTTGTACGGCACGAAACAAACCGCGAAAACGATCAGCGTGCCGAGTGCCAGGCCGATGGCTCGCAGCCTACGTCGCCTGCTTATGTTGGGTAGACGGGACAGGATGAGAATGAAGTTGATGTAGCAGAAGCAGCAGATGAAGAAGGGGATGCAGAAGAGGACGAGGAAGAGCTCAAGGCGGACCGGCAGCACGATGGCTAGTTCATCGTCTGTGAAATCCAGGTAGCAGGTGGGTGGAGGTGAGGTAGGGCTAGTGCTGTTGCTGCTGTAGCTGTCTGCGTCTCTACTCCACTGGGCGTAGGGCATGATGTAGACGATGAGGAGGTTCAAAGAAGTCACCAGCCAGAAAGTGAGGCTGGCTAACACTGCGTAGCGAGGTCTGCGCCACATGGAGTACCTGAGAGGGAAGGCGACCCCGAGGTAGCGCTCCACGCTCACAGCCGTGAGGAGCAGGGTGCCGTTGTAGATGGTGACGTAGAAAATGAACCCAGTGAAGGGACACAGGTTGTAGGGTAACAGCCACACCATTTTATCAGACGCCTCCTTCATTTTAAAAGGCAAGAAGGCGAGGAAGATGAGGTCAGAGATGGTGAGGTTGAGGAGGAGGATGTCGATCGGGGCTGCCTTGCGTCGAACTTTGCGGTAGAAGGTGAAGAATGCCAGGATGTTGGCAGGGACCCCCATCAGGAAGGTGACGATGTACACGGCGAGCAAGAGTTTACTGCACAGCATGTCGGATGGTCAAAGCAGGGAAAGACTCGATCAGACTCTGGAGACAAGAAACAAGAACGATTATATGTCAAAGGACAACAGGCTTAAACATCTTCAAGAGCTGATAGTGCAGTAAACCCGTCTGTGGTTACAGCCTCCAAAAGTAGTATGGGAGGTAGAGCTCTCAGTAATCAGGATGATCTGTTTGGAGAGGCAGACACCCCCTCTCTTTTTATGAATTTGTTCAACTTTTTTTTTAAGTCTTTTGGTGAGTTTCTCTTGTGATTTGACACATCTAGAATTTATGGATATAAGCTTATGATGTTGTTGAGTTGATAACATTTAAGACAGACATTGTTTTTGAGCCCATCTGCTAATGTGCACAGCCTGCTAGAGCAGATGAATAAGGTCCTCGACCACCACCTCAAGCAGACTCAGGCCCGATTATGTCACACTGACCAAATAAAACTGGACTTTGAGATGAAGTGTACTCAGATCTGGACCCAGGTCCCTCATGTTTAAGCCCCCTCACAGGCAACAGTAGAAGGTGAACTATGTGATGAAGCACACGTTTCAAATCAAACAAACAAGCACATGACGAGAAACTCCACAGCTAGCAAAATGTAAGCAAAGATTATGGGAGTATTTCGGATTTTTGTAAATACAAGGATGTCCAGAGGTAGACATGAGCCACACAAAACAAGGTAAAATACTGCAACAACACGGCAAACCTTCAGACAAGTTGCTATGATATCAGCTATGCTTGCTGCATGTGGCCGGACAGTCTTGCAAATACAAGTGGACTCATATTTTCATAAATTGAAACCAGATATTGTACCAAAAAAAAAAAAAAAAGGGTAAGCAAGGCATCAAAGTTTAAATGTGGATTGGTAATAGCTCTGGGATAATGAAAAGATTATTTGAATGCAATTCTTGGATCCCTGAAGACCTGAGCTCATTAAAACTAGCTCTTTCAAAGTAGATGTCCGCTAATTATAAGCCATAAAATGCAGATTTTTATCAGTTTGGTGCAAATTTCAGAAATAACCACTTTAGGAAAACTTTAAGAGCCATAAAAGCAGGTTGAAGTTTTTCTACAGTCAGCTGTGCAGAAACATCAGAGCAATGTAAACTAATGTCATCTGCATCTGACTATTTAGGAGGAAACAACATTATTAATGTAGCTAGTGAATAAAACAGGACCCAAAACTGATCCTCGTGGGACACCTTTAGATAAAGATAAAGAATCAGATTTTCTGGCCTGAACACACCTTAGAAACTGTTTTGTCTTTCTACCTTGGAGCAACCAAAATAATTTTGTGTAAAATGCTTGGCAAAAACAAAATGTAAAGAAAGGGGGAAGGGGAAATATTGAACTACGCTACAAAAATACTGTACATTCATTTAAACTTTTTCCAGAGTCACTTAAATCATCTTTTCTCCTCATTCTGGACTTCTTCATGTCCACATGCCTTAATGCGTCGTTGCTGCAGTGTGATTGGCTGATTAGATATTTCTGTTAATGAGCAGTTGATCAGGTGTACCTAATAAAGTGGCCAGTGAGAGGGCATAAACAGTCCTTATTATTGGGGTTGACCTAAATTTCACTTAGAGTAAAATGACCCAGAGCTTTTAATTTGACCATTTATCTCCCATGCTTACACATTACTATCAAGGACAAATCAATTAAAACATAAATATAAAGCTGCTTGGAAAGCTGGACTGGAAAAAGCACTGGGCACTGAGCAATGGGACAGCCTTAGCCGTCATATTTTGGAGAAGAACCAGATCTTGTCAGGATGTTGATGGACTTTAAGCACCTGCATGCAATAATGCAAGTTATTCATTTATGATGTGTCGGCAGTATTGTATCCAACCTCTGCTACACATCAGTGTGTGCTCTCTTTCCTGTCTGCTTTCGTCTACTGCCATAAAAATGACAAAAGTTTGAAAAACATTTTTTACTACATAGGTTTACAGCTCAATTAATTATTGTTCCTGAGCAAAAGTAAGATGTAAGAAAGTAAGACAAACTCACCTGTCAGGCTCGCACAGCTCTCCTCTCCATCCCTGTGTTGTTGTCTCGGTGTGATGCTGCAGCTCTCTGTCTGCACACTCCTGGAAGCAGACTGTGTGATCAGATCAGACAGCTACACTTAATATGCATGTTCTTCTGAAGATCTGCCGTCTCTCCTTCAACGGAGGAAATTTAATTAGCTTCTGACTGCGGTCTTTGTTTTCATCGCTCTCTCTAAACAACATCTCCCAGCAACCTCTCCAAAGCTGGAAGTGACGTCTGCAGAAATGTGAGATGATAAGTTTTAATGTGAAAGGTCAGGACAGATCAGAAAGGAGGGTGAATGTTGGAGGTGATTATGAAAGAGACAGAGATTCATCTCTTTGTTTGACCCACAAGAGGGCAGAAAATCCCGATTAACTTTTAGAGACTAAATGGTGCAGCCCTTATTTTCTCTTCACAATGCTCAAAGCAACAAACAAGAATCTACAGAAGCCTTGAGTGGACATGCTTGCAATCATCTTAAAATGCCATGATTTGAAGTCAATTATTTTAACACTGCAAGTTTTCTTGAAGAGGAAAGGGTTAATTCTGTCAACCCAGCAAGCCAAACAACCTCGATTGAAGTGGTGATTTCCTGGAGTAACCAGATCTTTTATTATGAAAGGGGTTCTGGTTGTGTCAATCAAACTTAATGTCTGCTTTATTCAGATTAATTTGAACTTTCTGTCTATGAGGGCATTTTAATGTCTTTATCATCCTTGATCTGACATTTCTGGTTTGAATGAGTTGATATCAAGAGACCATCCATACATGTTTGATTGCACTATTGATGTTGTACAGACTTTAATTCAACACATCTAAAAAGAAGTAGGGACATTGTGTAACACCCCCTCTCCTTTTAACAACAGTCTGTAAACATCAGGGAAATGAGGAGACCGGTTTCTGGAGTTTTAGGAGAGGAATGCTGTCCCATTCTTGTCTGATGTAGGATTCTACCTGGGGAGATTTTTGTTTAATGATGAGCCAAATGTTTGTAAAACATGCAAAAGATCTGGACTGCAGGGAGGCCAGTTCAGCACCCGGACTCTTCTACTGTGAAGCCATGCTGTTGTGATAAATGCAGTATGGGGTTTGGCATTCCCTTGCTTAAATATGCAAGGCCTCCTCTGAAAGAGACATCGTCTGGGTGGAAGCATATGTTGCTCTTAAACCTCTACATCAGGGGTGTCAAACTGAATCACAGAAGGGGCCAGATTCAGAATTTGGGTCTAACCTGAGGGCCTAACAGGGTCAATATTTAACAATAGACCATCAACCTAAATGATATGATATTAAAAGGTCAACATGATAAGTTAAAAACTCAAAATCTGAGATAAAAAGTCAAACTTATGTTTTAGAGGTAAAAACATGACATTTAAAGTCAAAATAATGTTTTCAAATGGCAAAATATGAGATAGAAATCAATATTTTAACATTCAAAAATGACATAAAAGTCAAAATCATGAGTTTTAAAGGTCAAAATATGAGATAAAAGTGAAAGTTAGGAGTGTTAATGCTCAGCAAAAAAGGGGATAAAATTTTTAGTTTTAAAAGTCAAAATATTAAAAAAAATGAGAAATCATGAGTTTAAAAGGTAAAAAATGAGATAAAAGTCAAAGTTAGAAGTTGAAAAAGGTCAAAACTGAGATAAAATTCAAAATCATGACTTTAAAAGTGCAAAATAGGATTTAAGATTTAATATTATGAATCTAAAAGATAAAAAATATGGGATAAAAAGTAAAAGCAATGAGATGTAAACCATAAACCATAACTTTGAGATGCAAAATTGAAAATAAAGAGAGAACACAAATTTCTCCTACGTCCCTGACTTTTTATCAAATTATTTCTTCTGTGTACTTTTTCTCATTTTTATGACTTAACAAGGATATTATCATCAAGATTAAGTTTACATTTTATACTGAAGGATATCTGCAGACCTCATGGGCCAGTTATAATAAAAATATCATATGATCTGGTGGGCCAGATATTACATAATACATCACCTGATAACAGCAGAAAAACTGAAATCTTACTTTAAACTGTAAGCTTTGAGTTGATACTGCTGGAACGTGAAGGGAAAGATCTTTATTATCAGGATCACTGTCAGCTGTTGGTCAGTGTTCTGGTGCTGTAATGTTACTTAAAGTCAATTTTATTTTGATAAAGTTAACACAATATTTGCCTTACACTACAGCTGTAAAGGATACAGATCTGACAGTGGCAGCTCATCTAGAACTCTTCAGCAACCCCCTAAAGGTCTCTTAAAGTGGGCTTGAAAGAATGGGTCTGCACACATTTACATATAAAGTAATTTCAAATTAAAAGCTTGTAAAGAAAAAAGTAGAAGTTTGAGTGACGATGACTTACATGTTCTCCAGTTCAGGTAGTTTACTCGTGTTGATGGAACCACTGGGAATCGTCTGATTAGCCTGTTGTCCACCAGTTCGTCAGTTTGAACCAAAATCCTTCCAGCAACTTCTCTTTTATACTGTGTGTCTGCACAGCAACTTAGATAAAAAAAGGTGTGATATAGTCTGCGTCCTGGTGCCAAATGATCCCTGGGTGATCTTTACTAGCTGAAGTTGAGCCTTAAGGACACATTAAGAGCAGATGGTTCATGTGAAGGTTTTTATATGGGAGGTCAGTATTTACTCCCAACAAAAGAGGGAACACCGACCAACTGAGAGGATTCAATAAAATCCCTTTAACACAGGCAGCATAGCAGGTTAGCCAAACAAAGGCAGAACACGCTGTTGTATTCATCTCAAGATGTTTTTATATGAAATTTTGAAAGTAGATCAGAGTTCAAATAACTTACTGAAACATGAATTATTTAAGCAAACTACTATAAGTCTGCTAAACTGTCCTGCAACAAAGTGCACTCAAAGCCTCTGTGAGGAGCTTTGGGGCTGTGTTGATTTTGGCGACCCCTGTAGACAAAACAGGACAATTGATCTCTTGCTGATCTTGTCCAGTATACAGTATGTAATGGTGCTTTTCTACGTGTGGAGCTGACTTGACTCGGCTCAACTCTGCTCCGTTTTGGTATCAGGGCCTTTTTTTTCATTTACAGTAGCTATGTACTTTATTAGTACCTCCTCAACGTAGGTGAGGCCGTCACGGCTTACCTGTGCCAAACTGCTGTGACATCCAACACAAGAACAAAGGAGGACATTGAGGTGATTGTGTAACTGCTCTTCAGTCTGCAGCTTTTTGGCTCGACAAGGAGACAGGTTTTGTTCCAGAGATGGTTGCAAGGGGTGAAACAAAACACCACCAAAAGTACAGGAGAGTTAAGGATATATACAGCAGTACAAAGCCGACTACGAGATGGGTTTGGTCTCAGGTTTACCCACAGTAGGAGATGCACTGAATCCAGTTTGACTGGCTGATTTCCATTTCTGAAATTAGTCCTGGTCTGACCTGCTGATACCAGTTTTGTCCAATACCAATTTTCTTTCTTTGAAAAAAAAAAAAAAAAAAAAAAGACAAAAACTTTATTGACAGGTCTTCTTTTTTTACATTGCCTCTAAAGGATGTTATATGTTATTTAATTATTACAATAAAAAAATGGCTATTCATTGACATTTAATTGTAAAAAAAGAACTTCAAATGTGCAGCAGGTCACATGATCACCTCTTATTCTAACTTAAATTAGTCCCATAATAAAAGTGTTGTAATATTTTTTAAGTAAAATACAAAGATGTTTGAAATATATATTTAATACAGCTGCCAAGATTAATGCCATTAATCATGATTATTTAAGGTCCAAAATAAATACACTAACCTTTTTTTTTTTTTTATCAGCGATTAATCTAATGCTTTCTTTTCACTCTTTATTCAGGCTACTGCAGCTTCTTTAATCTCATTTTACTGAAAAAAATACTCACAGACAGCTGAGTGTACTAGTCAAGTCATCCACACCTTGTGTTGTTAAAAATGGACCTTTTTACCGTCCACTTGTCTCCTTTCCAGTCTGTACCAAGGTCCTTTTTCTGTGGCTAAATTAATGTTAAAAGCTACCTATAAAGTAGGTCTGTACCCAAACATGAAGTTAATAAACCTTAGTTTAAGAAAGCTGACAAATCCAGAATGACACAAAGACTGTTTTACGTGCAAAATAGTGGAATTTAAAAATAACAAAGGGTGTGATTATCAGACATCAACAACAGGAGTTCCTTGATTAATCACGATTAAAATCTGTAATCTTTAGACAGCCCTAATATTTAAATAAATATTTAATATGTGCATAAAGTTTATATTCTAGAAAGATCTAAACAGCAATTATAAACACTCATTATTCCTGCTTGTGTAACATACTGGTAACTCTTTATAACAAATCCTAGAAACAGAGATGCTTTTTGCTTTACTTAGCAGTATTGGTAACAGATGGACAGGGCGAAAAAGAACAATATAACACCTGCAAATGTTTTAACTTTTCTTTATTATCAAAAGAGAACAGACATTCAACACATTTCATTCCATATTTCATCTTGACAGACATTTAGGAGCACATTAAAAGAAAACAGAAATATTAAAATGCTGATTAAAATGCCAACTACTGCACATCTTTTCTAAAATGTGATTTTTATTTTTATTCAATAACATTTTTTCATGTGTCAGTAGAGCCATTTTAACTCATCACTGTCAGTAAAGGACACTAGTAAATATCTGATGCATACATGTACCCATGAGCCATGTGGTTTATCTGTCCAAATACAGCCATAAATGCTGATTTAAGCCACAAGCGTGTTTAATAAGCCAAAATATTATCAGGCTGAGGTCAGCTGATGTTATATCTAGTCTAATAAGAGGGAAAACAAAACTAGGTTAAAACCTAGAATATGGCTAACCGTAACTATCTGGGATGTCTGTTGAAACGCCGGACTGAATTGTGTGTTCTGGCAGTGATTGGTTTTTGGGGTGTGTAATTATGCTGTCCCATGTCTGTGGGTTGAGAATTAAAGAACCCTAAAAGTTTAAAACATAAAGCCCTGCTGGCAGGAAATGGCTAACCTGACACGCCAGATCGACTCATATATCCATTGCATGAATATATTTGACATTCATCTGGGAAAGCTCCTATAGAAAGCATTTGGGAAGGGTATACTTTTCAGAAAATCCTCAGGTGATTGGAGGAACGTCCTGTCTGTCACATTCATGACAGACCAATCAGAGTGACAGATGACATAGGGTGCATGCCCTACTCTTGTGCAGGCTACCACCGTTTTAGATTGTTAACGGCAGAGCTTTGTCTAAAATTGATGCCAAGGCCACTCGAGAGGTCGTGCAAAAAAATCTCTGCCAAGAGAAGCTTTCAGTGTGACTCTTTGCTCTTGTGTTAAAAAGAAATGTGGTCCAGTTCTGATTAAACTGCTGCTTTCCTACAGCTACGTCTGAGCTAATGGCGACCACGGCAGCAGCCTTTGGATACACCGGAAAACCCCACCGTAATGATCGTAAACCCATGTCAAAACAGACCGGGAGAAGAGCGAAAACATTTTCTGTCACAGAAAGCTTTCAGTGTTGCTCTCTGCCCTTGTTATGATAAAGAAATGTTGTCCCGTTCTGACAAAACTGCTGCTGTGGCTAAGTCTGAGCTAGTCACTCCACTAGCAACTACTGCCCACAACCGTTCACACAACAAGTAATCCTTTCCCCTGTAACTCTCACATACTCATGCCGTAGCAGGTTGGCAGAAGAGCAAAAACATCTTTGACATCATGAGATGTTTCATACAGAAACGTGGTCCAGTTCTAGTAAAACCGATGCAATGCTAAAACTGCACGCGAGGTAATCACCACACTGGAGGCAGCCACTACTGACGGCTTTGAGTACAACTAAACCCTGCCCATAATGCAACTCTATATGTATGGCTCTGAGAGTATTGTCACTCAGTCAGTGAGACAGACACACACATACAGACCCATGTGCAGGGCTGACATCAGCCAAAAAGCAGCTTTTCCAACTGTCTTCTGTCTAAACGTTTGATCTAAACTTGTTTCCTCATGATGTAGTGATGAACTTGGAGAAAAATGATTCTGATTAAATTATCAGTAAAAAGTGGTGACTTTAGATTCATTTGGGCAAGCTGAGAAATAGTTGTCCTCTATTCCTCAATGTTTTTATTCGATTCAACAGTGTCTTTTGAATCCCCTGATGTCTCCACCTTCTGTGACCTCACTCCTGACTCCTTAGTCTCTTCTGCAGCCACCTGGCTCCTCTCAGACCCTTTAGGCAGAGCTCTTATATTTGCAGCTCCATTAGCACTACCGTATTGATGCCTCAACCCTCCTCTACGGCTGTACTGGCTCTGCCGTCCACACACTCTTCCCATGATTCCCCTCGAAACAGCTGGCGACAGCATCAGCATGACCACTGGCTCCAGGAAAACATTACAGGAGCTCGTCAGCATAGCGTATGTCCTCCACTCAACATTCTCACCCGATACAAATCCTACGACGTGTGAGGCATTGTAGGGTGCATAGCACACCACAAACACAGCCAGCGTGGACAGAGCAACAGTCAGGACTCTTCTCTTCCCATAAGGGCGCAAGTTTGAGCGCCACACAAGGATGACACACCGCAGTGTGCAGAAAGACGTCAGAATAAGAGGCACAAGAAACAAAACGATGGCCATCTCCAGGCGTAGGGGCAGCAGAAGAGCTAGCTGTGAGGTGTTGAAGTGGTCATAGCAGACTGATGCATCACCTTCAACCGAGACAAAGTTAGCACCTTGTTCAGCCACCAGGCTGATACTGAGATGAATGAAGACGAAGACCCACAAGGCAGTGCTGATGAAGCAGGAGAGACGAGCACGCCGGTACCTTTTGTATACTATTGGGAAGGCGATGCTGAGGTAGCGCCCGACTGTCACAGCGGTGATGAAGAGGCAGCTTCCGTACAGTGAGGAGTAGAGGAAGAAGCTGTAGATGGGGCAGACGAGTGCAGGGAGCATCCAGTCTTGAAGTAAAGTCTCCACAGCTTTGATAGGCAACCAGACCACGAGCGCCAGGTTGGCCAGGCACAGGTTGAGGGCGTAGACCACGTTGGGTGTGGCGCCATGCTTGCGAGCCTTGCGAACGTACACGAACAGGACCAGAATGTTTGAAGGAAGGCCCAGCATAAAGGTGAAGATGTAGACGAAGAGCGCGACAAAATCCTGGATAGACACGTGCATTTCTTCAATTTAAGACATAAACACTGCTGAGAGGCACAGGAAGTCCAGGATAAAAGTAGCACTGCCTCCAATTTATCATGATAAGGTCAAGTCCTCAGAGATTCTTCCAAAAACAGGCAAACGGAAGTCTTGCTTGATGAGTTATAGGTTCATGGCTGCTCATCCATTTATAAAACCACTGGTCAAAGTCAAGTCCTTTCATTTTTTTGCTGGAAATTCCTTTTCAAATCTGATGCGAGCGCTGCTATAGGGACAGATTTCACCCTTTATCATGTTCAGACTGAGCTCTGAGTCATAGGGAATATCTCTGACACAGGTGACAGAAAAAGAGGCGTTGGCCACTTAGCCGTTGATGCATGTGGGCACAAAGGGGGCGAGGCACATACGACATCATGGCAGAGAAGCAGATAAAAAGATGCCTCCACTCATGCAGAAAAAGGGGCATTTAGCCGGCACCAGCCTGCCTTAATTGCCCTCTCAGAGAAGCCTAACAGACAGGTAGCATCTGGGCCCTTAAGTGAAATGATTCAGAATAATCAGCGTGTCAGGAAACACATGGTCATACCCTTAAAGCCGAGGCGGTCTAAGTGAACTGGAGGGCCAGGCAGTTAAGTCATAAATGTGCTCAAGCTGATGGTCCATGCGAGGATGGGATGGGTTGGGCTTTGGGAAACGGTGACTTGTTTGTGGCGTGAAGGCAGCTTTATGGTGGGGAATGAGATTTGTAGTGTATGTATGCGTGGAAGTTAGTGTAAGAGAGGAGTGGGTGGGTCATGCAGAAGTGCTGTTGGTGGAAAAAATGAAGCAGAAAAACACTGCAGCTTGTTTTATTCACGCAGATACCAAGAAATGATTTTCCAAGAACAGAGCTGCAGCAGTCAAAACATGGCAGCCAGCTGTTTGATCAGTCTATTGATCCATTGTGTGAACAAGTCTGTGTACAGTTACACTTATTATATGTTGAAATGAGTGCCACAAAGTAATTAGTACATATTTGCCCTGTTTACTGGCTGAAATGAGGCCAAACTCGGGAGTGCAACAAAAATATCAATACAGTGATTTGTCATAGTCCTGACTTGTGTTGGGCAATAAATGGATCACTGGTGAGAAATATCCATATTTGAATGATAAAGAAACCACACCACTCTAAAGGGTTTCCCTGCCAATTTGACTCACTACTTCATGACTCCTCACGTTGCAGTTATGACACAAACCGTGACACTGGGAGCAGAAGTTAACTGGCAAAAGAGGAAGTTAAAAGTGGGATAAAAAAAGAAGAGGATGTTGGACAGAGTGAAAAGAATTTAAAGGATAAACTGGTAAGAGGTGAAATTGTGGTGAATACATTAGCTTTGCATTTCTAAGGGTATTTCATTAAGGATGTAACAGTATCAAAACTCCCAATTAGACTTTGAATATTACAATTTGAGCAAAAAAAGTGCCATAGCTGTGCATTAAGCTTAAAAATATATACTTGAACATTTCCATTGGTATGTACACTTTGTGATGATGAGCCCCCAAGAGACTTTTGGCCTGGCCAGATTCTGCTCCTTGTATCTTTGCTAATCCTGTTGTATTGTTTCGTATCGCATCATATTGTAGCTTACCCTATTGTATCATATTGTTTTGTATCCTACCCTATTGTATTGTATCGCACCGCATCGTATTGTATCGTATCTCACCGTATCATATCATACCAGCTCCATGTTGATGTGTCCTTGGACCTTGATGTGACCCTGAACCAAGGTTGTTATAGTTACCTAAAACCAACTAGATAACTAAAACTAAAATGTGAAAATCATTTTAAGTTTACTGAAACTAAATAAAAACTAAGCTTTTCTAAAAACATGAAAACTAACTAAAACTTTATAGTGCACTTACAAAACAAACTAAAATCAAATAAAAATAAAGACTAAATATCCTTAGTTTTAGTCTTCGATACAACCATAACTGACTTCACACAGTGGTAGTTTTATGGCTGGAGTTGTATTCAAACATAAACTATTATCCAATAAAGTGATGTTAAGAGTAGCCTGTTTTAATATGTTTTTTAAAAAATTATGATGTTCACTCAGTCCTGATATCTAACACTAAAACTAATGAAAACTAAACTCAAATGAAGCATTTTTGCAAAATAACAATTAAACTAACAAACCAGCAGTAAAAATTAATTTAAACTAAACTGAAATTGAACACAGAAAGTGAAAACGAAATAAAAATGAAGTGGACAGTCATGCGACTTAAGTTGAGTTTATGTTGACTAGTCACTGGAGATAACGAGAATAAATCCACAAGAGAAGAAAAGACAGAAATTAACAATATATATTTGCAATCATACACTGCATACACTGTTAAAAACAAGTCACTTGTAACATCTGTACCAACCATCAATTTAGTGCAAAGGAAGAAATATTAGTATTGTGTTAGTCTTTCAGTCTACAAACAGCACATCAGGTGAGCATGCAGATAAATCTGTCTACTGACAAGAATATACGGCAGCCTACTGTAGATTTATTACAGGTGGTGGAAAACTGATAAGAGATTGTTTTTGTCCTAAACAGACAGTAAATTATCTTACACAAGAACTGACTTTGTAATCTCTGAGATAAACAGCAATCTAAACTTTGTTTAAGTCATTTTTTTCTCTCATTAAAACAAAAAAAAATGACAAAAACATCCATTTAAAGACACGACAGCTGGGGAGGGGAGTGTATCAAATGCTCGTTTACCAGATTATTTTTCCAATCTAAACCACGTATACTGCATGAGTTTAAAGTTCATGTCATGTGGACTGTTTTCATGCTCTGAAAAGCCTCCGTTGATCAAACACTATAAAGAGGTCAAACAAAACCATTAAAGTAAATGTTCAATAAAATTAATGACCTCAACAAATTTGAAAGTGAGCTTTACAGCAAGTAAATGTTTTTACACAACTGCTTACTTTTAGAAAAAGACAACAAACCTGCACAAACAGATTAAACCGACAAGGATTTCCATTTTAATCAAGTGGAGGAAAAACAAAATCCACATTTAAAAACATAATTTGTCATTTTTAGTCACATAAAGTACACACAGCACAACTCAAAGCAAACTACCCTCAACAAACAGAGTATAGACTGATCATAAGTGTTTTCGCATGAGAATACCATCTCTCTTAAATTAAATAAATAAATATAGAGAAATGTTTTGGTTCTTCACAGCTTATGGGGGTGAAGAACAGAATTAAAGGC
Source organism: Cheilinus undulatus (assembly GCF_018320785.1). Lineage (NCBI taxonomy): Eukaryota > Metazoa > Chordata > Actinopteri > Labriformes > Labridae > Cheilinus > Cheilinus undulatus. Next base: position 13,379,336 of record NC_054880.1, on the reverse strand, counting down.
ATCATGTCTTATGCTCATAAATGTCTGTATGGTTTGAATCTTAAGTCAAAAGTGAGTGAAGCATCCTGTATATTTGCTGTCTCAAGCTGACAGCACACAGAATGATTTTCAAATCTTAACCTATTTTTTCTCCTAAATCTGCACTAAAATTGAGCTTGAAATCATCCAGTGTTTCACCAACTTTCTAGCCCTTCCTTTAAAGAACTGTTAACCCTGATCTTACTGGGTCAGCAGCTGCAGGTTGCTCCTCCCACTGGAGTTTGTTAGAGGCACCAGCAGTACCGGGGCTTTATCTTTGCAGTAGGCAGATGTGAGGCGGGTACGGGTGTTCATGCTTCGCTGTTCCAGAGACAGAGCTTCCTGTTTTCTGGAAAGATCCTGCAGCATGCGGCTGTGGTGGAGCTTCATCTTCTGCAGAGAGTTCCTGTGAGAGAAGAGGATGAGATAAATGTATAAGAGTAAGGAGGGAGTTCTCCCCTGGTTTTCAGGAACACTATAGGTACTATTTTTGTAGCTTAATCTCTCGGATTATATATGCCCTGCATTTGTTTATTTCTGATGATTACTTTTATGGATTCTTAACATTCTTAAATCATTGCCATAATCATATCAAAAATGGAAATCAACTTTTGTTAACAAGGCATTCTATCCTATTTTAATGTTGGGTGTTTGACTTTCCTTTACACACAGCCTGGTTCATTCATAAATATTTGCTAAGTAACTGGTCAATATAAACATGGATGACCTATATATTTCACAGAAATTAAAGTATGAGAACAGTGACTCACTGCGCCTCAGAGAGTTTCTGTTTCAGGGCAGTGATTGTTGCTTCAAGCTGATGGACCTCATTCACAAGGCAATGCTGCACCTGCAAACACAGGAAGAAAGCCGTTCATCAAATCTTACAAAGATCATATTTACCAACCTAAACTTGTTTGTTCTGTCATGGTAAAACTGCTTTTATTAACTGTAATATTTTATTAACTGTAGTATTTCACTCAGACCTCATCTCTGCAGAGGTCCATGCCAGATCTGCTTGTCCTGTTCTCCAGTCGGGTGTGAGCCAGCTTCAGGGAGGCCGTTTTCGCCTGCAGATCCGCATCCAGCCCGTGGATGTCACTCTCCATTTCTGCCATTTCATCTTCAGTCTAACAGGAATAAATACAAAAAAGAAATCATTTGAGATATTACCCTCGGCCAAAAAGCTTGCTCAGCTGTCGCTTTGCTTTAAAACTGGGAAAACTGTAGAATGTGTGTAAAATATAAGTTATTAGTATGAGCTTGAGACATCTTACATTTTTTATTTGCCATTCGAGCTCATCACGGGCCTGCTCTTCATGGTGATTACGTTTTCGGAGAGCAAACTCTGTGGCTCTGCGTTGATTGTCCAACTCATTCTGCAGCTAAAAAAAGAGAAATAAATTATGGTAAATTTGCCGTATCAACAAAGAAAATAGAGCAAGAATGATGCTAATATTCCTTTAAAGTTTGGAAAATAAAGCCGAAAACTAAACCCATTAACCTCCTGGGACATGAGGTTTTTTTTTGGGATGCATTTTTAGTTTCTCCCTCTTTGGGAGAAGTGGGACCTGATAAGTATCAAACCTGAGCCTTGTCTTTTCAGTTCAGCACAGCTGGTAGAGCGGGTGCCCATATAGCCTACTATGGTTATAGTCGACACACTGGTACCAGGACTGAATCCTGGTCTCAGTGCATCTTTGGTGCATGTCTTCCCCACTCTCTCTCTCTCCCTATGTTTCCCGTCTCTTCAGCCATCTTATCCAATAAAGGCAAAAAAACCCAAAAATAATCTATAAATCTAAATATCTGTGTATATATATCAGAGATTTCCAACATAAGAAATACCCCCAAATTCCCTAAAATTCCCATACCTTAAGGAAAAAAATCTTCAACAGTTCATAATATTCTTTAAATCCCAATAAAATACCCCATAATGTCCTCAAATATTCCTCAAACAATTCAGTGAAACTCTCTTATAAAACTGTAAGGTTTAAATACATTATCACAAAAAAAAAAATCCAAGAAAATGTTCAACCCAATTTCCCATTATTTAAAGCAAACTCCACCCTAAATTTCTAATCAAATGTCCAAATATCCAGAAATAAATTCCCCAAAATTTCATGGAAAATTTTCATTTTAATCTAAAAGTACCAGAACATTTCAAAGCAAATCCTCTCAGAAAATTCAAATCAAGCACTCAAAAAATATACAAACATATCTGCAAAAAAATGTACGTAAATTTCTAAAAGAAATTGAGATTAAATTCACCAAACATTCTTAGCAAATTACTTAAATTTCTATGAAAATTCTGGACAATTCTAATAGCAGAATATACTGCTATATTGTGAGAAAGCCAAAATGTAATGTTCTGATATGCACTTGCAGGGTCTCAAGAGGTTAAGATCATCACCCTCAATGGGCATTTTTTTGTACATGCTTCATTTATTGTATAGTTTATTAGTTTATTTGACAGGGGCCAGACACAACACAGCTGTTGAACCAGAGTTAGCTAATCTACATCTGTGGTTCCTTGGCAGGATGATGCAATTTCATTAATTGTAGTTTATTTAATTGTGTATTTAAGGTTTTTCTAAAGCTGGGTTCATCATAGAAAGTATCCTATCTGATAATTGAGCCATTTATTTACTCTACTATCAGCACATATAACACACACCTGGGCTGTGGTGAGACTCATGTCCTCCCTCATCTGCTGGGACACCTGCATGGCTTCCTTGGCACGAGCAACGTTATACCGGCTGAACTGGACCCACTCCTGAGGAGTCGTAGAGCTAAAATAATAAAACATTTTACAAAAGAGGTTACACAGATCAACTGAGATAATGAGACGTATTCAAGTGTGTCCTACGTATGTATTATTTTAGGGTTCATTACATTAATTAGAAGTTTTAGTGGAGGTAGAAAAAATGGTCATAATGTAGTTATAAAACTAACAAAAGACATAACACTGTATATCATTTCTCTGTTGTGTCAAGCACACCCTCATCCCAAGATTACCCTGATGGCACACGAGTAGGGTTGGGTTTCAGGGAAATCTGAGGTGACTTTATTGTAAGGGACAGACAGGACATATCAATGTCAAGGGCGTCCATCTTGTTCTGGAGGTCTGCAGTCAGCTGATGCCGAGCCTCCTGCAACACACTGTGAAATATAAACAAAGAACAATGATCAGAGATGGACAAAGACTGCCCATCCCGATGATTTAGGTGTTAGACATATCATCTCATACCACAGCTGCTCAAAGGCTTTGTCTATGTGCTGCTGCAGCTCCTGCTGCACTCTTTTGATCAGCTCTGCTTCTTTTTTCAGCTGCTCGTCTACCGGGTCGGTGACGAGCTCAAACCCCCGACGTCCATCTCTCAGTGTCAAGCACTCACTGGTGACCTCATTTGGAACATCAGTAGCAGCGAGGGCCTGCTCAGTTCGCTCTTTAGTCTGTCCAAACATACAGCATGTCAGAGATGAGGCCAACCATGGTCTTAATCTACTGAAGATTAGTCACTTCAAGTTTATTGAACATTTAGGCTCAATCCCAGCTCACCCCTTGGCCCCTAACATGTAACCCTGAAAACTTAAACAATAGGATTACGATGGCCCTTCAAATTAAGATTTTCAGAGGAACATTCCCACGTGAGTGTAATGGCAAATCTCACAAAACGCCTTGAAAATTAATAACAAGATGGCTGCAAAAACAATGAAAGAAGTGTAAAAATGTTAGAAATTTCTTTATTACTAAGATTATGAAAATTACTGCAGCCATTGGTTTAGTTAATGTTATTTCAGTGTACTATTGTGGTCATTTTATGTCTACATGCTACTGATAACTACTGATGATGTATCAGGGCCACAAATAATCATCCCATCATGTAGGGGGAGATTCCACTAATCATAGGGTCAAAAGGGCACTAAAATTAAGAGGTAGATGTCAGCAGTCATAGGAATGAGCCTTAATCTTAGAAAACACAAAATGCTCACACAGTGTGTAAGGATATGGCTTTTCAAAAATGTACATATTTATGATATTGTTAACATAAATGGCAATTATTTCAGAGGGATATGGACAAATCACCAGGGTCAAAGCCTCCATCTCTTCATCCACTTTCTGTGCACAGGTTTCTAACGCATCCCTCCATCGGGCGACATCCCAGGCCCTGTCACTCAACCTGCGAGAAGTCTCACTTTCATCCCAGGTTGTCTACAGAGAAAAGTTAAAGTGATCAAATGTGGATATATGGAAAAATTTATGTTACCCTGCTAAAGTCTTCCTCCTGTAGATAGTGAGCCTGACTGTAACACTTTCTGGCAGACATCTTCACAAATTAACACCCACCTTACAGCTGGTCTCATTGCGTAGCGACCTCCCTTCCTGCCGGATAACATTTGAAATGTGCCGCTCATGTTGTGCTGTGGCAGATAGCTGGTGGTTGTTACTGAACCACTCTGACACACTGTGGTGTAGGCCAGGCTTTGCAGGAAGCGCAGACATCCTCCTGTTGGAGAGACATGCAAACATCACAATCACTGTGATTTCCAGTGACATTCTTGCAGAAGTTCTTAAACAGTGCAGGATGATGCAAAACTCTGCAATTCTGTCAGCAGTCTGGTTGCACATGTACATTTCTTTACATGTTATTTTACATTTACAGTTTATTTCATATTATTCAAGTATCATAACAGAACAGGTACTGCTGTTCAATGGCCCTTTACTTTTATAAACTTATATGTTCTTTGAATTTCTTAACTTATATGCCAATACGCCTGATTGCTTTTCATGGTGCATAAATATTTACAGTTCAAGTCCAGCATAGCGGCTCTGAAAGGGGCAACAAAATCAGCATTAGCAGTTAATGGATATTCAACATCGTCTGCTTTCAAATATTTATGATAATGGCTAAAATAAATACAATTTTCTAATACATTTGGTTTGTATACAACTAGACTAATGTTCTCTAATTACACTTGCTTAGTCAATTTATTCTTTTTTGCTGTGGTTTGTGGCTATACAGTGGTTAATTGTTTGGTTTTCAAAAGCTGAATTACTAAAAAAAGCACAAATTTCTAGCTGGCTTTGAGTTGACTGATGTGTTCTCATACCACGTATTTCCAGTAGGTGTAGCTATTGACAAAACTATAACATGCCTGTTAATATTTCAATTTAGGTGTTCAGACATGTAGCCAGAGGTCTGTAAAACCAAGCATCAGCCATACAAAAATACGTGCCCCTGGCCTGTTCACATATGACATATGATATTTATGCAGTCTTCTACATAAATGACAATGGGGTCTCAACATGAACAATGTTCGCACATCGGTCATAAACCGGGCCGTTGAGGTTCCACGTAGAGGTGACACAAGGCCACGAAGTGTTACAATACTCCCCATAATACGAAATTTGTCGTAGAAAGTATTACTGCAGTAAAAGAGGTCACGTCTTAGTACAATGGCAAGTTTAAGCCTCATTTCAAAGTTTTTAAATAAAGTTTTACTCACCGGATTTCTAGAAGGTTCAAACAAACGGCGCGTGCTGTTTCTCTTGGACAAGTTTCACTATGGCAACAACTGCTCGCAGCGTCACCAGGCAACAAAACGACAAACGGTCAACTGAAATTTAAATAATTAAAGTAAGGGGGCACAGCTTGGATCATTCACCGACGTCTCAGGCCACAAGAGGAGTCAGGTACAAAGGCTTTATTAAATCAGTTAGCTTAAGAGTTGAATAATAATACGGTATGTTTTAAAACTTTACATTTAAGTTCAAATACGCCAAAATAAGTGATAAAAACGAGCACCAGAGCTTCATTTGACCTCCGAAGAGTCTCGCTTCAAAATGTAGGCAAAACCTTTTACCACATTCAGGTACAAACACTTGTTTTATTGTAGTATCAGAATTAGTCATGCCAGTGGTTATATTTCCATGCTGTGGTGACCTTCAGTGTAGACAAAATCTGGTTATTTATCATCAGTTTTTCCACAATACCCTCAGCACATTCATGATCACGGTAATGTTGTTTTGAGGTCTTCTGTCACAAGCAAGGGTTCCCAAAGAGTTTAAGAAATAGGAAATATTGCAAAAAAGCCACTAAAATGCAGCAGGACTAGTGAGCCAAACAGAGGTTGGTCTCAAACCAAGACCTCTTCTGACTGAACCTCTTTCAGTGCATCACACCAGTGACCTATAAAGCAGATATACAAACAAACAATACTTTAATGCCCATTAAAATCATTCACTCATTGAAATTCATGTCCATATGCTCATTTATCTGTACATTGCAGCTAATGGGGACAAAACAGATATAGGAACTCTATTTGTAAAGATTTCAATGAGTCTGGGAACCACTTGCCAATGCACTATCCCAATTACCTGAGCTATATTAACACCTAGATTCTCCAACAGGCTTCTATTAAGGCCTTGCACTAAAAATAAAACCTTCAAGCCTATCAAAGCTGTTTTTACTCTGAACTACTGAAAATTATTGTTTTGAATTGCCTTGACCATGTTTATTAAGATTTGAGCCCTGCCAAGTGCTTTGAAAAGTGGTGTTAAGAGGAAAATTGAAAATGTTTCCTCAAACGGCACATAGATCAGATATATTATATACACACATGATGCACTGACAGTAAAAGCAAGATATTCCCAGGATAACATGGTTTTGTTTTCAGGACAGAGTAACTTCAGAGATGTTTCCATTTTCACATTCCTTAAAGACTAATAAATTAAAAGGAAATTGGAGCTATCATTCATGTCACATTTAGTAGTTTCAAACACAGCAAAAGTCAACTAAAACAAAGGAAGTAGGAGTTTGTGGACGATAAAAAGTTGAAATAATTAAAAAGAAATTCCTTGTCATAATTTAAAGTAAAAAGAAAGTTTGGTGCAAGTGTTGTGGTGCTGTGGAGAGGTTGATTTCCTTGAAGCAGAGGTGAGAGGTTCAGTTAGCTACACAGTTAAGGATTTTGGAGCGTTCAGCCTTCAAACAGCTGAGACAAGTGGAGGAGGCGTTTTCAGTTTGTAGTCCTTCAGTTTTTTTTTCACAAGCTCTGTGTGTGTTTGTGTGGTTCAATTTCAAATGGAAATTGTCTCTCATTGTTAGTCCTTTTCCAGGTATTTATTGTTCAGGTGGGTGGGAGGATGCAACATTGTGTTTGTGATGTTGACACATGTCCAGTCCACAATCACTGTGGTGTTGCATCTCCGCTGACTTCGATGCCATGCTGCTGTAGCTGTGCTCGAAGAAGTGCATTATCATTCTTCAGTTCTTCAATCTAGAAATACAAATAAAGATCATTAGACAGAAAAATGAACAGAGAAGAAGCTCTAGAGTTGGCCAGCTGAATTTAATCATTCAGTCATGTCAGAAAATATCAATCGTCAATACAAGCCAACACCTGCCAATACTGATGTCATGCCAATAATATTGCATATCCCTATTCACTATGGCACTGTGGACAAGCAGCGACGGGCCACCAATTAACATGGTCACTATTTAAGCTACAACACCTGTTAGCAGTGTTAGCAGAGAAGCTCTGACAGAAGAAAGTAAAAGTAAAGACCAGCTTGCTAAAAGTGAGATTTTAGTGATAATAATGTCAAAATCCCCTGGTCTGATGAGCTTGATAAACTTCTGGGATTTGATTGAGATGTTAGACCAGTGAATGTCATCCAGTGCTGTGACACCCCGCTGACCAGACAGTGAGTAACGTTAGCCTTTTTCTACTTTTCTGCTAATTACTGTCAAGACTTCAGCTCCCTTGTTTTGTCCCAAAAAGAGTTGGATTGTGTTCACTGATTGTCATGTTCACATATGTCCAAAATCAAACATGGCCAAAGAGGGAACTGCCCTTTGTTTTAGCACAGCTTCTCTAAACAATCCTGGCATGATAGCTCCCTAAAAATACTGCTTTCAGATGAAAACTTGATGACAGGTTTAGTTGTTTAGTGTCACAGGTTTTACTACCTCTAAAATGCCAACAGGTCTGCCAACTCTTTGTCATTTCACAAGCAAATATGTATACATGAATATTTAATCTCGAGAGGGGAACTTGTGAATATGAAGTTAACCTGTTGTCTAAGCAGCTCGTTGTCCATCTCCACCCGCTCCACCTCTTTGTAACTCTCCTGAAGTCGCTGGTTACTCTGACGCAGCTCTCGGATGTAGTCACAAGCTTTGGAAAGGATGCCTCCTTTACTCTGAGAAACACAGAACAAGAATAACCAGATGTGTTGAAAATGACTCATCACTTCCTTTCTTAATAATTTCTTTACTTTTTTCTTTCTGTGGGTAAACCATAAAATAATCTTTTATTTAAACTCTTGGTTACAAATGGAACAGTATGAGTCATAATTTTTCACTTATGCAAGCATGCACAGAGTGAAAAAGCATTTGTTCAAGAACAGAAGAAGTCAGCAGTTACACATTAAAAAAAGACACAGAACAGCCTTTATCAGCAGTCTGACATTACTTACACTGACATTTGGAGCCAGATTTAATCTATTGATACAAGAATGAGTGGACTGTATTGGCCTTTAAAAGAACATTTAAGGGTTTTTTTTTATTCAGCACTCACCGCTCCAGTTCTGCTGTCTACACTGCAGTCAGGGATGATTTTTGATAGTGTGACGATCCAGTTATTGATCTTGTCTCTTCTTCTTCTCTCCACTGCAAACAAAGAAACAACCTTTTTAACAGCAGGTCGTTGTTCATATAGATTTCAACTTCTAAGACATGAAAACAGTTTGAAGGGAAGAACCTTTAGTCCATTTCAACATCAAGAAATTAAAACGCTCCATGCATTCACATCAATTTGCTACTACTAACTTCAAATTTACCAAAACAAAACATTAAATACAACTCTTAAGAAGGACAAAATAAGCTTTATTAGTTTCAAATGTTCACTAAACAACCAGTCTTTTTTTCTATGTAATTCATAACCAAAATGATATAAACACACTTTACAAGGAGGGCAGGTCTAAATGTACTCTATTATTTATATAGACCCAACATTAATCCACCATGAGCACAGCACTAAACAACAAAACTTCCTTTAAACAGGCAAAACAACAAGCAGAAATACATTTATGTTTAACAGTCATCTGCTGAAGCTGTGGTGGGATTTTAAAGGGATAGAGAGAGATAAAGAAAGAAAAATAGATTAGAGAGATGCAAGAGAGAGAATAGAGAGTTACAGATAAAAAGAAAGCGGGCTGCAAGATGGGGATACTATAAAAATAGTAAAGTGAGATGAAGAAAAAGAGAAGACTGAGATGCAGAAAAGAGGCTGAGGTACATGCAAGAAGAGAGAAGAGGAAGATACAGAAAAAGAGGGGAGAAGGGGCAGAAAAATAGAAGAGGGAGATGCAAAAAGATGTGTTACAGGAGAGGAAAAGAGGGGGTGCAGAAATACAGAAAAGAGAATAGGGGAAAAAAGACAGAAGAGGGAGGTCAAGCACATAGAAGAGGGAGATACTGTACAAGAGAAGAGGATGATACAGGAAAAGAGACAACAGGCAGAAAAATAGAAGAGGGCGATACAAGTGCTGAAGAGGGACATGCAGAAAGAGGAGTTACAGGAGTGGAAAAGAGGGGGAAACTGAATGAGAGAAGATGGAGATGCAGAAAAAGAGAAAAGAGGGATACAGAAAAAGAGAAGAGGAAAAAAAGGACAAACAAGAGAGATACTGAAAGAGACACACGACACTGATGACCATGTACCTTCGTTATGCTGCGCTCTTCGCCTCTCATCTCTAGGCGCTCGTGGGCCCTCCACTTTCCTGTAAAGACAGTAAAAAGAATGTGACAAAGAATTTATGAATATATCCATTACTCCCAAAGTTAACCAAATCTATGACAGCTGAGCTAGACTCCAGTCAAAAACAATATCCTTGAAGTCAATGCATGAGAACAAAGACCCAGCGTTTGGAGCTTTTCTCTTTTATTTGTAACTGTTACCTTGGGAGGGCTCAGTGAACCATTAGTTATTACATCTTTACTAACATAGACTGTTTTAGTTTGTGAACAGGTGCAGCTGAATACTGAGGTCCCAAGCAGGGATCCAGGAGCCAGTCATTAGGAAATTAAACATGGTTTGAGCCATTTTATACAAAAGGATTCAGTCATAGGTGCTAGATTAAAACTGCCTCTTAAATGAACCTATCAGTATACAAGGATGCTAATAACTGATCAGTGATGCACCAAACATCTGTCTCTACAACACATGATGGGGGCTGGGTGGGGGCGTATGTGAAAGTTCTTCTCACCAGTTTGTACTGCCATGCTGCAACATGTCGCTTTCACCGAGGTCTCTGGGGATGGCAGGTAAGTAGGACAGAGTGTGGTTTTCAGATGTTGGATGTTTTAAATGATGGATATTGATATGTTTTTTGAATCTTTATTTTCTATACACAATGACAAAATCATTCCATAAAGGGGAAGGAAGAGAGAAATCCAATTCATAGTGAAGTTACAGGAAAAGAGGGGGTGAGAGATGTGGAAGTGAAAATTCGGTCAAACACGAAGGGAGATTACGGTGATATGATAACTTCAGGGAGGGGTTGAAGGTGTGAGGATGTGTTTTGTTGTACTCACGCAGTATAAGTATGCGTGCGTGGTGCAATGGTGCGAGGCGTCGTCGTCTGCAGGACCTCCGGGGGGCTCATCATCACGTAAAACTGACCTATAAAATACAAGAGTCAATATGGATGATGATGAAATAGAAAACAAATGTCACTTTTCCTTTAGAAGATACAGCCATTTCATTACCTCCTGCCTGTGTGATGGTTTGGTCCGTGGTGGCCTGCACTGACACGGCCGTGGCTGTTCCATCGCTGACTGTGGCAGCAGGAAAATATGCAAAACGTGTCTCCCCTCCAACAGTTTCCCCGGCAGGACTTCCCCCATTGCTGAAAGGATTTTGGATAACTGCCTGGAAAAGGTGAAGTCCGAGGTAAGTCACTAAAACAAAGTCTTACATTTGATAAGGCTGTGTCTGCCTTTTTATGGGCTAGCATTAAGACAAATACGACACCTTTACAGCTGCTTCAGTCTCACAGGGAGTTTACTCACCTGAGCCACCGCCTGAGGGGCTCCAGCAAACGCTGCTGTGGAGACGACACTCACAGCTCCAGTTCCGTCAGCTGCTGCTTCCAATTGATCATCTGTAACCTGAACCACTCGGTAGGTCACCTGAGGACACATCACAGAGCAAATGTTAAAAAGGAGCCTTCACACAGGGTACATTTCACACTTACAAAAACTAAAAATAAAACCAGACAGTGGTGACAAAAATTGCCAGGTTCATTTAAGCACACTGTTTTCAGCATTTACCTACAAACACAAATCTTTTATTCATATAATCTTTACATCACATACTGTATATTTTGTGTTGCATTGCTATCAAGCGTCAACATACAATTTTCCATCACATTTTGGGTATACACTTAATATTCAAGTTTGAATTATCAAAATTATCTTCAAAATTGCTTGTGAACATAACTAAGGACATTTTTCCACTAGGTGTTACGTCTACATATTTGCTAAGGACTCACAATGTTGAAACAGCCAACTGAACTTTAAACTTAAATCCACTGTGAGCTAATCCCCTCTTTCAAACAGCTATTTTTTAATCATGGGTTAGCACCCTGCTGGCATAAATATCTTCATAAGTAACATCACTTTAATGTCAGCCTCCTACCTCATAGTGCGTTATATCACAACTGAACTACAGTTCAATATTCACTATTAAGGCCCTAGTGCTTTGCTTTAATCCAGCTCTACTGTGCCCGTTTTATAATATTTATGTTGTGTTTTATTGATTTCAAAGAGTGCAATTTTATTCACATAAAATATATTTTGTTTGAAATTGCATATATTTGCACATACAAGTCAAAAGATTTTTTTTGCCTTTTGCATTAAAAAGAGAAAATAAACACAAAATTTTAAGTTTGAGGACTTTGCCTCCACAAACTCACCAAGTGACTTTAAGAGCCAGTGAAAGACACACCTGTTTAGACAGGCATTTGGCTCTTTGTAAATATATTGTAGAGCACTTAATGACTCATGTCTGTGAATTTTACATACCTACTTTACTTGCAAATTAACAAATTTCAGCCCTGAAGACACTTAAAAGTGGAGGGAATGAATATAAATAGAGAAAAAGACCTCAGTTGAAATAGGAATGTTAGTCCAACCTTAAACTTCACAGACTTATTTTTCATCTGGCAAAAATCTACCACTGATATAGCAGATTTCTGCAGCCAAAATACTGGCTGAAGTCTTCATATCTGCTGATATGGCTAATTGACTTTTTAAGCTAATATCTGTTGATTCCAATTTCATGCCGGTAATATCGTGCTTCCCTTCATGTCGGTAATATCGTGCTTCCCTTCATGTCAGGTCTGAATCAAGCAACCCATCAGGGTCTTTGGCTGATTACAACACTGATACACTTGAGTGACTGGCTTTGATGTGTTTTTTTTTTCAATATGTTCCTCTCTTTTTAGTAAAAAGGACTCAATCTAATTGAAACTGGCTTAATATAAAGTCTGATTAACTGATGTTATTTACTGTTGTACAGAAGAGAGGCCCTGCATACTCACCTGTCCTCCACTGTTCTCTGTACGGAACTGGTACTGAACATTGTGGTCAGCGAACGCAGCCTGTGGGACACCGGTGATTGTCACTGCGGTCTGCTCCTCTGTCCCAACTGCCTCACCTGCAGCACACAGGTACACATGGGTCAGACATGAAAGACTGCACCACAGCAGAGCCTTAAAACACACATGAGATGATGCATTCTGCAGATATTTGTGCATATCTTCTTATGAATCACAAATTGAATTTAAAACTGAATGTCTTCTACAGTTGTCAGGGTGTAAAAAAAACCTCTGCTCTCACCTTCCTGTAGCTGCACCACCTCCTCTGGTTCCTGTTTTTCGTGACTGAAAAAAAGAGATAACACAAATGAGTCAATTTCAGTCTGAAACCAATAGGCACAGTTAGAAAAAGCATAATGAATAAACATCTGTGCTGCTTTGGAGCAAGCTTTTCTACACAGCTGTAGGCTAAGAGCGCCCCCGCGTGGTGACATAAGGAAAAGATAGAAAAACAAAAATAAAGTCGTACAAAAATAGCGTGCAAGCTACAGAAATCCTGATTTCTTGCAAAGTCTTGGATGGAAATTGCAATTACATAAGAATTTTAATTTAAAAAAGACTTGTTTGATTTGCTGCACACGACAAGTAAAACTTCATAAATGCGTATAACGCTTCTGTGATACTTTAAGCATTTTATAATGAAATAGCTGTTAGCTTCCTTAACAGTGCAGTGAAGTACGATTGTAGCCTTGAAATTAGAAAAAGTTGCTCTTTTTCATTTGCATTAGTGTCAAGTTAATAAACAGCAATGGTGCTGTTAAAGATCTGCTAAAAAGGGCGCAAATTTTCTGCTAAAATTTGTCTTGACGGAAGCCGAAATGCATCTTTCTCACAAGCTGCAAAACAGCCGATTCAAGCACAAAGTAAAAGGCAAAGAATTCCCAAATATTAAAAGTATCTGGAGCATGCAGGTTATAAACAGAGCATTGCGTTACAAGGAGAAAATGGGTTTTAGGCCGGGCTCGGAGCCATGGCTGAGCAGGAAGCAGGCTGCAGCCTCTCACCTCGCCGAGCTGTCCAGACTCTGCTCCAGCATATCCATGAAGCTTTTGCGGTGTGTAAAAAACGCCGATATTCAACGACACTGATTTACGGAGATGGAAGCGCTGATCACGGGGACAAACACACGGGTCATGTGAGGAAGACAGTCCAGGACACGTGAGGCAACCACCGGGCAAGGAGCTAAAATGGAGGCCGCTGCCGAGCAGGAGGAAGCCGTCTGCGTCTGTGCGGAGAGGCAAGAAAAAACAGTCCGGCTGTTTCCGCAGGTTCACGGAGAAGGGAGAGCCTCGGCCGGGGGTTAAGATCGTTAAAGTCTAGTTGATTTACTGCTGCATTCCCGGATGGGAGATGATTTCCTTTTTTAATTTGCTGAAATTCTTGTTTGTCTCTGGTTTTCTTTTTTGTTGCTCCGCGGTGTTCAGCTGCCGTTTATCCGCGCAAAACTGCGGCGGCTACATGCGCTCAATAAGATATGGAGTGGACTCAGTTTGTTAAGTGATAAAACGCCGACTTTAAATCTTGATGTCGCCTACTCCTCTTAATATTTCATAAGGAGTAGCCATTTATTTCTGTGACTTGTCGAATGCAAAGAATTTGATGGGTATCCGCTGATATTGAGCTTATTTCTCGGCTTATTTCTACATTGAAGCGTGTATTTTCGTTGATTATTCACTATAATTTTCCAAGACTTTGTTGCTCACTTTTCTAAACGTTCACTCGTGTCTGTACAGTCTTTATTTGACAGAGCTAGGGCCGACAAATCAGCTCACTGGCACTTTTTTCAGGTCCTTTGCCCAGGTGACCACTATGATCCAATACGGGTTTTCCCACAAACCACATGACAAAAACTGCCCACGTCTGCTACAAATCGAAGCTCCACGCTTTCAAGCTCCTCGTAATTCACTGTTTTATGTCTTTTTACACACCATGTTTTATTTTGGAGGTTAAAATAAGAAGACTAGACGTGTTATGATAGCTTTATTCTGCCTTTTAGTGGGTATTGTCATTCAGATCTGTGAAATGAAGCCGGATAGGCTGTGCAGTATCTGTCAGCGCTGCAGACATGATTCCCTCAGCTAGAAATAGAGTCAATAATCCCACCACCACTCAGATCAAATAGTTTCCCTATTGACATGTTTTATTGAATGAAAAGATGACCTTCTGGATCAAAGCTTGAGTTTCACTGTAGTTTAAAATAACTCTTTAATCTGACAGACACACTGCCTGGTTAAGTAATACTCTCAACAGCCTGAGGTAGATGGTGGGAGGGAATGGGAAGTTTGCACATCAGTAGCAACAGGATGCTGGAATTTGCATGCTTGCAACCACACCCTTTTCGTTCACAGTCATTCTCACGGAAGATTAAGAAATGTTAAAAAATAAATTTACAACCATTAAGAAGAAGTTTAAGGCCCCACAGTAAACATCAGTGTTCTTGTACTGTGGTTACTGGTTCATAGTAATGTTGATATTAATGAGATATATGGGACCACCTTTGTTTTTTAAGGCATGCCTATCTTCATGTAGTCTTATATACTTGCTTACACATCCATATATTTTATATGTAGATGGTTATTTATATCAATATCAAATGTGTATCCTGTTTATAATCACTTGATTCTTCATATTTCCACTATATTCGTACACTTACATGTTTTACTTCATTTCACTCAATAATCTTGCACTTTGCTCAGAACATTGTTTTTTGCACACATCTTAAGAAGGGTACTACATCGTGACTTATAAGGTCCACATTAAAGAAAAGAGCAAGATTTCAAAGTGGTCATAATATTAAAAGATTGAATTAATATATTTATGACAAAGTCTTAAACGTCTGAGATTTAAGTTAAACATTTACATGATTCAAGAGATAAATTAATGAAGTTGTCATTTCAGTTGATGATTAGTAATTTTGAATTTAGCCTATATATTAAAACTGCATTTAGGCTCTCTGATTGGTCATATTAATTGATTTAAAAAGGTTAATGCTTCATATAATCTGCACGCAGTTTGAACACGTTCTTTCAGAATCACAAGTGTCACAAAGAAACCAAGGTTTTGTGTAAATTAAGATTATGATTTCAACTTGTAGAGCAGTGATCATCAGCTGGTGGCCCGCGGGCCTTTTCATACCCGCCAAAGCTCCTGATCCGGCTCCCAAAAGATGTTTA
Source organism: Cheilinus undulatus (assembly GCF_018320785.1). Lineage (NCBI taxonomy): Eukaryota > Metazoa > Chordata > Actinopteri > Labriformes > Labridae > Cheilinus > Cheilinus undulatus. The sequence continues at coordinate 13,363,475 of NC_054880.1, read as the reverse complement.
AATTTAGAAAATTTGAGGAGAAAAAAAAGATAATGTGGTTTTTAGGGTATTATTTGATTATAGATTCCTACAATAATTAAATAAACCCCAAAAGTGCAACGGTTTTATCTGGATTTTTTTTTTTCCAGAAATCCACCTGCGAGTTCTTACTAATAAATATGATGCATGATAAACACATACTTATCAGTCCAGCCCAGATAAAATCTGCAGTTTTCTGTCATCTGTTCAACTTGAGGCTCTTGGAGAGTTTGATTTTCCGTAACATCAAAACAAAAAACCTGTTTGCTTCTTTGTTTTCTACCAATTAGAATGCAGCATATTAGCATCAAACATGATAGTCTTAGAAATATGCAGCTTAACTATTTTGATTGTCTATAACCAATAAGGACTGATCTCACTGCTTAAATTATTTGAGTTTTGGAAGAAAATATAACTACTAATACAGCATGTTATGTGGACCAAAATATCTCTTCTATTTTTGCCACTTCAGTGTCTGTTAAGACAAAATCTGGCCCTTGTAAAAAGAAAGTAATGCTCCCTATTGTAGAGCACACACTGGACATTCAGAATAAACCATATTAATGACAGACATTTCTAAATTGTCTATGAAAATTATTTTCTGCTTTAGCCAGTTCATTATTCCAGTAAATCAACACTTAAATCCTGTAAATTTACAAATTGAATATCATAAATTGATGTTTTTTTAATCTCATGAAATCATGACTTTAATTTCAAAGCTCTAGACTTTCTTCAAACTGGTACAACTTGTGTACTTTTTTATCCTCAGCATAATGCTGGTTTCAGACATAAACACTCTCTCACTGATTAAAATAACATTTCCTGCAGTTTAATGCAGCCACTTCATCTATGCTCTTCAAGAAGAGTGTGTAATGTCTTTATATTCTTATAAAACATGTATTTTATTCAGAATAAAAGTGAATAAGAACTAATGTGAACTGAATGAATGAAAGAATGCAGAAGTTAAACCATGTTTCTGTTTCTATCAGAGAAAAACTGAAAAATGGGGATCAAATAGACAAATATACACAAATAATCTAATTAGGTTATAAGATCATACAGTTAATAGGAGAGATTTAAGAAATATGCAAAACCTGCATAAAGTAAATTCTGTAATTATGGGTTCATATTTTACCATATTTTTAAGGCAGTGGACTTTTAACAGAACAAAATCGCTGTAATAACTTGCTTCTATGTCAACAGTGAGCAGAGAATATTCAGGAAATGCTTAAAGATGTTAGGCTGAGTGTATAAAGCGCTCTGTCCTTATTATAGTGTGTAAATCTCTATACCTCCCTTTCATACTGAATGTTAATGTGTGAAATGCAAATAAACACGGCTGTAGGTGGTTCTGAGAGAATATCACACCTTCACTCTTATGCTTCTCTCAGAATTTCATTGCAACACCAAGTCTGAAAGTGTAGCTATATTATGCAGGGTTGGTTTAAATTTCTGTAGTGGGGCCCAAGGTGAAATCCAGCGCACCTGAGGTTTCTAAAAGAAAATGATATGAAGAAGCTGTCACCTCCGATCACAGTGAGAACACTTGTGATGAGGGCTCTCATGTTCCTTTATTCTAGGTGGTGTCAAACCAAACGAGGGTGGTTATCAAAGATCAGCACTTTTTACACTTCATATGAACATATTTGCATCATTGTTGAAGTGCTGCTTAACCCCAGTACCAGTGGAATACATATATTTTATGGTTGGACTCTAAAATGAAGAATGTTTAACAGTTGTTGTGGGTTGTAAAGCGCTGAAGCCAATCACAGCAGCTATTGGTCGAGAGGCAGGCACACCCTTGACTGGTCACCAGTAAATCCCAGCTCTGACAAAAACACAAAAAATCCATTAATTCTGAATTGTCTTGGGTTTAATAATATTAGTAAATTCAAGCTTTATCTACTATAATGTACTCTACTGACCTGATCACAGTGCAGTGAAAAAGAAATTGCCTCATCTTGTTAAATTATGAATTAATAGTGTTGAACCAATCGCTGTGAATTAGACCAGTTAAATCAAGAAATCCCTTAAATACAACCTGTCTGACAACGTGAAGAAACACACCTACATAACAAAGACATTTCTAAGGCTTTGGGGCTCCAGCAAACTGTGATGAGAGCTATTACCCACCAATGGAGAAAACTTGGAACCATGGTGAACATTCCCATTAGAGGCCGGCATCAACGACTCATCCAGGTCAGAACCCAGAAGAAAATCTAAAAACCTGCAGGCCTTACTTGACTCAGTTGAGTTCAGAGTTCAGGGTTCACAATAAAAAAGAGACTGGGCAGGAGAGTTCCAAAGCTAAAACCACTGCTGACCAAAAAGAAAAAAAGGCTTGTCTCACATTTGTCAAAAACATCCTGATGATCCCCAAGACTGTTGGGATAATATTCTGTTGACTGATAAGAAGAAAGTTGATCTTTTTGGAAGGTGGTGCCCTGTTACATCTGGAGCAACACTAACACAGCATTTCTTAAAAAGAACATCATACCAGCAGTCAGCGTGGTGGTAGTGTGATGGTCTGGGGCTGCTTCGCTGCTTCAGGGCCTGGAAATTGATCAAACCATTCTGCTCTCTACCAGAAAATCCTGAAGGAGAATGCCCCTCCATCAGATTGTGACCTCAAGCGCACTGTTATACAGCAGGACAATGAACCGAGACACACCTGTACCCAAGTACACCTCTGAATGGCTTAAAAAAATAAACTAAATGAAGGTTTTGGAGTGGCCTAGTCAAAGCCGGTCTTAGATCTGATTGAGATGACCTTAAAAAGTTCAATCATGCTGGAAAATCCTCCAGTGTGGCAGAATTTAAACAACTCTGCAGAGAATAGTGGACCAAAATTCCTCCACTCTTTAACTCTATTACCTCCTCAAGTATGGCAAAGTAGGTTTGGGAGTGCTTTTCCCTTAGTTGATTAAATCATCATTTAAAACAGTGCATTTTGTTTCTTCTCAAGTTATCTTACATCAAAATGTAGTAGATACTGTGAAAAAGTGATGAATATTGAACCCAAGACAATGCAACCGTTATGGAATTTTACTTAACTGATGTTTTGCACATCCTTTATATTTCTTTGAAACTATGACAACTTAGTTGTTCTCTTTTTCTGGCAGAAAACTGGTTTGTAATGGGATAAAAACTCCTTCTTAGTATAGTTTTATGAGGCAGCTTAGTGCCTCTTGACTTGAGCTATTGTATCAAAGCTGACTTGTGTTTAAGAAACACAATTTTGGGCTGAACAAAAAGGAAATGATCCAGATGTGTATCTTAGAAGGAGGGTTGAGGATTTGAAAACTGTAGTTCTGTGTTCGAGAGTTAAAACAGTCTCCAAGCTCTTATATAACTTGTTAATTTTCACTTTATGCAAAAGTATGAGCACTGAGGTTTGAGCTAAACAAAGCAGACGAGATGAGTACAACTCTCAGGCAAAAGGATTGCTTAAAATGATCCCTATAAGTATCACATGGCATTGTGCCTCTATTTGACTAGAGGGTGACTCATTCATTCAGACTGCACACCCATAACAGAAAGAGAGAGACAGAGAAAGATGGCGAGAGAGAGAGAGGGAGAGGAACAACCACCTACCGAGTGCCAAACTTGAGGCCAACCTCTCTCCTCCCATCCCATCTCATTCTTTCCTACATGGGCATTCAGATGAGCTTGTAGACAGAGCAGTAACGTCTGAGCAGAGCTGGAGAAGTAAGACGGACTCTCACATCATTAGATAACAACCAAAACTAACAGAAAAGTCTGCAGATAACTTCGGAGCAGCGTTTTCTCTTCATCTGAGCAGCTTTAAAAGGTAAATCTTTCTTTTTAAAATGGGCATCTTTTGTGCAGAGGGATTACTTTGATGTTTGGGTGGAGTCGATGTCCCCTCCCATGTCTTTTCATTAATTATACCCTTTGTCTGCTGTTTGTTTTATGCCATTGCACACAAAAGACATGGATGTTTCCAGAAATGATCATTTACAGCAACATACGTTTTCATTTTTTATCGTAAACTTGCATGTATGACTTTTTTTTGGTAATCTTAACTGAGAAAAAGTAGTTTTTGAAGACTAGGGATGTTTTAAATCACTGTTTCTAAACCATTTATTATGTTTTTCATAAAAAAATGAAAAGTATTAAAACTTGCAAATTATTTTTTTTCTTTGTAAAGATAGCAGAAAGGTGCAATGGCGACGCCCAAAAACACTCCCCGAGGTGCAAACACACCACTGTCCCCCAACCGAATCACCCGGCTCCAGGAGAAGGAGGACCTGTGCAACCTCAACGACCGACTGGCCATCTACATCGACAAGGTGCGCTCTCTGGAGGCTGAGAACGCCGGCCTGCGTCTGCGCATCACCGAGTCAGAAACAGAGGTGACCCGGGAGCTGACGGGCCTCAAGGCGGCCTATGAGACCGAGCTGGCCGATGCTCGCCAGACGCTGGACTCTGTGGCCAAAGAGCGGGCACGCCTGCAGCTGGAGCTGGGCAAGCTGAGGGAGGACTACAAGGAGCTGAAAGCAAGGTGAGTGACAGGAAGACAAATCTACATATAACACTCTTTTCATAATGATTTTACTGATGGAGAAAAAAAGGCAGAACAATGTTGTTTTGCATCAATCAGATTGGGACTTGGGATGTTTTAGGGGTGTCCAGGCCCATTTGAGGCCCTGTATTTCTTAGGAGCACCCCTGTGACTTTAAAACATGTAGTTTCTTCACATTTCTGGGGAGACTTTGTGAAGTGCTAAAGACATTAGGTTGATTATGTAACTCATAAAACATTATTTATTGCAAAAAGATAAAACTAGACTTAATATTCTCAGAAGTTTTGTCATAGAAGCTGCTGCATGTGGCTGCAAAAGTTAGAAAACATTGCTGTGTGAAGCTCATTTTTGTGCTTTTTATTGTCTTAGTGACTCATCTCTCCCTGTGCTTGTGTTGCACCTCATTACTTTAGCACTATTATCCCATAATTATCACTTGTAGGAGCAATGGCTGCTGCTCAGATGGTCTGGTTTTAAAGGCAGGACTTCTCAACCATACAAAACAAAACTGACAGTTTAACAGCAGAAATCATGTTTGGAAATTGACTGATCTCCATTTTTTCTAGTGTAGTGATAAACATTGTATAACTGCTTGGTTCTTTTAAAAGATTTTTGGCAACTAATAAAAATAGATGCTGCTTATCTGATGATCATGTGAAGACATGGATGCCTAAAGGCTTCAAAAGTCCCTCTTTCAAACTTAATCTTTCTCAGGTTAGAGCAGCCATTTTCCATTAAAGTGAGAAGGTTTGCGATTGCTGTGTTGATATTTTGATCATTTCTGCATGTGATCCATTGCATATGTACACACTTACTCATCAGCTCTTAATGGCAGATGCTTTAATAACTTTAGCTCCTCAGAGCGGGCCACTCCCTTTCTTCATCCCACCCTCCTCATTGCTCAGTTTGACGTTGGACTTCCACTCCGTCTCCTTCCCATGCTGTCTGATGACTAACTCTTTCCCCAGTTTCTCCTCCTTCACCAAAGCAGTCATTGCTCACATAATACGTGGCAGTGTTTAGAGTTCTCCACTCTCGCCTCCATTATTTTTCCACAAATACTCAAACGATGGCCATTTGGCAAAGCCGAGCCGTTCCCATGGCAGCGTCAAAGCTAAACATCAACGGCTGTGGCTTGTGGCTACCAGATACACGGGGCTGGACGTAGATCATTGTGGCCTTATGAGTCATATGCACCAAGGTCTTTCCCGTCTCTGGCTACATCCTTCTTCAAAAATAGCTCATATTTGTTTCATTAGACTGTTAAGGAAACTGTAGTAGTTTTGTTTCCACTTGGTTCTTAGGTTACAAGAAAAAACAGATGTCGATCTTGATCCTTCTTACTGTAATATCCTCATCCAGAACTGTAAACACATCCAAACATCTGAGACTCTTTATGTCTCTGCAGGAACAGCAAGAAAGAGTCTGAACTGACCGCAGCGCTGCAGAGGCTCAAAGATCTGGAGGCTCTGCTCAATTCCAAAGATGCATCCTTGACTACAGCTTTAGGAGAGAAGCGTAACCTCGAGGTGGAGAACAGGGACCTGAAGGCGCAGGTTGCCAAGGTAAATGCAAACTCACGCACGGTTAAAAAGTCACTGGAAACACATCTGGGGTCCAGTTTTTGGCAGTTAGCTCACAAGTCACTTAACATACTTTTGTTGCCAAAATAGCTGCATATTTTTGAGTTTTTCCAGCTGACACAACAAGCCCAGGACTTACATAATCCCTCTAATAAACAAAATATGAACACTTTTGACACTGGCGGACTCACAGGGGGGCGGGGGGTGATCGCCCCGCTTGATAGTTCATAGCAAAAGTGCCCTTTTGTATGCCAATATGGTAGATAAACACAATAATGTGCCCACTGTGGTGTCCGCTGGGTGGACAAAATTTGTTGAAGTGCCCATTTTGGTGCCTTTTATGTAGACAGTCTGACAAAATGCCCTTTTTGCTGCTCTCTATAAGGACAACAGTTGTCTTCTGGGGTGCTCTAAATTTTAAAAAATGCTGCAAAAGGGCCCTCTCTTTGGTGTCTTCTGAGTGGACACTCTTTGTTGAAGTGCCCAGTTTCGTGCCTTCTAGGTGAACAAAATTTGACAAAGAGCCCTCTTTGGTATCCTCTGTGTGGCCTGAAATCTTGGAACTTACCTCCTCATGTGCCCCCTGAATAGACAAAATTGGACAAATGCCCTCTTTGGTGCCCTCCAAGTTGCCAAGATTTGACTAATTGCCCTCTCTGGTGCCCTATATGTGGACCAAATTCGACTTATTGCCTTCTGTGATGCCCTCTCAGTGGACAAAATTTGACAATTGGCCTCTTAAGTACCTTTAAAGTGAACAGAATTTGACTAAATGCCCATAAAGTTGACAAAATTTTGCAAAGTGCTCTCATAAGATCTGTCTGGGTAGACAAAATGTGAGCAAGTGCCTTCTTTGGTGCCCTGTAAGTGGACAAAATCAGGCTTAGTGTGCTGTACGTGAACAAAATGTGGCTTTGTGCCCTCTAAGTGGGCAATATTTGACCAAAAGGCCCACATTGGTACCCTCTAAATAGACAAAATTAAACAAACTACACTTTTAGTACCCTTTAAGTGGACAAAATTTGACTTTATGCTCTTTAAATTGATAAAATTTGACAAAGAGCCCTTATTGGTGCCTTTAAAATAGACAAAATTATATAAATTATCCTCTTAATTGTCCTCTATGTGGACAAAATTGGGCTTCTAGGCGGCTATATGATAAAGTGTCTTCAGGCTTCCTTTGCTGTAATGGATAAAAAACAGTAATTTGACCTCTATCCTCCTCCACAGTGAACAGTAAGTGTTAAAGTGCCTTCCAGGGTTGTCTTCCAGTGATAAGGATGTCCTCTCAGTGGATGAAACCACATGACCAACAGTGGAGAGAAAGCAATGAAGTGCTATATGCTCCTTGGTGTAAAGTTCATTTTCATTAACATCCTCCCTTGTAAATCAGGTGTTAAATGGTTCATAATTACTCATCTGTTTTACAGTGGAGGAATGGCTACAATCATAACTATCTAACTTTCTATTTCACTAGAAATGTTCACCAGATTTTATAAATATTTGTGCACGATTGTGTAAGAAAAATGAGGGATTTGTTCGCCGTCTGTCTGTATAAATTAAAGGACACTCTCTACTCTGTTGCCTTTTTTTACTGCATATTTATTCACTCTGCAGGGTGTTTATGTGAAACCTTGTGTTATACTGAGTCCTTCTTTGGCTTTCTTAGCTGGACACAAGCTTGAGCGATGCCAGGAAGCAGCTGCAGGAGGAAATGCTGAGGAGGGTGGATGGAGAGAATCGCATCCAGACCCTGAAAGAGGAGCTGGAGTTTCAGAAGAACCTTCACTCTGAGGTCAGACTCCCTGACAAATAATACATTTTCAACAGCAGGTATTAGCTTTGTCACATTAGCATTTATGCATATAACATAAATGAGTTATCAGAAAAAATATTAAGACACATAATCACAATAAATGTCAAAGGAATTCTATTGCTGAACAATTCTAAGGGTTATGCTGGGACAGTAGAGGCGTGGACAACTTTCAAGTCCACAAAGCTTCCTATCTACGTTTTTGAAGCATATATTTGTAGGTGGGAGTTTGTAAGACTTTGCTGTTCTTCTCCTTCAGGAGCTGCGGGAGATAAAGCGCCGCCATGAGTCCCGTATGGTTGAGCTGGACAACGGACACCAGCAGGACTTTGAGAGCAAGCTGGCCGAGGCTCTGACTGAGATGCGGAGCCAGCACGAACTGCAGATTAAGATGTACAAGGATGAGATTGAGAAGACCTACAACACCAAGGTAGACCATCATAGTTCATGATATAAAGTAGAAAAAATGAAAGAAAAAGGCAATGCTACTGTCTACAGAGATAAATAACCAACTCAACATTAGTTGCATGTAGTAATAATACTCAATTTATGTTCTACCTTGTTGTTTCTTCCTGTCAGTTGGAAAGTGCTCGTCAGTCAGCGGACAGGAGCAGCCACCTGGTTGGAGCAGCACATGAGGAGCTCCAACAGACTCGAATCCGCCTCGAGTCTGTGTCCTCTCAGCTCAGCCAGCTGCAGAAACAGGTGATCTGAAAGGATTTGCTCACATAGATCACATTCAGGGTCATCTGCACAGTGTGTCAAACATAATACCAATGGCCCTTTAAAGATAAATGGGATTATGTTGCTCTTAATAAATGAATTTATGTTGTTTATTTAAAATACTATGTATTTGTTCTCTGAGAGCAAATGGATTCCTATAAATCTGAGGGGCGCCACTTTTTTACAGTTTAAATTAGTAAAGTAAAACCCATAAAGACTGTATGTTTTCCTACCACATAATCTGAAAGTAACCGCTGACTGGTTTCTCTTCCTGTGACCCAGCTTGCAGCCCGTGAGGCAAAGATCAGGGACCTAGAGGATGCCCTGTCTCGTGAGCGGGATACCACTCGCCGCCTGCTGGGAGACAAAGACAGAGAAATGGCTGAGATGAGGCAACAAATGCAGCAACAGCTGGATGAGTACCAGGAGCTGCTGGATGTGAAGCTGGCTCTGGATATGGAGATCTGTGCTTACAGGAAACTGCTGGAGGGAGAGGAGCAGAGGTATGAAAGCCCACTCTCTACATTCAGGCTGCTATTTTCCTCTGATGTCATGAACAAGATGTGAAGGTCAAATGTCAAAAAAGTTACACCACTGTATCCAAACTTAATAAAAGGTTTCAAAGGGGTAAATGTAACATAAATGCCCTTTACCTGAGACAGATTTCTGAAAGGAAAATTGATCATGAAACATGAATCCATATTTCAATAAAAAAAACTAAAGCTTTGTCATAAACCTGTTAGCCACTGTCACACGTAAGCTTAGCCTAAAATAATGTCATATCATTAACAGTAGTATAAGCTAAAAATAGGTCATGTTAACATTAGTTGCCATGGCTGTTTGAAGCAAATATGACTGTAACCTTATTAATAGATGAAGTCTCAACAGCTTGCATTAGCATTCAGTCATTTCTAAGCTAACATTTCTGTTTAATAGTGTGAAATGTTTAAAAATGTTCGACTTCATTGCAAGTAGTAATGTTATTTAACTAGAAATAATGCATGTTACATTAGTTAACATGGTTTTTTGAAGCCAATATGATCATAAACTTACTAGTAGAGAGAAATACAAACAGCTCACATTAGCATTTAATCACTTCCTTAGCTAATTACTCTTTAATAGTGTGAAATGGTTGAAAATGTTCACATTCCTAGCAAATAGTAATTAATAGTAATTAATTTATTAATAGTAAAGCTATCAAAGAATTGCTAGAATGCTAACATTAGCTTTTGGAACTTAGCTTCCTGCAGCTAATGAGTTATTTAAACATGTCTTATGCATTAGTATAGTTAAGTCACAATAGCCAACTTAGCAAGCATTCATTGCTGCTGATTGTTGCTAAGAACTCCATCTTCTCAATTAATACTACTGTTTGCTAACATTAGCCAGTATGAATAAGCTTCTTTAAGCTAATAAGATATTAAAACATTTCTTTAGTAAGTTCATTAGGACAGCTAAGGCATAGCTAACTTCAGCTAGCATTCATTATCGCTGATTGTTGTTAAGTATGCCAGCATCTTGGTTAATACTGTTTGCTAACATTAGCTACTATGAATTAGCTTCTTTCAGCTAATAAGATATTACAATATTTTTTAGTAAATTCATGAGGACAGCTAAGTAATAGCTAACTTTATCTAACATTCATGACTGTTGGTTGTGTTAAACAGGACCAGCGTTTTTGTAAATGGTTATGTTAGCTAACAACAGTGACCTTAGCTGAATATTTGAATGCTAATTAACATCATGTAGCTAATGGGATATTAAACAACTTACATTAAAAATACTAAGATAAGTCAAAGCAACTGTCGTCACTAAGTTTACTGTCTAATAGTGTGAAAGGGAAGAAAATTTGATGTTATTTCATTAATAGTAATGCTAGCAAGGAATTGCTAAAATGCTAACATTAGCTGCTGTGTCTTTTCCTCCTGCAGCTAATACATAAAGAAAACATTTTTTCACAACAATCTTTCTCTAAATCGTTTTCTCTTAAGTTAACCTATTGATAAACCTTGAAGAAGAAAATTGACTATGATCTCTTAGATTTCTGATGTAAATATATATCTTTTTTTTTAACCTGAACTACAACAGTCAAATATTGTACAACATCTGAACTTCCCTCTGTGAGCCTGAGGTCAATGGAAAGGTGGTTACCACACAGCACTGTTAGTTTTCACAATAACATCTGAGTTTTACAGCGACAGCCTGTCACATGTAATTAATGAATAAACACTCACATAATTGTTTTTGCAGGCTGCGTCTCTCCCCCAGTCCTCCGCCCACCAAAATGACAGGGAGCCGCTCCTCCTCCACAGGAGCTCACTCTCGATCCGTCCACTACACTTCTCAGAACTCTCCTGCCAAGAGACGCCGTCCCAATGACACGGACAGCGAGGCCTCCAGCTTTGCAGGCGGAGCTGTGTCCCGCACTCGTATCACCCAGCAGGCTTCAGCCAGCGGACGAGTCACTGTGGACGAGGTGGACCTGGATGGAAAATATGTCAGACTTGGAAACAAGTCAGATGAGGTTAGAAGATGCATATTTGGCATACTGATTTATGATCTACTGTGGGGTACTAATGAGTTGACTCTATTAGAAATAAATTTTTTTTTTCAATTCTTTCATCAGGATCAGAATTTGGGGAACTGGCAGGTGAAGCGACATGTTGGATCTGGTGCTCCCATCATCTTCAAGTTTCCAGTAAAATTCACCTTGAAGGCCGGACAGAGGGTCACGGTAAAAAGCATCTCCTTCTGCAGAATCACAGATTAAAACAGTGATTATAAATGCAGTTAGAGATACTCACATCTTTTTGTACACTGTCATGGTCGTCAGATCTGGGCCTCTGGTGCTGGTGGGAGCCACAATCCTCCCTCTGACCTGGTGTGGAAGACTCAGGCCTCGTGGGGCACTGGAGACCTTCTCCAGACAACCCTGATCAGTGCCAGTGGAGAGGTATCAAAGCTTTATCACAGCAAGAGCATGGTTTTCATGCAGTATGAAAGTTTGCACTGAATGACTAAAAATGCCTTTTTTTCCTGCAGGAAATGGCAATGAGAAAAGTCACCCGTACACATTTTGATGATGATGATGAAGACATGGTGAGAGAAACAGTCTCCTGTTTCCTTTCAGAGTAAATGTATCTAATACCGCAGCACTAACATAGTTCTATCTGACCTTGTGCCTCAGCAGGTAGCTCACAGCACCTGTGGGGACAGCGAATACAATCTGCGGAGTCGGACAGTGGTCTGTGGCTCCTGTGGACTTCCTTCGGAAAAATCCAGTAACTGCTCCGTGACCTCAGCCTCTCGCTCCTTCCGCAGCGGAGGAATCTCTGAAGGTTTACTGCCGCAGTCCTATGTGTTCAGCACCAGCACTCCTCGCAAGGTGACTCAAACAAATGATGCATTACTTCATTTTTTACTTTTAAAGGCATAAAGACAAGCTGGATATTATTATGTTTATATCAAATGCCTTTCATTAATTGAACAGTGTCTTTGCTTGTGTTTTCTCTCAGACTGGAGCGAAGCTGGAGACCTGTCCGATCATGTGAGCCTGTGGATCCACGCTGAAACACATCGTCTGCATAAGTTTTCAGCCATTTGTTCTTTAGTTACCAGTTGTAGTTATTTAGGTCATACCTTTTAATATGGAATGATTTTCAAGATACTGTTTGCAATAAAACTTTATACTGCTTTTTTATAATGTAAATAAGCATGCTTATGAAATATTGTCTTCAATTTTTATTACCATCTTTGTCTGTATTGGTGACATTCCTTCAAAATACCAGCTACTTCAACAGCTTAAATGGACAGTATGAAATCTTCAACAATGCAGATAAAAGCATACGTTTAAACTCTAGTACTTTTTGTATCCAATTTAATTCAGATTTTCAATACACTCTGTTCACATGCTGATGCAGTAGGGTTGCAGTGTATACATTTTGCTCAGTGATTAAAAAAAAGACATTTACTATGACTATTTTTTCAGGGAAGTTGACCCCAAACTTGCTTTAAAACTACACAATATTTTGTATTTTTGCTGATATAAATAAACATGTTTTAAGATCCTTGTCTATGTTTATCTTGTGCAATAATAATGTCAATCTGCCCTGATTTCCTCTCCCCCAGCTTCTGACTTCGTCCATCGTGCTGTCTCCAATAAATGTGTGTTTTTAAAAAAGATGCTGCTCTGATAGGAAAAATATAATGGTCTGGCACATTTAAATGTATGGTTAATTCTCTTTTCACGACTGACTGGCAGTTTCTCTTGACTTAAATTTGCAGGAGTATTTTTTGCTTCTCTTCAAATTTTTGTGGGTAGGAATTTAATACTGTAAAATATCTGAACACTGTCTTTAGAGCAGGGCTGAAAGATTTGGAAAAATAACGTAACTGTGGTATTTTTTCCCCAATATTGTGACTGTGATTAAGTATATGATTATTTCTAAGTTCCTCATGTTATTTATTTTCAGACAATATTATCACTAACATGATGCCAGAAAGATTAGACTAAGGCATTTAACACTTGTTTACATGATGTGCAGAGCATAACATCTCTAAAAAATGTATTTATTATTTTTACACACATTTCAGATTAGAGAAATATTGCACCTTCTACGATTTGAAAATTGTAGTAAAACATACTTCTGTTTAATATAAATTCTTATTTATTGCCCAGCCCTAATTAAGAGTTATGAATTTGACTGAACATCTGCTGGAATCTTGGTTTTTATGTTTCAAAAGCGTTGAGCACTTAGGTAGAAGAGACAGGAAACAGTAGGCCTGCTGTCAGCCATGTGAAATAAAATTGAAATAAGATAAAGCGCTAGAATTTAACACGACTTTAAAATTTGTAAGTGGGTGTATTTAATAATTTTCATTACTTAATTCCAAAGGGAAAATCTGCAACAGCAAAGGGACTTTTATTTTGACATCAGAGCTTTATTTTGTTACTCAGAACCCGGAAGTGAAGAGGGTGACCGTTGTAGTGCTGTCAATGTTGTTGCACGGTGTTTCCACCGTATATTAGCACATTATTGATCATTAAGTTGAACCACTGCGTTGTTTCAAAGAACAAAAGTGCATGTGAAGTTAACTGACAGAGATTTCTTTGGTTTGGTGAGTTTTATTTAAATGTTGTCGTTTAATCAAGCTAAATCAAGCTAGTAGCAAACATTTGCTAGCAGTTGACAACTTCAGACAGGTTGTACGTTTGTTAACCAACGTATGGTTGATTATATCGTTAGTTTTCTGTATCTAAATAAAGCTTTTCAGGCAACATAATGGGCTATAAATACAACTCTGACTCAATCAAAAGTTGACTGCTAATAAGCATTCTGCTTTCTGCTAAAGTTACCTTAAATGAAGCTTTTTCAGGTGTAGTGTGAATCACACCATAAAAGTAATTAGCCTGAAGTCCATTCACTGCCATGACATCAGCTTTGTGTGTATAGATCCTAACGGATACATTACCAATAATCTTATATGTAGCTATATTTTTTTTTCTCATTCAGCAGAGCTGCATACGATAAAGTCAAACATTTTATTCTAAAGTTTCTCATTAAATTCTGTATTTTTAATTGTTAGATTTCTTAAAACGGCTTCATATTGCTATTATTGAGTAGGTCACAGATGTGCGCTTAGAAAAAAGATGTTGCTAATAGTAATAATAATGGACTTTTATTTTGAAGGGCTTGTCTCCTTCTCGTCGTTCCATCACATCTTTTGTTTCATCCAAAGTTTGAACTGTTCCAGTTTTATTAGAAAAGTTTGGTTATGGTTGAAAGAATTTGAGACGTGATTTGTTGTTAAGAAGGTAGTGGGGGTCCTGAGGCTTTACCAAATGAGAATAACTGCTTTAGAAGATTTTTGATGGAGAGAAAAACATCTTACAATCAATTCACAAAACAGAGAGAAAAACAATAAGAAAAGACAATAAATTAATGTACAGTACAGTGCAGAAATTTTAGGCTTGTCTGGGGCAAAAATTGCAGCTGCTGGAAGGCGTATTTGTGGCGCCTAAACTGTCTGAGAGCAGGAAGGACAGAGATCGCTACAACCCAGGTCTCTGGTTTTGCTGTGGATTTTCCAATTGCCCAGTGCTAAAAAAAAAAAAAGGCTCAGAAAGAAGAGAGGCTGTCAAGCTTGACCTTGGCTGCAGAGCGACACATGCGTGTGGACATGTGTCAAGCTTGACTCTGCTTAGATATCCTTTGAAAAAAAAATGCTGCTGGAGAAAGAGAGGGATGACTGAAACATTGCCAGTGCATTTGTGCAAGTTAGACAATGTGTGTGAGTTTGCATGCAATTTTTGGTAAATGAAACAAAAGTTGACCCAGTTATTCTTTTATATTTTTGGCGGTGGTATTAAAACAGGCATCAATATTGTGTGGTTTTTACTAGTATCACTTATAGAAGTAAAAAAAAAATCTGGTATCAGGACTAACAGTCCTGGTTAACATAGGTATACAAATAGAACAAGCTACTGTTGCAATCAAAATAATCCAACCCCCATTGCAAATTAAGTTTATTGTGAAAATTTGCAGACTTTCTGCTCTTTGCAATGAACCAATCAAACAAATAGCTCAACTCAACAAATGCTTCAAGTGGTTTCCCCAAATACAACTGGAAATGCAATGTGGGTTCAATAATTTTGATTGCAATGAATATATCTTACATGTGAGCTGCAGGAATCATCAACTGTTTGCCTTTATTCCCTTCAAAAAAGTAACCATTTCAGTAATTTTCAGCATTAGTTTAGGCTGAATGCAGAGCTTTTACAAGCTCGATAATCTTTGTGTCCTCTCTTCCTGAAAAACAAGTTCAGCTGAAGCTAAGAGCATGGAAAGGACTGATGCAAATCATCTACACTTTGTGTGCTGTTCACAGCCTGCAGGTGGGTGTAGGGAGCAAAGAAAAGTCCAAACAAGCAGTGACAGCAGTGTAGCAGCTGTAGGAGGCAGCAGTGTCAGCAGAATGAACAGTAGAGCTTTTATAAGTGGGAAAAGCACATGACACCAAATGTAAAAGTTTCTTTCTTTGCTCTACAGTCCCATTTTTGGAACTCCATTAAGTCATGGGCTTACTGTGAGGTAATAGCTTTCCTCTACTTGAGTATCACCGTGATCTCTTGTTTTCCAGGAGTTTGGATCCCTCTGGATGTTGAGTGCTCGGGCTCTGTTTGGGATCGGCTTTCTGGTGACATCAAGAGCAGCGACAGTTCTCGCTCAGACATGCCCACAGTCTGCTGCAGCTAACAACCACAAGAGGGACTGTTTCAGCAGCAGAGCAGCGTCCACCATGGCCCAGACGGTCAAATACCTCGGGTAAATCTCAAACTCAGAGCATTTAGCTTACAAAAGTGTGTGTAGACTGTCCAAACTGACCTGTAGGTGGTCCACAGGCAGGAGGAGGCCCAGCACATCGACGAGGAGCTCTTCAGTGAGTACGGCTTCAGTGTGGATCAGCTGATGGAGCTGGCTGGACTCAGCTGTGCCACCGCCATCACCAGGGTGAGATGTCAGAAAGTGTCAAAGCCTTAACCTTTAGCTTTTTTATAACTCCAATATGATTTTAGTAAAACTAAAATAACATTGATACCTGTCTCAATACCATGGCAATCAAAACAGAACTCAGTAGTATTCAGTGTTGGCTTCATTCTTGTTTCACAATCATTTTCAAGCACTAAAATTTACAGATCAAACAAAAATGTTTAAAAGCACATCAACACAGAAGCCCAGGAGGGACATGGATAAACACATTTTGTCATTTTCTATTTTTCATAATAACCTGTAAGTTTTGTAGAAATGTTGAGAAATTAACCCATTATTAAGGGAAAACCAGCTTTTTTCTTTGAGATAATGAGAAGTAAGTCAAGATCTCAAGAAAAAAAAACAAAAACTAGTTGTTTTCTCAGCTGCAGCTCTGATATTAATTCCTCTCTTGTGCAGCTGTCTCATGAAATAGATGAGTTTTGTAACTTTCCTCATTCAAATAACAATGTTTGTATCATTTTAATACACATGGCACCAATAAAGCATTGACGTATGGACATATATACAACCTTAATTTACAGAGAACTTTTCCAAACTCGTGTTACAAACAAAGCAGAAAACAAGGCAAAATAAATCAGTTAAATCTTCGTATCTGTCACCAACAATATAAGGGTCAGTAAATATAAATATCAGAAAAAACACACCTGGAAATCTGTTTTAAGAAGAAATTTTTCGCTGAGTCTGCTCAGCTGATTTCTTCAGGTAGCTTGTTCCAGAGCTTCACCAGTAAATGCTCTGTCTCCATCTTAATGTTTGGATTATCTCATTGTTATTCTAAACACCAGAAGATAAAATGCAGACATTTTTGTGTCATTGAGTAGTTTGTCCAGCAGAGTGCACTCTGATATTTTACAGATGCATAATTCATCCATGAAGAATAAAAATTGTCTTCCTTGGAGCTCTTGAGCTCCATAGGTTCCTCTGAGTGGTTGGCATGGACGGCTTGCAGCTGGGGACTTGCCTGATTACAGCTTTCAACTATCAACTATCAATATTCAGTCTTTAATTTATTGTCATTATCAAATTATCTAATAAGCTGCACAGTGTCAGCAGCTATAATCACCAATATCTGTCCTATCCATTTCACTATCATCCTGGTTGCTAATACTTATAGATTTATCAGTTATCAAACATAGTTGTTATTGCTAATACTACACATACTGTTACCATTATTACTGGCATTTAGCCTTATAGGAAGCATAAGATAAGGATTTATGGCCAGGACACCCATAAATTTATCTTCATTATTGTTGAAGTCGCTCTCTACAGCTCCTCTTAAACTCAACACAGCTTCAGCAGGAGCACCACCAATGATAATAGATGGATCATTCTAATATTAACACTGGGAATTATACTGAAAAGGGGAGGTGATTATTGCAGAAGACGTGCAGCATTTAAACTCACTTTAACATTTATAATAATAGTACTAGATGTAAACCTGACATTAATAGGTGTTGTAGTTGGAGTCAGGCGGGCCTACAGCAGCAGCTTATCCATACAAATGATCCAGATAACCCTACAATCTCAGGAGCTTGATAAATTATATATTTCTATAGATGGATTATGCAGGCTTCCTAAACTCTCTGCAGCATGATTTCACTATTCACAGATTATCTTAAATGCACACATATCAGATACACTGTATTTCTCCATCTCTAGCTGCTCTACCAGGAAATCACAGGTTGCAATTCCAGATCAGAGACGTCAGTGATATGTGTAAAACTGATTACTGTCTGAAGAAGTGTATAACCACATCACTCCATCCTCATCTTTTCAGAGTATCCACTCCAAAGGAAATCCTCTGTTTCATACAGGATACCAGTTTTTGTGCTGTTAAGTGTAGAATTCTATATATAGATATTGATTTTCTGCCGGTTTCACCCCCAGGCATATCCGCTTACTTCTCTGGTCAAGGCCAGACCCTCTCTGCTGGTGATTTGTGGACCAGGTAACAACGGAGGAGATGGTCTGGTCTGTGCTCGACATTTGAAACTCTTTGTAAGTGTCCTTTAATTAAGTGACTGTAAAAAAAAAGTGATGAGAAACTGAAAGTTGAGAGAAATGTTATATGCTGTGACACCAGAAATGTTTCTTTCATTGAAAGACAAACCTATTGAAAGGAGAAAAGTATATTTATGCAGTGGAGCTCTGATTTAAGAGCTTCAACATGTCATTGACTCTTCTGTACAGCCGACTAGATCAATACTTCATTAGTGTATTTGTTGCCTGAGAGGAGATTTATTTTCTCTGACAGAGTTGCTGTTTTTAATTCTCAAACTATCAGGAGTGTTTTCTCTCACAGGGTTACGAGCCGACCATCCTGTACCCAAAGAGACCAAACAAACCTTTGTTTCAGGGTCTGACCACACAGTGCCAGAAAATGGAGATCCCCTTCCTCACCGAGATGCCTGAGGTTTGGTTTTCATTAATAATGTATTAGAAAGAAAATGACCTAAGTATTATGGTTATTTTATTTCCATCAGTATGAGCGCTGTCTTACCCATTATTAGATCTTGGGAAAGAGGCTCCAGCATGAATCAGATAAAGCTTTTATTATCCCTGTGGATGAAATGTCATGGGGGAGAACCTGCATGAGTGACTCACCAGATGTTTTCTAGTTACACTTCTGTGATTTTTGGATGTGTTAATGTCTACTTTGTGATAACAGAATCAAGTTGTTTGGTCTTTTGAGCCTGACTGAAAGAAAAAGAATAATTGAATGTGTAATGATGGATATATCCAGGCTCAAGTGATCGATGAGGCTTACAACCTGGTGATAGACGCCATCTTCGGCTTCAGCTTTAAAGGTGCCGTGCGAGAGCCTTTTGGTACCATCCTGGACGCGTTGAAGAAGACAACAGTTCCCATAGCCAGCATTGACATCCCCTCAGGTAAGTCCTCGCAAGATGGATGTACAGCCACAATTAAAATAAATGGGTGCTGTGTAAAACGTAAATAAAAACAATGTAATGATTTTCAAATCTCAACATATCAGATGTTGAAACTGAGACATTTGACCATTTAATGGAAAAATATTAGCTCATTTAGAATTTGATGGTGGAAACAGATCTCAAAAAAGTAGGGACAGGGCAATATTTACCATTGTGTGGCATCTTTCGGGAGTGTCGTCCCATTCTTGTCCGATGTAGGATTCTAACTGCTCTACAGTCCTGGCTCTTCTTTGCCGGATTTTTCCTTTTATGATGCGCCAAATGCTTTTCCTTTTGGTGACAGATCTGGACTGCAGGAAGGCCAGTTCAGCACCTGGACTGTGTGAAGCCATGCTGTTATGATGTGATATGTGGTTTAGCATTCTCTTGCTGGACATATGCAAGACCTTCCCTGAAAGAGACAATTGTCTGGATGGGAGCTTATGCTGCTCTAAAACTTCTATGTACTTTTCAGCATTGATAGAGCCTTTTAGATGTGTAAGCTGGCCTTGCCACAAGTGCTAATGCAACTCCATACCACTAGAGATGCAGGCTTATGAACTGTGTGCTGATAACAAGCTGGATGATCCCCCTACACTTCAGTCTGCAGGACACAGCATCTGTGGTTTCATAAAATAATTTCAAACTTTGATTATCTGACCACAGAACAGTTTTCCATTTTGCCTCAGTCCATTTCAAATAAGCTTTGGTCCAGAGTCCAGGCATTTCTGGATTATGTCCACATATGGATTCTTCTTTACACAATACAGCTTTAACTTGCATTCATGGATGGCATGGTGAACTGTGTGGACAGACAGTGATTTCTGGAATTGTTCCTGAGCCCAGTTTGTAGTATTATGTACTGTAAAAGGTGGGATATCCAAAGTTGTCACAATTTTATGTTGAGTATCATTTTTCTGAAATTGTTCCGAAATTTTAAGATGCATTTTTTTCAAATATAATGATGCTGCTGGGAAATGATTTAGATTTGAGCTTTTTTCTCAGAGTTTTAACACGGAAACTTCAGCCCATAGACTCTCCTATCTTCTTCGAATGGAAGAGACAGGATTGAAACTTCAGTGTTAGGGTTAAAAAAGATAATTGTAATCACTTCAAGAAGCAGATAAAATTGAAAAGGCTATCTTCTTCCTACTTCGCTTTACGCAGGAATCGCTGCACTTTCTGAGGAAATCTACGAGAAATAAAAGGCTGAAGGAGAAAAATTAGTCAGTGGAAATTAAACTCTGCTATCTTCTTTATAACAAGACTGGTCTAGCAAAGCTCTTTTGTGTTAACATGTGCCGTAAAATTTTCGCTTCTGCGTTACGATGGTGATGAGGGGAAGGATTTAGTGATGATTACTCTCATGCATCTGTAAATGATAAAAATGTTACACATTATCAATAACAGTGAATGTGCAGCTCTGTCCTTGTTGTAGAGGCAGATTTATTGTGCAGTAAACCACTTTTCTACTACTTTTTGTGTTTCCTTGTGTAGACGGAGATTGTATTCACAACGTTGGTGTCTAAACATGGAGCTATTTGAAGATGAAAACAGAAAACGAAGCAGAACGCTGTAGTGTAAACAAGGCCTCAAAATAGGCAGATTTTTTTATTCATGAAATGGTCAATGTCTCAGATTTGTTGTTTGCTTTCCATTGTTAATAAAATATGTCTTTATTAGATCTGAAAATCATTGCATTCTGTTTTCATTTTATTTACACAGCGTCCCACCTGTTTTGGAATTGAGGTTGTTTTTTTCAATAATACGTGACTTTATCTTTGTTCACTTAAAGGCTGGGACGTGGAGCAGGGCAGTGTGGACGGACTGCAGCCCGACATGCTCATCTCTCTCACAGCTCCGAAGAAGTCTGCGTCCCTCTTCAGAGGGCGGTATCACTTCCTGGGAGGACGCTTTGTGCCTCCTGGACTGGAGAGGAAGTATGAGCTCAACCTGCCTCAGTACCCTGGCACGGACTGTGTGCTGCAGCTGTAGAGAGAGAGGCTTAAATGCTGTCTGGAAAGGAATAGTTCAAGATTTTAAAAAACTACATACATCCACTCTTTTTCCAGAAGTTTAGACGAGAAGGAGACGATCATTACCGCTCCTATGGCTGTGATAATTCCTTTGCTTGAGCCTGAAGTAGGCTAGCCTGGCTTAGCGTAAAGACGGTACGTATGAGTTTCTAGGTAAAACATTTGAACACATTGATTATTTCATGTGTTTTGTTTTTACTGCAAGGCCATGTCTTGTATGATATCATCATCCTCTGACCTATAATCAAAACTGCTTGACTGGATAGAAGATCAGCAGTTCTGCACCCTAAATGACAAAAGCTTTTAGGTATAGCTTTTCTGTATAGATATAAGTGATTTAGTCAGCTTTAGAGGCCTTGGTAGACGTATTTTGGAAGTTTGGACAAGCTGCCCTGCCTCTAGTCTTTATGCTAAGCTATGCTAACCTCCAGACTTCAGTACTCTAGTAATTGAAAATCAAATCCTCAGTATTTCTGAATCCTTAAAATTTTCTTCTGCATTCTGACATCAGTTCACAACAGCTCCATGTGAATATCTATTAGGTTACAGGTGATTAAAGGTGAAGTCAGGTTAAAAAAACATCCCTTTTCTTTGAAAAGTATAAGTGAAAACCTCACAAAAGTGGTGTAAATCTTCACATTTAATATTTGAAATGAAAAATTATAATGAATTACTATTCCTTTAATTTAAGGATGATTTGTTCCAAGTGGTGTATGATTGGTGAGATATCAAGGAGGCTCTGCTGTACATGTAATAAATGAAGATCATGATAGCTTGAAGTTTCCCTTGTTATTTCTTCTCTACCTCCGACCATCCAAGTCAAACATTTTCAAATATTTATCAGAGAAATTAGCAGCTTCTAACAAAACATACAACCATGAAACAACTTTTCCATCACATATTCAGTTTTTATTAGTACATCTTAAGATTTTCTTCAATGTACAGCTAGTAACTGGAAAGACAGTCTATCATAGTCCATTACATTCTATTTTAGAAATACTTTACCATACGTGTGGTGTGTCTCATGTTTTATACATCAGGTGGTGTTAATGTCGTAAAAAGCTTTCTTTAACAATCAGCCTCGTGTACAACGGACCCCCTTATGGTACATTTTATATAAATGTGTGACTACATAGACTTAAAGAAATACTGTATGTACAGTATATGCTCTGACAATGTGGCTCATTAATGCATAATGGGTTCTCATGTAAGTGCAGAACATGCTTTTGCGCTGAGTACTATATACAGTGCTGGTACCATGCTCTCTTTGTATGTCGTATCCATTAGGTGATCTATGAGGAAAAGGTAAAATAAGAGATTTGAGATGCAGAGATCCCCCCCAGAGTTGTCTTCATGCAGGTCAGAGGTTGGAAGGATGTTTTCGGTCTGTGGAAGAAGCCTGAGGAGAAAAGAAAACAGGTAATAATGAGTTTGATTGTATATTTATGAAATATACTGTAGTGTTTGTAGGAAAAAGACAGGCCAACAATAAACAGCGAAACCTCTTGGATTAAGTTTTATATGTAGAATGGATAAAACTGATGCAGTGGATGCGTTACAACAGTTGTTTCAGTTTAATTACCTCAGCTTACACACACCAACCACTTCAGCTTCTTATTGCAAATATAAAATTAGTCGATCACATGGCAGCAACCAATTTATTTAGTCATGTATACATGAGCAAGACAACATGCTGAAGGTCAGAACCAAGCATCAGAACAGGGAGGAAATGTGATTTAAGTGTCGTGGTTGTTTGTGCCAGACCCAAGTTGTTCACCAACTGCCCTTGTTGATGGCAGAAGTGGGAGGCTGACCAGACTGGTTCAAGTTGATAAAGGCAACACTAACTCGAATAACCTCTCGGTAAAACTGTGATATGAAGTAGAGCATCACTAAACACACAGCATGGTGAACCTTGAAACAGATGGTCTACAGCAGCAAAAGACCACACTGGGTGCCACTTCTGTCAGTTAATAACAGAAAACTGAGGGTACAGTTTACACAGGCTCACCACAATCAACAATATAAGATTAGAAAATGATTGCATGTCTCTTTTGTTTTATTTTTTTAAGATGGCTGATTTCTGGTGCAACATTTAAATGATTTGGTCTGAATTTGGCATATACAACATTAAACTCCTGAGACCCAAGCTTTTATTAGGTGGGAGTTTTTAAAGTTCTTCTAGATATATGGGGTGAATAGGAAGAGAGAAGCATAAAAACTAATCATTGTACCTTAACAACAAGCAGTTTTTAAAGGATGTCCACATATGAGGACAGTGGGTTTATTTTAGTGTATAAAAGTAAAGACTCCACTGTGTAACAAAATATGGGCCATTCACTAAACAGGTGCAAAATATATATTGGTTTCATTCCAAAATCTCTCCAAGCTATACTGAACGGTAAATCACTTACTAAGGCTCAGTGTCTTCCCCATTAGCAAGTTCCAGTCATAAAATTTGAAGAGTTTTTGTACCTTATACCTTTGTATCGAGACTGGCTGTAGAAAATTTTGGTGGAAATGGCAGCCATCTTTAATGTACACTGATAATTATAATGTGCTTATGTGACCCCATGATGGCATACAAAAGGGCCCCAAATGGGGCTAACAGATCTGAGTTAAGTAAAACTAGGTGCAACAGTGTTAGGAACCAAAAATATAATGTCTTCATATGAGGACACAGGTTCATAGGAGGTTAAAGCCTACCAAACCACTAACAACCATGCCACGCTCCAAGACACTTAAAAAGAACCCTGCATTAACTGACCTCTTTGGTGCCTTTGACATAGACAAAACTTTACAAACTGCCTTCTGTGGTGCCCTATATGTGGACAAGATTTGACAAATACCCCCCATAAGTGCCCCCTAAATAGATCAAATTTGACCAAGTACCCTCTTGAGTACCATATGGAAAAAATTTGGCCTAGTTCCTTTGTGGAGAAAATTTGATTTTTTTGCTCTCTACGTAGGCAAAATTTGGCCTTATTAGTGGTCTCATTAATCATACAAACTGCTCTCTTAAGTGTCCTTTAAGTAGTCAAAATTTGGCTTAGTGCCCTTTCACTGGATATATGACAAAGTGTCTCTTAGTATTATCTATGGACATTACATGAAAATTTCCCTCCGTGCTGCCTTTCCAGTAGATAGTAAATGATAAAGTGCCCTCCAGGGTTGTCTTCCAGTGGGCAGCATGTCCTCTCAGTGAAAATGCAATCAATTAATCACTTGCCTGTTTCTTTTTTAACAGAGGTGTAGTAACTTTAATCATAACTTTAAAAAAGTTTAACTATTTTACTACAAAAGTTTGACTATTTTTTGAATGATGGTGCCTCTCTGCACACAGCAGGTGCCCTTTTTATAATTTCTGTCCCTGCCCCTCAAACATCCTGAGTGTGCCACTGGATAAGAGATTTTTTTGGCGTGATGAAATAACTTTGTTTACTTGAGATCATATTGCAGTGACTTGAACCTCCAAAATAAAAGGTCTAGTTATTTTGAGCACCCCTGATTTCATCTTTCTGATGACACTAAAAGGCTGTTTCACTTCATGAACTTACCAGTGCTATTCTCCGACCTGCACTCCCGCACAGTTGTCTTTACTCTCCGAGGCTATCGCTAAATATTCAGCATTTCTGCATGGAAAAGGGAAAGAGAAACAAACCTTAGTGGTAATCAGAACATTTTACACTATCCAAATGAATTGGATGAAAAAAAAAAAAAAAGTGATCCATCACAACGATGGATGCGTGACAGTTGTTGTTCCGTTTTTGACTTACAGGAGGTGGGATGTTTTGGTTTTGGTTTTGGTTTTGACTAGGAGGGAGGATGACAAGATGGGAAGGACAAGACGAAAACATGACGAGTAGACACAAGGAGCGTGAGACGTTAGACAAAACAGAGACAGTAAAACACACAAACACGCTTGAAACACTGATGGTCTTATAAACAAAAACAGGTCATACTTTGGACAGAAACGTAAAAGAGAAACCAAGGGGGGGTGGGGGTTAAAAAACTTCAAAGTTTTAATAGTACTTGTGTGACTTTGGCAGTACAACATGAATAAAATATGACTTATTCATGGCAAAACACACTTTTCAAAGCCTTATTTTCACACTAGAAGTTAAGCTTTTCTTAAGTTAAGACCCCCTTACACAAGCAAAATCCAACAGTGTGAAAATATTTACAGCTAAAAGCTTGTTGGTGCAATGAACATGAAAGTGCGGCTGCAAAGCTAACTGCTAATACACAGGCCTGCCAGTAAAATGCTAGCACTAATAGTCACAAGAGCTCATCACGCCTTTCTTTCATGCAGGTTGAGTTTTGTATTTCCTGTAGCTTCTTTTTACTCCTGTTTTCTGTAGTTTTTTTCAGTCACCAGCAAAGTTAGCAAAGAGCTGAAAGAAGCGCACCAAGCTAAAAGGGCTGCTAGCTTCCATTTAGCTTGATAACTCAATAGCAAACACATCTCTGAATTCAGATTTTTAAGTCAAACTTATATCGTGGGTTTTTGTGTACAAGTAGCCTATCTGTAAACCAGGTATTTTTAGGTGAGGGGAAACATGACGGGTTAATTAAAGTTTAGCTGTCAAGCTAGCTAACAAAATAGCTTCCTTCAGTTTTGACCATGGATGCAAGATAACATTTTTGTCTGTGTTGACCGATATTTGCCACTTTTTTCCTTGTCCCAGTCTTCCATTCACTGAGGGGTTTAAAAGATACAAAAAAACAAACAAGCTAACAGCACTGCTAGGTGTCAGTGAGCTAAACTGCTGTGAATTCAGCTTTGCTCAAGAGACAGATAGCATCAACTCCTGTCTGACCACGTTTAGACTTCTGTCTGTTACTTTTGAAGGTGACGTACTGAGGTCTATTAAAGCTAAGCTAATGAGCTGCAGTAGCTTCCTTCAGTTTTGGCCATGGATGCAAAAAGCCTTGAGTGCTAGTTCAGACTAATTCCACTAAAGTTGTCCAACTGCATTTATAGACTGTGTGGAAATTGCTCTAGGCTCTTAGTTTCATATTTGAAGATTAGAGGAAGATGCAGAGTGACAACCTCCACAGTTTAAAAATGTGCATCCTCATGTCTAAAAAAATAAAATAAAAACTGTAGTCCCTTCAGTGTCCACTTGAGGCTTGCTGAAAAGCTCAGTATTCCAATTAACACCCATTTTAAAAAGCACATTTTTACAGCAGATGTAAGCATGCTAACAACCTTGTTCAAAATGTTTTTGGCTGAAGTAGCTCCTGTCTTTGTTGGCACTGCATTTAGTTGGTTTTATTCCTATCTTTTAGGCAAAACCCATAGGTGTAGCACAGGGGGAAAAGGGTACTGATTACCCAGGCCCACAGTAGGGAGGGGCCTTTGAGAAGCCTGCAGTGGAAAGTGTGTTTTAATTCATTTTTTTCTTAGTAATTAGTGTCATTATCGAATCAAAAGCAACAAAATGAAGCGGTCAACAGACTGAAATTTGTACCAGATAGAATAAAATAAAATACTGGGGGCCCCTTGCTCCTTCCTTAAAAATGTCAAAATGGTGTTGTCCAGCCCTGCAAAATAATGCAAGTAAATTTAATTTTACCACAGTGAAAATATTGCTCATAAATGGGGAAATTATGGTTCCAAAATACATTAAAATGCATAAGCATTTGTAAAAATGAAGTGTTTGTTGCTTGGGTAGCTGGTCGAGGGAGGCCCTGTGTAATATTCTTTCTGGGAGCCCAAAATCCCCAGCTATGCCCCTGACAAAACCTATGCAGTCACCACAGGGAACCACTCATCTTCCATTTTGCACGATCTGTTGTATACTGCAAGGTTCAATTTTATGTCCAGTTATTTTCTGTATAAGCTCCCACTTGGAAAAATTATCCAGAATCTTAACCTTTCTTTTCGTTTTTATGTTGATAACAGATACACCTTCCACCAAGACCTGGTGATCCTAATAGCCTTACTGTCTCCAGGATATCAGGATGTGTGGATGGCATTGTTGTTTTTCTAAAATAAACCAATATTTTCAAAAATACCAGCCTACGTGTGGACTATGTCTGAGACTACGTTCATATTTGACAGACAGTGGGGGTTGCCCTGAACCTGCACTCTTTCTTATAACCAGCAGAGGGCGACTGTAGAAAGAACTGGTGGAAAAATAACCCGTCTGTTTTAGGCTTCACAGGAATGATGTTCATGTAGTCAACAAAGACTAAAATAGTCCTCATAAGTAAATCATATGTCAGATCAGATTTTTTTGTTTCACAGTGATTGAAGTCAGCATATCTAGAGTTCTCTTTGATGTCTCTAATAAATGGGGATATTTTCTTTCAGGCATCTTATAAAGCTCTGCGACCGCAGCATTGTTTTGAGCTTGACCACAAATCGTTGGTTCAAGTCACTGAAAGCTTTTCATCACTAAAGAGGAGATTTTCTCATCCATAAAAAGCTTTTCTGGAATCCTTCAACATCACAGATGGCGTTGAGGGATTTTCATGCCTGGAGCACGATGAGCATGCAGATGTATTTGACAAAAACACTTACGCTGCTTCTCGTAACGCTTCTTCCCCAGCTGCTGCGATCTTCCTGTAGCAGTATATCATCTCTATTAGGAGCCAGACCTGAAGGCCGATGATGGACACGTACATCATGATCTCAGACACAATGGAGGCTGTCCCTCTGGTGGCTACGAACAGGAAACAGAGAAATTAATAAGAGACACCTGCTTTGGTGTGCAAGCTCAGTCCCATTTCCTGCCTTTAAGCTCCCCACCCTTCACTCATTTTGACCACCATATTAAGGCCTTACAGAGTCCATTATTAAGACTTCTATGAAGTAGGTTTTTAGAAGAAAGCCTTTCCTATTTTATGACATTTGCTGACTAGTTTGGGGATGATATACCTTTCTACTAATATTGTCATTAAAAACAAGCATTTGAAATTAATGGCTGAAATGTAAGCACCTTTAATATCCTTGAGTGTGACTTAATACACAGTCAAAGTCAACATATAAATGATACCTCATGAGGCTGCAGGGATTGTTTAATGTTGTATTGTCATATTGTAAAATATTTTAGCATATTATACTGTATAAAAACCTCCCATATCATATGTTTTACATGATATTGTATCATATGGTACTGTATAAACTAAGTTGTATCGTATCTGTTTTTGTTGATCTCTAGGCTGTCTTTGACACACTAAACCGCCAAATTCTTCTCCCCACACTCTCTGAACATGGTATCTCATGATCTGCCCTCCAGTGGATCTTGTCCTACCTTGTAGGGAGATTTTTTTGAGTCACCTGGAGGGGACAAGTGTTCAAGCCACATGGATTATCAACAGGGATGCCTCAAGGATTAGTGCTTGGTCCGCTCCTGTTCTCAATTTCCCCTAAAAATACCGCCTCACTCGGTGCATTATCTACTTCCGTTGTGTCTCATATCACTGCTATGCAGATGATACTCAGCTCTTCCTATCATTCCCACTAGATGGCACAGGTGTCTCGGCCGGGATCTCATCATGCCTTACTGATTTTTTTTTAATTACCACCTCCCTTTTTTTCGCAGTCCCTTTATTTATACCTTTAAGAAAAAGACAAGGACACAGCCATTCCGGGATCACCTACTGTATTGTACTGCTTGCTGTCATATTGCTATCATATCATACACTATATGAACAAAAGTATTCAGCTACTTGACCATTACACCAACATTGATTGTGATGACGTATTCAGCAACGTGTACTTTAATATGGAGTTGGTGCCCCTTTTGCTGCCATAACAGCTGCCACTCTTCTTGGAAGGCTTTCTGCAAGATTTTGAGTGTTTCTGTGGGAATTTGTGCCCATTCATTCTGTAGAGCATTTATGAGATCCTGGCTCACAATCTCCATTCCAGCTCCTCCCAAAGGTGCTTGATGGGGTCAGGGCTTTGTGCGGGCTGGACAAGTTCTTCCACACCAAATTCATCAACTATGCCTTTATAGTCATTGCTTTGTGCACTGAGGCACAGTCATGTTGGAATAGAAAAGGCCTTCCCCAAACTGTTGCAACAAAGTTAGAAGCATAGCAAAATGTCTTGGTATGCTGAAGCATTAAGGTTGTCCTTCACTGGAGATTTCACTTTGCAATGATTGACATGATAGCATTAAATTCAGAAATCAGTCAAATGCTCATTCAGGCCTCTATCAGCATTAATATGAAAACCTTGTCCTACAAGAGTGTTAGAATTTTTTAGATTCTTGAATATTCTTTAACTCAGTTTTTCCTGCTAATATTCTGAAATACAGCTGCTTTTGTTTCTGTCTGGTGTTGTAATCATACCTTTAGCCACCACAGTGAGATGGACCACTTTGCTGACGACAGTGTTGTATTCGTAGTTATCATAGAAGAGGATCCGGTTGAAGAAGCACTGATAGGTTCCAGAGTCATTGAAGGTGACGTTGAGCAGGTATATGGATGCATCTTGGATGTCGTTGCTCCTCTTACTGCCGTTCCAATCGACGCGGTCCATAAAGTGGTCGTGCTCTATGGTGGGGCCTTCCTCATTGTAGGTGTAGATCTAGAGCCATGGAAAATAAAAACAAAAAAATGAAAATACTGGGGCCATAGAAAGGGGTTTTCATAGCACACAAATCAAGTACATTGATATAGCTCAGGATTACGCTTAACTATCGGACACATTGGAAATCTGACTTTAATCCTCCCAGCCTCAATGCCTACATGTTCTACACAAGTTTATTTTATTTATGCCAACATTAACAGCTAATGTTAATACTTTAGTACATTTTAGGCATCTTGCGATCCTATGTTTTTTTGTTTGTTTGTTTTAATACATTTTAACTTTAAAGAAATCCCTTATTTTGTGGATTGCAATGGCCTTCATCCATCCATCTCCTGGTTGTTTTCATGTTACGGCAAGACAAATGCCTTGAAATATTTACATATATATAATCAACAATATTAGTCCTCTCATTTCATTATCGTAACTGCTAATGCTAATATTAGTGTTCTATCTAACACAGTTGTTACTGCTGATACTTCACATAATGTTACCATTATTACTGACATTATAGCCATATTGGAAACACTAGTGTAATATAGGTTTATGGCCTGGACAGCCATAAATTTATCTTACAATATTCTTGTCTCTCTGTCTCTCTCTTTATATCCAGTTTATCCCAACACAACATTGCAGATGGCTGTTCAGCATTAATCCGGTTCTGCCGGGTAAAAGAATGTTTCTCTTGACACTGTAACTTTGCTAGAAGTTGCTTAATTTTGAGCTCATGGGGGGTAAATGTTGGGTCTCTATAAATATAAAAAAATATAAAAAGAGAATGGTGTAGACCTTCCCTCTTTGCAAAGAGTCTTGCGATAACATTGAAAATAAATTGGTGCTCCACAAAAAAGATTCTATGGGGCAAGGAACCTTATATGGAGGTCCCATACTTCCTGTTATCTTCAGAACTTCCGAAATGCAGTTTTCCACCTCTTTTTTCCCCAAAAAGGCTCTCAACATCATAACTATCCATGGTAAGTTGACAAAACTCACATTATTCAGGTGAATAGTAATGCTAAAAGTGATACTAGGTCTTGTTTGCATTGGATTTCTAGCATCTGTAATTTTAGTGTAAAAAATGGAGAAACCATATATTAAGACATATGGCCATTTGATCTAGCAAGCCCACTCATGGTATTTTCTTGACAAATAACTTATTATAACAGAGGACAATAGCACTCATAGCAGTGGTTCCAAGCCTTTATTCCTTTGGGTCCCCCCTACTTTTATCTGAGAAAAGCTAAGGCCCTCAGGACCCACTTGGAATAATTGAATATGAGTTTTGATTATTTCCATGGTCAAAATCCCAACATAATAGGCCCACATGCACTTCTTACTTTAAGTGTTGTAAATGTGTGTGAACCAAAACCTGGAACTTCTGAGATTATGAAGTCGAAAAGTTGAAAATCTAACAACTGTTTTCAGTTCAGTTTCTTGTAGCTTTTTTGACATGACACTGTTGTAAATTTACAATTTTCAAACTTAAAGTATTTAAGCTTCTAATGTCAAAATGTATTTCCAACTTTTTAATCTCTGAAATTCTGAGTTTGCTTTGTTGTAATTGCTCTTTAAATTTTCCTCAGAAATGTATAGATTCTGTCTCTTTTCATCTGAAGGTTGGCTCTATTATGCCGCCTAGATTTTGTTTCGGATCATGACCTCTTTTTTAAATATACACATCAACTTTTGACGACATCAGAGCAGTCAAGGTGCCCCGCCCCAAATCTCTGATGATATGAGGTTTTATTTGTGCCTATGGTGCGGGCAGCCAACACATCTGAAAAGGTGCAATCAATGCTGAAACGTAGAGGTTTAAGAGCAACACATGCTCCCAACTAGACTACGTCACTTTTAGGGAAGGCCTTGTGTATTTCAGCAAGACGATTCCAGACCATACACCACATCCATCACAACAGCATGGCTTCACAGGAGTAACAGAGAATGGGTGCTGAACTGGCCTGCCTACAGTCCAGAACTTTCACCAATAGAAATATTGGGGCATCATAGAATGAAAAATCCAGCAAAGAACAAACTCCACTAACTGATCTCCTCACTTCCCAGTCGTTTACGGAGTGTTGTTAAAAGGAGAAAGGATTCTACACAATGCAAACATGGCCCTACTTTTTTTTAAATGTGCTGCTGCCATCAAATTCAACATGAGCCTATATTTTTCATGAAATGGTGAGATCTGCATGTCATTGCATTTTTTTAATTCACATTTTACACAGTGCCCCAACTTTTTTGAAATTGTGTTTGTCCTTATGTTGTGAACAATCTTTTAGGTTCACTTATTACTGGGAGCTAATGCACACGGATGAAGAAATAAGCATGTAAACAACATGCTGTGTACAAGAACGTACACATGAGATACAACCTATTTTGAATGCAGGAAACAGTAGCAGAGAAAATATATGGATGAGATATTCATCACAAAAATTTGGACAACCCAGTCTTCATACATGTTCTCCTTTTGTCAGAATGTGACTTTTTATTTACTGGGTCAGATCACCTAAAAGTTATTCAGCCCCACACATATAGGATTCTCGGAATAGGACATTTTGAACGACCCCTCCCTTCTTCCCAGAGTATTTGTTCTCTGAGATTTCTTCACAATGAGGGCCCTTCATCCCTATTTCCCTCTTTGGTCTGACTCCCCCTCACATCTGGAATCTGAGCTGTTATCCAGCTGCATGATTGCAACATCCACTCCAGCCACTTCCGAAGAACCTTACACAAGATCAGCACATGCAATGCGTTATCTCTGAAGCTTTTAATGATCTGTGGTGTAAAATATCACAATCGATTCTGGCTGAACCTCACGGTGGTCTCAGCTCTGCCCGCCATCATGTAAGTGAGGGTGAATGTGTGAGTGAGAGAGAAAGGGATGAAGAGAGGAAACGAGTGAGGTCACGCTCCTCTTAAGCATGCATATATTAATAGTGGGGAGTCTTGAGGAATGTAGCCTGAGACAAGTTGGATTTTAAGGATGCTTTCAGAGCAATAACCCTTTCTCTACTTCACAGTGTGCTGCGCCAGACATTTTCTGCTTGCTTCAGACTAAAAAACTCCTGAGAGAGGGTACTCACATGAACAAAGTCGGCCTCTCCTTTGGCCCTGAAGTACCACTCGACTGTGGCAGCTCCTTCCACCTCGCTCCTCCTCTTGCAGGAGATGCAGACCATTTTGAAGCCATTTCCTGCTACTGCCTCTGTGTCTGAGTCCACCTCTGCACACGCCCCATGACACTGGTACACTGTTTGAACACAATAAAGAGAAGCAATCATTACTCTGTGTTTACATAACATAGCAGCAAATTACAACGGCTGCATGCACACAATAAGCTTAACTCACCAAACAAGCTGCAGAGGAGAGAGAGAAGCAGGAGGTTTACTGCTGCTGCCATGTCAGAGGATGTTAGAGCAGCTGTTGTCTTTGATGAGGAGTCTCCAAAAGTCCAAACTTTTACAGACAGCACTCAAAAATGAGCACCTCCAAGTTTGTAAAGGTTAATATTTGTATATCCTAAGATGAAAGAAGCTTTAAATCCTAACAGCTGTGCATCAGTAAAGTGCTGCCAAATGTGACACAGGAATCTTGCAACTAGACATGCATTGTAAAGTGCAAAATGTATCCGCCTACAAGCCGCCTCAGACCTTTGTGGATAACGTCCCAACAGTAAGACCACTGTTACTGTCTCCAATCTTTGGCACAAGCCAGCAACAGTTTCCTGTTGTTTACAGGATGAATTGCCAGAAATTATTGCTGCTTTGGAGACAGCCCCCTTCTTTATCAAGCCTATTTAGCTAATGCAGCCAAGTGGTGGGCTTTGTACTTTTAATTAAGGGGGAGCACATGGAACATTACAGATATCTGGTGACTCACAGTGTTCCCCAGAGCAACACCCTGAGATTTGATTGTATTTCTCCCTGAGGATCCTAATGTGAGATGCACAGATCAGTCATTAAACCTGCCAGGGGATGCATGCTCAGCTCCTCTGTGTTGCAAAAATACAGACAGCACGAGTACACAAAGCTTATAATAAATGTTTTAGGATTTTGTGCAACATAAAAGCTACAGACTGGACGTCTTCAAAACATAAACACACTAGTGCATATACAGTTAATTTGCATGCTCTTTGATAAGAATCAAATGGCTACCTCTTACAGGCTACACGATACTAATATCAAATTGACCAATCTAATGGTCCAAAGATGTTTCTCCTTAATGGTGTCTCTGAAATCAGAGCCTACTATCCGGCTGTAAAGGCCTCCTCTGCTCGAGTCCTCTCTCCGGAGAAGAAAAAAAGGATGCTGTCCTTTGCCTGTGATGACAGCTGAATGTGAAAAAATGTGAAAATATCTCATCTGATCACTCCGTGCTCGTAGAAGAGACGCTTCTTTGATCGCGCAGGCATTGCAGAAAAAATACTGCACGAGCACACACGGCTACATAGAAAATCCAGCCCACCCAGAAATAAAAATATAATAAACGTGCCAGTTCAAGGTTTTATTCCTACGCCACAGCGGCACCTCTGTCGCTCTGCTCGCAGGATGCTGCAGATGCACTGCGGTAAAACACGGTAGTGCGTGTATGACCAAGCCGACACCTCACACAATGAGTGTTAAAGCTTAGTCACTACTCTGTTTAGAGTCAAACAAAATTCTATTTGACTGGAAACGGCTTCGGTGTTGTTATGGAGCATCCAGGGTTGATTATGTGAGAATAGTAAGCTTTAATGGTTTTGGTTAACGCTGTCTAATATAATGGTGAACTGGCCCTTTAAACTGAATCAAATGGGGCGGGGTGATCGAAATCTGACAGCACAAATTGCGCAACATGCTGAGCATTCACGGAGCGTGGGATTTTTCGTGAAATATAGCTTCTTACGGGGAAATAAAACATGAATGCCCTCTCAGGTTAGGTCAGAATATTTGGGATTGCTATGGAAAATGTTTCAGACCGAATACTCGCGCTATCATATTTTACGGAGACTTGAAGGTCTTGAATGCCTTTTTCTTCGTATTGAAAGTGAACTTCGAATTAATTGTCTTTTAAACACAGTAAATTGTTCTGTCTGTCAGCCGCTAACCACGTAAAAATACACAACGTACCTCTGAAAATTTAAATACGGTGGGCCAAAATTTTACATGTCAATGTTATTTCAAAATAACGACTCAAAGCGGTCAACTGCCTCTAAAGCTTTGAATTCCGAGCATCGGATGAGCGCCTGAAAGCACCGTTTCAATCAACGCTCCCAAAGTTTTCGATTTTGTTGCTATAATACTTAACATAAACTTTGGCTAACAGAGCCGCATTTTAAAGTGTTCACTGTGATGGCAGTAAATAATATTTCAAACAGACTTTCACACCAAACACCCACTCACGTTGCGTTTCAGGACGCTGATGATGCTCTTTCGACCAGCTAGCATCAGCTACGCCTACGGGCAAGCTGCTGTTAGCATTTAGCTAGCTTCGTTTTTTTGTTTTTCTTTTGCACAAACGCGAGACAGAGCTGTGTGTCTGGGAACCACGGACAACAATGTCTTGGTACACAAAAGCGACGTTGCCTCTTATTTAAAAGGCTCAACATAGAGATAATAAAGGTAAAGTAACTCAGCTAACGGCAGGTGTTTAACGGCTAGTTTACGGTCGTAGTGGTTGCTAGTTAGCTTCGAGCTACCTTAGAACTGGATATGACATTTGTGTAGACTAGCAGAGGGCCAAGTACAGCTGCAATTTACTCATTTTTCCCATTATTTTTTCCATAAGCTAATTGGCGTCCCAGGATAAACAAACCAATGCTTAGTGTCATGTAAAGCTAGCATTCGCTAGCTGACATTTAGCTGTTGTCAAGTGAAAGCTCACTTAGCCTATTTATATCCCAGATTCAGTTTGGTGACAATCCCCCCAAGTGTTTTTAATCTTGCGCTGGTAAAATAAGCTTACCTCACAGTTATTATTAATCAGACGAAAAGGGAAACAAAGGTGTTGGTAAAGACAATAGATTTTTGTAATCCCCCTGAAAAGACAAAATATCCCTTTGTTGTAACTGTAATTTGCTGTTTTTAAATGTAACTTTACATAAGATTAAGAATATTTTACAAAAAACTTAACTAATAGAAGTTGAATCCCTAATTGATAACCCCTTTTACATAAAACATAAACATATCCTTGATTGTTTATATGACTGAACTAGCTTAGGTTAAAAATATTGCTATCAATACCTGCAGATTTTAGCTAAAGTGAATTATCGGTATTAGCAGATATAAAAGTTCTCTGAAATTTACAGTTTTCACCTTCAACCTTAAATTGTGTGTTTTAAAGACCAAAGTGTTAGGAGTGGACTGCATTTACATTTTGGTATGGGCTAAAATTAATTTGTGAATAGAGGTATATCTAATATCAGCAAAAATCCAATATCCTGCATCCCTAGAACTGTGTTGCTTCCATGCAACATAAAATCTGTTTTTGGTCAGTGTATCTGGAAATATTTTGTCATTCTTGATCAAAGCCTATTTCTGAATATTAGTACACCAGCAAAAGCTCAGCTTCAAAAAATGTGACTGAGGAATGCTACTTTGTAGTATTCCTTGCATGTTCCTCAAATCTATGTACTGAAATGGTTTTAAACTTCCTTGCAGTTTTGGGTAACCATGGATCCGACCTGCAGTAATTCTTCACCTCCAGCTGCTGGTCTGACAGTCCAGGTGTGTTTCCCTGGTGCTCGAGCGGCTGTTTTGGACAATCTGAATCGTCAACGGGAAGAAGGCAGGCTGTGTGATCTCTCCATACAGGTGCAGGGTCATGTGTTCAGGGCCCATCGCTGTGTCCTTGCTGCATCATCTCCTTACTTTCATGACCAGGTACTTCAGTGAGTGATGTGCACCAAGCAGCCATAACACAATGCAGTCCAACTAGAATTTAGCATGAAGTGTCTGCCTTTTTAGCAGTTGTTGACATGTCAGAGAGGTAGTGCTGCTTTATATTTAGTAGTAAGGGTGGCGTTTGAGTGGTGGTGTACTGGAACACTTGAAATTGAAAGGTATTCCTGATAGTTTGCCCTCTCCATTGCATCATGTTGTACTGATTGACATACTGTTATGGTTGATTGGTATCTACATACATATATATGTCATTGACATTTAATTTATAACATATTTATTTGTTCCTATGTCTTAATAGGTGTTACTGAAGAACGTTACCACTGTGTCCCTCCCCTCTGTAATGGACCCTGTGGCTTTTGAGAGCGTGCTGAGTTCTGCATACACAGGCCAGCTGAGCATCGTGCAAGATGACATCGTCAACTATGTCACCGTGGCCAGCTTCCTCCAGATGTGGCACATTGTGGACAAATGTACCGAAATCCTGAAGAGACCCCGGCTCTCGGCAGAAGTCACTTCAGGAGAGGCGACCTCAGCTCCCCCTGGGACCGCATCCCGCCAGCAGTCTCCGAGCAGCACAGACTGCCTATATCTGGAGAGGGAGGGAAGGAAGAAGGAGAGAAAGCCTGATGCTTTGCCTCCTTTGGCTACATGGAGACGCCCGCAGCAGTTTCCCAGACTTGGTCGCCCTCGGCCCTCATCAGCCCAGAACTTAGCAGACTCTCAACTGGACGCCCTCCCTTGCTATGTGGAGAATGATTACACCAGCTGTGATGAAGCATGGGTCTCAAGCCAAGCCAAAACTGGTCACTACACCCATGAAGGACCTAGTCACAATAGCCGGCACCACGGGGTGTTCCCAAGTGGTGAAGCATTAAAGCAGAAAGTCAGGTTGCATCAGCGGGGAGCGCCGCAGAGCGCAGATAGGCCGCTTGATAAGAATAGAGAGATCGGGGACAGTGATGAGGCACAAGAGAGGAGGAAGAACGAGAAACGAGAGATTGAGGCTGATGAGGGAGTGGGAGAGGAGGCGGTGGAGAAGAAAGAAGGCTTTGCACAAATGGGACACTGTGGTAAGATACAAAAGCTTTATTTTACTTTAACACAAACAATGTCTCTGTCTTACACAAAGGCTTGAACCTGAAAAATTCATCTAGAAAATTTAAGCCCTATTCTTTGTCCTTTTCAGTGAACACTAAGATATTTTGCGATATCTTTCTTAAAAATTAGTCATTTTGTTGAAATGTCCCTTTCTTTCTGGTTAATTATGCAATTTTTCTTGGCACCTAATGATGAAGTGAAAAAAGATCAAATTAATGTCACTCCAAAGCAGAACATCCTGCCAATACTAGAATAGCTTTCATGCACTGATCCAGGTCATTGTTTTTTTAAATTAATTTCCACAGGGGCTTCCTCTAATGGAGATATCTTTGCAGACGGCCAGGGGAGAATGACGAGTTGGCAGTTACTAGTCTTAAATCTTATTACTGAGGCTTTTACTCATAGAGTAAAACAAGCTTACTTTTACTCATCATTGAGTGCAGTTGTATCTTGGCAGAGAGTAAGGAACACAAATAAACTTGGTGCATTGGAGTGAGTCACTGTGCGGGTCATTGCAAACTTAGCAAGAGCCGTACACAAGGCCGGATACAGTAAAGAAACATGAGTGGGCAGTCACAAAACCTTACAGTCTGCAGTGTCCAATTTTATATTTTTATCCATCCAACAGTTTGCAACCTTGGGCTTAAGCTTGCTTTCTTTAGCCATGTGGTTTTGGTTTGTTTATCTATTTATTTTGTATTGTATAGGGACCAGTATGAATCAAGTAAACTGTTGCCATATACTTCAGTATTTACAGCCCAATTGAGTTGTCCATCATTTAATGGACCTTTAAATACATAAGAATTATCAAAGCACCTAAGGAGCACAAAAGTTAGAAAAATACAGAACAATATAGGCAACAAAAATGTAAACATCTTGGCAGGTTATTGCTTTTAAGTGCTTTCAGAAGTGCAAACATGAATACTTTGTGCAATTAAACAGCCAGTAAACCAAATGAAAAATTACAAAGTTAATATTTGATGACCTATTGTTATAAATAAATAATCAACAAAAACAGACAAACATACAAAAAAAGAGAAATAATACTTTTTCCTTATACACTGTTGCATGTACACAAGTAAAGCATAAAACATTTTAGTTTGTGACTTCCAAGATAAATGTACGATATATTGTGAAAAGAATATGAGGCGTAGGTCAGTTTTTTCACTGCGAGACTAGCAGGTCTTCTTATTTGCACTTAGCATTGTCACAAAAACAGCATTTCAATACTAGTAAGTCATCAGATCTCCTAGACACACAAAACTGGTTTAGTTTATCTTGATTTCCAGCTTGCACATAAGAAAGACTGGGTCACTGAACACATGCTGAAATCAGACATGTTGTTAAAAGTAATAATGGTAGAGTGAAATTTTCCTAAAAACAATTATTTAAAAAAAATCCTCTGAGTTATCATTACAGTCCAGATGAAGAGCACTTTTTCCCACCAAATGGCTGTGTACCTGAGTGGTAGAGATGACCATCGTCCTTGGCTTTTTTCTCCTGCTTTGACAGTATTCACCAACAGTACATTATATAAAAACACTGAAATAGCATCATTTGTCTTTTGAATGAAGTAGCATATAATCAACCATCACGCTATGAATGCAGGTGTACAGGATGATATCGGCAGAGAAGAAGCTGCAGAAAAATTAAGAAATGGTGGAATACTAAGCTTAAATTTTGAAGACATTGCACTTTTGTTTAGGCATTTACAGAAAGTGATGTACTAGTGGATATCCCTCTAGCACACGATAAGATAAGATCATTTTTTATTTAAAAAAAATGTCTGCAAATATACATTAGTGGCTTTAAGCATACCTGGATGGCCCACCCAACTAGTAGGGATGCACAGTATTATTGGTATGATATCAGTATCGGCAGATATTACAATGTTTCAGTGTCAATTATTAGATTTTTGCCGAAAGTGACATACATTCAAGAGTAAATACACCACAAGCAAAGATCTAGACAAGAAGAACAGCATCAGTAAGTGCCACAAATTAATTTTAAGTTAGCTATTGGATCTGCCTATAACAGCTGTGAATATGGGCTGTACCAACAAATAAGCTGGTGGAGTTTTAGGCTGGACCAACAGACCTATGTCAGCTGAAGTCTTTTTCTTTACTCATCATCATCCCTTTCACTTTAAAGTGTGTTTTAAGGACTGAAATTTGTTAATTTGTTCTTCCTAAAGCTTTAAATGGTGTTTCAAGGACTGAAGTTTAAGGCCTGAACTACATCAAAATATTGGCAGGAATATTAGTATCTGCTTTGTAAAGATCAGAATATGGGATATTGGCCAAAAAAAAAACCTAAAACCAAGTAGTGTTTTTCCAGTTGTCTGACCACTCAAAGCGCTTTTGCACCACAGATCACACTCATCCTTTACACTCTTGTGCTCAACATTTATTCACTGATGCTGAAGGCTGCTATTAAGAGTGACCATCACTACTGGCTTATCCATTCATACGTATGCATACACAGTTCACAACACTGATGTTGCAGTGCAGACAATTTGGGCCTCACCAAAGGACCCTTGTACATGTGACTGCAGTAGCTGGGGATCAAACGCCCTGACCCTCCCGTTGAGACACCACCAGCTCTACTTTCTAAGCCATGGACTGCTAAATCATCCTTTTACTTCCATCTTGTTTGTGCGCAGATGTATGTGTGCCCTTTTTTTTCAAAGCAGTTTGTTGTCTCTCTGTATCACTGTTTTGTTTGACACCAGTGGTGCTCTCTATGTGATCTCAATGTCTGTCTCCCACTGCTGCACACTGTTTGTGCTCTCTCTCTGCTCATGGCAGCTTTGGGTTGAAAATATCACAAACTTACAGCCAATACTGTAAGTGCTGTAAACTTACAGCCAATATTCACAGCTCAGATATCAGTTGCAGATATATTCAAAGTTCAAATGTAAAATTCTGACAAACTTTCTTGCAGTTTATCAACCAAAAAAAAAGTTCACGCTGTGTGCTGCCTTTCTCTGCTGGATCACGTATTTTGTTCCCTTGCTAGGTCTAAAGTCCAGTTTATTTTACTGGAGCTATCTGTATGTGACTTTCTTTTACATTTCTCTTACAGACTTCCATCCAGTGTCAAATGAGAACAAGGTTTCTGGACAAGGAACAGGGAGGGCAACTGTGGAGGAGATGAAAGAAAAAGTCCAGAGTGAACCCTCCTCAGACATGTCCAGTGCTCAGGCTAGTGAACCATGTGAAGGAGCTCCAGGACCCTCGTGTTCTGCTTCAGCCCAGACTGAATGGCAGACAGGTTCCTGGTCACAGCAAGAACCGAGGCCGCAGGATGGACAAGCAGGCAGCTGCTGTAAAGACGAGGACGAAGACGAGGAGGAGGATATGGACTTCGATTGTTTCACAGGTGAGACTTTTAACAAAGACACATATGAAGAGATCGAAGAGGGAACAGGAAAGATATCCCAGAGGCCGTTGGTGCCTGTATCTCCTGACTTTGGGACAGCTGGCTCTGAGGTGAACTGGCCCTCCACCAGTGTGGGACAGAGTGGCTCATTAACACCAACCTCAAATCGGCAACCATCTCCATCCTCTGCTGCTTTCCCTCCTCCTTCATCTTCTCCTCCAACTCCATCGTCATCGTCCTCGGTGTCCCTTGCTGGCGCCTCCTACACAGGCAAAGTCCATTTCTGCCACTGCGGTAAAGCCTACACCCTTAAAAGCATGCGCGACCGACACGTGAAGATGCAGCACCTCAATCTGCGCCCCTTTGGCTGCCCTGTTTGCACTAAGTCCTTCAAGATGAAGCATCACCTAACTAAGCACCTTAAAACTCACGGAGGGCTGCGGCCCTACGAGTGCGGCCTGTGTGGGAAGAAAGTCATTTGGAGAGACAGCTTCCTCAGGCATCAAGCTCGATGTGAGAGACTTGCCTCCAGCTCTTCAGCTAACAGTAACAACACAAGCACCACAGCCACAGAAATGGACGAAAGCTACTCTTATGGATTTGAAGACGGGGAGGCTTTTCTTGCATCGGGAGGACAGGTGAAAGTGGAGGAGGTGGACTTCCACGGGGAGATGGAGGATGGGATAGGTGGCCTGTTAGGCAGCGTGTCTGGGATTGTGGATGAGCTACGAACTGAGTCAGCGAGCCATGTATTTAAAGAGGAAGCAAGTGAAGGCTTTGGAAGAAATTAATGTGAAATAGGTTTACAGCACTTAAACTGTATAATAATCTAATAAATGAATTGTGAAAGTTATGAAAAATTTCTGAAGGCTTTTTGGAGCAGCTGCTTTTGTTTTTTCCTTTTTTGTAAATTATCTTAAAGTATGGATAATTTGGGGGAAAAGACAATTATTATTTCAAAAGATCCTTTTTAAGTTGTACAGTTCCATGTTTTGTGATGCTGTAAACTATCTGTAACAGGCAGTGCTGTGAATGTACTTCTCGAGCCCTCATAAAGTTAATTTGAATCTTGTAAATAAGTTTAATGCCATTGTTACATATGGAAAAAAAGAGGGTTTTTAATTTTTCTTGCAATATTGATATCTCTTTGCACTATGTATAGATAAGAAACCTTGATGGAAATAAACCACTTCACTGGAATTTTCTGATTGTAAAATTTCTGGCTTTAAAAAAATGACCCTTTGTTGGCACTCTGATTGGTCCACTGACCACCCAGTGTGAGAGCCTGGCCCTAGGCTTTACTGTGCACTGTAGTGAAATTATGATCTCCTTGAGTGTCTTCAAGATTGACTCAAAAGAAGGTACATCATAGATCTGGCTGCATTCAGGGCCTCAAATCTGTTTTCAGCCACAACCTTACCCATCTGATTTATCCTAGCGACAGGAAACTCCATTGTTAAACTTTCTCTGAGTTCACCCACAGTTGTCTAGAACGCTGACTGGCATTTTAGTGAGTGATTGTATCAGAT
This sequence comes from Cheilinus undulatus, assembly GCF_018320785.1. Taxonomy (NCBI): domain Eukaryota; kingdom Metazoa; phylum Chordata; class Actinopteri; order Labriformes; family Labridae; genus Cheilinus; species Cheilinus undulatus. The sequence goes on along the minus strand of NC_054880.1, from coordinate 13,320,836 downwards.
GTAGGTTTACTGGAAAAGTTATAGAGCATTGAAGCTCATTCTAACTCATAGTTCTTTATATTCCACCCATTTTAGTGGGCCATTATATAAGACTTAGTCTTATTTTTAAACACTGTGGGTTATTCTATTTTAAACATTATTGGTCAATTTAGGGGGTTATCAAAGAGAACTGAGACTCATAAAGCATTGTCATTTATTTTAGGCATGGTACCAAATTTTTGTGAATGATTCTGGAACAAAGCATTTTTTTAATGATCAATTTCAGAACACTAGGCAATTTTATAACACTGGTCATCTTTCTAGACTATTATGATTTGTTGTTGTGGTTTACCCTAAAAACCGAAGCCTGTTGTGTAGTTCCTTTGCAGAACAATGAAGTAGCACCAGAGGTCTCTCTTGCACAACACTGCAGCCTCCCTTTCCCTTTAGTTAAGCTGTGCAAAAGGTCTTCAGGGTGGTTGAGGAAAAAAGACAGATGGATTAAAAGCCTGCAGAATCAGAAACAGGGAGAGCTAATGAATATATCTGTCATTTAATATATTCAGATGCATTCTAGTCTATAGAAATTTCCATTTCAATTGCATGAGGCTGAAGCAATCAAAGAGAACCCCTATGAAGATATGCAACAAAGCACCACGGTGTTGCCTTCAGTACTCTAAATACAATATACAGGAAATTTCACAGCTTTTTATACCATATTAAAGTGTATTTTTTCTTCAAAGTGATCTGGGTTAAAAACCCCTCTGTGTGAAATGGATGTCACACTGCTGAGCCAATTATGGCAGGAACAAGGAAACAGGAGAGATTGAGCTCTGCTAATTGTGCTTTTAGGGCCAGCTGTCCTTGAAAAGTTATACATCAGCATTATTTCTAATGATGGGAAACATTGTTTTCCCTGCTTCTTAGTACTGTCGTCATTAGGGGTTAAGAAAAGGACAGGATGTACTGTTTGATGTTATAGAGCTGCTATTTCAGTGTGTAGAGAGCTTTGATATGGGGATTATTGTTTTAGAGATGTGATTAGTCTCTGGAGCATAATTCAAAAGCAGGTGAGTGTTAACTGATGGATCATGGGTTGGGTTAGGGGCTGAAAGTGAACATACTTCCTGTAGCTTTACTTTTTTGTCTCTGTGTTCAGTCATTTTGATGCTACAGTTTTAGCGCAATTGTAAGGGGTAGCAGTTAGAAAAAAGGATTTGATTTATACTTTTAAAAAAGAACTCAAAAACTGAAAGACTCCATGTGTAATGCAAACATGTCTTCTTTAAAAAGACACTGAAAATTTGATAGTATAACAGGATTTGGAAAAACCAACAATATTCCTTTAAAGCCTTCAAAGACATACTGAAGAGTTATCAATGTGGTTTTAATTTCTCACGGTATGTTTGTAAAAAATATTTGACATTTTGGCAAATAAACATGCACTTATAAAACTTTGAAAGGTTCAAAATACAACTAAGTCGACTCCCTGTCAAGGCTTTAGCCTGCAATATTTGAGCTTTGGTTTTTGAAGGAAATACATACAGTACATCATGAGAATTAGTGAGCTTTAAAGAAGATGAATGCTAATGAGTTTACCTGTATAGAGTTGTCCTCCTTATTCCTAGTCCTTATGCTAGGCTTAGCTACCAGCCAACACAGAAACTCCCCATGGTTGGTAATGAAATGCTAAGTTCTGAGCAAGGTAGTATAAGATAAGAGTGACAAATTCTTGCTGTTGCTGTGTACATTTTTTGTATTATTGTGTGGGGTCTGCAAAGACCTGGAACAGACGTGACAAAGACTACAGAATTCAGTTTTGAAGCCGTTTGATGACTGAGATGTTTATTTTCAGTTAGAGATGAGCATTAAGACAGAGTTTTACATACAAAGCACTCAGTTTTCTAAATATACGATCCTTTTACTGTAGCACCACCAAATGTCAGCAACCTCAGACAAGAAACACCTGTACAGTTTGACGTTAGATTAACCACACAAACAGCATATAAAAACAAGAAAGGCAGTGTAATTTATCATGAACATACAGCCTAAAAGCCATGTGTCAGAACATTTGAAATCCACATCATCTATACTAAACACCTCATACCATCTCAGTACCTCCGCCTTAAACCTTTTAACCACTTACTTTCTGACCATCAGACTATATGACTATTTGTCTGTCATCTTAAAACACAAAACATTAAATCTTCAACCTACATTCAAGCTGAAAATGTTTTACTTATAAAATTAGGCCCATGCAAAAAGCTTCTATACAGATAGGAGAGTGGGATAATTTAATTTGTAGGTAATTCTTTTAGTCGTATTATGCTTAACAGTGCATTTGAAAAGGGCACTTTTTATTTTTGGATAAATGTCATTATTCTGTACATATTTATTAATTACACTGCAGCATAATGCAACAAAACTCTTACATCAACACCATATTAGAGTCATTATTTCTCATATACTGTAGGTTTCCAGTTGTATTTTTGAAATGCCTTTTCTTCTTAAGCAACAAATGCACAACATCAAACAAGAACTCAGTCCAGGTCCAACAAAACTAATGCTTTCTTTTTTTCCTTGGGGGAGTGAGTTGTGTTAAAACAGCAGGATACAGAAAGCATCGCCCATGTACAAAATTTAAATGACAGGAGACGACTAGAAAAACAAACATCTGCCATAGACGCACCTCAGACAGCAGACACTAGCACCATCAGACTAAGTTACAGAAAATTATGAAATATTTGACCAAAAATACGACCACATTTCTTAACAGCTGCACGGTGACTGAGACGAGAGATGCTTTAGGATTAAAAGGAACACTTGCACAGAAAGGCTCAACACCTTTTGAGAGTAGATTTCATATTTTTCTATGTGGTGTTACAGTCTGAACATATGGAGGTCTGGTGTTAGTTTGTTAACATTTCTTGAGGTTGTGAGTCCGCCTCTTGCAGATCCATTTCTCCTCCTTCACTTTGTCCAATTGGCGTCAGATCTGTGGTTTGGTCCTTGGCGGAGAGCTTAGAAGATGGTACTCCAGCGTTTAGGGGGAGGGCGGGACTTGGGGTCTCCCTGGAGTGAAGAGAATGGGTGATCAGAAAAAAATCTATTTATGTACATATCTTACATACGGGGTCTGACTGCACATTTATTAGTTCTTGGAGTTCATTTAGGATTTGATTGTCATTACTTCCCGTTTCTTTGGATTCACCAACAAAAAAAGAAAGAGGTAGATGACGTTTTCAATAAAACAAATTACCATTTGTGCAGTGCTTGAGCTTGCATGTAGAATGACTTAAAATGAAAATGTGACTCGTAAAGTTTCCATGAAATCAGAGTTGAAATGGTTTCTAAACTGCTGGGCAACAAAAGGACAATGTATAGGCATCTGCATACTTTTATACTAGTTGTACTAAGTATGGCATCAAATGTAGTATGTCCCATCTGGATTTACAGTATGTGAATTTTGTGTATGCATGTAGTCCCTAGATGTTTACGAGATTGGCTAAAATTTCAAAGAATGATACTGAAGCTCACCTGCCATAGTCACCTCTTCTATTCTCTCTTCCAGCTCTGGTAATCAGCTTATTATGGGCGTTTACTTCCTTAAGTACTAAGCTGATCACATTCTTCCACAACCTTGAATGACCAATCATCATGCACCGGTCATATTTTAAATTTGTCATTCTCTCTTTCACAGTCAGCCTGTTTCAGTGTGGATGCTGTGACCCTCCTCCACCCCAGCCACCTCCATTGGGTTCATCAGCACCTAGTCCAGATCCTCACAGGTCTTCTGTTCATCTCATTCTCCATACCTCAGCTTCCTCTTCACATCCACCTCACTGGTTTCCCAGTCAAGCTACTCAGAAGTCTGCTCCTCGTCCTTCATCAACACCATCACCAGTGTCTAGACTTCAAAGGGGGAGTATCCTATTCCTGCCATTCCTGCCAAATTATTGTTAAACTCATACTAAGTCTGTCCTGATTAAACTGGAAATTACACCCTTATAAAGACAAGTCAGATCAGCATTTTAAAAAATAGCTGAATTTGGTGCTAGCTATGTAACTTGGACTGAAAGTACCGTGGTGTGGACTATTTTAAACTGTTACATATTTCTGTGTGAATAACATGAATTTTAACTATGAATTTAAGCCTACATTAGGCCTGAAATTCAAGCTGTATCTGTATTTAATCAATGGACCCCATAAAAAAATCCCTTATTTAGCCTAGCTGCCAACTTAACTTTTTTCTGATGCTAGCTAATAAGTTGTGAATATGTTGTTTCAAGTAAAAACATGGTTCAATTGCCCTTCTAAATTTTTACTTTTGTGGTCATTTTCATGTCCTGCAGGAAACATGGCTGCCATTTGATTAAGTTGGATTGTAAACACATTCATATGCTGAATGAATAATGTTCTGTTCTCTGCTGTTTTCATGGGAACTTTAAGCTCATTAGTTCGTTATGATGAGGCCATGAGAGCATGTGGATGAAAGAGGATGGATTTACCAACTAAAGTGATGAACAGTAATACTTTGTACGTTTTTTACTCACTGATCTTTGAGGAGAGCATCACTGTTGCATTTTTGGCAAACACAGACAGGAAACAGTGTTTATGAGGCCTATAGTTGAACAAGTAGAGAGGGGAAATTTTGAGTTTAGCAGGGAAGCAAACATGTTAAGCTCACCAGGTTGAAGAGTCTGGACAGTGTGCTTTGGTCTCTGCGTCTTCTGACTGGCGACTTTGCGCTTTCGGCGCGTGGCGACGAGGCCTAGAAAAAGATGCTTTATAAGCTCACAATGGGGACCTGAAAGCAGTTGCCTGCTTTGTCACTGTGCAACCTTTAAATAGAAGTTTAATTCATTTTTCATTGATGGATTGACCCTAACAAGGCAAGACACATTTAACCTTAGAGTGCCACAGATGTCTGATCCATTTAACAAAATGCCAAATGTAAAACAATTGCTTTAAATTGTTGCAGGGGGTAAAATCACATCTTCGAACATTATACATCATTCAAAATTAAAGAAATGGTAGTTACTGTCTTTATATTGCCAGGACTTTTGCACTCTGAAGTCTTTTTTAATGCTTGGCTCTTTGTTTACCATCCATCCTGCTCAACTGCACTGGGATCGACCTTTTGTGTTTCTATCTGTTTTTAATGAGTTTGAAGTGCTTTGCTGTGAGTCAAATTTCCCTTGTGGATCATAAAGGTCAGCTAAAATTGAACAGCACAAATTTAGGATGTTTCAGACAAGCCAAAAGGACAATAAGTGGATGAAATTGTTTTAATAAACAACCCTTGTTTGATTTTGACTGCATTTAAGCTTCAGAATAATGATTAAAAAAGCACATGTATGTGCTTTCTCTGCAACAGCAGCAGTGGCATTGAAGAAACTTTGGTGTCCTGATATGTTGTTTAAAAGAATAAAAGGCCAAGACATGGGTGGACATGGAGTTGTGACAGGAACAGATGCAGATGACATCAGCCTTCTGAGGAGAAAGAGAAATGGATGACAGGAACAAGGAGAGGTCCCAGGGTGAAATGACACAGGTGTGTCATCCCTGTCAGATGACACACATACAGCTGTCCACAGTCACCAGACAGATGAGAAAGGACACAAAGGAGGTGGGAGGCCAAAAACAGATGGATCGGTGAGTCATCTCTGGCACAAAGGGGATGAAGGTGTTACTGAGAAATAGAGATGTGAAAGAGAAGAGGAGGAGGAGGAGGAGGAAGATGCAGGCCAGGAGGTCCTAAGAGAAAATGTTTACCGGTTGTGGTTCATAAATAGTTGAGCTGTTTCAAAGTCATCCAGAAGCAGTGAATCGCTCTGGATTAAAGCAAAGAAGGAGGAAGTTGAAATATGATTATAAAATTTACCAATATCTGTCGTTTTAAATGGTAAGTATATTTATCTTTTCATCTTATGAACAAATGAATGAAAGCAGTAATATATTATGTTTTGCCATTCATCTACTGTATCTAACGATGGATAAATCTGCACCCCTTTCAATGCGTCTCTGACTCACACGCTGAGGTAGAAACAATGTTTCTCTTCAAGGAGAAAAGCAGTGAAACATAAAGTAAGAAAGAGACTGAGCATGTGTGAAGGTTAGGAAACAGGTGGGCTGGTGCAGACAAAGGACACACTGCAGAGGAGCTCTCTGCAGACAGAAACAGTATCATAGCACAGACACAGGCATACAGAGAGGCGGTACAGTCAGCAATGGGGCTGTTGTTCAATTCAAGAAGGCAAGATCGTGTAACGTACCAAGCCCAAGACGTCTCTCCACTGGACATGAAAAAGAAACAGACAGTGATATGATGAGACCAGAGAGCGTGGAGGTGAACGCGTCTGCCTCAACACATGTGAGGATCAGTCTTACATGTAATAATCACGTGGGACACGATTGTAAACCAAAGTAAATGGGATTTTTTTTTCTGTAAATACCTTATCCACATTTTGCGTTACCAACAAGTATTTCCAAATATCTCTAACTGCAACCTCTTCAAAAACGACAAAAACGACTTAAACCATTTCTTTCATGTAACTCTAAATTATACTTCACAAGAAAAAAGTAATAAAATAATCACCAACTAAGAAGATTTATTTTCATTTCTCAGTAATCATCTAAACCCCACAGATTCATCATGTGACCCATATAATTATCCCAAAACATAGGCAGGGATCTAAGCAGTAACAAAAACCATTGCTTGGTAAAAAGCTTTTGAGCCCCTCTTATTAATAAATAAAATGTGATTTACAACCAACATTTAAATGTTTCTATTTTTAATAATATTATTAATACCTAAACCAGTGCTAATAAATGTTTTATTAGCCAGGAGTTTAAAATATCTCTAACTTTTTTATGGTTTATAATGAATTTTGCAGCCTGGTCTCTGAACAATTACGGCTGATTGAGACGTCGGTGTCAAATCAACTCCATAGAATGCCATATTATTAGCCGACATGTACCTCAAAAATGAAACTAGAAACTAGGCACTCAGATGATGCAGACCACACACCCTGTGACTGGTCAGCAGGACAGCACCGGGTGCCGGTCTCTATTTGTCTACAGGCATATTGTGTGTACCTTAGTGTGAGATAAATGGCTACAGACAGCAATACAAGTCAGATAACAATTTTGATCCCTTAGAGAGACACTGCCACTGGCAATATGTGTCATGAAGCGACAGTAGTCAGTAGCAGTAGCTGATACTTATTCCAATAATACAGCGTTGGATGTCGTTCAATACCCAGAACTGATCTGACACCAGTGTAAACTTCCCAGGCTGACTGTTCTTGGGAAAGCTGGCACATTGTTTTAGCCTGACAGTGAACTCAAAACGTGGCTCAACAAACAGAATGGTAATGTACAGCCTCTCTGTGACACTTTAAAGTGTTTTGTCCTGTCAGCTTTATGAGTTTTACTTCTAAATATTAAAATAATGATGAAAGAGAGGGCCACATAACAGGCTCTCTCTCTTTCTTGCTCTCTATTATTCAGCTGTCTCCATATTGATGTGCGTGTTTAAGCATTCACCGTTTGACAAAGCATGACTTGATGACAAAACAGCCTGCCATTGGTTGACAGCCCCTCAAAAAGCATATTGGCAAAACAGTATGACCGTTAGCATTCAAGCTAGCGGCAATAAATGATCAAAAATGGATTGAAAAGACTGAAAAAAGACGCTGATGGATAGCACCAATTGAACTGTGCAATGGTTAGCTTCAAGAGGATGGTTCAAATTTTATTTAACTCTCAATAACCTGTGTCACTACTTGCCGTATATGACAATACCGACATCAGATCGCTGCATTAACGCGCGTGCACGATGATATCATTACCCATATTTTTAGGAGAGTAGCATGTATTTCCAATACTGGTATCAGAATTGGACAGCTCTAATTAATTTAATGCTGGCATTTAGCACACCAAACTGCTAATTCAGAGATTTGTTATCGGCAGAAGGTGTGACCTGTTGGGCAAATTCTGATTTGTTTTCATGGTCAAACATAAGAGAAAATAGGTTGAGATTGTTACACCAAAAGTATTAATGAAAAAATATGGACTAAATTAACTCCAACATAAAACACTTGGTTTCTGTTATTGTGCTTTCTCTTACACAATCAAACAGAAAATTTGGCTCTGGGACTGGGAAGTGTTATATAAATTGCTCTGCTGTTTAACATTTGGTTACAGAAAACCAACGTATTGTAGTGCTCATGATTGCATAGGCTATGACAGCGTAGCAACTGCAGTGAAGGTTTGATTAGATTCAGTAGAGAGGCATACACCAGGCTCCACCCAGTGATTTTGGTGAACTTGAATATTTTGTTGGATTACTGACAAGGACTTTTTTATTATTCACTGAAATAACATTTAAAAGATGGATAAACATTAAAGTTTACACGTGCTAAATTACCACAGGATGTCACGTTTTATATCTGAGATCCATTTAATTTCCCTAGTGTCTTCATCAGGATAAATATCCTCTTTGTCCTTTTTTTGCCTCTGTTACAACAAAATATTAAAATATTTTTTAAACAGGCTGCTATGGCCCCTTTAGATGAGCTTAACATCAGTATCAGCCGATATCTGCTTGTCTGGCACTAAGTAGTGTGACCTACACAGATATCAGCTGCCAGGGTTTATCTGTTGTCTTTGCGATGCCAATGACTCAACCACACCTCTTCCTGCGTTTCCATGAATTTAAACCTGACCATCTCCTCTTTTTGTATTCTCCCACTCCACACACCTCCCGCTCATCCCCCTTTTTTCTATTTCATTCTTTCCTCTGGTAGTTAGACGTGCCTGGCAGCTACAGCAGATCCCCTAAGATTCCCTGAATCTATGTCAGCGAGGAGTTAACATCTACTGACTCAGATGAATCATTCCAATGGCATAAATAAAAAAGCTGTCAAATTGCATCTTGTCGATGCTGTGGTCCTTGCCAATGACCATTTTGCTTTAACAACTAACAACAACACTGATTTAGATTGGAGGTTTTTATTTGGTGGAGGAAATACCTGTTGAATAACCTCTGATCTGTTTTACGGTCAAACATGAGAGAAAATGTTGGCACTGTGGAAATTTTACACAAAAAAGCAATGGAAAGAATGTTGGTATCGGAGTTGACAATCAGCTAAATTGTTATTTTAAACAACACTGTTGGTAAAATAAGATTATATTTCCTAATATTTTAAAAAGGCACTGGTACCAAGGAACTAAAAAACATGCATCATTCCTGATAAACAATATTGTTTAAATATTAGAAAAATATAGGCATGCTGCCCACAGTAAACAACTGCTGTTTATGCCCAGAATTTTGGCCTTACAATTTTCTAGAAGCATCTCAAATTATTCTATTTGCATGTTTTTAAATTTCACACTGCAGGGAAATTTTTTGCCCTCCAACCCAGGATGTGTTGCTATAACCTGATGGTATGAAAGTCATAAATTCAGACACATACTGGCTTAAAGATGTTGAAAGAATTTGCAGCATAAAACATGGTTTTATAAATGCAGCAGTTGAATTCTGATATTGACCAGTACATAAAAACAAAGACCAAAAAGCAGTAAATGTTGTCTGAGAGGGATCAGAAGTCATTTTGAAAGTTAATTAAAAAAATACTCTCTGCATCTTCACCCTGTGCTACACATCTCGAAGTCAACAGAACAGATAATGTGAAGAAATGACACTCACCCTGGATTTAGGACGAGGAGAGGAAACCTGAGAAACACCAAGCGGAAAACAACAAACAAATGACTGACTGCAGGAAGCAAATACAGAACAACAAACTTCTGAAACAAACAAGTGCTGCTGATTTAAATTTCCCCATAGTTCCTTTTTTTTGTTTTATCCGTATGCAAATGAAGGAGCCACACAGCTTTGCAATCAGAGAGCTTAGCATGCTGTCACAGGTCTGCTGCCAAAGTTAGATCAGAGTAAATCAAGGGAAAGTGTCACATCAACACTCATTTTTTTACTAACTAGAGGGAAATGGTTGGACTTTTGTATTTCATGGCAGTGACACATCTGTTGATGTGTGAATATACATTTGAATAAAACAACAAAAAGTGATGTAATGTGGATGATAGATGCATGAAATATGCATGTGAGTAATGATGTTAAGTGTACAGTATGAGATGAATGAATACAACTTACAATGCTCCTGAAGAATTGCACCACTGCGTTTTCATTGGTGCGGCGACGAGAGGAGGACTGCTGGGGTGAAGAGGCCAGGTGACCCCTGAAAGACCCCTGTGAGGATCAACAGCAAAAGAAGGATTTAATGTGTTTTGTATAGTATGATGTTCATCATACCAGAGGTCCTACTGGGACTGAACGATTTTGGAAAATAATCTAATTGCAATTTTTTTCTCCAGTATTGCGATTTGATATGCGATTATTCCTTTACTCTCTTTTAATCCTAAACAAGGGCTAAAAAATTCTTTAAAAATATCTGATTATGATGATTTGGACTTGTACTGCAACTTGGATATGAACTGTTGCATTGAAGGGGTTTTGCCATTCTCATATTTAATAAGAAAAAATACAAAAATGAAGGAGGTAGGATTTTTTTATAGACTATTCTAAAAAAATGGCACTTGAATGATTGCATGATATGCAATCATATGCATGCATAACATCTTGGCTGCAAAAAAAAGTTTAAAACTGCAATTTTGACACAAACTTCAGGTCAAAGAAATATTGCACGTTCTGCGATTTGAAAATTGCTGCAGGCTATATTGCAATTTAATCTAATTTTCAATTAATTTCCCAACCCTAGTTTCTACACACTTTTGGGAATTAAGACATTTTAAGACCTCTGCTGAGAAAATTAATACCATAATTTTTGTGGCAGAGTTAAAATTGGATGCATTGTGAGATTTCTTGGTACACCAGACAGAGCTGAATCATCTGGTTTAATTCACTGTAAATGAACTGTCAAGTGATACAGGAAATAGATATGATTTGGTAATTAACACCAAGATTTCATATTTTTTTGGTACGTCAACTGTCTCTTTTTCATCAGTACATGCTATTGGGATATTTATGACAAAAACGATCAATTTAAACAGAATAGATTTAGGTAGAAAAGAGATTGGATAAAGACATGTCTACCTTAAAGCACCTTTAAAACAAGTAAGACCCCTCGTAAAAAATAAGACTTTTTAGGACTTTATGGCCATAGATGTATAAAGTCCAATTTTAAAGAACCCCTATCACAAAGCTGCTCACTTAAAAAAACACATTATGAGAAAAATATTTAGTTAAAAAGTTGTTGATGTTTCCTGGTGAACAATTAGCCTAGTCCCTCGCAATCTACAGTTCTAACTGTAACCACACCAACGGCTAATTCTGCGGCCTTCTAACACAAGCTAACTGACTGTTCTGTTTTGTAACTTTAGGCCTACGTTATTAGAATTTTCACTTCAATAAAGTGAATCAGGGTTAGCATTTTAATGTCTTTTCCACTTCTGCTGGAGTTTGAGGACATTTTCTTTTGGTCTAAGGACAGTTTTGTTACTTACTTGTTGTTAAAAAGTACCGTCTTAAATTTAGTGACGTTCTCAACCATAGTTCTTGTTCTTTGTTGTTAATGACGGCGAGGGGGAACGTCTGTCATAATAACGCCGTTATTCCGTCTTTTAACCGGTTTCCTTTGCAGTCCTCTGTCGCATTTCCCTGTCCCGCTGTAAACAGTCAGACGTTAATTCAACCGGACATCTTTCCGCGGACTGATATCCTTTTTTTTTTTTTTTTTTTTTTGACTAGAGCTAGTCCACCTTGGTATCCTAACGGTTAGTTGGTGCGTAGGGCTAACGGTCGCTCTGAATATTCACTAGTCAGTGTTTAACACAACTACGGGATTATAAGAAACTATGGTGCTGTGAAACTGAATGAAATAGCCTAATATAAAATAACATCTTACCACGTTACTTATATCCGCTTATACAGGATGGAATAGTTTGGTGTGCTTGAAAAGACATAGGCTAAATCCTTTTCTAAACGTTGATCCGTGCTGTGCCACAGCTAGTTCCTGATCGACTAACAATTTAATTGTTTTGTAATTGAATCATTAATACATTTAGACTTATATGTTTATCAACTAATGTAACATATGCATTCAAACCACGTTTTTGTTTTCAGTAGTGAAATTAATTGAACTGACTATAGTTTAATACGTCCGTAGACTGTCTCTAGTTGATAATCTTATTTATGTATATATATATTTGCTTGATTTTGGGGGGAATTTTAGCTAACTGTGATAAAAAAATATTTTTCACTAAAGCTTTAAGCTAGTAGTTTCGATCTTTTTTATTAATTTTTTTTCACTTTACCCTGCACATTTCACTTATGGTTCCCTCTGTAGGTTACAGCACTTCCTTTGCATAAAAGAAAAAATACAACAATTTTATGTACGACCTGCTGGGTTTGAAGTGTCACAGCGTGGGAGAGAGATAGCAGACTTTTAAGACAAAAGGCATTCAAACTAGATCTATAAGATTCTGCAGTTAAGTTAATTCAAGGCAATTAAAGTGCTAAAGGAAGCAGCATGACAGACTTATACTAAAGAGTGAAGTGTGACATAGTCAAAACAATATTTTAGAGATCTTTCTGGCATATCTGACACATTTTCACTCTGCTTCATCCTAGAGTCTGTCAAAACACACCTATGTCTGTTTCTTCTCACTGAAGTGTCTTTTCTGTAATATAGAATAGATACACAATACTACTGTCAATCTGTGTTTCCTGCAGTGTTTGATACAAACATTGCAGCATGCAAAGCCTGAAGAGAGATATTCTAGCAGACCTTTCTTCAAACTCAAAAGAGGCTCAAATACTGACTGAGATGAGACGTCTTTTTACTCAGAAGTAAACTTTCTTGGAGGTCAGATGAAAGGGGGTCTGTATGTATGAAAGCAGGGCTCCTGAGGGCCCCTCCCACCACAGAGTGCTGTATATCTTGAGCTTGAAAGAGTTTTTTTGTCTGAGGCTTTTCTGTCTGTACTTCAAGGGCGGGCTGATGTTCAATCTACTGAACCAAAGCAGAAGAGCATCTTCCATAAAACTGGCCCTGGTTTATTATTTCTGTACAATATCAGCATGGAATATACATTTATCCTCTAACTTTATGAGCTGCAAGCTGATTTAAAGTGCAGGCAAATGGAGAAAAAAAATAGCTGCCCTTTGGAAAGGCTCAGGTGCTATTCTGTGAAAGGAATTAGTAAGACTTAAATAGTAAAATAACAATAATTCTTGCAATGGTAATGATTGGTAAGGATACAACTCAGAGAAAGGCTTAAGTGGCCCAAAGAAATAATAATTCTATCTGGGATAAAGACCTTTCAGAGTCAATTTTCCTTGTCAATAAATTTTAACATCTCGCAGCATCAGGATTTACATGAGGCCGGAATGAATTTTGCATTGCAATGTGCTTACAAATCTAAACTGGTCATCCATTTGTTCATGATTTTCATAAAGTACATATTGCTTTATGTCTTCAAATCTCTGTACCCTTTTGCACTCTGCTCCTAGTATATTGCTTATTTTTCCATAAATGTGCACTTTTTGCACATATTTTATTTGCAATGCTTTTATTTGTTCATATTCCTTTGTTTTCTTGTGCTCTATTGGTATTAGAGCAGCTGTTATGACCACACTCCCATGCAGATTAGTCAAGTATTTCCAATTCTGACACTGAGAAACGGGCCAGGAGAAATAGAATAGCCATCCAAATCTTAATGAAGGAGTATCGAGATGAAATAATGAGCAATTAGAGCGCACTGATCCTCCATAAACTACAAAAACCCTGAAACTTGACTCTTCCTTTCTTAGAAAGTCATGCAGAGGAAATTACAGAAATAGAAATGTTCTGATTGTTGCACTTGAATGATTTTATCTTCAAATTTGAGGACCTGTATTTTACATTTTGTTAGTTAAAAACAATCTGCACGATCTTAAACTGCGGCAATATTTTTATACAGACAAGTTAAAGCACAGATGTACGTCTAAGTTCATAAATAGCTGAGATTCTGGACAAAAATAGTCTTGGCAGGACGAATAAATCAAATAATTTAGTAACAGAAAAGATGAACTACAATCAACAGTCTATAACATGTTTCCAATTGAAAAAATCCAAATACAGCTCATTTTTGCAATATCAAGAGGAAATATTCTTCCCTAGCTTTACTGAAGTTAGAAGAGGCATACATATGTGTGACGTAAAATAAATGCAGATGAATTTATGCTCACCTTGCTCCTTTTCTTTTTGTCTCCTCCAAAGAACTTGCTAATCTGATCCATGAGGCCAGGAGCCTTCTTTTTCCTCCCAAGCCCAAAGGTGCTCTGCCCTGAGGTGCTCGCTGTAGCCATGGTAGTAGTTGTTGAAGTTGGGTGGAGTTGACCTTTCGCTATCTAATCTGTAGTCCTCCTCCGACTCAGTCCCAGTCCACACTGCCTACACCCGGCTCTGCTGCTCCTTCAGGGCACTTTGCAGCTCTTCTGAAGCACAGGGGCCGTCTTTGAAGGTGTTGCCCCCTCGGTCCCAGGGCACCATGGGACATGAGGATGGTCAGGGTTGGTGGGGGGGGCAGACCGGGCAGTGGCCAGTGAGGTCCATGGCTCTGGCTTGGCTCCAGGCATTCTTTCAATCTTCAGTGGCTGTGTCAGTCACTGCCGCCCTCCGCATGGGCCAGGCCATTGTTCCTCAACCCATCTGCTTCACCCCGGCCACAGGGACAACAAGGGTTATCTCTGAGTCTGCACTCGCACCCTGATGCAAAGCAGCCCGCTGCACTGTGAGGCCATTGTTGAATGGGCCTCATATATTTTCTTAATGGATCGAGTTTAAATTGGAAGTACAGTCACACAGATTAACATTATGGAAAGACTCAGGAGAAAGAGAGAGCTTGTTGTTTGAAAACTTGTGAGCTATAGCTAAGTATCTGTTTCTGCAGAGTAATCTACTGTGACTCTGTCTCTTTAGATTTGATCTCTCTTTATGGGCGAGGTAAAACCAGTGAAAAAAATTTACAAGTTTCATCAAACACCTTGTTTTATTGCTTGTATGTCCTGTCCAAACAGCTGCTCCCCCCTTTTCTTTTTTCTTAAGATTGTTTTTGGTGCATTTTTCCTTTATTTGACAGGGCAGCTGAAGCAAGACAGGAAACATGGGGAGGGAGAATGGAGGAAGACATGCATCGAACATGCGCCAAAACCAGGAATCAATCCTGCGACCAGTGCTTTGAGGATTTTTGTCTCTGCTTGTGGGCACCTGCTCCACCCGCTGAACTACATCAGCACCCAGCTTCCCCTTTTTCTGAGTATCAAAATGATTTCTACCATTTTGTTTTGGGTAAACTGTCATCTGCTGAAAAGCAGGTTAGATCCAACTAATCCAACATCCTCCTGGCTGGCTCGCCAATTATGTAAATGCAAAGAATGAGACAGATACGCATTTTTCTCCAGCCAAAATGTGGGCTCTTAAAAGAAGAAGCTTCCAGATTTACAGAGTTAACAGCCCACTTTCTTCCCAATACAATCGATATATATTGGCTCATGCAGGCAACACTATATACCATGGATACAGTGTCATGCTATAATAAACAATCATAGTTCAGAGGTACCTGGCAGACATAACTTGTTCTAGAAGAGTCTGTATGTGCCCAGTGATTCAGGCCCACACAGCACCTGTTACCCAGTATCCCTTGTCAGCTGTCTTTCAAAGACGACAACTCTATTTAAACAAATGTAGTATTTAATAAAAAGTAATGGAAAGTGTTGTCCACATGACACTTTCACATGTGAAATTGACTCCAAAGTTGCATCTTTAAAGTCTTGATAATAGATGAGACAAATGCATCCTCTCATGTAATTCTTGAAGAGACAACTTACAGAAAAATGCACAAAAATGCACTAAAGTATTCCAACAATCAGGAGGGTGCCCAAATTAACATTAATGGTTTGGGGTTAGGATAGGATGCTACTTTTGCAATAAGAGGGTTTGGGAAATTTCATCCCTACTGGATATTCCACTGTCAACTGTAGGTGATATTATTAGAAAGTGGAAGCGTTCAGGAACAACAGCAACTGTGGAGAAATCACAGAATAGGACATACGACTGCTAGGATGCATGGTGCGTGAAGGTCACTAACACGGCTGATTCCTTAGCTAAAGAGTTCCAAACTTTCACTGGAAATGATTAAAACACAAAGAATGTGCAGTGGGAGCTTCATGGAGTGGGTGTCCATGGTCGAACAACTGCAACAAGCGTTGGATAGAGAGCACACCGACACTGGGATGTGGAGTGGTGGAAACTTGTTCTGTGGAGGAACAAATCACACTTCTCTATTTGGAAGTCAGATGGGTTTGGCGGATGCCCAGAAAGTGTTACCTGTCTGACTGCACTGTGCAAACTGTGAAGTTTAGAGGAGGAGGGATAATGGTATGGGGATGTTTTTTAGGGTTTGGCCTGACTCCTTTTCTCCAGAGAGGGCCAATCTGAATGCTTCAGCATACAAAGACATTTTGGACAATGCTATTCTTCCAACTGCGTGGCAACAGTTTGAGGAAGATGCTTTTCTATTGCAACATGACTGCACTCCAGTGCACAAAGCAAGGACTATAAATACACGGTTTGACGAGTTTGGTGTGGAAGAATTTGACAGGCCGATGTAGAGTAGATGCTGTTAAAGCTGCAAAGGGAACCAACACCATATTAAAAAAACATGTTGAAATATGATGCCATTAATGTCCCTGACAGTGTAATGGCCAGGTGGCCACATACTTTTGTCTATATAGTGTATCTTGGTCAGGTTGAAAGGACTGTCCATTTGTCCATTTATTCTTTGCACATGCTCAGTTAATGAAAATTTGCACCTAGAGCTCCAAACTTCATGTGCTGATCTAAGCACAAATATATAAGCATCTTGTTAAATTTCTGTCACTTACTCATTGCTGCATGGTAAAATATACCAATAAATATTGGCTGTGAAAATTCTGAATACATTTTTGAACCACATCACAGCACAGCAGCGAGTCCTGGATGTGTTGTTTCGTGGGCAGTGGCTGCAGCAGCTGGAGAACAAAGCCCCATCCTGTTGTGGGGAAAGTTGTGTTAGAAAACACCCATGCAGCACCAGAATATTAATATTTCTGAACAGATGTGTATTGTTGATGCTGTTTTTTATTTGCAGTCATTCTGAGATGAGAGAAAAAGATAATTACTGTGAAACTGCAGGACGGCACATGAATGTGTTTGTGAGCTGATGGAAGCAGGGAGATCACATCAGAGGAAGAGGAACAGCTGCCGACTTTAGAATTTTTTTTCTATCCTGCAGCTTTTATGATGCACTAGTGATCTGGAGGAGCAAAATAAGAGGAGGGAATTTGAAATGTGACAAATAATCTGATTAAAGTTCTTCTTTAAAGCCCTTTTTTTTACAGAGGAAGGTGTGAAAAGACAATTAGAGAACAACCTTTTCTATGTTTTTCTCAGACTCCATGTCTCTTCAGAAGCAACATGGGTACAGATGCATGATCTGAGACATACAGTATAATGAATAACAATAAACCTGCTTTCGATTATGGTCTTTCACAGAGATACAGCATGTGCTAAACATGGAAATAAGCTAGAAAATACCAAATGTCATGCAGTGGGTGGATGAAATATAGTACAGACAAGCTGTGAACAGGAGAAGCTCCTCCTCTGTCATGCTGAGGGATCACAAAGCTTCATTACAGGATAATGACTGTGGAGTCCAATCATGTTTCTTTTTTCTCCAGTCCTCCTGCTGATGTCTGCCCACAGTCACTGGAGCTGGAGGTAACAGCAGCGGGTTTTTCTTCCTTCAAAGTAAGACACAAAAGGATAGACATGTCTGTTAGGTAATACATCAGTGCAGACATGGCATGCCAAAGATTTTTCATATCTACTAGAGAAGAAAATATGCTTTAGAGGTCTCCTAAACCATAATTACACAAGCAAACCTGACAAACATAAGGGCAGAGTGTCCCTGATACCCTGATTGGCTCTTTCATACAAGTGGGAGAATTCTCTGATTGATGGGAGGGATAGTAGGTCTCAGGAGGGAAGACATGATGTAAAAGGGATGCCACTGAAGTCACAGTGAGATGTTTGCTTCAAATCAAAGATAGCGGATGAAGCAACAGAGCCCAACACCCTAATGAGAGCGGTGTTAATGTTGGTGCTTATTTCAGATTATTTTCAGTCTTTAGACGAATGCTTAGCAATTTCAGTCATATTCAAAATTCATATAAGTGTAAAACAGTTGTATTTATGCTCTGCCACTTAAATTTTAAACTGATGAAGATACTGGCAGACACTGAAAGAAGGGAATTTGGGGTAGTACTTTCACAGTGCAGAGGGGATCATTAATTTCAACCTATTTGATACCCCTTAACAATCCAAGACTTTTTGATACTATCAATGTTTTTCCATTATTTGGTGGATCATAAGACTCTTTTTTTTTTTTTTGACAGAACTTGATTATCAGTTTTAAACTGCTGGTGGTTTGGTTCTCACCAAAACCCAAATCTTTTTTGGGGGGAATTTAAAGAAAAAAAAAAACTTTGGTGTTGGGGCACAGATGGCCTAGTGGTTAGGTTGCAACCCATAAGTGCAGGCAACCTGGTCCAGCATAGAAAGACACAATCAGGATGTTTAAATGCAAACCTAATTTCAGGCTGGACTATTGTCCCTGTCTCAGTATACATGTACAGTAATAAGCTTTCAAAGCAGATGGATTGGCCAGATTTCATGACTGTCATCAGGCAAATGCGTCTGAAAACATACCTGACCAATCAGTGAAATTGGTAGAGAATACGGCGGTAGTCATTGGAAGGGGAGTTGTACCGGGGTGAAGGCAGCAATGGCTGCCATCAGTGTAGCAATTAGCTCAGAAGCTAGCAGCAACCTTCGGTCCTGAAAAATGAAGCCAATGCAAAATTGCAATACAGCGAGCGTCCACTTGAGGCTGGCTGCAGGAACACTGGAAGTCCCGTCTGGACACCTGGTAAACAGACGTTTATTAAACTAGAAATAAATTCAGTTTACAGCCCAGTAAAAACAAAAAAAAACAAAACAAAACGAACAAACGTGTCTCATTAGCTAATGTCTTCATGTGCTCTCACTGTACAGGGGTGAATTTTTCTGTACCACAATGGTTTAGATTATATGTAGGAAAGACTTCACTGCAGACTGATTGGCTTGATTGACAGATAGCTTGACAGGCAGAAGCTATGTTTTTATCAACAAGAATGCTAGCTAGCTAGCTGACAGGAAGTCTAGTTTAGTGGGCGGGCTGTTAGGTTGATCCAACGTTTGGTTGAGACCGCGTTTTCAATATGGAAGCCGCCGCAGATTGGCTTCCAAAGCAGTTTGAGTTCGCCTATTGTAAGCAGACGGTTGATGTCACACAGGCTTTGTCCAATTCTTTCTACAGTTTATGCTCAGAAGTAGTTAGTGTATAGCATCAGTTTTATCAGAAACTGGATCACATTTATTTATTAGCTAAAAAGAACAGCACTGAAAGCTTTTCATGACAAAAAATGTCATCTCTCAAAATGCTTTATGATAGTTACAGTGGGGTAGTTGCAGCATAAATAGGTATATACAACGGCTGCTGGTGAGGCAATTACCTCAGATGTAACTTTGGTATAGCAGCAGTTTTTAGCTACCAACCGGCCTCGACGAGAGTTTTATCCACAAACAAACTCCACTGTTCATAAACTACTGCAGTGTTTGCCTGTTGAGCTCAGGTTATTACCGATGCTGTGCATGCGTACAGCCTCAGTTTGTCTTGTCGCTCTGATCGGTCTGTAATGAATGTGACATACAGAACGTTTGTCCATTCCCCTTCCGTGAATTTTTTGACTTGTCCTGCCCTTCCCAAACACTATGGGAGGTTTCCCAGATGAATGGGACATGTTTCCTATGCGATGGATATATGAAACACTAGGTGGCGTTATGCCCCCTTTCAGCTAGATACTGTGGACATTCTTCCTGTTGACCTTGTTTACAAGTTACCAGCAGGAAAACTGGTTGTTAGCTGAATGGTAAAAACACAGACAAACTTTACATATCGTGCATTTTGTAGATACTCTTTTGGCATACAATGAGACATCTGCTTTGCTTAGCATTTACATCAATCAATTTCTGGCTCAAAGCCCAATGTAGAAACTGGAGCATGTGCTGATTGCCCAGTCCAGTCTGGTATGATTGAGGTTTATACATGCTAAAAAAAAAAACTGATGTCCAACCAAATTATCATGGTGAATTAGTCTGACTTTAAGAAATTTGTTTTAGTATAATTTCAGTTTTCAGCCAAGAATCAGAATCAGCCAATATGGCCAAGTATGCTTACGCAACAAGGAATCTGCCTCTCAATGTACAGAAATAAAACATGAAATATAAATATGAATATTGATAAAAACAGGAAAAAATAAAATTTGAAATTTTAATATGTACAAGCCCCTGTTACACATTTAAACTGACTCTGGAACTTCTTCTAACTTCATGTAAATGCACTGGCCTATTCCTTGAAAAATGTAGAAACTCAAGGCCTGTATCTGAACTCATCTGCTGAGGAATCCTGAATGTGAAAGTGGGTGAAATTTCATCTAAACATGAGCCCCTGTCCCACTGGAGTCTACAGAGCCAACATGGCTGCCTGTTTCCTGTATAAACGCATTAAAATCATGCTAAACTCACAGGGAGGCATGTTTGTCCACTCTGCTTCATACACAGAGCCCCATCTGTTTGTCTTGCAGGGCCGGGCCTCAGGGCAGCACCCACGGGGCCTGACAGAGGTAGGGGACAGGAATTCAGAGAGTGGGCTGACCACACTGCTTGTGCCCTCGTGTCCAGAAGAGTCTTGGATTTGTTCCTGCGGCTGAAGTCGAGGGGAAACAATAGCTGCCTTGCATCAGAGCTGTGGGACACAAACACGGGAGATATCCTTGAACCCCGGCAGGAATGTTGATCTAGACCAAGACGCCCACCCAGAGAGGCAGCTGAATATCTATCTGCTGCTGGAGACATAAAGCTGTCCTCTGTTCCATCACATGTGCAGTAGCAAACACTGGACACTTTTTTGGTTTTAAAGTACTAAATTAAGAGAGTTTTGACCTGTGCAACCTTTGAACAAGTGCAGCTAAAGTTAGTCTGATGAGGAACAGCATGCAAGACATTAGCCTATACCTGACAATTCTCTGTATGTTAGCATCGAAGTTCTCTGGTCGTAGCTTGTTGACTTTAAAAGTAAGCAATAAAAAAAATGCACCATTGTGTTTTTCTTCATAAATTGGTGGTATTTACTTGGAAGGTGAAATTGCTAAGGCTTCTGGCTGTTGTTTGTTGCTTTTTTATCCAGATGATAGCCACTCAAACTTGAAAGTGTACATTTCAGTGGAAATGGTGCCACTTAGCTCAAAACACAGCTTAATATTGAGTTTATTCTCTTTCCATTAAGGACTGTGAATAAAATCTTAGCTAAAAGGGATTTGTTTTGCCTTTGCTTCTGGCCCAAGATTATTCATTAATTCATGCTATGCATAATTACATATAAATTATTTCCAGTTCAATGAAACCATCGCAAACATAAACTCACATTAACTTGCCAATATTTGCCTGAAAACCAAGTGCTATTAATTTTTAAAAAATATATATTTTAACATGCAGAATGCTTTTGCAATAATATATCATACACATTTAAGCATACCTATCTATCTATCTATCTATCTATCTATCTATCTTGCTAAAAAGTTAACAAGCTTTATTTATCAGCATATCCCAAATGTATACTTCTGTTATTATACTGTATTACACTGCACTAATATGCTGTACAGAGCACCCAATATGCCCTTTTAATGCTGCACGTTCTCAGGGTGGAAGAGATCAAAAGCAAACAAACAACATCTGGGTCTGCTTGTCAGTCGCGAAAATGAATGAAGTGAAAATGAACTTTTCGAAGTTTCTCGACAACCTTCCGAAACTGACTGGCTGATGTTAATAGCATTGCTGACACGTTTTCCTTGACCTCAAGCTCCAAACTTGAGAAATGTTACAAATTCTTCATCGAAGAATTTTTATACAACTACGAAGGTAGGCCGGCGAATGCTAGGCTAACAAGCAAGCTAGCTGTTTTAGCCAAGTGGCCCTGGTCCGAAATCATATTCCTTTACTCGGCAAATGCGGGTAAAAATCAACGTTGCTAAAACAATCAAACAATCAGCTCAATCACCCTGACAGTGAATAGTTGTATTTTACTTTATAATGCTGATTATTATCTATCCAACACATACTTACATTGACTGTATTTTGTCCCTTATCCGGATTGGCTTCAAGAGTTGTCGAGTCGGCCTATTGTAAGCCAACTGACGTCACACGGGGTTTGTCCAATTCTTTCTACAGTAAATAAAAATATGCAGTGTCTGAATGATTATTTGCTATCTGTCAATCAAATGAGATGCACCAATCAGTCCGCAGTGAGGTTTTACCTAAATATAACCAAAACGATCCTGGTACAAAAAAAATTCATCCCCCGCACAGTGAGAGGACATGAAGACATTAGCTAATGAGACACGCTTGTTTTTTTGAACCAGGCTGTAAACCTGTTTGTTTCTTGAGTAATAAACCTCTGTTTAACACGTGTTCAGACGGGATTTCCGATGTCCCTGCAGCCAGCATCAAGTGGACACTCGCTGTATTGCAGTTTTTTTTGCACTTTCGCATTGGCTTCATTTTTCAGGACCGGAGGTTGCCGCTTGGTTTGAAACTACACATTCATTCCCTACTCCATATCCACTGTATAGTAAGCATCATATACTGGACTATATAGTGGACTCAACGCCAAAACACAAAAAGGATGAATGTTCCTGTGCTCCTCTTATTTGTCCGTCATGTTTAAGATGGTCACTAGCCCAGCAATATTGCTGGGCTAGTGACCATCAGTTGTTCACTACTTTTTACATTGCATTGTGGGATAGAATGAGTGCACTCTGTAGTGAATAACAATGCTCACTCAGAATTTGGACACTCCTATAAAATGACGTATTCTCTATATAGTGAATAGGGGTGATTTCAGACATAGCCACTGTGTCTTACTAACTAGATAGCTGGTTAGCTATTTATCTTTATCTAAATGTGTTAATTTGCAGTAGCCTTTTTGCTGCTGAAGAATTTAGGATATTCCTACTTATTTTGTGGTGTGTATATTTTTTCTGCAACTTATTGCCACTTTTATGGCTGCTTACTCTGAGACTGGTTTTAGTTTACTTTCTTTTATTATATTTTACGTCTTCTCTACTTATCCAACTATTTAAATGGAGCATCCAAACAAGCGATAACCCATGCATTTGAACCCACCTTTTCACTGACAATAAACATCTTGAATCTTGAGTCTTTTAGCTTGAATTTGATTCCATATCCAATTAAAGTAAAGTTTTGTGCCATTCAAACAATGAAAATGTTGAAAAGTGTCAAACTTCTGAGTGACAGCAAATAAGTCTGACATTGAAAGTCCCTTCTACACACAGTGCTTCATCTGCCACTGAAGAGAAAAAGTTCTTCAAATGAAAACTCTTAAGCCTTGAATTCTGAACAGATATAAAACAGAATGTTCCTGTAGTTGTTTGCCTGAAATTTTGAATTGTTTTGTCCCTCTCAGTTCAAGTTTAACTATCTCCAATCCAGCAGGGATGACAGCTTCAGGGCAAAAAGGCACACTTGACTCTGTCTCAGATTGCATCCCACTAATTGGCTTTCTATCACAGTGAGAGGCCTTTGTGTTGTTGTGCGTCTTTGTCACCCTGGGTGACCTCTTAGTGTCTTCGTAAAGATGACAACATAGCAATGACGCTCCACAGCTGATGTCACCACTGACTGCTTGAACCAAGAAAGTCTCCTCACTTCCTGCTCTCAATGAAACTCAATGTGCCTTTTTTTTTTTTACATCTCATGTTTGACAAATCATGATAAAGAAGGAACTTGTGCCTTTAAAGCTGTCATCTCTTTTAAGCCCCTGATGCACTGCTGATTTTCTGAGCTGGTTTGTGTCTTCATTGCCTCTGAAAATTCCCATTGTTTGAACTAATAGGATCAACTGTAAGATGTGAATGGTTTCTTTTCCCACAGTGCGTCCTCACAGAGATGCTCTTGGCTGGTAAACAACTTGATGCAAATGTCTCGATGGTCTAGAGCCAACGATTCCATCAACATTTGGCAGGAGATGCTGCTCAGAGCTTGTGGATAATGCTATCATTTGTTTAGCATCTCAACAATATCATGCTCTCTTGTTTCAAACCGAGGAGATTTCTGCGGCACTGCTGCTGTCATTAAATCTCTGATGGAAACAGATTTGAAGTCTCAGAAGAAGTTGGTTTTGGAGAAGCTACATTTCAAACATATTTTGCTGTTTTATGAGAACCACTGGCATAAAGGGACCGGCAGGGATGACTGGGTGTTCGGTGTTAAAATGTATTAGAGATGCAATCTATCAAGGAATGATGGGATCAGCCTTTAGGCTATAGTGTAATTTAGCGCAGTGGTTTCAACAGAGACCATGTGAGTGGATGAATGCTCTGGGTAAGGCCGGCCACACACCAGAGGATTTTAAGCCTGATTTGAGGAAAGATTTGCCTCCTCCAACGACCGTGGGGGTGTATCCCAGGTGGAGCCTTGTCACAAACAATTATTTGTCCGAATAATCCTCATGTGTGTGGTGTCAATGCTATTTTTTTTTTCCTGCTCCAAATCGCGTCGTAGCCTCCCAGACCCCAAATTGTAAATATCAAACACGTTTGATATGGACAATTCTAGGTTGTTGAGGCTCTGACAGAGTGCTCAAAAACACAACTGTAGCTTCATTCCAGCCAGGATTTCATCCTGAGTCTTTCCCTTGTTTTATGATTTTGGATGCACCTGTAACACATGCCAGGACAGCCTGTTGTGGAGGGACAGCAAGAGGGTATCGACAGACGTCTGTGTTTTTTTTGTTTGTTTTCTGATCACCAAAGGTTGCCGGCAGGTCGGCAGGTGTGTGGTCTCCAGTGATCTGATCAGTCTGGCTGAGTTGTCCCGTATGTCAAGGTCAAGGTCAACTTAATTCATAGGGCGCTTTCAGAAAAAACAGAGTTTGTACCAAAGTGCTGTACAGGACAAATTAAACAGAGTATATCTAAAATCACAAAATAGAACATCATGAAATTGCAAGTGCATTTAAGACGGATACAAATTAATAGTGACATGCCCATAAGTATGCAAGTACTTATGGGCATTTTTTTTTCTAAATCTTTAGCTATGTGAAATGAATGTTCTTGCCTTGGAAATGATCCTGAGTTGAAAGAAACTGGATTTGATGACTGTACTAATCTGCTAGGCAAATTTCAGGTAACTGTCAATAACTACTCCTATGTTTTTAGCGTGAAAAAAAAAAGTGCTCCTAAAAATTTTACCTCAGGGAACCATATATATGGAGAACAGGAGGGCCCCCAGGACCGAACCTTGGGGAACCCCACATGACAGAGGGGTAGAGGTGGATGAGGAATTGTTAAGTGAAACTAAGAAATTTCTATTTGTGAGGTATGTGCATTCAGAGGATTAAAGATGAAACATCTTTTGAAATTGTCCTGATGTCTGTGGTCTCCCACGGTTTCAAAATCATTTTAGATTTAAAAATTGTCTAGTGTGTGGCCAGCGTAAGGTGGTGAACCATAAGAAGAGAAGGGGACCCTACATTGACCCTTGGAGCACTCCAAAGCTGTGAGCTTTGGTCCCTTTCCTTTCCATGTCCTTGGGAGGGTTGAACCAGTTGGGGCAAATCCTGAAACATAATGGTTTAATCGTGTATAGTTCCTTACCTTCAACTTTCTCAGCTTTAGTCTCTTTTTCTAAGCCCTTACATCCAGTGATGGGGTTGGACTTTGAAATGATAAATTATACTTGATGTCTTGCAATTTGAAGCATTTTGAGATAAAGTGCCATTATGCATCTTTCTCTGCAGCTGCCTGAAAATGAGCACTACTTTTTCCCATAATACAATGTCAGTCTGACATAATGGTGCAAAAGTACTTTTTCAGACAACTTTTACTTTTATACTGCATGATTGTGCAGTGGCTGTCATCTCACACCAAGAAGCGCCATGGTTTATGTAAGACAGAACCTTTCTGAATACTCTCCTCGTTTTCTCTAGGTGCTCTGGTTTCCTCCTACAGATCACAAACATGGCCACCAGGTTAATTGGTGACAATAAACCACTTTAATGTCAAAGTTAAAAAGGAAAAAAAAACGCACTTCCTTTAAAGTAAGGGACCTAATTCAACGGAAATCTAGATAATTGGTGCTAGTAGTCTCACAATTAGTGAAATGGAGATAGCCCGAGTGCAGTGAATGTGTCTCAAGTGATTGTAGTGTAAAGACACCTGTGTCTGCAATGTCTAGTCACTGGTTAATCAGTATTCCTGGCTACCATTACACCATAAAGACAAAAGAACACTCCAAGCAACTCAGAGAAATGGTTATTGAAAAGTAAAAGTCAGGGGTCCTCCAGCCAGCCCTGGAAGGCTCGTAAAGCCAGAGGGAAAAATGAATGCAGTAAAATACAGGAAAGTACCCGTAGACAACTTTTTCATTCTGCAAGGGAACTGCATCTTGGGATAAGATTTATTTTTGAGCAAGACCATGACCAAAAGCATGCAGCGAACGCTACACAGAAATGGTTCAAAGACAACAAGGTGAATGTTCTGGAGTGGCTGAGTCAAAGCCCAGACCTTAATCCAATAGAGAATTTGTTGCTGGACTTGAAACGGGTTGTTTACCCTCGATCCACATGCAACCTGACAGAGCTTGAGCAGTTTTGCAAAGAAGAATGGAGTAAAATGGCAGTGTCCAGATGTGCAAGCCTGATTGAAATCTATCCACACAGACTCAGTGCTGTGATTGCAGAAAAAAAGCCAAATCATATTGGCCATGATTGCTTTAGAAACTTGATTGTTTTACAAAATCCATATAAGGGTGAAACATACTTTTTATAGGCACTGTTCTTGTCATCCAGTTCAGGGTGTACCCCACCTCTCGTCCGATGACAGTTGGACTCTCCTCCAGCCCCCAACAATCCTGACAGTGATAGATAACAGGTGGATATTGTATTTGAATCAGATTCTCATGTGCAGGAAACTGTTCATTTTAAAGCATGTGTTCCTCCAGATCACTGAATCAGATAATCAAACATCTAAATGATCACTTTTAGATGAGTTCCTCTCTTTCTGCTTCTTCTCCCCTTTCTGCCACACACCTGTGTAATATTTGCAAATGATGTTTTCTGACAGCCTTTTATTAACACACATGATGGTAGCAGAGATTAAAACCATGCATGGTGCTTTATATTCATTAGACTCACCGATGTGTTCACAAAATTCCCTTTACTGGAAGAAAAGGGTCTTTATACACCTGGTACTCATTCAGTCAGAAAGTGCTGCAGGTGAGCAGGATGTTCTGAATAACATTAAAAACAGAAAAGAAGTATTCTGGCAAAACAGCATGTGATTCAGTGTGTTTCAGGCACGTGTTGGCATTGTTGGGGTGTTTCAGTCTTTGGGCGCGTGACGGGACTAGTTGATAGGCAACCAGGGACGCTGAACACAAAAAACATTAAATCCGTGAAATGTTTTTGGCTATTTCATCTTCCAGATGTCTTTTGTAGCAACATCAACAGGTTTGATCAAAACATCCATCAGTGCCTTGTTCTGGTTCAGTAATGTGTTGCTGAAAGCTCCCCACATTTTAACACATTGACGAGGTTGGCATGGACCGACTCATATTGATTTTGTGATAAAATAACTTGGCCACATTTTTAATTTTCATGCCCAAAACATTTCACAGCTTTCACTCACTGTGCTGGTGATGATTTTTTGTCAAGCTGTTGTGAAGTGCTGTTTGAATAACCCCACCAAATGTCTGCTATTGGTTTATTTGACTCTAAACAGGTCAGACATCTGCAGCATCTGCAGCAGCTTTGTTATTTTATTCTGAAGAGCAAAAACATTAACAGCATGTAAAAAGCATTAAAAAGGAAAATATTACATTTGCAAAAAGGTCGACAAAGGCCTTGAGACCCTCCAAGAAACACAGTTAAGCTAAGTGGCTGATTCCTTGTAGGCCCAAGTGTGGAATGTGAGGCCCAATGATCTTGACCACTGACTTTTAACTTCCAAAAGCAGGTCAGTCTGAAGTTGGAATGGACATTGGTTCAAATTTTTAAGAATAACATTATTTAGATAGTGCGTTTACAAACATTGGATGAACATGAGGCCCAATGATCGTTACATTTGACTATAGCCTCCAAACTCAAGTCGTTCATCTTCGAACTGGAATGAAAGTTTATGTAGGGCTCAAGAAAATCTGTCAAAGCAATCTTGAGATAGACTGTTTACAAGCAGGTGATGAACATGAGGCCCAGTGACACTGACAACTGATTTAAAAGCTAAAATAAAAACATGGCAAGTCATCAATAAGTTTAAGAAATTATTCAAAGTTTGAAAAAACTCCCTCAAAGCAATCTTGGGATAGATGATTTACAAGCAGGGGGATGAACATGTGGCCCAGTGTCTTTGATCATGTCAGACTGTCAGAAAGTATTAAGTTCATGTCTGAGGGAGAGTGAAAGTTTTTGCCAGGTTTAAGGAAAAAAAGTCAACATTTTTTTGAGATATAAAATTTGAAAGCAAGCAATGGACATGGGGCCCAATGATCTTGACCAATGTATTTCAACTTCCAAAAACTAAGCAGGTCATTTTTGAGATGAAGAGGGCATAAGCAAAAAACTATCAAAGCATTAATGAGAAAGTGCATTTACAAAGAAGGGATGAACATGAGGCCCAATGATCTTGACATTTTATATAAGCCTCTTCAATTTAAGCTGTGCATTTTTGAACCAGATAGTTCTTTTAAAAGCAGGCGAGGAACATTAGCCCCAGTGATAGTGACCAAATTTTTATACACTCACAAAACGAGGCAGATTTCTTAGTCAGAGCGGGCATCAGTTCAAGTTTGAAGAACGTCCCTCAAAACAATCTTGGGCTTTTTATTTACAAGTTGGGTGTGAACATTAGGTCCAGTGTCCTTGTCATTTGTCAGATAACCTTCAATTCTACTAATTCATTCATGAGTAAGAGGGCAAACTTGTGCAAGATTTGAAGATAAATAGTTTTCTTATGATGTTCCATTTGCAAACAAGTGATGAACATGAGGCCCAATGATCTTGACCACTGACTTAAAACTTTCATACCTAAGCAGATCATTTGGGAGTTGGAGATGGCATTCGTGCAAACTTTTACGAAAAAACCATCAAAGCCTTATGACAAGGGATTACCATGAGGCCCAGTGACTTTTGCATCTGTCAGATAACCTTCACATTCTGAGTTCATGCTTGAGCAGGAGTAAAACTTCCATTTGCTAGCAAGTGATGAACATGAGGTTGAGAAGCCTAATGATCTTGGCCAATGTCTTATAACTTCTAAAAACAAAGGAAACAAGGAAGCATGAGGACCAGTGACCTAGCATCTAACAGATAACCCTCATTTTGTAAGCTCATGCTTGAGTAGGAATAATTACTTGCATTTGCAAGCTTTCAAGCTAACTTTCAGAAACAAGGGATGAGCATGAGGCCCAGTGACATTTGCTTTTGTCAGAAAATCTTCACATTTTAAGTTTATGCTTGAGTTGGAGTAAAATATTGCATTGTAAGCAGGGGGTGAACATGAGGTCCAGATGTCTTATAACTTCCACAAAACTAAAAAAACTTTGTCTGCTCTGAGGCTGCAAAAATCAGACTTGCAAATATTGACTAAAACCATGATAAAGCAGTTGCTAAGTGTTTATACAAAGGTCTTTTGATAAGAAAAGCATGCATAGGTCTTTTAAAGGATTTTTATCAGGAAACAATTAAAATCTATGTTGATTTTTGGCAGCAGTATGACACTTTTTCTTCTGTCTTGGGTCCTGCAATCACTGACACAGAGGCATAAATTATAAGATATGTCACTCTTGTAACAGTATGAGTTGTATATACACAATTTTGATTGAGATCAATTGTATTTTTTTCTGTACATGCTTGATTTATGCATAAATTAACAAGGGCTATGTGGGTGTTTATCTCATTTAAGACAAAGCAAGCAGATGAACTGACTTACTTTGAAATCCTCAGACACACTGCTAGTGCAGCTTACATGTTTGCAAAAAATAAGAAAGAACAAACAAAACAAAAACACCAAAATCTGATAATGATGTTCACAAAAAACCTTATCTTAACATGATGAGAACTCTTCAAAGTTTGCTTTGTCCTCAGAATCCCAGGGTATTATAAATATATATGTGTGTGTATGTATGTATGTATGTATGTATATATATTTAGAGTCAAACAAGGTAAGTACTGAGCATATTCAATTACACTGTTACACAGGAAAAAGGCCAAATGTATAAAAGAAAAGCAGTATATCACATACAGTATATGCCCTTTACAGGCTGCAGTACTTATAGGTCATTATGTTATTTCTGCAAATGGAGTATTGTAGATAATAACATACTGTGCACCAAGTAATTTCATATCTCGCTCTGCTCTTTGTTTATCTTTATGTCTGCCTGATATTGGTCTTAAAGAATACCACAATGAAAACACAGCAAAGGACCTCCACTCTTTAGAATAATAGTACTTATGCTGTGAAAAGCTCCCCACTTCTTTTGAGACTAATAAGCAGCTCTGCTGATACACCATCCTCTCCATCCTCTCCTGTCTGTGTTATTTACCCTCATCCTTCTTTAAATGAGATTTTTCTTGTGGACTTCCATCTGCAGATCTGTGTGACATTTAGAGCATATTAATGTTTGACTGAAATACTTTACAAGCAGCCAGGTTTATTCCTGCTTTGTGTTGCATGTACAGAATATCGGAGCATGTTTGTGAATGAATAAATAACTTGATTTTGCTCTACTGGTAAAGCCCTGGTTGGACTGGGAAGCTCCCACTAGGCACATTGTCACCCAGGAATCACATTGTAAACGTATGAGGCAAACCTCCCTCACTCCCTCTGCTGCTCGTGCGGGGTACTGCACTACACTACACAGGGTTGAAGGCAGATTAAATACCAGAAAGATAAATCCTTTAAGACCTCATGAATACCAGGGGAGTATAAAACTGATCTGATAAGACTTTTAAAGGTGCAAGTTTGACTTAAAACCATTCTCACCCTTGTGAAACATAGTACTTTTAATGAGAACCTGAGCTCAGAATTCCTGATTTCTTTTCTCTTTTTTTGCATATTTGTCTTACCTTCAGGTGCCATTTTTGCCCAGTATCTTTTTTTTAATTCTTGAATCATGAGCACTGACCTTAACTGAGTCAAGAGAGGCCTGCTGGTCTACAGATGTTCTGGGCTCTTCAGTGACCTTCTGGATGAGTCGTCTATGTGCTCTTGGAGTGTTTTTGGTAGCCTGGCCACTCCTGGGAAGGTTTCCCACTGATCCAAGTTTTCTCCATTTGTGGATAATGGCTCTCACCTTGGTCCTGTGGAGTCCCAAAACCTGCGAAAAACTTTGTAACCCAGAGATCTTCACATTGCACCAGTTTGTACATCATAGCTGTGTCAAGTTGGAGAGACTGAGAGCAACATTTAATTAAGTCTCTGTACGGTGGCTGTGAGGACAAAATTATGCCTTTATCTGTTGTATTTCCATGTTTGCTATCCACATTATACATGGGCAAAAAATAATGATGAACGAAAGTGTATGTGTCAGTGTGCAAACATGATTAGAACAACATAAGATCAACTTTTTCATTTTTAGAGCTGCCAAAGATCAACATTTTTGATTGCAATTAATCACATAATTTTTGTGGTTAATCACGATTAATTTCACCCTTTAAATTTTGCACTCAGAATTGTTTTTCTGACGTTTTGGATTTTCCTCCTGTCTTAAACTAAGGGTAACTGACTTCCTGTTTGAATACAGACCTGCTTTGACCTGCTAGAAGATTATAATACAATTCAACAACATAAAAAAGAATTTGTTATAAATTTTTAAATGAAATAACAGGAAGGTAAAAAGGTAAATAGAAAGGTTTAGATGAGTCACTTTGGCAGTGTTTTGAAATCATGAAAAACAACCAATGTGAAAAAAACTGAATTTTCTGTCCCCCTATCTGACTTGTCTGTCTCTAAGTCTAAAATATCAATGCAATCTGAAGACTAACTTTAAATAGGAACAATAATGAATTAAGTCAAAAAGAACAAAGAGTGCACGGTGAATCATCTGAAAGGCAATCTGTTAGTCTGTGTCTCTCAGCTATTTACCAGCCAGATTGGGTTAATTTGAAATATTGGGCTTGATGGAGGTGGTGTTTTTGCGCTCTCCTCTCATGACTCATCGTCATGGTAACAACAGGTCTGGCTCGGGTCAGCGCTAAAGAGTAAACCACCTGAGAGGACGAGCACCAAGGTTCAGAGCAGCTAATCTGTCAGAGTCTCCGATAAATCATCTCTGCTGAGGCTGAGAGCAGGAGAGAGGCGATGTGGTGAGCTGATCAGAGTATCACTGACATTGAGAGGAGGACTTCACATATCACAGGAGCTGATATTAAGTCCTCACGCAGCTTATTTGAGGCTTCTGACTATTGTTTACTACAAGAACAGATCCTACAGAGGCCTAGAAGGGTCATGAATACTTTAACCATCAAACAACCCTCCCATTTCTTCTTAAATAAATGCTTTCTTCTTATATTTTTCTACTTTTGTCTTTGGTGTTACAGATAATGTTAATTATGTTTGCACATAAGAGTGCTGTAGGAATTACATAGTTTTGTAGACCTTTAAGTTAGAATTGCACAGATTCCTTGTTTTTCCATTTTTTTTGTTAGTTTGTTTTATAAAGAACTAATTTCTCCCATTTCTTTGAAAAATTCACCTGCCAAATTCTCAAAACATGTGCAAGTCTCTCCATATTGCAGACTTATTATTTGATTTACAGACAGAGTTGTGCAAAAGTAGAATCTTCTTTGCATGACTCTGTCTTTACAGTGAGCAATAATCGCTGTCAGCCTACTGTAATACTGTGAACCTCTTTGGTAGCGCATAGCCCAAGAATACTTTCAACTCCAACCTTACGCCATCCGACTTTCAATTTTGCACATTACCAGAAAATAGATCGCTTATATTTCTCTTCCTGTCTCATTTGATAATTTGCTTATCATGCTGTGCATGCTCTGCAGCATTCAAAGTGTTTGTCTTCTGTGCAAAAGTCTTTATATTTATCATTCTTCTGCACACTTTTTGGCTCTGCTTCTTCTTCTTCTTAATTCAACCGATTCAAACCATTCAATCTTAATCTTCTTTAGCTAGATTGGGAAATTATTGAAATGACTTTTTAAAGAAATGTTATTGAAACTTTCAGAGATATTCAGCAAATTTCAAAAAAGTTGGGACCACTTAAATGAATGGATAGAATTGTGTCATACAAACCCTCAAAACTCATTCATACTTTCACTTAGAAACTCCATTCACCCTTTCAAACATCCCCAACACATGAGGCTATTTCAGTTTGATTCAGCTCTCTCATACTCTTCAGCATTTCTTCACATTGACCTCTCAAAGTTGATTCACTGTTTTCAGCCCTTTAACTTATTTCCCATCCACTTCAATGGCATAGAACACTCAGACACTACAGTATGGCATTCCTTAGAGTGGGGAGGCTGGGGAGAGTAAACAGCAACCTTCCAAAACAAACTGTGACTTAAATCACAAATCTGGCACCATGTACATAAAAAATACATCAAAATGCAGGTAATCATATCCTGCCTCTGTAAAAGCAGGAACCAAATCAATGGAATTAACCATGTCACTGGAAAAAGGCCAACTGTCAGAAGAAAACCTTTAACTCCTCCATATACTCCAATGTAATATTTTGGTACAATTTTGTTGGGAACCTCAAAAGAGTGGACTTTTTTCAAATTGCTGCCCTGGCCACATTTCTCCCACTGACAACATGAAAATAACATGACTTCTTCATGAAAGCCATGTGATGCTCACGGTGCAATGTTTGATTATAGCAGGTTTGGGCTTTGCGCAGTTCAGAGAGATTGATAGTGGGTCTTCAACTGAAATTCCAGCAGAATCAGCTGAGTCCAGCAGTTTAATGGATGTTATATGTCAGGTTAACACACTAAAAGTGAGGTTTATTAAAGTGGCCCAGTCAAAATAATATTTGTACAATTGTGTACCTCAGTAGAAAAAAATTGGACACCTCTGATTAGGTGGAATGTTTCACCCAGAAAGGAGCAAAGTACCAAGATGCATTGCTCTATCAATCAGTGAAATGTACACTGGTAAAAGTAAAACACTAATCCTGGGCTAATGCTGGGCTATAAAGGAACCACAGCAGTGATGACTGGATATGGCTCCAAGAGCTTGTATTGTCGTCTGATGATGCTAGGTTCTAAGATTGAGTTCGTGTAGATCCTTTTACATGATGATTGGAAATATGTGTGGTTTTTTTTTTTTAGGATTTATTTTTGTGCCTTTTTGTGCCTTTATTAGATAGAGGAGGACAGTGGATAGACTCTGAAACAGGGAAGAGAGTGGGGAGAGACATGTGGAAAATGGTGCCACAGGCCGGATTCGAACCCGCCTTAACCACTCGACTACCGGTGCACCCCTGGAAAGAAGTTTTAAGTCCTACAGCTGCTTCTCCCACAAGATTGATACATATTGCACATGGTCATTGTCAGTAACAGAGCTGAAGTACTGCAGCAGTAGAAAATGTTTTCTCTGTGTTTGATGGTAATTTAATCTGACAGATGAGCTGTCCATGGTGCTGAAATCATTCAACTGATATCAAGCTGTACTGAATCACTTCTGGAATAAGTGAATTCTGTCTCAACCGTCCCTCCCTGATAACATCTTGGTAGATAGCAGTTAGGGTTGCCATGGAAACCCTCCCTTGCTTTGGGTCATTAACTGAGAAACCAATTACTAAACAAATACTGTGCTTGCTAAAGTATAATAAGTTCAAAGGCTGCATAATGACGGTTATTAATTTTCAGTGAGGATAAGTGTAAGACTTGGCCAAAAACAGACTAATTTTCACCCTCATCATCTCTATCACCAAACTATCACTAACATCACCTTCATATTAAAACAAGAAGAGTTTTCCTGCTGACTTTTCCTAAATAACACAAGTAAATAACAAAAGCTCATAAACATTGGAACATGTGACACATGTGTAAAATCATTTGAGGACAAACGGAGCTCCAGATAACATCAAGCTCAGCTCTCAGGTTACATAGAGCGTGCATCATCCCCCGTCTTCATTTCCAGATGGTTATCCCTCAAACTGATCTCTCAGCACCCCTCTGTCGGCTCTCACATGCTTCATAGTGATAATACAGCTGTGCTCAGACCCGGTCCCAGCAGATCAATAACACAGAGAGTGAGGATGCTACATGAAAGAGAAAATATGATCAGAGGAGATATTTCTTTGCCTGTAAGAGAAATCCTTTTATTAGGGAAATTGAAGTGCATTCACTGAGTACATTTGGTGCTTTTATGATTTTTATGCTTTTATGATGAAAAGGTAATAGCTCCCCCACCCCCTATGTTAAATCATGAATTAACTATGATTCATCATATTTTTTGGAAAGCTGAGTACAATTTCACAAGCTACACCCAGGCCTGATTACCACCAGACCTGCTGAATCAAGAAACCCCTTGAATAGAACCTGTCTGATGAAGAGAAGCAGGCTAAAAGATCTCAAAAAGCAACACATTGTACTGCAATCTAGAGAAATACAAGAACAGATGGGAAACAAAGTAATTGGCATCTATCAGTCTGGAAATGGCTGCAAAGCCATATCTAAGGTGTTGGGACTCCTGCAATCTATAGTAAGAGCCATTATCCACAAATGGAGAAAACTTGGAACAGTGCCAAACCTTCCCAGGAGTGGTTGGCAAACCGAAATTACTCTGAGAGCGCACTGACGACTCATCCTGGAGGTCAAAAAAGGAATCCAGAATATCTAAAGACCTGCAGGCCCCACTTGACGTAGTTAAGGTCTGAGTTCATGATTTAACAAGAAGAAAGAGACTGGCATCCATGGGAGAGTTCAAAGGTGACAACCACTGCAGATGAAAAATAACACAAAGGCTTGTTTCACGTTTGCAAAAAAAAAAAAAAAAAAACATCTTGACGATCCCCAACACTTTAGAGAAAGTACTCTGTGGACCGATGAAATAACAGTTAAACTTTTTGGAAGGTGGTGCCCTGTTACATCTGGCATAAAACTAACACAGCATTTGATAAAAAGATGGTGGTCTGGGGCTGCTGGACGACTTGCCATGATTGATGGAACCATGGATTCTGCTCTCTACTATAAAATCCTGAAGGAGAATGTCCGGCCATCAGTTCTTGACATCAAGCTCAAGCATATTTAGGTTATGCAGAGAGACAATGATCAATGAAAAAATGATGCTGTGGCAGGACCTAAAACAGGCTTTTCATGCTGGAAAACCCTGGGATGTGGCTGAATTAAAACAATTCTGCAAAAAGACTGGGCCAAAATATCTCCATAGTGATGCAAAAGACCCATTGCCAGTTGTCACAAATGCTTGCTCATTTAAAAACAGCATTTTGTATTTACCCAGGTTAACTTTGTGTGGTGTTCAAATTTGTTTGATCATCTGAAATATTCAAGTTTGTCAAATATGCAAAAAATAAGAAGTCGGGGCAATGTAGCTAGATCCCTATAAACACACTTAGATGCAATGAGTTTGAGTTATAACACTCCCCTAAGAAATGATGAGCAGATACTGTTGGGTATGTGGGTGTTTATATTTCTGCTGGGTATGAACTGTAGTTCTCTGGATTCTCGACCTAAAAAGAAACTTCACAATATTTTATTTACTGGCTTTGATTGCATGAGCCAAAAAGGGAAGGAGCTGTATGTGCACATGAGTGAGAAATTATTTTCTTTAAATATTGTATTTTCACATTTAATTCAACAAATTCAGACTTTTGAGATGGCTCTATTTCAATTGCTTATCCTAGGATAACAGTGCCTTTGGGGTGTATTGAGCAGCCCTGGAAACAGTGGGGAGGTATTGGTGGGATCAGGGTGGTGACGTTGCCTCTGAGAGAGGGAGCACATGCAGAGATTGATCCAAGCTTCATTTGTGAGAAGAAGAGATCACAGGAGGAGGACATGAATCCTTCACATCAACATGTAACTTTTTTATCAATAGACAAAAAGATGGAGCTACAGGTGGAGAACCAGAGTCAGACCTTTAACACCACCAGTGTGAGGCTGCCGGGCAAACACGTAGTCCTGGGGATGGGTGTGGATAACTTTGTCTCTCTTCTTATATTTGGTCTCATTTTTATCCTCGGTGTGCTCGGAAACACACTGGTCATCACGGTGCTCGCGCGCAGCAAACCGGGACAACCGAGGAGCACCACCAACATCTTCATCCTAAACCTGAGCGTGGCGGACCTGTCCTACCTCCTCTTCTGCGTGCCCTTCCAGTCCACCATCTACATGCTGCCTACGTGGGTGCTGGGCGCATTCATCTGCAAGTTCATCCACTACTTCTTCACCGTGTCCATGCTGGTCAGTATCTTCACTCTGTCCGCGATGTCCGTGGACAGGTACGTGGCCATCGTGCACGCCAGAAAGTCCTCCACGATCCGAGTGAGGAGGCACGCGCTGCTCGGTGTAATCCTGATCTGGATCCTGTCTCTGGTGATGGCAGCCCCCGTTGCGCACTACCAGAGCATCGTGGAGAGGGAAGACAACAACACTTTCTGCTGGGAGGTTTGGCCGGATCAGCAGAGGAAAGTCTACGTGATGTGCACCTTTGTGTTTGGATATCTGCTGCCCCTCTGTTTGATCTCAGTCTGCTATGCAAAGGTGAGTGCGCATGGATCAGTGGAGATGGATGTGCGTAAAACGCGTATTTTGCAGTGTGTGATATATGTGGCTTGAAGATTCCAGCTAATTCAAACAGGATGCAATAAGTTACATTGTATTTACCCAAATGTGCACAAAAATGCAATTATTCAGTCCCAGTAGTTTTGAATATTATCCACCCAAACGGCTGATTTGTCACGCGTAAAGGAGAAAAAAAACAATTCGTGACTTTTTTTATATATATATATATTTACAGCTTAATCTCCATTACAGTCACTTGTTTCATTGCTCTTTAATTTTTTAGGTTTTAAAACATCTGCACAAAAAGCTGAAGAATGTCTCCAAAAAGTCCGAGCTCTCCAAAAAGAAGGTTTGTAGGGAATTATTTTCTTTTTCTGTATCTGGCAGTTTTTTTTTTTTTTTTTTTTGGAAACCCAGTGTTTGCTGTAAAACTGCTCAAATCAGTAACTGTTACGTTTGGTCAAAAAAAAAAAAATCATCTACAACCAAATAGATCACCAATTTATCTTTAAAGGTAACTTTTCACGCAAAATTACTTTTCAAAATGGGAAAATTTGCTGTCTTTTTTTGAATAATATAAAATATCAATGGGTTTTGGACTGTATTGTACAAATGTACTGTGTTATCCTGAATTTTGTAAAAAAGAAAAAAAAAAACTTTTTTCATAAAGACAAAGAATTAATCAAGAAAATAATTCTAAGATAAACAAATCTTATTCAAATATTGTAATCTAAGTGAGCAAAATGACCTTGAAGAAAAGCAGTAGATATTATAAAAGAGATGGACGTGTAGCTGCAGGGTATGCAGAGTGAAAAAACTGCTGCTATAGCCTATCATATAGCATATTTGAGCTAAAAGCTGCGCCAGATGCAGGCCTGCTCTCAGCTTCCAATATAACTAAACCCCACCTGTAGCTACGGTCTCATATTCCCCAAATGATGCTGATTGGTCTGATCTGTTCTCAGACCTGGCACAATAATTTCAGATTGGAGCTTTGTCACGGGGTATGGCCAATCCATCTGCTTTGTAACGTTAATTTACTGTGTCTCTTGTCATTTTCTTTTACCTGGGCTGTGTCAATGACTTCTGGTGCTTCTGCAGCTACCCTCAGTAATGGAGGCTGAGGAGGTTGCTGCTTGGTTGCATTTGTATCCACTTGAGACTGTCCTCAAAACCCAGCTCATCTCCATTATGTCTGTCAATCCGTTTTCTTCCGCTTATCTGGGGCCAGACTGGTGGAAGCACGTTAAGCAGGCCAACCCAGATGTCTCTCTTCTAAGTGATGTTTGTCGGCTCCTACTGGGAGATACTGAGGCAGTGCAGATGGGATATAATTTATAATCCCTCCAGTGAGTTCTGGGCCTGCCCCGAGGTCTCCCCACAGTTAGACATGCCTGAAAGACCTCTACACAGAGATGACCAGGGAGCCACCTGATAAGACACCTGAAACACTTCTGCTGACTCACTTTGATGCACATTGCATCCTCATTACATCCCTAATGAAAATGTAAATTTAAAGGGCTATTTTGGGATTTTTGAAGTTGGATTGTTTGAGGTACCTGGCTATAGTAGTAGCATTAGCCTCCATTCATTCATTGATACTCAGTTAAACTAGTTAACATGACCAATCATTTCCCCACAGACAGCTCAGACAGTCCTGGTGGTGGTCGTGGTCTTCTGCCTGTCCTGGCTGCCTCACCACATTGTCCACCTGTGGGTGGAGTTTGGTTCTTTCCCTCTGAACCAGGCGTCCTTCGTGTTCAGGATGGTGGCTCACTGCCTCGCCTACAGCAACTCCTCCGTCAACCCCGTCATCTACGCCTTCCTGTCCGAGAACTTCAGGAATTCATACAAGCAGGTTTTTTGGTGTCAGATGCCGAGTAAGTGTCCAGTGAACGACACCAGAGACCTCCGCGGCAGGGTGGAGGTGGCACCGTCCACAAACATCAGTGGGAACTGTAAAGGTCACGACTCTCAGATCACAAAGATGATCTGATGTCAGTGCTGATGGTCAGGGGATCAGTGATTAAAGTCTGCCTCTAACCACTGGGACACAGGTCTAAGAAACTTGGTTGCCATATGTTTAGACACAACATTTAAAACATTGTGAATGGGATATACTTCTCGACTTGTAAAGCACTCAAATGGGCAACAAACTCTTCAACAAGGCGGAAGGTTTACAGTGGGTCTATTTGATGATAAAATGGATGTAAAGCTAGGTTTATATTCACAAATATGTGTCACAATATCCAAAACCAAGTGCATTTGGACTAGTCACAAAGAAATAACAATATCATGAGCATGATCTCTTTACACTCCATTAACATGCAGGCAATATGCTGAATTTAGGTGCTTAAATATGGGGAAATAAACCAAAGTACAATGGGAATGAAGAAACAAGCTTATGCACAACCTGGTCAATGTCATGAAACCATCAATATTTGGCGATATTTAGGCAGCAATTTCACATTCATCTGGGAAAGCTCCCATACAAAGCGTGTGGACTTTTCAAAAACTTCTAGGGAGGTGATTGGACAAATGTTCTATCACAGTTATAACAGGCCAATCAGAGCATTAAGACAAAGTGAGGTAGTAGATATGTGCAGGTTCAGTGCTAACCTGAGCTTTAGGTTAGGTATTATGTAGTGTTTGATCAGCAGAGCTTGTCGTTGGCTAAAATGCATACCGCTTTGCTCTTTATTTAATAAAATAATGGGGTTCAGTTCTGACTAAACTGTTGCTATACAATCACTACATCCCAGCTAACTGCTACACTGGCAGCAGCCATTGCTATCAGCTCACAGTACAACAAAACCCTGCCCTAGCTGCCAATTTGTTCTCCTTAAATGATGCTGAGTGGTCTGAACAAAGAAAAGGTAGATTGGAGATTTGCAAGATGGATTTGCCTGATGGCAGACATAGATTCTGGCAAATCCTTCTGCTTTCCAAGGTTGTGAGCAGGGGCGTAGCGAGGGATTTTGGGCCCCAGAAAGAATATTACACAGGGCCCCCCCTTAACCAGCTAGCCAAGCAGCAGATGTTGTGTCATTATTTACATAATTTCCCCATTTATGAGCAATAATTTTATAATGTTTACATAAACCCAACTTAATTCATAATTACGAGATAAAAAAATAAAATAATGAGATTAAAAAACTATAATTATGAAAGATAAAGAAATCGTAATTATGAAATAACAAAGTCAAAATTCTGAGTTTATAAAAATCATAATTATGAGATAAAAAGTCAAAATTATGAGATAAAAAGTTGAAATTATGAGTTTAAAGAAATCGTAATTATGAAATAACAGGAAGAACTATGAGATAAAAAGTCAAAATTATGAGATTAAAAAAAGTCAAATTATGATGAATTATGACTTCATCATCTCATAAATTCGACTTTTTATCTCTTAATTATGACTTAGGAGTCTTTTTTTAAATTGCCTAACTCCCACATTTTTCACATTTTTTAAGTGGCAGAAATGGACTACCATACTCTTGGCTTGTGCACTCAGTAAAATCTGTGAACATCTCAAAGAAA
Organism: Cheilinus undulatus; assembly: GCF_018320785.1. Classification (NCBI taxonomy): domain Eukaryota; kingdom Metazoa; phylum Chordata; class Actinopteri; order Labriformes; family Labridae; genus Cheilinus; species Cheilinus undulatus. Next base: position 13,279,316 of record NC_054880.1, on the reverse strand, counting down.
ATCAAAGAATTGTAATTTTTTTCTCTTGTTGAATATTAGATCATGTAATTTGGATTAGAACTAATTAAACCAACACCAATCTCATTTCTGTTTTCCTAACAAGGAAACATAACTAAAGCTGGTTTCTGCAGCTCTGAATCTCAACCTACCTATGGTGTCATGTCTCTTTAAACCTATCAAGAGAAATTAAAGCTGCACATGCCCCATATTATTTAATGATACTGTTCATTTGTCAGGCAGGAAGTTACTGAACCCATATTTTAAAATCAATGCATCATTTCTTTAAAGTCACACCAAACAGGACAGTTTCATCCCAATAAACTATTAAAACAGGAAAGAAGCATTAACCAGTGCCCTCTTGTGGACATTTAATGTAACAGCCAATCTTTGAATTTCAGTACTAAAATGCATTCCTTTGGCCAGAAAAAGAACTTAAAATAAGCTTATGTCCCCTAATTGGTGCTATCTGCAGGATCTTTGCATGCATCTATACTGCTGTACGGAAAAATAGGTTACCTGGTCTTCTGTGAACTGGACTTTCCTGCATTCAATACACTATCCACTAATCTTTCTGCAATGATACAAAAGCACACACTGCTGCCTTTAATAGCTCTGAACAAGTGACATGTAATCACAGGACAAGGAATCACTAAACATGGATGCTATTTCTGTGTCACTTGAATGGTTTCCTTTGTATTGTGAAACATCTATGATGTGCTGTAACTGATTACTTTAATCTGCCAGAAATATCTGCTAAGCTGATTTCAGTCAGGCTCTAGTTCTGTTTGAAACTCAGTTACTGTCGTGAGGTGAGTTAAAATGCCATTTTCGGAAGCACAGCTTGACAAATAAACCAATAAACTGAGCTCTTGGTGTAAAACATTTTGAGCAAACAGTGGAGGGTAAAATCACATTTTAGAGAGCTAAATGGTCTCCCTGCAGTTATTCAGTCTCTCCCCACAGATTTTTCAATAAACCTCTGAAATCTGGGACAAAAAATGAGAAGCTACAACCTACTTAAAGTAGGTCATGAGTAAAAATTAAGTTAAGCTCCCAGAGATGTATTTAATCTGTGCTATTGTGCCTGTGCAATCAGGTGCCAACTGCTGGATTACAAAACACTCCCTTCAGTTTCAAGCATTATATTGTAAGGCTCTATTTTATGATGGTAAAACACAAAGTAGGCTGAGTTTTCTGATAAAGCAGAGAACAGGCTGTTCTCTGATTGTCACTATGCAAATTTGCTGGCTTTGATTGCAAAAATCAAGAACATGAGAATCAATACCACTACAGCTTTTGCATTTTGCTGCAGACAGCCTCAAAGACAGGAGGCAAAGAATAAATATGATATAAACATAAAAGTCTTGAAAAGGGATAAATGTTGAGGATATTGATGGACAGAGAAAGCACAGAAGGGGGTCAAGAGGAAGAGCTGGGGTGGTTTATATGACCCTGATCTTGTGCCTCCAAAATGAGTCCAGCTTATCGCTGAGTCAGAGTTGATATTTGTGCAAAGTTGGGAAAAAAATCCATTAAAGCATTATTGTGATATTGTATTCACAAGCAAGGGATGAACATGAGGCCCATTACTTTGGTTTGGGCCTTTTACAGAGTCAAAGTGGATATTTGTGCAAAGTTTGAAGAAAAGTCCTGAAAGCAGGCTTGAGATATTATGTTCACAATCTCTGAGAGCATTCTTCAGATATTACCTTATCAAACAAGGAATAGACATGAGGCCCAACAACCTTAAATTTTGACCTCTGACAAACAAAATCTAACTAGTTAATCCTGGGTCAGAAAGGAAATTTCTAAAAAATGTGAAGAAAATCCCCAGAAGCATTCCTGAGATATTGTCTTTACAACAGGGGATGAACATGAGGCCCATGACCTTGGTCTTTGCCCTGCAAAGTCTAACCTGTCCATCTTTGAGTCAGAGTGGATGTTTGTGCAAATTATGAGTAAAAATTCATAGAGATATTATGTTTACAGTCCCTGAAAAAAAAAAACTTTAAATATTACATTTACAAACAAGGATGAACATGAGGCCCATGACCTTGGTCTTTGACCTCATAAATCTTACCTGTCTATCCTTGAGTCAGCACCGATATTCAAAGTGCAAAGTTTGGGAAAAAAAAAACCTGAAAGCATTCTCGTGATATCACATTTATAAATAAGGGCTGAACATGCCCCCATAGATCTTGATTTTTGACCTCTGAAATTTTTGTCCATGAGTCAGAGTGGATGTTTTTGCAAGTTTGAAAAAATTCCTCCAAGCATTCATGAGATATCATGTTTACAAACAAGGCGTGAACATGAGGCCCAACTACTTGGACTTTCAACCTCTGACCTACTAAATCTACTCAGGTTATCCTTGACTCAGAGGGACAACATTGTTGGAGAAACATATTGATGAGATATCGTGTTCACAGGAAAGGGATGAACATGAGGCCCAATAACCTTTAACCTATTACCTCTAAAATGTAATAAATTCATCCTTGATTCAGAGTTGACATTAGTACAAAAGCTTTCTTGTACTTTTACATTCACAATCAAGGTATGAACATGAGGCCCAAACACCCCTGTATTTGTCCTGTAATGCCTGTAAACTTTAAGTCAGAGGAGACATTCGTGCAATGTTTGAGGGAAATTTCTAAAAGCATTGCTAATGGACTGACAACACGAAAAAATTAAGGCCTACCACCATGACTGTTGCTGGCACCAAGGTTTGAAAACTCAGTGCCAGGAGTCGTGCAGTTCTTGTCCTGTTTGTCTTTAATATAACGTTCACATGTGCAACTCAAACCTACAATGAACTCCGACATCTGCTGGCGAGAATCTAGAATTTTCTGTCTGCTCTCTAACAGGAAATGATGATTTCAACTGGTTTCACTTCTACATGAAAAACTGCAAACATTCCCTTCAAAATAATTGTACAAAATGTGTGTAAATAAATGTCTGTAAATATGTCTTACAAAAAAGAAATGATTAAATGATACTACACACAAATCATGACTGCACTTCTTCATACATGTTCCTCAGCTGTCACACATGATTGATACTGTTCTCCTGTAATCAGTTTACCAAGCAGATCAGAGCTGGTGATGTTTTTGATCAGATAACTTCCTTTTCTTCCCCAGGGTAGATTTTAAATAAGATACTTTTTTTTTTTTTTTTTTTTTTTTACATATCATACATATGATACTGCCTGTCCCTCTCTGCAGTCATCCCTACATGGAATAAAATTGATTTTCATTCATTTCTCATGGCATCTGGAAAGAGAGAGAGAGCGTTTTTTGATATGACTGACAGAATATAAATGCTTATTTTGTAGATTTTATGGACTTATATAATTCATTTATCTGAGTTTTTAATGTAAAGACATTTGTGTTGATAGTACTTTTGATAGCACTTTGATTTTAATAATAAAAAAGAGTTTACATTTATCTGACTGATTGTCTACATTGATGAGAAATTAGCCATAATGTGGAAAATAGAGGATGCAACCATTGTGACACATCATTATCTAGTATGTACGAAGATACACAGCCCTCAGGTCAGGTCAGGTCAGGTCAGGTATGGGAGCATATGCCGATTCAGCACTGTGCTGCGTTGGTTCTGTACTGCTCCAGCATCCTGATGGCCATCACCCAGGCCCACACCAGGCCCGTGCTCCATCTCTCCAGGTATCCTCCTAGCTTCCCCCTCCACAATGCACGTGGTCGCCCCCCCCACATCTGAGCAGCAAAGAGAAGCATATGTTTTTCCATCTTGCACTAAAGATGCTAAATCCCTGTTGACCACTAGGTGGCAGAATCAGACAAGGATTTGATCTTTTAATCTTTCTTTTATAAATTATTTTGATTTTTCACATTTTTTTTAATATCATTTTCTCTTTGCACTTCCACATTTCAGTGTTATCTTTTAGACTATCTCCCAGAATACACCGTAACGCCCTGGCTTAGATTTCAAGGATATATGTTGTTTTTTTAAATCCTGTCCTTGAGCTCTAAATCAACCTTGATTTCTTTCCCCACTGGTGGGAAATTAATTTGTAGATCATCTATGCTAATCAATACCTCTGCCTGATAACCTCTCCCCCATATCTCCCCCCTCCCCCGCCCACCCCCGGCAGCTGAGGTCTCTATCCCTCCCCTGGGACCATCACCCCGGCTGTTCAAAGTGTCATAAATAATACGAGCTAATTAGATATGAATTGATTGTGTGTAGGTTGAGGGTGTTTTCATCCATCACTATAAAAGCTGTTTAACAATAGATTACCAGCCGATAACTCCCAGAGGAGCCACGCTGGATAGAGCAGGGGGGACTTCAGCCTTGTAGTGTATGAAGGGGGAGTCATAAATCTGCTGTATAATAAAAATTACTCACATCCATTCAGTTAATGCTGGAGGTGGTGTTAATAACACCGAGGAGGTTATGAATCATCACCTCACTGGAGGGCTCTGGTTGTTTGTGTGCTGCAGATTATTATTGTTATTTTGTATGCTTTTTCCCTCCATGTGTCTCTATGACAACATGACTTTGGTGTGTTTTGGATTATTATATCAAAGTTTATGTATAGCATGTATTTATTTGTTTATTAGGCTCATGATATCACAGGATTTTATCATGATTTACAGGTTTTTTAAACTTTTATTTCAATTGTTTGACAAAAAAAAGGCAAACATCAATTTTCCTTGTTTTTCTAGGTAAATATAAGTAACTCATGTTACTTTTGCAGCTATATAGAGAAATGGCATCTGTTGTGAAACTGGAGGGACTGCATAAATACACTGAAACTGCTTGGTAGGTTAGCCTCAAAAAATTCTAGACAATTTCAGGGATGCAAATGTGACAGAGACTGAAGAAGCACCTCGGCACTCCTTAATTGTAATGAGTCATTTTTGAGTTATAAACCCTCCAGGGTCCCCCCAGAAAAACTCACTCTTAGGACCCTTGGAAACCAAATGGGTCCCTTCAGAAACAAGTGCTATAAAAATCATATAAGTTATATTTTTTCTACTTCCACAGCTTAAATCTTGTAATCAGCTCCAGCCCTAAATCAAAGTATAAAGTTTTATTTTAATGATTATTGAAATGTTTCTAACATATTTATGCCATTTTTGACATAATAGCACCCCCTATTTTAACAAGAAAAACAAAATATATAGATTAATTGCAGAGTGGGACATTTAGATGAAGTTATTAGAGCCTTGTCAATAAATCATAACTACATTGATTTTTTTATTTTTTTTTTTTAGCAGTGCAGGTTTATATCAAAAACTCACACTTAGGACTCTTGGGACCCAAATAGGTCCCATCAGATAAAGTGCTAAATCACTAAACTGTGAAGGTATGATGAAAAGCACTGTTGCCTCACAGCAAGAAGGTCCCTGGTTCGCTTCCCAGTCAGGCCCTTTCTGTGTGGAGTTTGCATTTTCTCCCCGGGCACGCGTGGGTTCTCTCCGGGTACTCCTGCTTCCTCCCACAACCAAAGACATGATTATTATGGTTAATTGGTGGCTCTAAATTGGCCATAGGTGTGAGTGTGCCTGGTTGTCTGTCTCTATATGTCAGCCCTGTGATTGACTGGCGACCAGTCCAAGGTGTACCCCACCTCTCACCCAATGACAGTTGTAAAAAGGCTCTAGTCCCCACCACCACCACCACCACCACCACCACCACCACCAATGGGATTAAGCGGTATAGAAAATGGATGGATGGAAAATTCCTCTGAAATCTTCCACTGACAAGGCATTTTGGAGAAATGCTACTCACTGGATATGTTCTCTTTTTTGAGACACTTCTCTGTGGAGTTGGTTGTGTGTGAAAATCCCAGGAGATCATAACCTTGCATAGCAGATGGATACGCCCGTTTCCGTGTTTCTCACTGGCAAATCCATCTTGCAAAGCTCCCGTCTGAATCATTTGGGCCCGGATAGAAAGTGACAGGGCCAATCAGTGATGAGGGGCAGTACTTTCAGGCGCAGCAGAGTCGTGACGTAAGCAAACAGCAACAAGAGGCAGGTGCAGATATGCCGGGAGACATTAGCGTGGATGTTTCTAAAGCGCCAGTTTTATCAGAACTTGACATCATTTCTGCATTAAAAGAAGAACAAAGAACAGCAGTGAGTTGTTTTCTTTTCAAAAACAACAAAAGTCTTGTACTGACATGTCAGGTTAAGTAGATCAGCAATTTGTGAAAAACTCGGACCAGCACTTTTGACACAGACAACTATGGCATGTTCAAAGTCACTTAAATCACCTTTCTTTCCCATTCTGATGCTTGGTTTGAGCTTGTGGAGACTTTCTCGATCATGTTCACATACCTAAATGAGCTGGTGTCGGCCATGTGATTATATATTTGTGTTAACATGCAGCTAAACAAGTATACCTAATAAAGTGATTGTGGATCCTATCTGTGCAATTTTGACAGTGCTCTTTTGCTTGTAGCAGTTTTTGGTTAAAGAATATGACTGAAGATCTTAGGCACTGATTATTCAATAAAATGGCAGTTACTGCACTGTTTTTAAAAAAAAATGGTGTCAAAAATGATCAGCTCTCTGGTTTTGTGTACGGATCTCTGAAGTGCATTGTGAACAGTGAATCTTGTGCTACTGTTTAGCTTTATAGGATTTCTCTTTTTCAACATTTGATCAAGCGCTACAATGCCTCATCTTTAAAACAATGTCCAAAATGTGATGAGCTTTCCTTTCTCCATACATTTCTTTTCTGTTGAGTCAGAGGTATTTCTTAAACTTCTAGAGAAAACACAGGCTTTCAGATAGAAATATCTTTGCCCCTGTTGTGACAGAGATAATAGGACATGAGGTTTGATCTCTATCCACCTGCCCTGGACTCCTCAGATTTCTGAAAAGGTGCGGCTCTCTGAGCTGACGACAGCCACAGCAGGTCTGGCTGTCAGCCTCTCTGATTAATGGCCCTGCTGAAACATGTCCAGCCACATTAGAGCCCCATGTATCTCCCAGAGTCCACACAGGCCCAGCTCTTTGTTCTGATGGGAAATGGTGTCAGCCGCTCACTGCTGCTCGCCCAGAAACAGATAAAGATTTACTGTCATCAGAGGCCAGATTAAAGCGCACAAACGCAGACATTGATTTCTGAGAGGGAGAGAGCGGGAGGAGAGAGAAAAAAAAACGGGCACATTTTGGGGAGGAAACTCATTCCAGGGCTGGCGGAGATATGATCAGCTTATTTGGGAGGTGGATAATATGGAGCCCTCTCCCAGAATGAACTTTGAAAGAAGTAAATTGTAAATATTGATTTCTGAAATGAACTGTCAATCTCACTTGGCGAGATTATTCCTATCATCTTGTTGAGAGTGGGCCAATGAATTCAAAACGGCGGACAAAGAGAAGGACGTGCTGGATTTCTGTTAGTGAGCTCTCAAAAGAGCTTTATTCGCTTAGTAATGGTTGTTCAATTTCATCAGATAACAGCTGAGATCTCATCGCAGTGGAAAAAATAAAATGAACTGTGACTTCACATCCACATCACTGCTCTTGTCCACACTGAGATCATAAGAGGGGAGCTGCTGGAGGAGCTCAGTCCACTTTATTACTGGTCCCAGTGCACTGCTGGGAACAAAGACCACTTTTCTTTCTCAGGCAGAGGTCAAGTGTGAGGGCCAGTTAGAGGCAGTGGGACCTGGAGGGGTCCTGATACGGCTTAGAGGGCTTGTTCACCCAAATAAAAATTGTTCAAACTTACCATTTCAGTTGTTTTTTGATGTGAAGAACAGGTTTTATACACACACTAAGAAGCCTGGCTTGTAACAGATAAATATGGACTTTTCATTGTGATAAAAATTATCAAAATTATGAAAATTGCAAACACTTTCCATAAGAGAATCTTCCAATGACATAAATCCCATTGACTATTTGCAAATTCTATTAGCTCTAACAACTGGTAAGTAACTAGCTAGCTAAATGTTCTCTAATTCCCTTGCTTACTAATAATTTAATGGCTTTTGACCTAGCTAGCTAGCTTCCTAACAACGTAGAAATGTTTGAAATCAATTAAAAGTATATTTTGCATAAGCTAAGCACTTACAATACAGCAATTTATATATTAACGTGTGATATCCAAGTTCTCGCGAGGAATGCCAACCGCCGCAAAACCGAAGAAGAAGGTAAATAAGTTCTCGCGTGATCTCATGAGTTGGCTGTTGCGTCTTTAACCGTCACCTGTGACTGAAAGGGGCGTTGGTGTAAATATAACTCACTAGATAGCTAACATGCCAACGAACTAGTTACCTAACTTGCCAGAGTGTGTTGTGGAACTTCCACATCAAGTTTTGGTTCAGTTTATTGTCGTTTTTAAGTGTGTTTAGAGCACCATCTTAAAAGATGAAGCAATTCGTTCGTCTTCTATCTTCTGACGTTATCTTGTAAGTCTCGCGGGATCCCTTGAATTTCCAGTTGGGTTACAACGGTTCTTCGGCACAGGATGAAGAGGCGTCAAGCTGGAAATACTGAGGAGAAAAATCCTCATCTGTTCAACTCGAAACTGGTAAGAGCTGACTTAGGTGTTTCGCGGAAACGTAAAACTTCTATGATGCTTTTCTTTTTTATTTTTTAAGACTCATTAGTCTTTTACTCAAGTGTTGCCATAGTCTCAAGTCGTAGCCTATCTGACGCAGTTGTTTTAAGCCTTGCGTCGTCTAAATTTTCTGGATATTTAACTTGTCCAAGGGTTAAAATGACTCGCCTTTACTTAAAATAAATAAAGCACCTCTATTAAGTATAAACCCCTTAAATCTGCCATTAATGCAGAGATGCAAAAGATACATGCATGCCCCCAAAGTAGCAGAATTTATCTTTGAAAGCATTTAATCAAATAAAAGGAACAAGATGTTTGTAATTTATGATATTGCAGATTCTTATTCACTGTACAATGAAAAAGTCAACTGGAGACACTGTATTTTCCCTTTTTGTCCCGCCCACAGTGAGAATAAACAACTTTTAATCATCTAAACAGATTAACAAAGATCAAAAACTTGAAGAACACAAAAATCAGGGCTGGTTATTTTTGACCCACATACAACAAAGGGGTTATGACATGTTTTACTGTAATTGAGTAGCTTTTTGGGGGGTACTTGTACTTTTTTGCGTACATTTAGAAATCAGTACTTTTATTCCTACTTGAATGTGTTTTTACAAGAGTACTTTTATTTTACTTTAATGGTCGTGCACCTTTTCCCCCTCTACTGACTGCTCAGTGATACTTAGCAACAGAATGATTCCACATTCTTAAACACCTGTTGTATTTTACTTCATTACTGAGGTGTGACTTTACCTGAACGACCTGGTTAGAGATCTGTATTCTTATTTTGTTATTGCCAATAAGAAAACATCATATTTTACTGCACAACTCTTCAGTTGCTATAAGGCTGGGCAGTTAATCAAGAGGTTAAATCTCAGTAGGTCCTACTTCAATTTCCAAATGTAAGAAGTTGCAATATTTCTTTGACCTTATATATGTCACAACAGTTTCATACTGTTGTTTTTGCAGCAGAGACGTTCACTCCACACTTCATGCAAACATTGAAGCATCTTTTTTTAAATATTTGACAAAAATCTTATGTTTATTATTCTGTAAATGTTTTTCTATCTAAAATCAAATTTACATAAACGTGCTCATTCCATTCTTTGCAATTTACATTGCAACTGCAGTATGAGTCAAAATAATCAGATATTTTTTCAGAATTGTTCAGCCCTGGTTTTCATGATGATTTCTACAAGGCTGGAAGTTTAACAAATCAGTAAATTTATTACTGTGATCAAAGTCGATAAATAGAGATGTATAATTCATAATGATTCATTTATCATTTTACACCATCCTAACATAGAGGCCTGGCATTCAGGAAAGAACAGTTCATGCTCCATCTTTCTGCTTTTCTGTTGGTTATATAGGATGATTTATTGCTTGTGTTACAATTCATATAAAAGCACAATTGCATGTCAAATTGCAAATGCAAATTTGCAAAAAAAAAAAAAAAAAAAAAAAAATCACAATTAGATCATTTTCCTGTGCCATTCAGCCATAGTAGCTACTCAGTAAACTTTAAATGACTTACTTTTTAGTTTTACTTGAGTAGATTTATAGAGCAGTACTTATACTTAAGTAAATCTCAAGCAGAGTAACTAAACCTTAGTAAAATAGTTGTGTACTTTTTCTACCCCTGCCTTAGGCTTTACCAAAACCTGCAAAATAAAACTTAAACTAATTAGCACACAATTTTTGTGTGTGATCTAATAAAGTAAACATAACTAAGTCTTAAATAAGCTGTTTCTGGATATTTAAGTTAGTTCATTAAGCTGTATTTACCAAAAGATAAAAGGCATCATAGGCCTATATAGGCCATATGGAATTGTACAGCCTGACATTGCGATTATGATTAGCTAACTCTGCAGCACTAGGGCTGGAAGATTAATTGCAAATTAGATTAAATCGCTAATTAGATTAAATCGCAATAATAATTTACAAATAGCCGAAGTTGCAATATTTCTTAAACTTGAATTATGTCAAAATAGCAGTTTAATACATTAATTTTTTGCAGCAGCAGCAGCTTTACAAGCTTAACCTCCTCCACCCCAGCCGCCTCCTTTATAGCTTGAAGCTTGTTGCATCCTCATATTCAGATTCATGCTACTGTGGATTAAAAACTTCTGAAAAAAAACAAACATTTTTTTAATACACATTCATGTGTATGTCCATATGGGGGTTTCTAGCCATGTAGCATCTTTAGAGCAGAGCCCTCTTTGCCAAGTAAAACTGTAGGCTATGTCCATTTTGCAATAAAATGATAAAATGTGTTTGATGACTGTGTTCCTGACTGAATGTAGGTTATGATATTGATTTATTGCTTGAATTTGTTGAAAAAAGCATAACCTGAGTGTCCTAATAATAATCGCATATTAAATCGCAATCGCAATATCAGGGGGAAAAAATACAATTAGATTATTTTTGCAAATCGTTCAGCCCTATGCAGCACTAGTGAAAAAATATTTTTCTCACAAAATGAATATCCTTAAACTGTTGTTTACTATTATATGATTTAAAAACAAATCATAAATCATATAAACACTTTTAAGGAGAATATTTCTGAAAATAAATTAAGTTTCAGCCAGTGTTTCTGACACTGAAGCACCAAAAAAGCAACTAAATTTCCTCCATTTTTGTCACCTTTTCCGTACGTTTTTATCATATTTCTGAAAGTGCCATCTCTGAGAATACCTGTAGTCTCTAAAACTGAAAGATTTTGCTGTTGCTGTCAGTCAAACTCTGAAAGTTCTGTTTTATTTCTCAACATGTCCTATTAACTAGCCCTCTTGTCTTCAGGTGGACCTCATTTTTGAGCTTTTCAGCCAGTTTTGGTCAACTTTATGGACTGAAACTTCCCTTGTGCACTGTGGCCAGTTCATTTCTGCCAGTGTGTGCTTCTCTGTACTTTATTACATGACTTGATAAATGAAACTTTATTTGTGTCATCGTCATGAGTACTGCAGGAATGATGTGTTGTTATAGCCCACTTCCAGGTATATTTTCTGATATAGAAAAACAGTTAAAACCTCTTAAAGTTGTGTTTACAACAAGCCTTATTTTGTTGATCCAACCTGAAGCTCATCCAGAAATTTCAGAGACTTTGATGAAAGCAGAAGTGCTAAAATACTAAAACATTCCCGGCTTTTAGGACTGCAGCAGCCCTTAATCTACCCGATAATGAGGCAGGAAGCAGTATACAGTGTCAGCCCACCTTTGTTTTCATGTAAGTGTCTTTGCATAGAAACTCTCACTAGGTGGCAGTGCGCTTCTATGCAAATCATTTCCTCTTTTCTGTCTGTTTGAAGAGAAAAATCACTGAGGATTAACACAACCCTCTCTCTCTTTCTCTCCCTCTTAACCAGTGACCCTTCGATGCAGCAGAGAGTTATCCCCCCCCCCCACTCCGACATTGAACGTTGTTGGTTAAAGTAAAACTAATGGTGCTCATTCTCAGCAGTGTAACACAGCACTCTGTTGATCATTTCCATCATTTATCAGTGTTTTGTTCTGGATGTGTTGACTGGGCTCAAAAGTTTCAGACAATCAAAGAAAGTAACGTTTGATTACGTCTGTTCAATAGCCTATCTAAACTATAACTGGGTCTAGACTAATCACTCTGATCACTTTTCCATTAAACTTAATTGATTTTAAACAAAGTGCCAATCTTTTCCCCCTCTCTGCCTCATTTTGACAAATGAGTGTCAGAGGCCAGCGGCTCTCAGCAGCTGGGTGTGTTCCTATCAAAACCAACCGTGAAACACAAGGACAACGCCTGCAGCACTTAGTGTCCTTTAATTGCCATTTACATAGTAGGCTAATCATTATTTTTTATGCCCCCTATTATCGCCACAATCACCCTGCTCCTCTCCCTCTCTCCCTCTCTCCCTCTCTCTCTCTGTCTCTGTGGACTGAAACAATAAGCTGTTTGTCAGAAGTGATGCTCTGATGGTCGGCTCACTGGTGGAGGACATGATTTTAGGGGTAAGAAAACAGATTATTTTAGAGTGAAACTCAGCAGCCAGTATTTAAAACAAACCAGCACTTTTAGATTTAAAGAACAGTGAACTGTCTATGTTCTCTGCCATGCAGCTGTTGTCTGATAAAGATCTTATAAGTGTAAGCATGCCCAGGATCATGTTCCCTGCAGAGTCTTTCTTAGATTGGTGTCATTTAGGTAGATTTTCTTTTATATTATCTTTATTTAACCTCCACCTGACTTAAGTAAAAGTTGGGTTCAAATCTGTTTATGTTGGTCGTAATTCTTACTTCTTTGTGAGCGCAACAATGAAAATAAGCACAAGTAGAAATTTGCTTACTAAAAATGCACAGGAGGGATGAAACAAAACTAAGAGGGTTTGTAATAGAAACCAGCGCCAAGAAATGGAAAGCACATGTAAGTCTTTATAAGCAGATTTAGATGTTTTCAGTATCCATACATGTTAATAAATGAAATAAATAACATCCCAAAAATGTCATTGAATTGTTGAAAGCTTTTTGATAGTTGAAAAAAACCAATGTGACGAATTCGAACAGCTCATTTGTCTGGATTTTAATTTATACTATAAGAATTTTATAGGCACATGAAAATACTCTTTAAAAAGAGTTTTTGTATGACAAGCTTGTAATACAAACATACAAACTATATAGGCCTATTCAATATTCATTCTTTTATATCACATAAAAAATTATATTTTAGATAGATTTATGAATGATTGGCCATCATACCTCTCATTAAGGAACAACAGTTATTAGCAGTGGAGGTATTCTTTTAGTCACCAGCATGAAAAATCCAGATAAAAGATTTAAAATCATAAGATTCATTCAAGGAAACACAGTTTTCACCTAAATTATCTAAAATAAATCCAAAGTAAAATAAACTTTGATTTTTAAAATTGTTTAGATGATATTTTAAGGATATAATGTGTTTTTTTTGGCAGTGGAAAGAAAATAAATGACTAAACCTATATATTTTTAATATTTTTAGTTGAGCACTGTAAACACAAATATTTCCAACAGTTTTTAAAGTCAAAGAAATCTTTAATTTCAGCAGTAGCCATGGCTGGATGCAGTGTGTTTTTCAGGTTATCTTTCCCTCCAGACACTTGTTGTTATTACGATATTTCAAAAACATTTTAAGGCAGCAATTCTCAACTGGTCCGGCCTCAGGACCCACTTGTCTGTCTTACGACAGATCGCAACCCAAGTTTCAAAAAAACTTTCAACAACAAGAAAAGGGAGAAAAAGGACAAATTTTATACCCTTTCCCCCCATCATTATGTGTCCATTTTTGCCAGTTTTACAGAGAACTTGTGGAACTACTTCATTACCATGGGAAAAGTAGCCTTTTTTGCAATAAGAGGAGATAAATTAGTTGAAATATTGATCAAACATTTTAGTTTACCCAATTTCACAGTAAATCAGTGTAAAATAAAATGTACTGATGCATATCCAATAAGGACTTCAGAACTTTGCCACCAATTTTTTTCAGACACCTAGTCGTGACCCACTGAAAACTGCTCCGTGACCCACTTTTGGGTCCCGACCCACCAGTTGAGAACCACCGTTTTAAGGGATTTTTTTTCACCCAAAAGACATACCACAGACTCCCTATAAGCATCTACTCAAAACTCTGACTCAGCGATGAACTCTTGCATTTTTGAGGTCATAGGTCATGGCTCCAGGTCATAGGGCCTCGGGTTCATCCTCTGCTTGTGAAGACATCATCACAAGAACACTTTGAATGGTTTTCCTTAAACTTTGCACCAGTACCCACTTTGATGCAAGGACGAAATAATACAATTGTGTAATAGATTCTTTGTAAATAGATGCTTTGACAAAAAATGTCGAACTAATTTAACACAAAGTTTCACTCTGACTCAAGGCTGAACTCGTTTTGGAGGTCATAGGCTAAAGGTCAGGGTTATTGGGCCTCTTGTTCATCACTTTCCTGAGAACATGATAGCCTGTCTTGTACTTTTTTCAAACTAAGAGATCCCTCTGACTCAAGGATTACCTGGTTAGATTTTGGAGGTGAAAAGTTCAGGTCTTTGGGCCTCATGTTCATCCCTTGCCTGAGAATCCAATATCTCAAGAAAGCTTTGAGGGAATTTCTTATCACTTTTTAAAAAAAAATCCATTTTTACATAATGATAAACTGATTAGATTTGGAGGTACCATGGCTGAGGTCAAAAACCGCCCCAGCGCTTCTTCTTCTTGACCCACCACTGTACTTACACTGTCTGATAACTGAGCCACCAGGCTGTAGGTCTAGTTCTATGTAACGGGACATGTATTGTCGTGGTGTCTGCCTTGGTTTTTCCTAAAATCATATCAGTGTTTAAATGATCAGGCATTGTGACTGTCCAATCTTTGACACTGTTTAATTGCATGCATTTAAGGTTATTATTTTCTCTTGCAGGTTCTGTCTCTGTCAGATAGATGTGTTCAGCTGAAAAGCACAAAATATTTTCTTCCTGGATAACTTTACAGTATAAAATGCCTGCATTAAACATAAATAAGGAACAAGTCTCAGAAAAGCATAGTACTGAGTAAATGTATGTGTGAATATTTTTGGCTAAAACCAAACTAAACAGATTTTCTCTCTGTTGTCAGCCCTCCGTTTGTATTTGGACTTTCTGCTCTGTTTGATTCTCACTTTCAACTTTGACGAGCCGCTCTCTGTGCCAGAGCTGACCCGCTTTATCGTCCTCGTCTCCACGCCTCACAGAGCCATAATGACAAATCGAGACGATGTTGACTAATGATTAGTGCAGATTGTTTCAGCTCACTTGTAAAAGCCACGTTTAAGAGCTGTATTTATTGTTCCATTTGCACATTT
Organism: Cheilinus undulatus; assembly: GCF_018320785.1. Lineage (NCBI taxonomy): Eukaryota > Metazoa > Chordata > Actinopteri > Labriformes > Labridae > Cheilinus > Cheilinus undulatus. Next base: position 13,263,913 of record NC_054880.1, on the reverse strand, counting down.
TGTGAGTGTGTTTGAGAGAGGACAGATCGTTATTAATTAGGGTCATTGTTTTAATGTGTGGAGGGAGTGAAGAGTGTGTGCCTCCTAGTGCATGTCTGTTTGTGGGTTTCTTTTGTATGTAGATGTGCTCACATACTCCTATGTGTTTTTGTTTGTGTTTTGTGTAGCCCTGAAGCCATACTCAGCAAGCTGTGACAAAGGTCCATTACCTTGTCTGATCACAATGGCCTGTGATCTATTAGCATCATCTAAAAGCTACATTAGGATGAAGTGGAGACACTCATAAACAGAGCGCTCTGATCAGGCCTTTTAACGGCTCCACTGGTTTTACATGGACCCTCTCTGGCTTATTCCCCCCCAGTTTGTAGGTTAATGCATTTTCAAGTACCCACCAGACAACACTCAATTGACAATGAGGTGTGTACGTCAGCCTTTCAACCCTGAACCTGTGAGGATCCACCAGTGAATTCAGAGGAAACGTGAATGGCAGCTTTTATTTAGTACTGAGTTATTATTTCTCTAGCTTCTTATGTGAAAACCCAATTAGGGAGTAAATGTAAAGATGAATGACTCTCCTTAAATATGGGGGGCATACTTCATATGATTCATGTCTTTAAAATGAGTAGTCTCGAGGTGTTCCAGCACACAACCAAGCAGCAATACTAGCCAAATGATCTTTAATTTATTACTATGCTTACAAGATAAAAGAAAGTGTATTTTTGTTTGTTTGCTTAATGCTCAGATTTTTATTTTACTCATGTTGTAACAGCCTGTTTCAGAAACAGACATGAAAACAAGACAGATATTTAATTCTACCATGAATGATAGATGCAGTCTTTTTAAAATATAGACATTCAACAATGAAAAACACAGAAATACTTTACATGCATGTAGATAATATGCAAAAATTTTTTAACAGTAAAACCAAGCTTTGCGTGTCTTTTTGAGAGCTAAAAACAGCGCTGTTAAAAATGTGCAGGCAGATCGTGAGTAACGGTAATGATCAAAATCAAAATTGTGCCCCTTTTTCCTCAGCTCACTTTCAAATAAGGTAAATTCTTCACATTAAATAAAAGGTTTAACAGCAGGGTTCCCTGACAGAATCCTGAGGAATTCTTTCAATAATACAGAATACGAAGGCTGTCAAGATTAATGGAGTTAATTGCAATTACTCAAAGTCCTCAACTAGTGCACTGATTTTTAAATCATGATTAATTGCATTCATTACTGTCCCTTTCATTACACTTTGGTTGATCCACGTCAGCATCTCCCTGCAGCCACAGTGATGTAAAACTAGTCCACCAATGCTCCTTAATGTCTCATTTACCTTTAAACATTTACAGCTCAGTAGACAAGTCAAAGCCATCTGAACCTTTTAATGTCCTTTTATTTCATTTTCAATCCTTAATAAGTTTATTTTTGTGCTGTTAAGTTCAGGTTAAAATCTTTGATCTACCAATAAAAGTGGTCTGTATCCATCAGGAAGTCAGTTACCCCTTTTTTCCCAATTTTTCCAATGTCAAAATCATAAATTCATCTGACTAATTTTTAGAAAAAAGATAACTGATTGCATGCAAGAACATGATACCAGTTGAAGCTGTTTTAGATGCAGAGGTCCTGAAATTGAGAGCATTTTTGAATGCTCTGAGCAATAGGAAACTATTATTTTTGGCCAAGAATTGCACTATCTAACTGAGAACCACTGCTATTAGTTTGGTGATTATACATTTTTTACTTTATAGTGTCTTAAATTAATGACTTTTGAAACTTGAAATTTTTAAGTCTATGATGTTAAAAATTTAGAACTTGTTACACTTGTAAATTTCTAGTTTTCTTGTAAATATCTGACTTTTTAAACTTTAATTAATTTTAAAATTGGTTTCTTGTAAATATACAACTCTGCAATGGAAGAGATTTTGAATTCTTGCTTAAAAATATTAATTTATTTCTCAAAATATAACTGATCTTAATTTTTTATCCTTTAGGGTGGCCCTAATACGCTGTTATGCATTATGTTTATTATCATGATTTAGAAAAATAAATGCACATCTAATTTTAACAATGTCTGAGCAGACACAGGGCCCAGCCCCCCCCCCCCCGCTCTTTGTTGTCCCCCTAGGGGTGCCTGAACAGGTTGGGAGTCAATGCTCTAAACCAAGGCTATTCTCTTAGTTCAGAATGGCGCCACTTCCTGAAAAAGCATCTGTATTAAAGGCCTGAGAGATATTTCATGATGCTGTGAAAAGTATTTGCCTCCTTTCCCTGATTTTTTTTTTTTTTCCCTACTTTTGTCTTTTTTTCTGGAATTTGTTGCTCTGAGAGGTTTCAGAACATTAGAACCTATCTGGCCCTATGTGAAAAAGTTTTTTTTTCTAGGGATGCTATATATTGGATTTTTGTCGATATCCCATATTTTAAAACTCATTTTAGCTGATACCGATATTTAATTACATTTTTTCCACTATAAAAAACACCAATTCCATCTCAGACTACAATCTTTTTTTTTAAATATTGGTAGTCTATTTTTGTAGAAACTGACAAAACATTAGATTTTTATCAAAAAGGAAGGATATTTTGTTTTTTTGTTTTTCAAATACAGCCATACACTAATGAAAAACTTACAGTAATGTCTTTGGGTTACATGTGCATTACATTCTACATGTATTTTTAACAGAACAGCCAAAGTCATCTGCATCTTTGAGGACAGAAAAAGCAGCAAAATAACCTGCTGACACTGAGCTCCACAGTGTAAAAAGAAACAGCTTATAAATGTAGATTGATTCTCCTTATTACTCAGCCAGTTTGCAGGATGGCTCCCTGAGATACTCCTGACAAAGTGTTTTAAATAACGACAACAAAAAGACAGATTCTTAAATGCAAAAAATCTAGCTATAGTTCAGAGCTTAATTATGATTCTAAATTTTTGAGACTCAAGATGAACAAAAGAAACAAAACTTCAACTGAAGTAGTTCTCCTGATTCTGCTTTAAACAGCACAAACTAATTAAGCAACCAAGTTTAATGGGCATTTCACTCTAAACAGCTCTGTAACAACACAGTGACACCCACATCTCCAATGCTGGAGACACCTTTGTGCACCTTCGAGTGTGCACGAGAGACTGCACACACAAGTCCATCATTGCTTTTGCCACGTTTTGCAAGTCACGTAGGATGACATGCACATTCTTTTTCTATTCTATTCTATTTTCCGTATCCGAAGATTGTAATTAAAAGCGGCTGCAACTGTGGCTGCTGAGTGAGCACTCCTGTGAGTGTAGGACAGGCTTTTTAAGAGTGAAATTCTTATCTATCCACAGAGGCAGTGAGGCTCAACATGCTAACAAGACAGACACTTGATGTCCATATATCTGTGGTGAAGCTAATATGTTTAGCTTTAACGAGACGCTTCTCTATGTGACTGGAAACAAAGTTTTGCAGTTCAGGTAAATGTATCATTAGCCCGCGGAAGCCCAGCTAGAGCTATAAATTCAGGGATTTTCATGTTCAGCTCCTTACCTTTGGATGGTTGCTGCTATATTTTTAGCTTTGCTGAATGACTTAAGTAGAGGCTGTTGATGAGTTTTCCCTGGCACGAAGTTTGTCATTCTTTATCATAGAAAGTCCTTGTAGTCATCAGGGTGACATTTTTTTAGATGCAAAATTAAACTGGTGGTTTAAAGACGTGTTGCAGAGCTCCTCCTTGCATCACATGTACTTTACAAGCGATGCAAACAGCAACTTTGCTGTCTTATTCCTACACCTCAAACTTCTTCCACACAGCCGACACGTTGTTTTGATGTTGTTGGCGCACGTCCAGCGTCATCGCGTGCGCTTAATTATGACATCACATTATCAGCCGTACATATCGGTGTAAATTTTACTATAGGCCGATACTGATAATTAACTTTATAAGCTATAATCGGTCGATACGATATACTGCCAATAATATTGTGTGTCCCTAATTTTTTCCCCTAAACCTAGCAACTGGTTGTGCCACCCTTGGTGAAAACAACTGAAAGCAAGCGTTTATGATAAATGGCAATGAGTCTTTCACATCACTGTGGAGGAATTTTGGACTCTCTAATTCAGCAACGTTGGAGGTTTTTCCAGCATGACCAGCCTGCTTAAATCCCTCCCACAGCATTTGAATTAGATTTAAGTCCAGACTTTGACCTGGCCACTCCAAAACCTTCATTTGTTATTTTTAAGCCATTCAAAGGTGGACTTGCCGGCATGTTTTGGATCGTTGTCCTGCAGCATAACCCAAGTGCTCTTGAGCTTGAGGTCATGAACTATAGCCAGACAATCTCCTTCATTTTCTAGCCATAAGGTGTATTTACTGGACAAAAAACACTGGATGCTGTCCCAGGATGCGTATTCCCTCTAGCGCAAACCTGGAAGTGACTTTTTTCAGAGCATTTCTCCCTCAATACAAGAAATTTATATATGGGGAAAAAAAATTATATATATATATATATATATATATATATATATATATATATATATATATATATATATATATATATATATATATGTATAGGAATGGTCTCTTTTTGAGTACAGAAATTCTACATACTGGAGCTTTAAAGGGCCTCCCGTTAATAGCCTAGCTCTAAGCTGTGTTAGAAGCATTTCTGATACTGGTTTTGAAAAGGCATGATAATAATCTGCATTGGTGCTTGCCAAAGTTAGTTTCCTGGAGACTACAGCTGGCAGTTATCAAAGTCTGAGATTTAAGTGAGAGTATGCTCAGATAAAAGGCACTTTGTATTTCTGTAGATAGCACTGTATGAAATGTTTACAATGAAAAAAACCCACAAGCCCACCCACAGAGGAGAGTCCGACTTTACACAGTACAATAATATTTGTTTGTCCTAAAGTTATTTTGATGCTTTTATTAATTAGAAAATGTGCCGCCATCGCAGGCTGAGCAATGCTGATGATGTCACTGATGTAACCCACAGTTTAAAAATCACAACCTAATCATAAATCATCTCACAGATGTCTCCCTCATTGGATTAACTCAGAGTCCATATGGCTGGCTGTAGTTTATCAATCAGCTGAATAAACCCGCTCCTCCACAGAGACGGCCTTAATGCAGAACACGCAGTAATACATAAACTCATCAGGTTTTACACTCTGAAAATGTCTGTTGATATTGTCACTCTGCCAGAGTTGTTATTTTCATCACTGCACACCGTCATCTTTTATTTGTTTATCCCGTCACAGTGTTGGCCGGGGTTTCTGTTTTTTGACACTTTTTGCCTCCATTTTTTATTTTTATGACAATCCAATTTTCAGAAGCAGACATTTGCATTTCCTGTAAAGAGGAGCTCTCAGCCTGACGATCTTGCAGGACTCTAAAGGCAGCACGAGGTTATGATAATTTCACACACAATAAGGCCTCTGCTAGGCCTCAATGCTCCCTCTCTGCATATCAAAAACACCAGCGTTTATGCACCAAACATCTGAACTCATCTCTCATCTGAAGACTCATCCGGCCATTATGGTGGCAGGAAAAAAAAAGATGGCAGAAAATCATGCGAAATATAATTAAGGGATTCCACGCCGCAGATATGAGCGCTAATTATGGCGCTGTTGTAAATGTATTCTGCCATGTTTCAAGTTCACTCCATTGATTTCAGCGTTGTTCCCTCTTAATAACATTTCTTTTATGTCTGTCATGCATTCGTCTGTCGGTCTCATTTACATTCACGTCTAAAGCTCCACAAATGACACAATTAAACCTTTGAAGTAGCTGAATATGATTTATTCATATTATTCTAAGGTTGTTTTTTCAAACCAGGCTCACATAGTGAACTCAAGGATATCTTTTTAAAGAAAATCTGGCTGTAGTGTAATGCAGACATACATTTTAAAGATAGAAAACATGAGTAAAGACACAGTATAAAGTCTTGTGTATGTAGTCTGAATCTTATAGTACTATAAAGCGGCAATAGAGACTCCTAAAACCCTTTAAACATCAAGCAATACTTTTAATTACAGAGGCAATCAAAGGATTTACAGGCAGAAACAATTAAAAGGATAAGGGTTATCTGAATCAACCCTTTTCTTTCAGTGCTTCATTAGACACTTTTTCCCTTTGTATTTCTCTATATTTGATCCTCATGTTGTAATGTTATGTTGGAGCGACCTGGTATAAACATTTCCTTCTGTACAAGTTATTTCTTCTCTTAAATAACAGAAGAGATTGAGGTGATGGAGAGAGCTGCGTAAAATCAGTGAGGAAAAAAATATGTGCACTGGTTTTGCTTCTTTATATCAGGAAGTTGACAGCTTTTTCACACAACGCAACCACTGGCAGAGCTAGTTTTTGAGTCTAAGAATAACAGGCTTACTGTTCAACAGCTCAGCCAATATGTGAACAATAAAAATCCACTTGAGAGCACTTTGTCAAATTCTGATCCCTGAGAGAGCACTTTATCACACTTTGGCCACTGGGAGGGCGCCCTGGGGAGCACTTTATCATGTTTATCAACCATAGGGGCATCCAGTGGGGCACTTCTGCAGGTTTTTTCCTAACATTTGGGCACCAGGAGGAGCAATCATACTCCTACCTCCCTACTAAGCCCACCTGTATGCAGAAATATGTACAAAACAAGCGCAGAGTACAGGCTGAAGGTTTTTGCCGTATACATCTGTGCATTTTGCCTAAAGCTAAACACATCTTAACAACTTGATAAAAAGCAACATTGACATTGTCATCATAAAAGTTATTTAATCATGGTTGAGGTGAGGTAGAGGTGGAATATTAGTTTAAGGTGCAGCAAAGTAACCTGACACACCAGATGGATTAGTTTCACACACCCATCTGGAAAACCTCCCGTAGACTGTGTTCGGGAAAGGGCAGAGCCTTTGAAAAAAAAAAAAAAACCTCAGAGAGTGACTGGATGAACGTTCTGTCTATCACACCTTTACAGGACAATCAGAGCAACAAAACACCTGACAAGTAGACTCCTGCTGAATCAGGTCAGGAGAAGGCAAAAACATAGTTTCCACAAAGAAATGAGCTCACTGCTGTTCTTTGTTCTTCTTTTAATGAAGAAATGTCGTCAAGGTCTTTTTAAACTGGCGCTTTAGCAGCATCCACGCTGATCTCTTCCATCATAATTGTACCGGCCTCTTATTAGGGCTTGCTTACGTCACAACTCCGTCGCGCCTGAAAGTACTGCCTCTTACCCCTGATTGGTCCTGTCACTTTCTTACAGGGCCCAGTCTGTTTAGATGGGAGCTTTGCAAGATGGATAAGCCAGTGAGAAACATGAAAACAGGTGAATCTATCTGCTTTGCAAAGTTAGCACTAAAGTATTTCTTCACCTTAAACACTTGACTGTTTCATACTGTATATCCATTGCATATGGCATATTTCACATTAGTCTGGCAAATCATTCATTTTGAAAAATTTCTCAGAAGGTGATTGGACAAATGTATTGTCTGTCATAACTAGACCCACCTGAAGTTATCGTCTTATTCTCCTCAAATGACAAAGATTTGGCAGATCTGTTCTCAGTTGTTTTAGATTGGAGCTTTGCATGTTAGATTTGCCTGATGACAGACACAACATCTCGTCAATCCATCTGCTCTGCAAAGTTAGCTATTCTTGCTTCTGGAGATCTTTCACTGGAAACAACAAGACATAAGTTACCCATTTTACAGACTGTTGGCTGGAAGCTGACCTATTTTGAAGGCTTTCTGAGATGCATCCTCCTTTCCATGCCAGCAAAGAATACATTTGGTGCATCCTGGCCCAACATATCCCAAGAGCCATTGCAAGCTAATTTAAATGAGTGTGGGGACTCCGAAGCGACTGAGTAATGCAACTTTAAATACAAGTAACTGCTTTCACAAGCTAGCAGTTACCAGTACGATTATTAAAACAAGCAAACAAAACAAGCAAAAATGTGGCCTTGGAACTTCTAAATTATCTTTAAATAAGTTGAATGATGTGACGCTAGATACAGCAGCTAGATTCTGTGCAGCTGATGATGCAAAGGAGGAATCCTAGACCAGCAGGTGAGGAAGGCTTGGCCTTTGAAAGGATCACTCATGTAAATTGAGCTAGACCAGCAGTTTTTGAGGTTGGAAAGCAGCTTGGATAATGATTTTTTTAAAAAGAAATATCACTGCAAGTAAGAATTTATCTGACTCTAGGAATGCATTTCATTGGTGTTTTCATTAAGTTTCTTTTTATGCATATTTAGTGATTACATTTGAACAAACAAGCAGCACCCACTGTTTGCTGACTTTTATAACTGATGTTTTAATTGTGACCTGCCAAGGGACTGCAGATGTAAATTAGCTTTAAGCTAACTGATACAATGCATCAAATAGCAACATTTATGTTTATTATTGTACACAGTTCCTTTACAAATAACCAACCAATAAATAAAAGAAACAAACTTAAACAGTTTTGACTTCCCTTTTCTCTCTCTAAGATTCCTGAAAACACCCAACAATAAGTGTGATTGTTATCCCATTTAAAAGAAAAGACAGAAAAGAGTGTTACAAAAAAGCAGAAATGGAACCAATGAAAGGAAAGGTAAGAGTAGAGAAGAATGCAAAAGTCTGGAATAATTGTCAATAAACTGAATGAAGAAACAGATAAAAGAGTAATGAAAAAAGCTCAGAATATGTGAAAACTGAGAGGAGTGACAGATTGAAAGATAGAGCAAATGGAAGAAAGGAGGGATCCTAAACATAACCAGTGACCCTGAAAAATGACACGCTGACAGTCAAAGTGAGACCCAGCTGTCCGAGAACCGCTCTCCAGTTTTGACTCCCACTGGGAGGATGCTGTCAGCTCAGCAGTGATCCAGCTACGCCCTCCTCAGCACCCCTTTAACCTTTTAGCTGCTGTTTTGGTCAGTTTAAATGATGGATGGTGCCTGAGCTTGAGTCTTCTATTACAGGTTTATTTAGAGATATCATTCAGTTAGTTTAGATGTTGGAGGGAAACAGAATATTGCAAAACAAACTGCAAGACATTATTTGATATGATTTTTTTTGTTTACCCCAAATAATCCTGGTCAAGGTGCGCACCATGTACACGTGCAGCCCAGGTTTGAATCTGGCCTGAGGCCCTTTGCCGCATGTCTCTCCCCCACTCTCGTCCCTGTTTCTGAGTCTGTCCACTGTCCTCCTCTATCCAATGAAGGCACTAAAAGGCCCAAAAACAAATCTTTACAAATAATCCTGGTTTTACATAATAAAGTCTAATCTGTGACAGAAGACATCAACATCCAGTTTTAAAGATAAAACACATGTATAACACAATTTCTCTGGTGAACATCAAAAGAGATATTTAGGTGATGCAGGAGAAACATCTTGTTGGTTCAAAGAAAAAAAAAGTTGTTCACATTGGTAAATTTTTTCCACATTTACAGTGTAAATCATCTGTTTCCAAGCGGCACTGCGACTTGAGGAAGTTTGCCTTTTACTTCTCCTGTGTGCCAGCTATTTCAAAGACATGTACCTGTTTTCAAGGCTCCACTCAGACATCACATAATGAGAAAAGAGTTTACCATACATGAGAGATGATGCTGCTGTACACTGAGGAGGAAGAGCAGTTATGTAATAGCAACACAGCAGATAACCTGCCAACATGAAAACCCTCTGAATCATCACCACTGGAGGCAGCAAATATGGTTTTATCAATTTAAGACAAACTCAACTGCAGTCTTGGTTCTGGTATGATGAAAGTCAGAGCTCAACGTTTCCAATAGGAAAATTTATATTATTATTGCATCACTATCACCATTTTATAAAACAGGCTGAGAAGTTCTGCTGAGTGAAGAAAGTGAAAGAAAATCAAGAAAAAAATCTTCTTGTTCAACACTCCATGTTAGTAAAGACAGTTCTGTTTCATTCATAAAACTAAATAACATTTTAGCTTATCAATACTGCTATTGAAACTCCCAGGCACTGATGTAATTTTTTGATATCATTGGCGTAAAAGCATAAATCATTTCTTGCAAGGGAAACATGAGCTCAAAGCACATCAACATTTCACATCAAACTCAGGTAAGGTCTGGGAGCCCATGGCTGTGCCCCCGACGTATGGACCAGCCCACTGGGTCCTGGACACCCAGGATACTCTCACCGTTCAAACATACAGAATTGATGACAGCAACTTTCACCCTGAAGAAAAACAGAGTTCTGGCTGTACTGGGAGTAACATGCAATCATTTCACTGGCTTCAGCTGCTACAGAGCTGTTTTCTTCATCTGTTCTGGTCAGTGCTGAAAAGTTCTTCCAAATTTTGTAGCAAGTCAAAGTTAGTTATTAATCCAGTGTAGAAATCCACAGTGGGATTGGCAGAATTACAGTTAATAGCGGACTTAACGAGCTGAAAGAGAGTTAGATATGATGCGCCCGGGGTGACTCTGTAAAATAGATTAGTGTAGATTTTAAAAAATCATATGTTCAGGTCACACTGAAAAAACAAAAATTCAAATTTTCAAGGGAAACTCCAATAAATATAGTTGTGAAAATAAGTATTGTGTTTGTATTTAAGGGATACTACATAGATTTGATGGATTGAATCATAAAGTTTACTGTTTTTCCACAGAAGCTCCATTTTGCTTATGCCTCTTCTGTGAGTCTGTTGTTATTCTATGATGATGATATATACTAAAGATGTTCCTAAGCGTCTATTTCCCTGTTTTGCTTAATGCTCATTTAAACTTTGTTTAACTGACAAGTCTAAAGAGGCTAAACTCCCTGGAAAACAGTCAAACTCATCACAGGGCCATTGTGTCAGCGTTAGTGATGTTAGCCTGATATACTCTCTACAGCGTGGCTAACATTAGCAGATAGCACCGCCAGCCTTCGCTCCTCTTTGCAGATTAATATCGTGCTTTGATGTGTGGCCTCTTTTCACTTCGAGTGAGTAGTTGCGTTGAGTTAAACCCATGACAGCCTACATACCACTTTATTTCCATTTACTACTTTAAAAACCGTCGTACAGCGCTGTTACTGCTACAAGCTAACCGCTAAGCCAGCGGTGAGCTTCTCATACTTAGATCCAGTGGACTGCCAGACAGGAACAGCGACCATTAACTGAAGCTACAGCGGCCTCTAGTGGCGGGAGGTTCATTACAGTGTAAAGAGCATTATAGACCAGGATTTCAAGCCTAGGTTTATAAAAAATGATAGGTAATGGGTTAAGTGAATACCATGCCAGCTAATTTGATAAACGAATGTAACTGTTTCACCGATTAACCATGTGCATCCCTAATATATACATCATCATCATCATTTTGTATTTCCACCAAACAATAGAAAAGTGTCAATAGTGGTATCATCAGTAAGGACTAAGATTGTTAAGGGAAAACAATAAGATAGATAAGATAAGACTTTACTGATCCCCAGAGGGGATGGCATTGCAGCAACACAACAGGAAGTAAAAATACAATAGAATAGAAATGAACAATATAAACTAGATAAAGTTAAATAAATAATTAAATAAGGGACAGTATGTATACACAACTTACATTCATTGCAAGCAAGAGTAAAGAAAGTGACGTGTTTGTGTAAAGTGACACGGTACTCTTAGATGAACAGAGACAAACAGATAATAGCTCAGCTTGTATCATAGAATGAATATTAATATCAATTTAAGGTGCAAAAAATAAAGGTAGTATAATATACTGTAGAATATAAAATAATATAATATTCTATACTATAATATAAATATATATAATTTTAAAATTTAGAAAAAAAAATATAATTTTATAATATATATATATAAAATTATATATATGATACATAATATATAGTGCTTAACAAATGTATTAGACCACCTGTCATATTTGTCTCAGAGACCATCCAGCATCATGAAGTGCTTTAATACAGAATCTTTCATTTTCAGTGAGCTCTCCACGTTTCACCAATTTGAACAGGAATGAGGGATTTCAAACTGAATTCACCCAAATTTGAGCCGGCTCACTGGGCTTCTCTGAGAAGTCAGAAATGAATCAAGCATAACATTCAACCACTAAAACTCATTTTTCTGTTCAGGAATGCGAGTAAATAACTACAATTTGACATATTAATCAAGAAATATTAATGTGCTTTACTATTTTTTTCAGTTTCCTTGTAAATCAGTAAATTTGAAAATTCATGGATAACAATAATAATTATAGTTTAGCATTAAAAAACATGGAGCAATTGTCTACCAGTGTTCACTCTTTCTTGATAGTGCTGGGTTCTCTCTCTCTCTCTCTCTCTCTCTCTCTCTGCACAGTTATCTGACCAAGGAGATGTTGGTTCATTAGCCAACTAGTAGACAAATCAACTTTCAGCCTAAATAAAACTCATCCCCATTCAAAACATTGAATAAAACAAAAATGTATTTGTGCTGTAAAAAAAGACACTTAACATGGGATCTAATGGGGTTTACTTGGCTTTGTGACGGTTCCAAGTGGACACTTACAGAACTGCAGCACTTCACACTTGGCTCTATTTTCAACATCTGACGGTGCCGCTTTAATAAACATCTCTGCATTGTTGTTACTGACAGCTGGTTTTAGTAGATCTAGTGTGGGCGACAGTAACAAAGACTCAGTGATGTTGTATGCCACTTAAGAAGCAACAATGACAGCCTCTGCATGGGGCTGACAGACATTCTGCCAAACATACATGTATAAAAACAACAACAAATCTCTCTTTTCAGGCCGGACTCTTTAAAAGTAACAGATCAGACTCATGACAGCAGCAGCAGCATCTCCCACTGACGGCTCAGAGTTTCCCCGGAGGGAAATCCTCTTTGTGTCGGCGGTCTGAGCCGGCCGAGTCTTTCAACAGGATATCCCAACAGAAGGTGAGGTCAACTATGAGCAAACTCTGCTCAATAGGATCTGGAGCTGGATTTGATGTTTCACAAAGCAGTGGTCATATTCTTTGAAGATTTGTCCTCCTCCCCCCATCAGGGTTGGGAGAGTTAATTAAACATTGGACAGCGTGGGGTCAAGTTTCAACTCAAAGAGAAATGAAAAGATTTAACCTTTTTATAATTCCTTTATATGCTAATATTTTTATTAGCATTTATGGATTCAAATAACATTTTTTGATACTGATTTTAGTTATTATGTAAACAAACAAATGAATGTGGGTGAACATTTGACCCAACATTTGATTTTAAGTCAACCAACAACAGTCAATCTATTAATTTTTTTAATTTAACCTTTATTTAACCAGATGAAGACCTCTTAAGATCGAGATCTGTTTTAAATCAAATAATGATTTAGCGTATTACTTGACTTGTGCATCTGGCACAGAGAGAGAGAGAGTCAGACAAATGGAAAGCAGCAAAACAGGACTTCAATCATGAGGCTTGCTGGTGCTCTGTGTGTCCTTCGGGTCAGTTGGAGAAGTTTATAAAACCCTCTGCAGTCTGTAGACACAAAGTAACCGCTGTCTCATGTCAACGAGTCCTGCAAGCAGCGTGTTCACCTGTGCAGTGCTTTCATGGCCTTTGCAGTTGCGTTATGTTGTCTTCACACCAGGCATGAACAATCGTTATTTTGTGCATATCTGAATGCACAAATAAAGGGAGTTTATTCACTTGATTGTTTTTTAAAAAGTTGTGCGAATAACTCGCTCCACTAAAGATTCAAACTGTGTTACCAGAGTGATCAAAAGATACAAGGGGGAGGGGCTTCCCTCTTCCACATCTGGCATTGAATCAGTTGTCAACAAACATGGCTGAGCTTGGCCACATTGAGAATTTAACAGGCAATCTGACTTCCTCACTCTCCTCCAAGCGAGCTCCTTTTTCCTGTGCAGGTAGAACAGGCACGTTTTGTCGTATAGCTCGGATGGACAGACACCAGTTTATCCTCCATTTTCCCCAGTTGAATGAACGTTCTCCCTTCCAGCCTGGTTCTTTGGAGATCCTCGGGTGACGGAGGACCTCCATGCTGATTGGTGGGTGAGTTGCTTGAGTCCAGGTTTTTCAACTTTTATCACAAATGAATCAAACGGCATGAATTCACCTCATTACTCGCTCAGTTTGTGCTGCATATTTGCGCTGTTCAAGCTGTCCAAGACAAACTCATATCTACTTGTGTCTTTACATGGACTTTACATGTAACGAACTTGCATGAATTATTTTACTTGCATTTAGTTGGAACACAACATTAGTCATTTTTTTAACCTTTCATGGCAAGACTGCAGCACTACGTCCATATAATGCTGTAATCACCATAATGCTGCAGACAGTGGATGGGTTAAAGAGGCAGGAAGCAAAGTTTCAATGTCACTGCATGATCTCGCTCTTCCTTCAAGATTTTCACGCTTTATATCATCTTTACTGCACATTACGTTACAGCAGTAGTGAAAACAAGTGTAATGTTCCAGATGAAAAAATGTCTGTGTAAAACACAGAATGCTGTGCTACACATGGCGTGATGTCGACTCGGACGGACTAAACTATGTATGTAAACATTCAGAGTGATGCTCAATAACGACCTCAAAATCAAATGTAAGGAAGCTCACGAGTAATTCCTGTTGATAATCTTGAGCGCAATGATTCACACCTGACATGCATCTTAATTAAAGTAGTGGTCTATTAACCCACCTCCACCCCAGCATCCACCTGTTGGCTCCAACTGGGGGTTTAAGCTGTTATCTTATCAGTCCTCAAATTCTGTATCTAAAAATCTGGGAAGGGATGAAGTCAGAGCTTGATGCCAAACATGTTATGTTGCCATAATTAATGCTTAAACAAACTACAATGTAAGATTATTGGCTGAAATGAGCTCATCAGCAAGAAAGACTAACATTTTCTATGTTTATGTTTTCAATATTCTTTACAGCTGCCTCAGTGTCAGGCATAGTGGATCAGAACTACCTACTTTAAGTTTTCATGTAAGGATTAAGAGAAAATTATTCATCAACTGTTGAACATTAGCACACAGTGACAGGGATCTGAATTTAAACATTTAGTCAGCTAATCTTGCACATCCCTACTGCAAGGCACATTAAAAAGTAGTGACTATCTAGCAATGTTGATAATTCAAACTGCAGTGGGGATAAACGAGTTCTTTTAAGTTCTTTCTTTTGGCCAGAGCTAGTCTGTTTCAAAGTGTGTGGAAAAACCAAATGATATTTGAAGTTGCAAATTTTAATGAAAAAATTGGAGATGTTTTCCTCCCATTGTTCTAAAGTAAATGAAAGCCTAAATGAGTATCGGTAAATGCTGGAGTGTTTGAGACAGAGTAATTTTTCATTTCCCTCTCGAGTGAGTTTGGCAGAGCGTCCGTCGGAGCTGAGCTGTTGGCTGCCCTTCCATGTCTTCTGTTGTTGTTTTCTGGAGGCCTCAATGGGATGGGTAGTTTGTGAAATGACAGGACATGCCAACAAATTGCATCACTTCTGGCTCAGCGGCCAAGGACAATGCCATGCCATATGCCAATCGGGGGGGGTTATGGGTAGAGCGATGAATGGCTCTCATTTCCATGTGCTCCCTTCGAAGCCTGACCCCCCTTCCCAAAAACCAGCCTGACTCTAAACTGTGTTAGCACCACACTCACACCCAAAAAGCAGCGTGGGGAGGCCGCCTTGGCCAGTGGTGTGACACAGACATACGAGCTGACACTTCAGCCATTAGCCAAAACAAAACAGAGATCCATTTCAACACACGGGCAGGCCTTAGGAGCGACACGGTCTGGTCTGATCTAGATCTGTTTCTGCAGAAGAACAGTCATCAGAGAATCCCAAACTGGACACTAACACGTTAAACATGATCTTTTTTATATTCTTGTTCTCTAAATACCATCTGCTGATTTTTATTTTATTTTTTTATCTGTTCTGCACCAATTTTGTTTGCACTTTGTTTATTTTTACTACTTTGTATCCGTTTTATGGAAACCTGAAGAGGACATACTGTACAGCCATATTTATTTTACTTCTTTTTCCAAATAAAAATGAGTACTCCATGTTGAAAACCAACATTGTTACCTAAAGATAACAAGAAAACATGGAGAAAGAAATTACTAGTTACCACAGGAAATCAGAGGAAAATAAAATAAAATTAACCTCTTTTTTATACATTTTAAATCCTCTTTTATCCAGTTTCTGTTTGTATTTAGCTCAACTTCATAATGACTTTGTGTCTACTTTGTACATCTTATTTAAGCAATATGACATGTGAGGGAGTGGTATTTTTCTGAATATCATCAGAGTGCTGAAAATAATGGGTAGCTTTTTTCTTTTAAGTTTTTATCTACTTTGAATTTTTAATTAGAGGTACAAAATGTTGAATGGTCACCATGATATGCCAAAATCAGTTGGCAAACGAGTACTCTGTTATATTCATACTATAAGGACACAAATATGTGGTCATTCCTGTGCATTGTGCCATCAGTGAAGTTTGGTGGAGGTGGGGGTAATGGTCTGGGGTTTGGTCGATGCCCAAGTTAAGGCCAATCTTATTGCTTCAGCATACCAATACATTATGTACAATGCTATGCTTCCAACTTTGTGGCAACAGTTTGTGGAAGTTCCTTTTCTATTGCAACCAGCTCACAAAGCAAATACTATAAAGACATGGTTTGATGAGTCAGTGTGGAAGAACTTGACTGGTCAACGCAGAACTCTGACCTCAACCCCATTGAGCACCTTTAGGATGAACTGGAATTGAGATTGTGAGCCAGGCCTTCTCATCCAACATCAGTGTCTGACCTCATAAATAGAGGTGGGAATCACAGGGTACCTCATGATACGATATGATACACGATACATGGTCCACGATACCGATATTATCACGATACAGCGATAATCGATATATTGCAAGAAAATTGTTTAACAATAACTGTTACAGATACAGAGGGGGAAACAACTCCATCTTAAAGTACGTGTGTTTGAATACAATGTCATCACACTGTTGGTTTATTGGTTAGGTGGCAAATACTTTTGTCCTTATCATGTATAAAGTTTAGTTCTTAGATCACCTCAAATGTTGTAAACAGTTTTCAAAGCAAGAAAAATCATAATTTTTTAACGTTTTGACACGACATGTCTTTACACTTCTCTGCCATGACAGACGAGATATGTTTATCAGAGACTGCTGCATAGAAGTTGCTTTTCTGTTGCTGTACCTCATTCTTGGTTTGTACTGCTTTGTGATGGCCCACAATTATCCTTGCATAAATTTGTATAAAAAGTATGTAAATTTTTTATGCCTTAATTAACAAGAGGGAACATTTCAAACAACAAGATCCCCCTCAAGCATGCACCTGTATACATTTATTAAATTACTCAATTAAATTATTAATAGGTAAATGGGCTAATAAAAGTAAAAGTGGTCTTCCCAATGCGACTGATCCCAGAATGCTTTTGCAGGTAGTTGGTGGTGCAAAACAAGATGTTTCTTTAAATATTTTACTTATCTAAACCAAAAATATTTTAATTTTCACATAATTTGTCTACCACAATTACCAATGCGTAGAATTTCACTACAATTTTAGATTTTTAGATGATCAGAGGAGCAGAATTGTATGGACATAAGGTGCCTTAAGATGTGTAACAGTGTTGTGTCCTAGTGATGTGTCCTGTTGTCTGACAGAATAGCATTTAGAAAAAGTTCCCTCTTTGTCTCTTTTCTGTGTCTTTGGGATCTTAGGTTTAAATAGTGAGCGGTAACTCGAGCAGGGAGTGAGGAGCAGTGATTTAGGAGCTGTGTTTTCGTTGACATGAAACAAATGAGGATGGTACCAGAAGGTCAAGCAGGCTGTGCCATCGCCATAATCGTGTTAATTGGGACAATATGTGAGTGATAAATCACCAGGGCCTGGCATCAGAGCCTCTAATCTCCTTTATTTCTGAAAGAAAAGTATCATTTATTCAACTGTTTTGGTTTAAAGACAGCTTCTTTAGTGTTTTTATTGTGGGAAGAGGTGCAGGTTTGTTGCTGACCATATGTTTTTAAAGAGCATATGCTCTGCTGCTGTGAGAGGGAGGAAACTGAAAGGGGTTTTAACCTTCCATGCGGGGGAAGTTGTGCAGTTAATACTCCAGCCACCTCTTCACTGGGTCTGTGCCAGGGCTTCCCTTAGCCTCGGCTCCATGAGGAGGGAGGACGGGACCCCACAGATGCTTCCTCTCAGTCCCCTCTACCTTCCAGCCAGATGCCAGGAGGATAAACTCTGCTAGCTCCAGGAGCAACATCAAGGTTGTGTCCAAAAGTGGAGCTGGTGAGATTAGTCACAGAGAGAGGGGGATGTAGGATGGCAGTTTGTGTTCTGGTTCAACTACTTCTGACACCACAAACAATCCAGCTAAAGCAACTAAAGAACTGAATAAATTACAAATAATTAATTTACTAAGATAGAAATGAGCTCCCAAATTCATGAATGAATTTATAAGGTGACAAATACTGTTGATGCTTGCTCCAAAATCTCAGTTTTTCTCTACATTGAAATATTTAGGCTAGCTTAATTTTTGACACATTATAAGTTACTGTACCTCTGCTAGTAACATCCACAGCCCATAAACAAACAAACAAACAAAAAAAAAAACAATGTAAACAGATTAGCATACAAAAAACATAGCATTAATGCAGTCCCTCGTTAGAAACCCACTCGTAACAATCGCAAACTCATGCCGAAGCAGCTGGAATAAGAGGGAAAAATCTTTTGCATCATGAAAAGTTTTCAGTGTGGCTCTTTCTCTTGTTTTGAAAAAGAGATGTTGTCCAGTTCTGGTAAAACCGCCACCGTGGCTAACTACCACCCCGTACACATGCCGGAGCGGGTTAACAGAAGGACGAAAACATCTTTTCCATCATGAAAAGCTTCAAGGGTCATCTAACTCTTGATTTTATACAGAAATGTGGTCTGGTTCTGATAAAACAGCCGCTATGTTGTGGCAGCCATGGCAATCGGCTAGTGCGACTAAACCCCACCCATAGCGAACGCCTCGTTCTACTCATGTGACGCTGATTGGTCATTTGCCACAGACCGTGTGGATTGGAGCTTTTCAAGATGGATTTGCCTGATGACAGAGATGGAGTCTGGCAAATTCATCTGCTTTGTAAGGTGACTGTTCTCAGGCCTACTCACAGAATTGGCAAAAAATTGCTATACCGCGAGTGTCCACTTGAGGCTGGCTGCAGGAACACTGGAAGTTCCGTCTGGACACATGTTAAACAGCCAGTTTTGACACTAGAAATAAACTGGTTTACAGCCTGGTTCAAAACACCAAACATGTCTCATTCGCTAGTGTCTTGTTGTGCTCCCACTGTACGGGGGATGAATCACGATCGTTTGGATTATATTTAGAATGAAAGCTGATTGGCACGTCTCATTTGATTGACAGATAGCTCGGAAGGCAGAGGCTCCATTTCGGTCAACCGGAATACTAGCTAACAGGCTGACAGGAAGTCGCACTTAGTGGGCGGGCCGTGAGGTTGATCCAAAATTTGGTTGAGACCGCGATTTCAGTATGGAAGCCTCCACGGATTGGCTTCAAGAACCATTTTAGCCCACTTATTGTAAACAGATGACTGACGTCACATGGGGTTTGTCCAATTCTTTCTACAGTCTATGGTTATGAAACATTAGCAATGGTGCTGGCGTACTGACTAACAGCTTTTCCCACTGGTAACCAATTTTGGCTATTTTCACCTATTTTTACTACTTTTTAACCCCTATCCACTACTTGCAATGCCCATTTTTTGAACACTTTTTAACTGCTTTTCACCATTTTCTTTCCAATTGCCCTTTTTGCTTGTCTTAGTCCATTTTTGCTGCTATTATCCCATTTTTGTATCTTTTAACTAAATTTTGCCACTTTTAACCCAAATTTTCCAATTTTCTGTTTTTTTTGCCTTTATTATACTTTATCTTACTCCTTTCTTCCTTCCCTCAGCTCCTTCTACTTTATTCTCAGGCATCCTAACATTCATGCATTACTTTCCGAATAATTTAGTTCAACGTGCTCATCCATGTTGCTAACATTACCCAGAAAGTGTGTTACATTTTGAAAAAGGCTATATTGCAGCATGAATAAATAGATAAATTAATTTTTTGATTATTTTATTAAAGTTTATTATCAGCTCATAGCCAGCCTAATCTTTCTGACCAAATCAAAATGATGTGAAATCAGGGTTTTTATATCCAGACCTATAGGTGAAATTCACTCATTCTGAGCTAGATAGGCATGTTTTGTTTGCATAAGTAATACTCTTCTGTCCTGTATGAATAAAAAAAACAATGTTTTTATTGCTAGTACTCCTATTGCAATAACAATATCACTGTGATGAATCACACAGTCCTAGTTTGGGGTCAAAGTGTGCTTGTCTTTTCAATACTGTTTTTCAGTGCCTGCACCTGCATGCTGGCGGGTATAATGACGCTCCTTCTGCACATACACACAAATACAACAAACAAAACTCAGTTTAGAAAGTAATTGGAAGCTTCCAGCTTTGCTAATTAGCGTTTTTTAAACAGAAGTCTGCCCTGAAAGAGCGTGTTTGTGCTGTTAGATAGAGAATAAAGAGAAATAGGGAGAAAATAAGGAATTTTAGTCATATTTAGGGTTGTGAATTTAAATAAAGTCAAATATCATCTTTATTGGCTTCAACTTTGGCTCTGAATCGTCTTAAAACTCTAAGAAAATGGACATAAAAGAATTAGGAGTAATCAGAAAAGCTGTCTTATGAATGGGGGAACAGCAGCCAAATGTGGGAACATGTTTAATTCATAATTATACATGCAGATTTATTCTCTCAATCTTACATAATCTTTTTCTCTCGTTTTTTGTTTTTTACAGATAACTATGGGGGAGGGAGTGAGCCGGGGGAGACCTGGGGGGGAGACCTGTGGATGATTAGCTTCTTTTTGTCCTCTGTTTTTTCTCTGCTTTATTTTCCCTGAGAAGATTAAATATTTCTGCTTGAGAAAATCTTTTTAAACTGCCACTGACTGCTGTCCCGGCCCCCTCCGTCACTGCCTGAACACACAGCCCCCCCTCCCAAAAACCCCACAGTTCTCCCCCATTTTGTCTGTCCAAAATGTGGTGAAAAAATGTAATCTTCTAACAAAGAATAGAAAAGGGTGGCTATAGAGGAATTTTTTTTTCTTTTTTTCTGCAAGTGGCCTCTTTATTGGGTGGGGGATGGGCGACGGAGGGCTCCTTCACAGTATCCACACACAACAGGGCTCCAATCTGTCAAATAATTAGCCAGTGTGGGAGGACAAAGGTTTTTATTTGCCTGAATTTCATACATCACTGCTTGAATACATCATCACTGTATTGTGACGGGTCATGGGAACTCCAGCACAGAGACACAGAGACAGTCTGGAAAAGTGGTAGTAAAAGGAAACTGGAGGAGGGATTTAGAAATGTATATGAAGATATTGTAGACATACGACAGGTAGTTTGATATTCATCTGAACTAGACATCATTTTGAACTGCTTTAGCTTTGATAACAATGAAAGAGAGGAAAACAACATTTTATGGAATGAATGGGTGACTGATTGAAAACTTTAATTTATAGGTCCCATTCAGTTTTATGAAAGTAAAACCTTGTAGAAATGTACAGTGCTTAACAAATTTATTAGACCACCCTAACCCTAACCAAAGTAAGGTTTATGCCACAGCTGCCCTAAATTAACAGCATAATCACCAAAATCATTTTTTATGTTTCTGCAATGGTTACTACAACAATATGTAGAAGTTCTTTAACTCAAATGATATTTTTAATGCTAAAATATAATTATTATTGTTATCCATGAATTTTCAAATTTACTGATTTACGAAAAAAATGAAAAAATAGTAAAGCACATTATTATTTCTCGATTAATATGTTAAATTATAGTTATTTACTTGCATTCCTGAACAGAAAAATGAATTTTAGTGGTTGAATGTTGTGATGGATTCATTTCTGACTTCTCAGAGAAGCCCAGTGAGCCGGCTCAAATTTGGGTGAATTCAGTTTGAAATTCCTCATTCCTGTTCAAAATGGTGAAACGTGGAGAGCTCACTGAAAATAAAAGAGTCCGCATTAAAGCACTTCATGATGCTGGATGGTCTCTGAGACAACTATGACAGGTGGTCTAATAAATTTGTTAAGCACTGTATGTCCTCAAAATTTTTATTTTATTGAACAATCAAATCAAAAAGAAAAGATATATTTTAGTGAACCCTTGAAAAAAATAAGATACATAAGACACCACACAACATGATGTAATACATTAATACACTGTAAGATGAGACAAAATTAGATCAGAGCAGCATGACAAGATCAGAAGAGATACAACTTGACAAAATCAGATCTGATCAGATCAGGGTAGGATAAGATCTGATCTGCATGTCAAAATCAGATCAGATACAGAATGACAAGACCAGATCAGTGTGATAAGATAAGATCAGATCTGCATGATGAGATGATATCAGATCAGATACAGCATGACAAGATCAGGTCAGATCAGCATGTCAAGATAGAACACGATACAACATGATAAAACAGGATGGGACAAAATAAGATACAGCATTACAAGGCAAGGTAAGATAGCAAAAGATTAGATATACAGTTCATTAAGGCAGGATAAAGATAGATCAGGCCACAAAAATGAACCAGATTTTACATTATTGTGTCTTTACCATAGGGACTGAGGAATGGTTCCATAAAATGATAACCTTTGACCTTCAAAATCAGTTCACGCTCAACTTCAGTTGTAGGTTTGTGCCAAATTTGTAAAAAAAACAAAACAAAAAAAAACTAATTGCATTCACCAGAAAGGGATGAGCATGAGGCCTTATGGCCTCAAACTTTGACGGCAAAAATCTAAGGGTTTATCCTTGAATCAGAGCGGCCATATGTGCAGAGTTTGAAGAAAATTGCTGAGAGTGTTTTAAAGTCACAGTGCTGGGATTGACATTCTGCAAGTATAGACAGACAACCTGAAAACAGTCCCTCCAGCCCTGGCTGTCACCAAGTATAAACGGCATAAAACACCAACAGGAGAGATAAAACTCTACATGTAGAGGATAACTCTGTTTAACTGTCACTTTTGTCTTTTTCTGAAATTACAAAACATTAACAGCACTTTTCTAGTACTGGTCATTTCCTGCAAACATTTTCCTTTAGTATTTACAAGTGTTCATATGTTAAAAAGGACAGGGGTTCCCAATCCTTTCAGCCTATGATCCCCAACATAACTTCACCAGAGACTGAGGACCTCCATGATACCTGGAGGTGGTCAAAGTGTGGGATGTTGCACAAAACATCATGTACAAATGAACAGTTTAGTGAGTTTTTGTACACATACTTACATTTAAGCATCATTTAATAACTTTGGTAATATTTTTACAATAATGGATGACCCCCACTTTGAGATCCACTGATATCAGAGATCATGTTTTAAAACAACATGACAATTTTAGATGAAAACTTTATAAAGAGTTGCATTCAGTGGGAGGTTTTGTTTGAATGTTTCATAGAAACTCCAGACTTCGGCCTGGCTTGCCAGAACAGAGGCACTGAGATATTTAAGTTCCCCTTCATTTCTCTCTCTCTGAATGTACTGGAGCCGTTTCATCCTCCTGTATGTGTTCTTTATAGTTTTCTGCCTAAATGTGCTGTTTGCTGGATATTTACTAGAGTTTGGGCATTTGATCTGTGAAACTCTCCTTCTGTTGTGGTTGAAATCAGAAGAGAAACCTAATCAGGATCCTGATATTGACTGTTTTTATAGAGCAGTGTCTCTTCTCACCTCAGCGCCTCGGTGTAAGAGGAACAGATCTGTGTGTGCTCTTTGTTTGGTGTGATTGAACCGCTCCATCACAGGTTTCTCTGCAGGATTAGATCGATCCACAGACTGAGGATCAAACCCCAGCGACTGTGGGACTCTACAGATGGTTTCATCCTTTATTTTTACTGTAAAACTGAAGAACTTTAGTGCTGTTATACATCTGGGGGTCAGCTATAGCTGAGTTAATGTGTTTTTTGTTTTAAGTGTTTCCCTGCAAAAGTTTTAAAAATGATGACGCTGTTACTTTGATCAGACCTTACACACTTATAGATCTAAACCAGACGATGACCTGGCTCATACAGAGCAAAAGTAAGCTCTAAGAAGTAAGAAAGAACAAAAAGACATTAGGTTAGAAATAATGTGATAAAAAACAAAACAGTGATGAGTCAAAGAGAAGGGCTGAGGTGGTTTTTGTGGTAGTGTGATTGGAGGAGTGCATGTGTTGCCTTACAGTGTTAGTAAAGCATGGGGTCAAACTGAAGCATAGAATAAATATTAAAATAGGGGAATAGGAATAGGAAGACCACCTTTATCATACAGGATGCAGTGATGAGTGTCACCAGTGATGAATCTGAGGGTGCCATGATAAACTGATGGTAGTTTTTAGTATAGTACGCTACAACAAATTTGGGTTTGTGTGCAAGAATACAACACTTGACAGAAATCCTCTGCACCGGTGATCATCAACTGATGTCTTAGGGGCCACATCAGGCCCCCCACAATTTCCCATCTGGCCCCTTAAAGGATAAATGAATTCAAGGATCTTGGCTTCACTATTAATGATAGGGGTCTGTCTCAGTGTTAGATACAGTGAAAAAAAAAACAACAATATTTCAACAAAATTAAGCTTCTGAGACCTGAGCTTTTGAAGATTCTTCAACATATTTCAAAAATATGTCATGAAAAGCAACCCAAAATTTCCTTAAATATTCCTCGAATGTTTCAGAGAAACTTTATGATAAAGCCTATACTTTCCAGTTATTTTTTCCTCATAAATTCCATGTGGATTCCTGAAATATTTCAAGCTAATTCCCCTTAAAAGTTCCTCACAAAATTCTCGAACATTTTCAAATACATTCCCAAAAAAACCATTAAAAAAAAGAAAAATTCCACAAACATACTCCCTGAAATTCCCATGAAGCTTCTTGAAGTTTTCAAAGGACCTTCTCCCACAATTCCCAGTAAAATCTCCCCAAAATTTACAAATAAATTTCTCAAAGTGAAAATTCTAAAAGAAACCAAATTTAAACCCCAAATAAATCCAAACATATCAGATTCTAACAATTTTACATAAATTTTCCAAATATCCATAAAATTCCCTGGAAATTTCCAAGCAAGTTCCCCCAACCATCCAAGCAAATTTCCCAAATTCCCATGAAAATGCCTAAACATTTCAAGGCAAATTTCCCCCAAACCCCCAATGAAGCTCTCCAAGATATCCAAACAATTTCCCGTCAAAATTTCTTTGAATATTTCTGATATTCATTGGTAACATTTTCTAACATTCCAACCAAGAGACTTTAGAGGATATTCAGGACAATAATCTGGAAAATTACAATAGCAGAAATAATTACCCTGTAGGAAAGCCACATGTAATGTCCTCTTATGTACATGCAGGGTTTTAGGAGATTAAGTTAAATAGATCAAAACAATTATTTTAGTTTAGTTGATCTAAAAGTCTGGCCATCACTGCGTCTGTCCAGAAAAGCTGATTATATTCAGTTAATGACTTCTGCTTTACAGAAGCATGGCAAATCTATTAAAAACATAAGTGGTTAAACATTTAAAATAAAAAAAATCTAGAATAAATGAAAAAATATCTTTGCTTGTGTGCACATGGAAACAGAAAATACAGTTGTGCTGGGTTTAAATACAGAAATAAGAAACCATTAACAGAGAAATGAAACCTTCCTATAATCGATAATCGACAAATAAGCATCTAAGTAAATAAAATGCAGTTTTTGCTCCGTAAATGAACAGACATAAATTGATAGACATGACTCACTAGTTAGTGCACAGTAGATGAATACTATATAGAAGTTGGCCATTATTGCACAGCAAGTGAATAAATAATACCTAACCCGAAATACTGACAAAACACAAATACACACAAAACATTATGTAAAAATTAAGGTTTTTTTCAAGACATAGATGAGTTTTTTTTTTATTTTGTATTTTTTTACCTTGTAGAAGTGAAGCATTTTGGCCTGCAGAGCCTACTTAGGCAGCATTTTATAGTTTGTTTTTGTTGTTGTCAGAGTACAGCTGGAGGACTGTTCTTCAAATGACCAAAATGTCAGTATTTTAGAAATACAAGATTATAAGATAGGACAAAATATTCATTTATTATCCATTCATTCATTCATAGATCAGTATTTCGCATGGTGTGTATTTATACAATATGTGTATATATTAGGGCTGCTCAATATTATCAGCATTGTAAATCAAGTAATAGCTCAAAAAGGTAATTATTGTACACTGTAATCCCGGATGAGTTGAATTTACTTAAAAGATTTGAGGAAACCGGTTGCCCTAAAGAATTTAAGTAATGTATAATGAAAACTTGAGTGAATTTAACTTAAGTTTTTAAGTACAACAAACTAAATGCCAAGTTGATTTAACTCAAAATCTTTTGCAAAGTCAATTGCTTTGCATAATTATTACACTTATTAGTTTGAACCCATTGCACGAAATCACAAGTTGATTTAACTTAAAATCTCAGATAATACTCTCTGTAAAAGTTTTTTGAAGTTATCATTTCACCTAAGGTGGACTAACTGTGCCACCATTTACAACTAGAAAAGCACTAGGAGAGCACAGACCTCCACCATTAGCCCTATCTCCCAATAGTGAAGAATCCTTGAAAAAATTCCTGGATCAGTCCCCATGTGCCCCCCACCACGGCATTTACCAATTACTCTCTCCCCATGTGGAAACATAGTGTGGCAAAACATTGGTTTCGCTACGGGTGGACTGTCATGGTGGAAGCATTACCTGCTGGTGTCACAGGACGACTGGAAGTCATGGCAGAGGGTGAATATTCTGCCCCAAAGATCCAGCCCCATCCACAATACATCCTTAGGCATCACGTGATGTCCTCCCATCTCCTCATGCGGTTAGAAGGAGAGGGGTCCAGCTGCAGAGCTCCAGTCTCATTCGGCTTAACGGCTCCTCCAATGTGAAGAGGAAGCCAACTCCACTTGGGTTTGCCCCAGTGTAGGGATCGGGGTCTGCTACCATGCGGTCTGGCATAGACCCATACGCTAATGTGTAGTTAGCACAGCGTTGTTGTCATGCTTACTTAAAATATACACCTACCCCAATGACTAACCCTAACCGTAACGAGTCGCAATTAAAATGCTAAACCTAAGCTAAAGCTAAGCAAAGGATGTGGGCGGAGTTGGATCATCCAACGGACGTCATCGTGGGCGGAGTTGGATGATCCGACTCCGCCTCTGCCTGCAGTGTGCAGTCGTTAATAGTTGGAATATTCCTCTGTTCCTTCCAGCATTGTGAGTATCCTGCTACAATTCGCTGTCTTTCTCTCTGTTATGCTCTAACTCATCTGCTTGACCAGGCATGCGTCTTTCAAACTCTATAAACTCCAAAACTTTGAATAGAAACACACCCAAAAACTGCTGCTGGGATTGAAGTTATTCATGTCCGCCATCTCCTGGTGTAAAGTAGTAACAGTGCAGACCTCCACCGTTAGCCCTATCTCCCAATAGTAAAGAATCCTTTAAAAAATTCCTGGATCCAGACGGTGAGCCGGATCAGTCCCAAAATCAATCAGTTCTTCCTTTTGCCATTTCTGACATTTCCTGACAATTTCCTGAAAATCCATCTATAACTTTTTGAGTTATGTTGCTAAAAAACAAATTAACAAACAAACCCACCCGATCACATGACCTCCTTGGCAGAGGTAATAATGGCTGTTAGTGACCCACTGAACCAGTAGTTGATATTAACTTCAGTGTGCCATCCAACATTCATAGACATTAATAACATTAACATCGCCTCCTATGTAACTGAGACAGCAACTTCACTCATGGTGCATTGTATTTATTTATTTAATTTAACCTTTAACCAGGAGAAAGCCTCTTTTGAGATTAAAAATATTTTTTTCAAAAGTGTTCTGGCCAAGACAGCAGCAGCAAACAGAGTGCAGAAAGGTTTAGTGCCTAACGGCGTTCTGGGAAAACCGCAAATTTGTCATATGATGTTGAATTTTGCAGTGCGAGATGCTTAGAACCAAGTGAGGGAGAAACCAGTCTTCTTAGCTTCTGTCTTAGAAGCTTGAACAAGGAAATTGCACAATTTTGTTTCAAACAAGCCAAGACAAGTTTGAATTCAACCAGCTAATCAGGATTCAACACCTTGAAGCATTTGATATTATAAGTAAACCCAAAGTTTAAGAAAAAAAATTGAAATTTTAAGTTTATTCATCTCAAAACAGCAAGTACACCCTAGTGTCACATTATAATAGTAGAATACACCAAAATGACCTAAGTAATGCAAAAAAACTTTCGGGTTAACAGTGTATAGACCCAGGCTTGGGGCCAAATCAGGCCCCCTAGGTCCTGTTTTTGTGGCCCCATAAAGATACAACATGTATAATTTTTGCACTGAAATATCTATATTGAAAGATTGACCATTTTGAAATATGGAAGCCCCCCCCCACCCACCCCCACACTCACCAGTTAAAGGAAGTTAAGACCAGCACTGCTTTGTTCCCACAAAGGTTGGCACAAGCAGTGGCTAGGTTTAGGCAACAATGACTTTTTCACAGGGCTAGGGCCAGATAGGTTTGGATGGCTTTTTTCATGTTCATGTTTTGAAATATTAAAGTGAGACAAATATGCAAAAGGGTTAGGGTTAGGAAAGAAATCAGGAAGGGGGCAAACACCTCTCACAGCACTGGCCCTTCATATAGATTCTTTTTCAGGAAGTGGCCCCCACTCCAAACTAATTGAATAGCCCTGGCATGGACTAATATGATTTTGTTTGCCATGAAACAGGAAGTTTATTCCAGTCTTAAAAACAGTATCAATACAGACTGAAAAACAACTTCCTGTTTCATGGCGAACAAAAAAATCTCCAATTCTGCATTTTTTGATGTGACTTGATTAAGCAGACTTGAACATAAAACAAGAGCAAACAATGACTAGTAACATTTAGTTTTCATGTTTTCTTCACGTGTGTAAAACAATTTATTTTTTAGAAGCCAGAGATTTTTAATCTTCCCATAAATGTAATAAATCCCTGCAAATGTCATAGTTATTACATTTGCAAGGGATTTTGTTATGTTTGCAGTAGGAAGCTACTATTACTTTTGTGAGAAATGTATGATGTTTGTGTGATTATTATGTTGAAACTGCTGATTTGTATTAGGGCTGGGCAATTAATTGTAAATTAGATTAAATCGCAATCGCTGCAATTTTCAAATCGCAGACAGTGCAATATTCCTGAAAAGTGTCAGAATACCAGTTTGATACAATCTTTTTCTTTTTTATGCTTTACACACTATTCAAACATTCAAATGTCTTTTTTATTTTTATTTTCTCAGACAAAAATACTACTTTTCTTGCTCATGTATTTATTTTTCTTCATCAGAATGAGAATAATATGAGAAATGGTCATCCTTTCAATATAGCAATTGATATCAAATTGGCTGTACGAGCCAAAATCGCAATATTTTTTTCTTAATTGTTTATCCCTAGTTTAACTTATCTTATATTGTGCTTTTTATGATATAGAATGATTTCTTGCTTATGTTTGTCGAACAACACATAAAATGAGGAACCTAGATAATAAAATATTAAATCGCAATACTGTGGGAAAAAATTGCAAGTAGATTATTTTCACAAATCATTCAGCCCTAATTTGTATGATGCTTTTGGTTTCTGACATTCGCAGGCAGTTATTACATTTGCAAGTGTAAACAGCCCAGATTT
Organism: Cheilinus undulatus; assembly: GCF_018320785.1. Lineage (NCBI taxonomy): Eukaryota > Metazoa > Chordata > Actinopteri > Labriformes > Labridae > Cheilinus > Cheilinus undulatus. The sequence continues at coordinate 13,234,182 of NC_054880.1, read as the reverse complement.
TTTACTACAGAATTGAGAGCCACTCCAATGACTGAATTTCACCCCTGAGAAAAATCTAGCATTTCTGATAATAACTGTAATATTCAAACCTGAACACACCAGCATTCATCAGTTTTACCATACAAGCAGAGATTTTTAATAGTAGAACTTAATTGATTGTAGGAAAAAAAGACAGCATGTTTTCATATCTTTTATGAAATTATGACTAATAAAAACAGTTGCTGTGTTTCACATTGCAAATAATGCAAAAGTTCCCCTTTCCTCCATCTGAGCTTTTCTTTGCTTTGCCTTTAAATGAATGAATAAATAAAATCAGGTCTGAAAGGAAACAAACAGCAAAAGTTAAACACACTCCTGATTGTCATGTGTGACTGAGTGACATTCTCAAATCTCGTCTCAGACTGGATCTCTCTCTCTCTCTCTGATTTATACACACAACATGTTGCACAATGGGAGCCTTGTTTGCTAAATGGGATAGCCTTAATGGAGACTTATATTTCCAGGATTATATCTGTATTCAGTTGCAAATGATTTGGAGGGGGGAGGGGGTTCGTTTCAATACTCTTCCTCTGTCTATGAATAATAGTATCATTTGAATTAAGTGGACACCTGGTGCAGTGGGTACGGCTCGGAGGCGCGCTGTTGACCCGCTACCACTGCCAACTTCCCTTTTTCCCAGCCTGGCCTTATCCGTCCCTCAGAGCCTCCGATTTCATTCCCCCTCCATGAAATGCCACACACTTGTAACTTTAGTCTCCCCTCGGCAAAAACTTGCTCTCTCCTGAAAGACGGAGAGGAAGGGAAAAAAACTTTAAGAGAAGAGGGAAAGGAGGGGGAGAAATTCTTATCAATCTCCTCTTAGATTTGGGGTAAGTCATTTTAAAAGCACGGTGTATAATGTTTCAGGGAAAACTTCCAATTAAATACAGTAAAAAAGATAAAATAACAGCACCCTGGACCCGAGCGTCGCTGCTATTAAAGCCCCCTTTTGTTGATTTATTGTACATTAGCCACTGAGCCATGCAGGGCCGGGGACATTTCAGAGGGGATTCTATTTGTATGCATCCTGCGTCCGCTCCACACACAATCAGGCCTGTATTGCGTTTTGCAAATTTATACCAGGATGTAGGTTTAGAGTGTTTCTCCCCCCCTCCTTCTCCCCCCTCCTCCTCCCCTGAAAGAAAAAGAAAGTTTTTCAACTAAGTGTCTGCTTTCATGAGCACAAGTGATTGAGGCTCACAAACAAAGCTTTGTTTCTGCACTCACAGATGTACAGCCCCGCCGTAGCTTTGTCCTCTAACCCCCGAGAAGCATTCACAGGTTTCTGTTAGAGCACAACATCAGATTGTTTGGGAATACTTTCAGAGTGGACATCCAATAATAACCCTGAAGCTTTCCCAGGCCTGTACTTTTCACCCAGGAGGAGAAACCAGCAAAGAAAAAGAAAATTCAGCACAGAAATCAGAGAAAAAGAAGCAGCTTCTTTAAAAATGCCTGCCTTTTTTTTTCATCTTTGACTCATGATGTAGTTGTGGGAAACAACCTGAGACACCTGTGAGACTTTAAGATGTTAAAATCAAACAAGAGCAACAATAGTTGACACCTTTTCACAATAAAAGGAGACTGATTTTAAGTCCCTGCTTATAGCTGGGATGGAATGGTTGACAGTCGACTGACATTCTTTAAACAAATCATCTAATATTCCAGCATTTTGAGTCTTCCCAAATCTTTTAATTTTTATCTAATTCCAGAAAATAAAACCTTTCTTGTCTTTGTTCATTTGCAGAACTTCTTTTTTTCAACCTCTCCATGAACTCACCACTTCTATTGGACCACCATGTTTCTACGGTAGCCCAAAATGGACACAGCAAACACTTGTTAGAGAGAAGGCATTTCATTTAGTTCTTAAAGTCTCTGCACCACATGAGGTCCTCTAACATGCTTCATGAAAGGTGAGGGAAGTGGATGCCACTTAAATCCTGACAGCTGCTCTTTTATTTGCAGAAAACATGCTTCAAGGAAAAAAGTGTTCATGGTTAAAGAAAGGCACAAAATAAAGAGGGATGGTGATGTTGGAGTTTGGCGACAGAGGAACAATCATGTCTGTAATTCTCTTGTCGATAAAGTTATGTGCGATGTGGTCGATGGACATGTGCTTGTTATCTCGATTGATCCTGAGACACTTCATAACACACGTGAGCGTGATAGAAGCTGATACCCTGAACGCCTCCTCCTGATCTCCGTTTAAAGATGATTGCAGGCGTTGCCGTTATTCTGTTTGGATGTTTATGGATCGGATACTTTGGCCCTGAAGAGGCAGCAGCTGATGATGTGATTAAATCAATGATCGTCTCTCTGAAGGCTCTTTGATTCACTCTGAGAGATGCAGCTGACTTTCCCTGCAGCAGTGAGACTAATAACACATGGTGCACTTCATGGGCCTGATATGTTTCTAAACGGTTTAAAACAGGCTGAGAAATTATTTATTTTTAAGAAATGTGTAGAAAAATATGCTAAAAATGAGCAGCTTTGAACCACATTTCAATCTGTTCATCAGCTGTAAACTTTCTATTTTTATATTTATTTTAATTAGGTTTTAGAGATATTCATTAGGACATTTAGAAGTTACCGTAAAACTTCAGAGAAAGGCTCGTGCCAATTTAAGGCCCAGTCCCTTTTAGTAGCCTGGTGTTGCTGCTTGTTTTACAAATCAAGTCCAGATGCTGAAGGTTGGCACACATGTACTTCCTTAGACATATTAACATAGACCAATTTAGTGATTTGTAATTTAATCCAATATTCATAACCTTCATTGTACACACTAAGATTTTTTTGGGTGTAAATTTACAATTTCATAGTCTGACTCATCTTCGCTGTGCACCTGCTTTGTATTAAAATAATTGAAGGTTCATCTTATATTGACACCTGCTCAAAATAAAGGCAGTTTTTTCACAAGTGGGGTTTCTATCCAACAGTTTTAATGTGCATTTTTGTTTGGACATAGAAAATAACATGAATTAAAATGCTGATATAAATGATGTTACAAGACAAATAGATTCATATCTGATTAAATGTAAATTACAACCCCACTTCCAAAAAAGTAAGTGAAATGAATGAAATAAATCTGTAAACCTCATAAACCCATATTTTATTCACATTCCAAAATATCCAGATGTGCAAGCTGCCCACGCCATGGGGACTAATGCAACCCCATACCATCAGAGAGGCAGGCTTCAAAACTGTGCCAGGATAACAAGCTGGATGGTCCCTCTCCTCTTTAGTCCACAGGACAGAGCGTCTGTGAAAAAAGATCTCCAGATTTTGATTTACTGACCGTGGAGCAATTTTCCATTTAGAGAAGATGGCAGTGTTTCTGGATTCTCTGGCTTGTTCTTTGCATTTGTGGATGACATGGCGCACTATTTTGACAGATAAAGACTTCTGAAGTGTTCCTGAGCAAATGCAGTCCAGAGTCATGTCTGTTTTTAATGCAGTGCTGCCTGAGGCCCGGTAGATCAACATCATCCAATGCTGACCTTCAGCCTTGTCCCTTGCTCACAGATTTCTCCAGATTCTCTGAATCTTTTGGTGATATCATGTAGTACTAGGATATTCAAAGTCTTTGCAATTTTACATTAAGGAGCATTTTTCTAAAATTGTTCCGCAATCTTTAGACAGTTTTCGACAGATGTTTGAGTCTCTGCCCACTAACACTTAGGAGAGACTTTGCTTCTTCAAAAAGCTCCTTTTACACCCAGTCATGTTTCTGGCCTGTTGCCAGTTAACCTGATTAGCTGGTTTTTTGGTTCCATTTTCACCCCTTTCCCTCCAAAAGTCCATGATCCTCCTAGTTCCCCCAGAGATCCCACACTGGCTTTATGTATTTATTCTTCTCTACTAAATCTCTTTTTCTACTTGACAACCTAGTCAATACACACTTCTTCTATTGTCACTCATATTTGTTTAGAAACTGCTGTTACATACACTTTATAACTTTCTCTTGGTGGTCTTCCTTTAGGCTGTGGCTATCTTGTGCAGTAACACTTGTTAGCATTTTGCCTTTATCTCAACCTTCACAGCTGTTTTACAGTAAGAGAAAAACTCTCCCGCTTCGTAGTCAATGAGTTAGAGAGAACCTCTGAGTCTCTGCCTCAGTTGTGTCTAGACTACAGGAAATGCAAAATTGCATTTGTTTACAGCCTCGTGGAGCTCAAAGCAGGAGGTGATTTAAAAAGTGCAGCAGGCAGAGAAGACGTCAGAGAGGAGGAGAGGCTGCAGCGAGCGGGCCGGATGTGACGGAGAGTTTGTCTGCAGGCAGCTGCCTAGGCTCGGCCCACGATGTTTAACTGCAGTAAAGCAGATTCAGCTCCTTGTTACTGTTTGTATCGCATGTTATTTGTTCTCGCCCACCCCTCCTCCTCCTCCTCCTCCTCCTCCTCTCTTTGAATGGATTGTTTGACGCACATGCTGCCATTTTGTGGCACCGCCTGCTCTGTTGTGGCTGCAAGAGAACAAACATGAGGCAGGTAGAAATAGAAATATTTACTGGGATTCATTTGGATAACTGTGAGAAAATATGTTCTTTCTTTCTTTCTTTGCTGGGCCTTTAGAGGCAGACATAACACAAACATAACCCTGATGACAGATTTTGTCATCCATCGGGCCGTCTGTCCATCCAGTTATTGATTATCCATCAGCAGGAGGTCATAAATGACCCGTGATCATCTGGCTGAAAAACATATTCCCAACATCTGACCTGTCACTGGAGGTTAATCAAATAAACCATGCTGGCCTTATGGAGCATGACTTTGCAATTACCCGTAACCTGCTCCTCCTGTACCGACTTTTATTGCATCATTAATACGTGGGGAGCCGGGTGACAGCTGAGCGTGATGGCAACTGTTAAAAAAGGACTACATGGTGTGTTTACCATAAAGTATGAGCTTAAAAGGCACAAAACATCTGATGCGTAAAAGGCAACTTAAACACAATATTTTCTCTCTGGAAAACCACGATAATACCATCAAATGAACGCTTACCATTTCTGTAGCAGCCCCTAGAGAATCATCATTTTCTTAAAGTCATATACTAAAATATAAAAGCAAATAACAGAGAAGTTGTACGTCCAAAATTCATGAATGATGACACTATTTTGTGAAAATGTTCATTTCTCATCCCTCTGATGCACACCATAAAACACATCAACTAATATATAAAGGAAAAACAATGTTCTCAATTCTCTCCTTCAGGTAGTCATCTTTAAAGGCAAGAAAGCGGGCTTACTTGATGTGACAGCCACAAAATTATCCCTGTACATTCTACATCGTGTCAACTATGTTTGTGTAAAATTTCACACGTTTCGGTCAAACTTTGGGGAACTAGTGAGTTTTAAGTTGGACGAGTTGCTCCTAACTTTACTCTGTCAGTATTTAATCCAACAAGTTCCATTTTGATGTCAAAGTTTTTTATTTTACATGTGGAAAGACAAATACATCACCATACTGTGATGGACAGGGATCCTGTTACATTTAGGATAAAATCAATTAAAGATTTTAGTATTTGAGAAAGAAGCATGGAAAAGGGCTCATTGGCACTAGTCATGTTGTTGATGGCTACTTTCTTCAGTACTGACAGTTTGTTTTTAAGCATTTAAGGACACTAATAAGAAGAATATAACACTCCAGGCCTCTGAAAGAAAGAAAAAAGTGTATCAGCTTGGTAAAATCAGGCATAAGCACCTTTATAAAAATAGCAGCTCAATTCACTCACACCAGACTACTATTATAAAACTGGATGTATTCCAGCAACTCAAAAGCAGGAGATGGCAGGGCGAGTTGATTCTAGAGCACTGTTTATACATAAAAAAACTGAAAGTGCTTCAAGAAACAGAACACTAAGAACACCATTAAGCAGTAAGAAAGTCAGGAAAACATCTAAATATCATGCCCACAACCACCTTTGAAATCCAGACAACATGCATGCTTTGAACACCTTGCATTAATGTAGTTAAACAGTCAGTCACAGAGGAGAATTGAAGTTATATGCAATAGTCCTACAGTAAGCAAAAAGCATGGTGCATCCGTCTAGACTCATCACTCTTTTTAGAAATCTGAATCATTCGTCTCAGCTCAGTAACAAGAGCAGGTTTTTGGGCTCTTCGTTTGGTACAAATTGAGCTTTTTTTCAATTAAACAACAAAAATGTGATAAAGGAAATCCTCTCTCAAGAAAGAGCCGGCTCTTGTCATTCACATAAAAAGAGCTCACGAGGCCACAGTGCATCACATCTCTTTACAAAGTCATTGTGAATTATGTTGTCATTTCAATCTCACTAGTACACCACACAGTTTATTAGCTAAATACACCTTACCCTGTAAAAGCATGCTCATGCAACATGAAGGGGAAACATTTAAAGAAGCACCCCTAGCTTCTTAGCTCATGGCTAATTGGCTCCTATTTGTTTTAATTACTAACAGCTTCGCTGCATACAGCATTTAGGGATGCACACACAACAGAAATTATGTATGCATGGCTATTTGCATTAAATGATCCTTAATAAACTTATATGTTGAAATATACAGTGCTGTGAAAGAGTACTTGCCCCCCTTTTCAAAAGCTACACATCACGCCTTGATCTAAAGAAATTCACAAAGTTATTGACATCTATCAGTCTGGAGAGGCTTACAGAGCCACTTCTAGGCTTTGGGACTCCAGTAAACGATGATCAGAGTCCTTATCCACAAATGGAGAAAACTTTGAGCAGTGGTGAACCTTCCCAGGAGTGGCTGGCCTACCAAAATTACTCCAAGAGTACAACGACGACTCATCCAGGAGTTCACAAAGGAACCCAGAACACCTAAAGACCTGCAGGCCTCACAAATGGAGGGTTCCAGGGCCAAAACCACTGCTGACTGAAAAAAGAATACAAAGTCTCGTCTCACATTTGGCAAAAAAAAAAAAAGAACATCTTGATGATCCCCAAGACTTTTGGGAAAATATTTTGTGGACTGATGAGACAAAAGTTGAACTAACAGACTTCCCTAAAAAGAACATCATACCAACAGTCAAACATGGTGCTGGTAGTGTGATGGTCTGGGCTGCTTTGCTGCTTCAGGACTTGGACCACTTGTTGTAATTAATGGAACCATGAATTTTGCTCTCTAACAGAAAATCCTGAAGGAGAATGTCCGGCTATCAGTTTGGAGTGCTCTTGGGTTATGCAGTAGGACAGCAGTTCACCTCTGAATGGCCTAGTAAAAAATGAAGGTTTTGGAGGGGCTAGTCAAAGTCTGGACTTAGATCTGAATGACAGATTTCACAAATGCTTGCTTGCAGTTGTTGCCACCACAGATGGTATAACCAATTATTGGGTTATTTTTTTCAGGTATGGCCAGATCGGTGTGGATGGCTTTTTTTTTTTCTCTTGAAAAATCAAATAATCCTTTAAAAACTACATTTGTATTTAGTCAGGTTATGTTTGTCTACTAATAAAATTAATTTGATGATCTGAAACATTTAAGTGTGACAACAAACAAATCAGGAATGGGGACTTAAAATTCCCAGAAGTAATAAAACATAAAGACTGAACATACATGTCACCCTTTTTGTGCTGAATTAACCGGTGACACTGGTAAACATTCCTCTTCCTGATTGTAAAAAAATGATTATTACCTTTAGAGGTATTCAAATTATTAGGCAGGAAGTTGCAGAGCCACAAAGTACATTTAATAAGGTCAATTTTAGAAAAAGTAAAGGTGACCTTGCAGATACTTCATCAGAAATATGCAACTGTTGGTGGCTTGTTAATCGCACATTTTAACTCCATAAATACTTTTCCAGTCATGATATCTCTGAAGGCACTGGTTAAATATCCTAATTGAGAAACAAGCAGTAAAAAGGGTATCCAAGTTTACCCAAATCTGGTCTAAAAAAGCTTGTTTATCTGTCTCGTCTGTCATATTAAATTGTCTTACTGACGTAAAAGAGTAATGGTCACTGTGGCTTCAGAGAATAAAATCAAACAGAAAAAGTCTTACCTACATCTTTTAGAGTCTGCTTCCTGTACTGAAGCTCTCTGAGGCCTGAGCCAGCCTGGTAGAGCAGCAGCAGCAGCAGCAGTGGTAGTGAAAGCCTGGGAATGTGTGCCATCCTGCATGATAAATATCAGTGATTCGCTCCAGGCTTCAGACTGTTACTCACAGGAAGTCACTGTTTGAGTGGGTTTACACAGATGGAGACCATTCTTAGTCAACATTCACATAAAAATCAGTCTGGCCTCTTTTAGTTTCTGTTTTTTTCTCGCCTCCTTTTTCATTGTGTGGAGACAGCAGCCGGGCTTTTACTCTTTTACTGGCCGAGACAACAACACCTTTATTTGTTTGAAGGAGCTTTGTGAGTTTTAACTCCACATTTCACACGGATCTGAAACTTCACACAGACACGAGTAAGCCTGATCTCATCTTTTATGTTCTAGGGGTTATCTCTTAAAAACAAATATCCATGCATAGGTTTGACTTTCTCTGCTCTTTGCTGTGATGATGTGGCAGCTGTTAGCAGCAGTTAAAGGCCTTTCCCTCTCAGTTATGAGGAGTCTCCGTGTTTCTCCCGGTGGGCGTCAGGATGGCTTTCCTAATCATTATTCTGTCCTCTGTCGGCCTCCTGCTGAGCGCCGAGCAGGACCGGGAGTCTAAAAAATCTTCACATATGTTGCTCTGACGTGTCACAGACGCCTGCAGGGCTTTTCTCAGTGCTTCACTATGTGCTTAAGCTACTCACTGACGCAAACAACTCTTTTACTGTACATTTAGAGGTAGCGTATGGACAAGTCACCATGACTTTTAGCACAAACGAATAAGACTGGCCTTAATATAGAAGCGTATTTATGTTGTAGCGCCTGGAGGGAGAGACAAATGAAGTCATTTTATTTACTGTTTGGCATATAGCCTAAAACAATGCAGACTTATGCAAGAAATTGTGTTTATTTCTCTTACCAGGAGAAAGTTACTAAGACTGTTATGCCTGTAGAAAATGAATAAAATCTCCCTGAAATATACTGTGTAAGAGGTAAAAATGACAATTAATGAAAAAGTTGTATTAAAATAGTGTTTTGAGGAATTAATTTTCATCTTTAGGGATCTGTAAAAGTTTTCTTTGGTTTTTGATTATCATTTTTAAAATGCTTAAAGGACCTTTAGTGATTTTAAAAGGGGCTTCAGTAAAATTAAAGTTGAAAAAGATCCTTTTAAATGCGTAATCAGCTTATTCGAAAATGCTAACAAAAGTCTTAGAAGAAGGCCTTTTAAACAGTTATGATTCATTTTTTGTTTCTGGATTATTCTGTAGACTTTGGATCAAACTCTGATATTCTTTAGTTTGTTCAATCTGATTTTTTACACAAATAAAAAGTTATGTAATGAGAAAGTTCTCCTTTATAGTCTGCACTAGGCCTGAACGACATAAAAAGTGACCCTGCAGTATCTTTTTCTGCGTTCTGCAGTATGTTATGATGTGGAAAAATACAGGAAGTTCTATCGAACACATGCGGTGACTTTCTAAAGGCTTAAATAAGAGAAATTATTGTGTATGTTTTAATGAAAATTCAATTTTTTTGGTCTTTAGGTACCTTTTTTTTTCTTTATAGGGATTAATACGATGATGCATAAATTGCAGAAATGCATAGTAAAGCCGTGTCTTTGGAATAAATTTGGCAACTTGAGGGATCTGTAATAGTTTTCTTGTTTTTTATTCTTATTTTCAGAATCTTTAGGGACATTTTGTGAATCTAAAATGAGCTTTAATGGAATTTAAGCGGAAATAAACTTTAAGAACTCAAACTGAATCCAAGGGTATGAAGATAAAAATGATCACAAAAGTCTCAAAAAGGAGTCTTTTAAACTATTTATTGTTGCTGAATTGTCCTGTAGGCTTCAGAGCAAACTTTGGCTTTTATCTCACAAATTAAAAACCATGTAATGTGAACGTTCTCCTAGTCTCCACTAGGCCTGACCAATATTGGAAAAAATGACACTAAAATATCGTTTCCTGTGGTTTACAAGATATATTAGTATTAAAAATATACAGGAAGTTCTTATTAATACATGCAGTGAGTTTCTATAGTTCTAAATAAAGGCAATTATTGTAAATATTTAACGATAACTGAATTATTTTGGACTTTAATTCTCTTTTTGTCTATCAAGAGGTAATAAATGATAGTAAATTAAAATACTACATAAAGTAGTGCTTTTTAAATTAATTGGGAACTTTAAGGAAATGTAAAGGCATTTATGAATTTATACTCATTGAATCTTTAAGGACCTTTTGTGACTTCAAAACGGGCTTTATTGAAATTTAAGTGGAAAAAAACCTTGAAAGTGTAAAAACACTTAAACTGCTTTCAAGGTAAACCAGCTTTCAAGGGTATGAAGTTAGAAATGATCACTAAAGTCTCTAAAAGAGTCTTTTTAAATAAAACATTTTTTTCTGTAGACTTCAGAGCAAACTTCTATCTCACAAATTAAAAATCATGCAGCAAACGTTCTCCTTCATAGTCTCCTCTAGGCCTGAACAGCATCAACAGAGTGACACTGCTCTGTTTCCTTTCTGTTACATTAGGTGTGTTGTGATATTAAAAATTCAGGAAGTTGTTTTAAACAAAAGCACTGATTTTCTATTTGTTTAAATATGGGGTATTGTTAATCTTGTAATGGAGGTTTATTTATTTCAGACTTCCTTTTTTTAACCTTAGGACTTCATTATATTAGAAATAAATCTTATGCTATTTTTCCCCTTAAATAGCAGCATATAAGGCAGGAATGGTGATGGGCTGGACTGTGATTTCTTTTTGCATTTTTGCACTGGCACTCTGAGATTTTAATTGTATTTACATTGTAGTTTTTTTAGGAAAATGATTTATTGATCGTCACCGCGCCATGTCACAGTGTCGTTCATGTGAAATATCTATGTTGTTAGGTGTCGTCTTCGGCTGCAGCATGGGTGAAGAGCTCAAGACAAATTTTTCACTCTGTGGGATGAGAAAGTTAATCTTATCTTAATCCTGTGATGATGATATAAAGTGTGTTTTCTATATACTGACTTTAATGTATGAACTTTCATTGAGCTTTTTTGAAAACATGTCTGCCCTGTGCTGTCCTTTTATGCGTGTAGTTTTGTATCGGGGCCTTGACTCTGTATTAAAGTTTGAATTAAACTAAATTGAAATAAACTAATAATAAAGAAACCGTGTAGCTTTAGCTTCTCATGAATCTAAAAAATAATCAGCATTTTTGTACAACTAAATTTAAACAAATACTCTGAGGATAAGTGGGGTCTTTTGTTCCATTTGAGTGTAAATATATTTAATGTTTATATAAAATATATCCTTTTATTTATAGGGATCTATTCAGACCTCTACGATATTCTTATTGCCAATATTCATGTTGTGATAACAATGCAGTTGTGGTGTATTATGCAGCTCTAGTCTTCACAGCTCACAAAAGCTGGCATTGGCTCTAAATACTTACTATTTATAGTGTGTTGTTATTTGGCTGTAGCAAATTCATTTCCAAAACTTTAAGAATTAGGGGGTGCTGCCTGTGTTTGTTGCTTTGCTGCTCTTGTGGCTGCTTAGAGGAAATTTTAAAGTTTGTCAGGTATCTGATGAGGCCATCAGCCCTCTAGTATCTGGCACAGTTGTTGCTCATTTGCACACCTCCACTGCACTTGCATTATGGGAGTAATTTCCATTTGGGTTTGAGCTCTGGGCTGATTTTTAACATTATTTTATTTGTATGACTTTTACACTTTTAAATTGGGTCTTATTTTCCAGTAGTGATTGTCCTTGCGTATGTTGTCTTGTGCGTGCTCCTGCTGCTAAACTAACCTCCCCTTTAAAATAACAAAGAGAATCTGAATCAAACCGTCTTTTAGAAAATAAAGTAGGAAACTCTCCATCTCTGACTGGTTTTACAAGAAGGCATATTTAGGTACAACACGCCCCAATCTTCAGAATAAAGTGATTTTTTTTGTTTTTCGTGTCAGAAAAACCAGACCGTCTTCAAAAGCACGGGTTTGAGTTAACTTATCCCCTGAAATAAACACCCTTAGCAGGAGTACTTTCAAATCTTTCTTAGGTTAAGTGACTGACAATGAGATTATTTGTCACAGCTGATATGAAATGCTTTTTCTGTTAATGCTAGAAATGAAACAAAGGACGACCAGCAGGCGGTCTGTTTTGTCAGTCGGCGCTGAAAAGACTTTCTAACTTTCACTTTGTTCTGAAACGGTCTATTCTCATTCAGAACGATTGTTTAGATGAATTGTTTCTGGGGTAAAAAAGAGGCTTCCTGCCGTTACATTCATGACCATCTCCTTTGTTTTTCGAATCTACTGCCTGAAAAGTTTGTTATCCTTATTTCTAAATTTGATACGTTTATTACCACGTCTATGGGCAGCCATGTTAAAATCATGTATTAATGCCTTTTTCAGAATGTGTTCAAGCAATAATAACACGATATCATGATTTTTTTTCTCAAACATGAAATTTATTTTCAAATTTACAGTCTAAATCTCCCAGGATGAGTGGCCTTTTTCTGGGTTTCAACTTCAACATGCTTCCTTTCTTGTTAAAGTTTAAACATGCTATAAATGATATACTGGTGTCTCTCATTCATGTATTTTGCATTCAAGGTTTGTAATAAGAGAAAAAAATTAGCAGTTTTCATTTTTAAAAAACGCTCAAAACACCAGAAACAATTCTAATCTTTGTATTAAAACAATTCAGTAACACTTACACACCAAATATGATTCTGTTTTTGATCTACCATTCTTGTGGTGAGCTGCTGTGAGCTTTTCGGCTGGCGACAATGAAGAACCTCACTTTGTACTTCTGATAAATGGTGAGGGTCCATCAATCAAACGTGTACACTAGTTAGTTAATAAATACAAGTCATTTTGGACTGAAATAGACAGTAATCAATATTTCACCCCTTTATTATATTATATAGAGTACAGAGCCCTAAAACGTCCCACATCGTGAGTAGTTTCCTGTGCCTCATACCCCCAATTTATAAATGTTGTAAGAATCGAGTTAATCATTTTTCAGCAACAACATATAAATCGTTCTTTGAAAAGTATTTTCTAAAACTAAAGCCCCACAAAGTAAAGATGAATCCTGCGGATGGCCACCATGACTGTGAGGTTACTGCAGTGCCGCTGCGATCTCAGGAAATAGTTGGATTAAAAATATCAGGAAGCTGCTAATTAAGGTATCTTAATCAGATCATCTAACTTTAACTTGCATAATATATATATTAGATGATGTTCACTTATGCCTGTTTCCGAAACAGAGTTGTGACTGTCCTCCACATAGAGTATTTATGATGAAGTTCTGTCTATTAAAACAATGCTCTACTTTCCTGTTTTCTTAATAATTTAACTTAAGCTTTGTTTTTTGCCAAAGTTAATTTACCACAACAACTATTAGAGCAGCTGAGGACTCTGCAGGTTCATCACAATTCCCTTTACATTGCTGTTAAAAATTAAGTCACAACCCCTGATCCAAAAAAGTTGGGGCACTGTGTAAAATGTAAAAAACCCCATATTTTATTTTCAATAGAACAAAAATGGCGTATCAGATGTTGAGACATTTAACCATTTCATGAAAAATATTAAGCTCAATTTGAAATTGATAGTGGTAACACATTTTAATAAAGTACAGGACAGGGCAACAAAGGCTGGAAAAGTAAGTGGTACAAGTGAAAAACAGCTGGAGGAGCATTTAGCAACTAATGAAGTCAACTGGCAACAGATCAGTAACATGATTGGGTATAAAAGGAGCATTTTAGAGAGGCAGAGTCTCCCAGATGTAAAGATGGGCAGAGGTTCACCAAACTGACAAACAAACAAACTGAGTCTAAAACTTGTAGAACAGTTTCAGAAAAAAAAAATCAGCATTAAATTGCCAAGACTTTGATTATTCTGTTATCTACAGTTCATTATATTATCAAAAGATTCAGAGAATCTGGAGAAACCTCTGTGTTCGAGGGACAAGGTCAAAGGTCAATATTTGATGCTCTTGTTCTTTGGGCCCTTAGGCTGCCCTGCATCAAAACAGGCATGATTTTGTACCAGAAATTACTTCATGGCCTCAGAAATACTTCCAGTAATCATTATCTGTCAACACAATTAGTCGTGCAACTCACAAATGCAAGTTAAAGCAAAGAAGAACACGATCCAGAGATATCACCATCTTCTCTGCCCCAAAGCTCATTTACATTGGACTGAGACAGAATGGAAAACTGTTCTGTGGTCAGAAGAATCAAATTTAAATTCTTTCTGGAAACCATGGAGGCTGTGTCCTGTATACTTAAGAGGAGAAGGACCATCCAGCTTGTTAAGAGTGCATAGTTCAAGAGCCTGCATCTGTGGTGGTGATTTGAGGTTGCATTAGTGCCTCTGGCATGTGAAGCTTACACATCTGGAAAAGCTCTATCAGTGCTGAAAAGGATATAAAGTTCCCATATTTACAGACTGTCGTTAAAATAAGAGAACAAACTACACAGTGGTGAACATGGCCCTGTCCCTACTTTTATGAGATGTGTTGCTACCATCAAATTCAAAATGAGCTAATAATTTCATGAAATGGTAAAATGTCTTGATTTCAACATCTGATGCGTTGTTTACGCTCTATCGTGAATAAAGTATTGGTTTGAGATTTATAAATCATTGCATTCTGTTTTGTTTACACAGCACCTCAACTTTTTTGAAATTGCTTTCAGCTTGTAAATTAACTTTTTTGCATCCATTGTTGTAATTTGCACACAAGAATGAATAACTTCACATTTTTTTCCAGAAATCTGTCACCTTATTTTGCCTTTAGCTTTATATCATGCAAACTTAGATGTCAGCAGAGTCTGAAGTACATCATAACGCTTTAATGTGAAAGAAAAGAGCAGCTGAGGTTTGAATCTGTTCCTTCTTTGCTGCTCAAATTTAGGAGACATAAATATCGTCCTGAAGGATTCGTTCTCTTTTTTGCCTCTTCTTTAGAAATATTTCCTCTGTTTTGATGCTGAAAAACTTTCTATTCATTTTTTTCTACCTTTACAAGTTGGCTCTTTTTTGATCCCAGTCCTCTTGTATCATCAGCTTCCTCATTTCCTGCCTGAAGGCGATCCTGACACCCGGGACGTCATGTGAAACCATGAAGGACAGGAGGCAATAAGCCGCAGAATAGCAGCAATCTTCAGGAAAGTTCTCCATTCACTCTCACTCCCGTACTTCTCTGTCCTCTTATCCGGCCTGGAAGATAAAGAGAAAAAATCAATACAGAAACACAGTGTTAGATAAAAGCACAGAGCCAAGTTAGGTGTAGTGAATTAAAGCGATCAGAAATTTTCCCATCCACTCGGGCCTCAGTCTACATAACCTAACAGCCCTGTCTATCACCCTCCACTCTCTCTTCAATCCCTCTTTGTTCACTTTTGATTTCTTTTTGGTCTATTCCCCGTTTGCTTTGTGTTTTGGGATGAAGGACCCGCTCCCATTCAGCTGCAATAACTGCTGAGTGAAGGTTTTGGATATTGCACCGCAGCCCGTCTGAGCTTCCATATCGGCTCTGACTATTGTTGGTCTCTGCAGGGACGTGAGGATGGACTAAAGTGGTGGGGCTTTTGTTTTTAACTGTGAAAGAAATGTGGGTTAAGGGACTGACTTTTGGTCATTCAGCACTTTCAGATTAAAATATATTAGCAGCTGTAAGAGTGAGGATATATTTCACATTCATCTGGGAAACCTCCCATACAAAGCACCTGGGAAGGGCAGGACTTTCAGAAATTCTCGAAGGGTGATTGGATAAATGTTCTGTCTGTCACAATCATTACAGGCCAATCAGGACAAAATAAGGTAGAAGACATGTGCTGCTCCAGTGTAATGTGAGCTCAGCAGGCATGTGCTGTCATAGTTCATGAATGGTGGTGCTAGTTGGTGGATAAAACTCATGCAGAGGACGGACAGGAAAAGCGCAAAAATATCTCAGACAAGAAATGCTTTCAGTATGGTTCTTTGCTTGCAATACAACCAAACCCCACTCGTTACTATCATGTTCTGGTGACATAGCAGCCTGGGAGATGAGCAAAAACACCTTTTCTGCTCCTCTTTCATTGAAGAAATGCTGTCCACATTTGATAAAAACTGTCACAGAAGCTACATCCAAGCTAATCGCTTCATCAGGCAGTCATTGTACTGTGTATAACTAAACCCCGCCTTTAACTATCGCAAACGCATGCAGAAGCAGGTCGGGGGAGAAGCGAAAACATCTTTTCCACCATGAAAAGCTTTCATAACAGTCCTTAGCTCTTTCTTAATAAAGGAATGTGGTCCAGTTCTGATATAACTGCCCCTAAATCTGGGCTACCTGCTTCCAGTATGGTACAATTAAACCTCGCCCATAACTGCCGCCTTGTTCTCCTTAAATGACTCAGACCTGGCACAGTCATTTCAGAACGGAGCTTTCCAAGATGGTTCTGCCCAGTGTGAATGACATGGAATCTGGCCAGTTCTTCTGCTTTGTAAGATTAGATTGCTACTCCCTTTTGCTTGAAACATTCATGGTTCCCAGCAAGGTCATTATAGTTAACTAAAACTAACTAAATAACTAAAACTAAAATTCAAAAATCATTGTAGTTAACTGAAACTAAATAAAAGCCAAGCTTTACTAAAACTTTAGAGTGTGCTTACAAAACTAACTAAAATAAAATAAAAATGGAGACAAAATATCCTTAGTTTTAGTCTTTGACACAACCATACTGACTGGCACCAATACCCAAGTCTGGGGAGTGTAAAATTGCCTGATCTGATTGGTTAAGACTTCACATGGTGGTAGTTTTATATCTGGAGTCGTATTCAAACATCATCATTAAGTAAATAAAATGATGAGTAAAGAGTGGCCTGTTTTAATGTGTTTTTTAAAAATGTATGATGCTTACTCTGCCCCGACATCTATCCATAAAAAACTAAAACTAACACTAAAACTAATAAAAACTAAACTAAAATGAAGCGTTTTTGCTAAATACAAACTAAACTAAACTAAGAAACCAGCAGTAAAAATTAATAAAAACTAAACTGAAATGAAACACAGAAAGTGAAAACGAAATAAAAGGAAAAACTAATGAAAAATCCAAAACTATTATAACCTTGGCTCCCAGAAGATGATCAGACAGTCTGATGAAGATTAGCAGTGCTTGAAACGTCACTACTTCAGTGCAGTAATTTGGACTTTTGAAGGCCTGCAGTGTGAGATGTTTTTCTGTTCACTCTTATTCATTTTTGGTCAGTACCTGCCCACCTTGGCTTGGATGTGTGTGTTGAGACTTGACAACTTTTAGAATAAATGCTCTGAAAGTGTGCATTATATTAGATTAATAGTCCCCAAGTTGCTCTTAAAGTTGTCTAGTGTGTCGCATATTTAACACTAGAAAACTGGAATTATCTTCTTTCAAAACTTTTAGAATAAACGCTCTGAAAGTGTGTGATATTGTATTCATTGTCCCCAGAGGATTCATGCAAACGAATAACTCATTGTTGCTGTTGATCCCCTGAACTTTCAAACTGAGGCACCACTAAATTTATATATATATATATATATTTTTTTTTTTTTTTCTTTACTGAAATATAAACAGTATTACATCAATTTGTTTAAAATTTTAAATGGATGTTCATGGTCCCAACATGATATCTACCAAAGTACATCAGAACTGAAAATTGTCTTATTGAGCTTAAGGCATAGCTTAACTTTAATAAATTTGCTGAAAGTTTAAAAAAAATGCAAGTTTTACAGAGTTTCCCCCCTTAAATTTTGTACAGACATTCGTTGTCCCCTGAAGATAAACCCCATCGCTATGCTCATCCCTCAGTTTGTATTTCATAGACTAGATTGATCATTTGTTGGAAAATCCCCCGAAATTATCTACAATTTTTTAAGTCTTGGACAAGATGTCCATGGCCCCAGAAGATAAATTTCAATGACTTGTGTTATAACCAAAGGCAGGGTGTTATTTGTGTCTTTTTTAGTGAAATATCCTGCCAGTGTTAAAATACAACATTCAGGGGCTGCCGGTAGCCCAGTGGTTTTGATCGTTCGCCATGTACAGAGGCTGCTGTCCTTGAAGCTCGTGGCCTGGGTTCAAATTGGCCTGTTGCTCCTTTCCCACGTCATTATCTGTCTCTCTACACAGATTCCTACTGTATTGGCTGCCTTATGAGGCCAAAGCATCAAAATAAATATAAAAAATGTGGAATAAAAATGCACAGAACATATGGCCTCTGGAGACCGAATACCACAGATTAACATAAATCTTTCTCCCATAAACAAACTATCTGAATATCCTGTCATCTTTTACATAAATTACTCTGAAATTGTGTATGGGCATTCTCATTTCTATTGGTTTGAGAAATAAAACAACTCTGATCTCAGTTCACACAACCACTGACAGGTTATTAGCTGTGTTTTAATAAAATTTCTAGACATTTTCAGACAAACTGCTGAGTTGTTTTTGTTGAGAGATATTCACAGTCCTAATAATGGTCATTGCTTGCTCGCTGAAATCACCGTGGTGCCTAAATAAAGCTTCTTGAAGGAGTAAGTTCAACTGATTTTTAACCTTATTTATCCTGATTGTTGTACAAACCTATGTCCCTCTCCTTACTCCCCCTCCTCCTCCCTCGTCTCCCGGCTCTCCTCGTCTTCTCAGCTCCTCAGGTACCAGATCACATCGACATCTGATGAGCTGTGGCATGTGATGCTCTGCAGGACGTATTTCAAAAGGGACTGAGGTCATATTTCACTGTTTCAGGTCTGGGCCGCTGTCATGTATTAATTAAAATCCAAATACCCCGTATTGATTGTGTTATCAGGCTAGTGCAGCCAGGGCTCGGCGTATTGATCTGCCCTGTGATTTATGGTCATTTTCAAGAAAATCCTTTTGTGTGATTATATGTGGAAACAAAGCCTGAGTGAGTGTAATTCTTTTAGATCTATTCTGTAGCACGGAGGAGAAGGTGTGGGGCCACCCTGAAGCCCCCTGGAGGAGAGATATTTTCAACTAAAACATTGTTATGATCCTGTCGGTTTCATTGAAAAGTAAATCAAAAGAAGCAGAGGGCTTCGCTGGCTCATAAATTACTAACTAAGGCTGCAGCCTGTGGCACTGCTTACTGCTGGATAATTCTTATCCTTTACCCTACAAAGGAAGGTCCTAAAATATACTTTAAAGGGCCAGTTCACCAAAATAAGGTCACCAAAATCCAAACAGTATCTGTTATCTGTAACCCGTTGTTTCACTATATTCACTAGATTAAACCGTTTCTGATTTACTGTACTAATACTAGGTATTTTCAGTTATTTATTATTTATTTTTAGAAAAACAGACTTTTCCATGCACAGTGGGCCTCTTTTGCCTCTGTACAACTCATGCCTTATTTAAATAGCTAAGCATGCTTAATATTTTCCTTTATTCAAAGAAATATAACCAAGAAAACATGACAATAATGTAAAGAAATCCAGTCATGTCTACCTGGAATGACACGTCAGGGAAGACCTAAAATCACTGGAGGGAAAATATATCCCACCTGGTCTGGGAACGCCTCAGAATCCTCCAGGGATCCATAGAGGTGCTGGAGAAGTGTTGCTGAGTACAGGGATGTCTGGGTCTGCTGCAACTGTGGCCCAGTCCTAAATTAGTTGAGGAAGACGGATGGATAGGCTCCCTCTACTTTCTTTTTCTTTTCCTGATATTAGTAACAGCTCTAGACCTGGGAATTGTATCCACAAAGAGACAAAATCAGGCCAAGTCCTCTGCCACCATTGTTATTGACAAAGTGCAATGCCGTTGTGAAAGTTAAAGTGGGAGTACTTTGAGTGTAGCAAACAAAACCAGCTGATGCTGAAGGCAGTTTTGGGCTCAGGACACTGAACTTTAAAAATCCAGTCTGTGGCTCTTTACCTGCATGCCATTCTGCTCTCTTATCCCTGTTTCCAACTCTATCAACTTTTCTATCTCTACAATAAAGGCAGTGGTTATAGAGGTAGACAGTGGCTACATACTCAAGCCCTTATTGTGACTAATTCTCATATACAACCAATGAGCCTTACAAAACTTTGTAAATGCATATACATATGCATATGCATGAACAAAGTTTGGAATTTGCAAAAATCTCCATATAAAAACCAGGTTGGCTTTCTTGTGTTTTTCACAGAGGTGAGACTTCTGTCTAGCCACTCTGCCATAAAACCCAGATCAGTGGAGGGCGGTGATGGTTGTCCTTCTGGAACTTCGTCCCATCCCCACAGAGGATCTCTGGAGCTCAGTCAGAGTGACCACTGGACTCTTGGTCACCTCTCTTACTGAGGCATTCTCCCCTTATTGCTCAGTCTGGCTAGGTGACCAGCTCTTGGAAGAGTCCTGGTTGTGTCAAACTTCTTCTATTTGAAAAGGGACCTTAAGTGCAACAGATCTGTATCTTGCAACAATCCTGCCTTTGAGCTCTGTGGGCAGTTCCTTTGACCTCATGGCTTGGTTTTAGCTCAGACATGCATTGTCAGCTTTGAGGCCTTGTATAATGGGATGTGTACCCTTCCAAATCATGTCCAATCAATATAATTTACCACAGGTGGACTCGTATCAAGGTGTAGAAACATCTCAGCAATGATTGAGAGAAAGTGGAGGAACCTGAGCTAAATTCCAAGTGTTATGTCAATGTGATATTTCAGTTTTTTTTTCACATTGTCATTATGAGGGACTGAGTGTAGATAAATGAGAGTAAAAATGAATTTAATTGACTGTAGCATCAGGCTGCAACATAACACAGTTGGAAAAAGGTCTGAACACTTTCTGAATGCACTGTATATTCTGAAATGAAATATTCTAGATGTGTTATATTACACTATAAAAATAATGATTAATCCTGATTCATTTATCAGAAAAACACAATTAAACACGTGTCTGCAGATTAATCACAGTCTGAAGCCATAACACAGCTGTCCACAGCAGCTTTGGACTTTGATGACAACAACAACAATCTCTGGTTAAAAAAAAAAAAAAAAAAGTTAAACCATCACACAGCTCAACACCATCATCAGTACATGCCATTTGTGTCTCCTCCTCCTGTACCTGTCTGTCTCCAGAGAGATGCACAAATATATGGAGAGGTGCTGAGGTTTCCAAACTACATCTACAATATACATCAATTTATGTGCAGTCTTTTTAGAGTAATATGACTGTAATTCCTGTTTCTAAAGCCTGTAAAAAGTCATGATGCTGTTCAGAAGCACACTCTGTCTGATCTTTTTTAATTAAACCTGTAATTAATTTTATTTTTTAAAATGACTGACAGCACTACTTATGAATTTAAACATATTCTGCCTGGATCTAACATGACATATTCTGGTGTATTTAGATACTTAGTCTGACTTAGTTCATAATTCAACATGAGGCCTCAGGAGTCTCCAAGTCTTCAATTGTCTCATCTTTAAGTCTGACTTCTCCCTCAGAGCTTTACATTTTTTCTCTTGGCTGATTGCTGTCAGTCTGAGCAGTGGGTCAGGGGCCATTAGTTTGTCCTATCTCCATCTGAGGCCTCACGTTCTCTACAGTTCTCTACCGCATTCCTGCGCTGGCACCAGCGCTGTTCTATCTGCTCCTGCACTCAGCTGATAGTGAATCTCTGACTGAAGTGTAACCTGCAAGTTGCAGAGAATCATCTACATTGTGCTTCTTAAACCAAAACAGACAAGTTATAAAAAAAAAAAATCACCCCCCCCCCCCCGTTTTAAGACTGTGTAGTTCTCAGAACTAGGATTGTGTACTTGGTGTAATCTTGTGTGTTCAGAGGAGCCTCACTGGGGAAAAAGTTAGGAGGACTCTAAGTGTCGAAGACCGTGGCTGCCTGTGATTTAAAATCCTTCCTGCAGCACTTAAAGTTGTATTTAGAGCACATTTGATCAGATTTATTTCACCTGCATGAGTATAATGTGATTGTTCATCTTACTTTACAATACAAATAATGCATTTGTTTCTCTACCAGATGTGCAATGATGGAAGTGTAGTGGTGCTTCAGACTGGAGAGCAGTCAGCATTCATGTAGGCCAAGTTAGAATCTGGAAGAGATCATGGTCAAGTAGCTGCTGGTTTGATTCTGTGTGCCGACGCTGGTTACAAAGAATCAATATCGAATCAAGGAGGGTCGAGTTTCCAGATAAGGCCACTCTGGCTATTCATCATAAGTCTGAAGCAACCTGATAGGTCAGAAGAAATTATATTCCAGCAGCAGCGGGGCCTCCTTATCTCTCCATAGCAGGGGAATGGGAGACATGCCGATCAATACCAGGCTGTTGTGTAGTACTTGCAATTATCAACAGCTGATTCTGTCCTCCCCCAGCTGCATCTTTTAATACCACATAATTACAAGTTTGGGGACAAAGCCTGGTGAGAGGGGATTACAGCTTTGGTGAAGTATGCGCCATTCTTCTCTCTCCTTTGAAATAGCTACAGTGAGGAAGAGGAGGGGCAAACAATAACATCTAAACCAGTTTAATTATACACCTCAGACTGCAGATATGTGGCTTTATTAACCATTTTGATCTATAGGTGACAACTATAAGGGGTTTCCCAGGCCACTGAACAGCAGAAACTCTATTTTATTCACATACTCCAGAAGTTTCTGAACAAAATTCAAGTGGGTTTATCCTACAAGCATCCCTGAAATAACTCTCAAAGATTTCTTTCCCACATTTTCAGTCTGCAATGGCGCCAAAATGTGGGAGGTCGTAACAAATGAAGCAAGCGCTCCAACACCTCCTGTGGTATCCTGGCAGTAGCCTATCGCAGCCGGCTGAAGAGGCATCTAATGATGGACCGGAGGCGGAGGCAACAAGGAGAGCGCCGGTGCCTCGGAGCAGCCAGGGAGTCTCACTTCCGACATCCAGGAGTCTGAGATCGGACCTAGATGTGAGCAGGGCGAGATTTTTATGCGTAAAGTTT
Organism: Cheilinus undulatus; assembly: GCF_018320785.1. Taxonomy (NCBI): domain Eukaryota; kingdom Metazoa; phylum Chordata; class Actinopteri; order Labriformes; family Labridae; genus Cheilinus; species Cheilinus undulatus. The sequence goes on along the minus strand of NC_054880.1, from coordinate 13,211,150 downwards.
ATTTTTACGCACCTGGTCTGAGATGTTTTATGCCTTTTACGCTTGTATCATCTCTTTTAACACGTGGACTCCGGACTTTTACGCAGTTTTAGCCTGTCCTGCTGAAGGGTAAGTGCTCCTTCTAGACTGAGGCGACAGATTCAAGCGGGACATCCATCCATCCACACCCAGAGCAGCGGCTTTTCTGACAAAACTCACCCAACACCTCCGAGAGGATCCTGAATCTTAAATCCTTAACCAACTAATCGTTTGGATGGAAGTTTTTATGTCTCGTGTCGGACTAAAGCATGCTGGGGCAGCACGGTGTCGTGCGTAAAAGCCGCCGCGCACCGGACAGGAAGTGAACTAATTATTATTAAACCCCATCCCTCATTTCCATATCTAGCGTGAGCTGGCTGGAGCGCAGCCAATCACCCAGCGAAGGGCAGCAAGAGTCGTAAAAGCACTCTCCTTCCTCCAACACAATCACACTGACATGCGCAATCTGCACACGGGCATCGACGCACGGACAGCCTCAGTTCGCTTATTTCACGGAGCCCTCAGCCTCCGAAGGCTCCCAGTCGCTGCTCGTAGATGAGCCGGCGGAAGGCAGCACACGGAGAGCAACATGTCCCGCAGAAAGCAAGCCAAACCCAAGCACCTCAAGGCCGAGGAGGAGGCGGCGCGGAGCGGAGAAGTCTGCACGAATGGTAGGTGTCCTGATGGATTTAAGAGACTTTTACTGCGTTTGTTCCCGCCTGGATAACAAACCACCAAGAGACGACGAAGAACAGCTGCGGTTTCAATGTGTTTATTTAAGATAGTTTTTGTTAATATCTTTAGAAAAAGTGGCGATATATCAACTGTTGGCTGGTTTAACTTTCTTTAGTCTGCCTTTACCTTGGTCATTTTACTCCACACACTACAGAAAGTTAACTGTTCACTTGTCAAATAAAATTACTTCAAAAGTCTTTAAAAAGTCACAATTTGGTGCAAAACTGGGAAAATTTGATTCGATGTTAGCTTTATTTTGAAAAAAGGGTCAAAGAAATGTTAAACGAAGAAGCACAGCAGACTTCAAACAGGCGATAAAGCCATGGAGCATTTAGTCATGAAAACAAATTAAAATAACGTTTTAAAGTTTTACATCAGTTCAGAAGAGGCAGAGTTTAATATAAACCAACATTAAATCTAGTTTTAGTGGAAGGTTGCAGATTACGTTTGAGGTGCCTCTATTTTTGGCTTCAGGCCTCATTTCAAAACTTTCTAATTTTGATGAAAAGGCAAATAAATCCTGAAAAACTCATCTCAAATGAAAAAGTGGCCATAAAAGTGACATGTATAGCTTTATTTCTTTCTTTTTACAGTCCTTTATTTCACTGTTACGCTCATATTTACAATAATATTTATGAAAAACACATACCAAGATGAGAGAAAATGTTAACTTAAGTGTTTTAGATATTTAAAATAGCATGCCTCAGACAAATGATTTGTTCCTTTGTAACTTCATGATATGATACAAGCTTAGAATCATTTATACTATATGTTCAGAATGAATTTAACAATATTTCCCCCTCATATTTGACTTTCGGCAGTCTTTGTGAAAATTTAACCTTTAAAACTACATAAATAACTGTGAAACAGCTTGAATTGTCCATTTAAACCATTATGTTGCATTAAAATGTGAACATTAGAAATGTGTTATCCTAATATAAGCACATTTTGAATGTATTGAGGCCTGCGCTCCGTTAATTTAAAGAAAAAATCATCATTCAACCTGGCTTTCACTCTAAGGTTAAAAATCAGATTTATACTTATTTAAAAAAATATAAAATGTTTAATTAAAAATGTATTTATTTCTATAAATGTCTATTATTTTTCATCATTTAAGGCACCAGCCCGCTTTCATTGTCAAAAGGCCTCTAACGATTGTTTCTGTGCTCTCAGCTGCAGTGACAATTTTCAGATATTTTATCACTTTATTTTTATTTATTCTAATATTTGTGGCTGTTAAAAGGAGTCTAGCGTGAATCAGGCCCTCTCTCAGTCTTGCAGCCGGGCAGGGGGGCTTCACCACCCAGAGCTGGCCTTTGATTGAGCCTGCTGACTTAACCTTTGTCATCCTCACCCTGCGAGGGGGCAAGTGCTCCACGTCGGGATCAAAATACAATTAGTACACGAGAAGCAGAGACCTCTGTGGCCCCGGGGTCACGCAGAGAGTCAAAGAGGCACCAACGCCCGGCTGAGAGTCTGTTTACTTTTCTGATTTTGTCTCATCACCAAACTACACAGAGAGAAACGGTCATAAATCTGTTTTCTGCTCCTGACATTGTGGGTTTGGTCAGTCTGACATTTTAAATAAATTCCTGTTGATGTTATTATATTTGGAAATATATCCACGGCTTTAAATCAAAGCTGATCTTTTCTTTGTTTTTCCTGGAGGTAAATGTTACAGAGTGCAGACTAACTCCCGAGCTGAAACAGTAAAAGTTTTTTTTTTTTTTCGTCTGTGTTTGCTGGATCACCCTGGTGATCTTCAGACCACCCACTGTGGGAGCCCCATACTCTGATTATTTACTGACACTTTCACTTTTAAATCCATTTCAATCACTCAGCTGTGGATACACTCATCTTTTCTCAACTCAGAACACTAAAAATCAGACTTTATTTTGTCCAGTTTTAGACAGTTTTCACCCTAAATGTTGAAAAACAAGAGTGTTTCTTTCAGACTGTAGTGTTTCTTTGAAATAATTCCAAATACATCTGTCGTCTCAGTGTTTGTTGAGTTTGAGCACTCTTGGAAAGAGGCTGATAATTGGAGTGTGAATCCCCAAAACAAGCAGAAACGCATAGCACGTATAGAGGAGGACGTAAAAACAGAAATGTTATTTCAGCATGAATACACACTTGTTTCATTGCTGATGTGTTCACAGTTACAGTGTAAAAGAACAATCTTGTGTAGGTAACAAACACTCTTTAAAAAACAATCTTTTTCAAAAGCAACACTTGTCTCTTTAAAAATATAGAGAATAAAAATAGATATACTATAATCTCTGGAATATAAAATAAACGGCATTATTTCTACATTTTGATCTTAATAAAGCTGTTTTTTTGGGGGGGGGGGGTCAAATGGATGTTATAACAATTTCCCATGATTTCCTTAAATTTTTCCATCTGGTACTGCTAGCTGTTTCCTAATGGGGCAAAACCTGAACAGATGCACCATTGAATCTAAAATCTTTTCCCTTCAATGTGTTAAATCAGCTGCTGAAGGAGGAGGAAATGACACAATTATGTCAAAAGCCTTTGTCAAGATGAAGGAAAACATTTTAAATTATAAAGTGTAAATTAAATAAGAATGCATTTAAAATGCATGATTTATGATTGATTTTTACACATGTGAACTTACAAAAAAGCAAAACTAGTAATGACTGAGGATGGCTGGTCACAGCAGGATATTTTCAGTCTTTTATGGGTTTCTTCTCCCTTTGATTTACGTTCACGGCTTCTACCATATAAAAAAGTAGGAACTTTAGACATGCCATTTAGCATTCTCTGCAGTAGAAATACTATTATATTGTCTGCTGAGGCTGTGATATTCTAAGTATTTTTGTAATTATCAAAGGAGGGTGCCTCCAGAGATTTCAGGCCCCATGAAGAAAAACTACTTAGGAATTAAAATACAGAAAATGAAGTTAATCTTGTAATAATTTTAAGATTCTTTCAATGATAAACTCTGAGAACTTTTATCACCCATTCTGCGCCACTGAATCCCATTTTTATTTTTCTAGAAATGGAACAATTTAAGGCTAATCAATATTTTGGGGGAAAAGGGAGTTAGTGATATCTTTTCTTTCTGTGATATATAATGCCTTACAAAAAAGGAACAGATGCAGGATGTTTCCACAGGCTTAAATATGGACAGGCCTGCAACTAAACAGCAACAAAAAATGATCTGCAATTTTTTTTTATTTTGAAAGTGATATTAATTGTGATACTAAAAAAATCCACATTAGGTTTAGCTTTAGTTCTTTAAAACATGTTTCCTATGAATCCAAAATAAAAACATTTTACCACTACTCTGAGAGTAGCTGTTAGCTTAAGTTATATCTGACTGCATGAAAATGCTGTGACAGTGTGTCAAATGTGGACATGCTGACTGTAAAAGCATTGCATAATACAACCTTTCTTTATTGTTGTGATAAATTCACACCTTTGCAGTGTATTTGTGCAAAAGCTCATACTGCAATAGCAAATTGTGCATCCCTACATTACACACTGAAGTTTATCTGAGCAAAAGCAGTTATATACTACCTTAATGTGGACTAATTCACAAAGTGTGAGAGAGCATCTTGGAGTTTAAAATTTCTGCAATTTACAGCAAAAATATCCCCACATGAATCAGAGGGGAATGTTTGACTGAAAAATTCATCATTGCCAGCTGACTTCACTCTTACTGACTGAACTTCTTGATTCACAATCAGGCGACACAACTATAAAAATATTGTCATTTATGTAGTTTGAAGTTATTTGTTATAAAAAGACAAGAAAGATACTAAAATGTATGAATGAACAAAAGAAAATCAATAAGATGTGTGGAGTTTCATTATCTATATGAATGCACGATTGAGAGGTCAGATAATTTTTATTGAACTGCATTGATTTTTTTTTAACATTAACATGTAAAATCAGAGGGTGTGAATGGAAAGCTGCTATGTTTAAAAGCCTGTTTAGTTTTTATTGAAAGTAGTGGAGCAAATGAGACAGATGGAAAAACTTAAGCTTTTCTTTTCTATTACATGAGATATTAACACTTTCTAATTTGCAACGTAAAACTTGGATTCCCCTTCGATTTTACTTTTAAGTGGGATAGAAATAATTTTTCTAAACTGTCAATATTAAAACATGTATTAAGTCTCTTTTAGACGTTAAACTATATGATAGTTCCTATTTCTTTAGCTTAAGTGTATTTCTACATGATTCTTTAGTAAACTCCATAATTCAGCTAGATTTGTGTGTTATGGCAGGCTAGTTTAAGCCATTCACAGAGTTAGACATTTGCTTGTTTTCAAACAACTGCAGTGTATCTGAACATCTTTTATTTTTAAATTAGTATTCTAAATGTATTTTTCTCTACTTCCAGGCTTTGTAGAGGCCACTGAAAGAGGCGAGACTGATGGAGGCAGCAGTGAGGAAACACACATCTGTAATAAATGCTGTGCTGAGTTCTTCACATGGACTGAACTGAGCAAACACCAGAAAGTCTGCTCTGAGGATTCCTTAGTGCTGATAGTAAAGAACAGTGATGGGGTTCCAGTTCCTGATGTATCTCCCATCGGACCCTCGCCTGTTCCCAGTGTGGTGTCCACTGACTCGTCTGCAGGAGAGTCCGCAGACGCCAGCTTTGAGCTAGGAGACATGCTGGTGAATGATAACGACAGTTTGGATAATTTAGAGGAAGGCATTGATCGGGATGAGGCCATGGAGCTTGAGCAGTGCTCACAGGAGGACTACAACGCAACCTCCAGCCCCCAGCCTCCAGATTCAGCTGAGCCCTCTTCCCCACAGATGTCAGCTGCTGGCAGCTACAGCATGCCGAGTACCAACGTGACTCTGGAGATCCTCCACAGCACCAGGGTGGCAGTGGCTCAGTTCTCCCAGGGGATCAGCAGCTGTGGAACAGGAGGGAAGGCGGCTTCAGCAGCGATCCCAGTGATACTCGAACACCTGCTGGCTCTGCAGCAACAACAGGTCCACCAGCTGCAGCTTATTGAGCAGATCTGCAGCCAGGTAGCTGTAATGAACAGGCAGCCAACACAGGCGGCGTTAAACCCGGTGTCCAGGTCTCTGTCCCTGGCCCCTAATCCTAATCCTTTCCCTTCTCAAGGCGTCATCCCACCTCCCATCCTGCCTCTGTCAGGTACAATGCCCTCATCTGTTAATGGGCATGCTGCTGTTTCTATGTCTTCTGGACTTGAAAAGTCTCCAGGTCTCCCACCACAAACTGTATCTGGGCAATCCTCATTTAGAGATGTAGTATGTACCTCAGCCTCCTCAGAGAACTCAACGCCACCTCTCTCCAGCAGCAGCATCTCCACATTACTCCCTCCTTACACAGGCTCACACACCAGCAGCATAAGCAGCACTCAGACACTCAACTCCTCCAGCCCCCTCTCTTTGGGGCAGAGCAGCCTCCTCAGCTCATCCTCCAGCCTGCCATTTCTACCTCAGAGCCCCCCCAGCAGCGTCATCTTCCCCAATCCCTTGGCGAGCATTGCCGCCACAGCTAACGCACTTGACCCTCTTGCAGCCCTGATTAAGCACAGGAAAGGGAAACTGCCAAATGTGTCCTTGTTCGAAACCAAGCCCAACCCAGAGGAGCCTTTCTTCAAGCATAAATGCAGGTTCTGTGCCAAAGTGTTTGGCAGCGACAGCGCATTGCAGATCCACCTGCGCTCCCATACAGGAGAGCGGCCCTTCAAGTGCAACATCTGCGGCAATCGCTTCTCCACAAAAGGGAACTTGAAGGTGCACTTCCAGAGGCACAAAGAGAAGTATCCTCATGTCCAGATGAACCCCTACCCAGTGCCAGAATATCTAGACAATGTGCCAACAAGTTCTGGGATTCCTTACGGCATGTCCATCCCTCCAGAAAAACCTGGCTCCTCATGGCTGGATAGCAAACCTGTTGTGGCAACTTTACCAGCCTCCATGGGTCTTCCGCTTTCCTCCACTGTTACAAGTATCGGAGGCTCGAATGACCCTGTAAGTGTAACCCCATCTGTTAAATCTCCCTTCCAGCCAGCTCCTTTTGAATGTGTATCTTTGTCGCCTAACCACAGAGGCAGTGAGGCTCACTTTACTCCTGTTTCAGAGTCTTCACAATCCAACCGTGAGACAGAAGCATCCAATATTCTGAAATCAGAAGGAGTCCAATTGCCCCAAATCTGCTCGCTGAGACCTAAAGCCAACCCAGCAGCAGAAGCAACCAACTCAACAATCCCTTCTGTGGCCACCACACCTGAACCTATCACCTCAGCATCCCCTGTTTCAAACTCTCCACCAATCTCAATCCACTCAGATGAATCTAAACTCACAACTAGTGGCCTCCTGGACTCTATGCAAGCATCTGAAACCTCAAAGCTCCAGCAGCTGGTGGAAAACATTGACAAAAAGATCACAGACCCTAACCAGTGTGTTCTGTGTCACCGTGTCCTCAGCTGCCAGAGCGCGCTGAGGATGCACTACCGAATCCACACTGGGGAGAGACCCTTCAAGTGCAAAGTTTGTGGCAGGGCTTTCACCACCAAAGGCAACTTGAAGGCTCACATTGGTGTTCACAGGGAGAACCCTCCCATTCAGGTGCAGCACTCGTGTCCTATTTGCCAGAAAAAGTTCACCAATGCCGTTGTCCTTCAGCAGCACATCCGCATGCACATGGTCGGGCAGATTCGTGACTCTACCCTGGTGGAGAGGCTGCAGGAGATGGACGGCGAAATCTCTGTCAACGAGAGGAACTTTGACAGTCTGAGCAACAACAGCAATGACCTTATTGATGATATTTCAATGGAGGATGTTAATGAGGAAGAAGACGAGGTAGAAAACATGGAGGAAGGTGTATATCCATCTAAATCCTTGATCTCTGGTAGCATTTCCCCTCCCAGCTCCTCTGCTGTTATCTCAAGTATAGCAGCTCTTGAGAACCAAATGAGGATGATAGACTCTACTGTGAGCCTAAACCACTCTTTAGGTATAAAATCCCTAACCAATGGATTTGGTGATAGCAGCAACCAGCTCAGTGTTACTTCACCTGAGAAAAAGACTGAGAATTGCAGCCCAAGCACCCCAAATGGGTCAGAATCCTCCTGTTCACCCTGTGCATCTGCATCTCCGACTGAAACAAACGCAGAGAGAACCAAATCACCTGTCGAGAACAAGAACAGGCCAGAATCCCAAGATCCTCTGACAGCCTCAGTGAAGAGAGAGCAGTCTGATTCTCCTAAGTCTATGTCAGGAGGTTCAGCAGCCCAAGAGCTAAGAGGAATACAGGCTGGAAAGCTGAGCGTGAAAGAGGAGACTCCTTACAGCATGTCATTCCAAGTGAGCCGAGAAAGAGGTATGTTTGCAGATCTTGGTTTTTTGAAAACTGTTTGCTGTTCCCTTTAAGACATCTTAAATAATCGTATCTGCTCTTTCTTTACAGCTGCAGGTCAAAGTATGCCCAGTTTGGTAACAACCCCACCATCAGGAATGATCAAATCGGAGCTGAACGGTCACAGTCAACCAAACACCCTGTCTGAGGGGCAGCATCCGCTCTTCAGCGTGCACATCCCTCCCACTTATGCACCAGTAGGCAGCCCGGGAATGACCTCCCTGCTCGGCCCTGTTCCTCCTCGACGGACTCCGAAGCAGCACAACTGCAACGTCTGCGGGAAGAACTTTTCGTCAGCCAGTGCCCTGCAGATCCACGAGCGGACGCACACAGGAGAGAAACCATTTGTCTGCTCCATCTGCGGCAGAGCTTTCACCACCAAAGGCAATCTAAAGGTAGATGGTTGTCTTTTTCTGTGGATTGAAAATGGAGGATCTCTTGACATATCTGGCATTAAACAGCTGCCTTACTGTCACACACTGATGGGTGTATGAACTCAAATTTAAGAGTGACGTGTCCTCATAGTCTTTGCAAATGGGCTAAACGAGGGATGCACAATATCGGATGTTTGCTGATTTCCAATAAGCCGATATTTACAATTTTATTTTGGCTGATAGTGATATCAATACTGATACATAAGTGTAGTTCAGACCTAGAGCTTCAGTCTTTAAAACACGGTTTCAATTTTAAGGATTTAGGATAAACAAAGAAAAAAAACTTCAGCTGGTGTAGGTCTGTTTGGTCTTCCTGAAACTCCACAAACTTATTCACACATATGACAGATATTTACAGCTGATGTAGGCCAATATTTCAACCAATACATATATTATAAATATCCGCAGAAACGTTCATATCTGCTGATATGGGAAATTAACAATTTAAGCTAATATCTGCAGACAATATCATGCATCTACAGGCTAAAACACACATTTTGCAACCCATATTAATGTAAATGAAAGGCAGCGTACACAGCGAGAAGATATCCTTCTAACAGTTTACTATAGCAGAGAATCAAGTGTTTTCCCTCTCTCTCCATATAAATGTGTCATCATAAAGGAAAATCCAGAAGAAAAAAACCTGTTCATATACTTAAATAATTGTGATTGCCTGTTCAGATAAAGTGCATACAATGTCTTAAAGCAGATTCTTGAAAAAGTCTTACATTAAGAAGTCTTAAATTGGACTTCAGAATTTAAGGCCATAAAAAGTCTTATTTTGCTTGTAACAGGTCTTAAATTTTAGATGGTACATTGACTCTGATATATATTTATCCAAGCTTTGTTTTCTAGTTAAATTTATTTCATTTAATTAGGGCTGGGTAATGAATCAAAATTTAGATTCAATCACAATATGGCCTGCACAAGGTGCAATATTTATTTAACCTGAAATAGTTTAAAATGTTCTTTTTTTAAGCAGAAATGTTATGCCCTACACATCAAAATACAGAAGATATAGAACTAATATATATATACATATATACATCAAATTGCAATCTCAGTCTTGGAAAAAAAAAATGAGTTACATTATTTCCAAATCGTTCAGCCCTAATTTTAACAATTCCTTTTTGCATGTAACACTTTAGACATTTTAATTAATCATCACATTTAAGTGTTTGGAACCAAAAAAATCCTCGTCTTACACCACTTATAAATAATAATAATCAGTTCATTGACTTTAATAATTAAGTGCTGGTATGCTGCACAGATAAATCTTGCATGCCTTTAATTTTTGATTTTTTTGTTGCCAAAAAAGTGCTATTAATATTTCTCAGTTCAGTTCTTTAAAGAATCTTTAAAAGTCTTATATTTCTTTTTAAAAGTGCATAGGAAGCCTGTATAGGGATGCACTATATTATCTGCATAATTCTGATATGGGACGATATTGGTTTAAAAAAATGAATCATTGCTTTTGGCTGGTATTAGCATTTCTGATGTTATCTATAACTGATATACCAGCTGTAAATACCAACTATATGTACGAATAAGTTTGTGGAGTTTTAGGCTGGACCAACAGACTTATGTCAGTTGAATTTTTTTTTTTTTTTGTTCATCCTCATTCCTTAAACTTTAAAGTGTATTTAAAGAACTGTAGCTGCAGGTTTTAACTACATTTATATACTATGTCGGCTAAAATTAATTTGTAATTATTAGTGTGTTGGATATCAGCAAAAATCCAATAATGTGCATCCCTATTCTTTTATCAAAATATACATTTATTTACCATAACACATTTTTATAATTTGAAAAATAAAATCACAGAGGCAAAGCAATTAAAGTTTTACAAGAGGGAGTGCTTTAGTGGCACTCACAAAAAAAACCCCATCTTTAGTCCTGATAAAATCTGACATTTTCACAACAAAGTGGTAATTTGGTGTCATTTTTCCTGTGATGTTTTCTTTCTTAGTATTACTTTCTGCACTTGAATAAATAATGAAACATATGAAAGAAATACATTAAATCAATATTTCTTCATGATCAGTGTACTGGCTTTCCTAAATCAATCAAGTACTTGTGTTGTCTTAAAATGTTAGAAAATGCTGGGACAAAGCTCCCGATTTGGTTCGTAGATCTTTATGAGGGATATTTTGACTAACCAGTGGGGGCCAAAACCAAAAATATATCTCAATTTATTCTTATATAAAACACCCACTAGATAATCTTAGCATTTAAGAGGCTTTCTACTTATAGAAAATCACTTAAAAATACTGAGTAGTAATAAATCTGATTAAGCTAAGCTGATAATATGATCAAGCATTTCAACTATCAGTATTGTATTTATAAAGCCTGACTGGAGGAGCTATGGTGTTGTCAGATTTTGTTGACTAGGCTTTCTAAGAAATGTTGTGTTTTTGTTACAACTCTGCGTTGTATTTGAGAGTAAAATTTATTAAGGAGTACCTTGTACCATCTCCTTAAATGTCTACTTTGGTAACCCATAATAGACATTTTAAAATAAAGGCATGACATCTTCCTTTCTTTTTTCAGGTTCATATGGGAACTCACATGTGGAACAACGCACCAGCCAGGAGAGGTCGGCGGCTGTCAGTGGAGAACCCCATGGCCCTGCTGGGAGGAGAGGCAGTGAAGTTTGGGGAAATGTTTCAGAAGGACCTGGCAGCTCGAGCGATGAACGTCGACCCTGGATTTTGGAACCGCTATGCGACAGCCATCGCCAACAGCCTGGCCACGAAGAACAACGAGATCTCAGTGATACAGAACAGAGGAATCTCTCAGCTTCACCCTCTGACTGCAGGCATGGACCGAGTGAGCACCGCAGGAAGTCCAATAACCAGTCGAACCAAGGCGGGCATGGACCTAGGAAATAATAGACATTTTTCTATGCTCATTGACGACAGCAAAGAAATTGGAATCAATTAAAAAGGATGCTGGATGGTGACATGATACTTATGCAATCTGTTAAGGACGTTCAAAGTATTTGTAAAACCTTGTTTGTTCTTATGTATTATAAATAGACTTAAAAGAACTTTTTATCAATTGACAGAGAGGAGTAGGGTATAAACATTTTGCTATTTTACTTTGCCATCATTTGTGAGTGTTTTTATTTCTATACATAAAATGTTGAACTTGTACCTGAAGATTCCCACGGTGCTCGGACGTATGGTTGCTCTGAAGAAGGGAACATATGTTCAAATCAATAATGCAAAGAGTCTGCTATCTCCCCTGGACAGCTGCCCAATGCTGCTGGTGCAAAGCACAAAATATGCTCATAAATACACACAACTATGAGTTGCAATGTTGTCAATGTTCTGTTGAGATTGTCTTCTTAAACAAGAGATGGACCGAATAAAACCTAGAACAAATTCTCTGTATTTTAATTTACTATGTTTTTGTCAAAACACTGAGAGGAGCATCCACATCTTGTTGTCATTAAGTTGAGTTGAAAACTCAAAAGTCTGAAGGTTTTGATGCAAGCCAGCCTGATATCTCAATCAGAGGCAGGTTTATTTTCTAAAAGGATTTGTTCTTGGAAGCATTACAGTTAGATTATTCAAGTGACAAGCTATCATGTATAAATAAATAAAATACACATTAAAAAATAAAAATAGCTGCATATAAAACAATGAAGTAAACAGTGGAAGAGGAAATGTCCACTGTAATTGAAGTTTGTGCACACATGACCTCTCATGACCTTTTGCAATAATGACAGCACATTGCACATTTACATGGAGGGGCAAAGCATGTACAGCAGTATGATTTCAAACAAAATGCATGTATTAACATGCTTTAATCGCATTTTGATCATCTTTAATGACTTTGTTGAAGGCCCACAGGTCTCTACCCTTTTCATGCTTATTTCAAATAAAAGCCCAACCCTGTTTAAGGCCCAGTCCGTTTTACTAGCCTCATGTTGCTACAAGTTTTGACAATTAAAAGCAGGTCTGAAATAGAGGCTCCTGTTTAGTGTTGGAAAAGTGTATGGATCAAGGTTATAATAGTTTTGGATTTTTCATTAGTTTTTATTTATTTAGTTTTTACTTTCTATTTTAAATTTCACTTTAGGTATAATCAGTTTTGCTGCTGGGTCGTTTGTTTAGTTGTATTTGCAAAAATGCTTCATTTTAGTTTAGTTTTTATTAGTTTCAGCTTTTAGACAATAAGGGTCATCTATCGGGGGCAAAACCCTAAAGGGCTCTTCACTTTTCATTTGTATACAACTCAAAACCTAAAATTACTATTTGTGAAGTCCTCCTCAATCAAATCAGGTGATTTTAGTCTCTCCAGGCTTGGGTGTACATGTCAGTCAGTATGCCGCTGTCAAAGACTAAATGTTTTTTGTGTGTAAAAAGTAAGTTTTTATTTTTTTTCAGTTCACTAAAATGATTCTTACAGTTTAGTTTTAGTTATTTGTTACAGTTAACTATACTAACTTTGGTACAGATCATCAAAAATCAAAAGAAAAAGCACCAAGATTTAAGAAATAAAGCTGATTTTCTACATTCATCTAAGTAAGAAAAAAATTTGTTCATATGTGTACCAGAATTTTCAAACAAAATAATTAAAACTCACCTTAAATTGACATCTGTCCTAAATAAAGACAGGGTCATTTCATAGACTTAGGTTCATAGAAGCCTTGGCTATTATATATGTTTTAGAGCAATCATATGGAAACATTCTATTTTTGAGATGAATAACATGATTAGATAATATTTAGTTGGGGATGATTTACAGTGTATTGTTATATTATTAAAGCCACATCTTTTTTTCGAATGGGTAATTTTTATGGCTGTCAAGATTAAACAAGTTTATCGCGATTAATCAGGGTCAGCAATACTGTCAATCAGTCCTTTTCATTACACTTTGCCACTGCAGCATCTTCCTGTTGCCACAATGATGTAAAATATGGCCACCAGCACTCTTAATGTCTCATTTCACTGTAACATCTAAACAAGTTTCTTTTCTATGGTTAAATTCATATTAAAAAAATTTTTGTCCACCTTTAAAAGCAGGGGTCTATCCTAAGGGGATGTCAGTTACATTTAGTTTGAAAAATACAAAACAACACAAAAACAGTTCTAAGTGGAAAAAATGTCTAATTTTAAAACATTAAAAAGGCTGTGATTAATAACGATTAACTATGGCAATTGTATGATTAATCACGTTTGAAAAATTTATCTTTTGACAGCTCTAGTAATTTTCTCTTTTGTTTAGGGTAACATTATGCTAACTGATCTATTTTAAAAAGTAAAGTTGATTTTTTTTTTTAAAGGCTGCTCTAGAAAGTCTACTTTGGAAGATAGCTATGGAGAAACCAGCTTTAACCGGACTGGTTTCTAATTTTTTTGACAGTAAACTGAAAAATAACGAAAAGTGGACAAGAAATGAAAAAGTAATTCACATTAAGGTTGTTCATACATAAATGGAAGACAACACTGGAAACGAACAGATGGATTTAACCGAAGAAAAAAAAAAGCTTACAAATATGCCAACTTAGCTATTAGCTTCTAACGTCATACCTAAGTAATTTTCATGCAAATATCTGCCATAAATCCATTTTTATCCCTGTGAGGACAGTTTGTCCCGAGTACACCATATGCTTAACAATAAATATTTCCAAGTTAATTATCATTAATGCTCTAACTCAGGATTATCGGTCTTATTTTATCTTCAACTGGCCACAAATTTACTTTAACCACACCTATGGACCACACTGACAGTGTTCAACGGTTATTTGTGTTGCCTCCCTTGACCTGAGAAAAACGCACACTCCCCCTTATTGAGATGCACATGAGTCAGCCGACAAACCTCGTGTTCATCTTGACTTTTTTGATTTTTTTTTTTAAGAAAAAAAGTCATACAAGAACATGGACACATTCTAGTGACAGGATGATGGAGATGTGATGGAAAACAACCCCCAGAATAACTGTTTTCCCATCTGTCACGGTCCTTTTTGGTGTTAAGTTTCACATTTACATGTCTTGTGTCGGCACATGAATGCAGCATAAATCCTCAACGTTTTTTAAGGTGACGTCAGAATGTGTACTGCCCAGCCAAGATGGCTGACAGCATCCCGTTAAATCCGGTGCGGAAGAACTCGAAGAGGATCCCGTATTACAACTCAGCCAGACTTTCAAGGTAAGAGGCGTGCTAGTTTGACTGTTTCTTCAGTGGCGTACTGATGAAATAGTCTTTAGTCTGAAATATTCACATACCGCTGGCTTGCTTTGCTACCTGGGCTCCGTTTTTGTGTGTGGGTTGGGGCTGTTAGCTTGTGTTGCTATTAGCACTGCGTCTGACAGCTCCTTCGCTTATTCTCCCTTTAACAGGTGTTTGTTGTGCGTACCCTGTCTTTCATAAAGCTTAAAATCTATCAAATGATTATTTTATCCCTACTAATGTAAAACAATACCGCAATAACGTCAATATGTGCGTCAGCCTCTATCTTTTCACTAAACTGCTCTGTCCCCTCATTAAACTTACTGTCACATAGTAGCTCATCTGTGCTAACAACAACTTCAGCTCATGTTTTAAAAGTGTTTTTGCATGCTGTAGCCGTCATTCACAAGCTTGTTCATTTTACAGACTGGACGAGGATGTTCTATTAAAGGCGTCAGTCTAGGAATGGAAAAGAAGTGAACTAGTCCCATGATCAGGTACTTCAATAGAAAGTAGTGGGCTGTGACTGACTGTTGACATGATACAGGTGTATGTTTGAATCAAAGACAAATATATCTATGTCAATCCGTTTTACGTATAAGCCACTCTTCTTGGGTTTTCTTGCCTATATTTGAACTAGGATATACAATGGAAACGCTTCTCTGTAATTCTCCCTCTTGCTCTCAGTAATAAAATTCATGTGACAGGTAATTGGGCCCTGACCTCTCTGTGTAGCTCACACTGTTGGTTAAGCAACATGGCTGGTAAAGCTACAACAATAAAGCTTTTCCTCTGGAACAGGGAGCATTTGTTGGCAACAATACCTGCACTTAAGGCCAGCAAACCTTTTTACAAACCAGCCCACGTATCCACTAAGTGTAGAGTTGAGTTATTATGCAATCAGATGTAGGAGTTCCATAGCAAGAAACACTGCAGCCATTAACGTTTCTTGTTGGCAAGTCTGCAGTGTGTACACAAAGAACAACAACAGCAAATGGAAAGTTGCTGGTGATTCATACTCAGCCTTAGGCAGGGCGGCGGCTGAGGACAAAAGTTGTCAGTTGAAAACAAAATTGACAAGTAAAAATTTAAATAATTTGCATCACCTTACAGAGAGTTGAAGCATTTAATTTACATGTCTTTTAGCCTCCTTACTGTCACTATAATGGTTCTTATGTCTTAACAAACCTTCACTTTTGTGGTTTTAGCTGGTTGAAAAAAATAAATATTTACATTGATGCCTCTTTATGATCTAAAAAACAAACAAGATTGATATGATAAAGGCTAAATACAGGGTTGTCATGATACCAGGCTTTTAAATGTTCACATTAAACTAATAGAAATTCAACCATGTTGCTAGTTTCGGCTAACCTTGCAAAGCAAACGGATTGGCCAGAGTCCATGTCAGGCCTCAGACAGCTCAGTCTTGCAAGGCTCCAGGCTCAACGTTTGTGCCAGACCCAAGAACGGTTCGGACTAATCAACGTCATTTTAGGAGAGCGAGGTGGTAGCTGCAGGGTGGCTTAAGTCGTACTGGAAGTGGAAAGCAATGACTGCCATTGGTGTAGTAAATAGCTCACTTGTAGCTATAGTAAAACAGCAGTCATATCAGAGCTTGACCACAGCTGGATCAAAGCATCTCATGATGGAGAAGGTGTTTTCTCTCTGCTCTTGGCCTGCTTCAGCATGAGTTTGTGATCGTTATGGCAACCTCGTACAACAAGTTGGAACAAAATCAGCCTGGATGTAGCTGTAGAAAAGTGGCAGATTAATCAGACTTCTGCTACATTTCTTTGATAAAGCAAGAGCAAAGAGCCACAGCAAAAGCTTCTGTTGACAGAAGAACAGAGAATTTGGCCAATCACCTTCCAAGAATTTTTTGAAAAGTCCCACCCCATCCAAACACTTTGTATGGGAGGTGTCCCAGATGAATGTGAAATAAATAAATAAATAAATAAATCCCATGCAATGGATATATAAACAAAAAATACATCATAAATTGCAGGAAAACCGCTAGACTCCAGATGGATTTATTCTTCCCCTGGGCATCTGTCTTATGGATTGGATATTGTGTTTCTACAGCTTTAGCACTTTCAGACACTTTCATTCATTAAAATTAAATGATAATGTATTGAAGTATTAAAAATTTTAATAACTATGATTGAGTATTTTTGTCTGTTTCTTATTTTTAATTCCCCAAACCACTCCCAAAGAGTGGGGGGCAAGATTATTGAAAAGTGATTGATTTTTAAAAACTTATTATTTTGGGGGTGGGGGTCAAAAAAGTAGTTACACATGTACAATACAAGGTCAACGAAGAGATTATACATGCTGCTTTGTCTGCAGAGAGCATGAAAGTAGACACAAACTAGGTTTCTGCAACTTAGAAATACTCCTTATTCAAAGCCTTTCAATCAGCTCTTGCTGACATACCGAGAGAATAGATGGCTAGTCCTCTTACTTAGAGGACAATCATTATCTCTGTGTTTCACTAAGGAAAGTTATAGGACATTTTAACCACACCCAAGACTACATTCACACTGCAGTTAAAAGTGACCCATATATGATTTTTTTTTTTTCTCATATGTGACTCCTATGAGTTTTTTTCTGACTGTGTAAATAGCACAAGGCACATTGAATAAGATGT
This sequence comes from Cheilinus undulatus, assembly GCF_018320785.1. Classification (NCBI taxonomy): domain Eukaryota; kingdom Metazoa; phylum Chordata; class Actinopteri; order Labriformes; family Labridae; genus Cheilinus; species Cheilinus undulatus. The sequence continues at coordinate 13,193,758 of NC_054880.1, read as the reverse complement.
TTTTATATCAGATTTAGGCCACTTTCAAATTTGGTGCTAAACCAGAAACAAGTCTGATCTTTTGGAAGTTTTCTGCAGTGTGAACAGGCAAACAAACAAATCTTATCCGAACAAAAGATCAGAATTGATCAGTAAGTCCTGCTGTATGAACGTAGCCAGAGAGTCAGAGTGAGCTGCTTATACTCCAGAGATTTATAAAGTAGGTTTTATTTCCTGCAGCCTTTCATGAAACATTTGTCGTGGTCAATATATCTTGTTGTCTTGAAATTTGGTTTAAAGTGCAACATGATTATTAATAATCTTACATTATGCAAGCAGTTTGATAAATACAAAAGTTTAATTCAATTCAAAATACAGTCCAGCTTCTGAATGCAGTCTTGTTTTGCAATAAGCTTTATAATACTTGATGCTAAAGCTCCCTGCTGCAAATAACTAACCTGTGAGAAATGCTGTATTTACTCAGCAGTGTTGTGATGGTTCTCTGTAATGTAGAATCTCTGACCCAATACACATCTCAACTGTTTCAGTTAATTATGCCTCACATTGTCTTGTGAATAAGCTCTCACAGGTATTTTTTGTGAGTTCTCAGGGTTTTTTTTGTGTGAACTCAGCCTGTGAGAGAAAACGGTAACACCTTCATCAGCAAATGTTCAGCAAACACCTGCAGTTATCACCTTCTATGACTCTCACATGAGCCTGTTTGGTTCAACAAGTTGTTGCTGGTGATGGGAGCAGTCAGTATTACAGTTAACATTACAGTTATAAACATCATATGTTGTATCATAACCTGGTAACAGTTTTAAAGATGTTTAAGGAGTTTTAGGAACTAGTTTATTTTTGTTTCCACTCATCCTTCAGTGTTTTCTTAGTTTTGCAGCATAATTTGGCATCTTTTTTTTTTTTTTTACATTTTGGCAGTGTTCAACTCACTTTTGCTTAATTGGTATTAAGAGTTCATGTAGGTTTTTCCTGTTAGACTGCAGACTTTCGTGATTCTTTGGAGCGGCCTCATGAATAAGACATTATGTGCCTCTCAAGAGTGTTTTCACTGTTCCTTTATCATGTGAATAGGAGACGTTTTCAACAGTACTTGGTGATGGAGAAACTGGGCCAGCTCCTAACTAGCTTTAATCTTGGCTTTTCTTCATTCTAATGCTGAATTTTGAGTGTTCAATATAATAAAGAGCTTTCTCTTTTTCCTTTACAGTCACAACTTTGAACTGTTTTAATCAGCAACACAGCTTGTTTGTAGATAAAGTACTTTCCCTTAGATTGAAAAAGGGGTTATCATGATAAGGAGAATATTTTTTCTTAAGTTTAGAGTGTGTTAAGTTTCTAAAATAAAAGATCATCATGAGTGAATAAGGCATCTGTAGTGGAAATCACAGACTCCCACTGAACACAAGCTTATCACAGTACTATGTCCCTTTATATTTGACGCTCTTTGTCCTTACAGATACTCTTTAGAAGATGAGCCCTCCAACCTGGATGAGATGCCTCTGATGATGTCGGAGGAGGGCTTTGAGAATGATGAGAGCGACTACCAGACACTGCCTCGGGCTCGAGTCAACCAGAGACAGAGAGGCCTCGGCTGGTTCCTGTGTGGAGGATGGAAAGTCCTCTGTGGCAGGTGTGTTAACACCATCACTGTATTACTTCTTATTTGATGACTTCAACCAGGTAATGACATCAGGGAAAATGATGAACTGATCATGTTCTAGTAGTCTAATGCTGCTACTTCATGTCAGTCTCACTTCTCCTCTGCAGCCAAAGCTGCGGATTCCATTTGTAAGCAAACAGAAATTATATATTTGTCTGAAAATGGTTTTACTTCTGCTTTTTTCTTTTGTTAGATGTTTTTACCACATCCTTCTAGGGATGCACGGATTTAAAAAAAAAAAAAGAGGGCCGATGCCTATACAGAATGTTTTTTCATTTCTTTTGGTATCAGACTTCACTTTGGCAACATTTTTTCTAATGTTTGGCCGTGAAAACAGACCAGAGTTCATTCAGCAGGGGATTTTGTTGGGCCAACAAGAAGTATTTAGTCTGATTTACTGTTAAACTGCAAAAATAAGTTGCCCTAATGCAGTCTGTTTTTGAAATCTACCAGGGAAATCAAAGGTTTAAATAGTCCTCTTCCTTGACTATTTCCATTTCGTTTGGCAGAGCCCACAACTTGCAGTTTCTAAACAGCTAAGTTGCTCTTTTTGTACGATTTTCTTCAAATTAATTGCTAGTATGAACTAAAGTCTAGCATCGGTTGCCTTTCTGTCAACTTGATGATGCTGTTGCACCCTTTGTCCAGTGGGGTCGGCAGAGGTGACCGTCATACAGCTGGAGAAAGTTAGTACAACTAATATGGCAGCACCAGATAGAGGACATTAGGAATGCAAGTAGGGCACGAACAACATGAACATGAAACATGGGGTTTGCAAGGAGTGCAGGATGAAAATAAAATACTGTGGTAATACAATAAAGGTAAAGGCAAGGCTAATGCTAAATGAGCGAAACAGTTGAAAAAATGGTATAGATTGCAATATATGGTATCGCAATACTCTGTGTATTGTGTATGGCATAAGTATTGTGATAATATCATATCGTGGGGCCACTAGTGATTCCCACCCCTAGTAATGGAGCAGCAAACTGTGGAGTGTCATTTGGTGATGTCCACATCGCTGATCTGGACTTTGCTGATGATGCTGTGATCCTTGCAGAGACTGTAGATGTTCTTGTGGAGACTCTTAACTTGCTGAGTGAGGAGGCTGAAGCATTGGGAATGCTCCTCTCTTGGGCAAAAACAAAGATCCAGGCATTTGGGGATACCTTGGATGCTGCAAGGAATTCAGCCTTGATTCAGCTCACTGCATACTGGGTGCCTAGGACCTAGTGGGCTGGTCCAGAGGCTGGGGATGACCACATGCACTGTGGAGGGAGCATGTGGGAGGATACCTGGAGATATGGGGCATGGACCTGCGCAGGCCTGGATGATGGCCATCAGGAGGCTGGAGCAGTACAGGACTAAGGTTTTGCCAAATTGACATGCTCCCATAACTGACCTGACCTGTTTTCGTTGTATGGAATTTTGACATGTATTAACTAGAATACGGTATTTGAGTTCTCAGCCTGCAGTGATTGTTGTTCATTAGATACAGTCCATAAATCACTCTGCCCTCCTCCACCTACCACTGTTGTCTTTATAGAAGAGTGTTCTCAGCCAAACCAGCATTCTACAAAGATTATTTACTCAAAGGTTTACTCTCTGTTTTGATTAAATGTTTGGTTATGACCTAATGAGGGGGAAAAGCGGTTAAAAAGTGTTCCCTATCCCTGCTGTTGTTGTTTGTCTTGTGTGTTCCAGCACATCATGAGCAGTGAAGCTGCTTGCAGTACACAATAAATGGGAATGAGTTTTCAATTGTTAAGTCTCATGCAGTGTGTGATGGTAATGCAGTAATGGCATTGTGTGTCTTAGCACTTTATACTGGTATACAAGTTTCCCCAGTATATAACCCACAGCCAACTTTTTAGATGAAAACAGATGTTAAAAGTGCGGCCTGTACAGCAGGTTTTACGGTAGATGTGCTAACTTTGATTGGAGACAACAGAAACTTTATAATTACTACTGATATCTTTTCATGCTACATTATTTGCATATGGCTGATGTTTGTCAACAAGGTCAATATTGGCCAATACTGATATTAATCCTACGTATATGTGAGTCCCTATATACTGCAGGTGCAGTTGTAAATTTAAACATATTAAGTTGATAAATTTACAGAATTTTTAATGTTTTTAAACAATTTAGACAATATCCTCCCTCTCTTTCTCTTCCTTATGCTCAGACACGACTAAAGATTTGTAGTATTTCTTAAGATGCCAGTACTTTTTGATGCTATTGATACCTAAAAAAGACATTGTATCAATTTAAAATGCACATCAAACATTTAGGCAGCTTTGACTTGTTCTTTTACTTGTTCTTTAAAAACTTAAGAACATGGCAGGACCTTGAAGTACTGTTGTGGACTTTTTTCTGTATTTTAGTGCTTCCATTTTTGCCTCAAACTGCTCTGAAAGGTGTCGGTGTTTTTGTCATTCTGTAAATGTGTATAATGTTTATAATGTCGGTAAGCGTGCCCCGTGATGATCAGTTTGGATTTCAAACGCACCGGTAGCTGTGCATGAAGTGCAAAGAGAGGATAAGGGCATGTTTTTGGTCGAGTTCCTCGATGCGCACCATCAGCCCAAAAAGATTTTCAGGTCAAACAGAACGGTGCGGTTTATCCAGCTAATGATTAATTTGACAGCTTTTGCCCTCTAAAGATGCAGCTTTCCGACTAAGAGAGGGCTGTTTGTTTATGCATGAACAATAAAATTTAACATTTATTAACAAATGTTTGTGCAGCACTTCAATTCCCCCAAAGAAACATTTATTTATGCAGGAATTTCATAGAATATTTCAGTTGTTTTCTTTTGAATGCTGGGTCTCCAGTTAAAGCTGCATATTGATCCCCCTCCCCCTCCCCCCACTAATGAACAAATCGGATTTTTCACAGCTGACCAGTTTGATGCTTTCCAGTAATTTTATGTGTGCTTAGTGTGGGATTATAAAGCACAAATAATTCACACTGAATAAGCCCTCTCTGTTCAAATGGCATATTATTTGAATAGCATTCATTTGCTTAAATAATCGCTCTTATGAAACTGGACTGGGAGTGCACAGGGACCCAGATCATGGAGGCCAACACAAACAAGACTTTTCACCAAAGTTGATTTATTTAGTTTCATGTTTTGCCAACTTGCTTAAAAAGTGGAAAAGCCAAGTCGATCAGCATGACGGTATACACCGACACTCTCCCCTCGTTCCCCCTGAGGTGCCAGTTTGGGTCACATCACGCTGCTCCCATTGTAATTTAGCCCCACACTACACCTCTGTTTGCATTTGATATCAGATATGGTAGATAAGCACCAATGTAGTCATTAACAGGTGGATAGAAAGTCAAATAGTTTTTGAAAGTATCCATCTCTTCTCTCTAATCTCTCTTCAGAACTTTAAAAAATCACAAGAACGACATCAGCACACTATTGTGGCGATATTATCATGTATGAGTAAAGATAAACAGGAAAAATATTCTACCATACAGTAAGTTTATCTGATCAGCATGTCAGGCTTACTGGCTCGTGCTGCTCTGAAGGTGTCTGAGTCCTGCAGCTCTATTGAGGGGATTCCCTCCTGATGTGAGGCTAACCTTTTCAGGTCATTCATAGAGCTACATGTTAAAGACTGCTTCATAAAATTGTGTCAAAATAAGCCTGATAGAGGTGATTAACTCTGACAAGAAGCAGCGATATAAATAACACCAGTTCTGTCAGCTGCAGCAGGGCTCAGCTGCAGAGCTCAGCAGAGGCAGTAATTGATTTAACAGCGGGGAAATAATGAGACTGAAGATTGTTGAGCAAAGTCCTGATATTGGATTAAAGCATGGCTCCAAATAAGAGGGTTTATTTTATTAGTGAAAAATCAAGCATTATTTGACATTAAGCTGTAAAATCAGACAGTATTAATACCTGCTTCAGTAGCAGGGCAACAAAGCTGAAGTCATGGGTGCCCAGTGCCCAGTGTTGGATTTTTTTTGTTTTTACTCAACAATACTGCAGGCAGACTGCACAAACGTATTTCAAAGTATTATGTAACTTTAGCCCAAAGATGTGTATCAACAACTGCCTTTATTATTTCCTATGAGCAAACCTACATCAGCAGCAGCGCTGTGAAAGCACTACTCCATGTCACTTAATGCCACTGCTCTAGTCCCGCCTTGCAGAGTGTTTTCCTGAGAGAACAACTGTTTTGTCCATCTCGGCTGCTGTGGTAGCAGCTCTGTTTGAGAGCAGAGAAAAAGAAATTTAGCGCCAACTTTTGCTCGAGGTGTAAAATAAGTGTGACTGCTCTTATTGGTTTTTCACATACCCGGTCAGGTGGAGAGGCAAGCCTTGAACTGGCTCTTAGCTCCGGTATCACACACCTAACTAGGCAGTGGCTGGCAGGGAGTTTGTGTGGTGGGCACATCATATTCCCTGATGTGACAATCTGGCGCCAGTGTGTTTTGGGCTTTAGACGGTGCTGTCTTGCTTTTGCTCACCGCAGCTTTGGGTTAAAAATATGAGTTTTTCTAAAAGCTTCAGTATCAAACCCATCATCAAAATAACAGAGATTGCACCATTTCAGAACAAATGGGGTTAAAAAGTACCAAAATATTGAACATTGTGACAAACTTGACTGCTGTTGTTTTACAATCTATCCTCCAAGTTTTAAGACTTAACTTTTGAAGTTAGAGATCGGGGTGTTTCAAGCAATCTACTCATTAGAACTTGAGTGCTGGATATTTTCTTTGGGTTTATATGGATTCAAAATGCCTTCACAAATGACCACATTAACCCTTAAAACCATTGGAAATTTGCAGGCAGTCATCATTGTTTCTCCCTATTGTATTTGGAAATGACAACTTTAAGTCTTAAAATCATTAAACTATTCAGCACCATAAAAATGAAGTATGTCATGCTTGTTTCTGACTTTTCTCATCACAGATAATTCAGACAATCTCTGCATAATTCTGTTCAACAGAATAATTTTGACTGAAGCCAGATACATGTGGTAGCATGAAACTGATGTTATGTCTTGTTCACCTGTCGTCATCTCTCAGCTGCTGTGACTGTCTGGCCCACATATGTCGGAGGAAGAAGGAGCTGAAGGCCAGGACGGTGTGGCTCGGCTGTCCGGAGAAATGTGAAGAGAAGTACCCCAAAAACACTATCAAGAACCAGAAGTACAATGTCTTCACCTTTGTGCCTGGGGTGAGTGGGATGTCAGAGAATTAATAAAACCACCTTATTGTCCATAAATAACCAAAGGTAGAAAAAGTACCAGACTATTGTACTCAAGTAAAAGTACAGTTGCTCTAGTTAAAATTTACTTGAGTTGAAGTGAAAGTACTTGTCTATAAGTCTACTCAAGTAAAAGTAAAAAGTAGGTCATTTAAAATTTACTCAAAGTACTGAGTAGCTACTTTGATACCCAAAGGGCTTTCACAGTGAAATATGACCTGATCCATTCTCTTGCTATGTGCATGTACTGACCATTCTGTGTTGTGAAAGCCAAACGCCTGGTCTTTTTCATGTTCCTGGCAGAAAACTTGGACCTCAGTGTTTTGGCTTGAACTGTTTATTTTATTACTCAGTACTCAATGCTTTTTAAAATGTAATTAAGTACAATACTTTGCTCAAAGTATATTCCAGTAAAAGTAAAAGTAGTGATTTTAAAAACTACTCAAAAAAGTACAAGTACACAAAAAAGCTACTCAATTACAGTAATTTGAGTGAATTAATTAGTTACTTTTCACCCCTGTAAATAACTGAATTAATTGTATATGCTCTGATCTCCTTTATAAAATGCAGAAGTTAGGACTATTCTGGGACGAGGATGTGCATTAAATAACTTTCACAGTCCTAGGGTTTCTGTAGATCCTTAAAAAGTATTTAAGTTTAGGGCATGAAATGTCTATAAAGGTCTTGTTCTTGCTTTTAAGAGGGTTTTTTTTTTTAGATGGCACTTTGACTGAGACATGTCTGACTACTTCATCAGATCTGCTTGTCTAGTCGTGGATTTGCTTGTTCAAGTAAATCCAGTCAGCATTTATTGCAGCATGCTAAGTACTAAGAAGGTAAAATACAAGGTGAGAAGGAGAAGACTAGCTCAAGGACATTTGTATTCAAAATGAAAAATAAAGGGAATAGCTGGCAGGGACTAACAATAATTTGAGTTACTACAGAATATGTAAAAAAGCTTTCAGACTTTGACAATGAATCAGAGCTGTTGAGTCCTATATAAAAACTGAACAGCACTGATACCATAAAAATGTTAATTATTGTCTTCAGGGGTCAAAAATGTTTTGAAAAGTCTTAGATTTTATTTGATCTAAGCGTGTAGTAACCCTGGAGTCTTCACATTCCTCCTCTAACTATTGATCTTTTCACACTTAAACGGTGCAGAAATCACACTAGCATGCACTGGATCTAATTGCTAACAGTTCTGTCTTTAAGTTCAGGCTTTCCACTGTAGAGGATCCATCAGACTGACTTATTAAAAACCAAACTGTCCCATGATTAAGAGGGCTGCCTTCGGCCCGGGCCATAAAATGTCAACTGTCTATTAGAGACGTAGATATTCCCATCGACGGTGAGCAAAACGGCTGTTTTCTCTCCCTCCACTTTGAATTATTAAATACACACAAATTGAGTTTAGCAGTGTGCATTTTCTCCTAAAGGTCAGGAGGTTCATTAACCGAGGAGCATCGTCCATTGATCCCTTTGTCTCTGATAATCTGTGACTAGACGCTTGACTCTCATTATTACACCATTATTCAAAATTTGACCTTAAATGAATGGAACACTAAAGGATCCCTGTTGATGGATGGTCCATTAGCAAAGAGCCCTCACTAAGTTACAGGTGGAGCTTTGGCATGGAGGTTTAAGAAACTTTGCCTGTTTTTATCTTTGTTCATTCTTTTCATTCTTGGTCCAGTTTGTCTTGCAGTATTGTTTAGTCTGTTTGATGACAATGTGCCAAGTTTTTGGGAATCAGCACTGTCAGCGCCTTTAAATAGACGTTCTCAGAGTTTTTATTTGGGCTCGTGTAAAGTGAAATACATTAGCATGTGTCTGATTCTGCACTGCACAGTAACCATCTCACTCTCTTTTAGCATCAGTCTTAATTTTTCTCTCACCTCAATAAATTCTCTTCTTCTTCTCTCTTCTCAGGTTCTCTACCAGCAGTTCAAGTTCTTCCTCAATCTTTACTTCCTGGTGGTGGCCTGTTCCCAGTTTGTGCCATCACTGAAGATTGGATATTTGTACACGTACTGGGCACCTCTGGTAAATTCACTCGATTTACTCTACATAGTGAATTTTTATGGAATTGCTTTGGTCTCCCAAAGAGTATTAGCCCTGAAAAAATAAAGAGTTGTAGCTCATAGTTAGGGACATGTTTTCATGTTCTGTTTAAACTATGACATTGATTACATGTACACTGGGACGATCCAAAAAAGATTTTAAATGTAAGTACCAAGGGCCTAGCTGTTAGGTTGCACCTCATACAGAGGGTGTAGTCCTTCAGGTTCAAATCTGATGTGTGGCTTCTTTTCCATATGGCTGTCCCTACTCTGTTGTATTTCTTACTGTCATCTCTAATAAAAGGATTCACAGAAATAATTCTTACGATAAACTTGCATGTGTATAAAGGTATATTTAAACATAAATTTGTAGTTAAAATTCATAATTAGAATAACATTTTAGCTAAACAAAAGCTTGTAAGTCATGTCAAGTTTGAAACATACCCGACCTAGAGAATGGTTTCTATGTGCTGACTCTCACTGAAAAGACAAACTCTCGTTTAACATTTTAAAGGGATATTTCAGGATTTTGAAGTTGGGTTGTATGAGGTACTTGGTTATAGTGGTGACATTAGCCTCCAGTGGTTTCTGTGAAAGTTGATCCTGTGGTTATTATGAGCTCAGAGAGATCCGCGGCATAATTGCTGTAGATGGGAACATTTTATCCACGTAGTTTAATGAGTTTTACAGAAAAATGGGCCAAGAAAATATGTTGGTTCGCCTGTACCCTGTGTCGAAATGTACAAAGCACTTCATTTCTCCCAAAAAAACCTCTGTGTCAGGCAGTAATTTACGATGCACCTTTGGCATTTTGTCTCCTTCCGAAGAAGAAATTATGCTCATTTTCTTGCAAAACAAAGAATCAGTGTATTGGAGAAATAAATAATGAATCAGTGAGTTATTACAGTAATATTCCAAGAGAATTACACGGAGACTTTAAGCAAGTAGGCCACCTGTAGAACTTGATATCTCATTTTAAGATGGAGAAAAGTTTTTTAAAATTCCTTTCGACTGACTTTTTCTTCTTTTAAGTTACCAGTGTTCTTCTCAGTCAGAAGAGGAATATTTTTTTTATTTTAATTAAGTCAATAAAGCTTATACATGTACTTTAGCTTTAAGGTTAATTCTTATGTTGTTTATGAATCCATGCTGGTAATAATGAAGCTTTGTAAATGTTGGTGAAATGCTCTGATTCGCATCCTCTTGTCACTAAGGGTTTTGTGTTGGCTGTTACCATGGTGAGAGAGGCTGTGGATGAAATGAGACGGTACCAACGAGACAAAGACATGAACTCTCAACTCTACAGCAAGCTCACAGTGAGAGGTCAGTGAGAAAAATGGGAGAAACCAAACCGCTCTCCGCCTCATGTCAATAACTGTTTGCTGATATTAAAACTGATATTCCAGCTCACTGCTCAGAGAGAGCGCTCAGCTGGAGAAGTACTTTTAACACGAGTTGTTCTTTGCTGTAATTATATTGATTTAATTTTACCCTTTCTAATGACGGTATGATCCGTGCTGCTCATCACAGATGCTGAGATTTGACAGTGCCATTGTTTTAGTCTGAGCCTGTGAGCAGAGGTGAAAACAGAGGGGTATTACATGATCATGCTGGAGGTAATCAATCTGTTAGAGGCTGAGAGAGAAAGAGAAGAGCAATAGATGAGAGTGGCTTGTGGTTTACAGAGTCAGGGTCATTTTCAAGGGCCAGAAATCAATACCTGCATTTTATTTAATCACTCTGGAAAAATCCCTGCAGCTTATCCTAAAAACTCAAATGTGAAGTTATTGAAGGTTTTCTTTCTGTTGTCTCCGACTTCTTCATGGAGCTGTCTTTTCTCCTCAGGTAAAATTCAAGTGAAGAGTTCAGACATACAAGTTGGTGACCTGATCATCGTTGAGAAGGTAAAGCTGCAATGTTTTTATGTAGTAATCTTTTTCTGCAAGTTTAAAAGACTGTTAGAAAGATTTTTTAACAAGCTTTAATATTAACTTTACTGTGTAAAGCCATCAAGAAAATGGAATTAGCAGTTTATTAATCAGAGATAGTGTTGAAAAGAGAAATCTACCTGCCGCTACACACTGAAAATGACTTTCTATGACTTTTCATGGTCTCTGTAAACAATCGTTTGTTTTATATAACCTGAATATTTAAGTGGCTATTTAACCTAATTTAATAACTGTAATTTAAGAATAAGGGTAGGGTTGTGCTTTTAACCTAAACACTTCTGCATTACTGTTATTAAAGTCGGCTGTGGTTACTCCAATGTGGGACACTCGTCCTAAAAAAAGCTAATGGGTGTAACACAGACTCTTGTCACTAAAGAATTACTGCCTTACGTCATTAGCTTCTCAGGTTTAAGTTAACTTACTAGCATTTACCCTTTGTCTTAGAGCTTCTGTGTGAAGCTGTAATGGAACGGACTAAAACTGATGCCTCTATGGACTTACAAAAGCAAACAAGCTCACTGGCAACATGTTTAACTATGCCATAGTAATTTGTAATGTTTGTGCCTTCTGCATCTTAATATGAGTCAAACAAAGTGATGCACTGAAAGATGCAAAGCTAATGATACCATTGAGTTTAAAAAGAAACAGGAGATATTGCACAAGTGATTAGATTAGCAAAGAGATTAGGGACTACTTTGTCCATTGGGGTGCAAAATTTGAAACTGAAAGTTCACTTTAAATACTGTGAAGACTGTAAATACTGTCTTTGTTAAGTCCTGATTCAAATCTGTGATATTTTGTGTCACTTAAAACTCTGAAGTGCTGTTACTCCTGTAAAGTCCTAAGAACAACCAGACCAGTGGTTCTCAACTGGGCCAGCCTCAGGACCCACCAACATCTTTGACGATAAATCACAACCCAAATTTCCCAAAAAATTCAACAGTGCACATTTTGTAACGAACAATGTTGCACTTAAGATCTTGGAGAAATAGAATTTATGATAGGAAAAAGACAGGAAAAAACTGACATGTTTTACACCCCATTTCCCCTTGATAACATGTACATTTTAGCCAATTTTTCTTGAATCTTGAGAAATTACTTCATTTTCTTGGTAAAAGCAGCTTTCTTATTGCAAGAAAAAGGAGATAATTGAGTCTAAATATTGATAAAATATTTACATTTACCCATTATCACAATAAAACTGAGTAAAATGAACAGTATGGTTGCATGTTCTTCATAGACTTTTGCTCCCATTTTTATTTTCAGACACCTAGTCGCAACCCACTGAAAACTTCTCCGCTACCCACTTTTGGGTCCCGACCCACCATTTGAGAACCACTGAACTAGTCTAAAAGTCACACGGCACAGTCTTTATTAAAGTTCACCTTAAGCCTCATGTATACTTCCATGTCATATCTACACTGTAGCTACACTGTAGTGTAGTGTGATAAATTATGCCTGCTAGATATTATTTTGTGCAGGCTCTCTTGCGATTTTTGGTTTGTTTGTGTTGTTTTTTTTTTGTTTTGTTTTTGCTCTGTCTGGTCCCTGTTTGTTAAAGCTCTTTGTTAAACTGTAGTTATTATTTTGGTTATTACTACTATTGTTGGTGTCCTATGCAGTCTTGGTCTACAACAATGTGAGTTCTACATTCTTGTGTGATGGTGTGCTCTGTAATACTCCTACTCTTTGGAGCCATCTGGTTCCATTGGCAGCAAACTTGTTTCAAACATTTTCCCACCTCTGCATGCATTCTGGGAATCCAAATGCCAGTATCCAAATCCTGCTGGAGCATTATGATGATGGGATGGAGAGGTTGTTTACCTTAAGTCTTGATCCACTTTAATGCAAAAGCCTGGAAGAAACATCAGCAGGATGCAACATATTGGATTTTTGTTGATATCCGACATGCTGATATTTATGGATTCATTTAAGCTGATACCAATATTAAAACCAATATTTAAATATGTAATTCAGACACATTTTTTTAACACAATTTAATGTGTAAGGATGAACAAAGAGACAAACTTCAGTCCTTTTAACACATTTAAGTTTGAGGAATGAGGATGAACAAAGACATCAGCTGAAGTTGTTATGTTGCCCAGCCTAAAACTCACAAAATTATTGGCACATATGTCCAAAATTTACAGTCGACATATGCTGATATGTACAGCCAAATTAGCCCTTGTGAATACCTGCAGAAATTTAATATCCACTCATACCATTATCACTCTGATAATATTATGCATCCCCAATCAAGATTATTTATTTCATTTGTATAATTTTTTGTCAAATGACAACTATTGGTTTCTGGTCGTTTTGTATTAATGAAGAGGTCTTATAAGCCTCTTTGGGCTGGAAATGCTGTTTGTGCATGACATAATAGTAAAATTAAATTGCTCCAAATTTGCTACCATCTGGGAGTCAGTAGCGACAAAGAATCATAGAGGTGTGGATACCTCCTGATGTCCCTGTTAAGTTTTTCCTTGACATGGAGCACAGCTTCTTCTGCTGAAAAGCAGGAATTAGATTGCGATCCACAGGACATGTGGTCTGCATTGTGTCAGTGCATGGTAAAAGTTTTTAAAGGTGCATGTCAAGCTAGTTGCAAGGGCTTCTGTGTAGGTACAGGGCCACTTGAATTGCATGTGCTACAATGCAGATTTGACACACAAGTGTAAATCAGACTTTACTGTGAATGTGACACCGAAATGTGTTTTACCTTTTAAAATTTCATCTTTTTTGCTTTTGTTTTTTAGAACCAGAGGATTCCTGCAGACATGATATTCCTGAGAACATCAGAGAAAACAGGTGAGCAGGCATGTTTGTGTAACTCAAACAATGCAGAAAAAATAAGATAATCACAGTCAGCAAAAACTCAGCATAAAAGTAAATATCTTGATAAGCATGAGAACAATGAAGCATTCGCCCTTATAGTTGAACTTTGTTTGCCCTGTGGCACTTAAACAAACTGTGTCAAGATCATTTGGGTGAGAAATGTGACTTTTCCCGCACGTCCAGTCCCTTGACATCATCGGATCGAGGCAGCCTGTGATTCATATGATTTATGTCACATTCTTCTGGTGACTGATGATGCAAATTCCAATTAATCAATGAGCTGCATCAAATCCGGCTCTTTTCTGAGGGGCATCGGAAGGAAATGCTCAAAGGACATCATTTCCATCAATCTCTCATGTGCCAATATGCTTGGCAGGAAGTTGTTGATGTCTTTATGCCTTACACACATACACACATCTCTGTCTTTACTTTGTCTTTCACCCACACACACCTCAGTGAAGTTATGTGAGGAGCTGAGGTGCCATCACAGCAGAAGGAAAGCATGAATCAAGCTCCTTGTATGAATGCTTTCAATCATTGTTAACCCTCCAGGGATGGTTTAAAGCTGCCCTTTACCCTCTCTGTCAAATAGTTGCTCTCATCCATCAGTTTCATACGTAATATTACCTCAGATCAATACAGGTCACCACTGCCCCACGTTTATTGGAGCTCACAGTGTTCACAGCAGCCGCAGACACTCTGTATCATGCTACAGGCTCAATCAATGTACAATATGCTGCTCTGCTGGTGCATCACTGTGACATGTGCCAGCTTATTACAGTAAAAGAATGTCTTTGATCTGTTTGATATGTACTAATAATAGATAATAACTTTGTCTGTATAGCACTTTTTAAAAACAGATGCTTATAAAGTGTTTAACAGACAGCAAAGGCATGAATTCAGGGATTAAAAAGTTACATTTACACTCAAACCAGTTAGAGATCTTGAAAGTCAAAGGAAAAGTCTGAACAAACTGCAACACAAAAGTCAACACAGATTAACACAATTGAAAGGAACAGACATGAGACGATCAATCTTGAAAGGCAGTTAGAATAGTAAATATTGAAGATATCTAGAAAAAGAAAATATAATGTTTGATAATAATTAAAAAGGTTAAGGTTGTCAACATTTTTGATACTGTCTGTGTGCATTTCTCACTTTTTCCGCATTTGGAACTCGTGCTGTGCTGTGCGTTCATGCTCTTCCACAAAGCTGAAACACACGACTAGTTGGCAGACAAGGACACTTACTATTACACCGTTGTGATATCAGTGTAAATGTCACAAGGTGCATCATTATGGTGCTATCATGGAAATGCAACTTTTGACTATAATTTCACTGTAAAGTTGAAGAATGAGCTTTCCTTTATGCCTTCTCGTAAACTTCTCTTGAGATGACTTGTAATCGTAAAACCTATTGTGCTCATTCAGGCGTATTTACATATGCTAATGCGGCAAATATGGAATAAAAGTAACTGAATGCTCAAGTGTCTTGCACTTCCATAAGATTTACAGCAGGATACAGTGTCTGTGTTTGGAAATTAGTTTATCCAGGTTACAAACAAACAGATCAGTGTTAATAACATTACTTGGCTTTTGCAGGTGCATGTTTCATCAGAACAGACCAGCTGGATGGAGAAACAGACTGGAAACTGAAGGTTGCTGTTGGCTGTACACAGCGACTACCAGCAGTAGGGGTAAGGACATTACCATGCAGTGAATCCTATGTTAGTGTCTTTAAGTTAAATCAGCTTATTTTGATGGAAACCTTTTCACTGGTGATGGACAGTGAGGACTATCTTAATTCAACAATTTAAATACGTTGTCTAATTTCACATTGCACTTAGTTTTATATAACTTTTATCAGGATTCATGTGTCTGAGCCTTCTTCTGTAAAATGCAGCAGAAACTTTACCCTCCAGTGGGGGTTGAGTAAAACAATCTACCCTGCTCCTCTCTGACCGCGCTGCCCGTGTTCTCACCAGGAGAACACTATCTGAGCATGACTGAGGGTTGCCTGGCTGCTGCAGAGGCCGCCTGCCTGAATAATTTAATATTTACAATCAATTTTGTTCCACTTGGAGCGAGAAAAGGGACTAGTGTTTGTTCCCTGACAGGCTGCAGTCTTAATTGTTGGAACAAGGGAGAGAAACTGATGATTGAAGATACGTGATTTTGTTTGGTGTGTCGACTAATTTGAGGTTTTGTACTCTTTTTTTTCTGTTGAATAAACGAGTTCCACAACTTTTTTTCTGTAATAAAACCTTAATTTGTGTTCAATGTATAATATCAAAGATTTAAATGGAAAAGGCAATGGGTTTCCAGAAAAATACTGAGAGAGTAGAAAAGACACTGAGTTCTTTTGCTCAGTTTTTGCTAATATATAACTTTAAACTTTCTGGCGGAAAGCTCTGAGGGAAAACTTAGCTGAGTGCATGTTTTTCCTCAGTATCCTCAGTAGGGACACTGTGGAAAATGCAAAGACGCTGAAGACGATGGCAGAAGAAACTGAAGTTACATTTATTGAAGTGCTGTACAACCAAGGAGAGTAGTAAAATTAAAATTAAAATATAACCAGAAGCACTTACCTCACAATAAAACACAAGTATTAAAAACAAATAGTTTGATTTAACAAATAGGAAAAAGTCAAAAACTTAAACTGACAGTAAAAGAATCCCTGGACAGTACAAAATCAAATACATCCGAAAGGCTGAGCTCAAATTGTATTGAATGCCATTGCAAGACAAGGAAAGATAAAGAAGAACCAAGCAAGAGGTCACTCAAGAAAAGGCAAATTGCCCTTTAAAGTACAGGCTAAAAGCCTATAATTATACAATGCTGCTTGGACGTGTTCTCTCACTGTCGAATTATTACCCTAAGTTTAGATATAAATCTTTACACCATTAGAAAAACATTAAGGTGTAGACCCTGAACAAGACAGCACAATAAAACTGTAAAGACTGCACAGAGGAGCCACTCAAAATGTGAATTTGTCTATCTAGAAAAGCCTAAGAAAATCCTATCTTGTAAAATACTACTTAGCATCACTTGATTACGTCTGGGTCTGAATGTTGGCTTACAACGATTTACAGTATGTTGAATTTAAACTGGCTTATTCTTTGACTTTTTGTCTCAGGATCTCTTCTCAATCAGCGCCTACGTCTACGCCCAGAAGCCTCAGCTGGACATCCACAGTTTCGAGGGGAACTTCACCAGGGTACAGTAGCTCGTTGACATATTTATAAGCTGTTAAACAAATCTCAAACACCTGCTGATTTTCTTCTATAGCAGCTGGATTGACATAAAAGATGTGTATCACTGTAATGTGTTGACAAGCGGCAACAATGAGAGCTTGTGTGTCCATCCGGGCCCGTTGTTATCTCCAGCAGGCGTACCTCTTACATCACAGGCAGGTTCTTGCTGCTCCAGCTCCATCCATCCCGTCTTGGTTGTTGCTCAGTGATTTTTTTTCCTTTCTTTTTTTTTTTTTTTTTTTTTTTTTTTTTTTATTAATAGCAGATTAGCGCAGCCCCCACAGAGAGGAGAGCTCCGGTACAAAGGGAGGCTTTGTGGCCCGTCTTCACTCTTGGCCACACACCAGGCTTAGTGAGGGAGCACTTCCTCCGCTCATTCATCCTCCACGGCCTTCCTTTGCATAGCGTGTGCTTTTAGTCCGAGCAGGATGGGAAAAAAATGGGTTCCCACAGATCCGCAGCAAATGAACTTACCTATTTATGAGGGGTTTTTTTTTCCTTGGGACGGATATGGTAGCTTTGTTTCTGCGGTGCTTATTGAGACTCTCTGCAGTTATGAACGCCGTATTTTGATGCCAATGTCAGCGCGGTCAAGCTTTCCGCAACCTGCCATTTATTTTTCATGCACCTCTTCCCTTGTTTGAGTGGATTGACAGGATGTGGCTACTTAGGTATCATAATTATCATATCAGAGAGGCAATTTGAGCTGAAACTGGAGCCTTGACTCTGCACTCCTGACTCGAGCCATTTTCAGCTTTGGTCTTTATTTAAGAGAGGGGTAAAACGGGCAGGGTGAAACAAGAGGCTCTCCAGGGGCTTATTTATCACTGAAATCTCATCTATGTGCTCTCTCTATACTGTTCTTTAAAAAGGAGCCTCTATCGCCATGCCAAATCTAGAGAAAGTATTGATGAAGGGACTACTGTATTGCTACAGTCTGCACTACTGTGTCAGGTGCTTTAGAGAATTAATCACACAGCAGAGCCCAGCCAATCAGGTCAGACTGTATACACTCTAAGCGAAGCTCACGTTCCTCTGCTCTGCTGTGCAGAAACCTTTGTTTCAGGATCACTTTGATCGCCTTGTTTGTCTTAAAACATGAGTAATTAAAGTAAGTTTACTGTTTTGCATTAACCCTTTTTTCCTCACAGTTTGAAACGGTCATAAGCATCAACACAGTACTTACACACAGCTAAGTGTAGTCCAAGAAACAGACATAATTTAAGCACTGAGTGGCTCTATAAAATACACATTTTGCACAGAACAGTTAAAATAATAGAAATCATGTCACCAAAAATACCTCTGCCTCATATAAAGTTGATAATTTAGCTAATAAAATTAATGCTGGGTAAAGCTTCATTTTTACTAGATAGTTAATGAAACTGTTTTTTAAATTCATGGTTGCCTTTTTTGTCTTGGGAGTTAAATTCTTGGCTCTGTTGTGCTTTTTCTCATTTGCTTCAAAAACACTGAAAAAAGCAGATTTAAAGTTGACTATATACTACAGAGTTCACAGCAAAGAGCAACTGTTTTATGTTTTTACTTATACTTGGAGAATTACAAGTTTCTTGCATTTCTATGCCAATCATTTAATCAGTGATGCTTTAGAGTCAAAGTCTAGACCAGGGGTTCTCAGACTTTTCAAGGCTAGGGACCCCTTACAGGGCGGAAAATTTTCCAAGAACCCCCACATAACCCTCATGATAATTAAACATGGTAACTGCCATTTGTACTCCTAGATGCTGGATTTTAAACTCTTCAACCTAAATACAAGCTGTAGTCCAGTTGATTGTGGCTACTTACTTTTTGCGATCCTTTTAGCAGCCAAATAAAAAGCCCTCTGTGCTTTTTCTTGTACTTCTTTTTATGCTTGACGAGTGATAAATTTCCAATCATATCTGAGTTTTTATTGGCCCAAAGCTGAATTATGTGGGGGTGATTAGTTTTGTATGGCTGTTTTTTGGCACTGTGGTCCCTATGTGTATTTATTTGATTTTTCAATTGCATAACATTACTTTAGTGATTTATTTTTAATTATTTCGGGGACCCCCAAGCTGTGACTTGCAGACCCCAGTTTGAGAACCACTGGTCTAGACAAGCGTGTTGTGTGCTATTTGAAATAACAGATATGATGAAGCGCAGTAACCACAAATTCAGTTGTTCCAGTCTTCCTAAGGTGCTGTAATTGATTTTTTTTTTCTCTTTCCATGTTCCCTGTAGGAAGACACAGATCCACAGATCCATGAGAGTCTCAGTATTGAAAACACTCTCTGGGCCAGCACCGTTGTTGCATCTGGTAAGTCAAAGACAACTTTCAATACAAGTCTTTATTTCATTTTAAAATGAATTACAAAGCTTTATGTATGATATTTCCCCCAGCTTTTCAGGGGAACACTTTTAATCCAAGCTTTATATTAAACTACTTTAATTCTTCATCTAAAGGAATGTTATATAGTTTGCATGATTAACCTAATAACACCCAAGGCTTCCTAGAAGAACCCTCCAAAACCAAAGATTTGTTTGAAACACAACCCCCTAAAAATCTGAGGGTTTTCCAAGAAACTGCACAGAATTTCAGGGTTATGAAAACTTTTCTTTCCCAGCCTCTTAAGTAGATGGAGACATGAAAAAAATCAAAAGCTAAAACCTTTGCTTTGAATTGTAAATTGCCTTTGCCAAGTTCTGTCTTAATTGTCCAGACTTCCTACTTGGAAAAGGGCTGATTTTACTACCTGAAACAAAACTGGATTCCACTTTTGAAAAGTTCAGTTATTGAATTCACATTTTCCCCCCTAAGTTAGTTAGCTTTAGTTTGTTGGAATTTTTACGTAGCATTAGGTGTGAAACAGAAGAAAACAGAAAAAAAACACATGTGCTCAATGTAAACATGAAGTGAATCAAACCGATAGCTTAGCATCAGTTAAAAAATAAACATTATGCATCACTGCCATGTTTAACACTTTGTTTTCCACATTATTAAAATGATATTCTCTTTTAATTGCTGTTAACTTTCAATTCTAAAATATTTTTTGTATTCCACTTCCAGCATTTTAGTGTACTGCATTCGTAGTCTATACTATACTCTATACTATACTAAAGCTATACTAAAAACCCTTTAACACACTGCTCGTGCAAGGTAAGCCCACACCAAAATGGCGCTCAATCAATGAATCAGATAAACACAAAGTTTGCGCATGCCTGGGCTGGCACTGCAGCAGGACCCAAATGCTCAAGGAAAGACTCTTAAAAAAGGTCAGAATCTCTCCAGCTGCTTCTTCAGACTCATAGCTCATCAGTTCAGCACAAACTTTCAGCAAAGGCGCTTTAAGAGATGCTGAGTTCTGAGCGCTGCTCATGTCTGCAGCCTTGCATGCGTCCCAGTAAGCTGTGTGTCAATTGTAAAGTTCCAGGTGCACTCACACTCTGGAGATGTTCCCTTCCAGTTGTTTAGTAGCTATATAATCTACTAAAATGTATTATCTAGCTGTTTAATTGCTTCATGATAAAAATGGCAACAATGAAAGAAAAGTGTAATTTAGTGAATTAGCCAATTCATCCGGAAACGCCTGGCATTTTAAGGATGTTGTTAACCCGATCTCTAAATTTAATTGTATTAATTTTTTAAATATCTTTTATAAGTGTTAAATTTTTTTTACCAATCTGATTTATTCCTTTTTTAATTTGAGGCTACTAGACCACAAGTCTGTGGTTTGACTTGGCAGCCTTTGCCTGAAGGTCATCATTGTTATTATTATTACTATTATTTAATATAATCAATCAAATCAAAATCCCTATCATCCTCTTTCTCTTTGTCAAACATGCCTTGTCCGCTGAGCTTTGGCTAACTGCAGTCACATCAAAATCTGGGTTATTATTCTCAAAAATATTGCTGTTGTTGGTCTCTATGTCACTTCTCTTGGTCAGGTCGTCTCTGTCACTGCAAAACTTAACAAAAATTTCATCAGTTTTTCTGTGCAAAGGCAAAAGAGGCTCAAACCAAGACACTTATTTTTAATCCCATCCACCTCTCACACATGCAGTTGGTCGGCCACACCTCGTCCTGGAAAAGTGATAATATCATCTAAAGCATGCCAATGATTGAGGCACACCAGTGTCTTATCTGGTCTTAAAGTTATACATAAATGCACACTTTATTCAGTCTAAGTGGGTGAAGAATAAACCTACAGGAAGTGGCTATTCTGGTCCTTAATCACTACTGGAACACAGCATTACTGAACACCTCTTTAACAAATAAAAGACAGTCTGATAAAAAGAGTTCAGATGCCGGGCACATTGTAACCTCAGTGACCTGTGTTCAAGTCCAAAGAGGAGTCTTTGTTCAAGTTCCCTTTCCTTTCAACCTTCAGAGAGACACTCAGGAGTATCAAACCAGATTGAAAGATATGAGTTTGTGAAAACAGAATGATTTACGTTTAATTTCCTTTGGTGTAGAGGTAGTTTCATCTTCATGTTTCTATTTCCTGATACCAATATTGATACCAATATTTAAATGTAGTTCAGACCTAAAACGTCAGGCCTTAAAACACACAAAGTTTGAGGATTAACAAATTAACAAATATCAGTCCTTAAAACACACTTTAAATGTAAGGAATGATAATAAAGAAAAAGACTTCAGGCGATGTAGGTCTGTTGGTCCAGCATGGCTGATATACACAGATCTTTACAGCCAAAATGCCAGTTGTAAATGTTGGCAGAAATTTCATACCGATCCTGCTAATATCTTCCAATTCCGATATCATGCCTATGTGTCGCTAACATTTGCTTTCAGAAATCTCTATAAACTTGTCCACCCAAACCAGAAGGTGATACCATTTCTTGGGAGTTTTAAATGATCCTGGTTGGTTTGTTGCCTGAGATTCATAGCATTAATCTTCAGGGTGTTTAATTTGATACTACTTGTGTGCTTGTTTGAGGAACTCTGAGAAAAACCCACAGTTGAGGTAATCCTCCCTCGCTCCGTCTCAGCGATTCCCCACAGAAACGGTTGTGTCAGTTGAGAGTGTTTGTGACGCTCCCAGCGATGCCTACTCCATTGATTTGCGGTGTTGCTCTCCCCTCCGGCCTGACCTTGACCAGAAGAACAAACACACACTCACACACACTCGCACAAAGAGCCGACTTAGACCCCTTACATCATCTTCTGCTTGGGAATGTCATTGTCCTCCACAAGCTTCCCTCTGACTGACACGCCATCGCCTCTGCAGTGGCATTCTGGGTGCCGGATCTGCCTGAATTCACTCTCTTATAGGCCCCAGTCCAGCTGTGACAAGTGAATTAGCGTTTCGCATATTCAAATTGAAGCCCGTCTGCATGCTGAGCCACACACCATTTGTCACTTTTCTCAATATTTTTCAAGTCAACAAAAGCGATTCATCAGATCACCTCCTCTGCTCCTGACTCTTTCTTTTCCTCTCTTCACTTTCCTTGTTTTGTTTTTAACTTTGCATCTTTATAGTTTAGGGATTTCCAGGCTGTGTTTAGTTTTATTATTGCCTCTGCTTGCCCATTAAGCTCATTTAATATTAATGACTCATTAATCCTCCGTAATAAGGCCGCCATAATGAATTGGCAAATAAAGATGGCAGCGTATTGATCAGGTTTTATGAGCTTCCATAGGGTGCTGAAGCCCTGAGAGCCTAAACGTATTAAACTCCTGTCTGTCGGCTTGAGCAGCAATGAGACATAACAGCCTCAGCTCAGCCTTATTGTGTTTCCTTTCATGCAGTTCATCTTACTCCAACAAGATAAGTGTGTGCACCTTAATTTTTGCATGTTTGTGTGAGATGTTGGGGATGAGGATGCGTTTAATGAGCAGCATTACTTTCCCTGTCTCTCTCCTTGGCAGGCACGGTGATCGGGGTGGTGATCTATACAGGCAAAGAGACCAGGAGTGTACTGAACACCTCCTTTGCCAAGAATAAGGTGAATACTTTTTAGTTTGTGTTTTTCTGCAGGAAAAATGGTAAGTTCCCTAACTTGTTTGAGAGTTTTTCTGCTGAGAGAAGCTTTCAATGTGGCTGTTTGAGTTTATTTTTATAAAGAAATTTGGTCGATGTCTGATCAAACGGCTGCTTTTCTACAACTACATCACACGGTTTTCAGTTTGGATTCTCATGAATGTTTTTTATTGCACGTCTTTAAGTCCTCACTTTAATAACTAGAAGTTTTTGAGTTTGGTGTCAAAATCTCTGTTTAAACTAAGAAATTCTGAGTTTTTCTTGTAGATTTGCAACTTTTCACACTCAGAAATTCTGATTTTGTTTTCTTGTAAATATGATTTTATAACTCTTAAATTTAAGATTTTTGAACCAAAAATTAAAAAATCGTCTTTATTTTTTAATCTTTTAGGTTGGCCTTGACGAACAGCCACACATTATTTTTTTAATCAGGACTTTGAAAAGTTACATGCACATCAAATGTTGACAGTGTCGGCGCCAATGGGGGATCATCTGCACCCCACAGCTGTGTTTATAAGTGACAGACAATTAACAATGCTTTATAAAGGTTAGGTCTTAACTAATTCTTCACTAATGCTTTATTAATGCAATAATTGTGCAGATGTTTTAAAGTTTTACAGAGATAACATATCAAAAGTAAGAGGATGTGGTGAAATATACACCCATTTTAAATTCTATGCTAACAAAACTTTCAGAAGAGTTGGGACAGTGGGAACATAAGACTCAAAGTTGTGACAAAAACACCTGATTGAAAATCTCACAGTTTCTATGGTTTACTGGTAACAGGTGAGTAGGAGAGGATCTAGTTAAATCTGATAGCCAATCTGTGGGCACTGCCATCTTTCGGTAGATGCTATGACTGCAGTGGCAACTCGGCTCAGACTTCTGGCTTTGAAAGCAGCATGAACAATTGGATTAAAAACGTCAGACAGCTGGGGCTCAAGTGGACAGCGGTTAGGTTGTGCCCCATGTATACAAGCATCTGGAGTTCAAATCTGACCCGTGGCTCCTTTCCCACATGTCTTTTCCCTGGTCTCGCGTTCTTGTTTCAAACTCTATTCACTGTCCTCCTCACAAAAAATTAAAGGAATAAAAAAAACCAAAATACATTGTTAAAAAGAAAAAGTCCGGTAAAGGTATGTCAATCAAAACATCGTAACTTAGGTTTTGTTGTACATTATTAGACTCTACAGCGACAGCTTGAATTTGAGAGATGGAAAACAAAGACCTTCCTGTCCACCATATTTGATATAAAGTTATGTTTCATATAACTATATTAAAAAATAAATCACATTAAATCATCAGATTAGTTTCACTGGTAAACATTTATAAAAACCCATTACGTGTTCATATTTTGTCAGAGGAAATTTGCATTCTTTGACAAACCTCACAGAGTAAAACTTAAAAAGACCTGTCATGGAACGCTTGTGTATATTTTTTTGCAAAAGCTGCAGTGACAGAAAAACCTACAGAAACCTACAGAAAGTAGCATCTGCTCGAGGTTCCCCTCACGCCATCTTCCTCCCCTGTCTCTAATCACCAATCAATCACTTTGGCAAGGTGCTTTTTTAACCTTGACTTTCTAGATAAAGTTGGACCTGTCAATGCAAAAGGTCAGCGCCAGTTGCTAATTAACCAAAAGGGAAATTAAGTAAGCGAGGATTTAAATGACATTTTCAGCTGAAAGTTAATCCCACAGAATCCCCATTGAGTGTTTTGTCCTAAGATTGAGGAGATTAATGAAAATTTGAGTCTAAATATAAGATTTTCACCCTGAAGATTATCAGGTTAGATAGACTTGGGCTGTCTGATAGAGGCAGGGAATCAGCTGTAGCTCAGATATGGTGTATGTGACTTTAACACACAAAGTTATCACCTACAACAGTCTGCACCGCTGAAACTCTCTGTGGCACGACACAGCTGCTTTCTACTGCGACAGTTTTGACACCGGTGTCTTTTATTAAGAACGCTGATGTGGCCGGTCGAACGGTGAGCTTCACTGTTTTGTGTAAGCTCGACAGTTGAGAGGAATTCAATATTTCAAGGAGATGATGTCAGAAGTGCCAATATGGAGACTGGAGATTGGGGGAGAAAGTCGATACAGTGAGGCTGAAGTGGCGAGAACGTTTTGGCCTCATATAATCTGCTGTGACACCGGCCAGGACAAAGGCAGCACTTGATCAATCTGACAGGACGTCAGACATAGATTCACTCTTTGTCTCAGTATTGTTAGACAGACCTGTGTCTGAGCGTAGAGACTGAACAATGACATCTGACAGGAGACTGCTCACCAATAAAGATCTTTGTTCTTTGAAGTACATATCCCAGTTGCAGTACTCTGCTCTCTTCTCACGTCTCTCAAACTTAATGTGAAAAATCGACAGCTGTTCCAGAAACACAGTTCTTAGTCTAATCTGATTTGGTTGTTCATAACAAAGCCTCAAATATGCGTTTCTTTGAGTTCAACATCTGATCAAACTTGAGGACATTTTTTACCACTCTAGAAGCTTTCTATTGTACATATAAACATTTTAGCCAACTTATTTTTTTAGCCTTTTTTATATGACCATTCATTAAACCTAAATTGAAATCTGGAGAAACATGCATTTGCATTCAGTTGGAAAAAGTTGAACTGTTGTATTTGTCAGACTAACACTAGGCTTTTAGGTCATACTCACACTAGGGCCAGTTGCCTCATCCCAACCAGCTGTTCTTGATGCTTCTGCCTTTGCTGCCACAATGCTCTATAACCTGATGTAAATAACCGCTATATCACTGATAGCATCTCGCAGGAACAATGGGGATCAGAACTATTTCAATCTAGAAAACTGGGATATAGTTGACCAGAGGCTGTGTCAGGTTATGCTTAGATATAACCAAAGCATTGAGGGCGATATTCATCCCAGGAATGTCGACGTTAACCTGCAAAGAGGATCCAAGGCCTGTGTTAGCCTAATTTTAGCCACATTCTGCTAACAAACTAAGCACCAATGCAATGTGAACTTCTTGTACAGAATGTATGTAATGGACAAAAAATCAATTTTCCTGCTGTGCATATATGCTGAGACATTTGAGGGTAGCTGATGGCTAGTGTTAGCTTCATGTGACCACCAAAAGCATGGATATTATACCCTGGCCTTTACCGAGTCATTTAGATCAGTGGTTCTCCCCTGGTTTAGCATTAGGACCCACTACAGTCTCCTCAATGACAAATCATGACCCAAATTTCTTAAAATTCTAATCATAACCAATATTTTTAATTAAAAATGGGGCCGTTTGTACATGAAATGGAGCAAAAAAAAATGTAACGGAACAAAGAGATGATGACATTTACTTCAAGATAAAAGTACATAATAGACTGCATATTTTGTTTCCAAGCACACATCTGCGACCCACTGGAAATGGCTTTGCGACCCACTTTTGGGTCCTGAGCCATCAGTTGGGAACCAGGAGTTAGGATTAACACATGCTGAAAGAGAAAGCATTGCTTGTTTTAATGACATAATTGTTCTAGTTTTTTAAGATCTTTTCAGACTTTTGGACAGTATTTATTGAGAATGCTCACGTCAAGATAAGAATGGCATTGCTATGAACTGAAGAATGCCACTCCTGAGTCTTATTACTTATTTTACCTAACCTTTTCTCAACCAGGAAAAAATAGATTGAAATTTAAAATGTCTCTTATTGAGAGTTTTCTGGCAAAGACAGGCAGCGGCACAGTTAATGAAGTTTACAACAAACACTGAGTAGCCATGCATGCCAACATATGAAATACATGAGCACATTAAGATTAAGATATGTGATTTTTAAACAATAAACTGCTTTATTCATTCGTTTTATGGACTTTATTGAAAGTTTTTGTTAAATGGAAATGGATTACTCTGATCTTGGATATCAAAAACATACTTTCTAACAATAAAATCATAGCACAGATATTTAACTAAGACTGATTTTACTCTAAATGTTAACAAATAATTGGAATCATTCACTTCAATGGGTAAAACTAAGAGAAAACCAAAACCTACCGCTGAATTCAAACAATTTCGGTTCATTCCCCAGCTGTCGTAGTTTTACGGTGTCTCAAACACTGAACACTTCTCACTGACTGAAGTCCTGATATTCTTTGGTTTTAACTTGATGAATATTCATGTCCCATGGCTGAGGTCCTTCATCACATTTCACACATATGCTAAAAAAAACAAGCCACACAAGCAGATCGAATCATTCCTTTCACTTTTAATGGCATGGAGATGAATGGAGTAAAATATGCACTTTTTTATTCATTGATAGCATCTTTAGGTTGAGGTAATTGAGTCTCTCTCCCCCTCCTCTCTTGACTGAATGAATAATGACTTCATCTGATCCCCGACAAGGCTTGAAAAAATTTCAACTGGCCATTGTTGGAGCAGAAGGGGATCCTTTGCTTTTCAGGCACGCACTGTGCTCTCTGTCTTAATTTTTCTTCATTTTAATCCACCCAAACCCCCTATTTTTCTCAATAGCTCAACCATGAACCATGTAGTGAGGCATTGGGGTGGGGAGATACCCACCCACCCACTCACTCTTTCCCTTTACTCTTCCCTTCTCCTCTCCCTGCTACTGTGAGTTTAACAGCGACTGATAAATCAGTCACACTGCTCTCCCTGCTCTCCCAGTCCTCAGGGGAACGGGCCTGGTGGGGGTTTAGACACTGGAGGAATTTTGCTGCTTTTTATACGTTTGTGCCCCCCTCCCCTCCTTTTCAGAGCAGCTCCTTTATTTGAGGGAGGAGAGATGTTATGTTCTGCTGTTTTTGTAAGCGTGGTGCGTCAGAAGAAAGCCCTCTGTGTACAGGGCTTCGCTGTGAGCGCTGCCAGAAAGGGGAAGGGCGCTTCTTTATTTGACATCTTTTTCCCACATGCTTCATTGGCTGGGAGATACACTCGAAAAATAAAAGACAACTCTGACCCCTTTTCTGTCCTTTTTTCATCTCAATATGGGAACTTTATTTTTGAGGCCTTTTGACCTTCTGTTGCATTGAAGGATAATACTTAAGAATGCAAATAATGAAGTTTGTAGTTTACCATAAAATCCCGCCACCAGTAAACATATTTATGTAGAAGACATGGTTTGCATGATAAAAGACTTCAGCCATGAATGTCTTTCATTGGTTTTGTGTTTCTCCCTGTGTAGCATATTGTAAAGCTTTGAAAACAGATGGGAAAGTTAAGCAGATTGTTCTATTTTAAAATCTGTCAAAAAAAATAGCGTTCCCAGAAATCACCAATTTGTTCTCAGAAGTTTATGACTTCTGTGATTCCCTGAGAAAAGAAAACATCCCTGTTATACAATCATGACAGATTTAAATATAAACTTGAATGTTCTCATCTTAGAGTATAAAGTGTTAACTCATATCTGCAAATACAAATGTTTTGTTTCTACTTACATATTTCTTACATTAATTAGTGCAATGCTTCTTATTATTATTTGTTTCTCTGTCTTGTTGTTTTTGTTTTACATATAAAGACTGTTTGTCTTTTTCTTTGTCTCAGTCTTCTACTTTTTCTTCTTCTTCTTCATCCTCTTCTTCTTCATAGTCGTCTTCTTCTCATCTTCTTTGTCATCTTCTTCATTATCTTCATCTTTTTTGTTTTTGTCTTGGTCTTCTTACTCATCCATCTTCTCCTTCCCTCTTCTTTTTGGTCCTTTTTTATTGTCATCTTCATCTTCTCCACCGTCTTCTTCATCAGCTTTATTTTCGTCATCACCCCTGTCTTCTCCCTTGCATTCCTCTTTGTCTTCTTCCTCATCTTTTTTCCTCTTCTTTATTATCTTCTATGTCTTCCTTTTCTTTGTGTTCTTCATTTTTTTCTCTGTCCTTGTCATGGCACTGAAACCACTCCCAAGAATTTTGAATGATTTGGTTTTAACTATAGACTCCAGAGACTCTGCTATTCTGGTAGTTTTAGACTTTACTGCTGCCGTTGATACTGTTGATCACATGACCCTGTTATCATGTTTGGAGACTGGTGTTTAAGGGGATTGCACTTAAGTTTTTAAGTCCTACTTAACTGATAGGACCCTCTCTGTTCATCATGGGGATTTTCACTCCTGTGAGACGGCCACTCTTACAAGTGGTGTCCCACAAGGCTCTCTGTTGGGTACCATCCTATTTTTGTTAAGTATGTTGTCTCTGGGGTCTATTTACCAGAAATATGTCTCCTTCCACTATTATATCAGAACCTACAGGCCTCGGGGCACAGTTGGCCTAGTGGTTAGGTCATGCCCCATGTACGCAGGCGATCCAGTGTAAAGTCTGGCCTGTGGCTTTTTCACCGCATGTCATTCCAACTTTGCACACCCCTGTTTCTGACTCTATCCATTGTCCTATCTATCCATTAAAGGCAACAAAAGACCCAAACAAGTTAAAGAAATGAAATCTACATGCCTCTGAAATTTATTCTTAGCTTTTAAAGTTTGGCACTGCCTTATTTTTGTGGACTGATTCATGCAGCACTTTGGAGACTTTGTGTTGGTAAAATGTGCTATATGCTCCCACCAGAGCACTGAGGTTTGCCATTCAGCTGCTCCTGAATGTGCCCAAGACCAGGCTCAAACCAGGGGGGACCAAGCTTTTGTAAAAGCTGTCCCAAAACTGTGGAACAGCTTACCACTCCAAATAATATCAGCCCCTACTCCTAGCATTTTAAACCACGATCGTTTCAAGATGAGATTGTTTTATCCCGACAGATTTTTTAGATTTTACCATTACTTTTTTGTATTGTTCTATGAAGATCTGTTTTAGTTGTTTACAGCTTAATATATATATTTAATTTTGTTTTTAGTTAGATATTCTTGTGTTATGTTTTTTTTTATATCATGAACCACTTTGGTTGACCCTGGTTGTTTTAAATATGCTATATAAAGTTGAATTAAATTCCTCCTTGTCATCTTTTTTTTTTTTTTTAATAAACTTCAGTGTCTTTCTCTTTTGCTCCTTTGCCATCCTATTCTTCTTCTTCATCCTCCTTTTCTTTGTCTTCCTCCTCTTCCTCATACTCCCCCTTCAGTGTAGGAGCCATTCTACTGTCTTAATCTCCTTTCCCCAAAGTACTTTTGATTTCTGATGTATTCTGTCCTGATAGGTTGGCCTTCTGGACCTGGAGCTGAACCGTCTTACCAAAGCCTTATTCCTGGCCCAGGTGGTTCTTTCTGTTGTCATGGTGGCGCTGCAGGGATTTGTGGGTCCTTGGTTCCGCAACCTTTTCAGATTTGTCGTGCTTTTCTCGTACATCATCCCCATCAGGTACTTTGACTGTCTTCTTTAAATGAAGACTGCTCATTTTTGATAACCATAATTAAATAAATATAAAGGGACATTTTCCCTGAGAAAATATGGATGATAAAAATCCATAGTAATAGAAAAATTGATAGAAATTGAAAAATAAAATTTCCATTCCTGCGTTAAAACAAAATCTACCCACCTGCTTCTTTTTCTAGTCTTCTCACAGCATTTCCTTGAACATACTTGACCCTGCCATTCAGTTTTGTTGCATATTGTTTCTGTTTTGTTGTTTCTCTCTCTGATATGTGAAAACCTTTTCTTCCTGTGTAGTCTGCGTGTAAACCTGGACATGGGAAAGTCGGCCTATGGTTGGATGATCATGAAAGACGAAAACATCCCCGGTACTGTTGTTAGAACAAGCACCATCCCTGAGGAACTGGGCCGTCTGGTCTACCTGCTGACCGACAAGACTGGTAGGTGTCCACACATCCTGAAGAGATTACACTGACTTTTTTTGGAACCTAAAACTAAATCCTAATTTGCTTATTTATATTTTAATGTATCCCTTATTCAATAACACTTTAAAAAGCTGAAACATCCTGAAAAAAGACCAACTGTTCCACTGACAGAGTAAATTAATAATGACCAAATTATAATAGGACAGAAGGTATAAATGTGTTAAAAAATAGCCTAAACTTGCCAAAAATCTAAGGGGTTAACATCTTCCCTATCAAGATGAATAACAGTTACTCATCATGTAAAATATAAAGGCACTGATGTAGTGATGCACCATGTTTGTGTGGAAATTAAGCCGCTCAGTTTGTAGGTAAGTAATAACTTAAGTAAACCTTGACCAAAAACAACCAAGATTTACAAGACTGTGTGTCAACACTGTGAGTAAAGGTAAAAGGCTAATGTTTTTTAAACATTTTAGGACAGTTCTGGGGTTATTTATGCCTCCTTTAACTCCTTCAACCATGGTGTGCTTCTCCAAAAACAAGCAGCGACTCTTTGCTAATGCTACTCAGAGTGATGAACTCCTGCTGTGGTCCTAACATGCTTATTTGTCTTACTCTGCTGTTTCAGGTGAGAATAGATTATCTCTAGAGCCTATTTATCCTCAGTGATAGGTAAAGAAGAAACAATCAATCCAATATAATTGGTCGGTCCTGTGGTCGTGATGTTTTTGGAAGTAAGATGCCTTTAAATCAAGTGTTTGCTGTATTAGCACTCATTCCAACAAACAACAGCCATTAAAGAAGACCAAAGACATTTTGTTTTATAAATGTTTGAATGTTCTCTCAGTCTTTTGGAGGTAGTGTTGTGTTTTTTTTGTTAGTTAGAGAGGACATGCAGCCCAAACCAAGTTTTTTTTCACAGCACTATATAGGTCCCATGGTGCACTATTAGCAATCCTACAAGAGTGCACTGACACATATATAAGAGTAGCATTTTTCACTGAGAGATGATAAATATCTTCATGTACACTATTTGGGCAAAAGTTTTTGGCAACCTCATAAATGCTCTACAGAATAAATGGGCACAAATTCCCACAGAGACACTCTAAAATCTTGTAGAAAGCCTTCCAAGAAGCATGGAGGCTGTAATAGTTGCAAAAAAATTTGAATACAAATGTATTTGAATACAATGTCATCACAGTACCTGTCAGTGTAATGGTCAGACAGCCAAGTCTATAGTGCATATCTATTTGTTAATGACATTCATTGATATCTGAATGGACCTCCAGAATCCAGTCTCATTGTAGTTGTACATTTGATGCTTTAAGCTGTGATGATATACTCAAAAAGTCAGTTATTTACATCAAACATCTACACTTGTCATTTCATCTGCAGGCACTCTAACACAGAATGAAATGGTTTTTAAGCGACTGCACCTGGGAACAGTTTCCTACGGCACCGACACCATGGATGAGATACAGAGCCACATTATTCAGTCATATGCTCAGGTAAGATTTAACACTGTCCAGTAGGACTGCAAAAAATAAACATATCCATTGTTGGGGAGGGCTTTTGATCACAACAGTGTTACACACCTACAGATAAAACCTTTTTCACATAAAATGCTCTAAGACGGGCAGATAATCAAGTCCTGATGTGTCCCACAGCTTCTTCATTTGAAATTGTCTTCAGTTTACAATGATATCAGTTTTTATTTTTATTTTGTAAAGTAGAGATTTGGAATATAGTTGCAGGGTTTCAACACTAAACTCATGTTTATTGACATAAATTTCTCTTTTTCTTAACAATAGACTGAATGAAATGAAAAAAGTTAATATTATCACTCACAAAATGAAAACTTGTTTTCAGGAGAGTGGTGGATGCTATAAATAAGAGCATTATTTCTTTCCATGTTTTGTTAGAGCTCCATCCTGCCTCTCCCTGTAGATAATTTTAATCCATTTTTATATTTAACTAAGGCTATGTTATTCTAGGAAAGAAGCTTATGTTGTTCATTCATCGTGCAGTGTCCCTTAGCGCCTCCTCATACTGTAAGTGAGTGTTTTCCTCACTGGGTGGCTCAGTTCTGGCTGCAGTCTTGACAGAATGATATTGTTCTTACTCAGCCAGCTCCAAACAGCTGCTCGACTCTGAAACCATCTGCCCCACACCCTTATGTGTAATCTCAGCTAATGAAAAATGACGAGTCTGTGCAGAGCTGCTGAAACAGAGCAGTGGATTTTGACAGTGTTTTGGTTTCTCTACAGCCACAGTGACATAATAGCATGATACTATTTTTTATTAAAAGCATTGTCAGTCTATATTTTAAAAATAATTCCATCCAGATAAGAGAAGTCTTAAATAATTTTTGACATATTAACTGTTAATTAAATAAAACATGGTGACCACAATCATCATGATTTTTACAAAACTGAAAGGAAAAATTCTCAGTGCTAGATTTCATTTTAAGCAGTGAAAAGTAGAAAAAGTTAACATATTTGAATTGTAATCTGAACTTAATTAAAGCAGCAGAAAACAATACAGTAAATGACTATGTACTACAGTAAAAATACATGGAATAACAAATCATATCAGCAAAAATGTTTCAAAATTGACCAACTTATTGATAAATTATTCATAAGTACAGGATAATACCAGTATTATCCTGTACTCCATCTCTCTAGATGATGGCTGATGGTTTCAGTATGCCACCTCATCAATAATAAGCATTCACTTTCTGCTTAACTGCATTGATTACAGTGTGTATGATGGAACATTCAAAAGCCGAGCAATATTGTTTGAGTGTCTTATGCAAAATGCTGCTGATAAATACTGTCAAAAGATCAAAAAGGGTGGTATGAACCCCCTTCTCCCCTGCCACCCATGTGTAATTTAATTCTGTGGGAAACACTTGAAATTAGACTGCCTAATACACTAGTCTCCGCAGCTCTGTAGCATAATAACTCTGCTGTGTGTTCAGTAGCTTCCTCAGGCACTAAATGTGTTCCAACACACAACTTAATGACGTGTTCATTGATCTTTCAGTCCTTCTAGATTAAGATTGTCATCGTGCATCTTCACTGTACTCCCCATCATCCCTGCTCCCAGCCCTGCTGGATTGAAGGTTAATAATAAGCTAAAATCAAATCTTTCAATTGAGCAAATCACCCGTGTCAAACACAGCTGCTGCACTGGGCTTTCCGCCTGCTCGCTTGTCACCATCCAGTTAAACTGATGGTTGGTGTCAAAACCGCAGAACGTATAAAAGAGCCGCAAACCAGATATGACACGATAAAGATGGCGATACACTGCTTGGCCTCGCTGTGTCATCTAGCCTGTAAGGAGGTGTCGGAGTGAGTCAACTGCAAGTGTACCATTACATTTAGATGTCTAATATGAGCATGTATCCTATACTTAACAAAAGTAAATACTTCTGTGTCATTTCTTCAGTAAAATTAATGTTAATGCTGCTTGCCATATTATTAAAAATGTAAATTATGAATACATTTCTCCCCTTTATATTAATATATTTGGCTGAAGTTAACTGTATTCAGCTAATTACTCTGCATAAGACATATAACTAAAACACTGTGATTTCTTAGATTGACAGATCATTGATTATCTTGCTTTCAAACATGAATTCAGGGGACCTCTCAGCCCTCCAGTAGTGCCAGTGGCTCCACTCCATCACGTAAGACCCAGACCTCGGGCCCGAAGGTCCGAAAGAGTGTAAGCAGTCGCATCCACGAGGCAGTGAAGGCCATTGCTCTGTGCCACAACGTCACCCCCGTCTATGAGTCTCACGCCGGTGTAAACGGCGAGACGGAGTCTGCTGAAGCTGACCAGGACTTCAGTGATGACAACAGAACCTACCAGGCCTCCAGCCCTGATGAGGTAAGAGATTAGAACATTTTGTCGCTTAAAAACATAAGATTTATTTACAAAGAGACTTTATTCAATATTCTTTCAATAAGATATTTGGGGTTTATAGCAAGTAAAACAGTTTTAAATGAGTTTAGTGGGGTGAATGCCTTTGACACATCATGAATCATGTCATGAACATGAATGATGACAACAGCCCACCAACTCCACTGTCCAGATGCAGTGTTATTTATAATTTAATTTTAATACATTCCTCATTGTGGATCGATTGATTGTTATTTATTTATGTGTCATGCACAAACATTTTCCCAGGCTTTGCAGATAAAATCTTTTATTAAAATGATTCCTTTTCTGAAGCAGACTCAAGTTTTTTCACAATCATCCAACCTAAAAAAGTTAGCATTAATTGGACACTTTCCTACAGAGTAAATGTCTTAAATCATCTTAAGTTGGACAGTAAACTAGATTATAGAATAACTGTATTGTGTTATTATTGAGGGCTTCTTACTGTAGCATGTTGTCTGGAGTCTCATATGGTTTTGTGTCGTAAATAACCCTGAGATTCCCACCCCTAACTGGAGCCTACATAAACATCCCATTTTAAGAGTTGAATAATATTAGGAACATTGATATATGTATCTTATTTTACAACCCTTGCCCATTTTTGTCTTTTTGTCTGATATTTGGATTAAATCCAGCTATGATTTCAAGTCTGCCTTCCTTGCTTTTGGATGATTATCAGCAGTAAACCCTGTTTTCGCCTTTTTACAGTTTCCTTTCTACATGAATGTTTTATAGGAGATCCTAAATAACCCTGGTTTGTTATGATAGTCTTTTCATGGACCTAAAGTCAGAGGTGATGACCTCTGCATTGATGTTAAGCAGTTTTATAGCTATTATTTGCTTCCTGGTGATTTATCACTTAAACTGAGAAAAAAATGCATAAAAACGGCCCCCAAAGGCATGACTATAGCTTCTTCTTCTCTAGTATTTTCCCTGGGTAACCTAAGAAATGAAAGTTTATATGACTAACTGTACCTCTAAGTCTTTTATATATATTGATTATTTCATATCATCTTAATTTTCCAGTAGAGAAGTCTTAGAAGACTGTTAACAATGGCCTGTTTTGCAAAACTTGGACAATTTCAAATCAGGAATTTTTTGACGTCCCTTTTTTTTTTTTTTTTTGAAATTATTTATGCCAGTAGATTTTTTAAGATAATCACCCATTACATCAAGACAGTTAAAGTAATTTGCTTGAAATGTTGTGAGAATTTGTTATTTTATTTTATTTTTTGAATTTTCACATATTTTTTTAGGTATTTTCTTCCACATTTTTTGAAAATTGCTCATGCTTGGTCTTAACAAGTCCTTGTGGTCATCATCATGACTGCAGCATACCTCTCTCAATGACTGACACCGTTTCTGACTAAAGGCCCCCCGAAACTGACCAACAGCCAAAATGTCTGTTCCAAAACCTGTCCAGTGTTGTATTTTCTGCATTAAAAGGACGCTCAGGAGATTAGTGGACATCATTTTTGGTCAAAACAAATTCCTGTTCACTGACAAGGCTGAGCTTTTTAACTTATCAGGTCCTACTAATCCCAAATAAGTTGAAAAAACTGAAAATACATTCCAAACAAGAGCTCAGGTCTCAGATAGAGATGGAGAGAAGATGAACAATACAGTGGACAGACAATACACAGAAAAACAATAAAAGTCATTGTTACCAATGATGTGAGTCAAGTCTGGAAAAAAATAAATGGCCGTTATTGTTGTAAGTGGTGATAGCTGTTACGTCATCAGGAAAAGTAAGGTTGGCGTTTATGAGGAGTGAAGCAAAAAGAAACTGAAAATAATTAAGAAAGAAGATGAATTAAAAAAAAAAAAGATGAAAATGTTTAACTCAAAAGTGTTTTTCAAGAGGAAAGTGAAAAATCCACATCAGATACTTCACCACCTTTAAGTAATGCAACACAATAAAGCCATCAAAGAAATTACATTTAGAAAGTATGATGATTTAAATAAGTCAGGGATTCAGAGAGTTGTTTGGTTCATTGAAGGGTCATTAATCTTCCAGCAACCACCAAGTTCAAGACTGTTGACATGTTTATCACCCATAAAACCAGAAGCTTCTTACGTCAAACCTCCTTTTAGTCATCAGCAAAAGAAAAGATAAAACGGTGTTGAAAGATAGATTTGAGTTTCCATTGTGCCTCCCTGTCCTCCCACCTGTGTTGATGTATATATTTATTTATAAAATCCTGCTCACTTTGTTCTGTGTCCCCTCTCTTCATTGTCTCACACTGCTCAGATTGATCAATATTTAATTTTCTCTCAGAGGCGATGAGAGGTGGAGGTCTGTGATTGTTGGTCGAGCTCTCCCTTCCCTTTCTACCGTATTCTTTGTTCTCCCTCTGTCCTTTTATTTTCACCTTCCTCTCCTCTCTCTCACTGACTGCTGCCTCAGATCTTGACTACTTCACCTCTGTCACTGATAGTTTGTTTGTCTCTGGCTCTTTGCTCTGCCTCTCTAATGTAATGAGTCGTCATTAATGAGATGAAGTGGGCTGGTTGCTGAGGGCTGGGCAGAGGTCATCTGACCTGCTGGTCTGTCAGGCTGCAAACAGAGTCTTTCTGTAACCTTTGACTCTCGTAATGTAAGACAAGAGCATTTGACTGAAGCCTTTAATGACTGTCGTGTCAGAGAAAGTGGGTGCTTCATCATTTTCAATTAGATGACACAGGCAGAGCAGGAAAGTAGGACAATCGCAGAGGAGGACTGAATCCTAAACTAACAAATACTACTGTTTATTTTCCTCAAGCATAATCATCTACTTTAGTTGCCAAACCATATTTTTTTGAAATTTGATTGTTTGTAGCAAACCCAGCTCATGGAAATAAGGAGCAGTATAAGAAAAATGTCGTCATGTGGCTATTATGTGCACTTCGGACTAGGGACCGAAATGGATTTTTGGGAGCTGATTCTGATATTGGGGAGTAAAAATTCTGATAACTCTTAGGTCAGCTGAATAATTTTTTTACTTATTTTTTAATTGATTGATAAATAAGATAAATAGCTGCCTCTGATCCCTTGAATGTAGTCCGGACACATGTTGCACATTTTACTATCATGAACAGAATACTGTGCATGGACGGTAACATCTGGGAGATAGAGATGCTGTTATTTGTGTGCTGTCTTCTGTTTTGGGTGTTGAAATGTAGTCATGTAAATTACAAGTGAAATCTTGAAGGTTTAAACTTTTCATCCCTAATTGAATTGAATTTAATTGTGTTGGTGTTGTGATGGAGCGCATCAGTTTGAGCTCTTGTATGATAGGAGTATGCAAGAATGAAAAAAAGCACCTTGTATCAAAACTGCTGAGGCCTTAATACTTCCCATAGAGCTGATAAAGTAAGTCAAAGAGAGGTCTGGATCCTCTGCTAATGGTGTATGTGTTCACACACGCCGGGATAATGACACCCAGATGTGTGTTAAGTAAATATAAGCAGCCCTTTTTACGGAGCTCAAAGGGGGACCAGGAGAAATGACGGGGTATTAACAGGAAGTTCCAATTTGTAGGTCAGAGTATAATAACAACCTTTGAGAGAGCAAATTGAAAATGAACCCATTGAGGATTGAGTCGTGTGCAGCTGAACGCTCACTCGGGGGCCGCAGTTCCTGCTGAGGAGAGAAAGAGGAAAGAGAAACAGAAAAACACTTATGAGGAGCTGAATGAAGAGCGCTCAGCAGCTCTGGAAATAAAACAACTCTCTCTTGACTGTCTTTGAACCAACACTGAGATAAGATCCCATCAGCGTATGTTTACAACTGTTTTTGACTTATCCTTGTAAACTCAGTTATTCTTGGTAAGAAAGCTCATACTAAAAATTTAGAAAGAAAACCTTCTTCATAAAGGTTTTTTTATTGTCTTAAGAATCTGTGTTTAGCTGCAGGGATATGTTTCTGGTTGATTTCAAATCATTCAGTTCAGTTGCAAATTTCATTTGGACCAGCTCTCAGGATAAGAAAAAAGCTCAAAACAGTGAAAACTGAGATCAAGTTTCTGTTCATGTGTTGTCCTCAGGTCGAGCTGGTGCGTTGGACACAGAGCGTTGGTCTGACCCTGGTGAACAGAGACCTGACCTCCCTGCAGCTGAGGACTCCCTCTGGACAGATCCTCTCCTTCTACATCCTGCAGATCTTTCCCTTCACCTCCGAGAGCAAGAGGATGGGCATCATTGTCAGGGTGTGTAAACTTCTATACAACTGTATGATGTGTGGATGCTGCTTCCTGTGTGGGTTGTTGCTGCTGAATCATGTTTGATATATTTCACATTGATTTAGAGTCTATGACCTCTTGTTTCTACTGAACTTCACAGATCATCTCTGCTAAAGCTGACATGCAGCTGAATAATAACTCAAGAAATAAAAGGAAATTTATGTTTATTTGAAATTTGATTCAGGAGGAGTCAACGGGAGACATCACTTTCTACATGAAGGGTGCTGATGTTGCGATGGCGAGCATCGTCCAGTATAATGACTGGCTGGAGGAAGAGGTAAAGACTTTAGCTATGTCTAAATATTAAAATTAGTGATGTGGCAAAATGGGA
Organism: Cheilinus undulatus; assembly: GCF_018320785.1. Classification (NCBI taxonomy): domain Eukaryota; kingdom Metazoa; phylum Chordata; class Actinopteri; order Labriformes; family Labridae; genus Cheilinus; species Cheilinus undulatus. Next base: position 13,154,577 of record NC_054880.1, on the reverse strand, counting down.
ATTAGAGAAAAATGTTCAATTTTATTGACATTGACTATTCTCACTGGTAGCCTCTCAGTAACATCATTAAGATAGTCTAATATAATGAAATGCGGATGAGGTTCTCATAAACATTAGTACAAAAATACTGCTCATAAGGTCATAAACATCAACAAATGTTGTCAAAACCAAAAATCTGCTCCTCTCAAAGTATGAATAAACATACATACAAAAGAAAAACAAAAACGGCTTTCCATTTATGAAACATAATGCAAAAACACTTCTTCATAATCAGATTTTAAAACTCATATCAAACTTAATGTTTTTCTACCATCAGATATTACATGCATGCTCATATACATATATTTACATGACTCATTTTAATAATCACATACCTGGATGACCTATCACACTTAACTCGGCCAAAAGTTTGCAGAAAAAAAGGGAATACCTTAGCACTCGAAACAACCAACAAGTGCCAAGTAATTAAATCTACATCGTAATAAAAGTGTTAGAATAAGTTCATGTGTTTTTTAATTAAAACTTGATAGTAATACTTTTGCCTATAGTTATTAACAGTAAACTTCAGATCATTCATCACTACTGATTTACTCCCAGAAAGAAAAACTAAAGTGGATCACATTACAACTATCTGTCAATGTACATTGAAGAGGTAATTGTACATTTAATAATAATGGGTCCCAGTCACCAGTCTTAAAAAGAAATTATGCAGCTTTTAGGAAAATTTTGATATTCAACAAAGTTTTCTTATCTGTGATTTGTTCTTAAGAACACACCAGACCACTCTGAACCACATCTGAATGTTGATATGCCAATACGAAAGTGTTACAAGAGTAAGAATGATTCATTATTATAAAACTTTGAAAATATCTTTTATCATACCTTCTGATTCTGATGCCATGCTGATAGTATTGTGCATCCCTACACAAAACAAATAAAAATCTTAGTCTCTGAAATGTTAAATCTTTAAGATTATTTGCCAGCCATCCCGCAGTCATGTTGTCTAGTCTCTCGTACAATGAAATAAATCCAGGAGATTTACTATTCATAACATCAGACTAAAGAAATATTTTTTATTATGCAGAATCTAAACTGATGTCTTGATTTTGACATATAATGATAATTTTTCGGTCCAGTGCCCTCTTGTAATCAGGACATTCATGTAGAGATGAGCAGCTGCGTCTACACCCGTTTGGTGGCTGAAGGTCTTGTGTGCGTATGTTCATAATTATATTGGCATTATTGAGTCATTTAGCACTGGGGGCAGCATTTGATTTAATTAGTGACCTACATAAAGTTGTGGTAATTACAGTATGTCATATTCATGAACAATGGTGCTAATGATGTCCTGTTGGCTGTAATATCCCACTGTCAAATCAGCCGGCGCTACGGTTACTCTGCTCGTCAATAACCAATCAACAGGACAGATTCGCCCCATTGGTGTTTCATATCAAAAATAAACCGCCATCCATGCCTTTGTTTTACTGTGTCCTCTGAATTCCTCCCCAGGCCATGTTATTCACTATTGATTTCTTTAGTGTTGGTAACAATATGCTGCTATTGACGGCACTGAACATGGTGTTCTTATACAGCAGCTGCTCCGATAGAACAAATGATCTGCCCTCTTTCTGAATCATATTTGGCTTTGGCAGAAGACATTATTGCAGAATACACACATTTATTTTACAAATTAAAATTCAGCATTAGAAAAATATTTATATTAAAATCCCCCTTGCCAAAATAAATGAATAAAATGTGTATATCTTTGTTTAAAAATATCTTTTCTTACTTCCTTCAGTGTGGAAACATGGCCAGAGAAGGTCTGAGGACGCTGGTAGTGGCGAAGAAGTCTCTGTCCGAGGAGCAGTACCAGGACTTTGAGGTTAGATCTTTCTGTATGCTTTCTCCTACCAGCCTTTGCTTCTTTCTCCTTTAATCCTCCTTCATTGTTATACTGCTGAAATAAGCATTTGAATGTTGTCTTTTCTTGGTGTTTTATTGTAGTAACATGCCCTAATATTTCTCAACACTGTGCCCTAATAGTGTCTCAACACTGACATAACATTTCATTTACAATTTTTGCCTGTTTAACTTGACACGTATACTATAGAAACTCAAATTTGATCAAGTATATTAGTCTAATATGTTCAAAAATATGTTATTGTGCTTCATATTAATCATATTCACCAGGTAAGTCCAGATAAACAATTTACCAGCCCACCTTATCTCCAGTGAAGAACAATCTTAACGTTCAGCATAACAAGACAGTTTGGACAATGCTATGCTTCCAACTTTCTATTCCAACATGACTGTGCCACTGTGCACAAAGCAAGGACTTTAAAAACATGCTTTTAATGAATTTGGTGTGGAAGAACCTGACTGTCCCATCCTGACCTCAACCCCATCAAGCACCTTACTTAATCTCATAAATTCTCTACAGAATGAAAGGGCACAAATTCCCACAGAAACACCCCAAAATCTTAAGGAAAGCCTTCCAAGAAGAGTGGAAACTGTTACAGCTGCAAAAGGGGGGCCAGCTCCATATTAAAGTATATGTATTTGTTCCTCTTTCTCTCCGCAGAGCCGCTACAACCAGGCCAAGCTGAGTATCCATGACCGGGCCCTGAAGGTGGCAGCAGTGGTGGAGAGTCTGGAGAGAGAGATGGAGCTTCTGTGTCTGACAGGTGTGGAAGATCAGCTGCAAGCAGACGTCAGGCCCACGCTGGAGCTGCTCAGGAATGCTGGCATCAAGGTAAGCAAGGATATAAAGCCAGGTTAATGTGGATTAATACTTTTGTCAGAGATGAATACAACCCCAGACACCTCAGAAGCACTTGAAGGTTGGGATTAGAAGAAATGAAATCTGACAGAGATTATTGTAAATCTGTGTCCAGAAAAGCTGATGGTATTCTTTGAAATAATCACAAAATACTTGATAAAAAGATAAGCACTACGTTGAAAGACCCCTATTCTTAATTATGCCCCAGTTGGAAGTTGCATTACCTACCCTTAGCTGCCACTACAATCCAGTCAGCACTTCCACACATTTCCCAAGCTCCAGGTAGTGGCATCGCTGATACTGCCTACCCTACCACAGGGCTCCTCACAGACCTCCAACCCAATAATGGAGGCCGATTAGTGCCAGGACATCACTAGGCCTCCAATTACTACTGTTTTACCCAGTTGGTCCTATGACACCCCAGGAGGCTAGACAGTGCTCTTGCTCGTATATATTGTACCTTTCAAAGCAATAACTGAAATCTTTTCATTTTTCCTCTGCTCAGATCTGGATGCTGACAGGAGACAAGCTCGAAACGGCCACATGCATTGCCAAAAGCTCCCATTTGGTTTCCAGAAACCAAGACATACATGTCTTTAAGCCGGTATATTCCCAATCTCTCCCTGTTTTAAAGTAATAAAGCTCTACTTACTGAGACAACAGAAAGTCTTCATATCCTCACTGACTGAATTATGTTGCTCTTGAGCAGGTCTCAAACAGAGGAGAGGCCCATCTGGAGCTAAACGCCTTCAGAAGGAAACATGACTGTGCTCTGGTCATCTCTGGAGACTCTTTAGAGGTACTACAACACAATACAACATATCACAGCGCACACAGTGACGCATCTTGGTGTAACAGATGATGCTGAAGATAAAGCCAAACATGCAATGAAAGAATAAAAACTCACTCACAGCCAAAACTAATATGATTTAGTTCAAAGAAGGCCCTAAGGGATCTGGAGAGGAAACACATCAAAAAGGCATTTTGTTCATGTCTTTACAAGGCAGAACAATTTGAACTTGTTTTGCAGCAACAGATCAAGTTTTCACACACATCTTCAAAAAGTCCAAGAGAAAAATTGTTAAAAAACAAAGCATCTAAAAACATCAGCATCCATCATGCAGTAGATTGTGTTTGATCACTGTCTCTGTTTGTGTTACAGGTGTGTTTGCGGTATTACGAGCATGAGTTTGTGGAGCTTGCGTGTCAGTGTCCAGCGGTGGTCTGCTGTCGCTGCTCTCCCACTCAAAAGGCCCAGATCGTCACACTCCTCCAGCAGCACACAGCCAACAGAACCTGCGCCATAGGTGTGTGTTAACAGACTCTGTAGTAGCAACATCACAGGCCCTGAAAAGTTTTGTTCATTGAGGCAGCAGTGGAGGGAAAAACGCTGGTTTGGGTTCATCTTAGTCCCTCATGGAGGAAACGTGTAAAACAACTCATTGGACAGGCTAGTTCAAATAGTCATGCAGTGGATAGAAGCTCAGTGAACAAAGATTTGTGACGGGACGGTTCGCTGTTGATGGTTGCAGCTCTCTGAACCAAGCCGTTGAAGCTCAAATGAAGCTGATGATGTTGCTCATCAAGTCACAGACAGCTTGTCACAGTATGTTGCAAGCAAAAATTGTGGAGAGGCTAGAATAAATATTGTTTTGAAATGCTGAAAATAGTAGAATATTTGGTTCAATGTTTTTCCTAACTTTTCACTCAGAAACTTCAGCCTGATAAACACTCCTCTCTGCTCCATAAGCTGTGCATCTAAGCAGGACATGCAGCGCTATACACACCAATATGTGGGAAACTCGAGGCTGAGATAAATATAGCTGTGGAGAATTATTCTCAGCAGATATCTTAGTTATGACCAGACTGAGTAAGCAAAACATTTCTGTGTTTACATGTACCGTGAAGTTTTGCAGCCACCCTATGAAGGTGATGACTAATGAATCAGTAATGAACAGGAATCATACAGCCTGATGGTAGGCATTATCAAGATGATAAAGATCCAGGGAAAAATGTGCAGTACTTTCCCTCTTGTAGAGAGATATATGCGCACTAACTTCAGAAATAAAGTACTTAAAAGTGAGTGAGTGTAAGAGAGGTTTTTATGGATAGAGGCATCATCTCCTTCAGTCCCAGCAGTGTAAACAAGGAGGACTAGAACGTTGCAGAGTTGCCTATTGCAAGCGGTTGCTGGTTTCAGCTTGTCTCATTAAAAATCTTCGGTCTGAGGAGTTGAAATAAGTTACTCATGGCGCTCTTTGTAGTAAACTGAAATATCTCAGCTGTGTCTGCATTGATGTTAAGATGCTGAAGAAGCATTTGGTAAAGATGGTACATGGACATGAGCTTGTACAGTGTGCTTTAGTTCTCAAAGGGCTTTTACGTCACAGGTCACTCTTATCCATTCACACCCATTTGAGTGGAGGATTCTGTGTAGAGTGACCAGCAGTATTAACTCGTCTCATTCATAAGCATCCATAAACATTCACTTACCACTGAAGCAGTAGTGGGAGCTATTTGGATTTAAGTGTCTTGTCCAAGGACTCATGACTGCAGGAGCTGGGACAATTGTTACAGAACAATCAACTGTACAAACTGAGCCACAGTCGTCCCCCACCTACACCACACCTACATTTGAGCTTTACATAGATAAGGTTATCAAAGTTGTAGATACTTTGACAATTATTGATACCACAAGTTTCAAAATTATGCATTCTTTTGTAGTTTAATCAACAGTTTCAAAAATAAAAACTCAAAATAAACTTCAGATCTTTAGTCATACTGTGGTTAACAGTATGACCGAAGAGAGAGAGTTCAGTTCTTCTTGGTGATAATTAACACAAAAATGTACCTTATATTGGGTTTCTAAGACTGAGTTTTGTTGCTTTGGTATGGAAACAGTTGACAATGTTTTTGAGTTTACTAGAATCTTATAGAAGTTTAAATTGTGGTATCATTGCTATTGTAGGTTTTTATTACTGAAAAAATTGCACAAACTTTAAAAGCAAATATATATATGGGGTAAAAAAACGTATGCAGAAATCCATGGAGAGGATCACTGCCTGGACAAAAATGTGCAAGTTTAACATACTCTTTGGATTTGGATGTATTCTGTCAAAAAGCACAGGCTGCTGACAGTTAAAATGTGTAATAATATAGTCTCATAACTTTAAAACAAATTTCTACATGGCATGCTTTTAATCCTTGATAACTCCTTGGAAATGTGTTTTTAAGGTCTACATGAAGATCCAGTCTAAAAAAGGGCATTTTAACTGTTAAAAAGAGTGACCTGGACTACTACTGCTTCTGACACCATGCGTTGCTAATTGTTTCCACAAGATGGCAGTCATATCTTTCCCAGAGAAACAGCATTCAGCTACAAGTACTCTGTCAAGTGATGTACAGCATTTATTTTTAATGTACCTGGTTTTTTATGGCAGGTGATGGAGGAAACGATGTCAGTATGATCCAGGCTGCAGACTGTGGGATTGGAATTGAAGGAAAGGTAAAGACTTTTACAAATTATCTCTTAATTTTCTGGTTCAGTCTTTCACTCAGCTTACTCTTACTACAATCTTGATCCTCCTATTATTCCCACATATATTCAAAACGAGAGGAACTTTCAGAGCAGGAGGACAACTATAAACACTGTACAGACAGATCTTATAATGCTTTATCAGAGCCTTAAAACTTATGGGATACTCTGGCATTACATTTGCTATTATACTGAGCACAAGAAGTAGAAAAAAGTAATTAAATATACAAATACACAAAAGAATACAAATAGAAGATTGGGGTTTTGAAGCAATAAATACTCCCTATGTTAACTGTAAGTTTTAAGATTCTTTTATGAACTGTTTTGAAAATAATCTAGTGATAAAAAGTTGTGCTTTACAACTCTTCAGTAGTGTCTCCTTCTTTTGTGTATAAACAGGAGGGGAAGCAGGCGTCTCTGGCTGCAGATTTCTCCATCACTCAGTTTAAACACATCGGCCGTCTGCTCATGGTTCATGGCAGAAACAGCTACAAGCGCTCTGCGGCGTTGGGTCAGTTTGTCATGCACAGAGGAATGATCATCTCCACCATGCAGGTACTGAAACGCTAACTCTGTAACAAAATATCTGTTTTTCATCAACAGAAGTAATATAAAATAGATAAATATTTTGTTTATTATTATTATTTTGAATTTTTCTAATTTGCCCTGCGGTGGCTTCAAAAAGCTGTTTTCTACGATGTGAACTGGGATATTAATCAGGGACTTAAACTAACTCAGTCTTTTGTTTTCCCCCCTCAGGCCGTCTTCTCCTCTGTCTTTTACTTTGCCTCTGTGCCACTGTACCAGGGCTTCCTCATGGTCGGGTATGCTCCTTTTCATGTCTTGTGTACATTTTGTGAAGCGATTCAAAAATGGAGCATCAGCACATGTTCTGGCAACACTAAGCCTTTTCACACTGTGCATTTTTTAAAGTGTTTTACATTTTGAAAAGACAAAAAGACATCATATCCCTGTAAATCCTTATTTTTGGCCAAACAAAGAGTGTGTGTGTTGCTTCAGGGGTCTACGGTTGTGCATACAGGTTTATATTAGTTTTTTGTATTAGGTCTTTGATTAGACTTTGCAGAGTTTTTTGTAAGTTTGGGTAGTTTTTTATTTTGTTTTATTTCTGCATGGTTCTGTTTTTTATTTAAACTGTGGATGCATGCATATCTGCATACATCAGCAGAAATATCACCATTGCACTGTTATACAGAATAGAATAAATAAACAAATAAATAAACAACACAGACAGATGATGCAGTTTTACTAGGAAAATGCTTTAAAGTCTAAAGAAAAGAATGCAAAGTCGTGCAAAGTATTTGTCCAGTTTTTAGCTTAGTAGGAGAGCTGCAATCTGTGGTATCCACATGCTGACTGTTTGGACTTATTGAGATGACTCCTGAAAAAAGGAAACACACTTTGCTTTGAAAAAAAGGAATTATTTAGAGGCATATGTTGTCTCTATTGAACACATCAGTAGTGGGGTTCTACAGGTAATACAAAGAAGATGCTGGGAATTGTTTACCAGTTCCTTTCTTGTAAATCATCATTCTGTTTACATATGACCAAAACAGACACTTTATCTCCTTAATTTGAAACCAGTGTTTCCTCTTTAAATGCCTACATGTCATTTGTCTTGTCTTTTCCTTGCCCAAGTCTCAAAAATTGCCCTCCTATCCTCTCCTGTCTTACTATCTCTGAAATTGTCTCTTTCCCATCTTCCCCTCCTGTGCCACCTGAATTTGACTTGGAGAAAATAAAACACAACAGCACCACAGCTCTTATTTGTCTGTATATTTGATCACACAAGCATGTAGTTTCATGGCCTTTTGTCAACAATTGATTCTTAACTAAGATTCTCTCTGTGCAGTTATGCCACCATCTACACCATGTTTCCTGTGTTCTCTCTGGTTCTGGATCAAGATGTGAAGCCAGAGATGGCTCTTCTCTACCCAGAGCTTTATAAAGACCTCACTAAGGTACAGTTCCCTAATTTTAATCTTTGTTTTTGTCCTTTTTCTGAGTGCTTACAAATTTCTACACCTTTTATAAAAAAGTGTATTTATAAGAACCATTTTTACTTAAAGCAGTTCAAAGAGCTTAACATTAAAAAAACAAACATCAAGAGCATTCATTGCTTAGAAAAAAAGATGTTAAGAAAAAGTAAGGTATTATTTGTTAAATATATAAAATTAGAATTTGAAAAGAGAGAGAAAAAATGTAATTAGGTCAAAATGAGACATTTATATACACAATACAATAAAACATCTGTTGTTTTTTTTCTTTTTTGCTTTAAAGTATCTTTTTGCTTGAAAGGGCAGGTCTAAAACTGCAGTATGTTGCCCTTATGGATCATATTTTCTTTTTCAGGGACGCTCATTGTCCTTCAAGACTTTCCTTATTTGGGTTTTGATCAGTGTGTATCAAGGTAAGATGCTCTAACATTCTAACAGTCATAGTGGACCTTTGATTCTGTATCTGGCAGGTTAAAGCATCACTTTTATCAGAGTAACCTATGTCTATTAAAAGATCTGTAACCAAAGAGCTGCCTGCTATTGTCAAAGCAGACCTTCAACTACCATTTCATCATTTCTTCTATGTCTAATACCTCGGTCCCAGGCCCCTTCAAACTCCCAGACAGTCTGTTTCTCAGTATCTTAAGTTTCCAACCGCCATCCGCTTTTAACATGCAGTCTTTTGTCCGTCCAGTAAATCGATATTTCTGTAATCGCTAAGCCATGCAGTGTGTGAGAAAGATCTATGTTCCTGCTCGAGCGCAACTTCCTGACAGCTCGAGGTTTTTAATTAAAGGCCAAAAGCAGGCCTGTTAGGGGAAAAAAGGAGCATGAAGACGTATATTAGCCACCAAACCAGCTTAATTTATTACAGAGTGTGCCTCCCAGGAATGCACTGTATGAAGACTGTATGAAAAAGCAATTATGTGATCCGTTAGAGGCGATTAAGCTCAATTAGTGTGGTGTTATGATGAATTGAAAGGTTATCATGATACAGGCGGCGCCCAAAGATGAGTGACTGTCTGGACATTAGAAAATACAACACAGTGGAGCTCATTGTGCATCTCTTACCCTCATAAATAAAGTTATTAAATCAGTCCTTATCTCCAGACAGAATAATCTGTAACTCAGTGGCCTAGATAGCAGGCTTTGGGACACAAAAGAAGGGAAGCATGAAAGAAATGTCATAAGTCTGCTTGCATGGACATTTTCAGAAACACTCCACCTCAAATAAACAAAAATGTCCACATCATCTCTGAAACCGTCACTGTCCCTTGGCGCAACTAGGTGGTATCCTCATGTATGGCGCTTTGGTGCTGTTTGAGTCGGAGTTTGTGCACGTGGTCGCCATCTCCTTTACGGCGCTCATCTTGACGGAGCTGCTGATGGTGGCACTGACCATCCGGACCTGGCACTGGCTCATGGTGGTCGCTGAGTTCTTCAGCCTGGGATGCTACCTAGCATCGCTCGCCTTCCTCAACGAGTACTTTGGTAGGTCTGCAGTTTTTCTTCTTCATGTGTGTTAGTCATGAAAGTGACCAAGTTTGATTTACAAAGTGTCAAACTTTTGACTTCTGTTTATTATCAGCAGCAAACATCTGTGTAATCTAAAGTCAGATAGACACATAATTCAATTCAGTGTTTTTCACTGCGTGTATGTATGAAACATGTTTCTACTTTTGTTTTTATTTACTTTTTATTCAGCCAAGGTAAGTCCTGTTGAGATCAGATATCTTTTTCAAGGGAGACCTGACCAAGAATGGCAGCATGACACAAATTAAAAAAATAAAAGCACTTGAAGTTGCACAGTTCAGAATAAAAGGTAAATACAATGACAAAACATCAGCTAACATGGTTACATTCAGAGAGTTTAATTATTTAAAGGAGTCCAGCTGGCTTGGATCGATGGTGTTTGTGAAATATCTAGATTTAAAATAATAAAAATCTAGATTTTGGCTTGAACTTTTTCCTACTCCCTTCGGTTGAGTACATGACTTTTCCAAAAAATTTGCAGGAGGTGATTGGACGAGCGTTCTGTTTGTCAGATCCAATCAGATTGACAAGACAAAGTGAGGTAGTAGGCATGCAACTAACTAACCTGAGCTGTACAGGCTATCACTGCCCTAGTTTAGGAATGGTGGAGCTTGCTGGTGGCCACAACTCATGCCAAAGTCTATCAGGAGACATGCAAAAACATCCTCTCTGCCAAAAAAAGCTTTTGGTGTGGCTCTTTGCTCTTGTTTTAATTTAAATTTAGAAATGTGGTCACGGTCCAATTAAACTGCCACTTTTCTACAGCTACATCCGAGCTAAATGCTATAGCAGCAGCAGCCATTGTATATACCAGCTCACAGCACAACTCAGCCCTTCCTGTAATGATTGCAAACTCATGCCAAAGCAGGCTGGGGGAAGAGTGAAAACACCTTTACCATCACAAAAAGCTTTCAGCGCTGTTCTTTACTCTTTATTAAGTACAGAAAGTGGTCAAGTTCTGACAAAACTGTTACTACACCATCAAAGCTACAAAGCTACATCAAAGCTAAACGCTACACTGGTGGCAGCCGTTGCTATCAGCTTCCAGTTAAATCAACCCTGCTACCACCTTGTTCTATGTTCATGACACTGATTAGTCCAAACTGTTCTCAGGTTCGGCACAAACATTGTAGACCGGAGCTTTGCACCATGGAGTTGCCCGTTGACAGACGTGGATTCTGGCCAATGCATCTGCTTTGTCATGTAAAAATCATTTTTCAGCTAAATTGCCCAGCCCTGCTGTCTGGTCTATGAAGACTTTGAGCAGAGGCACTCATTTACAGTTTATTACTATAATCAAGAACATGCAAACGATAAACCCTACTAGACTCTTTTAACAGAAAAGAAGAAAAAGAACTTCTGTCTGTTGTAAAATTTGAGTAAAACTTTGAGATTTTTAGTATTCTGAATATGCCCCCCTAAAAAAGTTGTCACAATAGAAAGAAGGTAAAAGAAGATGTCAACGCAATTTTTCAAAAGTCTATTGTAACAAATTTCATGGACAATATTATTTTAGCTTTTCTTAAAAACAAAGAAGATGAAGAAAACTAATGAAAAAAAGTTTCATGGTCAAAAGTTTAAAAAAAATGTTGGTTTTTGTCTGTTAGTAGTTTACATAAAACAACAACAACCTACTTTATGCCACAGGTTGATCAACAGTTGTTTTTCTAATTTTATAAATTAGAAAAGTATATTTAATTTTCCAGAACCAAAGAATATTTCAAATGTTTGACCATGATCATTACCAAAAACAATACCTTTTATTATTGTACAGGGGCAGCAAATCCTCATATTTAAAGATCTGTGATGATCAAATGTTTACAATGTTTTGCTTGAAAATTACTGACGGATGATTGTTTTAGGTTTTTCATTTGTCATGTAGCTCTGACTTTGTGTTTTCACACTGGATGTACCAGGGAACTATCAAACAGCAAAACTCCTACTTTAGAAATCTAGCACTGAATGTACTGAGTACACGGTTTCTAATGGCTGTTTCTCTTCACTTCACCTGCTTTGTGTTAATTTAGATGTCACACTGCCTGACACCTTTTTGTTAGTAGTTCAGCCCTTTTGCTCCTTTGCTTTTATTGCTTCTCTGTCTTTCTCTCTGACTCTCTCTTTTCAATTTTTTTCTCTCTCTTCACTGCAAACCTTTGTCCTTCACTCACTTTATTTCTGCCACTTTTCTTTTGCTTCTGTATGTCGGTCACAGGCATAGGCAGGGTGTCCTTTGGAGCTTTTCTTGGTAGGTGTGCTGTCTGTAAACTCATCTGCTCGTTCCCTGCATAAACCCGTCTTCATCTGTTCTTCTTTTTTCTGGTCTGTTGTGTTAAACTGTCATGATTTGTCTTATGTGTTTGGGTTTCTTTTTGCACTGAAAGGGTGTCCTTTGTGTAATGCCATTCATGTCATTGTCACATTGATTAAAATTGTTATATACATGCCTGATATTCTGTACTGTTTCTTTACTGTCATGTCACTTTTCTCTCTTATTGCCAGTGACATCGTCTCTTGCATGATTTTCTTGAATGCTTGCATTCCTCTAAAATCGCACCCTGAAATGAAGTTGTTTACTGAAGCTGTTTTCTTTGTTTTGCTCCTCCAGACTTGTCATTCATCACGACTTGGCCTTTCCTGTGGAAGGTGTCAGCCATCACGTTGGTCAGCTGTCTTCCTCTCTACATCATTAAATACCTGAAGCGCAAGTTTTCACCTCCGAGCTACTCCAAACTCTCCTCGTGAGCCAGACTCAGATTATCTGGTTTGTTTTGTAGTTCCCTGCTTCTCTGAGCTTTTTCTATTTGCAGCACTTTTTTTACTCGCTGATCCTCAGTGACGGGCAGGAGGAGTACGAAAAACCACTGAGATAACCAGAAAAAGGAAGAAACTTCGAATGACGTCACTAAAACTTGGGATAACTTGAAATAAATGGAGCACATAAAAAAGACTATTAAAGGATGGATTTCAAGAATGGGGAGAGAATAACTGCACTTGGAAGGCCTGAATGAAACACTGGACCCCATTTTGATGGAAAAGGGTCAATCTGCCTTCTTTTGTTTTAAAACTGATCAGCTTCATACGTCATTTTATACACTTCTGATGCATTACTTTCAATGTTGAACTTTTTATATGTGGACTTTTTTAAGTGTTATTTTTTAATCTGGGTATTATGTACAGTTGCTGGTCTGCATCTGTAAACAGTGTTGAGTTGCTTTAAAGGGGAAAAACAATCATGTTTTAGGGTTTTCCTACGTTACTGTAAATAAAGCCTTTACATGCAGCTTTGATTCCTACTGCTGTCAGTGTAAACCTCAAAGCATTGAAATCATTGACTGTATATTTATGTGGACAACAAGCCTCCTCCTTTTGTTGTTGCTTAAAGTGGAGCTAAAATACCTCCATGACACGATGACAGTCGAGACATGTTTCCCAATCTGCTCCCTCCATCCTCCCTGTAAACACTTACACTCCGTTTGTGCGCTCTCACAGATTGCCACAGATTCTAGCCATATCTTATTATCTGCACGCTTTTAAACATATTAACAGCAGTATGATACAGATTTAAAATATAAAAGAACTTAACATTGCTTTCATGATCTAACGTCATATCTTGAAAATGGTTTGTTTTGTGAAGAGTTTTATTTTCACAGGGACTGAATAAATTATCTTCGATTGAATTGAAATTGGGAAATGTTAAACCAAATGCCACCTAATATGTCGTTTTTCTCTCGTATTATATATTTAATGACTGTTGAATATTATTTATGCAGACAACATATCATTTTAGTGATGTGAGATCGTGCTACATTAAGATCTGGTTTCCGTTTCAATGAGAGGAGTTCATCCAAAAGTCTGCTATTGTTTTAAAACCCCCCAGCTTAATCGAGGGAGCCTCGTCCGTGACGCTGGACAGAGCTGGGGTGACGAGGAAATAGTTTGGGAAAAGCCCATGGAGATGCTGGAAGAAATCTGTTCACATTATAATCAAAAGTATTAGTTTAAACAATTCTGAATTGATTCAAATTTCCCATTAGTTGATATTTTTAAACATCATAAAACATATGAATATTTCCAAGCCCGTCCACACACACATTACCATGTATCGCTAAACAGAGTCACAGTCCTACATTCCTTGTCTAAATATTTTAATCTCAAATATTGTCTACAAAATGTACAGAATGGAAATAGCAATGTGAAACTGTTTTTATGTAGAGCTTTCATCTGTGATTTGTCAGATTTAGGCAACAGCAGAAAAACTTACACTTCTAAAATGTGGCAAAAAAAAGGATCTGGCTCTCTTCGTAATCTTCATTTTACACAATTTAATGTTTTTGGCTTAGGAATTGTGATGTGTGGTGAAGATTTGTTAGCCCTACATTTTCTTGGCAAGACATCTCAACTTGGCCATACTTCTGTTGCTGTGCTAAAGTATTGCATCGACTTTATTTAGCCTTGCCATGCCTCCCCTCTGTGTCAGAGCTTTGGGCCCTCTTAAGCTGGCCGGGAGCCTGTCTCAGCTGTCATTGGACGAGAGGCGGGGTACACCCTGGACTGGTCGCCAGTCAATCACAGGTCACTGCTCCCTACTGCTCCCTCTGTCAGCTCACACTCACACAGTGAGAGAACCACGAGCAGAATCCTTAACTGTGGGGCATTTACAATGCCCCCCGCCCCAATAATTAAGAAAAATAAAAACAGCAGGAAATACCCTCCCAGCTTCACAGATGGCAATGGCAATTTGGGCATGATAGAGGGAAAAACAGCGAGAGAGCTCGGGAGTGATAGTGAACTGACTTTAAACTCACTTTGTCAGACTTTTCCAAAGTGAACTCCATAGATTTCTGTTGCAGTCCGCTCTGACTTCACTCACATACTGTGAGCACTCAGGTCGTGCCCGACCATCAGATCGTATAGTTTGAGGATAAAAATCATGTGTGATGGTCCTGCGTTGTAAGCGATTGAAATCACAGTGTATGCCTGGCTTTAGGAATCACTGTTTATTCATCCTAAATATATTTTCAACAACGGTTAGTATTAGCACAGCAAACCCCACTCATTGATACTTCTTTCTGATCACTGTCAAACTTCATAGTTGTTGCAGGAGATGTGTTGCCCTGACTCCTTAGTATTTGCAGCGCTAGCTCTCAGCAGCAGTAATGTTAACATGGCTGTGTCTGGCTTACTGATGTACCACCTATGTCTTAGAAGCTGTGAGACTCTCGTCCGTTTTTCACAAAAGAAAAGGGTTATGATGTGTTTTGGAGTCTACAATTATTGAAGACCTGTAGTCTTTTGCACTTCTATGTTGGCTTCATTTTTCTGTATTTGAGGTTGCTGCTCTCAATCACCACAGGAAAATTGGGCAAGACAATCTTTAGATCTGTCAAATAATCAGGCATTGCTGACTTTGGTTGGATGGGGGGGGGGGGGGTCGGGCACAATTGCCTTGTGTTGTGTACCTTTCTCAGTCATGTTGAGAACACTGTAAGGAGTGTAATTTGTCAACAGAGCTGTCAATCATGACGTTACATTCACTCTTTTTGCATCAAATAAATAAATAAAAGCTGGGCATGAATCAGCATCCTAATTAACCAGACAAGACTTTCACTTTAACGTTGTCCCTATGTCCCATCTGATAACATGGTGAAAGCAGGCTTTGTAACCTCCAGTGTACTGCAGCCAGTTAGCAGTGGAAGCGCTGAATCTTTTGGCCTCACTCCCTGGCGGCCGTAGCTCTGTCCATCTTTATATACAGTCTCTGATTTGAATCTTAAAGAAACGTGCATTACTAAAACTTTCCTATGACAGTCACGAAGAAAATGCTGGAACTTGCTACAAACAAATTTTCTGTGTATTTGCTGCTCAAGTTTCTAAGTCAACCATAACTTTGTGGTATAAAACCAGCACTCCATTGCAACATAACACATCGTATTGTCTGCATATTTGGCCTTTATTATTCTTCATAATTTGACTATGTCTGTCGATGGCCATCAGTCCTCTTGTGAGGACCTGGCAGCTCATGTTGTGCCTCATTATGATGTATATTAATGTGCTGACGCTGCATCTTCACGGCATTGGATGTTAAACAATCAGAGGTTTTTATGAGCGTTTGTTTTTGTTACCTCTGAAACCAGATGTAGCGCTTGAATCCTGCTGCTCTTTTCTGATTTCTTTAATGGTGAAAGTTAAAAAGTCACAAGAAGGAGCCTGAATCTCAGTCTGCTGTGTAGTTTAAGGCCTTTGTTGACAATATGACTCCCATGGGCCTCCTTGTGACTTTGGCCTGTAGCGGACCTTAATTTGAAGGGGGAATGAGTTTTATCATTCACTCTGTGTATTCTAAGTGTTCAGAGTGTTTTAAGCACAGTATCAGAAGGTGAATTTGAGCATGTTAAGTGAAGTAAACAGGAAGTAGTTTATTGATGTTGATCAGTCAGATTTTTGCTGAATCATTATTGAGTTAAACTCAGGTTAATCATTCCCTAATAAAGTATTGTATTATTTAATTAGTTTAATTATTGGGAACAGAGGTGTAAAATTTAGCTACGCTACCAGAAAAACACAAATAGATGGATGTGGTCTTTAGGGAAAGAGAGACTTTGATGCATTTAGGGTTTAAATTTTCTGATTCCCAAGAAGAAAAACTCCAGATGTTGATTCCTGTGTTTCCTGTTGGGATCTTTGTTCTGTATGTGTGATGTTGTTTCAACTTTTCTTTCTTGTGAACTTGCTTTCCATGTCCTACACTGCGATTTCTAACAATGTCTGTTATTTATAGTATTGTTATTGAATGATGATTAATAAAAGGAACATCAGATGCCAAAGACGTGTGAGGTCTGTTACATAAGAATGAGTAGGAGCCCAAACAACCCAACGAAAAACCAGGATGATTAATTCTTCAAAAACTTGTCTAGCATTCAGCTCTACAGCTTGTCCATTTCAGGGTGCTAAAAGCTGACTTCAGCTGTCATTAGGTAAGCGGTGGGGTACACCCTGGACTGGTCTCCGGTCAATCAGGGACAAACTGAGAGGAACCCTCAGACTCCCACCTATGGGCAATTTAGAGTCACCAGTTGTCCTAAACAGCATGCCTTTTGGATTGTAGTAGGAGGCTGGAGAAAACCCACACATGCACAGAGGAACATACATCCAAGAAACACACCAAGACAAACTAGATGATATTACACTAAATATGCTATTAATAGTACCAACCGTGATCCTACCACTGTAACTCAACACTGTAATAACTTGTTTCATGGACCAGAACTTTCCTCATGTGACCACTAGATGGAGACAGAGACTGAACACAGGTTTTGTGTGAAGTAAAACTGTAGCAGTCACATGATCAGTTCACTTCTGATCTTCAGAGATTTTGCCTGAAGCAGAGTTGATTAAATGTCACTGCTCAGATTTTTAAACCTCAGATTCACCTTACCAAGCTTCATAAGTCTTGACCTCTGTTTACACTGCTGTAGAATAACTATTTCAAAAAATTGATCTATTTAAGGTTTCAGACTTTTAGAATCTAAAATCAGTGTTGACTCATAAATAAATAACTTTTCTTCATAATGCCACTTAAAGCATGTAAATAATAAAATACATATTTGTTTTAAGTCCTATCATTTTTAAACCCGAACAAAGAGGTTTTTTTGTACAAGTTTCATCATTAACCACATATTCTTTTTGTTTGTTTGGTGTGGATAAATCATTTTCACATGCCACAGGAGAAGGAGAAGGTAGTAGAGGAAGACTCTCCTGTTGATATTGAGCAACATGAACGTTTACTGTGTGCAGTAAAAAGTTTGAGTGTTAAAGACAAGAGGGAGAAGTAGACATGATTCAGGACGAAACACAGCGACATCACAACAGGAAGATAAAGAGACAAATAATTCAGATGGAACAGAAATACTACTGGATGTCAAACTCCCAACAGGGCCTTCAGTGTTGTTTTAACTGATTCTGTGTTAACTATTTTTAATCTAATATAAAGCCAACATGTTCATCTGTGGGCTGTATGTGTATAAAATGTTGAAATAATCAATAAAAATTAAAATCCCAGAAAAAAAAGATAAAAAATTTGAGTGTTGAGGTTTTTATCTGATGGAGGCTACGGAAGAAAAATAGACGTGCATCATGTTCCTCACAGGAAAAAAACACTTGCACAGCCTGTTGATAAAAACACTCCTTATACTTCGAAAACTAGAAACATAAAAAATGACCTTACCAAGTTTTATAAGACTTAAATTACAGTCATGGACCAAAGTATTGGCACCTCTGGAGTTTTTCCAGAAAATACACCATTTCTCCCAGAACTTGTTGCAATTACAGATGTTTTTACATATTTACAGTTTAAATGAGCATCACATGCTTGAAATTAAATGATTTACCCACAGTTTTAAAAAGGTGCCAATAGTTTTGTCCGGCCCATTTTTTTAGTTTTGTGTAAAACTGTGTAATTTTTAGTTTTTTTTTCCTTCTGGTTTTTTTTTTGTGTTGTTCCAATGCACATAAAGGAAATAAACATGTATACCAAAAACGTGATATTGCAACAATTTCTGGAAAAATTCCAGGGGTGCCAATACTTTCGTCCATGACTGAATGCTCACTGTAGAATATGTATCTGTATCGGATCCGTTTATGATTTCAGACTTTCAGAATTTTAGCAGCTGTTTTGGTATCACAGGGTAGAGTCGGCCATGTAAAATAAATTCACTAGAAACATTACAATTTCTATTAAGACACCAAATTAAAACATTCCCTGGAAAAAACTGTAAAATACCAAAAAGTTCATTATCCTTTTATATCTAAAAAGATAATTAAAAATAAGTACAATTCACTGAAAATGGAAAACTTAAAATAAAAGCCAATTTCACAAAAAGAAGGCAGCTTCACTGAAAACACAATAAAACAATTAAAAAGTTGCATCCTCAAAAATGGCTTCCTAAATATGTCAAATTCACTGAAACACCCTCACAATGAAAGACCTAAAGCTGCCACCTGGCTGTTATGTCTCTGTCTGCTATACAGTCAGTGGACATGTTAGAAAGAAAAGAGGCAATGGTGGTTTTTAAGTCTCATACCTAAAAAATTTAGTCGGTCCGTATTTGATTTGGAATGAACATTTGTGCAAACTTTGAAGAAAATTCCTCAAATTGCTTTTTGATATTGAATCCAGAGGAATTGCCTGGACTGAAGAGCAGTGAAAAAAAAGACTAACATACTTTTTAACCTTTGTTCAGCCAGGAAAAATCTCAATGAGGTTAACAAAAAAAATATCAAGGCAGACAGAAGGATAGTTAATTTCTGACAACAACAAGCAGCCATACACTCACAAAAACATCAAAATACAAGAAACATAATTGCACTTTTTGTAAATGGGTAAAAATATGAAAGAACTTGCATAACAAATGCCACTGGCCCTGAATCCCTCTAGTTTAAAAAGCAAGTCAAAACCACCGAAAATGCTAATAAAAATAAATCCGATTTGCAAAAAATTATAAGAACTATAAAATAAAAAAGTCAAATTTCATATGTTTTTATAAACTTTTCAAGCTTTTTTAACTTATGAATAACTGATTTTACTTAAATTATTTTAATAGAGCCACTGATTTGTCCATGTTTTTCTTTTCAAAGAATCCAGATCTTTAAATAGCATGCCATGTTAGCATACATAATAAAAAACACAGATTGAAAATTGTTTGTAGCAAAAGTCAGTCAAGTATCTCTGAGTGATGTTGCGTTCACATGCCCACACTGGAAGCTCTGATGTCTGCAGTAAAGGCCGCTGCGTCGTGCTGTGTAATCAGAGGCAGCTACAGCAAACAGACAATGTGTTATCAATTGAGCTTGCCGAGCAGGAAGTGGTTTGTGGATGGAGGGTGACCCAGTGATGGATGTGATGGTCTGATGGCTTTTACATGATAGAGCCATTCTCTTTCATCTGCTTGTTTTCTCTTTAAGGCTGCTCGTCCACAGCACCGAGGGATGTCTGCGTTCATCCCAACATCGGATTTAACCGTTCCTAAAGCCTGTGGAAGATGTTTGTGGTGTGTTTTCCAAACCAGCTGCAGTTAATGTGCTGCATGAGGAGCTGTGATGGAGCGGCTAATGTTCATGTGACTAATGATTTATTGTTCATGGAACAGTCAGCCTTTGTTGGCGTGATCTTCTTCTCATGCAGGTTTTAATGTAAATGTATGAGTTTTTGATTAAACAGTGGGGGCCTGTGACAACAGTCTGGGTCTTCTCTCTCTCTCTCTGTGGGTATTAAGAAATTTATACAAGAAAATCAGATGATTAGAATTAATGGCCTCTTTTATGATTAAACTTCTGTGTGCTTTAAAAAGACATGGAAAGCAGCTCAAGCCAGGATGATTAATAAATTAAACCTCTTTAAAAGCCTCTCTGAAATAACGGGACCAAAGACCTTCGTCTGGTTCTTCACATGGAGGAGGAAACGTTTTATTTGACATAAAATGACAAAGTTGTGACATTAAGAAATAAAAGAGAATGATAAAACACAGTCAGGTTGATGGTTTTGAATAGGTGTTGCAAGAGAGACAATAATATACAACCTCATTTCCAAAAAAGTTGGGGCGCTGTGTAAAATGTAAATAAAAAGAATGCAGTGATTTATAATCTCATAAACACATTTTATTCACAATAGAACTGAGACATTTTCATGAAAAATATGGGCTCATATTGAATTTCATTGTGGCAACACATATCAAAAAAGTAGAGACAGGGCCATGTTTACCATTGTGTAACATCCCTTCTTATTTAACAAAAGTATAAACATCTGGGCAGTGAGGAGACAAGCTGCTAGAGTTTTGGTAGAGGGATGTTGTCTCATTCCTTTCTGATGTAGGATTCTGGCTTTCCAACACTCCTGGATCTTATTTTCTGGATTTTTCATTTTATGATTCTCCAAATGTTTTTTATTGGTGAGCACCCAGACTTCTTCTGTGAAGCCATGCTGTTGTTATGGATGCGATATGTGGTTTAGCATTGCCTTGCTGAAATATGCAAGGCCTCCCCTGAAAGAGATGTTGTCTGAATGGAAGCATATGTTGCTCTAAAACCTCTCTATTCTATTCAGCATTGATACTGCCTTTCCAGATGTGTAAGCTGCCCATGCCATAGGCACTAATGCACCCCCATACCATCAGGGATGCAGGCTTTTGGATGGATTGTTCGTATCCTCTTTAGGAGATGGCAACCATGGTTTCCAAAAATAATTTCAAATTTGACACATCTGGCCACAGAACAGTTTTCCATTTTGCCTCAGTCCATTTTAAATGAGCTCTGGCCCAGAGAAGACAGCCGTGTTTCTAGCTGGTTTTCACATAATGCTTCTTCTTTGCATGATAAAGAAAAAACTGCACAAATACAGGGGCAATGTTTTGAAGTCATGATATGAGAAGTAGCCTATGACACTGGTTCTCAACTGGGGGGTTGAGACCCAAAAGTGGGTTGTGAAGCTCTTTCCAGTGGGTCTTGAAAGTGGGACAGGACAAAAAACACTGGCAAGAAGTCTATGGAAGCCCTAAGTGGACAATGACAAGTACGTTTTGTTGTTTGTGTCAAGATTTCTACTTATTTATCTCCTGTCTTTGGATGAACAAACCTAGTGTTCCCATGATAATGAGGACATTCCAAATTTTCATGCTGTCTCAAGAAAATTAAGCAAAACAAAATGTTTCCACACACATCCCTCTGTAATAGTCTGCTTTTTTAACATGTTTGTTTTGTCTTAGCTCTTTCTTCAATTACGTTTTGTTCCATTTGGGATCCAACTGCAATATTTTTGTTAAAGAAATTTGAGTAGTGTTGAAAATTTTGAAATTTTGGGTTGCAATTTCTTTGAAGGAGGTGGTGGTGGGTCCTGATGCCAAACCAGTGGTTCTCATGAGACCCAGAGTCCTTGACTCATGACCTATGACCTCCAAAATCTACAGTTATCAGGCCTTCCATGAGTTAGAGAGGACATCTGTGCAAATCTTGAAGAAAATCCCTAAAAGGATTTTTAAGATGTGGCACTCACAAGAAAGGAGCAACCATGAGGCCCAACTACCTCGACCTATGACCTCCTCCTTTAGTCAGAGTGGACATTGCAGAGTTTGGTAAAAAAAAAAAAAAAAAAAAAATCCTGCATAGTTGTTGAGGTATCTTGATGATCCTGATGCCTCCTGCCTGGGCTGGAAGTGTTTTGCAAATTATGCAAAGACATAAACTGTGCAACACTTCACACTGGTGACTTGGGGAGCTTTTTTCCTGGTGTTCCTGGTGGGCCAACTGCTGCTGGGTGATTGAAAACATCATAAATAGTGTGAAACAGCCCATAATGGCGCCACAAACACCAAAACTTCATAATGCAGCAAATAAAACAGCTTTTAACGGTGGGCAGAAATCTCAAAGAAACATAGAAGTTGTCAATCCAAACTTTCAAGATAATAGCTCCAAAGAAAGCATCTCATTGCTTTTCTTTTAGCAGAATGATCATAACTCATGCTCTAAACTTCAAGGATTTATCTTCAGTGTCCTCACAGCAGCTGTGAGCTGTTTATTTTCATCTCTCCTTAAAGCACTTTGACAGTCAAATGTGTTTACATAAATTGAGCGCACACTTTATGTAAAACCTACACCAACGTCACACTATAGCAAACAGCTTTGAGCCTTTAGTTTCCGCAGGAGCTGTTGAATCATCTCAAATTTAACAGTGTAGTGTTGAGTGTCAAAATAAAAGTTATTACGCTAATATTTCATCTCTAGTATAACAAATAGTCAGCTGTGTCAAAAAGCTCTCCATAATTTAATTTTTAGCCCTACAGGATGAGGCGTTTTTTAAAAACACTCCACATCTTAACTCGATTTGATCCAACCCATAAGTGGGCTAAAAAACACTTACGCAGCAGAAATCTCAGATGCATGGAACAGTAAACGTCAAATCATTATTACTCTTTTTTCTAGTTTTTTGCTGCTTTTTCATAAGCAGGAGAGAGACCTGCCATTATGCCATTATGATATCTTGTTACCGAGCATCTAAGTGGCTTATGTTGTCTTTCTCCATCGGACCGAGCTCGTTATAAGATTCCACAGCACTCAGTTTGAATTCAAGAACAACAATCATCAGAGGTAAAGTTACAGTAATGATCTTCCCTGATTGGCTAAATGAAGAGAGTTCAGATGGCTTAAAGAAGATGAGCATATTCCTCCTCTGAAGCGTCCACTCAGGAAAATATTTCCAGCTTTCTATTAGACGTAATGAAGAAAAATAAACAACTGTTGCTACATAAGCCTCTGTGCTACCTCTATAGTTCCAAACAGCATAGAAAAGAACTCTTTTCAAAGGCAGTATTGTTTTTAGTGTTGAATTTGAGGACCTGGGTGGTGACTGATGGTATGCTAAGGTTTGTGATTGTTAAGCTGGGTGTTCCTGAAAAAGACAACAATGCTCTCATTGCTCTTACACAGAGGTTTATTGTTTTACACTTCAAATGACTTTTTCACCAATTTTCACAGCTAAGCTGGCTGTTGTCACAACCTAAATACAAAAGTACAGACAGTATTCTCACTTCAGATTCCCCAGAAACTGTAAAGTCAACTGAAGTGTAAACTATTTAATTCTTTCCTGTTCTACTAAAGCCCCAACAGACATGCATCCATACATCCACCTATTTCCAGCTGTTTCCTTGAGATCTCAACATATTTATTTTGGTATGTTGAGATAAAATTGCCTGTTTCCCAGTGACGACAAGTGTTATCGTGTACCGTTTTGTAACATTTCCTATTGTATCCTATTGCATTGCATGGCTTTGTATCACATATCATAGCATCTTATCATATCAGAGCATATCATACAATACTGTGTGGTCCTATCCTGTACTTTGTATTAAAAATGTATTGACCTGTACCGTTCAGTTAACCGTGCAAAGCAGATGGATTCACCCATTTCTGTGTTTCTCACTGGTGAATCTATCTTGCAAAGCTGCCATCTGAACAGATTGGGCCCTGTAAGAAAGTGACAGGACCAATCAGGAGTAAGAGGCAGTACTTCTGGGCGCAGCAGAGTCATGACGTGAGCAAGCAGTAGCAAGAGGCCTTTGCAATTATGGCGGAATAGATTAGCTTGGATGCTGCTATGGTGTCACTTTTATCAGAACTTGACATTTATTTGCTAAAAGAACAACAAAGAACAGCACTGAGTTGTTTTCTTTGCGGAAACGATGTTTTTGCCTTCCTCCCGACCGGATTCAGCAAGAGTCTAATCATCACGTGTTTTGTTGCTCTGATTGGCCCATAAAGATGTGACAGACAGAATGTTCATCCAATCACCCTCCTAGTTTTTTTAAAGGCCCTGCCCTTTACCAGACACCGTCTATGGAAGGTTTTCCAGATGGATGTGTGAAACAGATCCATCTGGCGTGTCAGGTTACTGTTCTGTATCTTTTTTTTTTAATCAAAACCCTATCCTATGGTATTGTATCCTATCATATTGAAATGAATGGTACTGTTTTGTATCATTTTGTATCGTATAGTGTCATGTCATGCCATGTAGTATCATGTCAATCTGATTAAATGTATTGCATTATATCTAGCATATCCTGTCATACCTAATTGCATCATATAATACCATAAAGTACTCTATCAGATCATATTGTATCACATTGCATTGTAACATATCATATTGTATAGTGCCTGAACTAATAGTATCTTAATGTATAACCTATTATTCAATATTAAATAGTTTTGTATCTTATTGTATTATATTAAGTTAAATACATTTGCTGCCTATTTCATTTTCTGTTTCTGATATAGATGGGGAACATTAAAAAAAATTAATATCTGAGGATTTAAATCTAATTGATCTGGTTTGAACAGTTCAAAAAGTACCTGTTAAAATGTTTAATAAACAAACTCCTGTAGGTGTGTTATCACATGCCTGACAGTCCAACCTTATTGTGTACCACAGCAACAAACTGGTCTATGGAAACCACACTCCCCTGTTGTTACTCTCCCTCCCCTCTTGATTTATGTAGAAGGACCTCTGACATGTGGAGCCTGAGCCGCCTGACCAACAGCTGAGAGTGTAAAGAGCTGTGAGCCTCAGTGTGCTGTGGCTCCAGCCTTAGGACCGTTAGAGGAGAGAAAATAACCCCCCAGCCTCCTGCAAACTCCTCCCCCTGGCTGTAACTGAGCAACGGGCCTTCACAACAGGAAACAGAGCAGGGGATTCCGTCAGAGCGGGTGAGAAAAAAGGAGAACATTGACAGGAGACAGGAAGTCTGACTGTAAGAGGGAGTGAGGAGGGGTGTGGTGCAGTGAGGGGGTCAATACTTCCTTGACCACTGAATAACAACAAAAATATCCAGGAAAGGAGTTTTCTTTAAAGTGCAAAACACAGATACATAACTTTACTTGACCCTAGGATAAAGGGTTTTTTTTTTAAGTTGTTTTATTTGTTTAGCATTTGTCAAATTTCTGCTACAGTTTGCTTCTGTTACAAAATATAAAAGCCCAATAATAAAGTCCAAAACAATGAAGAAATCAAACAAGATGACATGCCAGATAAAAAAGGAACAACAATGACTCAATAAAATAATAAAAGAAGAATGACTGCTTCATCAGTATCAATGATTCAAAAATTACATCAGCAGACCGATGAGGTGCCAAAAGGACACGTCCTAAAGCATAAGTATGTAAACTTTGGCAAAAGAGAGACTCATCCTCGAGAGACAATTTCATCTCATTATGGACTTGTATACAGTTAAAATGACAAAAACTTGATTTGCCTTGCCAAAGTTCATTTTCACTGAAAGATATCTGCATGTTAATTGATAAAGTGTAGAAAAGAGGAAGTGATTTTAATGTTGGAAATGTTCCAGTTCAGGTTTTAAGTCTAAGTTGTATGTGTAGTCCAACACCATTACAGCAGGCTTCAGCTGTATGCGGGAAAACCATTAGCCTGCAAAACAAAGAGGCTGATCATGTCAGCAGTAAAGCAGTCCTAAAACTCTTTGGCTATCAACTGATGAAGATTAATCTCCATGAATAGTGTTGTTTAGTGAAAGCAGTTAAAAATGTCATGTCTTTTCCTCACTATGAATCTGACATTCGGCATCCTCCAAGGATCAATTCTGGGTCCCATTCTTTTTAATATCTACAAGCTGTTCCTCAGATTCTACAATATTAAAACATTTCTAATGATACCTACACAGATGACACACAGCTGTACATGTCAGTGTCACATGATTACAGTCCCTTAAGGCTTGGTCAGACTACACGAACATGAGGATCAATGTCCAAGATACCCCATGATTATGATTCAACAAGACTGGCATGTCAGAATTATTTTTGCATCTTCTGCCTAGTTTGACACCCTTACCTTATGTCAGTGACTGAAATGTGTATCCTGATGCTGTCATCTACCAGAGTGACATACAGCTCTCCACATCCAATCTTTTTGTCTTTCAGAGATGTTTTGGAGACACACGTGAATGAGTGATTATTAATGAATGAAAGCATGAATGGAAATGAAACAGTCTTCCTGCTTGAGCTTGTGCTAAGCTTCGTATAACTCATTATATAATGCATTAATATTATGAAAACAATTAATTATTCAAAATCAAAGAACCCCAGTACAGTGTGTACCAAAAAGACAGGCAATTACAACCAAAACATTTTCTTATACCAGGCTTTAAACATGTTTAATTCTGGTGTAAAAATGAGACTTTTAAAATGAGTGTAAATGGGACCTTGTGGGCTTTCAGAGCCAGCCTCTAGTGGACGCTTGAAGAACTGCAGGTTTTTTTGTGTGTTTGTTTTTTGAATTATAATACTGGCTTCTTTTTTCAACACAGAAGGTTACTGCTTTTTAAAAATTGGTCTTGATGTTGGGATGGGAAGACCTGTTTAAAAAATACTGATGTTCATGTCCAGAAAAATGCAAACTGTAGAAAAGAAGCATCATGTATCACATTGATGTTACATCCTTACCAAGTATATTTGTTTTTTTCCCAACTCTCACACTACCATCTCTTCCCTCTAATCTTTAAGGGTTGCTGCACAGGACTAAAAATAAGTTTTCTTCCCCCTGTTTTGTGTTACCAGTAAGGTTGATTACTTCATGTCTCCTATAGCCAGCTTTCTGGTCACAGTCTTGACTCAACTTGTGGCCACAGAGACTCTTTTTTATGTTTTATTATTCTTCATCAAGAAACACTTTATAAAATAGCAGCTCAGAGAGCACATATGGTTAGAGGGATGTGTGAGCTCTCTCAAAAACACAAAGAGCTACAGTAATACTTTTTTTCACTTTCTTTCCCATCCATTTTTCCAAAACAAACAGGTGATTCAGCAGTGGGAAAGGCAGCATTTTGGGCCACTTGTTTCTCAGTTTATGAATAACTTAAAACGCGGTCCAATGTTCCATCGTGTTTTTGTTCAGACACAAATAAATCCAGACGCTGGATTTTGAGGGTTAGAATGTGGAAAGAAAAGCGAGTTGAGGTCTTTTCCACCGCACCGTGGCCAAACCACGTCATACCAAGCTGAGTATTCACCAGATTTGGCCGTGGTAGCGTACGGGATGGCAGACATGAAAAAAAAAAATGAGTGGGTTTGTGAAAGTGAGACCACCCCCTATAACCTGATACTTCAACACTCCTACACTTACAAATAATATTCAAGACAAAAGTCAGGGAAAGTTGGACGATTTTCCCATTAGTGGGGATCCCAGCGAGACGAAGGGTCGAGATTGTATTTCCCGAACACAAGATGATCTACAGCCTGACGAAATGAGAGCTGTGATTGTGCCACTCCAAAGCCAAAAAGATTGCACCATAAAGTCTGAAGCATACGCTATGCTGTTTTATCTCTGTTAATGTTGTTAGCTCTCGCTCTGAGGAGCCCACTGTTTAAATTCAAGAACTAAAACCTTCCTCTGCTTGACAGTGACAGCTCTGTAATGGCAAAAACACTTTCCACATGTACACCATCTTTAATCGTTTAATTTAATAGAAGCACTTTGGCAATCCTGATGAGTTGAGAAGTGTGCCACAGGGTTTGTTAACTTTGTTTCCTGGGAACTAGATGTTCCTGTTGGATTAAAGCTGGAGCTCTGAGCCAGTCCGCTGCTGCCCGTCCAAGTTGCCCAACTGTTTTCCTGTGTATCACAGCCCCAAACCCTCAATGGCGAAGAATAGAGCCAGCCTCGGTTTTTGCAGTGCTTTCACGTTAAACTTATATCTTCTCTCCCTCCATGTAAACATGGAATCCAGGGTCGTATCAGGGCAGCTCTCACTCAACCACCGCTCATTTCAATGGGGATGGATGCTAACGGATACAGGAGGGACATAACTAGCATTTATTGTAAAATACTCATCAGTTCATCATCTGACTGTTGATTTACTGTAAGAGTACTACCGGCTAATCGCACTCAGGCTGCCTTACTTAAACTGCTCTTGCCTGGCTACGCTCTGCTGCTCTCTCTGCAAGCTGCTCTTGCAACCCTCCTCCACCCCAGCTACTCCTTCATTCTGCTTCTGACTTAATCAGTGTCATTCTGTTGTCATTGACACCTGCTCTGCTCTGGGGGTTTTGCTGCTTCTCTCCCTGCCTCAGCCTTTCCTTATCAGCATAAGAAGGGGCAGGAACATGTACTGTTCCTGCTTGATGCTTTCCACATAGGCTCATGGAAGGGCAGGGTGATGCCAGAATAGCCACACCACCAAACATAAACAACATGCTCATTCATAACTGCTAATAAAGAACTGTTTATAGCTGCACATCATGTACATTTCTTGTCACAGTGGTCCTGACTGAAATGCAGTTTTTTAATGATGATTTAATTCATTAAAGGCATTCTCCTTCAGGATTTTTTGGTAGAGAGCAGAATTCATGGTTCCATAAATTGCAGCAAGTCGCCCAGTAACAGGTTGCACACCATCCAAAAAGTTCCTTATGTTGTCTCTTTAGTCCTCAGAATATTTTCCCAAAAGTCTTTGGGTTCATCAACATGTGTTTGGGCAAAGTTAGACGAACCTTTTTGTTCTTTTTGGTAAGCAGTGTTTTTTTAAAGGGGCTAAAGAGGTTAAAAAAACAAAACTGGGTTAACAGAGGGAAAAAATAGATATGAAGTGGTAAATAAGGTTTAAGTGGCAGAAAAGGGTTTAAAAATTGCATAAATGGATGCAAGTAGTGAAAATCAATAAAAAGTGGCAAAAATGGGAAAAAAGGGATGAAAAGGGGTTAAGAGTGGCAAAAAAACGGCTTACCAGAAGCAAAAGAAGACAGCAAGTGGCAAAAAATATGCAGAAAAAGAATGAAAACGGGTTAAAAAGTGGCAAACATGGATTAAAGTGGCAAAATGGGAAGAGAAGGGGTTAAAAAATGGGTTTAAAGTGGCCAATAAGGTAAATGGGTTAAAAGAGGCAAAAAAAGGCCTAAAAGTGGTAAGAATGGGTTTAATGATTACAAAAATGGACAGAAGTAGTGAAAAGTGACTAAAAGTGGCAAAAATGGGAATAAAAGTGGTGAAAGGGGTTAAGAGAAGCAAAAATGATTTGCCAGAGACAAAAAGAAGCTGGAAAGTGGCAAAAATGTGCAGAAAATAGGTTAAAAAGTGGCAAAACTGTGTTAAGAGCGGCAACATAAGTGACAAAAATAGGAAGAAAAGTGGTGAAAAGGGTTAAGAGCAAAGTGGAAAAAGTTGTATGAAAGTGGTAAAAAACATGCAGAAAAGTGGTGAAAACAGGTCTAAAGTGGCTAAATAAGATAAATGGGGAAAAATGGATTTTAAAATTGCAAAAAGGATGTAAATAGCAAAAAGCTATTAAAAGTGGTAAAAATGGGAATAAAAAGTGGTAAAAGGGGTTAAGAGTGGCAAATATGGGTTTAAGTAGTAAAAGTGCTATCAATGGATGAAAAGAGGCAAATAAAAGTGGAATAAATGGGTGGAAAAATTGGTTAGAAAATGGCACAAACAAGTAATTTCACCATTAGAACCCAATTATAGGTTGGCACTCTCTTCAGCTCTAAAATGAAGTAACTGTTAGCCAGGATGCATGCTAGCACCAATGTTACTGATCCAACACACAGACACTAATACTATCAATACATCACAGCCGTGAAGGGGCCCAGACAACTCTGTGGGCAGACCTGGTCCAAAGTTTAAAGATTCTGCACTTTTATGAATAATCTGTGAATAAGAAGCAAGTATTAGATTGATTTAAAACTAGAAAAAAAACTAATTCTATAAAAAATCGGAAACACAACAAGCAGAAGGAACAATTTTCATGAACAGTTTTATCAGTTCAAGAGCATAAGCGGCATTTTAAAGGAAATGTTTGAAAGCTGGTTGATTAAGTCGGCTCTAGGAGACCCAGAACACTTAACTGACTTTTCTCATTGGCTTAACCTGGCTCTGCTCTCAAAGAGTGAGACTTGTTTTTCTTGAAAACTGACTTTAAAGTGACCTAAGACTTATAAGAGCTTGTCTGATGAAGCTTTAAAATGCTATCACTCAATAAAAGCAGCATGTTGTATTGTTTCTAGCACTCATGGTGAAAAACAGCCTGTTGATATCAAAGTGATTCTTCTGCCCTCTCTGCAGTGTCTACATTATCATTGCAGGATGTTGGTGTTGTTTCTCATTATCTGCTGAGCTCTTCCTTCAGTTGTGGCTCCGGCTCTGTCCGGTCTGTAGCCGCCCGCCTGTTACCAAGGTGTCCTCTAACCAACACCAGGCCTGGCTGGAAAAACTACGAGCCCCAGCGCCGCCTTGACGTACACGAGTCCACGAGTCAATCAGCAGCAGAGCTATTTATTAACTGCAGACGGGTGGAAGTGTTTACTGCAGCACATGTTTCAGTTACACATAACTCTGGAGTGGCAACACCCCCCTAACCCCTCCTGCTTCTTTTGCCCCAATTAGACCCACGCCTCCTCAATCCCCTCAGTCCCATGAGAGCTTTCCATGAGGTCAGAGAAAGTAGTGGGGTTTTTTAAATGACTGGGGAGCCGCAGAGCCACGTCCCCATGATGAAACAGGCAGCTAGAGTTTCAAAAGTGCCGTCACTCCCTCACATACTCTGCAGGAGACACCAAAATAAGAGCCCAATGAGCAAAGAGGGAATATTACTTTGAATTTTGGGCATGCATGCCCTTCTTGTTGCACAATGATGTTAAAAAGAGTTGATTACTAAAACAGTTTCTCTGCAACTAACCAATCATTGATATCCATAGAAGAGGAGGATAAAGCCTGACAGATTTTAAAATCTTAGCCCAATTTTAAAACATTAAGAGATCTCACATGACGACAGGCTTAATTGTTTTGTTCTTATAGTGCGTGGTATGCAAACAGATAGCTGACAGCAATTTCAGTACAGCTTGTCTCCTTGTTTGTGGATTGTGGTTTGTTTTACAGGACATGTATAAACCCTTGATTTTTAGCAAATCAACAAGTTTCTTCTTCATTTCTGACTTTCCTCTAACTTTATGCTTCAGGTTGACAATCACTGCCATTGCTGTTTTCTTGTGCCTTCTTCAGTCATCTTGCCACCTGACTGGCTGTTAAAGGGATACTTCAACATTTTGGCAAATTCGCCCATTGCCATAATTCCTGTAGTCTTAGTAATAGGTTCATTTCTGTTAGTTGTCGGTGCAAGCTGTTTCTAGATCTGGGGGGACAATATACCAGCTGCACAGCTAACGCTATGTAAGCAGATGGTATTTTTTGCTTTCTCTCATCAAACTCATCAAATACACAATCCAACAACTCCAAAACACTCTCGTGGACAAGTTGTGACCTGCACATTCACCACGCTGTGAAATAATAACATATAATTATATAACAAATACTCAGAACTATTTCTTGAGTAAAGCACTGGGCGGAGTGACACAGTGCAGCAGCCATGTCTGGAGTGTATTTCAGGTTTTGCATTTACCTTTAAAACATCTCCATCTCGTAATGTTCCATGATTATTTGATTACTTTAGCTTAAGCTAGCATAGATATGCTGTCTAGGTAGTTAATGTTATTACATAAACTAATAAAGCTACATAAACTTGAGCTTTAGCTCGTGAACACTAGCTGAAGCTAATGTAGCTACATTAGCTACATGACAACATGACTATGTAGCTATTTGAGCTTTAGCAAAAGCATACACTAACATGTCTAATGTAGCTTTGTTAGCTTCAGCTATGTTAGCTAAGTTAGCTTTAGCTTAAGCAACATGAGCTATAGCAAACATATCATAAGCTAATCAAGCTAACATAGCATTGTTAGATTCTGCTATTTTAGCCATGTAAGATATGTTGTCTAACTAAGACATATTACCTTGTAGCCTATGTAGCTTCATTAGCTTTTTCCTTAGCCACATGAGCTGCATTACCTTAACCCAGTGGTTTTCAACCTTTTCTTGCCCAAGGCACACCTAAGATCAGGCCAAAATCTCAAGGCACAACGTATCCATATCCATGCAAAATAGCCTCTGCAAATCACACTAACACTAACTTAAGCTGTTGTGTAGTTGCAACATATGGTTGAAAAAATTACCACAGCACTCAAAGACTTGCCCGCCTCGCCACACCATTTGAGAACTATGGCCTTAACCATTACCCGAACCCTTATAGGAAGTTTAATCCAAATTATTTTTAAAGTTTTAGCGTGTATTTCATGTTCTGACAGAGGCAGCATCTCATAGTAGTGGTCTTATATATGTTTACAATCTGGGCAGAACCATACTGTAGTACACATAGGCTGTGTGTAATACTGTTTACCTCACTGAAACAGCTGCTCAGCAGAATTGTAAAACTAACTTATGTTACTTGTTACAACAAAATTAATCTGAGCACTCTAATAGATTACTTTGTGAAGCTTAAGTTGCAGCATTGCTAGTGTACATGTTCAATGATGAAACTTGAAGGAGAAGCAGACGAGGACAGAAGCTTTTAACCAAACAAATTTAGTAAAGATTCCATTTTATTCGCAATGCAAGCAGTGTGGATTCAGATGGATGTGCAAAAATACTCTTAAGTGCAAGTAATTTTTACAATTAACTGTCTTAGAAAGGAAAATGTAAATCCTGAATGGAAAAAGTCACCTGTAGATCTCACTAAGGAAAAACACTTTGCACCAAGGTTTTAATTGTGATTTTAGAATTATTAGAAGACAAGAAATATAACCTTTAAATGAAGACAATCCTAAACATGCCCTGGCTGAGCTGAGTGTCTGCATGGCACTCCAGCAGCGCTCAGGATCACACCAAACAGAGCCAGCTGATAAGATCCTGTAGAGCAGTAAAGTAGCTCCCCACCTCGAGGGTCAGGCAGCCTCTCAGAGAGCCACCATGTGACTATTGTCATCACAGAAACCGCAGGTCTGCTGCCAGCCGCTGAGAGGTCCAGACCTGCCAAAGATAGCAACAAGCAGCCTGCAGAGAGAAAAGACAAATAAGTATACAGCCACCGCAGGGAGAGCTGCCTCTGAAAACCTCTATGAAGACTCTCAGTTCGGCGTGTCAAATGATGGGGTAGCAGGCTTGATTTTTATATAGTGCTTCTATGAAAGTATGGATAATTATGAGTTTGGGCCCCGCAGACGTACAGTCAGGCAGAAGGAAGTGGAAAGCAATTATTTGCCTTTGCAATAACTTGGAAACCCCATGAGACGCCCTGTACAACATCTGAGGGAAGTTTAATGTGTTTAATGCGTCTTGTGAAGCAGCTTTATGTTCCTGCATGTTTGCCTCGCTTCACCTGTCATTGTGTCTGCTTCTGCTCCAGCTGCAGTCTGACAACCCAGCAGTCTATAACCCAGCATCAGTCTGCTGGTGATGAATGGCTCCATCAGGGGAAAATGGCAGCAGTTTAATGTGAAATGCTCGTAAGGATTAAGCTGCACATAAATCTTGATTTAGGGGATTCCATGTGCCGTGTTGTGCAGCGGCACCAGCACATTGATGACTGCTTAAACTGATGCCAATGGGAGTAGATATTGTAGATAAAGTGGGTGGAAACTGTCTATTCATGGTGTTAGTGCTCATTATGTGTGTCATAGATCATTGGGGCATATTAAGTTTCTGTTACAAAGCTTTGTGTAACATCTGTCAACTAAAAGGGACAGAAAACATCTTAATTCATTTGACTTTTAGTGGTGATAACATCCTAAAAACCAGTATAATTCCACAATGTTTAGTAAGAGAAACCAAGTTGGGGTCTTATCTCTACAGCCTGTGACACTACAGTTGTATCATTGTTCAAGAATGTACTCATAATGATCAGACAAATCAAGGAGGCCTGCTATGACACCAATCCTTCCTTCCAGTGCCTCTCAACTGGTCTAGCCTCAGGGCCCACAAAAACCTCCTTACAAGGAAATTGCAGCCAAAACTTCTGAAAAATTTTAACAACTTCAAAAGTATTACTGAACAAAGAAACAGGATGAAACAAACATATTGTAGAGCATTTTCACATAAGAAATGACTCTTTGCTGCTCCCTCTGCGAGCTGTTTTTGCAACCCTCCTCCACCCCAGCTCCTCCATTATGCTACATCTGACTAAATCAGAGTAATTCTGTTATCACTAATGCTTGCTCTGCTCTGGGTTTATTGCTGCTTCTCTCCCTGCCCCAAGCTTTCCTTGTACGCACAGGAAGGACAGGAATGTGTGCTGTTCCTGTTTGACGCTTGTGGAGGGGCAGGGGGATCCCAGTACAGCCAGTTTGGGGTTAATCTAAGCGTAAATTCAAGCCATTCATCCTTTTATTTAATAATAATCACTTGCATGTCTCCCTTTCTCTGCTCTTTTTTCTTGCTCTGGTAATCAGCTGGTACATGTGCCTACTCACTCAAGTTCTGAGTCCTCCTCTCCTCTGCAGTCGTTCTGTTGTTTCAGTGCTACCTCCACAACTCTTCTCCTCCCCAGCCACCTCCATAACATCTCATCGGCAGGTCCAGCTCCTTTGTGCCATCCTGCATCCCTTATCTCCACGTCCAAGTCATCTCATCAGTGTCTGGGTCAAGCTCCTCAGAAGTTCGCTGCTCTGTCCATTCCTTATCTTATACTTCTTCTACCATCATTGCCACCAGTATCTAGACTCAGTAAAGAAGGGTATCCTGTCTGCCTCACTATTAACCTTGCAAAGCAGATAGATAGGCCCGTTTCCTTGTTTCTCGATGGCGAATCCAACTTGCAAAGCTCCCATCTGGACAGTTTGGGGCCGGTTAGAAAGTGACAGGACCAATCAATAACAAGGGGCAGTACTTTCAGGTGCAGCAGAGTCGTTAAGTAAACAAGCAGCAGCAAGAGCTGGTGCAGTTACGGAGGAAGAGATTAGCATGGATGCTGCTAAAGCGCCAGTTTTATCAGAACTTGACGACATTTCTTCGTTAAAAGAAGATCAAAGAACAGCAGTGAGTTGTTTTCTTTTCAAAAACGACAAAAATCGAGTACTTACATGTCAATAGTCGCCATGTTTCGTTATTCCTCAGGATGATTGATAACGGCTAAGTCATGTGCTTTGTTGCTCTGATTGGCCCATAGAGATGTGAAGGACATAACGTTCACCCAATCACACTCCGAGGATTTTTCAAAGCCTCTGCCTTTTCTCAAACGTTTCCTATTGAAGCTTTCCCAGATGGATGTCTGGCGGGTCAGGTTACCTCACTTTCCCTTCCGACCTAAAAGCTCTGAGGAGACATGAAGGAGCCCTCTTCAGGGACATCCTGAAGACAGCTTTTCACTGCTGCTAGGTGTTCATTTTACTCTGCTTACCCTCTCAACATGGCTTATCTGCTTTAATTTCTAAAACCCAGTTGAATTAAGGGCTTTTCGTTTCTTTACTTAAGAATGTCATGATCTTTTCCTATTTTGAGTCATGAGTTCTTCATTTTTAACACGTTTTGTTTGGCCTCCCAAGCACAGATTGTCCTTTTTTCCAACAATTTATCTTGTTTATACCAGTTTTAGTGTTTAATTCCACTGAGAAATATGGTCCCTTTAGCTCTGGTTTTACTGGAATATCTCTGGCAGGCGCTGCTAAGGATATTTTTTTCAACCCTTATAGGTTTGCCTTTTTCTCCCCCGTGGCGAGGCTTATTCGCCGTCAGGTTTCACTGCCAGCTCCACTAATTGGCCTCCTATGCCTGTGGAAACCCCAGTGTGAGCGAGGGATCTCCGTTGGACCCATCTGGCTGTAGCTGCGTCACAGTGTGAAGGGGCGGTGCGCCGCAGCTGAGGTGATCCCCCACTTTAAAAGCGCAGAAGTCCTGAGTGCGCCGGAGCAGTGCGTCACAAGCGAGCCAGCAGAGCCAGGATCCCCCGACACAGAGTCCGGCTTCTTCAAACAGCTACGCCAATAACTCCAGAAGAGAACACGCCTGCCTTTTTTTATCAGCTCATTCCACGTGTTTTTCATATTTGACGCACGGCTCTCAGATATCTCCATTTTGGATGCGACTTTTTCCCTCTTTGAAGTAGCAACAGCTGTTTTTTTACTTTATAAGATCTCTTTCTCGTTGTTTGTTTGCGGTGATAGAACAAAAGAGGATCCTGAGCAACAGCTGGGGACTATATCAACTTCGCTATATGGATACTGAGTCGCTGCCATCTGCAGCTGCTAACAGAGTTTGATCTCAGATCTCAGACGCTGATCTGTGCGTAAAGACGAAAATGAAATCAGCCGAAGAGGGTAAGTTTGGCTTTAATTTACCACTTTACTCTTAAGGTGACATTTCATCAACTTTGCATCCTTTTCGGATTAAAAATGTGACTCAAAGCGGTGATGCTTTATTAAATCGAGCTCCTTGAGCACTTAACGCCCAGTTGGATGTCTGTAACCAGCACAGTGCTTCAGTATTAAAGCAGTGGTGTTCAAATGTAGTTTGTGCCCCTCCCTGCTGATTTGAAAAAAGTGGGAGTGGTTCCCAAGAGCCACTCATGACTAAAAAGTGCTCCCAAAATAGTCCAAGTAGAGCCTGCATGTGCTAATGACTGACATGGCATTGTGGTGTGTATTTGATGGCGCTGCCCCTCAGGCTACCTGTCAGGATGTTAGCTAATTCACAGCAGTCTAATTATAGAAAACAAACATGTCAGTGCTACTGTGTCACACACCACAAGCAGCTTTAAATGTAAGCATCATTTTCTTTTATTACAAGGACTCATATGGTGCAGCACTGATGTCATAGTCTTTATGGAGGGGCCCCTAATTCTGCTTAATTTACAGCAGACAGGAGCTGCGGTGACTGCAGGCTTGTCTGACTGCAGCAGCCCTCTCATGTCTGTATCAATGCTCCCCACTGTGGTCACATTCAGCCAGCCTCATGCAGCATGTAACCACAAGTCCTGCCCCCCCCCCCTTCTCCTCTTCTCTGCCCCTGCTTGTGACCTCAGACAGGCAGAGTTTCATATGACCCAGCGGGAGTGTTGGCACAGAGCTTCTTCAAAGCTGGGTACAGCATGCACCTTTACAGCATGCAAATAAACAATTCACCTCCCTCCACTGTTGACGTTTGATGGCTGTTGGAACATGAAACCCTCCAACAAAAGCATCACTGTGTGTTTTCATTATGTTGCAGTTTATGGGCTACAGCATGTGCATTAAGTCGCATGAATCTGGCAAAGTGGAGTGGAAAATGAAATCACCTGTGTTTGCCTTTGGTTATTTTTAGACTGGAGTTATTTTGGCTCATTCAGTCATGTCTCTCACCTTTGCTTTGTTTAGTTTAAGTAAGTTGAAGATGATTTGAGGTAGCTCTCAACTGGTCTAGCATCAGGACCCATCACCATCTCCGGAATGACTGATCACTACCCAGATTTCTTAAATATTAATCATAACCATTGTTGATGAAAAATGGTGCAGTTTTTTCAGGACGAAACAAAAAGATGGAGGCATTTCCTTCAAAATAAAAGCACATCATAGACTTTTTAACACATTTTTTTACAGGCACAAATCTGTGAGCCACTGACAATGGTTTTACAACCTACTTCTGGGTCCTGGTTCCCCCAGTTGAGAACCAAGGGTTTGGGGGATGCATGCAGAAAGTATTCATATCCCCTTCACGTTTTCCTTTTTTTTTTTGTTGCAGCTGCAGTTAAAAAAAACAAAAAAAAACTTTTTCTCTTTAATCTACACTCAGTACCCCATAATGCCAAAGTAAAAACAGAAGTTTAGAAATTTCTGCAAATTTATAAAAAGTGAAAAGCTGAAATATTAAATTGACACAAGTATTCAGACCCTTTGCAAAACACTTAAAATGTGTCTGAGGTTCCTCCCATTTCTCTTGATCGCTGCTGAGATGTTTCTACACCTTGATTAGAGTTCACCTGGTGTAAATTGATTTAATTGGACATGGTTTAACAAGGCACACACCTCTCTATAGAAAGCCTCACTGCTTACAATGCATGTCAGAAAAAAACCTGACCTGAAGGACTCTTAGAATGTGAAACCAAGGTTGATCTATTTGACCTCAACTCCAAACATTATATCCAGGAAAACCATGCATGACTCATCACCTGCCCAATACCATCCTAACAGTAAAGCATGGTGGTGGCAGCATCATGCTGTGGGGGTGTTTCTCAGCAGAAAAGACTGGGAGACTGGTCAGGGTTGAGGGAAAGCTGGAGCAAAGTAGCGATATTCTTAATTAAAACCTTTTCACAGCTCTGAGGACCTCAGAGTGGGCCAAAGGTTCCCCTTCTGACATGACAATGACCCTAGGCACAAAAACCAAGTCAACACAAGTGTGGCTCAGGGGCAAGCCCTAACTTGAACTCCGTTAAAATCTATGGAGAGACCTGATAATGACTGCCCATTCAACCTGACTGAACTTGAGACAGTTTGCATAGAAAAATGCAGAAAATCATCCAATCCAGGTGTGCAAAGCTTGTTGCAGAAATTTCTAAAATTCCCTGTTCAATTTGTCATGATGGGATACTGAGTGTAGATTAATGAAAATAAAAAAGAGTTTTTTCTACTGTAGCGTCAGACTGCAACATAAAACTGAAAAATTGAAGGAGGTCTGAATACTTTTGTATATGCACTGTGTTTAACAGGGATCCCCTAAAGCCTTGGTCTTTGGATCCTTGGTTAGGACCCAAAAGTAGGTTGGAAAACCATTTTCAGAGGGTCACAGATGTGTGCCTGGAAAAATGTGGATCTGAATATTTTCTGAATGCTCTGTGAAGTGTTAGGTTTTAAGTTACTTTGCAACAGGAAAAAGTCAGCATAGTTTCAGCTACCAATTAATTTTGCCACTGGTTAATCTGGAGGTCATTTGAGGTGAATGAAGTGTCAACAATATTCTAAAATTGTAAAAAAAATTGCATTACAGTTTCCCAGAACCCCATAGTTGTGCTTTTCTTCCATCTAAAACCCCCAAATCTCCCATTACATAATGTCAAAGGCAGAAAATCTTGATTTTTAACACGCTGGAACAAGCAAATGTTTGACAATTTTGCTCACAAATCATCAAAACCATTGAAAAACAACCTTAAAAGTTGGCTTTTTTCTTTTAATGGATAAATTAACTGTTTGCTGGCCTGAAAGCCAAGTCCACACTAGTAGGCGTGCTGTTTTCCCATTGTTGGCCTACAAACATCAGCTTTTGTAGTGCTTATAAGACCCAGATCCAGTGTGTGCGTATCCATCTCTGTAAGGCAGCTGTGAATGTGTGTTTGGGCATTCTCATTTAGTCACGGCCATTCTGTTTGCATTCCAGATGCGTATGGCTTCACGCCAAATGTCAGCCTCTCCCTCCCACTGGGCAACCCTTGTCTTCCCTCTCAGTACCACAGCCTCCAAACCAGCCCAACTATATCCGTCTCCGTCTCAGAGCCTCACAGTTATGACACCCAGGATGACATGAGAGCGACAGGATACTATTCAACCTCAGGTGTCCGACCAAATGGAGCCCCGACCCTGGAGAGCCCGCGGATTGAGATCACAGCCTATGGTCAGTTTCCCGAGGATGAAGTTGAAGAGAGCAGCCTTCCTATTGCCAAGCGGGTCAACTCCATTGTAACGCTGACCCTCCCCAATGCAGATGGTTACCGAGACCCCAGCTGCCTAAGTCCGGCTAGCAGCATTTCGTCTCGCAGCTGCCACTCTGAGGCTTCTTCTTATGAATCAAACTTTTCCTACAACTACGACAACTCGCCCCAGAACTCCCCCTGGCAGTCGCCGTCAGTGTCCCCAAAGGGCTCCACCCTCACCCTCCCAGGAGAGGGCTGCACCTCTGCCGGCTCCCCTCGCCACTCCCCTTCAACGTCCCCTCGCACAAGTGTGACAGATGACAACTGGCTGGGCCAGCGAGGCTCAAGACCCAACTCCCCTTGTGGTGCGAAGAGGAAGTACAGCTACAACGGCAGTGGGGCATCACAAAAGCACTACACATACTCTCCCAACCACTCTCCAGGACTGTCCCCGCAGACCTCACCTCGACTCAGTGTTACTGAAGAGACCTGGCTACCAAACACCAACCAGTACACCAACTCAGCCATCCTGGCAGCCATTAACGCCTTGACCACAGATGGAGTTGTTGACCTTGGGGAGGGGATCCCCACTAAGGCCCGGAAAACCAGCCTGGAGAACATCCCAACAGTCAGTCTTAAGGTCGAGCCTGGAGGAGAGGAGTTAAGTCCAGGAGAGCTCTGTCTGGATGACCATTCGTCAAACCGCCTGCCATTAAAGAAGGAAGGTTACTGTAGTGGGTTCCTGGATGTACCACAACACCCCTACTCCTGGTCCAAGCCAAAGCAGTATGTCAGGTAAGCAAGGAAAGTTAGATAATTTGAACTGTTCTAACTCATGGATTCGAATGTACTCCTTAGGCCTGATTTGAGGCTCTGCATTGAAGGTACACCGTAGGAATGCGTGCAGTTAGTCCACCAATGCTCAACAGCCCAATGTAAACAATGGTGAATTGATAG
Source organism: Cheilinus undulatus (assembly GCF_018320785.1). Taxonomy (NCBI): domain Eukaryota; kingdom Metazoa; phylum Chordata; class Actinopteri; order Labriformes; family Labridae; genus Cheilinus; species Cheilinus undulatus. The sequence continues at coordinate 13,113,783 of NC_054880.1, read as the reverse complement.
CACAGATAGCATCTTGTAGAAATAGAACAGTTTATCACTATTTTAATCAAGAAAATGGGGATACAATTGTACATAGACTGTGTTATACTCACATATAACTGAAGCTTTGATTAACGATATTCAGCACAGGAGAGCGGAGGTTGAAGAGGACCACCAATATTGGCACTGCTGAGAGTGGTCTGGCTGCAGACCGTACATCTAAGACGGCGTCTATTTCAGGATGGAAATACACGCTAAAACTTTCTAAACTAGAAAAGCACTCGGAAAGTGCAGACCTCCGCCATTAGCCCTATTTCCCAATAGTACAGAATCCTTTAAAAAAATTCCTGGATCCAGACGGTGATCCGGATCACTCCCAAAATCTAATGAGTTCGTCCTTATGCCATTTCTGACCTATCCTGAAAATTTCATCAAAATCCTTCCATGACTTTTTGAGTTATGTTGCTAACAAACAAACTAACAAACAAATGAACAAACCCTGCCGATCACATAACCTCCTTAGTGGAGGTAATGAAATTGAATTAAATGTCTGTTTAGGGTTAGGGTAATGGTTTAGGTAACATTAGGATACCAAAGGTTAAAACTTAAAAACCTAACCAACAAAACCTGATAGCAAAACTTTGAATAAAGCCCAGTAAACAGTCTGCTTACAGGTAAAAATGTTTGTCCTCCATGACAACATTCTAGCACAAATGTAGCTCTGTAAGTCCATTAGCTGCATTAGCTAATTAGATAACATATCTTTGTAGCTAACAAAGCTACATAGCGACATTATTTAAGTAGCTACCTTATCTTTAGCTACATTAGCAAAAGCTCACATTAATAAAGCTAAGTTAGCTACAGTGGCTTATTAGGTAACATTAACTACACAGCTAGTGTAGCTATGTTAGCTTTAGCTAAAGCTAACAAAGCAAGGGCGAGCCATTGTCCTGGTTTGACCTCTGATCTTTTTCTGTTTTTTGTTTTTGTTGTTTTGTTTTTTTCAAGTGTTGCTTAGTCTTTAGTGTTTGCAATGTGGTTATTTCATGAATGAAACAGCCAGACTTTGTTTCTGCATAAAGTTAATAATTTTTTAGGCAAATTAGGGCACTTCCACTCTGAAAACGACAGTCTGCAGTCAGACTGTCTTACTAAAATTAGCCACATTCTACAAAGCAAATTTACACTGATTACTAACTAATGCAATAATCGGTCTTTGAGAAATTCTGCTCAGTTTTGACTGTTTTCTTGGTGTTTTCTTGCCCAGTGGGGGTTATGCAGACACCTTAAAAAATGCCACATGCCTTTCCTTATCCATGATTCTCTATTTGGCCAAACAAGCACAAAAATTACCCCATCTTCTGCCTCTGCTAGCACAGCACCTGTATGTTCACTTTCCTCTCATGCCTCCCTCCTTTTATTCTATCATGCAACTGCAGTTTAAGTGACTGCTGCTCAGTATTCATCATCCTCATCTCCAACATAATGCACTTAGTTTCAGCTGTAATGGTTTCCTTCAGTGACGGGACCAGGAACTGGTGATGTAGCAGATTTGGCACTGTGAGGGTGCTAGCATGCCATCTGCTAGCTAGTTAACATGCTATTAGCATGGTGTCTCATTACAATCAAGCACAAGGCATTGAAGGCCATTTAAGTTCATTTTCTTTGAGTAAATAATGTTTAAATAAAACATGAGTTCAGATATTTAATAGTGGGTAAAAATAACTTTCAAATTGAAATAATAATCACCTAACATTTGCAGTTCTCCATTTAAAAAGAAGTGTTAAGAGAGAAAAGAGGCAGTTAAACTTGTGTCACTTCCACCAAGTATAAAATAGCACTTATTGTGTACCTTATTAAAGCCCACTACGGTTAAGTATGATAACAGAAACCTGTGATTTTTAGCACACTACAGGCTTGTTAGCTTGATGCTAGTATTAAGGAAGTTACAATTAATGACAGGCCAACAGAATTACAATTGCAGATATGCCATTTGCAAAAGCTGGTTGCCTGAAGGAATTTAGCCTAAATGATCAGAAATTCAAGGGATTGTTGACAAGACATCTAGCCCATTAACACGATGGAAGTGAATGTAAGAGGATGCTACAGTGCTCAAGCTGTAAAAAGATAAGCCTATTTAGAGATATTTTATGCTTTAATTATGACTATCTCATTAGGTTTATGCTGTGGTTTCCACTTAAATTAATATTAGTTGTCCATGGATATGGGCACTAGAATATATCAGTGTAAAAAGAGAAAATGGTTTGAGTGTTTTTTAATTATTCAGACATAAAAATGAACAGATTTTGAACCGTTTTTACAACTTAACACACTTTATTTGCATGGACTCCCTGCACATTGACAGAAAGTGGGCTTGAAAACTTGAAATTCGACTTCTCATTTATCTGAGGGTTTGGCACACCCCGTGTACATTCTGCACATTCTACATTGATAAGTGTGTCTAAAATAAACGCTCCTCCCTTCCCGTTAAGTTGACATGTTGGATATGTTTTTACACCGACAGCCCATCCTTGCCAGCTCTCGACTGGCAGCTGCCGTCCAGCTCGGGGCCGTACAGCCTGCAGATAGAGGTGCAGCCCAAGTCCCACCACAGAGCCCACTACGAGACAGAGGGCAGCAGGGGAGCAGTGAAGGCCCTGGCAGGAGGACACCCTATCGTTCAGGTCTGCTAAACCATCTAGTTTTTAACCCTACTCAAAACCTGCTATCTGCTCTTACCTTCCTTATAATCTGCCATGTAAATAATCCATCATAACATTACCTGACAGAAAAAATCCTTTTTGAAAATGAGGACATATTTTGCACATCATAATCCCACAGCCATATTATGCAACCCTCCTAGGATCTCAAACCTCATATTGAGAACCCTTGGCCCGTCTGCTTGGTTTCCTGTGATGATTAGACCAACATACGGTACAGCTATTAGACTGGTTTCACTCCTGCCTCTTACCTCGTCACTTCTCACCTAAACGCCCCCTCCTTGTTGTTTTTTTACCTCCTGTGTTAAAATAGATTGGTGCGACATGTGTTCAGCTGTTATGTTATTCAGAGATGTCAGATTTTTGAATGGAATACCATAGGTATGCTATTAGACAGACCAGTCCACTCAGTCAGTTCCTGTCCAGACGTGGGTGATTCAGAATTTTCCATTACGTTCTCCAGCAGTGCAACGCAGACACTTACAAAGTGAGGTAGCATGGCCAGTAAGAGCTTAGTCATGAGCTTTAACCACAGCTCTGGTGGTCGAGTTTAAGTAAAAGAAAATGTGGACAACTGCAGATATGTTTTGGTTAGAAACCCATCTGGTCCCCCGACCATTACTCCACACTGCTGACCTCAGTCTCTGAATAAATAAAAGGCCTGCAGCAAGGAGTCGACACAGTCAGCGCTGAGCTGAGCTGTCAGTGTAATTAATACCATTTGAGTTTTATTAATGCATTACAATAATTCTACATGTCTACCAGACATCCGTCACATTTGGGGCTGAGTTTTCTGTGTTTGCCTTTCAGTTCTGATAAAAATGTAGTTCAGGCATGAGAAGTTCTTTCTAACTGCCACAGAGGAGCAGTTAGCTAATCGTGCTCTTTAACTTGAGTAGGGAAGGCTGACATATCATAGCCACCTTTTTTGGACAAATTGTGGACCGGCTTCAAAACTGACTCAAAGTAAATGAGTCGGATAAGTGCGTTACAAGCAGAAAGTGTCAAAGATAGGCTTCCCACTTAATCATAGCCTAGTATTTAACCTATTGTCCCTACAAAAATCAGCTAGCAAGAAAGTGTTGCATGGAATAAAAAGTCTAAACTACCAAACACAAAAACCATCTACCACATAAGGGAGCTGGGTTTTATGTGTTTTCAGTTTTGATATTAATATATTTTTTGGGCTATGAACTTTTAAGGCCAGCATTGACCAGCATCAAACCAGAGCTTACCAGCATCAAACCAGTCTAGACAATGATTTTACAAGCACTGACCACCGTCCAACCTACATAGACCATTATTTCACAAGCATTAACCCAGCATCACAACAACCTAGACTGTCATTTAACCAGCTGACCAACATCAAACAAACAAAAAACAATATTAAACCAGCACTGAACAGCATCATACCAGAGCTAACCAGCATCAAACCAGCATTAAATTAACAACTACAAGAATTAAACCAACATACACCAGCACCAAACCAACATAGACCAGCATCGAACCAACATAGACCATCATTTTATTGGCTGATGAGCATCAAATAGCATAAAACTAACTTCTACAAGCATTAAACCAAAAAAGACGAGCACCAAACCAACAAAAACCAGCATCAAACCAACATAGACCAGCATCAAACCAATATAGACCAGCATCAAACCAACATAGACCATCATTTTACTGGCTGACCAGCATTACACCAATATAGACCAGCATTAAACCAATATAGACCAGCATCAAACCAATATAGATCAGCATCAAACCAACATAGATCAGCATCAAACCAACAGACCAGCATCAAACCAATATATATTAGCATAAGACCAACATAGACCAACATCAAACCAATATAGACCAGCATCAAACCAACAAAGACCTTCATCAAACCAATATAGACCATCATCAAACCAATATAGACCATCATCAAACCAATATAGACCAGCATCAAACCAACATAGACCAGCATCAGTCCAATATAGACCAGCATCAAACCAACATAGATCAGCACCAAACCAGCATCGACCAGCATCAATCCAATATAGATCAGCATCAAACCAACATAAACCATCATCAAATTAACAAAGATCAGCAACAAACCAACATCGACCAGCATCAATCCAATATAGACCAGCATCAATCCAAGACAAATCAGCACCAACCCAATATAGACCGGCATCAAACCAACATAGATCAGCACCAAACCAAAAAGACCAGCTTCAAACCAATATAGACCAACATCAAACCACCATAGGCCAGCATCAAACCAATATAAATCAGCATCAAACCAGTATAGACCAGCATCAAACCAATATAGACCAGCATCAAACCAATATAGATCAGCATCAAACCAATATAGATCAGCACCAAACCAATATAGACCAGCGTCAAACAACATAGACCAGCATCAAACCAATTTTGACCAGCATCAAACCAACACAGATCATCATCAAACCAATATAGACCAGCATCTAACTAACATAGACCAGCACTAAAACCACAAAGACCAGCATCAAACCAACATAGACCAGCATCAAACAACATAGACCTTCACCTAACCAGTGCAAACTAGCATCAAACCAGCGTTTACTTACCTTATATCAACTTAGACCAGCATCAAAACGTATGAACAACAATGACTAGCATTATCCAGCATTGACCAGCATAAGAAACATCCTGTTCAGTGCATCTGAGCTGATTGCTACACCAATGGTAGCAGTTGCTTTCACCTTCCAGTACAACTTAACCTGGACCTATAGCTACCACCTTGATTGTTCTGAACCATTTTTGGGTCTGGCACAAATGTTGTAGATTTGAGCTTTGCAAGATGGAGGCTGGCAAATCCATCTGCTTTGCAAGATGAATCCCAGCGAGGATGGCTAATTATGCTCGGTAGTTTAGATAGGGAATGAGAACATTGTTTGGTCGCCATTTTTACATCACATCATGTTATTCATGTGAATTCATATGAACTCAGTGGATCTGAGTAAGTATTGTGTTTGAAACAAATGTGCAAACTCAGTACACCTAACTGTTTTTTTAATGGTACCTGCATTGCACTAGCTAGTTAGCTAGCTAGTTAACATATCTGAGGGTTGATAAACTGAACTAACAAAAACAAAACCAGTCACTACTAATTGTCATCAGTAGATTTGATGGGAGTGGGAAGTTGGTTACTGCAACAACTCAAATCTTGGCATATGTATTTGTCCAACGTGAAATCAGATGTTGCGTCTTCAGAAACCAACAGATGATGTCACTAAAATAGCATCCATGTTTTATACAGTCAGTGGGTTTTATCCCTTGTAATATTTATGCTTCAAACAAGTCATAAATCATAGTGTTTCAAGATGAGAGTTAATGGTGTTGTGACGTGTTTCTCATTGAAGAAACATTGAAATAAGGAACAGAAAAGTTATATTTGTGGAATAAAACCTTTTCAAACCAAAACATGTTTCATGAACCTCAGCCACACATTTATGCAAGGCTTGTTTGTCCATGAGAAGGTGCTAATGATTTAATGACAGGGGTCTGGGTTCACTGAGATGAAAAAGAGAGTGAGTGTTCTTTTTAAACCTGAACCCAAACCTCCCCCTTACTTTTCCGCCAGCTACCACCCCAACCACACAGACTTCCCTTTGTTTAGGAAAGTTCCCGTGTGTACCACTGACATCATCTCCCGCTGCTTCTTGCGGAGGCGGCAGGGACTAAAACCACACACGTTTCTGGCAGGCTCTGATGAAGATGTTGGGGGGAGCCTAAGAGAAGGCAGCCCCATTTTTTTGGACTTCCTGATTACATGTTACTGCCGCCTCTGCTCTGGACGCTGGCTGACGAAGCCTCCACAGCTCGTCCTGTCACTCCTCTGACTCAAAACTTACCAGACTTTACAGGGTTTATTCTGGATGCCGCTGATCTGTGCGGTGCAGTCTTTCTCCACGTCCTGCACAGCTAAGCCAGCTATTTTCTATTCTTTTTCAATGCCATCTCAACCACACCCGCCCTGCAGCCAGCAGCAGACTCAAGTATGCCCCTCTGAAGTGCTGTGCGCAGCGCTCACCACAGTTAATGCTCAGGCTGTACTTTGGTGGAGAGGAAATACCCTCTATTCATGTCTGTGAGGTCCTCTTTTTTTTCCTCATGAAGCCAGCATTCATGATCTGTTTATTGCATGACAAACACATCCAAAGAGCTGTTTCAGTGCACATTTTTGTGGATTATTTTGAAGTCTTGTGTCTTTACTTGACTCTGATCCTTGTGATTGAATTTTACTTTCTAAACAATGTAAATCAACAGACGTCATGTGAAGCAGAAAGCATGCCAGGATTCATTTTCAGTCATGCTGTGGCTATTATTTCATGACAGTCTTCAAACACATGACTCCACATGTGTGTGATCTACTATAAAAGTTGGGAGGGACTCTGTTAGGAATGGAGATGGAGCCCTCACCCCCTTTTTCTCCTCCTGTTTGGTGCCTTGTGCTGCTGGAGTCTCAGCATTCCTCCTGTGGGTGATAGTATGAAGTAGGGAGGGGTGACTGCCAGGGTGGAGAAGCGAAGTGGTATCACTGTGATTTAATTGCATCAACAAATCAAAGCTGTTGTCTTCTGCAGCTGCTTCATAAAGAAGATGATTCAGGGAGTTTTCAAAAGCAGCTGAAATCATTCAGACGACATTATGGAGTTTGATTATTTCTGCTTGCTGATAATAACTCAAAATCAGTAATCTGTTTCTAATCACTGAAGGTTAGCATCTAACCTTGTGAGAGGGCTCCCTCACTTCATCACTCTCCTTCCTGCTGCCTAAATAAACAGCATTGCTAGGCAGCAACCCATTTCCTTACACAAATACACAGGCTTCTGCAGGCTCTTAACCCTGACAGGGATCCTCCTCCAAATCACATGGTGTGCCTCCCCATGCCGAGGCTTTCGCTCTCACTGTGGGCTCTCCTCGCCTCATGTGCACTTCTCAGTATGTGAGAGAAAACTCTGGTTTTCATGTCAGCGTTTCACTGCTGATTGTTTCCGCAGATAATCTCATTCACAGCAGGGTATCATTATGTGGGGTCCAGGATCTGCTTCTAGGACACTTTAACCATAAATGTGCATTTTTCTGCCCTATTCATGCTAGTTTTAGTCTGTTACATCTTTGAATGACTAAATATAGTGTTGATATTTTTATATTTTATAAAAGAGTAAAAAGTTGTTTTTGCACAAATTCAAACATTAATCCAGTAAAGATTGAAGAAGTTTGTTCATACTGTCGGACTAACAAAATTAGTTACTCGGCATTTCATGAGCAGCATAATTGCCTTATTTAGATGAGAAGGATTAGGAATATTAACCATTTTTGCCATTTCAATAAATACCCAGACTGAAGGCTTGTTGCAAAGTTGCAATGTTGAAGATAGTGTAGTTGTTGAAGAAAATACCAAAAGAAATACGGTATTTATCATTATTTTCTTTTTCCCTTAAAAAAATACGCCTTGGCAAAGCTAGAAGTTTTTGACTGGGGTGGCCCAACTGTGTTGGTGACTTACACATTTGTGGCCTGAAGAACACTATATGGACAAAAGTATTTGGCCACACCTGTTAATTACTGAATTCAGGTGTTTCAATTAGATCTGTTGCCACAGGTGTAGAAAATCAAGCACCTAGCCATGCAGTCTCCATTTGTGAATACTTGTGATACAAAATGGGTCGTTCTGTAGAGCTCAGCGCCTTTAAATGTGGTACTGTGATGGATGGCACCTTTGCAATGAGACAGTCTGTGAAATGTCATCCCTGCTGGATAATCCTTAGTCAACTGTAAGTGATATTATTAGAAGGTTAAAGAGTTTCAGAACAACAGCATCTCCCCCATGAAGTGCAAGGCCATGTAAAATCACAGATTGGGGTCAGCGACTGCTAAGGCGCATGTTGAGTAAAAGTTGCCAACGCTCTGTTGGTTACAAAACTGAAGAGTTCTGAACTTCCACTGGTTTTTATATAAGCACAAAAACTGTGTGGCGGGTTTCTATGGTCAAGCAGCTACATGCAAGCCTACAAGTCCACATGCCCACATGCATGCAAGTGGTGTAAAGCAATGGCTCCCAGCCTGGGGTCAGGGACCCCCCAGGGGGGTGCCAAAGATCTTGGGGAGGGAGCAAAAGGCTTTGTCTGCTCTGAGCACCTTTGGGGTGAACTGGAATGGTGATTGCAAGCCAGGTTTTCTGGTGTCATAAATGCTCTACAGAATTAAAGGGCAAAAATTCCCACAAGAACTGCTATACCAGCAAAAGGGGGCATGTATTTGAATGCAATGCCATTACAGTCCATGTTGGTGTAATGGCCAGGTGTCCAAATACTTTTGTCCATGTAGTCTGTGTATGCTCAAAACAACAATGAATAACATTTATTTACCCTGGCTGATTTGACTTAAAAGGCCTAATTGTACTACTAACACTAAAGCATCCTATGTTTTAAACCTTGCTTACTTGCATATGTGCTCAGTCTGATTCATCAAGTGGTGGTTTGCAAGTCTGCCTTTGTATTTCATATATTTACAGCAGAAACTTCCTCATAGAAATCATTTAGTTTATATCAGTAAAAATAGTTTCCTTGAGGTGCTGCTGTCCATCAGTCTATGGTACCTTAGAGTGTGGTATATAATAAAGTAATGTGGTGGAAATGTACTGTACAATATGTAATGTAAAAGTTAGAGTGCAGTAATTAAATATAAGACTTAAAGATGTTAGCTCCACATAATAGACAGGCTTTGGCTTTCAGCTTAACCTCTTAAACAGCATTAAATATGACAACTTATTCACATAAAATCTTTGAGTACATTCCTAAATTTGTCCATGTAATTTCTTATTATACGCGTTATGTTTCTTTCAGTTGTTTTGACGTCAAACATTTAAGTACCCGGCCCTGATTCCTCTCCTGTCACACTGTATGGATAACACACATAACTCTCCAGCAGTGTTTCAATAGTAACTGCTCTCAGATTTCAGTTTGTGGGCTTCATGCCTGCACGCTGCCGTTTGGGTGGTTGAGGTCATCCTGGCGGGAGAGCTGCTGTCAGAAACACCTTTGAAGGTCTGGGAGAATTTCAGGAGCTCTATGTTGGGCCCATCAGCTTCAGCGGGCTTCACTTCACTGATAAAAATCAGAGCGAGGTCACCAATGAGTATTTTTCTTGACCCTGATTGGTCGGGGCTTAGTTAGACTGACGTGACCTCGACTCCTCTGAAACACTAGCCCGGTCTTGTCACAAGGCGAGCGCCGGCTCACAAATCACAACAGTGCTCACTGTAGGTGATTTTGCTGCTCTTTGGCAGCAGCTGATCCTGAGATTCTGCTACTGTGGGATCAACATGTTGGCAGGCCTGACATCAACTGATGGAGGATGTAAAAACAGAACACTGGTAGTAAATTTAAGATGAAAAGGGTGATTACAGGATCCTAAATAGAGACTTTGTTTGAAAACCATCCTGCTGGGAGCCTGACCTCAGAAAGAACTACTTTTCTTCTAGCTGCATTCAAGTTGATGCTTTTCTTGTAAAGAAAGAGGCTGATCCACAGTTTCTTTATTTCCTTTTTTTTTTTTAGCTGCACGGCTACATGGAGAGTGAGCCTCTGACCCTGCAGCTGTTCATCGGCACAGCTGACGACAGGCTATTGAGGCCTCACGCCTTCTATCAGGTCCACCGGATCACTGGGAAAACTGTGTCCACACCAAGCCACGAGGTCCTGCACAACAACACTAAAGTCCTGGAGATCCCACTGCTGCCGGAGAACAACATGAGGGCCATGTGAGTACAAGGGGCTGTAGCCAGACAGGAAGGTTTGGTGATGAGAAGGTTAAACATCCTCACATTTCCTTGTTAGGTTTAAACCACCAACTTTGAATAAAAGAGGCCAAAATAACCCTGCTGACATGTTGTGCTGGTAACTTCATTTGGAGCCGGACTCTGCAGTATGCATCAAGCGGTACAGCCTTAGACTTCACATATGGTCCCTGCTAACAATCCAAACACTTTTAACTTTCTGATAAAACATCAAAGCTCCTTCAGGTCAGTACAGACTACCAGTTTAGAGCAGAAACTAATCTTTAGTAAAGTTCAATGACTTTATTGTTATTTTTGTTATATTTTCATTGATCTCTCCTTCACTACGCTACTAATCTGAGAGATAAGGTGTTGGAGCCATATTGTCAGTATGGCTCATGATGATGAATCTGCTCTTCTTGGCATCAAAAAACTTATAAAGCTAAAATTGTTCAAAAAACAAGACTAGGTTAAAACCTAGCATAAGGCTGCCTGCAACTACCTGGGATGCCTGTTGTAACAGAGGAGTAGCTTCACCTATTCCCCTGAACAAGGTATCCACAGCATTATAGACAGAAGGGCAGGACTGTTCAAGAAATTCCCAGAGGGCGATTGGATGAACGTTTTGTCTGTCACTTCATGGCTGGCCAATCAGAGCGCCCACACAAAATGACATTCTGCACATGCACTACTCTTGAGCTGACAGGCTACCACTGCCATAGATTGTTTAAGGCGGAGCTTCTCTGTGAATAAAATCCATGCCCAGACCGGTCTGGAGACATGCAAAAACATCTTCTCTGCCAAGACAAGCTTTCGGTGTGACTCTTTGATCTTGTTTTAAAAAGAAAGTGGTCAAGTTTCGAACAAACTGCCACATCTGGGCTGATAGGTACGGTGGCAGCAGTCACTGAAGGCACCGGCACACCCCATCCGTAGCAATCACAAACCCATGCCAAAGCAGACCGGGAGAAGAGTCCTGAATAGCTGTCAGTGTTGCTCTTTGCCCTTGTTTTAATAAAGACATGTTGTCAGTTATGACAAAAGTGTTGCTGTGGCTAAGTCCGTGCTAATCACTCCACTAGCAGTCATTGTATACAACCACTCACACAAAAGCTAACCCTGTCCCCACAACTATCACATATTCATGCAGAAGCAGAAGAGTGAAAACATCTTTTACATCATGAAAAGTTAAGTGTTGTTTTATGCTTTATTTCATGCAGAAATGTAGCTCAGCTCTAATAAAACTGATGCTATGCTAAAGCTGCATCCAAGGTAATCCCTGCAGCGGAGGCAGCCATTAGAAACGGCTTTGAGTATAACTAAACAACAATAAGATAGATTTACAACTGTCCTGGCCACCCCCGCCCACCAAGTTAGGGAAGCCAGCTCCAGAAAGTGGCAAACGCCACTAGGCAACACAAGCGCTACAAAATGGGAGGCAGTATGTGAATGTTTTGTGTTTACAACTGTTTTCTACATACCTGAAACTGACTTTCTGATGCTGCCTTAGCCAAATTAGACCTTTACATTCATAAAATTCAGCAAAATGCCTTTTACTATGTCTAAACCCTTAAAGCTGCCAAGCTAAAAAAGTTAACCTCTTTTAAAAGAAATCTCTGTATTTAATTTTAAGAAGTTTTTCCAATTGGGCATATAAACCCTCTATAAGGGAAAATACTTTTCATCCATTCTCTGTGAAACCCGATAGAAACGTGAAATATTTCTCTTCACATCTTGAAAGATGAAGTTTTTCTGATGCAGTCTTCTGCGTGCCTGTCAGCGTGTGTTTTGAGTGTGTTTTGGTTGTAAAAGTGCTGCCCTTTGTACACAGACGGGTGGCTTTCCCATTTTATAAGCCTCAGAGATCAGATTACCGGGGAAGCTCTGGGCTGCTAACAGGGATCTGGGCTTTCTGTCTGAGCTGCAGGCGGTAGCAGCCTGCTAACATCAGCACTTTCTCTGCGATTTAATGGATGTAACACATAGGCTCCACTTATACAACGACTTTAACTCAGGATATGGTTTCTCTTCTCTCATGCAGGACACGCCTCGGTGTGCTTACAGCGTCGGCAAAGGATTTCTAGGAGATTTATCCGTTTTGACTTGTACCACAGTGCGACATATAGAAGTTTTATTGTGTGGTATAGAATAGAAGCATTCTCATATTTCTGGAACTGTGATGGTGTAAGGCGACATGTTTAATATTAAGCCATCAATCAACATCTGTTTACATTTCTTCAGCTGATATGAAGACACAGAGGGTGTTGGTCATCTTGGTATGACTTCAATTAACTCCTAATAAATTAAATCTACAAGAATCCTGCCCTTCTTTTTGCTAATCAACATATTTTAATGGCAGCTGTTTAATATTCCTTTGAAGTCAAATGGCTTTTTTTTCACATTGTTAGTTGTATGAGCATATGCCATTGTTATCACACCACCAGAATACCAACAACTGAATTTGGACTATTAGAATTTAAATTTGGAATGATACTTGAGCTTATTTACATGTTTTAGTACAATATATCAGATTTTATGAGCTCCTGACTTTTTTGTACAAACAAATAAATTCAAAAACTTATGTAGCTATTAAAATACAATTGATGGTTGAGCTTGAAATGTGTTTAAATCATTTAACCAGGTTCAAGTTCACTCAACATGTTAGAGAACTCCTCAGCAACCAATGGACAGTTTATGTTAGCATTACGTTATGTTGTAGTAATATATGAAAATGGAGTAATTTTCACTTCCAGATTTGGGGGCAAAAGTATTTGGCCACACCTGTTAATTATTGAATTCAGGTGTTTCAATCAGACCTGTTGCCACAGGTGTAGAAAATCAAACACCTAACCATGCAGTCTCTATCTGCAAACATTTGTGACACAGAATATATCGTTCTGAGGAGCTCAGTGACTTCAAGCGTGGCACTGTGATTGGTGCCACCTTTGCAATGAGACGGTTCGTATAGCAGCTCTACCTTTCCTGTTTGCTGGTGTGAATGTATGCATGGCCTGGGCAGACTGCAAAAGCCACATTGCCCTTTTGGATAAATAAAATCATCTGAATCTGAATCTTCATTCCACACTTGACTATATATGATGTTATTAGAAAGTGGAAGTGTTTAGGAACAACAGCAATTCAGCAACAAGACCACTTTAATTTACAGAGCAGGATCTACGACTGCTAAGGTGCATGGTGCGTAAAAGTCGCTAACCCCCTGCAGACTCCATTGCTGAGTCCTGAAGTTCCACTGGCGTTAATGTAATCACCAAAACTGTGCAGTGGGAGCTTCATGGAATGGGTCAGTGAAGGGTAATCTGAATACTTCAGCATACCAAGACATTTTGGACAATGCTATGCTTCCAACTTTGTGGCAACAGTTTGAAGAAGGCCCTTTTCTATTCCAACAGACTATGAAGACATGATTTGATGAGTTCAGCGTGGAATAAATTTGACTGGGCAGAGCCCTGACCTCAACCCAATTGTGCACCTTTGTGAACCAGGCCTTTTTGTTCATCTTAGTGCCTGACCTCATAAATGCTCTACAGCAGTGCTTCCCACTGCTGGGCCCTGGAGGTACTGCAGGTTGGCCACAAAGTCTCTTTCCTCATATAAAAAACATAAAAACATCTGAAACCGAGCTTTAAATGATCATAAAATGCTTGACCACGTGTTAAGATGCTTTTTTTAAAGTCCAAGATGCAAAAAAACCCAGCCACAAGATTTAACTTGCACGTCACATTTCAACATTTATTTTATCTGACATACAGCATGGGTGTTATGGTTTGACTGGTGCTGAACTAACTGGTGACGCTCTATCAAGCATTCAACAGTGCTGCAAGGAAAGCTGCTGGCAGTATCCAGGCATTTTACCAGAAGAGATGCCGTTGAACTTGACCTTGGATGCCAAGCAATGCATGTGATGTTGGCATGTGTCGAGTTTGACTCTGGCACCCCCTACCCGGGGTTGTGGCCGGTCAGGACCTACAGAGAATCCTCAGCACCTAAAACTCATGCACAGGACTGTATGTACAAATACACAAACCGGCAACCCAGGAGCATAACACCTTTGACCTTGCTGGAATTTAAAACGGTTAAAATCAATGAGATCAGCACCTAAAATTTGAACAGTTTGAGTGGTGTTAATATGGTGATTTTTAAAATTTGTGTGGAGTGAATTCCTAGTGTTTGGGGCAGAATTTTGTAAAATTTAAGGGGCCTTTAGGATGAGCCAAGATTGAGAATATCCTAATGTGTCTCCATATTTACACTATTGTGTGTCTTTTCTGTGTATGGCCCATTACCAAGCATTAAAAGAAATCATACAAACTCTAGATTTCCTACTTTTGTGATTTTCAAACTTGCAAATGAAAGCCCAGCATCATAGAATTACAGCTTCCCACCCTGAGCACTGTATTAAAGCTTAATGGCCACCATGTGAGTACTGTGAATTATGACTTCTCTTTAAACCTTTTTTGTCAGGCACAGGAAGGACGCCTCAGTTTTTGGTTTTGTACTCAGCCTGTCTGTGTAGGCGTTGAGCCAAACAGCTGGGGTCTTCAGCATCAACACCTGATTGCTTCGCCAGCGCAGCAGACCCCGGCGTCTGATGAGAAGAATTTTTAGGGAGTGTTCAAATGTGTGTAAAAGTTGACATTAACTAGGCTTTGAGGAATGCGGCATCAAGTAGCACACAAATGGAAATGCCAGAAGCAGGAGTGCTTGAGGAATTTCAGTTTATGAAGTAAAATGCATGAAGAGCAGAAAAAAAGTACTGAGAGTAGAGGATAACGGCTTTACTGTCTGATGAACTGACACTGTTACAGCTAATTCTTCCTGTTTATAAAGGTGAAAAGGAGTCAGGAATAATCTCTTGTGGAGCATTACAGAGCTGTAATGAACATTCCCAGCCATTTGTTTGCATAGATTTTGAATTTGACCCAAGAGTAGATTTACTGAGGTGTAAAAGCTCCACTGGGGCTGTTGGTGTTAATCAGCTGTTGACATGACTGCAGCTTCCTTCAGGGCGATGCTGAAGATTCCCAGAGTGCTCATCACTTTGGAATCATCTGCAGAGAGCTATAAATCACAGCGTGATTAACTGTGAGAGTATGGATGTCTTTAATGTGAATGATGAGCTGCTGTGTGTGGACGGACAGACTTTGGCAGACTCACTCTCTTCATCATGTGTCTCATCAAACAGGATTGACTGTGCAGGGATCCTGAAGCTGCGTAACTCAGACATCGAGCTGAGGAAGGGGGAGACCGATATCGGGCGTAAGAACACACGTGTGCGAATGGTTTTCAGAGTTCACATCAACCAGCCCACAGGGAGGACGGTGTCTTTACAGGCCTCATCAAACCCCATAGAGTGCTGTGAGTACATCCTCTTACATGTGGTTGGTAGCTGAACATATCGTACCGCTAATGTCTATGTCAAAATACTTCTATGCATTTTAACAGCATGGGTTTTAACATCATAGAATCTCTAGTGTGATACTGATAGTGTTGTAATGCACAGAAGCTTTAGAAACAACAGATCTCAATGTATCAGTTCATCAGATACAATTTATCTAGTATTTGTGCACAGGAGTTTGCCTGCATTTTTTCAGTGTATTAAAACAAAAAACTACCAACTAGTTTACAATATTGCTATAATACTTCATGATGAAATACCAGAAACACTGAGAGGAGTTATATCAGCCTCAGGTGTGTTTTAATTTAGAGATTACACAGTCCTACTGATTGCTGAGATTACATAATCTAACACCTGCATGCACACAATAGAAATTCAGCCTATAGGGGGTAGAAAAAATGATGAGTAGAGACACGCTGTTCACCTCTGTCAGGGCCTTTCTGTGTGGAGTTTGCGTGTTCCCCCCATGCATGCATGGGTTCTCTGCGGGTACTCCAGCTTCCTCCAACCACCAAAGACATGCTCATTAGGTTAACTATATATCAGCCCTGCGATTGACTGGCAACCAGTCCAGGGTGTACCCCGCCTCTCGTCCAATGACAGCTGGGATAGGCTCCAGCCCCTGGCGACCCCCAACAGGATAAACGGGAGTCTGAAAATGGATGGATGGATGGATGGATAATGAGAGAAACATTTCACATAATGAGGGAGAAAACCTGTTAAAAGTGACCTGGAGAGCAAGAAGCTCAGTGCGTATACCAGTAAAGTCCCTTTTTTAACAGCTTTTCTCCCTGACTTTGTGCAATTACAATACAAAACAAGACAATATGAAACAACACAATAGAACAAAATGAAACCCAAAATAATATGAATACAACAGGATGTTAAAAGCGACCTTGCGGGTAGCAAATAGCTCACAGGGCATAACAGTAAGGTCCCTTTGTAGCATCTTTTATCCCTTAAATTCAAAATTCAAATTCAAATTCCCCAAACTTTGAAAATAAATTTTTCTAATTCTCCTGACAGTACCAAAAATTACAAAGTATCCCAAAACATCTCAAGCAAGTCACATGGCAATCATCTGACAAATTCTAAAAGCAGAATTTATTATTATTTTGTAAGATAGCCAAAATATCCTCATGCATGCAGGCTTGGTCTCAGGAGGATATGATACGATATGATACAATATGATATAATACGATGCAGTATGATATAGCAGTGTGAATGATAGGATACGTTACCATATGATACCTCACCGCCAGTAACAAAATAATTTGAACCAAAACTATACAATAGGCTAGAATACAACACGACTGGACACAATAAGATATGAGACGAGATGTTATAAGATGATACAAACAATGTACAATACAATGTAATGCAATATGATGTCAAAATTGACCTCCCTGGTGGTGAGAAGCTCACTGTGCATACCAGTAAGGCACCTTTTCAGCAGGCAGATGTAAACTATGATTTACTGTTTGGTGAAAACATCTTTTGGAGTGCAGTTTTTGATCAGGACACCTATAAACATGCACCATGTCAAGAAATTTTGCTACAATAAAAATTCAGATTATCTCAGCCTTTGAAAGAGTCAGCTTAAATCAATGTAGATGTTTCATTGTTGAAATTCTACATATTGTTCCTTTAGTTTCTTGACTGAAATATAAACATTAGCCCAACAGATTTCGATGGTTATCATCCCATTTAGTCCTGTAATTAGAGCCACTGCAGAGCTGTGAAGTGTTGTTGTAACCCACATTTTAGTATGAGAGTTTTCACCCGTATTAGGCTGCGAAAGCCTCGTTCAATAAAGTGGATTGACTTTCTGCTCTGCACTGGAGTTGACCTTTCACTGGACCGAGATAACCTCAGGCGGATCAACCGCTCTGTGTGGTTCTGGCTCTGAGAGCTGCCATAGAGATGAAGTCTGATGAGGTAAATGAGAGACAGTAGTTAAACCATGATCTCAGCTCCTTGAAATAGAGCATTGTTAGTTTCTGAACCACTGCCACACAGCAATTGTTTTTGACCAAAATTCACTTAGTGTGTGAGCGAGGCAGAACGACAGACAGACTGAGGGAGAGAGACGGAAAGATGCAGGGAAGATTGATGCTTTCCAAGGGCTGAAAAATCAGAGAGAAGGAGCATCAAATTGCAAGAAGATGATGCTCACATGGGAAAACCGTTGAGGTTTTATTGCACCTTTGTTTATGTCTCCTGGTCAATCAAAATGAAATTACAAAAAGAAAGTCAGAGCTGAGCCATCAGAGCTGCATTCAGACTGAAAACATTTGCAAATACTTAACAGCAAGTCGTATATCATTTCAGAAAACCTGGAACGGGCAAGGAATGAGAAGGTAGAGCCAAAAGGTAAAAGAGGGACAAGTTAAAAGCCAAAGAGAAGAAAGACACTCTTTAAAAGATTATTTGAGGGAAAATCTTCACCATAATTTGAGGAAAACACAAACACAACACCAAGCCTCTCCCAGCTTTCTGGAAAACAGGCAGCTTGATTCTAACATTAAGAAGTTGAGGTTTTTCAGAGTGTCGGGACGCTCCTGGAAGCTGTCTAGGTAGTGATTCAGCCTCAGTCTGGATGCTCAGGTCTGCATGGGGAGTGGGTGTGTATTAGCAGAACGATGAGGCCGCTTTTCTCTTCTTCTCTCCCTCCCACAGCCCAGAGATCGGCCCAGGAGCTACCGCTGGTGGATAAGCAGAGTTTGGAGACGTGTCCCGCCTCCGGGGGGGAGAGGATGCTCCTCGATGGACACAACTTCCAGCATGACTCCAAGGTCGTGTTTGTGGAGAAGGCTCAAGGTAAAAAAGAAAGAGAGGACTAAGTGCTGTGTTGTCTTTGTGTCTCCCTCTCCGTTCCCTGGAGAAACCCCAGGTTTCCCCCCACCTCTTTCTCCTTTCCTCCTCTCCCCCCGCCGTCAAAATATCCTCCGTCCTGCCAGAGCGCCACATGTGGAGCACATTAATGTGCTGTATTTTTAACCCAGCAGATTTACATTTGCAGAAGTTTCCATTGCCTGTTCAGCAGAGGAATGGATCACAAATGCGACGAGTGTGAGTGGGTGGCTGTGCACATGGTTTAGATACATGCACTTCAGTGTGCGCGTGTGCCATGCCTCAGTATTTGTTTCTCTTTTTCTGACTCTAAGCCGTTTTTTGGTTTGGAGGGAGAGGCAACTGCTCCCAGATGTTGATACGAGGAGGTTTACAAACAGCAATTTCCTTGATTAGCTTAGCAAAGCAACATGAGCTTCAAACCCGAGCAACGTAAACACGTGTGATCATATCGGCCCCGGTGACTCATTCAAAAGAGAGGGAAGCCTCATTGTTCCACCTGTGAAAGGAAGAATTCAAGGCTGCCCCGGTCACACAGGCTGAAAACGCCCCCCTCCTCCTACTCCTGCACTGTACAATGGTGCAGTGAGATTGTTTATCAAAACAAGACGTGATTAAGTGAGCCGAGGCCTTGTTCCCCTTAGAAGAACCTCTCTGATTAACCCTGATCTCTTCCTGGGAGGAGGCCTGATCAGGGCCTGTTATGTTTCTCAGAGTCAGAGCTGGATTTGTGATATCCCTGATCATATTTAAGCCCAAGAAACACAATATGAAAAGTATATTTATGTTCACAAGCTAGCCAAGAAGCAAACAGAGGGCAATAGTTACAAAAAATAACATTTAAAAGGAATATGTATTTACATTTTAGTTAAATTGACCAGCACTGACCTCCCTACGGAGGTTTCTCCCTAATGTTTAGTACTCTGATTGGACAAGAGGCATTCACTGAGGGCTGATATGAAGAGTTTAAGATGCTGCTGCTGACAAAGTGTGCAGTGTGCATTTGAAAGCCGACTATGTAACAGCATTAAAGCCTGTCCCGTTCGAAAGGCTCCTCCAAATGCAATCCAATGAAATATTGCTCTTAATCAGGAGTTTTACGACTATGTTATACCAAGACTAGAAAACACATCATAATATGTTGCTCCCCCTTTATTAACGGATGCTGACCTGTGACCAAAAACCTCAAACATTAAAATGACTTAAGTTAGGTTTAAAACAATTGTAGTTACATTGTCTTTCCAATATGAATACATGTTATACTAGATTAAAAGATACATGAGAACAAAAAGCAGCTTCTCTAGTCAGTATAAATAATTTTAGACAAGTTTTAGACATAAAAAACAGGAAAAAAGCCACACACTCCAAATATGTGTATCAGGGACAA
Source organism: Cheilinus undulatus (assembly GCF_018320785.1). Taxonomy (NCBI): domain Eukaryota; kingdom Metazoa; phylum Chordata; class Actinopteri; order Labriformes; family Labridae; genus Cheilinus; species Cheilinus undulatus. Next base: position 13,093,618 of record NC_054880.1, on the reverse strand, counting down.
CAGTTGATCATAAATATATGTTGTTGTTTTTTTTATTAAGCATGGGATTTTCTTTGATGTGTGTCAAGTTAAAGAAGACTATCCAAAAGTTTATTAAAACAAATACATCCCAAATATGATACGATGTGATGCAATGCTATGTGATACATTAAAGTACAATACGGTGCGATAGCATGCTTCATTCATTAACACTCTTGCCATACATCTAACCATTTTATTACAAAATGGATATAGAGTTTTACTTGGCAGAGAAGGTTCTGTTCAAAACATACTTCCAGGGTTCGTCAAGCAGCATGGCCAGATTCCCTCTCAGGTACAGGCATTGGAAATTAGCATTAGCTTCAAATGCTGTGGTGTAGTACATGGAAAATTGTTGTTCAGTTCTCTATGTTTACTGCATCTGTCCCTGTCAAATAAACCAATAAAAAAAAACAAAAAAACAATCCATATAGATAGAAACATATATGACAATGCGTATTGAATTCAGTAAAACCAGTTCAAAAGCAATCAGTCCATAGTAGCATGGATCCGAATATGAGAGTGAAAGAAGCTTTATGATATAGTCTACAATACAACATGTTATGATACAATACATATACAATAAAATGTAATAATAGACAAAATGATACAATATGACTCGCTGTGATATGATATGGTTCTGTAGCTTATGATACATTACAATACAATGTAAAACAATATAAAAGGATGGGGTATGATACAAAATGTTATGATGTAAAACAATATGATGTGATACATTATAATCCAATTCAATGTAATACAACATGAAACGAGAGGATATGGCAAAATACCTGGTAGTCATATAAGGAAGGATAGAATAAGTAACAATACAACACCATAACATCCTATATGATTTGAAACAATATGAAATGATATATTCTTATGTGATACTACATGAAACAATATGGCACTAAGCAATACAATACAGTAAGGTAGATAAGAGCACAATACACTTTAATACAATGTAATTAATCATGATATAGAACAATATAAAAATGATAATATGAAAAATATGACCATATAGTGCAATATGATTCAATATTATACAGTACAAAACGTTATGATGTAAAACAGTATAGCATGACACAATACGATACATTATGATATGATAAGTAACAATACTTTACATTAGTAAACAATCTTATGTTACGTTATGATACATTGATACAATACGTTATGATTCAATATATTATATATTTTGATATAATATGTAACAACAAGATACATTATGATACGTTGAGACAAGATATGTTACATTGCATTACATTATATTGCATTACGTTACATTACATTACATTACGTTGCATTGTTACCTTGCATTACGTTATGTTGCATTATGTTATCTTGCGATACGCTATGTTATGTTGCGTTACATTGTGTTGTGTTGCGTTATGTTACGTTATGTTAGGTAAAGTTACGTTGTGGTATGTTACGTTGTGTTACGCTGTTACACTATTGTGTTTTGTAACATTGCATTATGTGTGTAACATTGCATTATGTGTGTAACATCGCGTAAGTTTGCATAGTGTTATGTTGCGTTATCTTGCATTAAGTCACTTTGCGTTATGTAACGTTGCATTACATTGCGTTGTGTTTTGTTGTGTTGCGTTATGTTACTTTGTGTTACACTGTGTTACAATGTGTTATGTTACACTGTGTTTTGTTAACGTTGCGACACAATATGATGTATGTCAAGGTAAGATACAATAAAAACTAAAAGATACATTTCAATACGACCCCACTGGTTAAGCTCATGTTAAATGTGATGCATCAAGACTCACCAACATGCTACATTACGATATGATAGAATATATATATCATGTTATGATAGGATACAAGATGAGAAGAGACAATATGAGATACAATAGGAAACTAAGCTAAATTAATACTTGCCTTTTTTTCTTCAATGTTGAAAACATATAGTTACCTCATACATAAACTATAGAAACAAACAATAATCCACATGTTAACAGTGAAGCAGATAATTCATTTAAGCTTAACAAAGTACAATTTTACATCTTATATGAACAATAATTAGAAAACCCGTGAAAATGACCATGAAATTCATCTGACATTTTTGAAAGATTTAGGGTGTACCCTCCCTTTAAACTTCCAGCTGAAATACAACTTGGCACTTTGATTACTAACAATACAGGTAAAGAAGTGACCATGTAAATGTTTGTTTGGGCTAGCAGATGCTGTATTTCTGTGCTTGCCTGAATCTGGCTGTCTTTAGGGCCCAGTGCATCTGTGGATGGCTGCAGATGGGTGTGCTCCCTTGTTTTTGATGAGGGTTTCCCCGCGTCTGGCACCGGCATCAGATTCCTGGGCAATCCTAGCATGGAAACACCCTGAAGCCAGGCTTCCACAACACTGCCCTCCCTCTGCTTCCCTCCATCCTTCCATCCACACTGCCTCAGTGCCACCAGCTCCGTTCATTAACTCAGCAAACTGTGGGCTCCCAGAGAATCCCTCTCCCCTATAAATAGATGGGTAAATAGATACAGCAGACAAATAGAAACATCATTAATGTCAGGAGTGAAAGGGCGCCTCGGTAGAATCAGATACAGTATAATGACGCTATTTTGCATGTAGAAAAACTCATGCAAATCCTCTCAGCTCTCTGTCATCATCTCTAATAGAGTTTGAAAATGTAATATTCTTATTTACTCATGCCAGCACAGAGCTCTGAGAAACAATTTTAACGACCCGGCTCATAAATCCACACTGGTGGATTTAGTTGCCATAAAGATCTTAGGCATTAAAATTTTACCGATGGACAATTTTCCTGCAAATTTTCCAATAAAGCTCTCACAAACTAACGTTCATAAAGCTGCGGTGAGAGAACATGTGGGCACTGACATGTGTGTTTGGATATATCCTGTGCTTACAAGCATGTGTGCGTCTGCATGTGTTTGTCAGAGTTTCCTCTGTCATTACAAGCTGGATCGGTCACTCTTGCCTGTCAAAGCTGCCAGCTAACTCAAAACTTGTCTCTGTTTCTGTTTTTGGTGTCTGATGGTCGACATGATATTTCCACTCTGCTGACAAATGACATTCTGGGATTACAGATTTTTTGTGCATGTGCAATTTTTTGTCTGAGAACGAAAAACAGGAGAGGAAAAGTTGGTAACAGTCAAGGCTACAAGGGCCGGAGTGGGACTCATTTTCAGCTCTGGAGTTTTTGACTCATAACAGCACACTTTAGTTCACAACTGTTTACTAAAGATATCTTATTGTGAATTTGTTATATACATTATAATATTTCTACAAACAAGAGCAGGTGGGCCTGTAGATTCTTCTCTTTATAACATCATCACAGACTGAATCCTGTCCCTCCCTTTCTCATGGCTGTGCTTGGCTGTGGTGGCTCTTCTTCACTCTCACTGTAAGCAGCAAACTGGGTGAGGGGCTGCAGCTGCTGCAACATTGTAACCATTTGCATAGAATTTATCCTGAGTGCAGCCTAGTTGTATGAAGCTTTGTAACACCCCACAATTCACTGAATTCATTCATGAACTTGGATAGTGGATTGCAGATTATATGTTGTATTTTGTGTTGCACATCTGGCTTGACAAGCAAACTGGTATAATCTAAAGCTTCCTGTTGTTAATCTAGTTTTTCAGAGACATCTCTTCACCTTTTATGATCCTTTTTTTTTGTTTTTTTCTTTTGGTTTATTATGATCTGCAGTTTTTTGGCGTGGAGGAATTAATGATTTTGGAGGAACAAAGGTAGTTGCGGAAGAAATAAGCTTGTGTTTCCAGTCAGACGGTCACAGATGGACCTCCCTGACCAATCATACTAATTGGCTTATTGACAGAACATTACTGTTGGGAGATGCAGTGAGAGAGGGGAAGGAGGGAGATGGAGATAAAGAAGAGAAGTTGTAAGGGGTAATGCTTCTCAAACAATGAGTTCCTTAATATTTTATTGGATATTAACTGTATGTGGGGTGGATAGACTACATAAATACTGTATCCAAGCAAAAGGACAGTTACTTTTATTGAAATTTACTTAGGTAGAAGTAAAAACACTCATCTATAAATCTGTTCAATTAAAAGTAAAAAGTAGTTTATTTATGCAGAGTACCGAGTAGTCATTTTTCATACCTGAGGGGGTTGAAAACTAAATGATTTTTACTTCATGTTAAAAAGAAGACCACATGAATCTCCAACCATGCTGGTGAATCAAAGGCACATCATTTGAATACAGTTCAGTAAAACCACAAATTCTGGATGCAATGTTGAAACTTTGGCTGAGTCCCTTTTCTATATTTTACTCCTTCCCCTAACTTTCTTCTGCATTCTTGCCTCTTAGAATTGAGTCAACATTTTATTACAAGGCAACCGCTAGGAGCCCTGAGGAGTAAAGATTTTTTGGATGAATTATTCTTTCAGTTACCAAAAATTCCAGCAAACACAAACTGTCTGAACTAGCTAAGGTAAGTCATAGCAAACCGCTTGTAATACCCACCCTACCCTCAACACAGTTACAACTCTTCATTCCTTTGTTTAATCTCATTGTTTAATTTATATAGCCAGTGATAGCGCACTGGTGAGTCAAGGAGGTTTAACTCCTAAGAAGCAACAATATGGCAAAATCGCTTCACAATGTGTAAGCTAGTAATGGCCTTTGACCTCCAAACTGTAGCCAGTTAACCCTGAATTCAAGGGTAGGTTTGTGCCAAATTAAAAATCCCTCTGTGAATTCTTGAAATATTGTCCTCTCAAGATTTGGGGGTCATGACATTGTACCTCCAACATGTTTTAAGCTTAGTGGGTCAGAAAAAACAATTATGCAAAATTTGAATAAAACTCTTCCAAGCATATTTGAGATGTTGTGTTTATAAGCATGGTATCAACATTAGGCCCAGTGACTTCTGCGATTTAACTTATGACCTCAAAAGTCGAATCAGTTCAATCTTGAGTCAGAGTGGACATTTGTGCAGAATTTGAGCAAAACAAAACCCCAGAGAGCAATCTTGACATATTTAGTTACAAGCAAGGGACAGACATAAGGCCCAGTCACTGTCACTTTTGACTTAATGCCTTCAAAATCAAATCAGCCCATCCATGAATCAGAATAGACATATCAGTCAGGGATACTCTTGTATAACCAGGGATGTACAGTTTTACTTGGCGAAGAAGGTTCTGCTCAAAATGCTCCCTGGGTTAGTCAAGCAGCATGTTTTGACTTTCCTGGGAGCACATGGCCAGAACGACCTCCTATAGATAGATACATATATGACAATGAGTATGGAAAACAATGAAATTAGATCAAAAGCAGTCAATACATGGCAACATGAATCTCAATATAAGGGTGCAACAAACTTTCTGCTATAAAGGAGGAGGCTGGGGTGGAGGAGGTTAAGCTTTGCCAACAGCAGCAGCATCAGCATAGTGCATCAGCATTAATGCAAGCAGGAATTTGTGAATGGGCCACTATGTTGAGAGAAAGAGCTGTGATTGGCTGTGGAAGCGGGGAGGTGATCAGTTGGGCGTATGGCTACCGTGTCCTGCATAAACTAACGCTAAGCTTCATTTGTGCCAAGTTTGATGAAATCCCTCAAAGCGTTCAAAAGCATGGGATGAAGATGAGGCCCAGTTGACCTCATCCTTTGACCTTTGCCCTCCTATTTTAATCAATTAATCCCTGAGTCACAATGGACATTTGTGCAAAATGTGAAAAAATACCCAAAACCATTCTTGAAATATTGGGTTCACAATAAGCACAATGACCTTGACCTACAACCTAAAATCCTATCAGTTTATTCTTGGGTTGGGATGGATACTTCTGCAAAGTTTGAAGAAAATCCTTATAAGATATTGTTTTCACAAGAATGGCCCTGACAGATGTCAAAATGACACTGAGCATACAGGCAGAGAACCTAAAAACACAGTGCTTTAGTCTGCAGCAAACACCTGCTATCACTGGCTATAGAAACCCAGTCTGATTTCATACAAGGCTGTTTAATTCTGCTTAAATATTCTGCTTTAATTCCTCTGCTTTAAAGTGTTTTATCATGGGGTCTAATGGAAATTGACCCACTTTTGGAGCTGGCCTCAAGTGGACACTGGAAGAACTGCAGTTTTTGGCTGTTCCCATTGTCTTTATCTCTCAGTCCTGAAGGTTTCTGTTTTGTTTATGTGCAGGCACAGTTTCATATTCATGTTTGTGTTGTTGCTACCCATGACTCATGCAAAAGGAAATCCCTTGTTTCCCCTCTGAGACTCCCTCTGTCACCTGCTCCTCGGTCAGAGCACAACATCTGAAAACAGTAACCACAGAACATGTCCCCTCGTGTCTCCTTCCTCAGTAGAAATAAAGCAGATAGCATCAGTTCAGTTGTCACTCCTGGTTACAGCCAGTCTGTCATAAGAGATTACTGCATGTCCTTGGTGCTGCAGACATCAGCCTGTAATCTAAACCTGACTGAATCTCACCTTGTTTTCACTTGCCTCAGCCTGCAGGGAAGATGCAGTCTCTGATAAGTCAGTCACTCCATTTAGGAAATTAGGCCCTGCTGTCCTTTATTCACCTCGGTCTGTGGATTGCAGTGCTTGAGGAGTTCTCATGTCTCATCTGGAACCAGATGCAAAAAAAAGGGCCAAAACCAAAACAGAAATTTACAAGTGGGGTACAAAGTTTGTGCCCTGGGAAGCAAATGTTACAACTGCCCTTGAATCCCTGAATTTCACTTTACATTTTATCAACTTATCCCTACCTCTGTTCTTAATGAGGCTTTATCTGCTCTGAGGATGTCAGCTCTAGATTTGCACTTTAACTAAAATCATGAAAACCTACTTTATGGAAGGTTTACACAGATGTTTGAGTTGTACTATTACTATGATACCATTTGAAGTATTCTGTAAAGTATTTTGTGAATTAACTCCTACAGTTGAGACATTATAATTCCTCTCATTATGTTTTGACAATCTTTCACCCTGATTGGATTTTTGTGCTAAAATCAGAATTTGATCACTTTGAATGCAGTTGTTTAGGCAGAAGTCAACATTTATAGATACATATGATAAGGGCCACTGAAAAAAACAATTTTCAAGATGATTTTTTTTTTTTTTTTTCCTGTGAGAAAAAGTGACAATTCTGAGATTAAAGGCAGAGTTTGGAGATTAAAGTCAGTATTCTTGACTTTAATCTCAGAATTCTGAATTTAGACTCAGAATACTGACTTTAATTGCAGAATTCTTGATTCTTTTTAATCAAAATTCTGACTTTAATCTCAGAATATGACTTTAATCTCAGAATACTGATTTTAATCTCAGAATTCTTGAATTTTTTAAAATCAGAATTCTGCCTTTATAATATCAGAATATGACTTTAATCTCAGAATACTGACTTTTTTCTCTGAATTCTGACTTAATCTCCGAATTCTGATTTTGATCTCAGAATTATGACTTTACTCTCAGAATCCTGACTTTAATCTCAGAATCCTGACTTTAATCTCAGAATCTGGATTTAAATCTCAGAAGTCTGACTTTAATCTCAGAATCCTGACTTTAATCTCAGAATCTGGATTTAAATCTCAGAAGTCTGACTTTACTCTCAGAATCCTGACTTTAATCTCAGAATCCTGACTTTAATCTCAGAATTCTGATTTTAATCTCAGAATTCTGATTTTAATCTCAAAATCCTGACTTAAATCTCAGAATTCTGACTTTAATCTCCAAATACCGACGTTATTCTCAGGATTCAGAATTTAATCCTAGAATTCTGACTTTAATATCAGAATTCTGTCTTAAAATTAAAAATTCTGACCTTAATCTCAGAAGTCTGACTTTATTGTAGAATTCTTGATTTTTTTAATCAGAATTCTGACTTTGATATCAGAATATGATTTTAATTGCAGAATACTGATTTTATTCTCAGAATCCTGACTTTAATCTCAGAAGTCTGACTTGAATCTCAGGATTCTGATGTTAATCTCAGGATTCTGACGTTAATTTTAGAAGTCTGACTTTAATCTTAGGATTCTGATGTTAGTCTCAGAAGTCTGACTTTAATGTCAGGATTCTGATGTTAATGTCAGAAGTTTGGCTCTAATCTCAGGATTCTGAATTTAATCTCAGAAGTCTGACTTTAATCTCAGGATTCTGATGTTAATCTCAGGATTCTGATGTTAATCTTAGAGGTCTGAGTTTAATCTCAGGATTCTGAATTTAATCTCAGAGGTCTGACTTTAATCTCAGGATTCTGATGTTAATTTCAGAAGTCTGACTTTATTCTCAGGATTCTGATGTTAATCTCAGAAGTCTGACTTTAATCTCAGGATTCTGAATTTAATCTCAGAGGTCTGACTTTATTCTTAGGATTCTGATGTAAATTTTAGAAGTCTGGCTCTAATCTCAGGATTCTGAATTTTATTTCAGAAGTCTGACTTTATTCTCAGGATTCTGATGTCAATCTCAGAAGTCTGGCTCTAATCTTAGGATTTTGATGTTAATCTCAGAAGTCTGACTTTCATCTCAGGATTCTGAATTTAATCTCAGAGGTCTGACTTTAATCTCAGGATTCTGAATTTAATCTCAGAAGTCTGACTTTATTCTCAGGATTCTGAATTTAATCTCAGGAGTCTGAATTTAATTTCAGAAGTCTGGTTTTTATTTCAGGAGTCTGACTTTAATCTCAGGATTCTGAATTTAATCGTAGAATTCTGGCTTTAATCTCAAAATTCTGACTTTAATCTCAGGATTCTGATTTAATCTCAGAATTCTGATTTTGATCTTCAGACCAAAGTAAAAAAAAAAAAAAAAAAAAAATTTGTATCCCTGTTTTTTTTCAGTGGCCCTAATCCTCTTCTGTAGACAGATCCATGTTTGGGCTGTTATGTCTTTGTTTCAGAGGACAGGAGAGTGGATTAAGTCAAAATCAGGACGTCAAAGTGAGGAATGACGTGAGTAAGTGGTAGAGGGTAGAAGTCGAACCCTGGTTGTCTGCTTTAAGGACGTCAAACTCAACCAACCACATCCCCAGATGTCCAAACTTCAAACACAGTTGCTGTTCTAAGTTTTGAAACTTTAATATTCAGTGACACGAAGGTTAGAGAAAGATGTTAGAAAGAGCAAAGTCTAGCAGCCATGAATATATTACTAAAGGTTAAGGAAAGTTACTGCGCTTCAGAGCGGTTCAGTTATCTGAAAATAATGAACACCCCCTCAGCCAATCAAAACCAAGCTCTGGCCAATCCAGTTTCAGGTCACTTAGTTTCTTTCTTATTTTGTTTCAATGTTGTTTTTAAAGTGTGGTTTTCTCCTCAGTGTTTCCCCACCATGATTGATAATAACTTAATTTGAGTGGAGATTTTGGAGGAAATCCTTGCAGAGAAAAAAAAAGCCCTCTGGTGAAAAGAGCACTTTCACATCTGGACGGCTGCACTGGACAGCTGCCCGCTCTGCCTCACTCAGTGTCCCTGGGAATAACTTTTTCCTGATCCATCAAATTCAACAGCTAAGAGGTAGCTGCATCTTGTTGACCCATTTTCCTCACCTGTCCATCTTTTCTACATGTTAGACCTTTGATTAAGTTAAAAAACGAGGCTCTCCATCCAATAGTTTTACTAATTATTCTTGGCCAAAGCAGCTGCTGAAATGAGATGACCTGGAATTGAACTGTGAGAGGATTATCATGATACAAGGCTGCCAGATGGTGCCTGGAATTACCTGCAGAAATTACAGATAACCATCCCACTGTAAGCCCATGAGAGCTCTAGGACAGCAGCATAGAGAGAGGCTGTTGTGAACACGGCGCTAGCTCTGTTAGCTTTACTAGCTCTGAGGTTTGGTTTGGAGGGAGGGGTGGTCAGAGGGCATCGGCCTCTGCATTCACAGAACAATGACTTCCACTTGAAGCTGCAGTGGTTTTGGCTGCTTCTGACACTTTTGAGAACAATGGCTGTTTTCATAAACAAATCAGTTACAGCCACATAAACGTTGAGGTTTATGTTTTCATAAATTACAGTGTCTATTGAAGAGAAGCTCCAGACAATGAGCTGTCAGGCTTTTACACAGGAACCAAAACGTGACATCGATCCTTTTCAACTTCTGCACACCAGCATCTTTGAGAACAGACTGTAAGAGTCCACTGCTGGTCTTTCTGCCTGATGGGTACATTCACATTTTCAAGGAGAGAATCTACGTCTGATCTGACCCTGAGAATCTGAAAAAAAAAACTGCCTGAGGAGAAAGGATCAGCTGAGTTAGAGATCTCTTGTAAGTCTTTCCTTTAAACATACATTTATCCAGGGGTGTGTCCAGAAATTCTCAAGACAGTCTGGGTTCAGACTGTTCATTTCTGACTCTCACAGACCGTTCATCTAAGACACAGTAAATCTCTGAAAGAAAGTGTTGTAGTTTGCTGGTACAACGTATTTCCTGTGTGTCACTAATGCACATCAGCAGAGACGCTTAGGCCTGCAGTGCCTCTGATTCATAAAAACCTTCTGTGCATTTTGTGAATGAGACTGTGCCTTTGTTGACTAACAAAGAGTTTTAGAGCAAGCAAAATTTTTCTTCAGACTCGCTCCCAAAGCAAACCTCTAACTCTGCACTGATACAATATATGATACAATGCAATACAATATGTAAGATATGATATGATAAAGCATGATACATGCAAAATTGTACAAAGAGATACAGTATTTACAATAAAATGCAGTACAAAATCATATAATATGATATGATATGGTGCAATATGTATATGGTACTATAGGATAATATATGACCGATGCTCACAAGCAGAAATGGTTGCAGTGGGCCCAGAAATACATGAAGACTCATTTTCAAACAGTCTTGTTTACTGATGAGTGCCGTGCAACCCTGGATGGTCCACATGGATGGAGTAGTGTATGGTTGGTGGATAGCCACCATGTCCCATCAAGGCTGCAGTGTCAGCAAGGAGAGAGCGGAGTCATGTTTTGGGCCAGAATCATGGGGAAAGACCTGGTTGGCCCCTGAAGGTCCCTGAAAATGACCTCAGCAAAGTATGTAGAGTTTCTGACTGACACTTTCTTCCATGGTACAAAAAGAAAAACCGTGCCTTCTGTAGCAAAATTATCCTCATGTATGACAATGCAGCATCTCATGCTGCAAAGAATACCCCTGTGTCATTGGCTGCTATGGGCATGAAAAGAGAGAAACTCATGGTGTGGCCCCATCCTCCCCTGACCTCAACCCTGTTGAGAACCTTTGGAGCATCCTCACACCAAAGATCTATAAGAGTGGGAGGCAGTTTACATCAAAACAGCAGCTCTTGGAAGCTATTCTGACATCTTGCAAAGAAATTCAAGCAGAAACTCTCCAAAAACTCACAAGGTCAATGGATGCAAGAACTGTGAAGGTGATATCAAAAAGGGCTCCTATGTTAACATGTAAGTTGGCCTGTTAAGATGTTTTTGTTTGGAATAGCTTTTGATTCCAGTAAAAATGACCTCCTAATGCTGCACATTCATCAAATGACCATTTTCAGTTCTCTACAACCTATAAAATGTTTCAAAACTCTGTTGTGTGTAATATTTAGAACAGTGAGTTTTGAGTTTTTTATTCAAAAAAAGAAAAAAGTTATCATTTGGAGGTTTGTTCAATAAAACTGAAAATGCTTTAATAGTTGATGACTTGAAAATTACAGTGACTGTCATTTGCATCAACTCTATAGGAAAATGTGAGGTAAATATCATTTGCATAATAATTTGGAACGTGGTTTAGTGTCACGATTCAAACTCTCCTCCTTTATCTGGGCTTGGGACTGGCAAAAATGAGTCAAAAGAAATACTCTGGTAAAGTTTCTTCAACTTTTATTTTAAGCTATTTATTTATTATTTTCAGGCTGCAAAAGTCCCCAGTAACAACAGAAAAAGTCACTAGATTTGTCACCAGTCACTTTTTTGAAACAGAGTCACTAGAGGGGTCTGACGACAGGCTAAATATAGTGACAAAGTCAATAAGTTGACAACACTGGAACAGATTGGGCCCTGTAAGAAAGTGAGAGGACCAGTCAGGAGTAAGAGGCAGAACTTTCTTTGTTAAAAGAAGAACAAAGGACAGAATTGAGTTGTTTTCTTTTCAAAACTGACAAAAGTTGTGTACTGACATGTCTACAGTCACCATGGTTCGTGTTATGCAGTTCCCGTAAAGATGTGACAGACAGAACGTTCATCCAATCATCCACCAAGGTTTTTTTTTAAAGGCTCTGCCCTTTCCCAAACACCATCTATGGGAGGTTTTCCTGATTGATGTGTGAAACAAATCCATCAGGCATGTCAGGTTAACGATTTGATTGCAAAACAATACAATATGTTACAATTCAACATTATACAATACGAATGAATACGACGCGATTCAACACAACATGATTCAATACAGTATGATACAATTAAATAAAGTACAATACAATGTGATTTAATACGATACAGTGCGATATGATATGATATGATATGATATGATATGATATGATATGATACAGCTCAGTACACTGTTATGTCTGCTTTGGGATATTTGCACACATTTGACTGCCTCCCCATTACTTATAATACAGTGTAAAAAAACAAAGAAAACAACAATGCACATTTTAATAATGATGGGACACAATTTCTTTACATGTTTTTTTCTTCATGGTATATATTAGTTTTAAGCATACTGAACAATAAAAAACAGACCTAACGGTCACTTAGATTTTGTAACATGTAACTAAGAGCTAAGTAACATCACATGCCAAGGAGAAGTGCTCTGAAATTCAGGTCTTTGGTGCTGCCAGAGCAAAGAGATGAACACAGGCCTTTATTTTGCTGCTTTTGTGAAACCCTATTTTTAAAAGTGCGCTAAAAAAAGTAGTAACGTTGTTCTTGATGTATTGATGAATGAGCTGCCCTGCGTCCAGCTGACTGTGCTCTTAAGAACCAATCTCCTCCTCCACTACTGCAGCCATTTATCAGGTCAGAGCTCGGCTTAGCCGCCAATCCTTCCACACCGCAGCGTTCTACATGCATCCTTCAAATCCACGTGTTTTCAGGGCGTTAGGAAGGAAGAAGTTTCAGTCATTGGTCAGAGCACAAGGGAACTCTTTCAGCCCTCCACATGGTTCGGGGTAGCGCATGTGTTTATATTTACTGTACGTTATGAGGGCTTGGGCACACGCCATCCCGCTGTTTCACTCTGGGCACCAACATTTCACTCCACCCAGCTCCAATTAAGGAGCACAAGGAGCTGTTTGATTCCCCTTATAAACCCAACATGACAAATATGCGTATTGTATATTGTTTGATCCCCCTCGGCTGCTGTGACTCTGTGCAGCACACCAGTGCCGTGTCATTGACGGCTCTGTGTTATGTCTCTTCTGAGGATTTGTATAGACCATTGCTAACAAAATGTGAATTGCAAAGACTTCTGGGACGCAGCCAAGGCGAGAGGAGCCTGGGCGTTGTGAGAGTTGGAGAGGGGTACAGGGTTTATATGAGCCGCGTGGTTCTCGGCTGAGTTGTTTAACTTAGATAATACTGGATTAAATCCAGCACAGTGGGCCAGGGAGTTAGAAACCATATTGTGCTCACTGAAATTTAGTAGGAGGAGAAGTGGAGAGTGACTGCCGCTGAATTTCTTCATTGGATGGGCTCAGGCGCTCTGCAGATGTTGCTCTATAAGTCTGGAACATTCTGTGGTTATCAATTACATTCTGCGGTAATCAATTATCCGCAGTGCTCTTTTCAAACAAAGGCATCCCACGCGTTCGACATATCAAAGCTCTTATTTTCAAAAAGTTTCCTGGCAGTAGGTAGTCCGGTACACAAAACAAAGTGCTGAATTGGGTTTTTCTATCAGTGCATGATGTGAAAAATGATGTACGAGTGAGTCAGAGGCAGAGAAGCAGACAGAGAGAGATCTGAAAAACATGTTTACCTCCTGTGGATTGACAGCGGCGGCGAAGGCTTCCCTTCTGGAGACGTTCCTGTAGACAAGAGTAGGCAGCGGGAGACGAGGAAAAGAGAGAAGAAAGGCAGAGACCGACTCATGTTTTAGTCAGACAAACAATTTTGTAGAGACTGAATTTCATTTGTTGAGTTAAGATTCAGCAACAATTATGACAAGAAGTTTGAGTCATAAGTGGTTAAATCAGGGATTTGCAGAGTTGTGTTTAAAGTTGAAGTAAAAGATGACAGCACACTGTTAGCCTGTTGGCCAATCACGATGCTCAAATTTCTTCTTCTTTTTTTTGGTCTCTTGGTCTACCATGTGTGCAATGTGTGAATGGGTCTCACAGATAAATGATAGTGGTAGTTTCTGTTGCATGTTTGCTAGCAAGTTGTTTTTTCTCCTGATAGATGAGGCCTGTAGGAAATAAATGCAGTTGTGAAAAATCTTTTCAGGTGTGATTTGTATAAAATTCTTTGAGATTCAATTTCCCTTTGGTTCTTCTACTTCTACTTACCATTTGTTGCTACTTAATCCTGATAGTCCAGGTTGTCCTGAAAAATAGATGTCTATAACTTGATTGTGCATGAAGGGACTCTAAAGGCATTTTTGCATTAAAAAACACATACAGGTAGACCAAAAGTAGCAAAAACTGGCTAGGGGTTCCAAGGGTTAAACAAGACATTCAAGCCTGCATCTCTGATGGTATGGGGTTGCTTAGTGTCTATGGCGTGGGCAGCGTACACATCTGGAAAGGCGCTATCATTGATGAAAAGTATATAGAAGTTTTAGAGCAGAATATGCTCCCATCCATTGTCTTGTTCGGGGAAGGCCTTGCATATTTCAGCAAGACAATGGTAAACCACATACTGCATCCTTCACAACATCATGGCTTCACAGTGGAAGAGCTCGTGCTGAACTGGCCTACTAATAGAAAGCGTTTGACAAACCATCTGTTTGATGGTGCAAAAGTCAGGCCTTCCTCACTTTGTGTTTGTGTAGTTTAAAGTTTTATCTGGTTTCCTTCCGCATGGCTACAGCCACAGTAATGATAGGGCTCTCCTCTTCATGTGTAAATACCCCAGCAAAACAAAATCCCTTTTTAGCACTATTTTCTCTGGGCCTTGTCACGGCTAAGGATTATCACTTTAAATCATGAAAACACAAACAATCCAAACTGCTTTTCTTTCCCTTAAGTGCGAAATTACGATGTGTTCAGTTAAATCTTTCAACGATGCTGGCAGCCAAGGGGGTGATAGGTTTGGCTCTGAAAGAGTCTTTTTAATTAAGTTTTGTTTTTCCGTTGGGTGTAGAGGAACCCTTCTCTTTTACAATATACTTTACTAAGATGATACTACGTCTTCCAGAAGCTGACCACAAGTATATCTTAAAGTAAATAGGTTTCCAGTGTCTTCTTAAGCATATCAGACACTTTTTCCTGCTATTTCCATCATTACCACAGCTAAACTCTGATCAAACTTCTTGCTCACCAAACTGCAGACAGTTCAGTAAAAAATCTTCCATATCTGACCTTTTTATTTGAAGTTCCTTTACCCCTTTAAGTCTCATTCTTTGTCTGTTTGTACCTTGTAAATAAGTCAGGGGTCCAAAAAGTAACCATTGTTTCGCTCTGTGTGTAATAAATTGGTAAAAATGTTGTTAAACTCACACTTCTTTGGGCAGCATGACAAATCAAACTTGGTTTTGTAGCCGCCCTGCATTTTCCCGACAGCCCGTATGATGCCCACTTTTACTGCCTGATGGGAAAGCGTTTTTAATGTGGCATTTTTAAGGAGAAAAAAACAGATTACCAGAAACAGAGCAAATGCTAAAACCATCTTACAATCATTATATGGGGATAACAGAAAGATTCCTATGGGAACACAAGAATTAAGAAGTTTGAAAGTGGAGTTTTTGGTTTCCAGTGGTTGTGTAATAATGAGGCGACCAGCTGCTTGAGTATGTCGGGATTCCTCAAGGTTTCACTCATCGTTCATCTCTTTGGTATGAATAAAGGTTTTTTGGGGGGGATTGCATCAGATTTCTCTGGTCGTCTGCGTCTGTGCCGTCTCTGTCTGTCTCAGGTTTGTCAGACAATATGACCTCATGAGTGGCTCGTCAGACAGCATGACGTGTGCGATACCCTCGGCTCTCTGGTTCTGTTTTATATATCAGTGATGTAACCGATAATAATAACAACACTTGCTCCATTTCTTCATATCTGTTTAGGGCCAAGTAGGTGGATTATTTCCTAAATGTCATTATGAAACTCTTTTCTCTTTCTTTCAGATGGTCACCACCTCTGGGAGACGGAGGCCAAGGTGGACAGAGACACATCAAAGTCGGTGAGTGATGGATTTGACACTCTTATGTGTCTCATTTCAGAATTGAAACACTTGGGGTGAAGCAGCTGCTCTTCATCATCAAACACGACTAAGTGACTTAATATTTTCAGTCTTGACTCTTAAAAACAAGCAGATGTCTCAATCAAGAGAGCTAAGAGTGAATGAGCTGTTCTCAGCACAGCTGCACTTTAATTCAACTCTACATTAAAGGGCCAGTTCAACATTTTTGTTAAAAAAAAAAGAAGGATAAGGCATTATGAGATATGATGTGGTGTGACATGACATGATGCAATATGATTTAATACTAGACTATATGGACAGAAGTATTTGGCCACACCTGTTCGTTATTGAATTCAGGTGTTTCAATCAGACCTGTTGCCACAGGAGTATAAAATCAGTCACCAATAAGTCATTCTGAAGAGCTCAGTGACTTCAAGCTTGGTACTGTGATGGATGCCACCTTTGCAACAAGACAGCTCATGAAATTCCATCCCTGCTGTATATTCCACAGCCAACTGTAAGTGATATTATTAGAAAGTAGAAGCGTTTAGGAACAACAGCAACACCGTCACAAAGTGGAAGACCATGTAAAATCACAGAGCGGGTCAATGGCTGCTAAGGCGCACACTCAAAAAAATAACTTGCTCAGTGAACATAATAAAATTATAGAAAGTATTTCCACTCAAGTAAAATGCATTAACTTAGCCAGAAACAATTTTGTTGAGTGACCTAAATGTAAATATGTTGGCTCAAAATGATGTATTTGCATTACTGGAACTTAATTACCATGGTTCAGGCCAACTAGATTTGTTCTTGTAAAGTGTCCTTGGGTTTCTTGAAAGGTGCTATATAAATTCCAGATATTATTTTTATTATTAAGGGTAAATGTAACACACTGACATAATTTTCTTGGGCCATTTCATCTTGTATGATTTTGTGGGGAGCTGCGACAAGGAATGGCTAAAGACAAGTTGAATGAGTTTAACAAGTCCTCGTGCAATAAGCATGAGCAGCTATCTTTTATTTATAACACAAATACAGACACATGCTGACAGGGTAGTCTGCAGCATTAACCCCCTCACTCATGGTGTCATACTTGGAAAAACATTTTCCCCTAAAAACATGAACGAATAAACAAAACATGCATAATTATAACTTTGCAATGAAACATGAACATTATAGAACAGTAGAAGAACAAATTCTTTTGCAAAAACAATCCCAGAAGTCCCTGCTCAAGGCGACTGCTTCCTGGATCGCCACAATATGATTATGAGTTGAGTCGATTTTGCCAGGGAGGGGGGAGGGACTCACCTTTTACCATGGCCTTCGACTGATATAAAATAGAGAGGGGTCCTCCTAATTGATAATATGCACATTACTGCCACCTACTGGTCTGGAGTTGTAAGCAGAGGTGATTTGCAATTTCAACTCATTGGAATTAGGTTCTCTTAACAGAAATTAGTCTAGTAAATTTTAAGTTGTTGCATGTTATGTTAAAACTACATGATTTGAAAGTGTTCAACCATAAAACTTGATTTTATATAATAGAAGCTACATGTTAGACTTAAGTTCATATATAAGACACCCATGTTGGGTTTTTTTGAGTGCATGGAGTGTAAAAGTTGCCAACACTGCTGATTCCATAGCTGGAGAGTTCTGAACTTCCGTTGGCATTAATGTTAGCACAAAAACTGTGCTTGTGATTAGAGCTTCATTAATGGATTTTCATGCTTCAGCAGTAAAACATTTTGGACAGTGCTATGCTTCCAATTTTGTGGCAACAGTTCGGGGACAGCACTTTCCAGTTCCAACAAGAGGCTGACATTTTTGGGGGGGATTCCCACGGGTTCCGCTATTTGATCACGTGATTGGGATGAAACAAGAAAAAAAGGAAGAGGGAGTGGGCAGGGACTGGAAGCCCCATAACAACCACACTTGGCGGCCATTTTTCTTGTAGTTTTCTTTCAGTGAGCCAACACTGCAATGCAAGTCACACAACTTACACTTCCCACACCGGGAACATCACTGCTGCAGCCGACACTTCCTCCAACAATGTAAGCACAACCCTTTAAGAAATGGAAGATGAAGGCGGTCAGTCAGATGAGGAAAAATGCGACTTACAACAAAAAGTAAGACACAACAAGCTGTTTATCAAGCTTACAGAACTTGCTGGGAAGTCGAAATTTATGAAATGTTCGTGAGTCATGCGAGACAGTGCTAAGAGTTTGGGTTCAACCATTCAAAAGAACAGAATGGAATGGGAATTTTAAAAGAAAAGAAAAGAAAAGGGGGGATCGGGATGGGTTTTTGTTTTACTCTGGTTTTGTTTCATGGTTTCATGTCACCCTCTAGACCAGTGGTTCTCAACTGGTGGGTCAGGACCCAAAAGTGGGTCGTGAAGCCCCTCTCAGTGCATCGTGGTTGTGTGCCTGGGAAAAACTTGCACCAAATTGTCTATGAGACTCTATAAGACATGCATGTTTTGTCCTGTTTCATTGTTTTGTTACACCATTTGTACTGTCTTAGGTTAAAGCTGTACTATTTTTTTATTTAATACATCTGATTGACCAAAAATTTTTAAAACTATTGGGTCACAGTTCTCCTTGAGGAGTTGATGGTTGGTCCTGTGACTCAACCAGTTGAGAACCACTGCTCTAGACTGTACCCCAGTGCACAAAGCAAGAACTTTTAAGACCTGGTTTAATGAGTTCACTGTGGAAGAACTTGACTGGTCTGCGCAGAGCAATGACCTCAACTCAATTGAGCACCTTTAGGATGGACTGGAACAGAGGTTGCAAGCCAGGCCTTCTTGTCTAACATGAGTGCTTGCCCTACTGAATAAATGGGCACAAATTTCTACAGACACACCCCATAATCTTGTGGAAAGCCTTCCCAAGAGAAGTGGAGGCTGTTCCAGGTGCAATGGGGGAACCAACTCCATATTAAAGTCCATGTATTTGAATACAATGTCGTTACAGTCCATGTTGGTGTAATGGTAGGGTGGCTGGATACTTTTGTCTATATAGTGTATGTGCTAATGAGCATCTTGTGCCAGTCTTATGTTGACGATGGAGAGCTAGAACCTCCTTGTTTTAACTTTTAATGTTATTTTTTAAATCAGTACTTGGTGTTTGTGCAATACTTTCCCCCCAAATACACTTAAATAGAAATAAAACTACTGATTTCAAAATGTACATAAAAAAGTACAAGTACACAAAAATGCTCAGGGAAAATCTTTAAGGAAAAAGCATGTGAAAAGGTGCATGGAACCTTTCCTTCAAACTAGCATTTCTTCCATGGTAAGAACATGGAATAAGGCCGCTATGGTAACGCAGCGAGGTGTTACAGGAACATGAGCGTAGACTTTGTCGCAGGGGAAAACAGCAGTGTTGTGTTTGAGACGTGTGGAAAAGGTCTTCAAAAGTTCAACCTTGAACCTGTGGGAGTTTGCGCTTGGCGGTGTGCGCTGTGTTGGCCTGGGGGAGAGAGAGAGAGAGAGAGATGGTGGTGGGTGTCTGGGAGATAGACGAGGGGATTAGGGGGTGTCTGTATGTGAGGCCCTGCACCTGCTCCCTGTGGCTTCCTATTGCACAACACAAACTCTCGCTTTCACACACATACAGTAACTGCTGGGTCACATCTGTCTGCCTGAACAGACAAAGCTACCCCCCTTCCCCTTCCTCCCCCCTCAGCCCAGACTGTTGGATTGGTCCCATTTTAAACACTGAGGCTTCCTTGGCCAGGTTTAACCTCTCTCTGCTGCTACTCACACTCAGAATACATCACTGCCTCCATCACCTGCGCACACTGACCTTCCCCGAGAGAGATGATCTGGTCATAATTATGAGAATTATTCACAATTAGATACGTCAGATTTAAAAACGTAGATAAATACTCATGAAGAGCTCACTTGAAGACGCCAAAATGGCTCCTTCATGCTCGATTTAGTCGCATTTTTCCTCCTCCCTCACACATGAAAGGAATTATTTTTGACAGGCAAAAACATCTCAAAGGTTGTTTTTGTGAATTTTTTGCTTCTCACACAAATTGAAGGTCAGACAGGCCACATAATTTTATAATTAAACACATCTCCTTTTAGTGATTTAAAAAAAAAACAGCTAAAGCCAGTTTTATCCATGATCTTTTTCACACATCCACCTCTGAAAATCTGTGGAAAATTTCAGGACAGTCAACCCTTGCTTTCACACATGCACCTCACAGCTGGAGTTTTCTCAGGAGGCAATGCCTGCAGCAGACAGAGCTGTGAAAAAGTATTTTCTCCCTTCTTGATTTCTTATTTTGATCCATATTTTACACATTGAAATCTTTCAGATCATCAAAAAAAATTGAATATTAGAAAAAAATAAACAAAATATGTAGGGTTTTTTTTTCTATGGAGGAATTTTGGCCTAGTCTTCTTAGCAGAATTTTTTAAATTCAGCCACATTGGAAGGTTTTTGAGCATAAACAGCCCATTTAAGGTCTCGCCACAGCATCTCAATTGAACTTAAGTCCAGACTTTGACGAGACCACGCCAAAACCTCCTTTTAACAATCTGATGGCCTGACATTTGCCTTCAGGATTTTCTGGTAGAGAGCAGAATTCACATTTCCTTCGATTTCGGCAAGTCATCCAGGTCCAGAGAATCACCATGTTTGACGGTTGGTTTGATTTTCTTTTTATGAAATGCTGTGTTAGTTTAACACCAGATGTAATGGGGCACCACCTTCTAAAAAAGTTAATCTTCTGTCTCAGCAGGCCACAGAATATTTCACAAAAAGTCTTGGGGATCATGAATATTTGTTTTGGCAAATATGAAATGAGCCTTTCTGTTCTTTTTTGGTTATCTGTGGTTTTGGCTGTGGATCTTTCCCATGGGTGCCTGATTGTCCAGTCCTTTTCTTATTGTTGAGTCATGAACACTGACCTTAACTAAGTCAAGTGAGGCTTGCAGGTCTTTAGATGTTCCAGGTACTTTTGCGATCTCCTGGATGAGTCGTCGATGCGCTCTTGGAGTAATTTTGGAAAGCCTGCCACTCCTGGGAAGGTTCACCACTGTTCTAACAGGGCTTTTCCATTACATCAAGTTTCTTGGCTCTGCTTGGTTTTAATCAACATAGCAGGGGATTCACTTTTCAAACACAACCCAGCTATCTGTTTTAATGGTTCATCTAGAGCTGATAACACTGTGTTTTGAGTCCATGACGTTAAATAGCTGCGCTTCAGTAAGCATTGTTTTATTCCACCAGAAGAAAAAGAAGCCTCCGTTGTTTCTACTTCAAAGTTTCTTCTATTGGTTGTCCAGCAGATATTTGAACGTCTGGTGCAGCAGCTGCTACGTAAACACATCTGCGAGGCGTCCGCGTAGGATGATGAACCGCTGTGAAGGCTCACTTTGAGGTGGGGCATGCTCACTTCTGCCCTGCTCCAGAGCATGACCATTCTGGGCGCGGCTTAGCCAAACTGGTGATGGAAAAGTAAATCAGCGCTGCTTTGTTTGGATTTGCGCAACCAAAAGTCATAGTGCAAAAGCCCCACAGTTTTCTATATTTGTGAAAAATGGCTCTCACTGTAGTTAACTGGAATTCTAATGCCTTAGAGATGGCTTTGTAACCCTTACCAGAATAACTTTGTTTCTTATCTGGTGGCATGGTGGGTTGCTTCTGAAATTGTTGAGCCTACTTTACTTTGTCAGGTTCTATTTAAAGGATTTGTTGATTGAACAAGGAAGGAATCAGATTCTGTGAATGCCTAGAGAACTGAACTCCTTTTCAAAAAATGTGATTAATCACAGTTAGACATTTCATTAAGGCAATTCAACTGCTAAATACAACTCTACAAATCCCTGATTTAACCACTTCTGAGCCAAATTTCTTGTAATAATTGTTGACCAGTTAGCACGTTCGTTAACTTTTGCGATTGTTTGCCCTCTGGCAGGGGAATGTACATACTGTGCAACCTGTCCAAGAAGGAGACCTTATTGTGTAAGGCAGTAAAAATGGCTGACAGCTTCCATAATTTGTACGCCTCTTTGCGGGTGATAGCTGCTGATAGCTAGCAAAACATGTTCATCCTGACCCAAGCAGCTTTTATATTTTGGAGGTCAGAGGTCAAGGTTATGAGGCCCATGTGCCTCACTTTTGAATGTGATATCTCAGGACAATTTGGGGGACAACTTGGCACATATATTCCCACTGACTCAAGGATGAACTAGTTACATTTTGGAGGTCAAAGGTAAAGGTCAATACACCTCATAGACAGCATTTTTGCCACAGAAAAACACCCCAGCCCTTTTTTTTGACCCGCCACTGTACTCTCACTGTCCAGCAAGTGAAAACTTCTCATAGGATTATAACCTCCAGGTGGTAGTTCTTATTTTGGGCTATGTCTTCAGGTTTTTTAGAGAATAAAAGAAACCTAAAGGCCTCATCTGGCTTCACTTGATTTTACGACTGCTGTGATTTAATATAACAGTGTCAGCTCTCACCTGTGCATGTCGGGGTCACTCATTCTCTGCAGAATATTTCTGCAGACAGATGACTTCCTCCTGGGCTACCGAGCAGCACCTCAAACACACACGGGCGTATTCACATACACACTTCACATATGGGGCTAATATGGCCATGGACTGAACCTGGTGGCTCCTGGCCTTCGCTCGTTCTCAGGCAGCAGGAAACTCTGCTGGGGAAATAAACTATCTGCATGATCCCGGATCCAATTTATTAACATCAGCTGAGTTATTCACAGTGCAAACAGCCACGGCTCGCTGTAACCTCACTCCACAGTCTCTTTGTGGCTCTCTCTTGTTTGGGATAACAACCAGATTTTATACATTTTATTCCCTGCCCAGAAAAACAGACACACCTTAAGGCGATGGATACTGAGGGAAGAAGTGAAAATAAGAGCAGGACAAAGAAATAAAACCAAACAACAAAGACAAACAATAAAAACCACATCATATTTCTCTGTTTTAAATCTCAAAAGACACATTTTCTTTTGATATTTGGCAAAATTTGTCTGAGCATGTCCACAAATCTGTAAAACAGTAAAATCAGGAAATACTAAAGGCCCTAGAAAAATACAGAAACAGTCCAAAACTGAGCAAAAATGTTAGAAATGAGAAAGCTCAATGCTATAAAGTACACTGAGGGAAACATACAACAATAGGCAAAAATACTTAGCCATAAATCAGAAAGACAAGTTTTTATTCATTACACAGATCTACACACTGTTATTGTAGAAAAAGTTGTGTTTATTTATTAAATTTGGTTATTTTTTCTTCTTTGCAGAATTCCCTTATCATTGAAATCCCACCGTATCGAAACCAAAGACTCTCCACTCCTGTCCACGTCAACTTCTACGTCTGCAACGGCAAGAGGAAAAGAAGCCAGTACCAGCGCTTCACCTATGTCCCTGCTAATGGTAAAGAAAGCTCTCTGCCTCAACACATTTACTCTGCTAAAAATGTCAGTAAAAACTGAATGATATTACATGCAAATCTCACAAATCCATATTTTGTTCAAAATAGAGCATAAACAACATATCAGACTTTAAAACTGAGATATTTTTACCATTTCATGAAAAATGTTACCTTAATATCAATTTGTTGTCTAGCAGAGATTTCTAAGCGTTCTCAGAAAGAGACATTATCTGGATGGGAGCATAAATCATTCTAAAACCTCTATCTACTTTTTAGTATTGATAGTGTCTGTCCAGATGTGTAAGCTACCCCCGCCATAGGAACTAATGCAGCCTCATACCATCAGACATGCATGCTTTTGGATGGATGGTTTCTCTCCTCATTAGGACATGGCAACCATGGTTTCCAAAAAGAATTTCAAATTTTGTTTCATCTGACCTCAGAACAGTTTTCAATTTTGCCTCAGTCCATTTTAAAGGTCACATATTTTACCGCTTTAAGACAAGTTTATATTGGTCTCAAAGGTCCCCAAAACATGCCTGTGAAATTTGTTTCTGAAAAAACACTCCAGTAGAGGATTTTTACATGTCTAAAACCCCCCCGTTTCAGCCCTGCTCATAACGAACTGTTTCAGTGTCTGTAGCTTTAAATGTTAATGAGCCGTCTGACTCCGCCCCTGACTCCGCCCCTCTAAGGCAATGGATGTTGCCTTATGGATGTGGCTCTCCTGATCCTCCTCTCAACTGGCAGCTGAGAGGGGGATCAAGAGAGGAGGGCGGAACTTTCTTCCAAGTGGGGAGGGCCAACCAAACCAGGAGGCGGAGCTAGCCCCCCCCCCCAATGACATCATGAGGGGAAAATCTGGCTTGTTTCAGCACACGTTTTCTGAAAGGTGGAGAAAGAGAGGGGGGAGGGAATAGATTTTTCTGATCCTTGGGGGGATTGTGGACAGGCCAGCGGCACATATTTTTGCTAGAAAAGCCTGAAAAGGTGCATAATATGTGACCTTTAAATGAGCCTTTGACCAGAGAGGAGGGCAGTGTTCACATATGCCTTCTTCTTTGCATAATACATCTTTAACTTGCATTTTAGATTGCACGGTGAATTACATTTACATACAGTGACTTCTGGAAGTGTTCCTGAGCCCATGCACTGATTTCCAGTATAGAATCATGCCTGTTATTAATGCAGTGCTACATGAGGGCCCTGAGACTCTGCCTCTCTAAAATGCTCCTTCTATACCCAGTCATGCCACTGTTGCCAAAAGATCTTAGTTGAAAACTCCTTCTGTAACTGTCTTTCATTAGTGCCACTTACTTTTCTAGCCTTTTGTTGCCCATCCCTACTTTTTTAGATGTGTTGCTGCCATCAAATGCAAAATAAAGTAATATTTGTCATGAAATGTAAAATTTCTCAGTTTTAACATCTGATAAGTTGTTTATGTTCTGTTGTGAATAAAATATGGGTTTATGAGATTTGAAAATCATGGCATTCTGTTTTTATTTATATTTAATCAGAGACCTGACTTTTTGGAAATTGACTAAACAATCTGTGAAAAGGTTTCTCTTCCATGAAGCACTGTAACAAAGCTAATGTAGCTAAAGCTAACAAAGCTACACTAGCATAGCTAAAGCCTATATTGCTAAGGACAATATAATCTACGTAGCTGTGCTACCTAGCCTAGATTAGCTTTAGCTACCTTTGCCAAAGCTAGCATTACTAGAACTATTGTTGCTACATAGCTTACAGATAACTCAAACTATGTAGTTAGTGTAGCCTTGTTAGCTTAGCTATGTTAGCTTAGGGTGCTTCTATTCACGTAACTACTTCTAAATGAGAAATAAGCTATACAAAAACTAAACATGCTGTAATAGTGATGTGTTGTTCGTGAAAAACATGAACTCTGCACAACTGGGAAGGCAAAATGAAAAGCTATAGCTTAATTTCATGAACACACCCTCTTACTCTCACCCTTCAGTGTTTAGGAACCTAAATGTAAAGTAAATATGCTTTGGATGCTTTGGTCCTCAAATTTGACTCAAACCATTTGCTGCCTGTTATCCCACTTTCTCATCCAGCTTTTATACACTCAAAATACAGGCTCAAAAAACCTCTTCAGAGAAAACTTGAATTTACCTTCAACTTCTATAACTCAGGATTAAGATCAGATAAAAAATATGAGTATTACAGACTGCCAAACATCTTGTTCTGTTGAATTTTGGCTGTGGGATGACATTTGTTAAAAAAGCATTTCCCCTGTGTGCTTCATAGTCTCTAAATTTTCACACAGATATTACCAAAACAGGAAAATAACCCTCCATGACCCCTCCGCCCTCTGCACATCCCTCATATTTTGCCTTAATCTCACTCTTCAGTCATCACTGCAGCACTTCACCACTCTCAGCCTGCCTTTTCCCTTCATATTCAGCCTAATTAGAAACATTTTAAACAGCATTTTACGTCTGAAGAGGAGAACAAACAGTTTGTTTTCCCTTTTGTCTCGTGGTTTTCTAGGGAGGAACAAAGCAGCTCTATTAATCCTCCATTGTAAAAAATACATCTATAAAATGTGTTCTTTTCCGTACCTGTAGCTGCAGAGAGTGGACACAGCAGGGCGGAGAGAGAGAGACAGAGGGGCATGGGAAAAGCATGTTATTTGAATAGAGAACCTAATGCCAAGCTAAATATAAACACTGACCGAGCAACTGAAATGTAAAAACCGCTGCTAATTGCGTTTTGGGCTCCGAGCGAAAATCCAGTGGGTGGTTCAAAGCTGGGATTCAAGCGAGCGGGCCCAGCCCTGTACGTGGGCGACGGAGTGCCCCGCTGTGAAAGTGGAGCATTGTCCTCAGGATTCAGAGAGGGTGAGGGAGGGGGGAGAGTGGGGGACAGCTAGTCTGGTCAGTGTCTCAGAGAGGGGGAGAGTCTGAGAGCTGGATGAACAATATGATCCATAAAATTATCAAAGCTGCTTTAGGGAGTGTTACCAGGTTATGAAACAAACTGAAGCTAATGCGACACCTTTTAGTGACCAATAAAAGAAATAAAGTTTAGTAGCAGCATGACTTTAAATTTCGGTACAGTCTATGTTTGTCTCTGCCGGGGGGTAGGTGCCAGATAAAGTGAGGTTCAGCACACTGCAAAAACAGCCTCTGTTTGCAAGGAATCCCAGTGGGTCACAAGAAAGCAGGTGGTGATTTTTTCATCAGAAAATTCCGCTCAAAGCAACAGGATTTAACTGTTTAAAGTCCATCAAACACTACAATAACTTTCACCACATAGAATGGCTTTAATCACATTTCCACAGAGGAGCCTGGTCAGCTGTTTTAAGCATGGTGTAACTTTGGTAGTAGGACAAGACTTGCATACAGTTTTAGGAAACTGGTTCAGACAATAGGCTTCAGCTAAAAAGAAGCCAGTTAGCCCAAGTCTGTGCTGTTTGATGCATGCTGAAACAAAGAGACATAGGAAAATGGTGGTGGATAAGGCTTTGAAAAAAGTAGACACAGTTAGGATGGGGCAAAAGTAGGAGTTTGATTTTCTCTTTAATCCCCACTGTTGCACAGGTGAGGTCGGGGCTGAGATGTGACTTGTTGGCGTCTTTTCTTGTCTTTCTTATAGCAGCCATGATGTCTTGTGTTGTTGTGCTTTGCCTGCTGTTCTAAACAGTGTACATTGTTTTTACCGAGCCTTGCCGAGTCCCCATCATTTCTTCGGGCCCCCTCAGAGGTCACAGGTTCCACTTTGGAATCACTGAGCTGACCCTGGTTATGTCTCAGGTTTGCAAACAAATACATAAGTCTGTCTCTTTCCTTTTTCAAGTCAGCTTTAAAAATCTGAACCTTACAGACTCTACTGGCATGTCATGGATCTGCTTCTCCAATGCAGAACGCACAGTGAAATACTCCTCATGCAAACAGTTTGAAAACAATGGGCTGTAGACTTTAGCAGAGTCACACTTGCCTATAATTCAGTGATGAAATGGGAACTGGGGGAATTGCTGGTGGGTTGTGCCGTTTTCGGGCTAGGAGGACTGGTGCACAGTGGCATTGAATAGGCTGGACTTGTTAGGTAATGGCACGGGTAGGAGCATTCATTGTTTGGGTTGCGTTTCCCGTCACAAAACCCTCTCTCTCCCTCTCTCTGTGCTACCGTTACATTGGTTCCATGTGTGCCTTGTTAATGGTTAATCCCTCCGACTCAAGACAGTCAAGGTGAAGACCAAGAGAGAACAAAAGGTAATAACTAAAGTGAACATGGCCAAAAAATTTAGACTAAAAAAAAACTGAAAGCTTTAGCAGCTTACGCCGCCAAAAATGCAAATTTATTTTTATTAGCTTGATGTAAAGACACCAGGTGGAGATGACACAGGTAAGCTAGCAGAGCCAGGTGTGCAACAGAAAACATAACATGAAGCATGCAAACCACCGTCAAAGTTTATGGATCAAATCAATTAATTATAAAGTTTTATAGCCCATATGATAACGTATAAAAGACAGAAAAGCTCTTTGCAGTCAGTAGCTGTGTTACAAGAGCTAAGCATAAAACATCACCGCTGCAGCAGCTGCAGCCTCTCAACCAGTTTTTTGTTCCAGAATATCTGTACCTGAATGCTATATTTAATGTTAAATGTTTTTTAAAAATGTATATATTTGTTGTAATTCGTTGGAATTGAGAGAAAATTTACAGGAGACAACACTATGCAGGGCACTCAGCTAAGTGCAAATCCAGTAAAACATGCTACATTTTTCACTCCTTAATTTTCATGTTTAAAAAAAAATGTATAGGACCTGTGACTCAAGAGTTGCACTAGAGAGTGCTTCACAATAAGGAAAAAACAGTAAGAATAGTGATAAAAAGAAATAGATGAAAATCTACACTCAAGCAATAAAACAAATAAAAATAAAGTATAAAGAGCTGAAATAGAATACTTTATCAAAGATGGAAAAACTGCCATTTTCTGTGCAGAAGCAGCAGGTGTTACAACATCTCCTGCAAAAACAACAGATTTATTTTGAGACACACATTACACACGGCTGATTTCAGACTCCGGAAACCCACCCAAACAAACTCCTGTCTTACGTTGCAACACAAACATTTGCACTTCTTCTGCTCCTTTCTCTGCGTCTGCATTTGCCTGCCTTTCTCCACAGCAGAGCAGACACACTTCCTCTAAACAGGCCCAAAATAGTGAAGCACAGACTATTTTAGTGCTGTGGTCGGCGTAACCATCTCCTCGCAGTTCCTCTTTTACAGCTGAAGCTTCACCAAGCCATGACACCATGTGACATCCACGTTTCACTACTTTCTTTAATTGGCAACTCATTTAGTCGAGTGGAGCCCGACAGAGTAAAAATAGATGTTTCAAGAGGTTTCTGTAAAGCCAGAAGGAGGAGTTAAGAAATGCAAACAAAAAACTCATTCATTCTTCTCGAGTATACTACAGTATATGATACAAAAATAAAGGCACTACTCACTATAGCAGTGTTTGACTCTGCACGTGATCCTGTATGATCTCACAAACAGGGGTGGTTTTAGTGCACTGGAGGCCCTAAACAAAGACCAATATGAGGCCCTTCTCCTTTTAGCTAAAGCAATCCCAGTGAGTAAAAAGTGTGTTGAAGCATCTCTTTTTCAGGTAACAAAGCCAGAGAACTATAGGCCATACCCAAAACAGAAATCTAAATACTTAACAGTGCTTCATCCGCTCTTAGAAGAGAATCATAACTCAAGTCACCACACTGTAATATTTAAACACCTTTAGTCCAGATGGAACTTTAGAAAAACATACATAAATCTGTTGTCTCTATTGGTGGAATATCCTTTTTTTTTTGGTCAGAAATCATACATTTTCATTTATATAATTATTTTATCCCACTGTAATCAACCAATTCAGCATTTCAGTATCTTTTTAGGATTGAGCTAGCTATGATTTTCTTGATATAAAGAGATTTTGGATTTTTTGAGGGGCCTGGACCTTGCTGTTGGGGCCAAGGGTCCCCCTAAGGGACTTGATGGATAATTAAAATCAGTTTTTATGCTATTTTAGTCACTCTTGGCATCTTCTTTGTTGTCAAAATTCACATCTTAAAGGTCACATATTTTACCCCTTTAAGACAGGTTTATGTTGGTCTCAAAGGTCCCTAAAACATGCCTGTAAAGTTATTTGGATTATTGAATGTCTTGAAAGCTCCTCTGTTTCAGCCCTGCTCATAACGAGCTGTTTTTGTGTCTCTGGCTTTAAATGTTAATGAGCTGTCTGACTCGGCCCCTCTCAGGAAATTGATGTGGCTTGATAGATGTGGCTCTCCTGATCCTCCTCTCAGCTGCCAGCTGTGAGGAAGATCAGGAGAGGAGGGCAGAAGTTTCTTCCAAGTTAACTCCCCTCATGACATCATGAGGGGATAATCTGAGAATGGCTTGTTTCAGCACACATTTTCTGAAATGTGGAGGCGGGGGGAGTGTCTGATCCTTGGGGGGATTGTGGACAGGCCAGGAACACATATTTTTGTTTGAAAAGCTTGAAAAAGTGTATTTTGCATAATATGACCCCTTTAATAAATAAAATCTTAGGCTTGGGCATCAGATGTGATGTACTCCCCTGACTACATCTCGAGGACCATGGTGCCCAAATTTCCTACCTTAGTCTTAAAAGGATACTTCAACATTTTGGCGAATTTGCCCATTGCCATAATCCCTTTAATCTTACTAATAGGTTAGTTACCTGTAGTTGTCAGTGCAAGCTATTTTTAGATCAGCACTGCTGAGTTAGGAGCTGCTCAGCTAACGCTATGGTGTCTTATGATATCCCGGCTTTCCCTCATCAAGCTCATCAAATACACAATCCAACAACTCCAAAATGCTCTCGTGGACAAGTTGTGACCTGCACATTCACCACGCTATGAAATAACGTATTGTTATGTAACATTACAACCATGAAGCAAATACTCAGAACTATTTCTTGAGTAAACCACTGGGCGGAGTGACACAGTGCAGCAGCCATGTCTGGAGTGTAGTTCCGGCTTTGCTTTTACCTTTAAAACATCTCCGTCTTGTAATGTTACATGATTATTTCATAGTGTGGTGAATGTGCAGGTCACAACTTGTCCACAAGAGTTTTTTGGAGTTGTTGGATTGTGTATTTGATGAGTTTGATGAGGGAAAGCCGGGATACCATAAGAATCCATTGCGTTGGCAGAGCATCTCCTAACTCAGCACCGCTGATCTAAAAATAGCTTGCACTGACTACTAAAGGTAACAAACCTATTAGTAAGACTATAGGGATTGTGGCAATGGGCGAATTTGTAATAATGTAATACAATGTAATACAATGTAATACAATTTGATATGGTACATTTCATTACAATATAATAAGCTATTATACAATGATATGATATGGTATGATATGGTACAATATGGTAAGATACAAAATAATACAATATAATATGATTAAATATGATAGAATATGATATGATATCATACGATACATTTCCCATCCATCCAGGCAACCGCCTATAGTCTCTCTTTAATTTTGACAATAATCTTGGTGGCCGATTAAACATCTGCCTGTCACATTCATTTCGATCTAATCAGAGAATCAAGACAAATAATATAATGGGCATATGCAGCTCTGAGGATTAAACTACATCATGTGAGTTTGCCAAGCTGCTATCGCTGTTTACTATCAGTGGAGCCAGCTGGTAGCTGCTCAGGAGAAGAGCAAAACATGTTTTCCACTCAGAAGGGCTTTCAGTGCGGTTCTTTGCTGCTCTTCTAATAGATAAGTGGTCCAGTTCTGATGGAACTGCCACTCTAGCTACATCCAAGTTAATCACTTCACCAGTTGGCAGCCATTGTTTTCCAGCTTGCATTGCAACAAAACTATGTCCATGAACTCCACAGACTCATACCAAAGCTGGTAGAGAGAAGAGCAAAAACAAAACACTGCGCTTTGTTTGCTCTTCTTTAGTATAAACCTGATACAGCCAAGCTACTCTCTTCATTGGTCAGCTTTGTTTTCTGGCATGCAATACTAAATTAAACTTCACCCGTAGCTATCGTAGCTGGATCTCTAATCTTCAGGAGTGGTAAAGCATGTCAGACTTAGCCAGATTGTTTTTAATTGAAGTATGCAAACAAGAAAGCAAGGGAAAAATGTTAAAAAAAAAAACAACTTAATTCTTAAAATGTCTCAAGAATATGATTCACAGGAAGTTAAAATGAAGTCTGAGCAATGTACTTATCAGTTTCGATTTCATTCACATGCTTCACATCATAATCTAGACCAGATTTTCTACAGTGAAAAGAAGTAGTTCCAGTTTAGTGGTGCAGTGATAAAGCTCAGGGTCAGAGCAGTACTGACTTTTATCTGGACTGAAACGCTTGTTAAAAAGATGAATGTGGAGTCAGGAGCAGCAGGGGACTGACCGTCTATAATGTAAATCTTAATATTATTTTCTGGAATCTGGCTAAGATCAAATCCTTTCTCATCTGAATCAAGCGTTAATCCTCAAATGTATGATAGGCGTCATCCTTAGACACCCCACAGCCTCCATTTTGTCCTTTTCAGCAACATCCTGATTCGAAAAACTGCTCTCACTTTCATTTTTTCTTTGTCTTATTGAGCAAGCAGTAATTTATTTAAAATTGCCGACCCCTGCTGAGTTTGAAGCTGCTGTTACAGCAACATTTTTCATCTCTCACATTTAGTGGACATTAGCAGCAGAGAGGAATCCAAAGAAAACAAGCATTTCATTATAAAAGCAGCTGGATGTTTCTCGTGTTGATGACTCATCTCCTTTTTTTTCCTGATTTTTTTTTTCAGCTTTTTGTGAATATTCAGAGCAGGGTGGGAGAGCTCCATCTCAGACACAGAGACTCATTGATGAGAGTGTTTGTTTGGCATTGAGCGGGTTTCCTAGCCACAAACCCACTCACTCGCTCGCTCACCAAGTCTACTAATGCAGGATATGGAATATTGTGTTTTCTCATTTAGCTCTTCTTCTTCTGCTTCTTTTTTTCTCAGTACCGACAATAAAGACAGAGCCACATGACGACTTTGACGCCCCTCTTGTCTGTGGTCAGCACCCCCCTGGCCTCTCCTTGCTCCCAAAGCCATACTTCCCCCCTCAGGTCATGACCCCATTGATGCCCTTGGACCCCAGGCCAGGTGTTGTGAGCGGGGCTTACTCTCTCAGCCAGCAAAGATTGACAGCCAAGCCCTCATCGCTTCCCTCCTCTTCCCCGAGCACCAGCCCCAAACTGCAGGACCTGTCGCCTTCACCATTTGCTAAGTGCCTCCCCGCAGCCCCTGCAGTCCAGTCTTCCCCGATCCCTCACGTCTCAATCATCCAGGAGACCCCTGGGCGGTTTCAGTCCCCAACCCTCTACCCACCCAGCAGCTCCTCGTCCTCCTCCCCGACCTCACAGACATCCACTCCCACCGACGCCCCTTATTCTTCAACCCTCAGCATGTCAGCAGTCCAACAGGTGAGCGGCAGCGCCAGCCCTGGGGCTCAGCAGCACCCAAAGGTGTCAGAGAGTGGGCCGGATGACCTCCAGGAGGGAGGAAGCCCCCCGGCTTTGGCTGTCAGCATCAAACAAGAACCACAGGAGCTGGACCAGATGTACCTGGATGATGGTGAGTAAGAAATGTTTAAATCAAGTAGTGATGAGAGGAATGCAGGGTGGAGCAGTGGTTAGCGCTGTCACCTCACTGCTAGAAGGTACCTGGTTCAAATCCCCTCTCTGTGTGGAGTTTTCAGGTTCTCTGTGACCCTGCTTCCTGTCCAATGACAGCTGGGATCTCTGATTTGTCTGAAAAGAAAATTAGGGTCAAAATCAGTTTGATTATCTTATTGGCTTCAAAATCGCTCTTCATTAAGTAACTGAAGTTTTATCAATCAGTTATATTTATTAGCTGTTATTAGGGGACATTTAGCCCTGAAAGAAAATAAGACTGCTCTGTTAAGGAAGGTGCCTCTAATTGCTCATTTTCAGGAATCCTCTATGAGGATTGACTTTTAAACAGCCGGCACATCACTTTTATTCAGTCCATGGAAATAATTAGACAAGGAACAGCAGTCCAAGCCCCAAACTAACCTAAGAAGATTTTTTGTTCTGCCTTTAAGCATTAGATGACCTCGATTTATCTTCAGGTGCTGATAGGATTGTTGATCAATGTCATATGACTCACTGATTATTTCAGCAGGAGCTGAACTTTTGTCCTTCAGACTCTGTTTGGAGCAATTTCTGGAGTAAATACCTCACTTTGTATCACTTATTGGAAAAGATGAACATTTAGGGAGGATAAAGCTTTTTTCAAGGCAAAAATATTTTTACTAATTATATCACTACATGAATGGCTTTTTGATACGATACCATGCCAGGCCATACCATAGATACAATATTATGCAATATGATTTGATACAATACAACACAATATGATACAATAAGATATGACCCAATACCATGCAGTGGTAAATGGAGGCATACTAAGGGTTACGAAATAATATGATATGATTCAACACCATATCATACCATACTAAATAGTGATATACGGAGGCATACAGCAGTACGCTACGATACTAAATCATAAGATACATTAAGATAAAATATAAATTGATATGTTACAATACCGTGGTATATGGAGGCATATAAAGGAATAAAATACTATATGATAAGATACAAACAATTCAATACAATTTGAAACAATACAGTGGTGTATGGAGGCATACAATGGGATAAAATACGATACGATACAATACAATATGATGTGATATAATACAAGGTGGTACAGTTTCAATGGAAGAATACAGTGGGACACAATATGATACAATACAATATGATACAATTCAATGTGATACAATGCCATTCAGTGCGATACGATACAATATGATACAATACAAAACAATACTATGGGATACAACACGATACAATTCGATGAGATATGATACTATGCGATACAATATGATCTAATTCGATACAATACTATAAGATAAAATTCAGTGTGATACTATGCAATACGATATGATGTGATACAATACCATTCAATGCGATACGATACCAAACGATATGAATCAATGTGTTATGATACGATACAATACAATACAATGTGATACGATACGATATGAGACGAGTTGATGGAGGCATACAGCGGGATACAAAACAATACAATACAATAGTATTCAATATGATACGATACAATATCAATATGATATATGATATATATCGTATGATACAATCTGATGAATTACAATATAATACTCTATGATGACACAGTTATAAATGATATAATATGATAACACAGTACCATACAATACAGTATGATATGACACAATACAATATGAAACAATAAGCTTGGATACATTTTTACGCTACGATTCACTGGTATATGGAGGCATACAGTGGGATATGATGACACTGTCCACTGAAAACACTGGATTACATTGGATTTGTATTGAAATTTAGCTGCAAGTGCAAAAATAGCATCTGTGGACACCAACCTTCGTCAGTGTTAATTCTGGCAGCTATTTTAGATTTTAGTGTTAATTTTAATCTTTCACTGAAACACAAAAGTCACCTTTGTGGTTTTAGTCTCATTTTTGTCAATGAGGTTGTAAAGGAACATTTTTAGTCACATCTTCAGTCAACAATGTAAACACTGGTCCTCAGCCTGGCAGTTACTCTATTTCTCAGTCTGTCCTTTTGCGTAAAAAGGCAGACAAAAACTTGTTAGGACAATAAAAAAATCAAATATGACATTAGTTTTATTGGGAATAGGTTCAGCAGACAGCTAGTTAACCTCTTTGGCCTGCTTTCTTTCATATTGTGAAACCATTTGCGTCAGTAACACAACATTGTAGGGGAGGAGACTGGTGTGGGAGGGTTGACTGTGCCAAAACACTAACCGGTGTTTTATGAGTCTAACTTTACTTTAAAAGAACTGAATATTTTAACATCTCTACCTTACTTTTGTGGTTCTTCTTTCCACTGCAGTCAGCTTTTTTACCAGTAAGCTGAAAGAAACCCGGTGGTGGTCTGCTATTTGATATATAAGGTTTAAACCCAGAAAGACGCGAGCCTGCCTAAACCTCACTGATAAAATAACTGCAGGTTTTTGTGAGCCCCTTTATTTATCTGTGAGAGAGCAGAGTTTTAGGAGCACAAACTTTATGATCTCACTGCTCTGGCCCTCTGCGCTCACCGCTGAGGTTCAGGGGGCTGCGCTGCGGTGATTTGAAATAAATTGGATAAATGATCTTCCTCTGGGCTAGAAAAAACAGTCCCCGGCTGTGTGCAAATAGATGAAGAAACACTAACCAGCAGCTATCAGCGGACGGAGCAGCGGGGCTTTGATCAGTCACCAGAGCCCCTGCTGAATCGTCTGGTCAGGTTTCCTGACGACGGCGGGCGAGACGCTGTTGTTGGGCCGACTCAGACTGTTCCCATGCCACTTCCTCTGAACAGTCTGGGTAAATACATTAACAGTTGTTAGCGCTGCCTGTGGGGATATTTGGCTCTTTAAGAGAGAGATGTGATTGATAATTATGCTCTCAATGGTGCCACCTCTGCTCATGAAGGATATTTAGTTTTAAAGCAGGTGTAGTTAAAGTTTAAAAGTATAATTATATTGCCATAATACATAATTCTGAAGAGCTTGGAAATAAAATTACACTTGTTTTCATTGGCAAACTGAAGTGAAATGTATAAAAGCATTCCAGACTTAATACAGCTTCTCGTGTCATTAAATGCTTTGGCAGAGTTTGATATGACTTTCTCTTTTAATGGGCAAGCTCAGGTGTGGTGTTACTGTAATTTTATGTCTGCCAAGGCCATTAACACTCTAGAAACCATTAAAACCAAGACTGTTCAGACTCTGACTGAGTGAAGACACGGACTTTATTGCAGTATTAAATGAAAATACCATTGTGCGTCTTCATGTGCTGGATTTAGTATGAAATTTTTTAAATTTCTTCCAGAAGTAAGAAAAAAATAGCTGCTACATTTGATGTATTTAAATTGGAGCTGTGAAATTTAATATTGAATAAAGGTAGTAAATGAAACAGATGGTTTCATACCCCTCATCAAGTCAAGTAATCACAGAAAAATTCATCTATAAACAGGGCTGTGTCATTAAATGTCCCCTAATGATACACCATGCAGACTAAAGTATTTGGTAGCATGACCATTACACCAACAGTGACCCTCCTTTACAGCTAGAACAGCCTCCACTCTTCTTCACAAAATTTTGGTGCATTTTTGTCAGATTTTGTGTCCATTTAATCTGTAGAGCATTTATGAGGTCAGTCACTCATGTTGGACAAGAAGGCCTGGCCCGCAATCTCCGTTCCAGGTCATCCCAAAGGTGCTTGATGGGGGAGAGCTCTGTGTGGGCCAGTCAAGCTCTTCCACACCAAACTCATCGGTCCATTTATTTATGGTCAAAGTTGGAAGCATAGCATTGTCCAAAATGTTCTGAAGCATTAAGATTGCTCTTCAGTAGAGATAAGGGCCTAGTCCAAACCCCGGAAAACAGCCCCATGCTGTTATCTCTCCTTAGTGGTGCTGAGATGTCAGAGATGAAAAACAGCTGACACTGAGAGGGGTTTGCACTAGTCTAGTATTAGTATTAGTCTTGGCCACTGTACAGGTCATAAACCCTACCATCTGAATGTTGACAGATGTGATGTGCCAAAAATGATCTCTTGTGCTCATATACCGTGCTTAACAAATGTATTAGACCACATGTCATATTTGTCTCAGAGACCATCCAGCATCATGAAGTGCTTTAATGCAGACTCTTTCATCTTCAGTGAGCTCTTGATGTTTTACCATTTTGAACAGGAATGAAGAATTTCAAACTGAATTCACCTTTTTATACCCAAATTTTAGCCGGCTCACTGGGCTTTTCTGAAGTCAGGTATCAATCAAGAATAACTTTCAACCACTAAAACTTTTTTTTTTTTTTGTAAATCAGTAAATTTGAAAAATCATGAATAACAATAATAATTATATTTTAGCATTAAAAACATCATTTTGGTTAAAGAGCTTCTACATATTGGTGTATTAACCATTGCAAAAACATAAAAAATGATTTTGGTTTTACAAATTTTTACCAATGTTGTTAATTTAGGGCAGCTGTGGCATAAACCTTACTTTGGGTGGTGGTCTAATAATTTTTTTAAGCACTGTATATCTGCGTCTTCTGTTCTTTTATCTGAGTTTTCTTATATAGCACTGTGCAGAACTTTTTGGCATGTTGGGAAAAAAATTGAGGCTAAAGTAAGACATATCTGTCTGAGGGCACCATCAGGCAGGCAGGAGGATTGACACAACCCCGGCTTGCTCTGGATGTCCTTGAATATTACCACGGTCATCGGAAAATAATCTGTTGGAAAAAATAACAAAGTTCACACCTACTAGGGTACTGTTCAGGCAGGTAGTAGGCTCGCCATGAGCCCCTGGTTATGCTGTGGATGTACAAAGGGTCGGAAAACCTTTGGAAGTCTCTGAGCAATTACCAGGTGTGAAAAGGCCCAGATGAGAGAGATGCCATCAAGCTTGACCTTGGCAAGCTTGAGTGACACGTGCTGACAAGTATCGAGCTTGACTCTGGCCACCCCCCCTCACTCTCCAGTCCTGGGTTGTGGCATATCAGGCCTGTAGATGAATCCTTAGCGCCCTACATGCCTAAAACTTATGCACATGACTGTATGTAATTACATGCTATTAAAAGGACTATAACGTAACAACTGGCAGCTCAGCTGGTAACTTTAGCTCATATTTGGGGTAAATTGGCTTCACTTTTGTACAATGGGATGAGCTTGTAACATGTTGTCCATCTTTAACGAGGGGGGGTAACCAGTTATAGTTTAGGATTTCGGTGTGGCCTTGCAGCCACTGGAAGTGCCCCTGCTTATAAAAGAGCAGTAGGCTATTTTTGATCTAACACTGTCACTTTTAGTTGCAATTTAGTCCTTAGTCAGAGCTGATCTCCTTTATTTGTTCAGCCCTGTCGTGTTCACCATGATCTCCTGCTGTTACACATTTTTCACACAGTCCCCAGAGAGCTTACAAACACGTCTGCTCATGGAAACTCTGAACAGTGTTGTCTGGCCCCAAGCCGGAGCCGGGGCCTGGGTTAGAGGCCGCAGGGTGCACGGTCTGAACCCCAGGACTGCTGAGGCTGAGGGAGATGGAGGCCGGCCACGCTGCCATAAAACTCGCTGACTGCAGAGGTTTGCATGCTCCCCTCTGGCTCAGAGAGAGTCTGGAGGACCAAAGCCATACGTTATGCTGCACAGTAGTGTGCCGAAAGACTTTGGTCGGCGGTGAGGTAACATGAGCAAAACACGTGCATTTTGAAGTTAGACTAGAGCCAAGCAGCATTACGAAAGGTTTTTTTATGGCGTGTTGTGGCCTTGTTCAGTGTCAGAACTGCACAACCGACGAGCAGGGACGTTAGAGGGTCATTGGAAAAGTATCTGAATGAAGTTGTGATCAAAAATCTGGCTGAAGAATCTGTCTCAGATTTATCTCAAAAGACTTGCCACCTTAAATTATTTGCAGCCACAGGATGAACAAAGAAGTTGTATCAGTTAGTATTAAGCATCTATTATAGGACCATCTGGATATAATACATTTGCTATGATGTCACAATCATGGTGTTAAAGAGTAATCAGATCATAAATTTGATTTTAACGCTGTGACTTTGGTAGAACTTTATAATTGGTTTATTGCATATTCCTCAAAATCAACATCTGCTTGGTATTACTTGCTTCCAGAAATAGTTATTGATGCATTTCTAATCACAATGAGTGGCCAGAGAAGTCAAACTCCAGTATGATGCAATGAAATGCAACAGCCAATAAAAAATGTAATTAAACATAACCCCACTTAATTATCTGCATTTATGATTAGACTGTCTGCTGCTGTCTGTAATGGTGTTATTGTGGATTCAATTCAGTGTCCTAGAAATATGTTTCTAATACTCTGTCCACCTGCTTCGAGTAAATGTTTGCATGAATATTAGAAACACTTGGAAAATAAGATGGAAGCCAAAGCAGACAAGGCTTCGGCCAGAAAAACGACCAAGAAGAAGATTTAACCGGTAGATTTTATAAAAACATGCAAAGAGCTGAACAGTAACATATGCTAATTTGAAGCTTCTGTTGAGATAACTAGACATTTACATCCCAAGAGCATAAATCACAGCGCTTTTATTTTTATTATATTTACTTAATTTATAAAGCACCTTTCAAACCACAGTTACAATGTTCCTCACAGGCAGAGAACTTAAATACATGCAGGGACAGGAGCATAAAAATGTTCATGAGACAAAGGTAGATAAAATGCATACAAACAAGAATGTATAAACAAGTGTAGTGCCACAAGAGAAGGCTTTAATACTAAAGAGTTGGGAGGTGTTATCAGAACAACGTCTTTCCCGGTGTCATTTAGTCTCAGGATGTTATTGGACATGCTAAATTTCATGGCAGACAGGGAACAGGCAGGAACATAAACCTGAGCATCATCAGCATAATAGCAGAAGCAACCATTCTGAATACTGATCAACTTTCCAAATGGGAAAATAAAAATCAAAAAAAGAGGGGGCCTAAGATAGTTCTCTGTGGTTAGCACAGGAGAAGGCCTTAAGATAAAGGAAGGAGTTCTCAAAACAGTGTCTGTCCTATGCTGACCTTACACTAGAGGACTTTGATAAAACTTTCAAAAGACTGACATCTGACACCCTCTTATAGTATGTACTCTGTGTGTGTGTGTGTGTGTGTACATATATATATATATGTGTGTGTGTGTGTACATATATATATATATGTGTGTGTGTGTGTATTTATATATATGTATATGTGTACATATATATATATAGATATATGTACACATGTACATATATCTATATCTATATCTATACCACCCAAAGTAAGGTTTATGCCACAGCTGCCCTAAATTAACAGCACTGGTAAAAATTGGTAAAACTAAAATCATTTTTTATATTTCTGCAGTGGTTAATACACCAATATGTAGAAGCTCTTTAACCGAAATAATATTTTTAAAGCTTAAATATAATTTAAATATAAATATATAATTTTATAATTTTTATATAAATATAATTTTTATTGTTATTCATGAATTTTCAAATTTACTGATTTACAAAAAAACGGAAAAAATAGTAAAGCCCATTATTATTTCTTGATTAATATGTCAAATTATAGTTATTTACTTGCATTCCTGAACAGAAAAGTGAGTTTCAGGGGTTGAATGTTATGATTGATTAATTTCTGACTTCTCAGAGAAGCCCAGTGAGCTGGCTCAAATTTGGGTATAAAAAGGTGAATTCAGTTTGAAATCCCTCATTCCTGTTCAAAATGGTCAAATGTGGAGAGCTCACTGAAAATGAAAGAGTCCACAAAGCACTTCATGATGCTGGATGGTCTTTGAGACAAATATGACAGGTGGTCTAATAAATTTGTGTGAGTGAGCACTGTGTGTGTGCGTGTGTGGGTGTGTTGGTGTGTGTGTGTGTGTGTGTGTGTATATATATATATATATATATTTATTTATATACACACACAGAAATGTCTGATACAGCACCTGGAATAGGCTTAATGGTATAGCAACTTTAACCTCTGAACAGTTATGGGAAACAGCTTGAAACATTGTCTGTTTTATGGATGTGTTTCATAAGGACCATTCATCGCAAAAATGCTAATTTTACAGCTGGAGTTTTGCAGATTCCTGCACAGATGTGATGCAGTGATCAGGAAACGCGATACTAGTATTTCTCACATATACACAAATATGAATTAGCAGGTTTCTCAGGTTTCTCTGTGTGCATGTTAACACAGTATCCCAAATATGATCAAAACTAGGGTAAGACACAGAACCAGGATACTATGGCACAGAACAGGGTAGGGAGATCAAAACGCCATGAGATTTCCCGTCGCGGAAAAATCCATCTTGCAGGTCAATATTGCGCAGACACTTGGAGCAGCAGATGACCGCTCCAACCACCTCCTCGCGTGCACTACTTGGGCCACACATGATCTGCCTATGCATCAAAATAACGGTGTAAATTGATGAAATGCTGCTGGTGAAAGCCTGTGCAGTCTCCATGAGGAGAATACAGCGTTTATTTAGTTCATGTATGCGCGCAGACTCGCTTGTAGTGCCGCTATTTGTGACTTTGTAACTTTGAGTCGCGGCTTTGTCATGTCTCCCTCTCGTCTCACTGTCTGTCAGTCACACATCCATCAGCTGTTGGCTGTGCGTATGATCAGTCAGAAGCTTAACGTGAGTAGCGCAACAGGTCTGCATACTGCAGCAGTAAACTTGGCAAAACAAACTCTGTTTGAGCGCCATAGAGACCACTGTTAGCTCCATAAAGCAAAGTTAGAGCTTCAGTTAAACACGCCCTGTTTGTTGTATGACAGCAAAACAGAGACCCTCACTCACTCACCAACGCACACACATTAACACACACGTTCATCTGTGCATCGTGTCCAACACTGTTAAAGCTCATATGAGAAAAAAAGACCAAAAAAACGATAAACTAATCTGTTTCTTTTAATTACGTGTTATTGACTTAAAGATTTATTTTGAGTGTGTTAAATATGGTTGTCCTTAAAGAGGATGAAAAATAGTTTGATTTTACTGATGCAGCTCTTTATATTTCAGTCTGTTGTAAACAGTGCTTAAAGTACCTTTAAAATATTCTAAATGCTTTTATTATATATAATTATTATATATAAAAATAGTTATTGTAATTGTAGCATCCATGTATTGTATTGTCCAGCCATGTATTTTTTTCCAAAATTAAAAGAAAGTGTAAAATCTCGTCTCGTGTCTCGTGGGCCCAAATCTTGTCTCGTTTCGTCTCATGGGATAAGTGTCTCGTCACACCCCTATTAATTAATAAAACTGAAAAAAGTCAGAGGTCTAATCAGGGATTAAACTATGAAGATACCCATTTCAGAAGTAGTTACACGAACCATGGTATTGCTTAAGCTTCATTAGCTTTCGCTAAAGCTAACATAGCCACCTATCTGCGTAGTTAATTTTACTATATAAGCCAGTGTAGTTACGTTGCCTTAAGCTTTTGGCATGAGTTTTAGCAAATGTAGCTAATGCTTGCATAGCTATTACCCTAATGCTAACAGGAAGTTTAATCCTATTTTATTTTGAAAGTTTTAGAGTGTTCTTCCATCCTGACATGTGCATCGTCTCAAAATGGTCTGCAAGAGGGGGTGTCTGAGGGCTGTGGTTTGCATGGCTTTCCTTTATACATGAAAAGGAAATCTGTCTTTGACAAAGAAGTGAATAGATTGTTTACAGTAGCGATGCGCATTTTTTGGTCGTGACTGTACTGATGCTTACAGAGGTCTGTTATACATTCAAGGATTGGTTCATTGTGCTGAGGTCTCCATGCCCCTGGGTACTCTCAGTATTGTTGTAATGTTTTTCTAGAGTCTCCTTCACTTCTAGACTTATATTTAGTTATGGTCTTCAATTGTTGTTGTCTGTTTTCTTTTTGAAATAATCCCTGGGTTAAAGAGATTTGCCTGGTTTTGTGGTGAACTTCAGGACAGCTCTGTGGGACTG
Organism: Cheilinus undulatus; assembly: GCF_018320785.1. Lineage (NCBI taxonomy): Eukaryota > Metazoa > Chordata > Actinopteri > Labriformes > Labridae > Cheilinus > Cheilinus undulatus. The sequence goes on along the minus strand of NC_054880.1, from coordinate 13,050,299 downwards.
ATTTGCTATAACACAGTAGGATCTCATTATTTAAGCCAAGAATATCCTGTCTATCTGACGTGGCAGTTAACAGGGAGAGGGGGGTTGTGGCGTTTTCTCTCCTCCTTCTTTTTTTCTCTCTGAGTCTTGGTTTAGTTAAATATCTCTCCACCTGATCAGTTCCTCTGTAGTATTGTGTTATTACAGACCGGATCATGTTGACACATTCAAGCCTGTAATGAGGCTAACAGTGCTATGCAGCTAATTGTTTGGGAGTTCCTCGTCTTTTGGGGGTTTCCTGGCGGGGGAGTCGGGTTGTATCAGTCAGCTCCAGCTGCTCTGGACCTCCATGGGACAGGAAACTGGTTCCTTGAATACTTCATATTAAACTCCACTCTCCTACACTTGAACAGCTGAGAGCTTACTAAAACTTCTGTGCAGCCTACTATAGCATACTGTATAATATATGTAGCATACGTGATGTCAGATTGGTATGAAAAGTGTGAAGATACACAGCATTCATTTTTCTCAGATTTCTCTAGAATCAGTTCAGTTTTCTGAATGAACCCAGTTTATAGTCCACCTCTGTTGAAAGCGTCTCTGTCACTCGTCTCTCCTGATCGATGTGAGCGCAGAGCACATGACGACACAGATGTCACTCTGGTGCTGGCTCTATTTTCAGGACTTTGTTGTAAACACACTTAGAGATCAATAGATTGACTTCTGTTTCAATTAGATCCCTCCCTTCAAAAGTGACAGCACAGTGAAAAGTGGGCCATGACAACGGACACGTAAACAGTAGATGTTGTGGCCTCAGCAGGGCGGAAGGGCGTTTCACTGGCAGCTTCACGGTTTTTAGACAGAATAAACTATTGAAACTTACTGAAGTCATTCTTTATTGTCCACGGAGATAAAACTATTTCTTTTAAGTGAAGAGATAAAGGAATCATTTCTCAAACTACATATTTAAGTTAGCTCACAGCCTGGCCAGTCCAGTAGATGGATTGATTAAATCAAATGATCAATTTAGGAAGTTTGTTCTCTCAGGCTGTTTGCTCTACTGTCTATCCCTCTGGGTTTTATAATGCAGGCATACAATTGAATCCAGAAGTTTACATATACTAAGATTACTATGCCTTTAAACAATTTGGGAAAGCCTAGATGATGATGTCATGGCTCTGGAAGCTTTTGATTGGTTAATTGACAACATTTTAGTTAATTGGAGGCACACCTATGGATATTCTTAAGGCACACCTCACACACTGCTTCCTTGTGTATTATGGGAAAATGCCAAGATATGAGGAAGAGAATTGTGGATCTCCACAAGTCTGGTTCATCCTTGGGTACAATTTCCTGAAGGTGCCACATTCATCTGTTCAAACAATAATGGGTCTTCCAAATGGGAAATGACCGTAAGCATACTGCCAAATTAGTTACAAAGTGGCTTAAGAACAATGTTTGGAGTGACCATCACAAAGCCCTGATCTCCATCCTATAGAAAATTTGAGGGCCAAGCTGAATAGGCATGTATCAAACAATTACACCAGTTCTGTCAGGAGGAATGGACCAAAATTCCAGCAAACTCTTGAGAGAAGCTTCTGGAAGGGAACACAAAACATTTAACCCAAGTCATACAGTTTAAAGGCAATGCTACCAAATACTGAGGGAAGGTATGTAAACTTCTGGCTCTGAAGAAAGTAATCAGGAATTCTCTCTCTCATTATTCAAAAGCAAATAGAAATAATTTTGGTAATCCTATCTGACCTAAAACAGTAAAAGTTTAGTCTCATTTAATGTCAGACAGTGAGAAAAAAAAGGTTATGTATCTTTTTATACAGTGGATGCAAACTGCTGGGTTCAGCTATATTTGAGTAAATGTAAGACTTCAACTAGAAGTCATTTTTAAAATCAATATAGACATTTTACAAATACAAAATATGGCAGGATAAAGATCAACTGAAGCTACCAGTTGCTACAACCACATTGAAAGTACAGTGGTGAGTCAAGAGGAAGAGCAGTGTTAGTGTGATTCATAGAAATCTTACAAGCAAGAGATAAAGTTTGACCTTTGACCTTTGAAATCAAATCAGTGCATCCTTGAGTCAGATTGGACTTTTTACGTCTCTTTGCCAAGAATACGGAAGGAGATAAGCCATTAGGTGAGTAGTCACCAGAAATACCACGTGTAAACGCTGGCCATTGCTCAGGAAATGTAGCTCATCTTTTGTGTTGAACAGTAAAAGTCTGAACATGGATGAGAGCTTATCCTTTTTTGGTGCTGTGCTACCTCAGCACACACTGACTTAGATGGCCTGTATATAAATGTCAGCTGTTTTGTCGCTGCCAAGTCCTTCACAAACACAAACCGCTGTGAATCTCACATAGAGGGTTCAGCGTGTTCATGTGTTTGTGTGACACGCTCCTGTGAGATGACTGCTGTTCTGTCATTATCAGAGATCTGCCTGTTCTTTTATTATTAGGATCTGTGATCCAAACACATAAACTCCATGTCTAACAAATCTCTGTGCTCTGTAACCATGAACAGCTTCAGTCAGTTTGTTACTCAGTTAGAAAAGTTTCTCCTCAAGGTGATTATGACACATTTATGTGTTTGGTTTTACTAAAGCAGCCTCCTGCAAACTTGGAAAACCCTCACGGGGCTTTTTTTTTGTTGTTGTTTTTGTAGATTCATTGCCAGGCACGTATACTTGAGTCGTCTTTTTGGTGAGAGGAAGTGAGTGGTATTTCTGGTAGGAAGCAAGGCTGCCAGAGCCGGGTCACAGAGGGAAGGCCCGCTCTGCTGCCTGCGATGAAAATAAACGTCTCAAAGAAAAAAAGTAATTCCATTGTGTGGAGGGGAATCTCGGGTTTCCAGGCTGTTTTTCAATCGTCCAGTCAGTCAGAGGGAATTCCTTCCCCCGGCCTGCTGGCTTGCTTTCCCGGGGCCAGCTCCAGGGGTGTTCCCTTTTAATTTTGAACATTTGTCATCCCTGTGAGGCAGAAAAAGAGGCCCGATTCTGAGGCTGAAACTGATAAGCAAGAGTGGGACTGTGGATGCAGTCTTGCATGAAGATTCTGAAGTTAAAACTAGTGAAAAACAGGGGAAAATGAGTGATTTTACCTTCGATACGTTTATTTCTTGGTATTTTCTGCTTTTAGAGAGCTCAGCTGCGTTCACATCATCCTCCCTCCTGCTCTTTGCAGCCAAAGAACACAGCTGATAAAAACAGATAAACAAGTGCACCTGGATCCTGCAGAGACAGCAGGAGGTTGCATCATCTCTCCTGATAAAAAAAGAAAAGGTCTGGGGAGCTAAGATATAGCCAAGCCTGATTCTATTAGAATGACTCAGAGGAAATAACAGCTCCTATAGAGATCAGTAAAGTGTTTTTACGGCGGTTGATATCTGTATGATGTGAGAGGTGTCACTCCTACTGTGATGAAGCACTCCATTTTGTGTCATATCCTGTAGCATGAGGCAGAGTATTTTGCTGTAATATCATCAGTAAACTCACCTGCCTGGATCCATACTGCTCATAGACACACATGTAGCTGCTTGATTAGATAAGGTCCTATCTACACAGGGATGAATTCAGGAGTATACGCAAAAGTTGTTGTATCAGTGTTTCCTCCACAAGGAAACAGCGTTTATGGAGGCTGTAAAAGCAATTTTTATAAACTTGGTCCCACACTGAACAAATCTGTACACCTACTGTTTTATCTTCGTGTGGACAGCCAACTGCATTTTTTATGAACAATCAAGTCGTACATATCATAGCCCACTTAAGCCGCAATTATTGCAATGTTTTGCACTTTCATATTGGCTTCATTTTCAGGACCGGAGGTTACCGCTTGCTTTATACGCGTCCTCCTTAATCTTCTTCCCTGTTAGTGCATTTCTGTGGCAGCGTTACAGCGCCACTTACAGGCTTGGCATATATACTACAGCGTTTTAAGAGGTTCTGTGCTTACGTGGACATTTCCTGAAAAAAACCTGTGTTTATTTAGAAACGTTTTCAAAACTAAATGGAAATATATCGTTTTCGTCTCCATGTGGGCAAGGCCTAAAACTCCCTTAAAACGACTTTCCCCTGAAAGATCGAGGAAACCAGAACACATCTAACAGACTAATAAATCGTTTCCACCAAGCGGTTTGGCTCAGTTCGGTGCGGAATAGCATGTATTTTTTTGCGTTTTCATAAAGCAAAAGTTATAAAGGGTCCCAGAAAAAAACCGACCCATACTGTCCCACTTTTCAGCAGTCTTCTGTAAGCATACCAATCTTACCTATCCATCCCAAAAAGGTGGAGTTACAAACACAACAGTAAGGGGTTGCACTGACGTCTCCTCAGCGTGCGACAGCTGCTCGGCTCCGGGCTGCAACACACGGATGTCTCTGTGAGGAGCAGCGAAAATGGGGAAAAAAGCAGAATAATGTCTGTATTTGGGATATTTGGACTCGACAGAGATCCAAACTGTTTCCTAGTCTGTGGATGTTGATATCTGTCCACAAATCAAGTTTCCTGACGTTTATCTCAACCTGATTTTAAGAACACAAAGCAGAGCCTGAAGGCTCACATCAACCTGGTCTATCCTTGATGGATGTGAGACTAAATTAATGCTCAAGTTTTGTGAATACGAAGCCTTAGATCAGTTGATTCTCTGTACTGTAACTAGTTATTCATCTGCTTCTTACTTTAGGTAATTTTTGAAAACATCGCTCTGTGGCTGTTGAACATGTTTATAAAACTTCAGGCTGCAGCCTATTTTGAAACAAGATCAGGTATTCCATCAGCTGAAGATTCGTACTGACAGCGGTTAACATAATTAATATCTAGTTATTTTTATTGAAAAGCACTTCCAGCTGAAATAAAGCTGTTTAATGCGTATTCCCTACTGATTTCTGTCACTCATTCTTTCTACATCTCAGCAGCTGGACCACCAGACTCGCGCTGGCTGTGGCTTCACATGCATAGCTTTTACAGCCCCGCCCACCAAGTGAGGACATGGGTGTCTGTAAACTGTTTTGGGGTTTTTGCGTACCAAACCATACTGAATTAAACCGGACCCCCTGATGGAAACAAGGCGTAAGACTATACTAGACACAGTCATGAAAGGCTTGGAGATATTTTACAACTCTAATGCTGTTGTTTCATGTGAGGTTAATTTCAAATTTAGTTTTTTTATTTTGGTTAACCCTCAGATAGTGTAAAAGAAATTCTTACACTGGGGGTGTTTGTGACCAAAATGACAGCACACATAAATGAAAATAAAAATTACTGTACATTAGAATTTTTTCCAATTTATTTTGCATTCATCTTTAATCTAGATCAGACCTGATCATAAACATCAAGCTTTCATTTATCTTTAGGAATTTAACACTTTCAATGCCAGTTTAAGTTAAAAAAAAACCCTGATGTCTGTAATGTTAAAAAAAGGAATATTTTTCTTACACTAGCTGCAAATTAGATTTCCTACAAGGGAATTTGAACCAAAGTTTTGGTTACTACAAAAAAATTTCAGCTTGCTACGCATACATTAACAATTTATACACTGATTTTTTTTCTTTCTCAAAAAAATTTTTTTAATAGAGTTGTTTTTAATTTAGAAAACAAGTACATGGGTATGTAAAAACTATACTGATATTTTTGACATCAGATACGAGCCAGTGAGACTGGGGAGTGGACCAAAAGTGGCTGACAGAAGTAGACCCTGACTAAAAAACCAATGAAAAGGAAAAGAAGCACAAATCCAGTAACCTTTCTGTTTCGTAGTAAATCCAGCTGAATATTTTCCCTTGACTGTCTTCATCTTTCTGCCTCTCTTTCTTTTTTTACTTTGCAGTCAATGAGATCATCAGGAACGACCTGTCCAGCATCTCCGTCCACAGCCATGCGTAGCTTCCTGACTGTCACAGGAAACGAGAAGAAAGGGAAACGCCAGACAGAAATGGACTTCATGCTTTTCATGCTTGGACTACAGCATGCAGGAAGCAGCAAAAAGGAAACGGGAGGAGAACAAATGTAAATGTATTGTCCAGATGACCAGGGTCCAACACGTGCCTTGTTTTTCTTATATAATGCCTTTACACAGAAATAATCCAAGGAATACAATAATGACTGACTTTTTTTTTTTTAAATGTGTGTAAATTAAATATGTAGCAACAAAACCTGCCACCCCAAACCCCACAGCAAGTTTGCTTCTAGAGGACCAAACCTTGTTTTTATGTCTCTTTTTGCTGCAGTTTGTAAATGATTCAGTGCCTTTGAGTTAAGTCATTTGTATATACAGTATCTATAGTGCTTCAGTTTGCATATCTGGCTTTACAAGGAAATGATTAAAGGAAAAGTGCCTTTTGAACTGGAAACAGAAAAAGTGGCCTGCACTTGGCTTCATGTGTTCAGCTTTGAAATATAAATGACTTTTTTTTAAGTAGACCAATGCAGTTTAATGGGATGATGTTACAGAAAATAACAACTGAAAACTGGCTTAACCTCTTAAACAGTAATATCTGATCTGTCTGCAGTTAGCTCAAAGTAGGAGCATTAACTAATGATAATACACACTGGCTTTATATAAAGATGGACAATGCAGCTATCCCTTGTTATGTTCTACAAATATGAAGATAAAATACGCCACAATGGGCGCTGACATATTACGCTGATGACACTATTTGGTTGATGCCAGAGTCTGCATGTGAGATCATTTGATGCAGCTTCTTCTGCCTACCAAACACACTTTTAATTCACCGATTAAACAAGAAAGCTCCCTCAGTCCCCAGCAGAATGGACTTTTGTGTCAGTTTGAAGTTGACACTTGCGTTTTTAGAAAGCTGAACAATTCTTGAGTAGGAGCCCAAACTTTGGCATCAGTCATGACTCGATTCATCACCACATTGTTGATGTAGCAGATATTTTTCTATTAGTACGCTAGCAAGTTAGCATCTGCTAGCTCGCTAATGTGTTATTAGCAACAGCATTACATTTCAATCAAGAAAAAAGGCATTTAAGGCTAAACAGCCATGTTGTATGGAAGCGCATAATCTTAGCATAAAATACAATACATGAATTTAACAGTGAGTGGAAAAAGTCACATTTTGAGTATAATTACCCACTGCCTATAAGTCATCTGCGCTTCAAAAAAAAGAGTAGAAGAAGAAATCAGAGGCAGCTCAACCGTGGTCACTTCCTGTTAATGCTAAACAGCACTGCGTGATTTGAGACAACACTAACCTGCATGGATTAAGTGCTCTTTGTAATGCATTTAAGTGTAATGTAAGTATACTAACAGAAGTTTGTGATTTGAGTCCAACTAATAGCTTTGTTAGCTTTAGCTAAAGTGTTTTCGGGGAGTACAAACTTTCTCCTGCAGGCAGAAAATATTGAACTATTACATGAACTTTGGCATGGAGAAAGGAAATAGTCATCAGTCACTCAAACTTCATTTGTATAGCACTTAGCATTAAAGAATGCAGCACAAAGTGCTTTATATACAAACAGACAAATTAAAAATGATAATTATATAATAATTTGACTTGTCCACTGAGCTGTCTATAAGTTTTTCAAAGTAAAATGAGAAATTAAAGAGCGGTGGTGCACCTGTTTTACATGAGCCTTAACCAAAGTGTGCTGAAAGGGATGATATAACATGCTATTGTTATTGTTATTGTTATTATTGTTAAGAGATTTTAAAGAATGTCCAAATTATGAAGCTTAATCGCATCCTGATTAATGCAGTATGCTGACAGTCCTAACATTAGCTAAAATATTAAAGACTGGTATTTTAAAACTTATTTATAATACAGAATGCACACTAGAGCTCATCAGCATTGTAGTGAATGGATGTTGTTTGTTATGGGGTGTTCTTCTTGATGCCGACTGCTTGTATTAAAACAGAGGAGGCACAGCTTATGACCTGCATGTTTTGACTTCACTTTTGGCAGGGTTTCATGTTGTCCATCTTTTTATAAAGTGCAGTATTGTACTGACTTATTCCACCATGACTAAGCACTTAACAGAGGCAAGGAAAATCCCATTTAAACAGGTAGAAAACACAAGCAGGATTGGCCTTACAGGTGTATCCATCTACCTAGATCAACCAACATTACAGCAAAGCCATCCTTGTACATATAAATTGATTATGATTGTGATGTATTTGTTGTTACTTAAACTTTTCGAGTGTAAAAGAAGAATGTTACTTCTTTAAAATGTGGCATCATCTCAGATTAGATTAAAACTGGTTGGCACAGTAAGTCTGGGCCAACAAAGGGAGATAAACTGAATACATTTTCTGTATTCACCACCGACATAAAGCACTTAACCACTAAACCTGTGGGATTACATGTAGCTGTGTGAATAAGATACCAGCTTTATTACACAAAGTGAAAACAACTTTACAGATCAGTTAGTCAAACCTTTTTTCAGATCAGAAAAGGCTCATAGATTGAGTCATTTTTTGTCACTCTGGTGATAAAACAACTAGCAATACAGACTTGAAAATAATCTGAACTGTGGAGTAAACTGCTTGCTACAGTAACAGGAATGTTAGTTTGATGTGTATCAGTAAAATCATCTCAGTTTTGACAAAGCTTGACTTTTCCCTGGCGGTGATGCCATTAGCATTAGCCTCTCGAAGAATGTAAAAACAATCTCCAATGCAACTGAGACGGTCTCTAATCCAAAGAACAGAGCAATACAAATATACCAGATCTTTAGTGTTTCATTCGTATTTTCATATTTATTCTCTTAGCATGTTCTTTGTTATTTCATGTTTATCATCAAACTTGTTCTCATGCTTACCTACATACTGTGGTTTATCTACTCCTTCGTTTATTATAGCAAAACTGAACAGGCTTACACTCTTGTTCCCAGTTTTTATATGTATTTATATGAGTCTTAATCCTTGTAACTGAAGGGCCTGAAGCCATACTGAAATGTTTACTGAGGAGATATTGTTAGTCTACAGCATAGAAGTCTGCTTTGTGACCTTTTTGTGTATTTGTCAATAAATAAGTCTTCATCTCTTTGACTGAGTGATCTGTGCTTTCTTTGGTAGACTGTGTTTTGTGTTTACAGACAGCAGTGATGAGGGGACAGGTTATCTCTTACAAAAAAGATATATATATATATTAATTTAACCTTTATTTTACCAGGAAAACCTCACTGGGATTAGAAGTCTTTTATTCCTGTTGTCTTAAAACCCTTTCTGTGTAGCTTGTGTAGCTGTAGTTCTCTTGCAGACAGAATAAGATTGTCCTCAATGATATTCCTATACTTGCTGTATTGATTTAACCCTCCACCTTTACCAGCCTTCCAGAGCTGGCTGCAGAGAAGCATCCCCACAGCATGATGCTGCCACCACCGTGCTTCACAGTGGGGATGGTTGTATTTATAGTGATGTGCATTGCTTGTCCACCAAACATAGCATCATGTCTGATGGCTAAAAAGCACCATTTTGGTCTCAGCAGACCAAAAACTTTCTTCCACTTGACCATGAAGTCTCCCACAGGCCTTTTAGTGAACTCTAGTCCAGATTTAAAATGATTTTCTTCAACAGTAACTTTCTCTTTGCCACTCTCCCATAAAGCTTTGACTGGGAAGAACCAGGTAACAGTTGTTGTAAGAGTCTCCCATCTCAGCTGCTAAAGCTTGTAACTCCTTCAGAGTAGTCATCAGCCTCATGGTGGCCTCTCTTTAGTCTCCTTCTTGCACAGTCACTCAGTTTGTGAGGACGTCCTGATTGAGGCAGATTTACACATGTGCCATACTCCCTCCATTTCTTGATGATGGATTTAACTGAGCTCTGGGGGATGTTGGACATTTTTTTTGTATCCATCCCCTGGCTTATACTTTCAATAGCATTTTCTTTGAGCTGCTTGGAGTGTTCTTTTGTCTTTGGGGTGTAATGGTAGCCAGGAATACTGATAAACCAGTAACTGGACCTCCCAGATACAGGTGTATTTATACTCCAATTACTTGAGACACATTCACAGCACTCAGGTGATCCTAATTTCACTAATTGTGAGACTTCGAGCACAAGTTACTTTGTAGAAATGTGTTTTCACTTTGACATTAATGAGGGTGTATTTGCAATTTTATTGCCATATGTGTTTGTATTTAATTGTATATATAATCGACTTGACTATTTTGAAAGATTATGGTATGAACTTTTCAACAAAAAAGAACTTCTTATGGATTAAAAAGTCAAATTAATAGAGAACAGAAAAAAGATCACCTGTTAACTTGTTTCGCTTTATATATGAGTAAATAGTGGAGTTTCTCTGTTGATGCTTGTTATGGTTTTCTGGTGGGCAGTGACACCTGGTGGTCGGCATCCTAACTGCAGTATTTAACACGCTAGAGCACATACAGTAAATCAAACTTAAGGCCTGAGGGCCAAAGCCGACCCATCTTATAAGACAATTCCAAACTAGCGAGTAAAGGTCAACTGAATTCCCTACACCCTGATATGCATGGATTGTGGCACGCTACCTTTTTTAAGCAGAATGACAGAACTATCACTTTCGCTCCATAATCTCTACAGATTAGCTGTTGGAATAAACACAAAAATAAATCACAGACTATAGAGCACACTGAAGTGTTGTACCATAGTTTTGACCTTCTTAACTGCAGTCAGACTGCTATTTATATCATAAATAGTGCCTCATAATATTATGTGGTGATGTAAAAGTAGGTATTTATAACTTTCCAAAAAAACCTATGAGGATAATGATGAGTTTCATAATCTAAAACCATCATAGTATTAATAGAATTACAGCAGATAAATGTTAGCAGGTATGTTTTTACATTTCCATATATAAATACAAGCATTGTCTTCATTACCAAACTGTTTTTAAAGAAACTGCACAGTTGCACACTTTAATGTCTGTTTTTCCATCATTTTCTAAGACTTCTGCGCTCAGTCTTATTATAATTGAATATATTACTGAACCCAATGATAATCAAGCATGGAGTCACATAGGTTGTTGATTTTCATAGTCTTACAGTAAGAACCAGCCCTTTAAGAACATAATGACTGCTGATTGGCTCTGTTTGAGACTGACTTTGACACCCCAGTGCTAGAGGAGTGTTTAGATCAGTGGTTTTTACCAGGTCTATCCTTAGGACCAGCCCCTATAAACCACACACGTGTGTTTCAATAGAATTGTCGAGCTTAGATGTATGATATTAAAGAGACTGTTAATCCATCGTATCTACAGGAGCCTTTAAAGGACATGTATGTATTTATTTGGTTCTACTTGTTTTTCATGATAACATTTAAACTTCAGAGAGATCTTGAGAAAATAGTTTGTTATGATGACAAAACCGACATTGTTGCCAAAGAAAAGGAAACAAATGAGTTGAGATCTTGCGAAACAACTGATTTTGAGTGTTTATCATGGAAAACCAGAGTAAAATAAAATGATGTGTCATTTGTTTTCGGGTTGTCCCATTACTCATGTCTGTCCAGGTTCTTGTGAATGCAACATCTGAAAAGCACTTTTAGGGGATTTTCTTCAAACTTTACACAAATGTCCTCGGACTCAAAGATAAACTAAAAACATTTTGAAGTCAAATGCCAAAGTGAAAAACCACCGTAGCCCTTCATCTTAACCCACCACTCTAGTTTCACTGCTGGCATTTCTATGTGACTGCTGTTCAGTAGTGCTGTCCAGGTACTCATTCATGACACACTGCTGCTAGCATCCTGGCTAATGGTTTCCTCATGTTGGAGCTCATTTTCGCCACCTTCTTTCACACTTAGCCCAGTTTTGCCTCTTTTAACTAATTTCAGCTACTTTTTAACCCCTTCTTCCCTTATCTGGTCATTTTTACAACTTTTTTTTTGCTACTTTTAAACTTTTCTCGGCCCATTTATGTCTCTTCAACCCATTTTTGCAGCTGACAAACTATTTTTGCCACCTTTTAACCACTTTTCGCCATTTCCCTCATTTTTGGAACCCATGTTGCACTTTTTATCTCCTTTTTACTACTTTAATACTTTTTAAACCATTGTTAAAACTTTGTATGGCAATTTTTACTTTTTTTGCTGCTCTTCACCCTCTTTTGCCAATCTTTTCCTATGTTTTCCACATTTAAACCATATTTTTGTCACTTTTCCCCATATCTAATCATTTTGCATTCATGAAACCAGTTTTTTTCTACTTTTTAATCCCCTTTTACTACCCTTTTTGGGCATTATTGTTATGTTTCTGCCCCTTTTAACCCATTTCTCTTTAATTTTTTGGCCCATTTCTGCCTCTGCATCATATTTCCAATTTTGCAGCTGACAAAAATGCCCCTGTTAACCACTTTTTGCCTTATTCCACGCATTTTTGTAACCCATTTTACCACTTTTTAATCCCCTTTCTACCCCTTTTCCAATCTTTAACCCCTTTTATGACTTTATCTGACCACTTTTGCAACCTTTGCCTTTTTCAACACTTTTTTAAAATTTTGCCCATTTTTGCCTCTTTAACCCATTTTTATCACTTTTAAACTATATGCTAATACCATTTCCCCCCTCTTAACTACCTAATCTCACTTCTTTGCATTTATAAAATTGATTTTTGCCACTTTTAATCACCTTTTTTTTTTTTGCCAGTTTTATGACTTTTCCATTCCTATTTTTTCTCTTAAAGCTGTCACAGTTCCTTTTTCTTTGTTTTCTGGCATCCTTAGTTTGTGCACATCATATCTTAGCTATGAAGTCTGACATATCTTTCCAATGTGCTCATCCACATCATTTACATTAACCCCCTGTTTGGCTGTTTTTCGATGGAGTCACGGCTGGTACTCGACCAACTATGAAGCTGAGGCTGTTATGGAAATCAGGACGTGTTTGAGTCACAGTTTAAGGGTTAAACTCGCCTGCTCTGCACTGTCATTTGTTTATTAGGAAAATCAGACATCATTTATCATATCATTTTCACTCTGTCAGGAGATTTTTATGCTCATCAGTCCTGGATGACATCTGCACGGTGAACACCTGGTGAGCCAACACTGTAAATGTCTTTAATACTGAAATATGATCATTTTATATGTACCTGAAAATTTATACTTTAATTTTTTTACATTATTTAGAAGAAGAGTATCTTTATGAAGATTGTTGAGTTTGTGTGTGGAATAATCTCACCTTAAATTCATTATTGACTATTCCTGCTATAACCCTGAATAAATCAAGCAAAATGTAAAAAGAAATGTAAAGAAAAGTTTTTCCAAAGTTTCATGTCAGTTGAGTTATGCTACCTAAACTTTTCTTCCTGAATCATTTTTATTATGATTCATTGAATTATTTTATCTATAGATTAATTTAACATTTAATCCTGAGTTGTTTTTTCAACTGTAGTGTAGCAGTCTACTACTTCTGCCAAGACATAAATACATTCACTCACTTCACTTTTTCCTGAAAAAGCTTTCTTAATTGTTCGATCAGCTAGTGAAATGGAGAAAAAAACTACGCAATTAAAGCTTTTTTTGACGTAATTACCAGTTAAAAGAACAAAAGAACTGGGTTAAATATACCATGGCAGCTTCTAAATTATAAAATAGGACAATTCATGTACAGTATGTTTTAGTACATTTTTTTTAATCAAATTTAATGGTGAAAAAAGCCTGAACTCAGTTTTCCTTTACTGTTGGGTGTTGGAGTAACACCTAAATGAGTCATAGGCACACTGTGAGTGATAAACTCAGTCAGACAATATAGCTGTTGTGTTTGAAGGTGACATTGTCTAAACCAGCTCTAAACAGTTTTTAAATGCAAATGAGCTCCTTCCCACCCTGCCTGTCTCTTTCAGACAAGTACATCTCCTCATTTTGGTCGCTGTGGGCGGACATCTTTAGGTGGAGATATGAGGGATGGGTATCACTGATAAAATGACTCACTGTGATGTCACAAGGAGCACGGATTCTGAATGCACCGTCGGATTTTGTGTTTTCCTTGAACAGTAGGCTGATAGGGCTTTTTTCACCTTTTATTTGTTGGTAGAGACTTTAGATATTCAAATATAACCTAAAAAGTATTCAAAAGTGAGTTTTTATTTAAACATAGTTACTGCTTGGTGTCTCGACTCTAACTTCATCCCCCCTCACTGAGTGAATGAGATAAAACCTTCAACTTACACGCTGACGATATGTTGATGTTTGTTTGACCTGGGTATAAATTTCTATGTTGCATTGATCTTTTAAACTATTGTGCAGTGTCTCTGAGCACTTGGAAAATGCTCTATGACTAGTACAACCCCAATTCCAAAAAAGTTGGGGCACTGTGTCGAATGTAAATAAAAACCGAATGCAATGATTTATAAGCTTACAAAAAAACAAAACATAAACACCATATCAGACTTTGAAACTGAGACATTTTACCATTTGATGAGAATTTGATGGCAGCCACTAATCTAAAAAAGTAGGGACAGGGCCGTGTTTACCATTGCTTGGCATCTCCTCTTCTTTTAGTGACAGATTGTAAACGTCTGTTAGGAGATCACTTACTGGAGTTCTAGGAGAACAATGTGGATTCTAGCTGATAAACAGTCCTGGTTCTTCTTTGCTGGAGTTTTCATTTTATGTTGTGCCTACAGTTTTCTGTTGGTGATAAGTCAGGACTTCAGGCAGGCCAGTTCAGCACCTGGACTTTTCTACTGTGAAGCCAGTGAAGCTGTTGTGATTGATGTGGTGGTTTGGCATTGTCTTGCTGAAATATGCAAGGTCTTCCCTGAGACGCCTGAAAATGACCATACGTTGCTCTAAAATCTCTTTATACTTTTCAGCATTGATAGTGTCTTTCCAGAAGCTTTCCACACTGTAGTTACTAATACAACCCCATTTCATCAGAGATGCTTTGCATTGATAACAAGCTGGATGGTCCCTCTCCTCTTGTGTCTGTAGGAAATTGATTTGGTTTGCAAAAAGAATTTCTGACCACAGAACAGTTTTCCATTTTGCCTCAATGAGGAGAATCTCTGCCCATCTTTACTTCGAACAGACTCTGCCTCTCTAAAGTGCTCCTCTAAAACCCATTCATGTTACTGACCTGTTGCAGATTAAACATATTAGTTGCAAAATGCCCCTTCAGCTGATTTTTATTAGTACCACTTACTTTTCCATCCTCCATGCCCGTCCCTACTTTTTTGAGATGTCTTGCTGCCATCAAATTCAGAATGAGCTATTTTCATAAAATACTACAATGCCTCAGTTTCAACATCTGATATGTTGTTCATGTTCTAGTGTGAATAAAATATGGGTCTATGAGATTTTTTGGTGACATTTTATACGGTGTCCCAAGTTTTTGGAGTTGAGGTTGTAAATGATAATGTTTAATCTTTTGGCATCCTGCAGCCAATCAGAATGGAGAAGTCATCCACAGACTGTATGCAGTAAAACTGACTCGTGGTAAATTCCTCCTTTCCATCAGCAGCTTGTGACGGTTGTGACAATGGCGGATGAGTACACCAACAGCACTCAGAACACAACTGAAAGCTGTCACATTGGGACAACTTATTATTCAGTTTTCTCGCTGATGGACATCATCACATTCCTCATAGGACAACCAGTGATCGCCACACTGATGTGGCTTATCTTGAAGTCCAAGAAGACGACAGATATCCTGAATTTAAACTTATGTCTCTTCCACAACCTGCAGCACTTTGTATCCATCTTGCATCTCTTGTGCTTGTTCCTATCAGAAGTTCATTTCAAAATCATCTGGTTTTTGTTAGTGTATGTAGAAATAGGAGGGCCGATGAGTTTGACCTTTATCTGCATGGAGAGATATTGTGCTGTGATTTACCCCACATCTTATCCTCTGCTGAGGAAATACAGGCTTCGGGAGCTCTGTGCAGTCTTTGTGTGGTTTACTTCTCTGCCCACTGCTTTCTATAGTGTTTATGCCTCAGAAACGTACCCTTCACTCCGTGAGTTTTCACTTAAGACTCTCCCCATTGCTTTGATGGGGTCTATGATGACGATGATAGTGTCGTGTAACATCAGCATTGCCAAGGAGCTGAAGAAGTCTGGTCCTGGGGGAGACACGCTGCATCCAGCCAAGAAGAGAGCTCTGAGGACTATCTACGGTACTGCAGTCATCATTGTCTTATGTTACTCTCCTGTTACTGTCATGCAAAACCTGACATATAGTGATGCCTACACATATCCCTGTGTCACTACACCTGTTTGCATTCTGTTTTTGTCTGTTGCAAGTGTTGTGCATCCGCTCTTCTACTTCTCCACCCAAGGGAAACTGTGTCTCTGCTCCAAAAGAGGAAAGAAAATGACCTAATGTTGTTTTTACCCTCTTATACTATGAAAAAGATGACACCTCAGCTTTCCTTCAGAGTGAGGGGACTTATGTGATTTCATTTATTCAGGAGGAAAAAAAGGTGAGAGCCATTATCCACAAATGGAGAAAACTGTGGCTGAAAAATATTAATTCAAACCAGTTATTAGGTTAAGGGGGCAATTATTTTTTCACAAAGGGCCAAGCAGATTAGTATGACTTTTTCACCTTAATAAATACATTTATTGTTTAGAAACTGCATTTTGTATTTACTTGGGTTATATTTGTTTAATATCAAAATTTGTTTGGTGATCTGAATTATTTAAGTGTAGATAAAAGTAGAGTAGTTCCAATTCTGAGACCAGTATTGGAAATACTTCCGATACTGCCTAAAATGCAGGTACTGGTATCGACGAGCACACGAGTTTATGCATCGATCCGATACCGTTTGGTTTAGCTTTATATTTTGCTCTGTTTAACCCTGCTAACTGTTAGCGCTATAAACTGGAAATCAGTTCTTCTTCGCTGCCGGAAAGGAGCCACTGCAGCAGCAAAGAATGGTGGCTGTGTGACGGTTTTTCTCTGAATGTGATCGTTAAAATGCCTTCCAGACAGGCGCTGTCGTACACAACATTACAGTTTATCAAAAGTTAACCATAATTCGTTGCCTCTTACTTGTTTTCCCTCTTGAAGCTAGCCATTGTGTCGTCCCATTGGCGCTACTGATGCCTTTGAATCCCTTGCGGCAGCATTTTCAGCGAGCCTAGAGCCTGTGTGACTTTTGGGCTTTAATTATTAGATCCACACCAGTAAATGCGACACTGAACCACTTTTTAATGTATTTCAATCAAATTATGACCGTTTATTCCTGCTAGTTTCACACATCCATCTGGAAAACCTTCAATACTAAGCGTTTGGGAAAGGGCAGGGGATTTGAAAAGTGTGGGTGTGAATGGATGAAGGTTTTGACTGTCACATCTTTACGGGCCAATCAGAGCAACAAAACACGTGACATATCTGCGACTGAGGTGCGCGTGTGTAGATACCAAGGAATAACGCAAACCATGGCAACTATACACATGTCAGTACACGACTTTCGTTGTTTTTGATAAGAAAACAGCTCACTGCTGTTCTTTGTTCTTCTTTTAATGAAGAAATGTCGTCAAGTTCTGATGAAACTGGCATTTTAGCAGCATCCACGCCAAGCTCTTCCGCCATAATTGCACCAGCCTCTTGTTGCTGCTTGCTTACGTCACGACTCTGCCGCACTTAAGTCACTTCCTAACAGGGCCCAAACGGTTCAGACGGAAGCTTTGCAAGATGTATTCGCCAGTGAAAAACACGGAAAGGGGCGAATCCTTCAGCATTGAAAGGTTACAGATAGAGTATAATACATAGAGATAGAGAGCCTGTGATGCAGCCCCCTGTGTTAATGTTATTTTCATATTTAGAAGAAAAACTCAATAATCAGCAGCAAAACAACTTTAGGGTCACAGAGATGCTGTACATTATGATTCTATTTGCTGAGTCAAATATAGGTCTAATATAATTTGCTAGTCTGCACAGTCAGTTCAGAAAGTTCACACTGGTATCGATCAGTACTCGGTATCAGCCGATACCAACACCTTGGTATTGGAATCATATCGGGAAGGAAAAAAACTGTGTCCGAACATCCCTAGATAAAAGGTACATGCATGGTTAAAAAGCTTGAAAAACTTTCCTTCACAAATGAAAGAAATTGCATTGGATTATGGGATATGCAGTCTCCTTATCCACATATAAAAAAATCAGTGCACGGGTTTGTACATTTGCCTTTTTCTCAATTTTTATGTGCATTTTTTTGCCAATTCAGTTGTTTTCTTGTCATTAGAATGCAGGGAGCTGGTAGCTTGGTTAGCTAGCTCGTGTATTAAAAATGTTGTAATAATGATTTTCTGCATGTCTGTGGTTGATTTAAATGGCGAATTTTACTTTCAGAACCAGAGCCTCAGAGAAAGTGGGTTGACACTGTCGTGCACTAATGCAGTAGCTGGGTTTTAACCACTAGGGGGCAGTTGCTATGCAAATAAATACATAGAATTTAAAAACACTTTTTGTGCAGTTCAAGCAAATGAAAAAGAATCGTTAGAGACATGCTAATTAAACTGTACCTTAGACTTCTTAATCATATTGAAAAAAATAGTCTTTGATGCATACAGCTAGATTTAGAAATAACTGCAGTTTTGTGTTTTATTATATCGACCAGTGTTACTGTATGTGAAGCAGTTTGTGAGTGATGACATAAAAACACCACGTTTGATCCTGTAAGCCTTAGTATGTCAATATTTTGTAGTGTACTTTTCTTATCTCAAAATATTTTTATGTTTTTTGTGTACTTTGTGTTCAAAATAAAATAAATCCTGAGTTATGTTGAAAAGAGTTTGTGCACAAAAGTCCTTCTGCCTGCCTTATTGTCCAAAAATCCCAGAAAAATAACATCAAACATGTTTTTTATGTAACTTTGGGAATAAATGCTTACATGTGATGCAGAAAACAAAATAATTAATTAAAGCTGCAAGCAGTGATAACGGGCCCTCGCAACCCGTTGCATGTCGAGGTGTTACGCAAAAGTGGATACGTAGCAACCGTTGCATGCCAGCAACAAGGCGCACTGCACCCGTGGGTTATGTGAGCTTTGCAACACTCACACTGTCACAGAAACAGAGGGTGACACCCGTCATTAATTTCCAGAGCTTGCCATTATTTTGGCAGTAAAACTAATTGGAAGGAGGCATGCACCCAGAAAATTCTGAATGTAGCTCCAAATTATGAACGAATCACTGTATTGTCATTTTCACAGCTCCTCTTTCTGCCCTGCTTGGCTTAGCCACTGTTTCTCTATCCCCCTCTCCTGCATGCTTGCAGCCTCACTCCTTCTCCTTCATGTGCGCGCTCACTCCACAGGAGAAAAATGACCAAGTGGCTAAAAGCATTAACTGAACGTTTCAATCATTGGTGATGAAGATCGACCAGAGGAGCAAATAAAGAGCTCAAGATGTATACAAATTAGTTTCATCATTTTTGTCAATGCTTTAATATCTATTTATATCTTCTCTCAAGTATGAAAATGGTCTCCAGCAGCAAAGATTATCACTCATGGAGATGTGCAACTCAAGTATGAAAATGGTCTCCAGCAGCAAAGATTATCACTCATGGAGATGTGCAACTCAAGTATGAAAATGGTCTTCAGCAGCAAAGATTATCACTCATGGAGATGTGCAACTCAAGTATGAAAATGGTCTTCAGCAGCAAAGATTATCACTCATGGAGATGTGCAACTCAAGTATGAAAATGGTCTTCAGCAGCAAAGATTATCACTCATGGAGATGTGCAACTCAAGTATGAAAATGGTCTTCAGCAGCAAAGATTATCACTCATGGAGATGTGCAACTCAAGTATGAAAATGGTCTTCAGCAGCAAAGATTATCACTCATGGAGATGTGCAACTCAAGTATGAAAATAGTCTCCAGCAGCAAAGATTGTGGATGGTAGAGATGTTCTACTCCAGATGTGAAGTCTCAGAGAAAGTGCAGCTAGCTTTAGCCCCAGTGTTAGCTCAGTTGGACAGGTATCTTACCTGGAGTCATGAGGTTTTTGGTTCAAATCTTCTGTAGATTTTTGAAGCTGCTGGTGTAAATCGCTGAGTAAAGGGGACTGCCATAGAGTTGGAAGGTTGTGGGTTTGATTCTTGGTACATTTTTAAGTCCAGTCCCCAAAAGCAGAGATCAGATCCTCTGAGAAACATGAACAGGTGTGTGTCTCAGTGGATTAGTGGAAAAGCCAGCTGACTGTGAATCAGGAGTTCACAGGTTCAATTCTTACCATGGGTTCAACTATTTTAAAAGTCTGAGTCCAAATATAGACTTCAGGAGACCTGGACAGGAGTTGGCCTTTCAAATCTAACCAATGTCTTAAAGTTTTCAAGATCTGAGTCAAATAAAGAAGGAAAAGCCCCTTTGAGGCTCTGCTGCATGTCTGGCTCTGTAGCCTAAAGAGATAGTGGACTGACTCACAGTCTGGAGGTTCCAGGTTCAACTCCCATCTTGGTCTCAGTGAATTTTAAAGCCACATCCTGAACAGAGAGGATAAATGCGCCAGGAGAAGAGATGGTAGCGTGAAAGGTATGGCGGCGGTGACACAGAGGACTGGACTAGACCAGTTCTGCAGGGGATGCTGGGGTTCAAACCCCACTGTGGCCGGTACCTGGATCAAGGCATGCCTGATGGAGAAGGGGGGACGCGGTGCGGCGCCCCCCTGGGGAGCCGTCAGAGATGTAAGTAGGGGGTTATGCAACAAAAACGCAGACACAGCAGGAGTTTTACAGGATCGAGTCTTTATTTGCATGCATGGTTGATCACTGAGCCCCTCAGGGGGACTTCATCTCCGCCACTGTAGAAACAGGAAATACTTACCACAGTCTCCTCCAGGGTCAGGGTACCAAAGTATCATTTATTTTGAAAGGGTATTTGAACGTACGGAAATCAAGAAAACGGCCAACTTCACTCGTTTTTCGAATTATGCCCAGAATCGAAAAACGAGTGAGGTTGTCTGTTTTCTTGATTTCCGTACGTTCAAATACCCTTTCAAAATAAATGATACTTTGGTACTCTGACCCTCCAGGCCCTTCAGGTCCTCTCTGGCCTGCTCCCTCTGCTCATTCAGCAGCCTGCAAACAAAAACCACATGAACTCACATTCCACACAAATAAATGTATGGATGAGTCCTTTACTCACATGAGTTTCTGCAGCTTGGCGTCCTTCTCCTGCTCTTCAGTCTTCAGTTTGTCGTAGTCTGACATCAGCCTCTCCTGCTCCAGCAGCAGACCCTGGTTCAGACTGAGAAGAGATGCTCGCTAAGCTCTGATTGGGTGATTTTTAAGGGCAGAGAAACTGTCTGGAGAAATGTCAACAAACCACATCAACATATATTCATTTTGTTCATCTGGTTTCTGGAAATTTCTCCAAACAGTTATTTGGCTTCAAAAATGGTACAAGGCAGAACATTACTGAAATGATAGACCTTTACATCAGTGGGTCCCAACCTTTTTTCTTTGAAAACACAATAAAAAACAAACTTTAGGATAATTTAAACCAGCATAAAGTGGTTAAAGAGAACCAATCAAATCTGTGGAAACATTCTAGATCTAAAAAACATCAAACATTAATAGGTTTGTTGATTTTTCTACTGCTTCATTCGTCTCTGTGGACTTGAAGTCAAAATTTTAGGCCTGGTTTAGACAGTTTTAGACTAAATTCCTGATCCAGTTCAAGTCTTGTCACAAACAGTTATTAGTCTAAATGAGTAATACTCAACGTGTGGCTTCATTGGGATGGTTTGTGGCTCTTTAATGTGTTCATTTCCAATATTTTTGCCCAGAAAACCTTAAAAAACCTTCACCTCAGGAATGATCCATATCAAGTCACATTAATCAGTTTGTTTCCCACTCTTATAAAGGAGGCTTTAATTGTCAACCTTTATTTTTTCTTAGTTTTTTCATTACCCTTATTTCTAATCCTTCTCCCTTTTTTCCTTTTTTTTTTGACACTTTTAATCCATTTTTGCCTCTTTTAGCCCATTTGTGCCACTTCTTCTTGCCAGTTTTATATTTTTGCCACTTTAATCCTGCTTTTTGCTATCTGCAATTCTTTCCCCTTTTTAGCAATTTTTTGGCCACTTTTCACCCAATTTAAGCTGCTTTTTGACATATAAAAGACACTTTTTATGTTTGTCACTCATTGCAGCATTTTGCCCATTTAGTAACTTTTCACCAATAATTTACCACATTTTTGCCACTTTTTGACTATTTAACTCAATTTTCACAATTTTTTACCACATTTTTGTCGCTTTTTACAATTTAAGTCACTTTTCACATAATTTTTTTGGCCCATTTACCACTTTTTGCCCCTTTCAGTCACTTTTCAACATTATTTTACCACATTTTTTGCCACTTTCTGACCATTTTTATCATCTGTAACTCCTTTTTTATGTCGCTTCTCACCCATTGTTGCTACTGTTCACATAGTTTTCACCATTTAATGTCTATTTCTCACCTATCACCATTTTTTGCTGCTTTTGGCCGTTTTAGTCACTTTTCATTCATTTTTGCATCTTTTTGCCCATTTTAGTCACTTTTCACTATTTTTACCACATTTTTGCTGCTTTCTGATCATTTTTGTCATCTGTAACTCCTTTTTAAATAGCTTCTCACCGATTTTTTTTTGCCATTTAATTCCAATTTTGCACCTTCTCACCAATTTTTTTTGCTGCTTTTTGACCTTTTCAGTCACTTCTCACTATTTTTACCACATTTTTTTGTTGCTTTTTGACCATTTTAGTTACTTTTCATTAACTTTTACTACATTTTTGCCACTTTCTGACCATTTTTGTCATCTGTAACTCCTTTTTTAATGTCACTTCTCACCCATTTTTGCCACTTTACACCCATTTTTGGCTATTTTACTCCAATTTTGCACCTTTTCACTGTTTTTTGCTGCTTTTGGTTGTTTCAATCACTATTCATTCAATTTCACCATATTTCTGCATCTTTTTGCCCATTTTAGTCACCATCCACTATTTTTTTAACCACATCTTTTCAACTTTTCACTATTTTAGTAACTTTTCACTATTTTATACCACATTTTTGCAGCATTTTGACCATTTTAGTCATTTTTCATTCATTTGTACCACACTTTTGTTGCTTTTTGCCCATTTTAGTCACTTACTTTTTTTCCACATTTTTGCAGCTCTGACTATTTTTATCATCCATAACCCCTTTTTTTAATATCACTTTCCCCCCATTTTTGCTACTTGTCACCTAGTTGTTGCCATTTAATGCCTATTTTTCACCTTTTCACAAATTCTGTTTCTGCTTTTTGGCCATTTTAGTCACTTTTCACCATTTTCAGCACATTTTTTTGCTGCTTTCTGATCCTTTGTTATCTGTAACTCCTTTTTTGACACTTTTCACCAAGTTTTTGCCATTTTATTCCAATTTTGAACCTATATACCATTTTTTTCTGCTTTTTGACCATTTATGTCTCTTTTAATCCATTTTTGCCACTTTTCACCACTTTAAATGTGGCTATAGCAAAGTTATTTTTCAACAGTTTGACTCTTGAGCAGTTTTCAGTAACACTGGTCTAAATAATTATTGTGCTTCTTTTACTGCAGACTGTGATTCAAATATCTTATGCCATGTGTTTCTTTTTATGTCTGTTGTCTCTAATGTCTTTAAAAGTGTAGTTTGATTTGAAACAGTCAGACTTACTCTGTGAGCTCATCCAGCATCCTCTGCTTGTCTTCGATCTCATCTCTCAGTCTGCTCAGCTTTTTGTGATGAGCCTCTCTGTGGTTCTCCAGCTGCTCCTCCAGAGTTTTCTGTGCCACACAGACACAAAAACATTCAGCTATTTCACATTTCTGTACCAGAGATTGTCAGTGACGTGTTTCCTCCTCACCTTTATTTCTCTGTCCTCATCTTGTCTGCCGATGTCCTCCTTCTCCTCTCCTGATATCTCGTGTCTTTTCTCTGATGAAAAACAAAGAGGAAAATTCCATCAAGTTAACCTGTTTTTACTTGAGCTAAGATGTTTTAATGGTTAATATAAATGTGCGAACCGTGAGCCAGCAGCTTAGCGAACTCCTCGGTCTGAGCGTCTTGGCTCTCCTCCAGCTGTTTCTTCTTCTGCTCCATGTTCTGCATGTAGTCCGTCAGAGACTTGATCTTGGCCTGGTGCTGCACAGACCACACAAAAATGTGCTGTTGGTTTGTGCTGCTCACTTCTTGCCAATGTTTATAGGTTCCCATTTTTTAAATATCTATTTATTTTGTAGTTGACTGTCACTAGAAAGCAATCTGACTTCATGTGTCCACACAAACATTTGTGTGTCAGCCATGTTTGTCTGTTGACACCACCAGGAGGAAGGAAAGGTGTGCATGCATGTGTTTCATTGTCAGTCACACTGCCAACTACTGGCCTGGCATGCATACTACAACAGTTTCAGGCACATTAGTGGATCTGATTGACATTTAAACACCAAACCTTGAAAATAAAAACAAAGAAGAGAAGGGATTCTGTTCTCAGAGGACAGTTTTTGTGTATATATGGCTGTAATGATAATCATGCTAAATGTGCTGCTTTTTGACCACAAAAATAAAAATGGCAGACTTCCTGTTTGTTTTACGGCATGGGTCCGAAAGGCTTTTTTGTAGAACTTAAAATGATGTATAAGCTCAAGAATTTTCAAAATCCTCGGATAATCCTGCTGCAGGGGCTGAATTTTCAAATGACTGTAGGGGGCATTACTGAGCCAAAAAGCCATGCCCACCAACAATCATCCTACTAATCATCTCGTTTTGCTACTGGGTGTTTTTCATGGTTTAAGTTTCATGGTTTTACAAGTTTTGTTAGCACTAGATAATTCTACTTCCTGTTACATGGCGAATGAAACATTGTCACCGCCACACCATTTTAAGTAAGGACTCTTGACCTTCAAATTTGAGTAATGTCAACGTTGAGGAATGTGCCTGAGCTAATTTCAGCAGGATTTGGCCAATCTTGTAATAAATGGATTTTTTTTAGTGAGCAACAGCCACTTTTATCACATGATGAAGCATTTCAATTTAAGGGGCTGCCATGGCCACCCCTTTTGACTAATGAGAAAATCCTGAATAACTTTGGACCTAAGACACCTCTTCTTGCTCTACGCCAAAGATCAAGTAGTTTGGATGAACGCCCTCAGATGAGTTCATTCAAATACAATGCCTAAAATATGGCTTGTTTTGCAAAAAAATTCAAACTTCCTGTTTGACTTACCAGATGGGTCCAAAAGGATTTTTTTTGTGTGTGTGTCCTGACATGGCGCATCTGCCCACACATGTTCAAAATCCTAGGTTAAACCTGCTGAGGGGGCTAAATTTTTTAAATGTTCTAGGGGGTGCCAATAGGCTGCACCCACCTACAAAATGAACATCAATCATCTAAGAATGCCAATGAGGTTTTTTTTTTTTTTTTTTTTTTTTTTTCTTTAGGCAAGATTCATTGCTCTAGATGTCTTATAACCATTTGAAAATTCTACTTCCTGTTTCATGGCGAACAAAAAATCACCATGGCCACGCCTTTAAATGTAGACGTTTGACCATTGTATATGTGTAAGGCCAACTCCTTGGGAACTGCCTGAGTGAATTTCAGAATTATTTGTCCAACCATGTAGGTACTGCGCTGTGAAATTCAGGAGTAGTGACTTTCTGTTGCCAGAGGGTGGCGCTACATCATTTTTTAAAATTTCAAGTATGGATGTGTTCTGCCTGGACTGTTATCAAGCACATGAAATCTGTCTCAGATATGACCATGTATACTAGAGTTATGACTGTTTAAACATTTTTAGCAAGACAAAATGGCGACTCTTGACTTTGTCGCCCCGCCAAGTCCACGCCCTCTGACAAAAAGTCAATTTTATTTTTCACAAAGCTGATTCCATTTCTTTAGTCCTTCCTGACACAAATTTGAAGTGGATATCTTGGTTAGTTTTTTAACTGTAGTTTGCACCATAAACCTTGACATTTCCTGTCACCACTAGGTGGCGCTTTGATCTATAAAAAAATCTGTACCCATATGAATGGGTGCAGGCCATGACCGCCAATATTCCTGAGCAATATTAGTCCAGTTGGACAATGCACGGCTGAGTTATAAACTACTTCCTGTTTACCAAAGAAATTTACAAATTTGAGGGCTTGCCATGGCCACGCCTTTCGACTAATGAGAAAACCCCGGATAACTTTTCATCATCCATGTGTCATGTAGCTCTGTGCCGAAGTACAAGTCGATGAGATGAAATCCCTCAGAGGAGTTATTAATCCAGATATGACCCCTGGAAAAGGCCAAAAACAGCCCCTTTTTTGCATATTTATTCAAAATGGTGGATTTCCTGTTGGAGATAGAGTGTAGGCCCAAGAAGCTTTTTTGTAGATCTCTCCAAGCTGCAACTGCACACAAAATTTCATGAATCTACGACAGAGTCAAAGGACGGGGCTTTATCTTTGAAAACTGTTGGGGGCGCTATTTTTGCAATTCTGAATTTTCATGTTGGAGACCTAAAAAAATATCAAAATTTTCACGAGACCGGATGTACGTGCAAAGTTTCCCGTGAATTCAGAAATGTTAAGGGTCTCAAAAGTCCATGCAATGACGGCAAATGCGTAAGTAAAATAGTCCTAGCGAATACAATTAGGTCCTCGCACCACTTGGTGCTCAGACCCTAATTAAAGAAACAAAGAGAAGTGTGATAAGAGAACTGTCATTTACAAATCATTTTTATTTCAGCACAACTTCACATTAAAATGATCTGAAAACTTTATCAAACACTCTTACTGATCAGTCACTTATAAACAAAAAAAGAGGAAATAAACCTCCTGAGTGTTTACTATTGTTATTATAAGTAGCAGTAGTAGATTAAAACTTGGATAAAAACTGTTAACTTAAATTGTATAGCTTTAAAGAGCTTTGGATGATCTGTGTCTTTGGATAAAATGTAGCATTATTTTAAGTTTACCAATACTGATGTCAGTCATAACATTTTCCTGCTACAGTTACAAAAATCAACTAAAATTTTAAACTTGACTTTTAGGGATTGTTCATTTTGAGAACTTTTTAATTCATCATTCATCACTTTAGGCAGGATTGGGCAACTTTGGTTACCCAGAAGGTCACATTTACTTTATTTCTGATACAAAAAGGCCAAAATATTACATAGTTTAACCATTGTGATTATTAGAAGATAAATGAAAGAAAATGTTGCCTTCATGACCATTTAAAATAACAACATTTATGTTTCTGAACTTAAGTACAAATAGAAGCTGCTGAGTAAATAAATCAATCAACTTTCAGTGAGGTTAACATGATTGTTACGTGTTACTTAAATATTTTTTCTTGCCCATGTCTTTCTTTTTACATCTAGTGCACTAAGGAACTAAACATATAGTACTCAAAGACTATAAAAGAAATGATTCTATTTCCAATGGAAATAGAATTTCCCACTGTATTTGAAACTGGCTTTGGGCCTCATTGAGTTAGATGTAGGGCCACATGTAGCCCCCCCAGCCGCCTGTTGCCCACCCCTGACTTTTGGTCTGCTTTTGCATTATTATTATTATTATTTTTTTTGTTTGTTTGTTTACATAAAAAACACATCTCAACACAATCTCTAGGATCAATAAAGACAACTTAATTAAAGTTTGGGTTTTGCCTGATTCTTTAAAAATACAAAGCTGATGGACTGGCCAGATTCTATGTCAGTCATCAGGAAAATCCATCTTGCAAAGCTCCAATCTGAAACTATTACCAGGTCTGATAAAGGACCTAGCCAATCAGCGTCATTTTAGGAAAAAGAGAAGATAGCAATGGCTGCTGCCAGCGTGATTAGCTTAGATGTAGCTATAGTATAGCGACTGTTTTATCAGAACCACATTTCTTTAATAAATCAAGAGTAAAGAGCACTGGAAGCTTTTCATGATGGAAAAGATGCTTTTTTGCTCCCGACCTGCTTCGGTTTGTAAGCTGGTCACTATGGCTGCTGCTGTTGTAGCTATTAGCTTGAATGTAGCTAATGTAGCTATAGAGGCGGTTTTATCAGAATTGGACCACACTGGTTTATGAAAACAAGATCAAAGAGTCACAGTGAAAGCTTCTCTTGGCAAAGAAGATGTTTTTGCACTTGCCTCGACCAGCCCCGGCATGAGTTTTATCCACCAAACTACAACAGTGCCTGTCTGTTAGCTCAGATTACAATATGAGCTGCACATGTCTACTACCACGTTTTATCTCTTCTCTCTGACTGGCCTGTAAGAAAGTTTGACCAATCTCTTTCCAAGAATTTCTTTGAAAAGTCCTGCTCTTCCCAAAAGCTTTGTATGAAAAGTTTCCTGGATGAAATATATCAATGCCATGGATCCATGAAACAGTCTACCTGGTGTTCTGGGTCAGATAAAAGTTCAAGAGAGTTTTCATTCATATCACAACAGAGCTTTTTTTTTTTTTTTTTTTTTTCCAAGTGTTTGGACAAACATTTCTGATCATTGTAGTTTCCAAAATTCTAATTTTCTGAGTTTATGAGCTTCAGAAAATTTCTTAAAAAAAAAAAAAAAAAAAATCTTGTAAAATTCAAAAAAGAGAATGTGGGTATTTTTTATACTAAAGTTTGAAAATGTTAAAAAAATTGTCATCAAAAGTTTCTGAATATTTTTACAATGTTTCAAAAAATGTGAAATTTCCATCAAAAATGTCAAGCTCTTGAAAGTCTTGGAATGTTTGTTGACTTTTAAAATAATCTTGTGTCAAAGGTATCCTAAGTTTTAAATTTAAAAAATTTGAAGAAAATTTCCTTCAAAAAAAAAAAAAAAAATTCCAGATTTTTATTTTTTATTTACATTTTTTTTCTGAAAATTCGTAATGATAAACATGAAAGAAAATCTTTTAAAATGTTGAAAAAGTTTCCAGAAAAAAATCTGATTTGAGTTTTCAAAAGTAAAAAAAAAAAAAAAAAAAAAAAAAAAAAAAAAAAATTTGGAAAAATAATCAGTGAAAATATTCATGAAGTTTAAAAGACAGTCTATCCTTTCTGACTGCCAACAGGAGGTCAACATCAAAGTGTCAAATTTCTAAAAACCTGGAATTATACAAAACAAACTCATCTCTGCAACAAAGTTACCTCTCTTCAGGGAGCGCCACAGTCAGTAATGCTTCACTAAAATGGTCCATTTTTACTGTTTGTCTGCAGTTTGCTCATCATGTAACAACTGGAAAGTTCAGAGTCATATATAACAGGTAAATCAGGATTTTCAAAAGGACAATTCTAATAAAACTATATAAAAGATTCCAGTCTCTCCTGAATGTCATTTAAGGGCATTTTGTGTTGCACGGGTCTCCTGATGAAAAGAAGCTGTAGACGCTGACCAGTGGAAACATGGTCACAGCTCCCAGCAGAGAGCCCAGCTGCACTACAGCTCCACACCACACAAGGGCGCTGTGGCCCTCATCTCTCAGAATTATACCAATGATCACCTTTACGTAGGACAGAGAGAGGATGAAGAGGATCCAGGCCAACACCTGCGGAGCAGAGAGGAGGTTAAGTTTGAGATCTGCTTTAGATTTTTTCTGTACTTATGTTCTTTGAGTTGAGAAGATAACAGAGTGGTTGTTATTTTATGTTCTCACCATGATGACCCCACCGGAAGATTCATTAACCAGCAGTGGGCATGGACTCATCACAGCCATGCTCATTATATAAGCTCCAACTCCACTGCCGATCACAGTGAGAGCTCCCATCAGCACCAAAGACCTGAAACCACACATCACTCAGAAATAACTATTTTTCGGGTGTGTTTAGGAGCCACAGTACATTTTTTTCTTACACCTAAAAACTTTTTTTCTTATTCATCAAATAGCCCACTGAAGCTAGACTGAAAATATGAGGAATAAAAAGAGACAATGATAAGGAGTGAAGAGCTGAAACTTGCCTTAAAAAAGGAAATTAACTCCTTTTAAAGTTTAAGAAGCTACAGTATATTTGTTTCTTGAACAGAATCCAGTTCATTAACATGCAGTTAGACCCAAAAGAAAAAAAAATAATGTAGACTTGCTAGAGTAGGAATATTGAGACTGGAACATCCAAAGCTGGATCCAAAACAGGGAAACTGGACTTGGTTACGGCTCTTGAAGACATTTTGCCTCTCCTCCAAAAGGCTTTCGCTCAAAGAGGGGAAACGTTCAAGAAGCTTAACCAAGTCCAGTTGCCTCCTTTTGAATCAAGCTTTGATAACATGACCTGTATGACTGAGCACCTCCACAAAAACTGGGACAATTTGTCCACATTTCCAGAGGACCTGACTTTTTTGTACCGAATTACAAAGTGTTTCATAAAGCCGAGTAAACAGTCTGCTTAGGGAAAAAAAGCTTGTCCTCTGTGAAAACATTCTAGCTCAGCGAATCTAGCCAACGTATCTCCATCAGCTGTGTAAGCTATGTTGATAACGTAGCTAAAGTTAAGCTCACAATGCAGCTATGTAGCTGTTTTCTATGTAGCAATGTTAGATTTGTCTATGTTTGTTAAAGCTCTTGTTACTGAAGCTAGCGTAGCTGCACTGGCTTATGTAGTAATGGTAATTATGTAGCTAGTGTAGCTATTTTTGCATAAGCTAAAGCTTACGAAGCTATAAGTGAGCGACTGTTTGTGTAACTACTTTTAAAATGGGTCTATACATAATTTAATCCAGGAATAGACCTCTGACCTTTTTCCTGTTTTATTAATTAAATGTTTCTTAGTCTGCAATGTTTGCAATCTAATTGTTTCATGAATGTAACTGCCAGACTTTAAAGTCTGAGAGAATTGCCGTCAGAAATGAATGGTCTGCCGCCGGCCTCTCGAACACCGGGCCTTCGCTAACTTTGGTTGGAAGGGAAATCAAGCTGAAAATTGGCTTGATTTTCTTGTAGTGTGTCCAGGCTTAAGCCGCAGCAGCGGACGTAGCTGAGTAGCCATCTGCTTGCTACTTGATCAGGAATTGCCAGTGTGTCCACGATATTCTGGGGGAAGGGGGTCATGGAAATCCACGCATTACAGTGGGGAGCTTGGGTAATTGAAAGTGCAGCTGATGGCAGAGAATAATCATGGTCCATCACAAGGAAGCAACCAAAAACACAAATGAAGTACAGCAACAGAACAGCAGCTTGTAGTAGCACTAGACACAACCCATTACCACTGTAAAAATCAAGAATTTCTCTGGCTTTGAAAACTGTTGGAAATATTTGAGGTAATGTAATAACTTTATGTATATCATAGGAGAGGTCATTTTTTTAATCAAGATATTTCAGTGCAAAAATTCTACACATCGTAGCTTGAGAGGTGCTTTAAAGGGACTTTAAGCTTAGGGAAAACCAGGTCCAGGCTGTCAGGATGTTAAAGGATGCTTTTGATCTGTGATTTAAGGAAACTCATTATTGTAACCAAACTGCTGGTGGACCGTATTTCATTTCAGCACACTGACCTTATAGGGAAGAACATGGCGATGAAGCAGGCCAGAGGGTTTGACACTGCAGCCATGGTGGCTGATAGGTGGAAGGCCTTGTTCCCATACGGCAGACAGGAGTAGGACTGCACCGAGGGGAGCACCGTGTTGCTCAGAGCGCACACCCAGGCTAGAATCACAAAAATATAAACCACCTGCATCCAGCTGTACGAGCCAGTGCCGAAGCTGCTTTTGCGCTTTGGGTTTGCAGGTCCATAGGGATCCATCATCGGCTTCTGCTCAGCCCACTGCTTTTTCGTGTCAGATTTTTCTTTGACCCCATTGGTGTAGCGACTGTTTGGGTACTCCCTGGCCACAGACGGGTGGTAATTTAGCAGCAAGAACGCCACCAGGCACACAAGCATCATGGCACTGAGGAAGAAGAAAAACACCTCTACGGAGAAGTTTGCTGGCTGGTACTCAGCCCTGAGCTCAAAACTTAGATCACTACTGGAAGTATTCAGGGAGTGATTTAGAGACTGTGTGTTGTTTATGCAGTGAACGACCCCGACGCCCTGAATCAGCGCCACCAGAGCAGGCAGGAGGCCACTCACTCCCTCCCCGATGTAGTACGTGGTCAGATACTGGGGCTTTAATCGCATAGTAAAAGGCAGGAAGGTGACGGAGGAAGTGCAGTCAACAGCAGAGAGAAAGAAAGTCAACACGAGGAGGGCTACACTGTGAGGAACGCCGTCTACAACAAGGGTCTCCTTCCAGAAGAATGCAAGCAGGAAGCTTGCCACAGTTCCTAGTCCGATGATCAAATATATGACAGCGGTTTCGTTCAGGACGCCGGGACGAAAACGATGCATCAGAGTGACAAAGAGGGGCCCGATGTTGGCCATCTGGATGATAACAGACAGGTATGAAGGTAGTAACCAGCCCTCTGGGATCTGGGGGACAATCAGTGGCAGCTCCACCCACAGGCCATTGATGGAGACCCAGGAGCCCATCCCGAAGAGACAAGCCAACAGGTGGGTGAGGAGGGACATGGTGGAGGTGTGTTTTCTAGAAGAGGACAGAATATCTAGTAAAGGATATGACAACAAACAACAACTGATTGTTTCATACCAAAAAAGCACCACTGAATGTCAAGGCTTGTACCTTAAATCTGAAGGATTTGTACAGCAAACACTTCAGCTGAAATCAAATTTCAATACCTTTTTATGTGGTTGCTATCAAAAGTGGTTCAAATATTCCTGATTACCAGCGGACGATTAGTTACTGAGATGATCACTGGTATCAAAGTGTTTTTTATAGAAATTTTCATGTTTCCAGAAAATATTTCAGTCAGGACCACTTTGTCTAAAAAACACACACAACCAGATCAGAGCAGGCCTTAATGACAACAGAATCACATTGCTTAAGTCAGAAGCAGAATAAATGAGGAGCTGGGGTGGAGGGGGCTTACAAAAAGCAGCTAGCAGAAGAAGCAATAAAGTTTAGCGAGCTAAAGCAGCACGAGTGTGATTAGCCAATTGCCTGCTAACAAGTGTACCAGCTGGCCATCAGCCAATGATGGCAGCCTGAGATCAGCTGATCTCAATCAGATGGCAGCAGTTGGGCCTGCCTGATCTACCATTATATGCTAAATGTGTGGAATTGAAACAATGGCATGAGGTATTTTTGCTGATTGATGTGAATGCATTTATTTTCTATTACTTTATCTTTCACCCATTTTTTGGCTTGCTTCTTCCAAAAAATTTAAGTTATATAAACCAATGAGACAATAAAACATTTAGCTCAATTAGGACAAGAGTGGGATTAAATTTCACTTCAGTAGCATTCAGACTTTCAGAGATATTCCAAATACTTTTCTGGGAAATTTGGCACATTCAAATGAATGAGGAGAATGTTCCAGATGTAACATGTTTATCCTTTTTCAGCCTCATTCAAACCCTTTGAATTTATTCAAACATTTAGGTAGAAAATCCCTTTCACCTTACACTGAAGATGCAATGTGTCATCTTTTGTCTATTAAATGGGCACTTCGGCAATTTGTTGCAGTGGTCAATTTAGAGGACACTGAAGAGGCAACATGACACATATATCCATCAAGAGGACATTTAAGGGGGCACTTTGCTGAAATGTCTCAATATAGGTGGTGTAAGACACCTTAAGAGGCATTATGGCATGTTTTGTCCATTTAGAGCAGGGGTTCTCAACCTTTTCAGCCTGCAACCCCCAAAATAAAGTTGCCAGAGACCAGGGACCCCCACTGTACCTGAAGGTGGTTACACAGCCATGCACAATTCAGAATAGTCATGTGCAGACAAGACGGTCCATAAAGAGGAATAAATGGGAGAGCTTTTTGGCACTCAGCCAAACTGGGGGCCAATGGAGGTCAGCAAAACCATGGTCCATTCTAAAGTTAAGCTGTGGTATCCATAATTTATATTTAACCTGAATAATAACCACACTTATCAAAGAAACAAATATCTTTATTTATTAATGGGTGTAGTAAATAGCCTTCTTAATGTAAATCCCTTTTGTTAACAAATATATTTAAAATAGCTTAAAAATTGCTAAAATGGGTAAATAGTGGGAAAAAATATTGGAAAAGGTGGTGAAGTTGAATTTTAAAAGTAGTAGAAATAGGTTAAAGTGGCAAAAATGGGCATAAATAGTGGTAAAACGGAGTTAAAATATGGCTGAAAATGCTTTAAATTAGCAAAAATGGGTGGAAATTGGATGAAAAATTGATATAAACTGGCAAAAAAGGGTTAACTGAGAAAGAAAAAATGGGCAGATATTGGCAGAAATTGGTTAAACTACCAAAAATGGGCATATCAAATGGTGAAATATGGTTAAAATGGGAAAAAAATGGTTGTAAAAGGGGTTGACAGTGGCAATCATGGGTCATCAGAGGCATCATTAAGCTCTAGTGGCAAAAACAAGCAGAAAAAAGTGGTTGAAAGAGTGTAAAACTGACAAAAATAGGTGTTAAATGGCAAAAATTTGTTAAATTGGTGGGAAAAATGATGAAAAAAAAAAAAAATTCAACAAAATTGCTGTAAAGTGGCAACAGTGTAAATTAGAAATATTTTTATAAATTAGAAAGCCCTTTTGCAAACCCAAAGGGGTTCCCGACCCCACGGTTGAGAACCACTGATTTAGAGGACATGTAAGAGAGCACTTTGTTATCAAAAACCATCCACAGAGAGGGCACCATGTCATGTCATGTTTATCTACCATAGGCTCATACAGGAAGGCCATTTTGTGGTGATTTTGGGATGATTGCCTCATTCACTGAAGTCCAAGGCCATAATTAAATGATTACATTTTAACTTCAAAATGGAAAAACTGTCAAGAAAAGGTTTGATACAGTTACACTAACATTGTAGGGAAATAGTTCATCCTTTAATTCAAATGTTACACAGTAACCATATAATTTTATCTCAGCCAACATATGATCGACAAATTGAAATATTCAGGACCAAAAATCTAAAGTTTCTTGTTTTAGTTTTGTTGTATATATCTTAAACTGTCCCTAAATTGATGCCAAATCTATTTTGGAGAGAAAAAAATGTCACAATAAACGTTATATAAAATGTTGTGTTGTCAAAAGTTGATTCTTAACATTGTCAACCATTAAGTTCAAGAGTTAAGATGCTGCAGCGTCATCCTGACTCTGCAAAAACAGAATAAAAATGTCCAGCTTCAGAGTAACCTTAATCTAATATTTCAGCCGCAGCCAATGGGAATGCTCCATAGAAATAAAACAAAGATATGTCAACAAAAGCCACAATGCCTCTGTAAATTTAATACTGCTGAGTAATGTGTCACTGTGTAGAAACATCCTTCTGCCAACACTTGTCAAAGGTGCAGTAGTTGACTTATTACTATATTCTGTTAATGTTTTCCTTCAGCCTTGTCTTTTCCTGGTCTGTAAGCACTGAGATTTTTTTTATTTGTGCAGCCATTCATGTGAGCTGAAAAATGCAAACCAAAAGTTTGAATCTGCAAGAGTTATTGACATTTTATCACAGGGAGGCGGTGGGTTAGAACACCAAACATACAGCAAAGGAAACACGACCACCCGCTGCATAGGTCACTATTACATAAGTTAAGAAAACAGGGCATTGTTTATTGGGAAAAGACAGAGTGCATATAGGGGAGTCTTTGGTCGATACAAAATAGTTCAAATATTACCAGAAATTCATGCAAAATATTCTTGATTTTGCAAAGCAGAGCGTTAGCAAAACAAGAAAGATGATCTGTTTGCTTTGGACAAACAATTCTTGATTCAGAGACTCCCCGTTAAAACAACAGTTATAGTTTAACTAACTGATAGTGCATATTAAGCTTAAAACTACAAGAATGTTGGAGAATAATCAAATAAATCTCAAATCTCAAAAAGAGATGCACAATTAAATTACTGATTCTTTCCATTCTTGCAACTACATTTTGCAACATTAAAGTCTTAATAGATGGCATGCATCCCTGCAGAAACTCACCTGCTGTTTAGTGGAGGGTTTGAAGTTTTCTGCAAAGGGAAAGAAGCCAAAGTCCTGTGCTGTAAACTCTGCTTGTGTGCGTCAGGGGATTAAACCCTCCTTGGTACGAGTGGGTGTGAGAGCATGTGGCTAACCGTGACACATGTTCATTTAGCTGGACATCGTCTCAACCTTTAATACTTCCACTGTCAGGAGTTTGAGGATCATCAATAAGACATCACATGTTGTGATTTGTAGTCCTACCATCTATCCCTTTTTTGCCTGTAGACATTTGTGTTTCACTGAGAAACATTCAAAACAGACAGATTCATTAATTCTGCTTAAGGGGATCATGGGAGCAGAGGTGAAAACCGATGGTGTTTACATTGTTTGGTTACATAACTTCACATGGGCTTGTTTTTACAAATGAACCCTATGCACTTTTTTAATAAGATGATATATCGTTTAATTGTTCATCATAAATTTAAATAACCTAAAGCCTTGTGAAACGAATGATTGCACGAGTCAATAAAATCTAAAAAGATTTGTTTAAAAGTTTGCAGAAACACAGCCTTTATTAAAGAGAATGAGACATGAAGATCAGCACCACTATCAAATTTAGATTAAAGCTAAGGCCTCCAGTGGTTATCAAAGTCAAGCTTAAGTTAGTCTGCTGTGTTTAGTTTAACCCAAGCTAGGCTACGTTTAGCATAGCTTTGTTTAAAGGCTGTAAACACAGCAGACTGGCTGTAATTTACCTGCTAAAAACATTTGCATAGCAGGGGTGCAGATAGCCGAGTCACTGGGTAACTCCTGATGATGCCTCTTGTCTCGCATGTCATTCCCTACTCTCTCATTTCCTGCTCTGTCCCCTGTCCTGCCCAAGCAGAGACATACAGTAAAAGCCTAAAAATAAGTGATAATTTAGTAAGTATAGCATATGGAGCTTAGCACACAGTAGGAGCACTGTTGCATTTCCAGTTATCCTTTAACTCATCATCACGTATTCACGTCTCTGCTTTCCTGCCCTGGTAATCTGCTGGGATTGGCATCTTTTACTTAATTTCTAAACCAATTCCTGCCATGATCCAATCGTCCTGCTGCTGTCATATTTTAAAATCTGTTCTCCCCTCCTCAATAGTCAGTCTACTATTTCAGTGCAACCCTCCACCCCAGCCACCTCCATTACATTTCCTCCGTACCCAGGTCCAGGTCCTTAGAAGTCCACCTCGGGTCCCTTCGTCGACACCTCTAAGTGGGCTTTTTTACCTTATAATATGGAGGCAGTGTCATTGGTGCTTTGTTTCCAGTCTTTGAGGTAAGCTATGCTAACTATGTAAACAAGTTTTTAATCTAACTCGTTTCAACATAAAGGGCCATATCTCTAAACCACTATTCCTTTATGGGATTGTATGTAACTAACAATATCACTTTGGCAAATTTTTGTCGATTTTTTTCTTTTCCGGATTTTAGTTTACCTAGTCATCCTTCAAATTAGTGATAAAAACACTATTTGTAAAATTCTTTGAGATTTAAAATGTTTATGAAGCACCTTTGACCATTAAGAGGTTATTTTTTTAGCTTGGCACACCAACAACCTCGGTTTCAGAACGCTTCGCATTGGTGTTTGTTGCTGGACTACAAAAGCTGACTTCAGTTTCCTCTGTAGTATTTTTAATGTCACTTTTAAATAGCTCTGTGTGCTTCTTATTTGTGTTTTTCAAGGAATTATCACCAAAAAAAGCACAATATAGAGGAATCCTGTCCTGACAAAGGTAGCGGCTGTGGACCTGAAAACTTTACCCTTTAAAAGAAAAGTTTATTTTCCACCATTACTAGAAGTCCCAGCCCGTCTTGATTTTGAAAGATCATTAAAGGGATATTTCTGTATTTTTGAAGTTGAGTTGTATGAGTGATTTCAGTGTGCTTGTAAAAAATGAACAATTGAGCCAACATTGATTTTTGGCCCTTTTTGTAACCTTAAACCTGCTAAATCACATGGAGAAACTGGACCTGTCTGCTAAGCTGTATAGCCTAGCTTCCTCTAGCGCATCCTGTTTGAAGGAGTGATGTAGACTGAAATCTCTGAACTTAAAAAATACCCAAATATCCCTTTAAGTAGAAGTGACATTGACCAGCGGGGTGCTGTTTCAGAAGTTGAACCGTTTTTTACTGAGAGCGCTGTGACAGCAGCAAAATCAGATGAGAGTGCTTTTCTCTGCTTAGGGCACTGAGCACTACATTGGCACTGTGTTAAAAAATGAGCGCTGCCAGCACTCAGGTCAAAAACACTGATGAAAATTTGGAAAAAACAAAAAAACAAAAAAAAACAAAAAAACAACAGCAGCAGCAATGGACACAAACCTTAGAGTGGTAGTGAGCACTATGAACAGTTCCACTTTTTTTCCTCTGAGCCCCCCCTTCACATATCTAAGAAGAGATTTGCCCCCCCCCCTCCCCCACACACACACAGAATATACGAATAAATTGTCAAAAATACAAATAAATTTGTATTTTTCATCGTTTTAAGCCAAACACAATAGCCCAGAAGTGCTATTAGAAAGACCTTGGTATGAACAAGGTAGTTTGAGTGAACCTTAGGTATATAACCAAGGGTATGAAGCAACCGCCTGTACCGCCAGTGCTTAAAAAAAAATTTCAGACATTAATTTCAATGAAATAAGGTTACAGATTTTCACTTTAAAGGCAATCATTTATTTGGTGTCA
The DNA here is from genome assembly GCF_018320785.1 of Cheilinus undulatus. Taxonomy (NCBI): domain Eukaryota; kingdom Metazoa; phylum Chordata; class Actinopteri; order Labriformes; family Labridae; genus Cheilinus; species Cheilinus undulatus. Next base: position 13,011,782 of record NC_054880.1, on the reverse strand, counting down.
TTTGAACTTAAAAAAGGGAAAACAAGTTACACCAATGGACAAATTCCATAATTAAACTTAACCTGATTCCATTTATGTCCCAAAACAATGTACAATCAATAAAAGTGACAATCATAACAATAAAATCATGAAAGTAAATCACTGCAGTGTTCAGTCCCAAATTGGTGAATCGGCTCAGAATTTAATGGATAAAAAAGCTGAAAGCAGTAACATTAAGGCAGCGTTAACGGATATTTTTCCTCTGTAAACCTGTGATGAGTTTAAAGATGTTATACCAGACATGCTGTCGCTGAACGATTAATAAAACTACCTCATGAGGTATTAGTGCATCTCAAAGACATACATTGTATTACTGCTATCTAAAGACAAATATTTCAAAACGGTTCATCAGGGCTCAAAACTGTTCCCAAACATTAATATGACAACAGATAAAGAACGTAGTATTGAAAAAAAATCAAACTGATGATCAAATTACACAATTTTCTTTATAAAACAGCATAAGAAACAAAGACACCTCTAAGAAAGATTATTCTTACTTTCTTAGTGAACATTTTCAGGCATCAAGAATATTTCAGCATAAAATAAAGGAATGAAATCTGTTTTCAGTTAATGCTTTGCTTGTTAAACTATTTCATAACACTGACATCAGCACAACTAAACTGAAGGAGATGAAACTGTAAATATGATCACGATTTATGACACAACTCACCGGGAGGAGGTAGTGGCTTAAAAAGAATGAAAGAGTACAAATTAACACGACATGACTCTTTTTCATAATCAGGACTCGAGTTTAGTGGAAATACTTCTCACTAATTGAATACAAATGTGGATGAATACGTTCATCATGGTGTCCCTGAGGGAAGCTTTCCAAATGTCTGTTATTGTGGCAAACAAATCCACCAGAAGCTGTTTACTGATGTAAACAACTCCTTTATAAAACACCACACAAAGCACTTGTGGTATTACTGCATCATATGCATTTCTCATCCCCTCGGCCAATGTGCAGTAACACAATGCTCCCATTATGTGAGAATGTTTGTACTCTCACGGACTCGCCTCTCAATGAGACAAAGATGAGGCAAAGACAGATCAGGTGCTCCACTCAGGAACCAGAACCCCAAAACAGGGTTAAAACAGGGATTTCCCAAACATGAATGCAAACTCTGTCTATGATATCAGAATATATCTCCCCTCTGTTAACTGCAGTTATTCACACATTCCTGAGCGCTTTTGAACACGTGGTAGACGTTGATCAGGGGGAATATGCTGAGGGCTCCGATAAGGGAGCCGGCCTGGATGGAGATGCCGCACCACAGCAGGGCAGCGTGACCAGCCTCGTGGAGCAATGTCCCAATCACCACCTTCAGATAGGAGAAGAGGCCAGTGAAAAAGATCCAAGAGATGACCTGCAGGGGGCGCAAAAGGACAGCACAAGTCAGTGAGAGGAGGATTTATGAAAGCTGTGTATGTGCCCCAACTCTTTTCAATTCAACTAACTTTCAACCAGCATGAGGAAAGAAAAGGTAGAAAACTACCCTAAAATTACTTCAGTCAGTATAATTCAAAGTCTTGAAGCATTTTGTTCTCACTGAACAGCCCTGGGGCTAAAAGAAGGAAGGTAATTGAGGCATGGTTTTCAATTTTTTTTCATAGTTCTTTTTTTGTATCCTTAACAATAAAAATAAAAGTGGAATATGGCCTGAATAGACTTCCTGACCCTTTAAACTATTGTTTTTAGACAACATAGCCATTTATGTACATATCTCAAAATTATATGTTTTATACATTTTTCTCCTGTCATATTAAAGAGTAAATAAACTCTTAGACCACTTTTCCAGTTGAAAACCCATGTCTCTGGGGATTTAGTAGTACTGGTGATCAGTGAGGGTCCAAATCTTGACATTCTAGCTCAAAAATATTTAATTTCTTCATCTTGTGTTAAGAAAGTGCAGAGCCACTGCCCTCTTAAGGTTGAAAGTGTCTGCTGCAACTGATTTTTTTTTTTTTTTTCTACTGGCTGATCTGATGCCAAGTGTCGTATGTGGTGCCTTGCATCGTTGACACAGAGCTCAGTTACAGCCTCTTCCTCCCCAATCGTTGCCAAAAAACTAAATTTGTGGCTCCACTAATTAAAGTCATTGCTGTGTTGCTCTAGGATTGTGGTTAATGTAGTGCTGTTTCCTGAGATTGTGAACCTTCATCTTCTACATAATACTCAGGTAGTTTTGGGTAAGTCTATCAAAATAAAAAATATATATATTTTTTTAAATCTATGGTAGATGCACCTCAGTTGTAACACTTATTATTTAATAAGTAACAAAAAAAGGATGAAAAAAGTCTGATCATAGAATAAATAATTTCAAGTCCATCTGGCAAAAAGTTTAATGACAGTGCCTATAAAATTTTCACTCTTTTGGATGCTTTACCCTTTTACTGCTTTTATAAATCAACCATGGCCAATATAATCAGGCTTTTTTGGCAAAATAAAAAAAGAGATTAAAAAAACTTCTTTGATGTCAAACTGAAAACAGATTTCTACAAAGAAATGTCAACTGAAAAAAATATGTAAGGTTAAATATGTGATTGCATACACTTTCACCCCCTTTAAAGTGACTGACCTAATTCAGTATAAAGACACCTCTGTCTGGAAGGTCCAGTCATTGGTTAATCAGTATTCCTGGCTACCATTACACCATGAAGACACAAGAACACTCCAAGCCACTCAGAGAAACAGTTACTGAAAAATATAAGTCAGGGGATGGAGAAGAAAAAAATTCCAAAGCACTGAACATCCCCCAGAGTGCAGTTAAATCCATCCATCATCAAGAAAAGGAAGGAATATGGCACAAGATAAAAATCTGCCTAGATCAGGCCATCCTCACAAACTGAGTATAAGAAGGAGACTAGTGAGAGAGGCCACCAAGACACCCATGACTACTCTGAAGGAGTTACAAGCTTCCAACTCAGAGATGTCAGAGACTCCACAGCTGTTTGAGGCAAAGATCTTTGGTCTGATTTGACCGAAATGGAGCTTTTTTTGCCATCAGACAAGATGCTACATTAGGCAGATACCTAACATTACACATCACCACAAACACACCATCCCTACTGTAAAGCAGGATGGTGGCAGCATCATGCTGTGGGGATGCTTCTCAGCAGCTAGCCTTGGAAGGCTTGTAAAGGGTGAAATGAAAGCTGCAAAATATAGTTCAAAGACAACAAGGTGAATGTTCTGTAGTGTTTGAGTCACAGCCCAGACCTCAGTCCAATAGAGAATTTGTGGCTAGACTTTAAAAGGGCTGTTCATGCCTGATACCAGTACAACCGGACAGAGCTTGAGCAGTTTTGCAAAGAAGAATGGAGTAGTACTGCAAATGTTCAGATGTGCAAGCCTGATTGAGGTGCATCTACTAAATACTGACTTGAAGGCGGTGAATATTTATACAGTCACTTATTTAACATTACATACTTTAATTAATTGATATTAGTTTGTAGAAATCTGTTTTCAGTTTGACATTAAAGAGGTTTTTTGTAAAAAAGCCAATTTATATTGACTGATTGATTTAAAAAAAAAAAACAATGAAAGGGGTAAAACATCCAAGGGGGTGAATACTTACTATAGCCACTGTATGTGGTTTATTTCTTATGCTGCAAAAGAACTGAGTGCAAGACAGAAAGACGACTTTTTGGCTCTACAGGCAAAACCTGACCAATCAGATTTGACTATGTAAATCTTTTGTAACACCCCGTGACTGATCATAAGCCGTAACTCTATCTCTGCTGTTCTTCCCATTATACATTATACTTACACTGCCCTGCTACAGCCAAAATAAATCCAGAAACCTTTGTTCTTACCACTAACATGGCACCAATAAATCTGAGAGTAACTAGCTGGTTGATGTCTGATTGTTTTAACATGATGTTAAAGCATGGCCATCTTAACTAGGCCTACACTTACCACCAAAGCCATGCCTGCAGGGTTTCCTAGGAGAGGAGGACAGGGGCTGAGTGCTGCTAAGGCCATCAGATATGATGCAAATGCTCCTCCTGCTAAAGACAACAGACCCAGAACAGAGGAGGACCTGGAGGACAAAGAGGGACACAATGAAATCAATGTAGCTAGAGCTTCTGGGAAAAACAATTACGACAACAATCAAGTGTAAAAAATACTGGCAAAAAGGGCAAATCTAAGACTGAGTGTAAGTAGTTTGACCTTGAATGAGCTTGATGGTAGCTTTATTTTTCATTTTTAATAATTTTGAATGGCCACTTGTTAATATCCTGCTGCTGTAAAATGACAACATATTAGAGTTTAAGTGATGAACTCAAAGAAGTGATGTGCTTAAAAGTCCTCTTGTATTTTCTCACCTTAGGACAACAAACATGGCCAGAAAGCAGGCCAGGGGGTTTGCTATGTTTCCAAGAACCACAGAGAGATGAAAAGTCATTGTGCTATAAGGTAAACAGGAGAAACTCTGCACAGAAGGCAGGACCCCGTTAGTGAGAGCGTTGGAGATAGCGAGCAGGAACAGCAGGTAGACATTCCTCTGTGTCCAAAATGTCTGCACAGGTGGTTGTTCTTCCACCTGTACCTGCTCCTCAGACGCCGGTGTGGTTGCTCCGTTATGTAGCGGGTGTGTTTCCTCTCCGTTTTTAGCAGCTGTTGTGTTGTCATTCTCCTGAGGCAGTGCATCTTTCTGTGTCTCTGTCTGTCTCCGAGTTATTGCCCAGAAACTCGCACAAGAGATTGACAGCATGACACACAGGAACCAGAAGAAGTTCTGTGCAGGAAAGTTCTCCTCTAAATACTCTGGCCTCACTGTGCCATTCTCGGTTTTACACTCCAGCTTGCCGACACCTTGGCCTAAAGCCACGATACATGGGAACAAAGCACTGAAGCCCTGACCGATGAAGAAAGTGCGGATAAACTCAGGGGGGTAACGGTACATAAAAGGCAGGAAGGTGACGTTGGACGTGCAGCAGACCAAAGCTAACACAAAAGTAAAGATCAGGAACAGCAGGGACCTTTCCTCTCCTGCTATTGCGACCGTGTGTGACCAGAACACAGCCAGGAGAGCGGACGCTGCTACCGCCAGCAGCTGGATGCAGTGGATGATGATTCGCTCGTTTAAACGTCCAGGAGCACAGTGATGTGTGATAGTCACTGCTATAGGCCCGAGGTTCCCAAAGGCTATCAGCACAGAGAGATACGCAGGCAGGTTCCATCCTAGAAGAGAGGAAAAACATGGATCTGTTAGTTTAAATGGATGTATAAAAGACAATAATCTAACATTTCTTTTGTCGTGCCTCATTTCTCCTCTGCTGAGAATCTTGGAGAGAGAGGGCTTGCAGGAAAAACAAGGGTGCACAGATGAAAACATTGACGAAATGTTTAACAATGCCAATCATAACTTTAATGTTGCTTACTAGCTACTGGATTTGATCTCCTGAAAACCATGAAACTGTGCAGTTTGTATTGTAAAAGCTTAAGACCATGTTTTCCCCATTTAATGCTGGTCATTTCGATTGAATACTGTCATCCAGAAAGGGTCTGGATTCGAATCATATTGGTGGTACCTGGATAAATTGCTTTTATTTCAGCTGCTACTACTGTAGTTAAGGGCCATCAAAAAGTGGCCCTCACCTTCAAACTTTATTTGACAAAGGATAGAACCACATAGGTCACCTGTCATCAGATCAGTTAATAAAAAAAAAAAAAATCAGTTGCAGTAGCCAGTTTCAACCTGTAGAGGGCAGACATTATCTACATGTCTCATACAAAATTTAGACTGGAAATATTTTGAACCTTATAGCTGAGATTTGGACCCTAATTGATACAACTGTACAATACTACCATTGTTTTTGTTACTGCTTTAGCTGGGAATAAGTGGTCTGAGGATTTAGTTACCATTTAAGTCAAAATACCAGTTTGTTGTCATACATTGAAGCTGTTTCAAAACTGGTTAAAAAGTGATAGGCACCAACTATTTTTAAATGTTTATTAAACATTTGAGTTTGGGTGCCGAGAAATTTCACCTCTATTAAAAAAATTATCATTATTCATGAAAACATAAAAAATACACATTTATTAATAGTAGGTTTTATATCTTATCACACATGTATTGTTGATATAATGACTGTATTACAATACTGTGTAACAATCACCAACAACAATAAAAATGTGATGGGCAGAATGGATTCAATCCCAAAGTTTGTCCTTTCTTTCAAGCTCAGGGTTTACTGACATCAGCCAACAGGGGCTCATCTAACGTCACACAGCTCAACAACCACAGTGTTGAACATTTTTGTTTTACAAAAATAAAATAAAATAGTTCGAAACTACCTCTGCAAATGGGATTTTAACCAACGTAGCAATATGACATAGGAGAAATACAGCTAAAACCATCATTTATGTTACCTTTTAAATGCACTGTAAAGCCAAACAAGCTGAAAACACTCAAAATATTTGTTTTAATTGATTATGTCTACATTTCTAAGCAGTGGATATATATTTTTAGTATGACCCAAGTAAATAAATATGCTGTCTGTCCTACACTGCAATTTTCCCATATGTCTGTCATATCGTTTTAAAGTAACAAAGACTCAAAGGTGCACCTGAGTTTAGTACAGTGGTTCTTAACTAACCTTATCCTTAAAGGCAAACTGCGGCCGAACGGTCCTATGTTTTTTCAATCATATCTAAATGCTTTTGATGGAAAAATGCTTTGCTATGTTGAAGTTGGTCCCCACAGGTGGGACTTTTCTAACTCAGTGGGTAACTTCACTAATGGTGCAAAAGTGTTTAATGACCAAAGGCAGATCTTGTGTGGACATCATAGTACTGATCCTGTCCTGAACTTATTTTAGACGTGTTTCATGAAGAAAAATGTCAAACATCAATATATTTCAAATTACAGCTAAAAAGAATCCCTGCTTCTGCAAAAACCTAACTGTAAATGAACATCATCTGGTATACATTATGTGGTTTAGCGTATAATGGCTAAATGTATTTTTACGTTCAATTGTAGTATGATCAATACCTGGTAAAAATACCAGTTAGTGTTTTGTGTAAATGCGCTTTTTCCTGGATCCTTTTCAGTTCAGTCTATTATGTATTTAGAATGTTTGATTATTTGTTAATGTCAACTGAAAAACCTTATCAACAGCACACCTGTACCGCCAGCTGTTGCGTGTTTGAATAGTGTTTAAAGCGGCTAGTCATGAACATTTGGCATTAAGCTAACATCATAAAATTTGAGCTAATATCCTGCTAAAGCAACCAAAGCGTAAATAAAACAGCAGCTAAATCTAAATGATGCTATAAAAATAAATCAAACGCTTGAATAGGGTTAACAGGACAAAGGCCAGATAAGGTGAACACCAGTCTGCAGAAGTAGATCACTGACCTTCGGGCAGCACACTGACAACCACCGGGAGCTCGACCCACAGACTGTTGACGGAAATCCAAGAGCCCATGGCGAACAGAGCTATGAGCCCGTGGGTCACCGCTGCACTGCTCCACCAGCTGCCGCTCATGGTACCTCTTAACCCGACAAACAAAAGAAAGGAGTCTAATTCACCGTTTGACAATATAGACACAGACTGTCAACTTATTGTTCCGTACGCCACCACGACCTGGAGAATGGTGGACGCTTACGCAAAGTTCCCGCCCCTTTAGATGCATTCAAATCCTCCTCGTAAAATCCTTCATCAGGCCATGATTTCGAGAAGCCCACATCAAATTGAAAAACTTATATCTGAATATAACAATACCATTTATGGCTTTATCAAAAATCTTTTTTTTTTTTAATTTAGAATATATTTATTACCAGTGTATTTGTTGTCAGCGTAATAATAACAATAGTAAAAATAATGATATAGGTCTAGATTTCCCTTTATTGTAAAGCGTCTTGAGATAACTTGGTGGTTCAATTGAGAATATGAGATATGTAATATTTTGGCCCCTCAGTCAAATCAAAGCGACCCTCTAGGTAACTAAGACGTCCATTCCTGGTATAGTTGAACATTTAGGTTCTTTAACTAGTGTTTCAGATATATTGTGGAGCTAGTTGAGTTATTGGACTTACAATAATCTTGTTGGTTTCTACTGTTGCAAGAGCAAAATTACATTCGTACTGAATATCATTACTGCTGAAATTACCTCCAACCTCATGCCCACGGCTGAATCTGAACAATGCTATTATTCAGTACATCGTCGCTGAACCTTTCATTGCTAGGTTTTGACCAATCAGTTTTCCGAAAGTCTTGAACGCACCATTGCTGGAGGAATCCTCGTGGACCAGCGGTTGGATAAGATGGGTGCGTTTGATTTTCTCTCCACTGAGAACTTAAGCTGGCGACTTATGGGAGACAAATATAGTTGAAACGGTTTTTTACTACGTTCAGGACAAATTCCTGTAAAATGAAGGCTAAATGCAAGTAATTTCAAAAGTTAAGGCCAAATGCAGTACATGATAATAAAATGTGGTTTTCCTAACGAGGATTTGGCAGTTACCCAATAAGATCCTGATTTTACTGCCTTGTTTTTTTCTTGAGTTTCTACCAGACAAAACTTTCAGAAACATGAACTCATTGACATTGCTGAGTCCTCTGATACAACCTTAAATGCTCCTGAAATCCACAAACATAAGGATTATGTGACACAGAAGAACAAGCTGCTGACTGATGCTGAAAAACAGTCATGAACTTAAACTGGGTCGACTTATACAGACTTTACTGTAGTCTGTTTATGTGTCATAAGCCTTCCCCTTTTCAAAATGTTATACAAGTTAAAAAATAAACAACATATGAACAAAGATTTTTATTTTGTCAGTGGCTTACATATCCCAACAGTATCTGACATCTGTGTGATCAAAATAAAAGTTTCCTCTTAACAAAAAAAAAAACTATATTCACAGTAATGTCTTATAATACAGCATGATACAATAAAGGTTGTGTCAAATCAAAAGTATAAGAACATAATGCATGTTTCCTTTATTGAAACTGAAGAGTATGTAACAGACACATGACGGCTGCATGTGGCATAAACTGAATCATACATTATATTGTTTTGAAGGATTTGGGTCAATGTAAGTATTCCTGCATAATCTGTAAACACAGAATCATATGATGAAGCATGTTAACCTCATTTTCTTCCCTCGGTCTTCCCAAGACATTCATTTTCCTCCCCTCTCATAATCATGCCATTTCTGATGCATTTAAATTGCTGCTTTCACTCTGATCCATCTTTGTGTCTTTGCGCACAGGTTTTGCTTTTGTCCTTTTAGGTGCCAAAACAAGCGTGTACCCGGGTTGCACACGTGGGAGTACCTTCTTCAACTTTACTGCCATGACTGAGGTGTTCTCGTACAAACAATCGAGGTGATGGTCAGGGTTGTTCAGGATAATCCTCTGGTACAGTATCTCACAGCGGACTCCGTCACGTTTCTCAGCTCGGGATTTTCCATCAAATCGAAGCATCATTTGATCGACGTCCCGCTGCGTCTTGCATGGCCCTCCATTTCTGGTCACAGTTTCCATGATGTACTCCCTGTCCATGTTTATCTCGTCCTCCTCTTTTGGCGCCTTTTCTGTCTTTTCCAGTACTATTCTTTGCCCTTTCTTTCTAACTTGCCAACTTGTCTCATCATCCTCGTGGTCTGAGGAATCAGATCTGTTGTCTTCCTGAGAGCTACCTGATGATAAAGTCTTGAAGTGTTTGGAGGACTTGCGTGGTTTCTTCCTCTTGGGGGAGCTTTCTTGGCTGGAGGGATACTCCGCCATCAATACTGAGAATGTGCAGCTAACAAGTTGTGAGCTTACCTCAGGTGAAGGTACCTGACCGAATGTTCCTCCAGGCAGGAAAGCCCTCAAGTGTTCGTCTGTAACACCAGCTATCGCCTTCACCGTCCTTTTCAGGAACGCTCTGATCATGTCTCTGTTTGTGTGCCACTGACCGCAGTAATGAAACACGCCACTGAAGGTCTTTTCATGCAGTGGGAACTGCAGGAAAACATTAGTGGTTTCTTCAGGTTCCAGCAGCGTTGCAGGATCTTTGGACCAGTCGAGAAACTTTTGGTAAAGATAGAGCATGTACTTGCTGTAGAGCGAGTACTCCCCTCCGCTTTTCAGAAGCTGCCAGTAAGGGCCGATGATTTTACAGTAAAGGACGGCCAGGACGCACACAAGGCTCTGTATCACCGAGTCGTTAGCGTCAGCTGCAATACTCTCCAGGATAACATTCGGACACTGTTCTTCGTCCAGTGACAGCAGATCAGAGATGAAGAGAGCAATCTCTTTGTGGTGGTGAATTAGACCTGCTGCAGTTTCAAAGTAGCTGATGCATCGGTTTGATTGGTTCATTCCAAATCTTGATGGATTTTTCTTCTCTTCACAAAAAGCTACCCAGTGCTTTCTGTAGTTTTGTGTATCCCGGGAGCGAGGGCACAAGATATCACTAGCCATGTGAATGTAACGTGAAGTAGCACTTTCTTGCATATTCAGAAAGTGCTTAAAGTTTGGGAGCTTGTCACGCCCGAGTTTATCTCCTGTGGATAAAATTATCTCCTTTTCAAAGCTCATAATCTGCTCCTCAACAGCATCATACAAGTCAACAAGGAAGCTGGCATTGAAGTTTAGAAACACCACAGGAGAGGCGAGGGGAATGTCTCCAGACATTAAGTTGAGGGTTTTATTAAATTCTGCCACGGCTGGGTGCTCCATGCATGTCAGAGCGTACTTCCTTTTAAGGAGATTCAAGGAAGCTTTCTTGGATAGTTGAGATTTCTTGCCGTACCTGCGAAAAAGCTTTTCGATGGACTGCATTGTGATGTCAAGCAGGGACAGAGCCTCTTCGTTTGCTGTTTCTTCTCTGCTCTCGGCTGCATCATCCGAGTCCTCTTCACTTTCACCACTTTCAGAAACATCCTCTAATTCCTCTGCATCTCCTTCATTCACGGCAGACCCCTCATCTTGCATGATTTCAAAGTCCTCAATTTCCTCCTTTATCACAGCTTTCTCAAAAATAAAGCTGTGGTCTTTTCTCATGCGTTTCTTTACTATTTTGGGCGCTTTTTTCTGCTCAAGTTCAAATGGAGTCTGAAGGAAATTCTCCATCGCTGCACTCCTCCTGTGGCTTCTTGTTTCATAACTGCGGCAGAGCTGTTTTAACTTTTTTATCCTGTCTTTAATAACTGAATATGCACTTTGAATATTTCCTTTCTTACAGAAGTCAGGGTCGAAGTTTCTCAGCCAAGGAACTATTGCAACAGGCGAAATTTTCTCTCTTGCAGCAAAGTTGTTCAATTCGAGAATCAGTCCGTTGGTGACTTCAAACATCTGCGCTCGCTCTGAAAAATCCCTCATCTCCAAAAGATGTTCTCGCTCAACTCCAATACTGTCACATACTGGGCCCACAAAGCTAAAGTTGACGTCCGACTCCAGGAAGGTGAGCCTTGCACAGATTCCCAGACTCAATGTTGTGGCAATGCCTCTCTCAATCAAACGGCGAAAGTCAGCCGACTGATGACGGGGGAAGATCTTCTTAAGCCAGTCTAAGATGGCAATCCAGGGGAAATTATTGTCTTCTCTCAACAGTCCTATTTGAATTAAAACTCTGTTCTTGCATGGTGCTGTTTCAAGCTCCAGTCCTTCCCCTGATTGAGCACCGATGAAGTCTGCAACGAGCTTCCAATAGTATTCATCTCCTAGAAAAACAAAGAAAACTTAGAAGTCAGAAGAAGATTACTGCACAATTATAGTACTCATAAATGACTGAGATATCCGAAATTTAACATTATATACAGAAATCTTAACAACACCTTAATTACTTACGTAGATTAGCTTCAGTTACAGCTGCTTTACCAGACAGAGTGAAGTCATCGTACTCCTCCATTGCAGGCTGTTTATGAAGAAAGACACAGTTGAAAAATTACCTTAAGTTGTGTTGTTATTTATATACCAGTACGTGAAAATGAATGCTTTAATTGTGATTTTCAAATGTTCACTATCCCTTTTAAAATCCATTGGAGAAATGCTACTGAATTTTGCATTTCAAATAAGCTAGTTTTATATCAGTTTTCTAAACATTTTAGTGAGTTAAATCCTATCAAAACAAAGTTATTTCATATAAATATATCAACTAATGATAATTGGCCAACAATATTTATGCCATACAAAAAATAAATTATTGCACTCATAAGATGTCATACATTTATGTTTATTTTTCAGTTAGTGCTATCAAGGGATGCACCATTCAACATTAATATCAGCCTCATTGACAGACCTGGCACATGACATGATTGTTGTATAAAATTAATTTAATGTTGTCAGTGCTTTTCTATAAGGCAGAAGACGTGATCTGTTGGACAAACTCAGATTTTATTTTTGGTCAAACTTGGTGATGATGGAAAATGTCAGAGTTTTGGAATATTATGCCAAGAAGAATAATAATAGTTAAAATAACAATAAAATCTGCAATCAGCTTAAAGGTATTTAAAACATCTGTATCAGTATCAGCTTTTATTTTTTACAATCAGTGCATATCTAATAGTTTGTGCTCCTTTTTAAGAAAGTAAAAAATTTCAATATTTTTATATTTTTCTTTTTACTGTCTGTTATATAACAATTATTGAGGTCAAAAGTTTTGATTAATTAATCATGGGGTAAAAAAAAAAGATTAAAAAATGAATGCTGATTAATCCCACTATAATGGCATCACACAACCAGCTAAAGAAGCTTTGTAAGTAGGGGTGGGCAAAAATATCGAGTAATTGATGCATCGCAATATTTCCTCCCCCAATTCAATATCGATTCAGCAAATCCTCTGAATCGATTCACCTCCTGGCCAGTGGGGGTCGCTGTGCGTTGTATGGATGGAGGCCTCACTCAACCAAACAACAACCAACCATAACCATGTGAGGTTTATCACAATTTCCAAGAGGACAGAAACATTATTTAAATTTACATGCACTTTACTTTTTCAGTGTTTATACAGAACTGTCATGTTTTTTACTTTTGTACCCCATATACACAAATAAGTTATTATTGTGCAAATTTTGATTTTCAGATGTTTAATGGCTCAAAAATGTGAGGTGACTTACCAAATATGCTCACATGGGCATGAAAATAATTATTAAAAAATTGTCAACAGGTTATTTGTGTATTTCTACTTCTTACTGAATCGACATTGAAGCATTTAAATCAATATCAAATTGAATCAATATCAAATCGAATCGCAACCTAAAGAATCAAAATTGAATTGAATCGTGAGGTTCTTAACAATACCCAGCCCTATTTGTATGTTTGTTTTGAATGCAGCTACAAATTCCCTTTGTTCTTAATTGTTATAATTTTATGGATAAAATTCCTAATCTACTGATAAACACCATCCTACATTGGACAATATGTGGACAATCTGTCCTTAATCCAAACTTCTCCTGTTTCAAAAGCTAGTAGAAAGTTTTGATGCAATTTAGAAGCATGGCTTTTCAGATTGTTTTTTTACTATTATTCTTAATCTACCAGTAAGATAATCATTCTCAAATTATCAACATATGCAACTAATTACGATTATTTAATGACAGTCTATAATTAATGAGATTATTTTTGTAATCAACTGACAGCACTAATAACAATACAATATCTGTTACTGTATTAAATGATGGTATTAAAAAAGGATGGAAACTGTGAAAAAAAAACATTCAGTCATGTTTGACCAAATCCTGCTACGAGAGAGAGAAAGAGCCCTGTCTCACGCTAAACATTCAATATTTTTTGCAATTTTTGTGACTGAAAACTAGAACTGACTAAACACTCGGTTTCTTGGACTGCTATATCTGCTGTTGTTGTATAGAAACAGTTATCAATTTCATTCAATTTTTACTAGTATTGTATTTAGGCTTAAAAGGCTGGTGTTGTGACAGCCTACTTCTGAATGGAAAAGACAATAAAAAAGCAGGAGTCATACCCTCAGTGTTGTCTTGAAGGATGCACCTCTAACGACGATTACCTTCAAGAGAATATCTCCCACTGCTAAAAAAGAAAAGTTTTTAACAATTTTAATATTTCAGTCTTTTAAAGATGCCAGTCTGATATATAAATATTTAAATTTACTTTCACAACAAATGACATTCAGTAGCACATGGGGAAATCGGAACTCCACATCTCATCCCAAAACAGCTGATGCATTTTACTTTAGGTAAAGACAAACTTTGTGATAAACAACCTGGTTGGAGATTCATATTCTCTTGTCTTTATTGCACATTAAGGAGATATTTCGCTGAGAAAACCCCTTGGGTATCAAAAGTATCTACTCAGTACTCAGTTCTTTGAGTAAACATAAAATGATGCCTCTTTACTTTAACTTTAATGGATGTACAGTCCAGCATGCTAGGTTTTATTTCTTCTTAATTAAACTGTAACCAAAGTAAAAGTACTTTACATGACAACAATAGCCTTGCACTTTCCCCACCAATGCCAAAAAGTGAAATAACTCTGGTTTCTGCCCTTTACGATACATATGACCATTCAGAAGCATTTACGCTACCTGTAAATGGGTGCTAATGCTGCTGCACTGCATTGTATGCTAATGATAGCTCTGTGCTAGCGCCTACTTTTCTACAAGAAATTCAGAAAACTAAACCGCAAAAACACATGAGCCGAAAGATGATACCGTATGCTTCGTAATTACAGGAAAAAATGAATGCCGACGTTTAAAAGTTCAATTAAAAAGACAAGTTCTTACCCCGATACTACCACATATATTACCACAACAACACATTCGCTCCTCCACAGCCTCAAAATACAGAGTCGGTGCAGTGAGCTACTCAGTGATTGGAGGGTTTCACAAAAGGCGGGCTATTGCTGAGATCTCCTCCAATCACAGACGAGCTTAGAAATGCATTCTGGGTCTGCTTCTAGCTGTTGTTAGCGAGTGTCAGGAAGTAGCAGTAAGTAATGTGAACTGGGAAAGACATCAAACTACCTATTTCTTTCTTTCATATAGAAAGTATTTAATGAAAATATTAATTCTCGTCAGCGCGGTAGCTGCCGTTTTCTGCCTCTTTATGTTTCACGGCTCACTGAGTTCTTCTTTGTAATAGTTTAAGTGAATGGAACCGGGTGATTTTACGTTACCAAACAAAGCAACGTTTCCCTTTCAAGCTTTTATAAAAGGTTTGTTGTAATTTTACGCCATAGAAATCGACGTTTTTGTGTTATTTATCTATACAATTTGTTGGTGTCATTTGATGGAAGTCACGGCTCGAGTGTTGCAGAGAAGTCTGAGCGTCTTTTGTAAACGGTAGCAGTTTTATTCATTACACCATCATAAGACTCAGGTGTCTTTAATTTTTAGACGTATTTTTACTAAGAATTGTGTTATTAATTGTGTCATTATTATTTAATCCTCTGTGATCAGTTTCTCTTATTCACTTTATATATGACATTTACTACCTGCTTATCACCAGCATACAAATAAATTATCCTTTAAATCTCTTTTCAGATGCTGAGCTGTTAGTCCAAAGTTAGTAATACACTCAGCTAGTTGCAGCATGCAATGGATTCCTCTGAAACAGAGCCTTTATCTAACAGTGAAAAGAAGGAGGAAACTGCACCAAGCACATCAGATCAAGGACAAGATGGAGCAAAGCCAAAGAAAGCATCTCTGAAGAGGACTGCTGCTAAGCCTAAAAATGCCAAATCCAAAAAGCGGAAGAAGGCCAGGGTCTCCCAGCCCGGCTACAGAGTGGAACAAGGAGAAGATATGCTTTTTGTCATATCAAGTACAACATCTCAGTACGATTATTCTGCCTGGAAGCCCCCAAAGAAGGGAAGCAAAAAGAAAAAGCCATCTAAAGCAAAAATAAAAGCTGGTCAGAGTAAGAAAAAAAGGACAGTTCGTGCCAAGCCTAAACCGGCAATTCCAGCAATTGAAAAGGAAAAAGAAGATTCGACATTGTTTGTGCCACAAGAAGCTACAGACAACAGATGGGGGGAAAGTGTTCCTGAGGAAGTGCTCATCAATATTTTTCAGATGGTGGTCAGTCAAGATGGTGCTGTACCATTTCTATGCAGGTAATGAAAACAGTTGTTTTGATGTGCTTTAGCACAATAAGCAAATACTACAAAACAGGGTGGAAAGCACCAAATAATATTTACACAAATTACTGTAATTGAATAGTTTGTGTGCTACTTTTCTGAGTAGTTTTTAAAAATTTATTTATGTATATTTTGAGGGAAGTATTATTCCTCATTACATTTTAAAAAGTGTAAATTACTGAGTAGAGAAATAAACAATAAAAGACAAACTGAAGAGGTCCAAGCTTTCTGCCACAAAAGTAAATTTGCCCGTAGTTTGACCTTTCACAGCACATGATGGTCAGTAGCACACAGTGACAGAATGATCCCACATTTCATCCCAAAACAGCGGCTGCATTTAAATTGAGGTCAGTTCTCACCTTGTAATAGATAACCAGGTTGGAGATCATATTGCCCTGTTGGTCAAAATTATATTTCACTGTTAAATCCCTTTGGGTATCAAAATTAGCTACTCAGTACTTCAAGTAAACTTTAAATGATCTACGTTTTACTTTTACATGAGTAGAAGCACAGACCAGTGCTTTTGCTGCTACGAAATAATATTTAATCAAAGTAAATGTACTTTTATTTGAGTACAAAGTCTGGTACTTTTACCCACCTCTGCTTCAAAAGCAAACTTATGTAGGAAACTGAGACTGGGCAGAAGCAACCTTTATTTCACTAATATTGGTCGACTGAGTTGAATGTCAAAAAAATTGTTTTAATCTCAAAGTCACATATTTTCCAAATTTTTTTTTTGGCCTTTATTTGATAGGACAGTGGATAGAGTTGGAAACAGGGGAGAGAGTGGGGAGAGATGTGCGGGAAATAGTGCCACGGGCCGGATTTGAACCCAGGTCACCTGCGTATATGGCGTGCACCTTAGCCACTCGACTACCGGCGCGCCCCAAATCATTTTTTTACCAAATAATAGAAAAATGAATTAATAAGTGGCAGAACTTGACTGTTTGGGTGCAGTGCAGCACATTCAAGGCATTCAAAATTGAGAAAATAATTTCCTATACATTTCTTTATCAAGAAAAGGACAGCACACAACTGTTGAATTCAATCATTTTCAACTGTTTATTTTTCCCTGTAGCTTTCATCTGGTTGATCAAATTGCATTGTAAAAAGGCCCATCACAAATGTCTTAACATTATAATGATCCAACTGCAAAAAACAAAAAAGTTATTTAAATTTTCTGAAAGTATCCTGCCTTAAAAATGATGACCCACACATGTTCATTGTGGTCTTAATTTTGGTTGATTAATAAATGTAATTGTAAGGATAATTATTGTGTTATATGGAAATCCTGAAATAACACATATCTTGATAAAATCTAGTGAAAATAAGCTTATCTAATCCTGTATTGTCTCTGCATGTGTGCTGCAGGGTGGGGAGAGTCTGTCGTCTGTGGAACGCTGCTGCCTCCAGTCCGGTCCTGTGGAGGAAAACCACCATAAGTCACTGCTGGATAGCGCCTGGGAAGAGCCAGCTACCTAAAACTGAAACAAGGATTAAGGAAACATTTACCTGGCTGTCACAGAACAGGTCTGTGTGAATGGATTCATAAGGATGTTTTAAATATATCATGCAAATGTATTTACTTCATGTTAACACTATTGTTCTCTTAAAAATCATTTTTTATTGTGTTCTAGATTCTCCCAGCTACGAGACTTTTCTCTCTATCACTGGAAAAAGAATGTGAACTTTGCAGTAGAGGTCAGTCATCAGAGCCCCAGATCTTTATTTCAGCTGCTTTATGATTTGCCATAAAAGATTAAACAGGAGTTGAGTTTTTTAATTTAAGACGCACAGATTTAAGTATGGAATTATGACATAGTAGATCCACTTTTGTAGAAAATATGTGCAAATGTCAAATTAAAGGTCTTCTGAAGTTTCTTTTCTATGAAATATTACCTGACTTTGGTTTTCAGGTTTTTTCAAAAGGAAAAATTAAACATCTGCATTGACATATTTTGATTAATCAAATTTTTTTTTCTCTCCATATGTCTTTAACGATTTTAGACTTTGTCGCAGAATGCCCCACACCTTCACTCCCTCACTCTCTCATACTGTGCAGGCCTGACAGCGGGGGCCTTTCAGAGCCTCGGTCTGCATGGTCGGTCTCTGCAGAGCATAAATCTTCAATACTCAGAGGTAAAGCAAGAACTAAGCTTAGCAGATATTTTTGGTTGAAGATTGGCAGGAAAAAAAATGTTGATGTGGATGCTGCTGTAGTTTATCATCCACTAACTTTCAGCTGATTTTAACAAAATTAACTTACTCAGTCAATCTTTATTTTTAAAGAATGGACCAATCAGAGCAGTTAAATTTTATTCAAATTACTTCCCTGTGTTAGTAGCACAACAAAAGCACAGTAAAACATTTTTACAATCACTCTACACGTATATGCATGCAAGCAAGGACTGAAGATAAACATAGAAAGATTTCTAACTTATGGCTAGTTAATTTTTCACTTGATACATCAGCAACAGGAAGCTCATTTCCAGTGTACTTGGTTACAAAATTTAGATTTACAAAACCTTCTTTTCCCTGACAGTTTCAGGTTGAAGGACTCCTGGAGTACCTTGAAAACCATGGGAGCCAGATAAAGCAGTTTCTCTACACTCATGAGATAAAGCATGGGAGAGTCATAGCTGCCATCACGGTAAGCCCCAACTTTTCTTTACTTCATATTTTATTCTTATCATTGTTGACTAAGTTAATGCAGCAGATCATGGACTATTTGTAACACATGGTATTCTGTATTTTTAGAGGGGAGTCTGTCCTGATTTGGAGTTTTTGGAGGTCAACACAAAACTCGACAATAAGGATTGTGAACTTCACATCAACATTCAGGCACTACAGGTGGCATGCCCAAAACTCAAGGTAAATAAAACAAAACAAACAAAAAAAAACCAGCCTTTTCTGACTAAACTGGATGATTTTTTATTATGCTTTCTTTATCTGGAAGGAGAATGATTTTGCTTGGCCTGTTACACCTACCGTGTGGAAATTCTGTCTTCAGTTATGGTGTAATAATAAATCCAACGTTGAAAATAGTTTAGTTGTAACTCAAGTTGTAACTTGTTTAGTTCCACCACAGGGAGATGTAGGGTCTAGGTGTAATGCCAGAATTAATGACAATATTGCTCTAGATGTGACGTTTTCACAAGAGGCAGTAGTGTAACGAACACTGCATCAATTGACCTTCTCTGTTTGGTTCGATTGTTAATGTATTTTATGAATCCCTGAGTTCATGCACCTGCTATGTCTGTTAAAACACTTTGTAAACATCGGTTTTTATAGGGGAGAAATAAATACAGTTATTACTATTATTGTTATTCTGAAAAGAAAATGTATCGGCAGTTCTTCTAATATTTGAGGTTCTAGTATTCTTTATTTTCCTAAAAAAAATGAATGCCTTTGTCTTTGTTTGTTTGTTTTTGATTAGATGAACAAAAAAATAAGTTTGCATGTTCTTCTATTTTTTCTGGCATTTGCAAACAAAAATACTTCATTGAAGTGATTGGATAAATTGCCTTTTCCTCTGTCAGTGATTTTGAATTTCTGTATTATTTCTATGTTGCATGGCTGATATATCTCTGTAGATTTTTAAGTGTTTCTCATCTATACCCATAAAACTCACAAGTTTTTCATACTCACCATCAGACCTTCAGGATGCTGAATGTCAGACCTCTGCTTAAGACGGCTCGTAATGATGCTGATTCAACATTAGGCTTCCCGTTGCTAGAGGAGCTTTGTATCGCAACCACATCTTACTCCTACATGACCGACAAAGATTTGTGGGACATTCTCTTTGGCTCCACAAAGCTGCGCGTGCTGGACCTTCGAGGCTGCTCACGAGTCACACCATCCGGTCTTGCAGGACTGCCTTGTGCTGGTAGGATTTTTCTTTCGTACATTTACTTCAAGTTTGGGTATCTTTATTAAATTATTTATCTATGATTTTAAAATAGGACCACATTTTGGGCCCATACTTGAGTGTTTGTGTGATCAAGAAGATAAGATAAGATATTCCTTTATTAGTCCCACAGGCGGAAATTCCAAAGGTAATCAGAATCAGAAGGTAATCAGAGAAATAAAATATTTAACCGTAGACCACTACTTAAAGCCCTTACTTATCTGCCTTCTTCCTGATTTCTTAATCTTTGCATTTTTGTCACACTTGAGTATTTTCATGTGATAATTTCATTTATTTAAGGAAAAAAGCCACCCAGACCTACCCAGTCTTATGTGGAAAAGTAATCACCCTCATCACTTAGACCTGGGGTGTCCAAACTTTTTCCACAGGGGGCCATGTATAAAAATATATTGGGATGGTGGGGCCACTTTCATACTCCTCGCCATGAGGATTTTTAAGTTAGTAAGACCAATCCAATGTAAGTTAATACATGCCTGGTGATTAAGTATGCCTAAATGGCTAGTTGATGGGTGACAGGGCTAATATACAGTTGTTTTCAGGACTTTGGGGAGACAATCAGATTTCAGGGGGGCCCGTTTAGCCCTGGCTACCCTCTTTTTTGCCCTCGAAAAGTTACTGTTGCTGCTATTTGCTGTGATAATTCATCAGGACATTATTAATCAAGAAGTAGTAGTAAGGAAGTACAATACAGTTAAGCACAAGCTTCATGTTTTAATGTGGGCCATATCCCATTTTAGCTTTAGAATTTGCTGCGGGCCAATCAACAATGGGCCGCATTTGGCCTCCAGGCCAAAGTTTGGACACTCTTGACTTGTACAGAACCTGTCTGACAAAGTGAAGTAAGAGATGTAATAAAGCAAAACATAATGTCTCCATGTAAAGAAACTCAAGAACGGATGAGAACAAAGAAGTTGATTTTATCAGTCTGGAAAGGGTTTCAGAGACATTTCTAAGACTTTGGGACTCCACAACACAGTGAGAGCCATTATCCACAAATGGAGTAAACTTGGAACAGTGGTTAACCTTCCCAGGAGTGTCCAGACTACCAAAACATACTTTTTTCCACATAGGGACAGGTAGATTTTGATGGCTTTTTTCCCTTGATAAATGAAATCATCATTTAGAAACTCCATTTTGTATTAACTTGAGTTACAGTATCTTTGTCTAAAGTAAAAATATTTTGATCTTATGAACATTTAAATGTGACAAATATGCAAGAAAATTAACCCGGAACCAAGTACTGTATATTTAAGTTTGGTAAATATATTCAAGGTAATTTTGATAAACCTAGCTTTTCTGAGAAAAGAGATTATCCAAATTTGCATTAAAAACCCACTGAAATCAGTGCCGCCTTTTTGTTTTGTTTTGTTTGTGCTCGGCAGAGCTCGAGTGTCTGTACTGGGGACAGTATTTCAGCAGCACCATTGGGTCTTCATCCACTAAAAAAGGCCTTCACATGGTGACGGAGAAATGGAGTCGAACACTGCAGCAGCTTGACATTGCAAATCAACTCTTCACTGAGGAGGAGCTGGAGATAGCAATGAGCTACTTTGGTCAGGCAACAGAGGCAGATACCCTGCGTTCACTCAACCTGAGCGGGACCAGGATCACACCAACTGCACTCAGGTATTGATGTCTCCCTAACTTGATTTGTCAAAATAATAAGAAAAAATGCCTACTGATGGTTCAAATAGAGTTGAGCATGAATCAAGCATTCACATTGTCAAATCCGTTGTACTTTATGGTTATCTTTTCAAATATGTCCCAAATGTAAATATATTTTGCTTCATTTTTAGGTCAGTCATTGGCCAAATGACTTCTCTGAACTACCTCAACCTTTCAGCCTGCCGTTATCTCCCAAGAGGACTCAAGAGAATTTACCGTGGCCAAGAAGACATTCACCAACTGCTAGACAAATTAGACTAATTTTCATATTTATTTGTTTCTGGAAATAATTGATTCTGGTTGGCGTGATATTTTCATAGAATGCCTCTTTTTGGACTTTAGTGCTTCTTTCTGCTCATGTTTTTAAAAAATCTGTTTTATATGAATGTGGATCACTCCAAAACCAACCATTATTGTACTGTAAAATACTGTTTACTGTTGAAAGAAAGTAGAAACCAAGAATTTTTCATCCAGAGAGAAAAAAATGTTCCTGCTTTGTTATGGTCAGTCAACAGTCAGTAAAAATTCAACTTAAAAACTGACATGTTTGATTGATTCCTATGGATTACCTTTAATGAATGTGAAGAGACATTCAGTAGTATGTATTGATTTTCTAAATGTATTTCAGTGTTGTAACAAGTTGCATAATTCCAATAAAATGTTTTGACTTGAATTGTTTGCAGTTCAGAAATGATGAAACAATAATGTATGTCTTCTCATTTTTCTCCACTAGATGAGGCTGTACCAATGTGAAATGATTATCACTGTAGGTGCTAGAAAAGCTTCAAATGTTTTCAAAACCATGTGAAAATTCTGATAAAAACAATGTGTTGTATTTTACTACACATCAACATAAGAATGATTATTTTACTAAAATACAGAAGATGTTTTTGCAAGGTTGTTGGAAAAAAAGGCAAACGTTCAATATATGCATCTGTTTTTTTATTGGAGTTTTTAATAAAGAAACTTTGCAAAAAAGTTCAGACAGCAGTACAGAAAAATGAATATAGAGTTGACTTTGTTTATTGATTTAAATTTTAAAAACTCAAGAAACCAAGCAAATTGCAAGTCTTATCAAATAGTTGTGAAGAACTTCAGCCTCTATAGGCCAAAATATGTTGACTTTGTAAACAGCCAGCAATGCAAAACCATTTAAATCCACACGAACAACATTAAAGATGAAAAAAAACTTTAAATGAGAATCACAAATATACAACTTTATACTTTTGTTGGAAATCATGATTACTGCCAGAGACCCAGAGTCAGTAGGTTATAAAATGATACTAAGAAACAAAAAAAATCAAGGCCATGTTTCAGATAATGAAGTGTAAACTTAAAAAAGGCCATAAGATGTTTTTTCACAGCTTGACATTTGACATAAAAATGGGTATAACTTACATTCATGTCCTTTAATGTACTATAAGAAAACATCATTGATTTTCATCTTAGAATATGTGGGCTGAGAATGTGTAGGCTTATTAATTTAACCAGTCAGAGAGTTATAATAAAACTCTATGATTAATAAAAAACGCTATAATTAAACTGCATGTGCAACAACGGGGCATTGGATTTGGGGATGTTGGCAAACCTCAAGGCTCTTCAGTGCTCAAATAGAAACATTCATTAGGTCACATCAGGAAACATTTTCATTGAAAATCATTTTTCTTCAGCATGAAGTAAAAATTAAGTATTTGGGGCAGTACATTTAGTGTGGTCTCTCCTTTTGGTAAAAAAAATATATACTGTCAATTTCTTAAGATGGTAGGAATAAAGAAAAACTATTAGTGGCTCTGTGTAAGCTTTACTGAAATATGTATATGCTAATCTTAGCAAAGAAAGACATCTGACGGAAAGGTATTCTTCCTTTACTGGTGCAAAGGAAGTAAAGTAAGGCCAGTGATGGGATCTGTGATACACCTCTCAACCAGCTGTAGATATGTGAGATTCTCCCGAGTGTTGGGATCGAAGAATCCCTTGGTGTCATCATCAGGGTCTGACAGGATCTGATTCATTTCCTCATTGAAGTACCCTCTTTGGTATGCCACCTGAACAGGAACTCTGTGACTGTGCACTGGGTCAATGATGCCTCCAGTGGCAATTTGTGCTTCAAGGAGGCGGATTCCATGATCTTTGACGATGAGGTCTTTATTCAAGGCCTGGAACAGGGAAATTGTGTCTCCAGTATATGGGTCTTTGTATCCTGTGACTGCTCTCTCTGCTGAAAGCAGTTTGTTTTTCCACTCACTGCCAAACACTTGCTGGGCTGCAGCTTCCTCCACAGAGAGTTTCTTGTTGTTGACTGGGTCAATGACAAACCCTGTGGCAGCCTGTGCTTCCAGCAGAACCAGAGAGGTACCAGGAGTCAGCAGTCCTCGCCTTTTGGCTTCATAGATGCTCAGGGTCTCTTGGGTGGACTGCAAGTAGACACCTGCAATGCAGTTGGTCCCCTCAAGGTACTTGCGCACAGAGTCCATTTCACTTATTATTTTCACTGTGACTTTCCCAGCACTTAGATCTTTGTAAAGGTTTTCATCAATGATTTTGGATTCCAGTAGCTCAGTAGCAGTGACATCCTTTCTGATTCCATGGAAATTCTTGACTTCAGTTGTCTCTGTGATGGTTGTGGTTATTGTAGTTTTGCTGCTGTCTGATTTGGTTTCAGGTGGTTGGCACTGGACAATTGATGATGTGGATGTAGTTGTTGTAGTCTGCTTTTGAATGATTGTCAAGATGATTTCCAAGAAGCGGTCGACTGTGATTGATCCAGACTTGAACTGTTGCACAAGATCCCTCCTCTTGTCCTCAGTGATGTATTTGGAGTAGAGCAAGTCCCACAGAGACACTGTTGTTCCTTGGTATCTCCCTCCTGCTTTTGTTGTTGTTGTTGATTTCAAGATGAGTTTTGTTGCCTCATCAACAAAGAAATAAAACTCTCCTTTCTTCACAATGACCAGCAAGCTGAGCCCTGTGAAGGAATCTGTGATACACCTCTCAACCAGCTGTAGATATGTGAGATTCTCCCGAGTGTTGGGATCGAAGAATCCCTTGGTGTCATCATCAGGGTCTGACAGGATCTGATTCATTTCCTCGTTGAAGTACCCTCTTTGGTATGCCACCTGAACAGGAACTCTGTGACTGTGCACTGGGTCGATGATGCCTCCAGTGGCAATTTGTGCTTCAAGGAGGCGGATTCCATGATCTTTGACGATGAGGTCTTTATTCAAGGCCTGGAACAGGGAAATTGTGTCTCCTGTATATGGGTCTTTGTATCCTGTGACTGCTCTCTCTGCTGAAAGCAGTTTGTTCTTCCATTCGCTGCCAACCACTTTTTGAGCAACAGCTTCCTCCACAGAGAGTTTCTGGTTGTTGACTGGGTCAATGACAAACCCTGTGGCAGCCTGTGCTTCCAGCAGAACCAGAGAGGTACCAGGAGTCAACAGTCCTCGCCTTTTGGCTTCATAGATGCTCAGGGTCTCTTGGGTGGACTGCAAGTAGACACCTGCAATGCAGTTGGTCCCCTCAAGGTACTTGCGCACAGAGTCCATTTCACTTATTTCAGTTACTGTGACTTTCCCAGCACTTAGATCTTTGTAAAGGTTTTCATCAATGATTTTGGATTCCAGTAGCTCAGTAGCAGTGACATCCTTTCTGATTCCATGGAAATTCTTGACTTCAGTTGTCTCTGTGATGGTTGTGGTTATTATAGTTTTGCTGCTGTCTGATTTGGTTTCAGGTGGTTGGCACTGGACAATTGATGATGTGGATGTAGTTGTTGTAGTCTGCTTTTGAATGATTGTCAAGATGATTTCCAAGAAGCGGTCGATTGTGATTGATCCAGACTTGAACTGTTGCACAAGATCCCTCCTCTTGTCCTCAGTGATGTATTTGGAGTAGAGCAGGTCCCACAGAGACACTGTTGTTCCTTGGTATCTCCCTCCTGCTTTTGTTGTTGTTGTTGATTTCAAGATGAGTTTTGTTGCCTCATCAACAAAGAAATAAAACTCTCCTTTCTTCACAATGACCAGCAAGCTGAGCCCTGTGAAGGAATCTGTGATACACCTCTCAACCAGCTGTAGATATGTGAGGTTCTCCTGAGTGTTGGGATCGAAGAATCCCTTGGTGTCATCATCAGGGTCTGACAAGATCTGATTCATTTCCTCGTTGAAGTACCCTCTTTGGTATGCCACCTGAACAGGAACTCTGTGACTGTGCACTGGGTCGATGATGCCTCCAGTGGCAATTTGTGCTTCAAGGAGGCGGATTCCATGATCTTTGACGATGAGGTCTTTATTCAAGGCCTGGAACAGGGAAATTGTGTCTCCTGTATATGGGTCTTTGTATCCTGTGACTGCTCTCTCTGCTGAAAGCAGTTTGTTCTTCCATTCGCTGCCAACCACTTTTTGAGCAACAGCTTCCTCCACAGAGAGTTTCTGGTTGTTGACTGGGTCAATGACAAACCCTGTGGCAGCCTGTGCTTCCAGCAGAACCAGAGAGGTACCAGGAGTCAACAGTCCTCGCCTTTTGGCTTCATAGATGCTCAGGGTCTCTTGGGTGGACTGCAAGTAGACACCTGCAATGCAGTTGGTCCCCTCAAGGTACTTGCGCACAGAGTCCATTTCACTTATTTCAGTTACTGTGACTTTCCCAGCACTTAGATCTTTGTAAAGGTTTTCATCAATGATTTTGGATTCCAGTAGCTCAGTAGCAGTGACATCCTTTCTGATTCCATGGAAATTCTTGACTTTAGTTGTCTCTGTGATGGTTGGGGTTATTATAGTTTTGCTGCTGTCTGATTTGGTTTCAGGTGGTTGGCACTGGACAATTGATGATGTGGATGTAGTTGTTGTAGTCTGCTTTTGAATGATTGTCAAGATGATTTCCAAGAAGCGGTCGATTGTGATTGATCCAGACTTGAACTGTTGCACAAGATCCCTCCTCTTGTCCTCAGTGATGTATTTGGAGTAGAGCAGGTCCCACAGAGACACTGTTGTTCCTTGGTATCTCCCTCCTGCTTTTGTTGTTGTTGTTGATTTCAAGATGAGTTTTGTTGCCTCATCAACAAAGAAATAAAACTCTCCTTTCTTCACAATGACCAGCAAGCTGAGCCCTGTGAAGGAATCTGTGATACACCTCTCCACCAGCTGCAGATATGTGAGGTTCTCCTGAGTGTTGGGATCGAAGAATCCCTTGGTGTCATCATCAGGGTCTGACAAGATCTGATTCATTTCCTCGTTGAAGTACCCTCTTTGGTATGCCACCTGAACAGGAACTCTGTGACTGTGCACTGGGTCGATGATGCCTCCAGTGGCAATTTGTGCTTCAAGGAGGCGGATTCCATGATCTTTGACGATAAGGTCTTTATTCAAGGCCTGGAACAGGGAAATTGTGTCTCCAGTGTATGGGTCTTTGTATCCTGTGACTGCTCTCTCTGCTGAAAGCAGTTTGTTCTTCCATTCGCTGCCAACCACTTTTTGAGCAACAGCTTCCTCCACAGAGAGTTTCTGGTTGTTGACTGGGTCAATGACAAACCCTGTGGCAGCCTGTGCTTCCAGCAGAACCAGAGAGGTACCAGGAGTCAACAGTCCTCGCCTTTTGGCTTCATAGATGCTCAGGGTCTCTTGGGTGGACTGCAAGTAGACACCTGCAATGCAGTTGGTCCCCTCAAGGTACTTGCGCACAGAGTCCATTTCACTTATTTCAGTTACTGTGACTTTCCCAGCACTTAGATCTTTGTAAAGGTTTTCATCAATGATTTTGGATTCCAGTAGCTCAGTAGCAGTGACATCCTTTCTGATTCCATGGAAATTCTTGACTTCAGTTGTCTCTGTGATGGTTGTGGTTATTGTAGTTTTGCTGCTGTCTGATTTGGTTTCAGGTGGTTGGCACTGGACAATTGATGATGTGGATGTAGTTGTTGTAGTCTGCTTTTGAATGATTGTCAAGATGATTTCCAAGAAGCGGTCGATTGTGATTGATCCAGACTTGAACTGTTGCACAAGATCCCTCCTCTTGTCCTCAGTGATGTATTTGGAGTAGAGCAGGTCCCACAGAGACACTGTTGTTCCTTGGTATCTCCCTCCTGCTTTTGTTGTTGTTGTTGATTTCAAGATGAGTTTTGTTGCCTCATCAACAAAGAAATAAAACTCTCCTTTCTTCACAATGACCAGCAAGCTGAGCCCTGTGAAGGAATCTGTGATACACCTCTCCACCAGCTGCAGATATGTGAGGTTCTCCTGAGTGTTGGGATCGAAGAATCCCTTGGTGTCATCATCAGGGTCTGACAAGATCTGATTCATTTCCTCGTTGAAGTACCCTCTTTGGTATGCCACCTGAACAGGAACTCTGTGACTGTGCACTGGGTCGATGATGCCTCCAGTGGCAATTTGTGCTTCAAGGAGGCGGATTCCATGATCTTTGATAAGGTCTTTATTCAAGGCCTGGAACAGGGAAATTGTGTCTCCAGTGTATGGGTCTTTGTATCCTGTGACTGCTCTCTCTGCTGAAAGCAGTTTGTTCTTCCATTCGCTGCCAACCACTTTTTGAGCAACAGCTTCCTCCACAGAGAGTTTCTGGTTGTTGACTGGGTCAATGACAAACCCTGTGGCAGCCTGTGCTTCCAGCAGAACCAGAGAGGTACCAGGAGTCAACAGTCCTCGCCTTTTGGCTTCATAGATGCTCAGGGTCTCTTGGGTGGACTGCAAGTAGACACCTGCAATGCAGTTGGTCCCCTCAAGGTACTTGCGCACAGAGTCCATTTCACTTACTTCAGTCACTGTGACTTTCCCAGCACCTAGATCTTTGAAAAGGTTTTCATCAATGATTTTGGATTCCAGTAGCTCAGTAGCAGTGACATCCTTTCTGATTCCATGGAAATTCTTGACTTCAGTTGTCTCTGTGATGGTTGTGGTTATTGTAGTTTTGCTGCTGTCTGATTTGGTTTCAGGTGGTTGGCACTGGACAATTGATGATGTGGATGTAGTTGTTGTAGTCTGCTTTTGAATGATTGTCAAGATGATTTCCAAGAAGCGGTCGATTGTGATTGATCCAGACTTGAACTGTTGCACAAGATCCCTCCTCTTGTCCTCAGTGATGTATTTGGAGTAGAGCAGGTCCCACAGAGACACTGTTGTTCCTTGGTATCTCCCTCCTGCTTTTGTTGTTGTTGTTGATTTCAAGATGAGTTTTGTTGCCTCATCAACAAAGAAATAAAACTCTCCTTTCTTCACAATGACCAGCAAGCTGAGCCCTGTGAAGGAATCTGTGATACACCTCTCCACCAGCTGCAGATATGTGAGGTTCTCCTGAGTGTTGGGATCAAAGAATCCCTTGGTGTCATCATCAGGGTCTGACAAGATCTGATTCATTTCCTCATTGAAGTACCCTCTTTGGTATGCCACCTGAACAGGAACTCTGTGACTGTGCACTGGGTCGATGATGCCTCCAGTGGCAATTTGTGCTTCAAGGAGGCGGATTCCATGATCTTTGACGATAAGGTCTTTATTCAAGGCCTGGAACAGGGAAATTGTGTCTCCAGTGTATGGGTCTTTGTATCCTGTGACTGCTCTCTCTGCTGAAAGCAGTTTGTTCCTCCATTCGCTGCCAACCACTTTTTGAGCAACAGCTTCCTCCACAGAGAGTTTCTGGTTGTTGACTGGGTCAATGACAAACCCTGTGGCAGCCTGTGCTTCCAGCAGAACCAGAGAGGTACCAGGAGTCAGCAGTCCTCGCCTTTTGGCTTCATAGATGCTCAGGGTCTCTTGGGTGGACTGCAAGTAGACACCTGCAATGCAGTTGGTCCCCTCAAGGTACTTGCGCACAGAGTCCATTTCACTTACTTCAGTCACTGTGACTTTCCCAGCACCTAGATCTTTGAAAAGGTTTTCATCAATGATTTTGGATTCCAGTAGCTCAGTAGCAGTGACATCCTTTCTGATTCCATGGAAATTCTTGACTTCAGTTGTCTCTGTGATGGTTGTGGTTATTGTAGTTTTGCTGCTGTCTGATTTGGTTTCAGGTGGTTGGCACTGGACAATTGATGATGTGGATGTAGTTGTTGTAGTCTGCTTTTGAATGATTGTCAAGATGATTTCCAAGAAGCGGTCGATTGTGATTGATCCAGACTTGAACTGTTGCACAAGATCCCTCCTCTTGTCCTCAGTGATGTATTTGGAGTAGAGCAGGTCCCACAGAGACACTGTTGTTCCTTGGTATCTCCCTCCTGCTTTTGTTGTTGTTGTTGATTTCAAGATGAGTTTTGTTGCCTCATCAACAAAGAAATAAAACTCTCCTTTCATCACAATGACCAGCAAGCTGAGCCCTGTGATGGGGTCTGTGATACACCTCTCCACCAGCTGTAGATATGTGAGGTTCTCCTGAGTGTTGGGATCAAAGAATCCCTTGGTGTCATCATCAGGGTCTGACAGGATCTGATTCATTTCCTCGTTGAAGTACCCTCTTTGGTATGCCACCTGAACAGGAACTCTGTGACTGTGCACCGGGTCGATGATGCCTCCAGTGGCAATTTGTGCTTCAAGGAGGCGGATTCCATGATCTTTGACGATGAGGTCTTTATTCAAGGCCTGGAACAGGGAAATTGTGTCTCCTGTATATGGGTCTTTGTATCCTGTGACTGCTCTCTCTGCTGAAAGCAGTTTGTTCTTCCATTCGCTGCCAACCACTTTTTGAGCAACAGCTTCCTCCACAGAGAGTTTCTGGTTGTTGACTGGGTCAATGACAAACCCTGTGGCAGCCTGTGCTTCCAGCAGAACCAGAGAGGTACCAGGAGTCAGCAGTCCTCGCCTTTTGGCTTCATAGATGCTCAGGGTCTCTTGGGTGGACTGCAAGTAGACACCTGCAATGCAGTTGGTCCCCTCAAGGTACTTGCGCACAGAGTCCATTTCACTTATTTCAGTTACTGTGACTTTCCCAGCACTTAGATCTTTGTAAAGGTTTTCATCAATGATTTTGGATTCCAGTAGCTCAGTAGCAGTGACATCCTTTCTGATTCCATGGAAATTCTTGACTTCAGTTGTCTCTGTGATGGTTGTGGTTATTGTAGTTTTGCTGCTGTCTGATTTGGTTTCAGGTGGTTGGCACTGGACAATTGATGATGTGGATGTAGTTGTTGTAGTCTGCTTTTGAATGATTGTCAAGATGATTTCCAAGAAGCGGTCGATTGTGATTGATCCAGACTTGAACTGTTGCACAAGATCCCTCCTCTTGTCCTCAGTGATGTATTTGGAGTAGAGCAGGTCCCACAGAGACACTGTTGTTCCTTGGTATCTCCCTCCTGCTTTTGTTGTTGTTGTTGATTTCAAGATGAGTTTTGTTGCCTCATCAACAAAGAAATAAAACTCTCCTTTCTTCACAATGGACAATAAGTAAAGATCAGTTGTAGGGTCTTTTACACATCTCTCAATCAGCTGTAGATATGTGAGATTCTCCTGAGTGTTGGGATCGAAGAATCCCTTGGTGTCATCATCAGGGTCTGACAGGATCTGATTCATTTCCTCGTTGAAGTACCCTCTTTGGTATGCCACCTGAACAGGAACTCTGTGACTGTGCACTGGGTCGATGATGCCTCCAGTGGCAATTTGTGCTTCAAGGAGGCGGATTCCATGATCTTTGACGATGAGGTCTTTATTCAAGGCCTGGAACAGGGAAATTGTGTCTCCAGTGTATGGGTCTTTGTATCCTGTGACTGCTCTCTCTGCCGAAAACAGTTTGTTCTTCCATTCGCTGCCAACCACTTTTTGAGCAACAGCTTCCTCCACAGAGAGTTTCTGGTTGTTGACTGGGTCAATGACAAACCCTGTGGCAGCCTGTGCTTCCAGCAGAACCAGAGAGGTACCAGGAGTCAACAGTCCTCGCCTTTTGGCTTCATAGATGCTCAGGGTCTCTTGGGTGGACTGCAAGTAGACACCTGCAATGCAGTTTGTAGCTCCAAGGTACTTCTGAACTGATTCCATGTTGCTGATTTTGTCCTCAGTCACTTCTCCTTGTATAATCTTTGTGAACAGCTCCTTCGAGATAATTTTTGATTCGTACAACTCACTGGCTGAGACCTGCTTTCTCAGTCCTTTGAACTTTCTTTCTTTGGATGATACTTCTGTTATGATCACAGTTAGTATTTCAATGATCTCCTCTATTTTCATGACTCCTGTCCTGTATTGCTGTATGATCTGTTCTCTTTTTTGTTCTGATATATATTCAGAGAGCAGCACTTCCCACAATGTTACCTCTTTGTTTTTGAATTTCCCTGCATTTATTGCAATCCTTTTGTTTTTGAAATCAAGCTGGATTTTTTCATCCGTGTGAAGTATGTGGGATTCTTCTTCATACAGAGGTAGAAGGAGTAGCTCAGTTTTGGGATCCTTCTCACAGCGCTTCATGAGCTCGAGGTAAGAGAGGTTTTCTTTGGCATTTGGGTCAAAGAATCCCTTGGCATCATCAGTTGGGCTCATCAGAATTTTGCTGGTATCCTCATCCAGATACCCCTTTTTGATAGCAACATGTAGAGGCAGTCTGTGACTTTGATTTGGGTCAACTACTCCTCCAGTTGCTATCTGTGAATCAAGAAGACGAATGCCCTCACTTCTTTGAATCAACTGTTCACTCATGGCTTCAAATAGTGAAATTGTTGCATCTGTGTAGGGATCTTTATAGCCAGTGACTGCTCGCTCAGCTGAGAGAAGTTTTTCAAGTACATCTGGTCCAATGACTTTTTCCCTTGCTGCCTCGTCAACAGCATAGAACTTATTATTAATTGGATCAATGATCCATCCTGTGGCAGCCTGTGCCTCAAGCAGTCCAAGTGCGATTCCAGGTGTCAACCGATCTTCCATTTTTGCTTCATATATACTCATCACTTTCTGGGATGGATAAGCCTTAATTCCAGCGATGCTCCCAGTTCCTTTAAGGTATCCCCTGACAGATTCACGCTGGGTAACTTCCTCAAAAGTGAGTTTACCTTCCTTCATCTGTTCAAATGTATCTTTGTCAATGATATCAGCATCAAGAAACTGTTGTGCAGAGACAGGCTTTCTTAGCCCCATTACTGTGGCAGTTCCACTGTTCTCAAGATTTTCAATGGTGGAAATCACTATCATGATGATGGTTTGTGTATCAATCTTTCTTGTTCTGTATTTTTCAATGAGTTCAAGCTGCTGATCCTCAGTGAAGTACCCAGAGTGAATCAAGTCCCAAAGTGACACTGATTTTCCAGCGTAGCGTCCCAGTGACACGCTTACAACAGTCTTTTCAAATTCACTCTTTATCTCAGTGGTGGTGTACACTTTCGCCTTGGCTTCAGAAGTTTTTCGTTTGTCATTCAGTGGCAGGAGAAACAATCCTGTTTCCTCATCTTTATGACATCTACCCAACATCTCCATGTAGGTCAGATTGTCTTGTGTCTTAGGGTCAAAAAAGCCCTTTGTGTCATCAGTAGGGTCTGAAAGGATCTGATTAAGTTCTGCGTCAAAATATCCTTTCCTGTAGGCAACCTCGAGAGGTAAGTGAAGACACTTCAAGGGATCAATGATGCCACCTGTAGCAATCTGGGCCTCAAGTAAACGGATGCCATGGCACTTGACGATAAGATCTTTTTGCAAGGCTTGGAAAAGTGAGATCTTTTGGCCGGTGTATGGATCTCTGTAACCAGTCACAGCCCTCTCTGCTGACAGAAGCTTCTCAAACATCTGTGGCCCTATCACCTTTTCTTTGAGAGCTTGTTCCACTGTGAGTTTTTTGTTATTTAGAGGGTCAACAATGAACCCTGTAGCTGCTTGTGCCTCAAGGAGGCAGAGGGCAGTGCCAGGTGTAAGAATGCCAATTCTCTGAGCCTCATAGATGCTTAGCTTCTGATTGGAGGGTTGCAGTATTACCCCTGCAACACAACTTTTACCTTGTAGGTAGGATCTCACGGTATCATTTTTCATCACATCACTGCTTGTTATTTTCCCCTCAATCAAACTGTTATACATTTTTTCATCCACAATATCAAGCTCCACAAGATCGACAACAGAAATCTTTCCTCTGAGAGCATCAAAGTTCAGCCCTGCTTGTTGTTTTATTTCTTTTGTTTCAATGATCTCAAGAATGGTGACAATCAGTTGCTCAATCTTGATTTTCCTTGACTTGTAGAGCTTGAAAAACTCCTGCCTTCTGTCTTCAGTCAGATACTCTGAATTGATAAGATCCCATAGTGTTGTGTGCTTGCCCTTGAACCTGCCATACTTCACAGTAACTGTTGTTGTTTTGAAAGTTTCCCGCATGCTGTCATCTATGTTTATTTTCTTAACTTGGCTTTTGAGTGGCAAGAGACACAGCCCTGTGCTTGGATCGGTTACACATCTGTCCATGAGCTGCAAGTATGTCAGGTTCTCAAGGTTGTTGGGGTCAAAGAAACCTTTGGTATCATCACTTGGATCACTCAGAATCTGGTTCATTTCCTCATCAAAGTATCCCCTCTTGTAGGCCACATGAACAGGTATGCGATGGCTGTTTACTGGGTCAATGATCCCTCCAGTAGCAATTTGTGCCTCCAGCAGACGAATCCCATGGTCTTTCAGGATGAGATCTTTTTGCATGGCTTGAAACAGAGAGATTATTTTGCCATCATATGGATCCCTGTAACCAATGACTGCCTTCTCAGCAGAGCGCAACTTTTGACAGACATCTGGCCCCACAATTTTTGCTTTAACAGCATCATCAACAGAAAACTTTCGGTTTCCAATGGGGTCAATTACAAAACCTGTTGCTGCTTGAGCTTCTAGTAGAATCAGAGCAGTTCCTGGCATCAGCTTGCCTTTTTGTCTAGCCTGGTAGATGGTCATGATTTGAGAATCAGGAAGCAGAATGCCTGCAATGCTGCCTTTCCCTTGAAGGTACACATTGACACTTTCATCTTCTGTCACTTCCTTCACTGACTTTTTTCCCTTTTTCAGATCCTCCAAGACCTCCTCGCTGATGATGTCTGCCTCTACAAGCTGTTTGGCTGTGACAGTTTCTCTGATGCCTTCAAAAACAACTTTGGTTGTTTTCACAGACTTTTCTATGACTTCCAGAATAGTTGTAATGATCGTTTTGATGCTTAGCTTTCCCTCTCTGTATCTTCTAAAGATGTCCTTCCTCTGATTTTCATCAAAGTATTCTGACATCAGAAGTTCCCACAGAGATACCGTCATCCCCATGTACTTTCCATATGTCACTTTCACCTTCTCCATTTTGAAGGCCATTTTAGTTTGGTAGTCAATGAAGTTGAAATTCAGCCTATCAGACTTCTCAATGAGGGGAAGCAGGCACAGTCCAGTGACAGGATCAGTGACGCACCTCTCCATTAGCTGAAGATAGGTTAGATTCTCCTCTGTGTTTGGGTCAAAAAAACCCTTGGTGTCATCTCCTGAATCCTCGAGTATGGCGTTCATTTCTTCGTTGAAATAACCCCTTTTGAAGGCAATTTCTGTGGGGAGCCTGTGACTGTTGAGGGGGTCTATGATTCCACCAGTAGCAATTTGCGCCTCAAGTAGACGTATTCCATGCTCCTTCACAATGAGATCTGCTGACAGTGCTTGAAACAGTGATATGGTGTCACCTGTGTATGGGTCTCGATATCCAGTAACTGCTCGCTCAGCAGAACGTAGCTTTGCATGAAATTCAGGGCCGATTAGTTGGTGCTTGATGGCCTCGTCTACTGTGAACCTTTTGTTTTCAACAGGATCAATCATGAACCCAGTAGCAGCTTGAGCCTCGAGTAAAATCAGTGCTGTCCCAGGCATCAGTATGCCTTGTTTCATTGCATCATAAATGCTCATTCTCTGATTTTTCGAGAGTAAGGCAATGCCTGCAATACTACCTTTACCTTCCAGGTATTCTTTCACCGTTTCCATCAGCATCACCTCCTGAGTCGTGGTGTTTCCCTTCTGAAGATCATCGAATGTTTCTTTGTCGATGATCTTTGATTCGAGGAGTTCGGCGGAGGAAATGCCTCTTCTGAGACCTTTGAAGGTGATGCAAACAGGAAGGAGCAGCAGGCCTGTGTCAGGCTCCACGGTACATTTCTCCAGGAGATTTTGGTAGTTCAGGTTTTCCTGTGAGCTTGGATTGTAGAAGACTTTGAGTTCGGACATCTGGTCATTGAGCAAACCCTTTTCATAGTAACCCTTTTGGATAGCAGCCTCAACTGAAAGGTATGTCTTTACAGAGGGATCAAACAGACCT
Organism: Cheilinus undulatus; assembly: GCF_018320785.1. Taxonomy (NCBI): domain Eukaryota; kingdom Metazoa; phylum Chordata; class Actinopteri; order Labriformes; family Labridae; genus Cheilinus; species Cheilinus undulatus. The sequence goes on along the minus strand of NC_054880.1, from coordinate 12,975,874 downwards.
TTTGTGGCTATCTGTGCTTCAAGGAGCCTCAATCCATAATCTCTGGGGACCAAATCTTTTTGCATGGCTTGGAATAAAGATATTATTTGATTGGTGTAAGGGTCTACATAGCCACTGATAGCTTTTTCTGCCATGAGGAGTTTGTCTTTCATCTCTGGTCCCACTATTCCTTCTTTGACAGCATCTCCAACTGAAAGTACTCGATTGTTTATGGGGTCTACAATGCCTACTGTTGCTGCTTGTGCTTCAAGTAGAGCTAGTGCTGTACCAGGCTTTAGGAGGCGTTTTTTCATAGCCTGGTATATGGTTACCTTCTCCTTCGTCTGCTCCAGAAATATTCCAGCCACAGGTCTGTGGACTTCTGTGTAGCCATTTTGCTTCACCTCAGTGTCTTGACTAATGGAGTCCATCTTTGCCTAAAACACTGGTTGACAAAGAGTTTACATTAGTTTGAACATTGAATGCACTTGTTTTCCAGTAACAATATACATTTACATCACCATAAAAATGTAAACAGTATGCACTACGTCACTATAACTATGTTATATTCAATTTTACGTGATATTGTCTAATGCTGATTAAATAATGAATAATCATTTATTTATCCATGATCAAGCAATACATTATGTATACTTTGAAATGTACTGCAGCAACATTTCAAGGCTAAAACATCCAAAAGTATGGTATTGTAGTCTGGTCAAACTATCAAAATCAGTGAACTGAACAGGAAATGGCATCCACAAGGTAGGCCTGTTCTTATCTAACCTTTCAGTTTCTTTATGAGTCTGTGAGAAGTCTTGAATCCTTTGCTGTTCTTCCAAGTAACAAAATCCCGGATGCAGACCAAAGGGCTTTTATGGTCGGAGTTCCAGGGAATTGAAACTCCGTCTGTCCCTGTAGAGATAGGAAAGACAAAATGAGTTTTGTTCACCACATCTTTTTCAGTATTTGCCTGCTTTATTGCCATGTTTGAAAGTTGCACCATAAAATTCATTTGATAAAGACACATTAGATATCAGATAAGTTTCCAATGAAGGCAGAATTGGCAGGATCATAATACAGGTGACATAATACTAGAGAGCTCCTTCTCCCTCTGTACAAAAGAAAGAAGAAAGAGTGCTTTGTCCTGTGTAGAAAAACAACAGCATCTTTGCAAGGTGCATGGATAAAATTACTTTTTTTCAGTCACACAAAATAAAATCACAATGAATTGTTTTTTACTCAGAAAATAAAAAACTTCCTGGTGAACACTCACTGGTAAATGCATGCCATTACATCTCAGTTTAAGCCTTTAATTTGTTCCTTCCTGGGTACTAAACTCCTAGATGATAAAATGGTAACACTTTATTTTATGTGGGCCCTAATGACCTTGAAATTTTATTGTAATAAGTGCAGTTATACAGCAAATTCTCAAGAATAAGGGGGTAGTTATCTAGTGATAATTTGGCATTTAACAAGAAATAACTCGGAAATATGGTAATATTAAGGAAGTATTAACCTAGTAATAATGTATTGATTATTAAGTTGATGACAAGAAGGATGTAGCCTGATTTACAACATATATATTTATTTGTGTGATGTTTTGATGCATTGCATACAAAATCTAATGTATCTTAGATTTTGCATTGAAAAATATTGGTAGCACTTCATTTTAGCAGGCCCTCATTACACAGTAATTTGTCAAGAATAAGGTGATACTACCTAGTAATAATAATGACTCAGAAACATGGTAATATCAAAGGAGAATTTTCCTGGAAAAAAATTAATGTTGTTAATCAGGCTACATCCTTCTTGTCATGTCATCATTTTCTTGCACAGATTAGACAAATACTCTGCAAGTTCATGACCAGATTTCAAAAAGCAAGTCGTGTTTACTTTGGCATGCCAAGGCGTAATGTTTCAAAACTGGAATACCCAGATGCTCTGTGATTTTACAACAGACACAGAAAGATGGAAACAGACACACTATGGCATTCTTATCCATTTAAATGTCAGTGTTACAATGCTCCTTACAAAGCCGACCATAAGGAGGGGAGAAGGGAAAAGCTTGGCCCAGAGTCATGGAGGGTTGCATGATGGTTTGCACAGATGTCATGGTCCACCCTAAATTTAAGCAATAATAACCTTTAATTTCACTTCCAACTACCCATTTTACTTATCAAAGCAACACAATAACACATCTTGTTGACTGTTGCCTGTTTCAAAAGAAAAATGGTACAAGGTATTATTTTTTCAATAATAACATGGTGTCAGTGTATGAAGCCATGCTGAGTCCTGCAGCATTTTCTTTTTCAGTTCTCTCCAAAGGTGAATGGAGCCAGGACCAGGAGGTGAAGGTTAACCATGAGCTAGCGCTAATGCTAAAGATCCAACATGAATCTGGAGAGGGCTCATATTCTGAGCCTTCCAGGGGCCCAGTCATTTCTATGGGTGGGCCTGCTCCCTGTTTACTCTGGGTATCTCTAATCTTGGTCTCTTACCACTGCAGAGTGAAAATGGCCAATTTCCTCAATTAGTCTCCAAATCTGACTCTTAACAGTGGGTCATTTCTGGTAAAACTCATAGCTGTCAGAGATTAAACTGTTTCGATAAGAGTAGCTAAAATTAACCAGAAGAATGAGTCAAAGGAGAAGAAAGGCTGATTTTAGCCAAGAAGAACTGCAGAGAGTGTGAGTAACACACTGTTGATGTTTCACTGTTTGGTGGAAGCACAATAATTTGGTGGTTCATGACAGTTTGGTACAGTAAATTCTGAGCTTGCTGGTCACGTCCACTTTTTGGCTCCCAAATGGCTCTTCATTAGTACTTTTTGGCTTTCTTTAAATGAGACAGTTCAAGTTACGCAGAGAGATTTTTTCATTCCGTTCATCCTTTCATTCATTAATAATCCATCATTCACGTGATTTCTGGTTCTCCTGCTCTGGTAATCACCTGGAATGCACATCTTTTCACTTAAAATCTGAGCTAATCCCATTCTGCCACGACCTCTCTCGGCCCAATCGTCCTGCTGCTTTCATATTTTAGAATCTGTTCTCCTTTCCTCCGCAGTCAGTCTGTTGTTTCAGTTGGACCACTGCAAACCCTCCTCCACCCCAGCCACCTCCATTACAATTCATCAGTATCAAGGTCCAGCTTCCCCATGCCATCATGCATCCCTTGATCGCCATCTCCAAAGCATGGCTTGTTTTGTGTTCAACCATTATTACTGGTGTCCCATGTGAAATCAAGATTCTTTTAGCCAATAAACAGACTGCTTTGAGTCTTGCTCCACTCTAGGGTCAGATACCTAAACTTGGTACCACAACAGAAGGATGCCAGAGAAGTGGAATGGTACAGATCAGTTTTTTGGTACTTTTATCAACTTCTGACAATGGAAAGGCCGCCCAGCTGTACACAGCTAATGAGCACCTATTTCCATAAATTGTGATTGGTTGTAAATACTGTTGGCCTATGACTGGGGTGTCCAAACTTTTTCCACAGAGGGCCACGTACGAAAATATATTAGGATGGTGGGCCATTATTAATCAAAATATCTTCTTGTCAAAATGTTTGTTTACAGATTTAACATTGTAGCACTGCCTTGTGCTGAAACCAAGTACAATACAGTTGAGCACAAGCTTCATGTTTTAATGTGGGCCATATTTCATTTTAGCTCTAGAATTTGTTGCGAGCCTATCAAAAATGGGCCATGGGCCGTATTTGGCCCCCGGGCCATAGTTTGGACACCCTTGGCCTCATAAGGCCTCATAATATCCTATGAGGATATTAATGACAGCTGTTTAAAGGGAAGGACTACTTTAATGTAACATAGAGCAGCTTCAGAGTGGCATAGTAAAATCTGGAATACAATAAACTCAGTCTAACTACTAAATATGAAAATATAGTGCTGTGTGATGGAGTTTCTGTTTGTTTTTAATCTTCTTAGTGAGAAAATAAAATTATAAGTTAGACTGTCATTAACATTTGTAAAATTACTCAACAAGTTTAAACATCTTCAGTTCTGTCATACTACAATGTAAGAATAAGTGGTGAGGTAAGTCCTGTTTTTTTAGGAAACCAGTGGCTTTTTCCACTCTTTGTGTTAGTGGGTAAGAAGCTGTGTTTGATGTGATAGATGAAGTCATTACCGGTAGTAGCAGTGAATGTAATCACTCTCTGGAAAAGGGGTGTGAATGGAAACCTTATGATGAAGTTCACAAACCTGCTCATTGTGAAAGCCTGACTTAGAGAGTAAATACAGGTTATAGATGGGGGGTTTTTATGCGTGTAATAATTTCCACATAATAGTTCATAATGCTGAGTTGCTGTGCTGCTTTAGATGGAGAGATTTTTAACACTAGTATTTAAGCTCCTTATCATAAGATAGTTTTCTCTTTTCATTACAATCTGTGATAGTCTTACCAGACGAAAGGTGTGTCCTGTTTTCACTGCGAGGTCACTATGTTACAGTTCAACATCATGGCTTTAAATAAACAACAGGCAAAGTAACACAAACTCTCGCTCATGTAAGTGAAGATAAAAAGAGTGTTTGTTCTGTAGCAGCAGCTCCATGGTGCAACATTATCTCTGAGGGTCACTGCTGAGTTTGCTGTTTGACGCTGTCACCCTCTTTGTAAATGTTTGAATTGTTTTAAGGATGTTGAACCTTCAATTTGCATTTATTGCACCTTTCGGTTTGCTTATCATGCCGTAAAAGGCAAATACATCACCAACATGAAGCAGTAACACTGCTTCTGTGTTTACTGACCAGTGTCTGCTTTAAACCCCCAGTCTAATTCACAGTCAGACTGTAAGTCGCTAATAAAAATGCTCAATTTATGAAGAAATTTTCACTTTCTATGCAGTAAATCACAGTTTCACCAAGTTTGATTTCTAAACTATTGAACTTTTTTATTCTTTCAGTATTTTTATCATTTATCTATTTTTATTTATTATTACTTTAAAAATGTTGTCAAAGCTAGATTTGCTGTGTCAGTATTAATTACCTAATATATTTTAATACTGAAACACCAGTGAGTAGTGGTTTTGTGTCAACACTTTCTTAAAAGATGTGTCCAATATTCTGATGAATGTATGCAATATTTGTCAAGTCAAGCAAAGAAATTAAGAAAATTCTCTATCAAATGTTCACCAGTTTTATGCTCCTTTGACTTTTATCTCAAGTATCAAAATATTGCCCTTTAGCCCTTTTTAAAAAATAGGTTGTTAAAAAAAATACCACAATTTTTTACTGACATAACATTCTATTCAACTTGGCAAATGAGTCTTCTTTGTTATGATTTGATGATTTAATGCACTGGCTCTCAACTGTCGTTCAGGACCCACCACGGTCTCTAACGGCAAATAACGACCCAATGTTGGAATATTTCCCAAGACAGTCTGGCTGCAGTCAGAACTGAAATACACGCTAAATCTTAAATAAATAAGTCAATAATAAGAAGAAAGTCAGATTAAACTTTCAGTGAGAGTAAGGGTTAAGGTAAGGGTTATACCAAAAGTGGAAAAACTGACCTGCAAAACCAGATTACTAAACATTTTATAAAGCCAAATTAAAAGTCTGCTGCCAGGAAAAAAAAACAGTTCACCCTCAATGAAAACCTTTCAGAGTAGCTTATGTAGCTCTGTTAGCTGTGTAAGCTACGTAGATAACAGAGCTAAAGCTAAAGTTCATAAAGCTAAAGCTCGCAAGACTAATGATATCTGTACTGACAAAGCAAACGTTAGCTATGTTAGCCACATAGCTGTTAGCCACCTAAGCTACATAAGACATAGCTACATAGCTACATTAGATTTCACCTACATAGTGTCAACTATGTAGCTAGTATAGCTATGTTAGCTAAAGCTAACAAAGCTAAGGCAAGCCAACATCCATGAACCTACCTCTGAAACAGGCATATAGATAATTTACCCCCAGGTTAGACCTCTGACCTTTTATGTTTTATTTATGAAATGTTTCTTTATCCCTTATGTTTGCAGTGTGGTTATGTCATGAATTTAACAGCCAGACTTTGTTCATGAATAACGTTGAATTAGGAAAAAAAAAAAATCATGGGGCACAAATGGCCTAATGGTTAGGTTGTGCCCCACTCCTTCAATGCATATCATTCCCCACTCTCTCATCCCTGTTTCCAGCTCTATTTACTGTAACAGTCACTGTAATAGTCATAATAAGTCTTGAAAAAAATACATAAAATTCTAAAAACTGTTAATATGCTATACCAACAAGTTAAGGCACGTTCTGAGCTCTACAGCCAGCAGCCAGACCCCTCTCAAATTGTCAGCAACTCATATTTATTTGATAAAATATATTTCAGTTTGGAACAAAACATATAACAGAAAAAAGAGGCAGAGCAGAATAAACACATTCTACTATAATACACATTGTTAAAACTGGAAACACCAGGGATCTCTATACCTAAAACAGCCAGCTGGTAAAATGTAACCATTATTAGAGTGCAGAGTTTATAAGAGCACTGATCAAGAGTGACTGTTAACTACAGACAATTAACTGCTTATTAACAACAGAAAAAAGAGCTAAACCACTGTTGAATAAATGATCTGTCACACCCAGAATTGTCTGGCTGCTATGACAGAAAACTGAGGGAAAATTATTGGCTTCTTATTGGGTGAAAAAAAACAGCCATTTATGAAATTATGCAAATGATTTTAAACTCCAGGTGCTTCAAAACAAACTTTCAGGAAACACCAATGACTGTCAGAGTCAAAAATCTTATCAATAAGAAGTTAGACACAAATAGAGAACAGCCCTGGGTAAATTATACTCATTGTTCTAGTGTTAAATAAAATGCTGATAATACCACCTCTAATTATGACTGTAGTATACAAACACTGAGAGGACACCTTCACAGTCATTTGTGGTTTTATTACCTCTCGCCTTGTCTACATGTGGGTCGGGGCGTCCTCCCGTCACGCCTGTAGTATGTGCAGAACGCTGCTGCCACACTTTTACAGACACGTAAACAGGAGTACATCATCCCTGCACTTGTCTCCCTTCACTAAATAAACAAATCGATGTTGTTTTTATACTTCTTTTTGAATAAGTCAGGTCTTCTGAGCAGTCTCTCCTGGTCCCCCATTCATTCAAAGCACGGCTCAAACCCACCTTTATCCCCTGGTTAGACTAGATAAACAGCTTTAATATGTGATAACAAGTCTGTTATTTATTCTGTTTGGTCTGTTATCCATGTAGTTCTAACACATGTATGTTTTTTGGTTTTAATATGCCTCGTCTTAAGTCAGCTGAGTTTTTTTAATGTGCTTTACACCAGTGTTTCCCAACCATTTTTCCTTGGAGCCCCCCCTACATGTTCCTAAGAAAAGCAGAGCCGAACGTGGCACACTGCTGCCAAATATCAAGATAGATTTTAACTGTTTCACTAATAAAACCCTTAAAAAGGCCTATGCATGCTTCTCTTATCAAAAAAATACTTAATAACTGCTTTATCATGGTTTTTTAGTCAATATTTGAATATCTAATTTTTGCAGGCTCAGAGCAGACAAAGCCTTGCGCCCCCCCTGGGGGGTCCTGGACCTCAGGTTGAGCACCAATGCTTTATACATAAAGTTAACCTGAGTTGACAGCATATCAGAGTGCTGCTGATTTTGACTGCATGTTTCACATCATAGATGATTTAGAACTTCTTAAATACTAACAGCTTAACAAAGAAACCACTGATATTTTCAACTGAACACAAAACAAAAACTGATTTACGACAGAAAAAAGTGAAACTGTGTGGATGATTTATGAGCTTACTATCACTCCCTCTAAGCCAAGAATGTGTCTGAATCCCTGTGCGATGTCATCGCTGACACCTTGGAGAAACCTGCTACCCATGTGCCTTTTAACACCGGGATAACACAGCAGATTGCATACATACAGTACAGCACGCCCATTATGACTCATAACCTCACATCTATGAAACTTTATCTCTGCTGTGCATTCTTGACACTACCCAAGCAATAAAGAAAACAGGAATGAATGAGGCCATGCAGAATGATTGGATGTTGCATAATAGTTTCTGTAGAGGAGAAAAACATTGAATTCAGATGTGTCAACAGCCTGGAGGTGTAGACACAATGTTCAGACCTGTCTGAAACCTTCACAGTAACTTAGTGGCCTAGTTTTACTAAAACTCTCTATCAACAGCTGTGGCCAAAGGTAATCATCCATGAATGTTTGCTTTCTCTTTTATCAGAGGGGTGTTGGCTGCTGGTGAAGGACACTTGTGATGTTCCTTCACTTCTTGGCTTTTACAGCACTTTTCCAGTACAGTTAGGACACTTTGAACTTGGTCTTTAACTTGGATTGAACACTTTCACAAAATAATAGGCTTTTGTTAAAAATAAAGAATGTATTGTCTTCACAACAAGCACACAATTTAAACCAGAAAATGAGCTTTAAAACAAAAAGTAAAGTAAATCAGCTCTTACCTGAAGTTTCTGGAAAGTCCTGCTCTGTTTGGCGCCTCAGTCTTGGCTGGCATGGGAGATATTTGGAGTTTGAGGTGCTCCAAACATCTCAGCGGGAATCCTGTGTGCTCACTGGTCAAATATACAGCAGGTCCGGCCTTTAAGCCACTCCCCTTTGAACAGGAACAGCCTCCTCTCCTCTGACAGCGAGAGAACCAACGGACACTGAACTCTCTGCACTAAACTCAGGATGCCAGAAATTCCTGCAGACTTCCTCAGAGCATGTCCATTGTGCTCTAAAACAATAACAGCATGTGAATTAAGCCTTTTTTACTGTTCTTACTGTACTGCAGGTGAGCAGATGTTTACCCAGACTCCTGTAAGGTACAAAAATGTCCTAAAGATTAATCTAGTCAAACAGAGGGGTCTTAAACCCTTTGTATTTCACTGATGTGCTGTAAAGTACTTTTATATAATGGTGTACTTACAGAAATGAGCAGCGACGCAGACACTATCTTCCTTATCTCACCAGCCAGGTTGTAACAAGCCGAGCCGGATGCCCTGTGATTATTTCTCTTTGTGTGAGAACTTCCCTCAGGTCTGGGAGGTTTTCAGATCTAAATTGCAAACACTTAACTCGTCAGCAGGAAGGAGGGGGGCTCTGACTTCATTCACCTGAAACAAAAAAAAAAATTGCAACACAGAGGAGACAACCAGAACATCTGCTGTTAGTGGCAGAAACCAGACCTAAAGATGTTAGTCACATTGTGGTAGTGACGTTTTACATTATCAAGTGAAGAAATAGCAGGTGGAAACAGTAATGACACATTTGGCTCCAGGTGACACTACAACAGGTTTTAATGGCTTTAAAAAGTCACACTGAAGAAAATCTGATTTCTTTGAATTTGTGTCCCAAAATTGATCTTAGCCATCACTGGTTTTCCACCAGTATATCCTGACTTTGGGTGACAGCTTTAGAGTGATATGAACTATAATCCATGCTATTCACACCATTATCTTCATATTTTCCCCAGAGACAGACAAAGAAGGAGCAAAACGTTTTCAACCATGTTCATGCATTTGCCCTTGCCATTCCTGTGAATGTGAGGACAGATTGAGAGATGTTCTTCAAACTGTGCACAAATGTCCACTTTGACTCAAGGATGAGCCAATAAGCTCTAAAAGGTTCAGGCTCAAGGTTAACCTGACATTTCAGATAGATTTTTTCACATATCCATGACATGGGATATGTCACATGAATCTGGGCAACACAGTGGTTAGGACCAAGGTATGTTGGAACTGTCCGATAAGTTAGTGCAGGTTCTTTTCCTATATTTTGGACTTAAAAAAACAAACAAACAAAGAAAACCAACTGTTTTTCTGCTTTGTGATTTTTCAAAGGAAACCAGAAACAAGATTTCAGCCCATTAGTTTGTTTTTCTGTTTCAACCAAGGAATCAATAAACCACTCATTACTCCATTCAAGTGGTAGGTGGGCCTTCAGCGACCCTTTGCTTCTGATTGGCTTGTGTGCACCTTCAATTGGAAGCAAAGGGCCACTAAAGGCCCACCCACCACCTAATTCAAATAGGTTGTTTGCAATCACGTGATCCAGTATGTCCAGAGGAGAGGCACAGTCATAAGGAATGAATATGAACGGAGGAAAGTCAGTACTTAACAGCTCAAAAAGAGCGCTACACTGCACTTATCAGAAAAAAATCTACATACAGAGTACAATCCTTTCAATCAGATTTACCTGCCGTGGTGGCGAGCAATGTCACAAATTTCTCAGTTCTGCAGACCTCCTAGTATTTAGCATTATTTAGCCAGATAAAGGTAAACAAGAGTCTTGAAGAATCTTGTTCCTAGCTAAGAGGCTAGCTGAGCCTCTGTAATAATCACAAATGCTCATTTTGTCACAATCGTGATATTCTACCAACTGAAAAAACCTCATTTATGAGCTACCAAGTAATGATGTTCTGTTCACAAATGAGCCTGTGCTATGAAACAGCTCTCCAATGTTAGCTGTGGTAGCTAGCTCCCATTTGAGCACCGGTTTCCTTTCCTCCAGCTTTTGTCGTTATTTAATCCACATTTAAAGAGCCAGACTGTGACCAAATGAAGAGTTGCTTGGGAGCCAAACAACCAGCTCTACTGAGCTGAGCCAAATGACCTGGATCTCTAGAAAGAGATGGATTTCCCATCACAAAGACTAAAGCTGGAGGTTCTTGAGACATCAGCTGAGGAAACACGGGTAAGATCAGAGTTTAATGTGCTAAACCATGAAAAAATTGAACTAAACCAAACCAGACTGCTTTGTGGAAACAGACCCTACATGAGCGACTCTACCAAGCATTAGACTGAGGATTTCTTTAAAATTCCTGGAAGAGTCAGCTGGTATGGGAGCAGCATCTTTCCCAGGCCTGATCCAGCTCACCCCATACTGGGTGCCCAGGACCTGGTGGTTTGGGCCAGGCCTTGGGGACCGCTATATGCATCATGGAGGGATCAGAGGGTACATGGGCCTGGTGCAAAACTCGAAAGCAGGAGAAGTTGTGGATGGGAAGGGCCAAGGCTGACATGGCGAAGTGTCAAACTGGCATACGCTCCCATACCTGACCTGACGCATTTTGGGCTACTGAGAAATTCGAATGCTAACTGGCTTCAACAACACATAATCAGGTAGATTTCTGGGTCAAGTAAAAATGTTTGATGGATTTTAGCTGCACATTTATTCAGATTTCTTTTTTTTTTTTAAGATTAATTTTTTGGGCATTTTTGTGCCCTTATCAGATAGAGGAGGACAGTGGATAGAGTCAGAAACAGGGTCAAGAGTAGGGGAGAGACATGCGGTGAAGGGCCTTGGGCCGGATTCGAGCCCTGGCTGCCCGCGTACATGGGGAGCGCCTCTAACCATTAGGCCACCAGCTCCCTATTTATTCAGATTTCTGTTTGAAAGATAAACAAAGGACCATCAGAACACAGCTGATAAATGCAGGTGTGATCAGTGTTTCTCCTGCAGAATCTCAAGTCTGCTGAGATGTAATTGGTCAATACTGCCTGGACTACAATTGATCTATAAATGGAGAAGGGGACCTCTAATGCTGACAGATCTGACTCTACATGTCAGCGTGATTATAAAAAAACCTGTTCCAACATTTAAAACATGTGGCTGGTATAAAATTCAAATAGGAGTATACTTTTCTGAAGATAATAAAATCTCTCAGTTTTATCATTTGATATGCTGCCATTGTGCAACTTTCTCATAATATTGAGTTTTAACAGTTTGCAAACCAATGTATTCTTTTCTTGTTTACATTTTACACATGGCCCAACTTTTTGTAACTTTAAAGATTTTGACATTGTAATAAAATTAATTAAAGAAGATCATTATTTAGAACATTTGTTTTCCCGAGAAATGTTGTCTGAAACCTGAGCTGATCTGAAGTAACGCAGAAACAGATAAATCAAATGATTAATTTTTTCTGCGTGGGAGAGATCCGGATGATTAAACAACCTCTTAGTCAGACAAACTAACAGGTTTTTGTCTTCCAGGTGATGTCTTTACCTTTCATGTAACCTGTCACTTCACATTCGTCATCCAGACCCATCAAATCAGGGCGGGTGTGGTAATAAAAGGGTGAAGAAAAGTGGAAGGAAGGGGGGGGGTTACAGGTACACACCTCTGCCTTCCGTGGAACCAGCAGAATGCATTCTTTCAAAGTAAACCAATCTCAATCTGGCATCTTCACTGTATTAATTAACACCTCTTTTCTTGAGAACAGACGCGTAGAGGTTGACAAGTGATAAAATGCTTAACCACAAACTTTCACTAATAAAACACTTGGCTTTGACTAAGCTACCTTTGGGTTTTACTAAGCAAACATTAGCTGAATCATCACATTTAAGATCAAATGCAACATGTTCCCATACTTGTCACTGGTTTGGACTCAGTTACAAACCCATCTCATCAGCCGTAACCGCATCTTTGTCATGAAGCCGGCAAATATTAGGGGGTCATAGTGGATGGGATTTGTGAGAAAGAGTCACACTGTAATCAATCTATCGATTTTCATTTGCATGGAGCTAAATGATAACAAATCTTACCTCTAGACACTTTACTAAAGGAGAGTCTCGTCTTTGTTATGCCTCATCGTTGGCGACAGCCAAGGTCAGAGGCCATCAGGGTTTCTATCTCAAGAACACTTTGACGGATAGTCTTCAAACTTTACATAAATGTTCTCCCCGAAATGTTCAGATGTTTTACCTTTTTTAGTTTTTAAATCAGTCATGGTCTATATAATTAGTCTTTTTTTTTTCACTAAAATGTCAGTGAAAACAGATCTCAACAAAGTAATCTCAATAAACAAAGATATGTGACTGCGACAGAGGTCCAGCCAATTGCTGCTAATAGTCTCACAGTTAGAGAAATGGGGATCACCTGAGTGCAGTGATTGGTCTCAAGTGATAGTATAAAGACACTTGTGTCTAGGAGGTCCAATCACTGGTTAATCAGTATTCCTGGTTCCCATTACACCATGAAAACACAAGAACACTCCAAGCAACACAGAGAAAAGGTTACTGAAAGTTTTAGCCAGGGGATGGATACCAGTGTTAATTTTAGTTGACTAAACTATGACTAAAAATGTTCATCGACAGCCTTTTTTTTCCATGACAAAAACTAGACTAAGACTAACAAAAATAGATCTTTGATGACTAAAACTGACAAAACGAAGTTTAGTTTTCGTCAAGATGACTAAAAGTAGATGAAAATGTTTTTGTTGGACATTCAAAATCCATGATATTTCTCTACTGGTGGTAAATCTGTCAAAAAAAACAATGCAGCTGTAGTTATTCTGCCTCTCAGCTGTAGAAAGCAGGGACCCCGGGTTTGGAAGAGTGCACAGAACACACTACCATGATTTGGTACCAGATTTAGGCAAGAAAATAAATGCCTGGACTAAAAGTACAGACTTAAATGTGAGGACTTCTTATGGACTAACACTAGACTAAAATCTTTTGAGTTTTGGTCTACTAAAACTAGACTAAAACTAAAAATGATAGAAATGACTAAAATGGGACTAAAACTAAAATGCATTTCATTTAAGACTAGAATTAAAAATAGCTGCCAAAATTAACACTGATGGATACAAAAAAATTCAAGGCACTGAGCTGCCAAGACACCTATGACTACTCTGAAGGAGTTCCAAGCTTCAGCAGCTGAGATAGGAGAGACTCTTCATACAACAACTGTTGCCCGGGTTCTTCACCGAAGCCACTGTTGAAGAAACTCATAAAATCTCAGCTGGAGATGCCAAAAGGCATGTGGGAGACTCCATGGTCAAGTGGGAGAAAGTTCTTTGGTCTGAAGAAACCAAAATGGTGCTTTTTGGACATTGGACAAGGTGTTGTGATGTTGTGAAACAGTGGTGGCAGCATCATGTTGGGGATGAATATTTATGCAGTCAGTTCTTGTACATTACATATTTTTATTTGATTGAATTACTTTGTAGAACTCTGTTTTAATCTGTTGTAGACCTGGAGACTTTACTCTTGAAAAAACACCAATCAGAAGTCCTGCCTGGCCTCTTCTTGATTTTGACATTGATGAGTACCGTGCTGTTCTAACAGTTGAGCTGTTTTCATTTTTGTGCTCACGATGCTACATGCTGAAAACACTAGAGTACATTGGTAAATAGTGTAATAACAGCTGTGGACAAGGGCAATGAGAGATAAAACAGATTCGTGGCAATAAAAATAAAATATAAACTTAGTGGCTGTTATCGGGTCTAGTATCAATGTTAACAACTATAATGATGATAATAAAGGGTGGACTGATACTGTAAATTATGGCTATGCTGCCAAGCAGCTCCAAGACTAGCATAAACAGTTATTGATATAACAACAATCATAAAAGTAACAGTGACAATGTAATCTTAATATGATAGTATTAAAATGGTGCAGCAAGCTTGATAAGCACAGCAGAATTGTCAGCCTTAGTTCCTTTCACTTTGCATATTATCAGAAGTATTTACAGCATTACAGCACAAATCTGCTTGCTTTCATGTCATATTCCCACAAATGTAATAGCAGTTGCCAACTGCAAACATACTAACAAATTACCCACTAAGGAAATAACTATACCATTTGCAGGGATTTATTACATTTGTGGGAAGGTAAAAACCTACAGCTTTAAGAAACTGTGATTTTTTTTCCCACAAATGTAACGTACGCTTGAAAAATGAACGTTGTGGTTGTTATTTGTTTGTTGTAGCCTTGTGGGTTCAAGTCAGCTTAAGCTCAAGTCACATCAAAAAGCGTAGGCATGGCAAATTTTTTTGTTCACCATAAAACAGGAAGTAATTTTCTTTAAACACTGGAGGAGCTATGAAACTTATCAGAGTGGATTAAAATGTGCAAAAACAGCTTTCTCAGGAGTTCCTCTGAAGTTACTCTTAGATTAAAGCATGAGAAATAGAAAGAAAGCTACCAGCTTCAGCTGGCGACACACTGACAAATAAGATCCCTGCTCTTATGATGGCATTTCAGTCTTCACTACAGGAACTGTATGGATCCCCATTCTCTTAACTCCAAATATTCAATGTTTAAAAAGGTTTGATTACTTAAAGCACCGGTGAACTCCTGTCTCAAACAGATGTTTTCTTTCATAAGCTTGTATTTGATGCACATGTATACGATCCTGTATCTTGAGGCTACTTAGAATGAACGGCCCCAGGTAATGACCTACCCATGTCTCTGATGGTTAAACTATCTATGGGGTTCAGGCCGGCCTCAGCTCCATCTCTTTGGTTTAATTAACAAAAGTTAATTAGTGAAAGTGTTTTCATTATGGCAGCCACTACAGATTAGCTTCAAAAGCCCCATCAGCAACAAAATGTCCAATGTCTCAGACTTCATTCAGTACTTCATAACCTAAACACACATCTATAATCTCAAAGCTTATCCTGTCATCACCTCCTGTTTAAACAAACCTCACAGACTGCTGTCTAACTTGCTGTTTACTCAGCTGATTTCCTAAAAAAATGAACAAATCAAACTTTAAAGTCATGCCCAATGTAATCTTTGAGTTGTCATGAACTCTGCATACATAGCATTTTGTAATTACTGCTCTTTGTTCAAGCGTGAAAGTCTTTGCCAATGAGATCAACCTTGACAGTGAAGCCAGTATCTTTCATTTTGCAACTGCCTTGCCAAATTTCCTGCATGCTGATGCTACAAAACAGGTTGGGGTGATATTTCTGATTTGTTTTCTGTTTCTCGGCTACATGATGATAAATAGGTAAAGACTTCCTTTTAATCCCATCCTCAGGCATAAACACAAGTTTAAAGATAATTGTTCTCACACTCAATCCTCATCCAAAATCCACAAGTCAGAGCTTCTAATAAACTTGTTTTGACAGAAAAGGTTGCATGGGGCACGGATGGCATGCCGGTTGGCTTGGCACCCTACATGCATGGCTGGTTCAGCTCTGTCCTGTAGCTCCTTTCCTGCATGTTTATCCCCCATTTGTCCCTGTTTCTGATTCTTTCCACTGTGCTGCTCTACCAATTGGGGGAAAAAAAGCCCAAAAATACTTCTCAAAAAAAGAAAAGGTATTTTAAGAGTGCCCTGGGTGCTATAACAATACAAAGAAAAAATAAAACAAGACAGATATATGATAGATATATGATTGTTGTTGCCCTTAGATATAAGACATCCAGTTTTATCAGCAGATACTGAAGACATTATCTCACATAAAAAAAAAAAAATTAAAGCAAAACAGATAAGCCAATTCTGTTCTTAAAGCTCCTGTGAGGAATTATGGTTGGAGTGGATGTTGGCGCCCCCTGTGGACAAAGCAGTATCAATTATCTCTGCTGATTTTGGTGCTGTTTATGTGCAAGTGGTGTTTATTTTACAGTGAAATCTCACTCTGAATGTTAGTGTGGTAAATGTAGATTTAAAATAAAGCTGCAGGGTGCTGTAAATCACTGTGTGACACCCACCCCATGGCTGTGTTTTCAGGTACTTATTAAACACTGTAGATATAATAAATCTTTCTGCTTATAGTCTGGTTTGCACCTTTAGCTCATAAACCTTTTTCATTTTTAATTTTTTTTTTTAATGGGTTAATTTTTGGCATTTTTGTGCCTTTATTTGATAGAGGAGGATAGTGGATAGAGTCAAAAACAGGGACAAGAGCGGGAGAGAAAAGGGCCTCAGGCTGGATCCGAAACCGGGCCGTCTGCGTACATTGGGCGCGCCTTAAACCACTCAGCCACCTGCGCCCCCTTCATTTTTAATTTCTGCCTAATTCACAACCAGTTAAAAACTCCTCATAGGAGCTTTAAGCTATTAGATTTAAGCAGGGTTTTTCACAGAGCAAGGGTGAGTTTAAAGGTAACTGAAGAGCCTTCAGTCATTCCCACACCAAACAACAAACTTTAACTGACTGCAGTTACCTGAATTTAGAAACTAATGAGCCAGTCATGGATCAGGAATGTAAAGGTGTTCAAGCAATTTGACACACATAAAAGGGGGCGCACAGATCTGCATTGGAAGACTTTTACAAGTTTCCACAGACGCCCTTCTCAACTTTCTTCAGCAGCTGTGAGAGCACTCGCATTTCATCATGCCAGAAACACCTTTTACCCATATGTAGACAGAGAAATCGCTGAAACTAGGCCATAAAGATGCATGATATTTCATGCTTCTACAGTTTATAAAATGACCTATTGTTGGTTCTTAAATTTTGAGCAATCAGATATTATAATGTACCTCAAAATAAGTGCCATCTTATCTCATACTGTCTTACATTTTTTGCAATATAAAGCTGTCAAAAACACCACATTCACACTTGTTTTTCCAAAGATCAAAACTCCTGTGAGGAACTTTGTCCACTTGATAGACAAAAAAGTAAGTCTGATCTCAAGACAACTCTAGCTGCACTGATTTCACACCTGACATGCATCACAATCTAATCACCTGAAAACATCCTCTTAAATGGTGGTCTATTTCAGATATCTCATTTCCCCCTGAGCTCTGCTATTGCCAGCTCTGTTGCTTTCAATCCCACTACCACCCCAGCATCCAGCATAAGCTCTAACTGGGGTTTAGATACTATCCCATCCATGCATTCATTCATCCATTTTCTTCCACTTATTCAGGGCTGGGTCACAGTGGCAGCAGGCTAAACAAGTCAATCCCAACATCTCTCAGTGGTGTTTTCCAGCTCCTCCCGCAGGATTCAAATGCATTCCTAAGCCAGGTGGGATATACAGTATAATCCTCAAGCAAGTTCTGGGTCTGCTTGAGGTCTCTTGCCCATTGGACGTGCCTGGAAGACCTCCAAAGGGAGGTATGTAGGAGAAGTGGTTCTACTCAGAGCTCCTCTCGGATGTCCAGGCTGAGACCAGATATGCTCCTGAGAGCTGGGATCTTATTCTTCTGGTTATCGCCAAAGCTCATGGCGAGGTGAGGGTTTGAACATGGACCAACCAGTAAATTGAAAGCCTTTCCTTCCGTCTTGGCTTCCTCTTCACCACAACTGTCTGGTACAACACCTGCAACTCTAGAGATGCTGCACCTACCTGTCTGTCAATCTCACTGTCCATTCTACCTTCAGACCCTGACATACTTGAACTCCTTCACATGAGGTAAAGACTCCACCCTCATGGAGAGGGCAATCCACTATTTTCCAGCAGAGGACAATGGCCGTTGACTTGAAAGTGCTGGCCCTCACTGACCTTGCAAAGCAGATGGGTTGACTAGATTCCATGTCTGTCAACAGGCAAATCCATCTTGCAAAGCTCCAGTCTGAAATGTTTCTGCCAGACCTGACCAGTCAGCATCATTTGAGCATCAAGCTTCGGCATAAGTGTGATAGTTACAGGCAGGGTTTAGCTGTACTGTAAGTCAGTTTGAACAATTGCTGCCACAGGTGTAACTCAAATGTAGCACCCAATGAAAGCTTCTCTTGGCAGACATGTTTTGTACTTCTTTGACCGACCTCGGCATGAGTTTTGTCTACCAACAAGCTCCACTGTTCATAAACTATGGCAGCACCTGTCTGTCATGCTTAGGTTACTACTGGGGCTGTGAATGCCTACTACCTCATCCAAAATTCATTCGATCACCTTCTATTGAAAAGTCCTGCCCCTCTCAAATGCTTTGTATAGGAGCTTTCCTAATATATCCTATGCAATGAATATATGAAACAGTCTGTCAGGTTAGACCTTCATCTCAGCTGCTTTGCACTCAGTACCTGCAGATGGTCCTCAGCTGAAGAAACTGACAGAACTACATCATCTGCAAAAAAAAGAGATGAAATTCTGTGGTCCAACTGGAAACCCTCCTCTACCTGACTGTGCCTTGAGATAACATCCATGAAAATCACAAATAGAATCTGTGACAAGCAGCAACCCTGGTGGAGGCCAACATGTACTGGGAATGTGTCTATGTGCCAAGGATGTGGACACAACTCAAACTTGGTTATACAGACCCTGGACTACATATTCCCGTATTACCCCCTACATGAACAAATCTGTGGTTAGTGATGCGGCCAGAGCCTTTACACCAAACACAATCTATACTCCGCTACTGAAACAAATATTTTAACCCACTGCAGTCTTGAGTTGTCTGACTGAAACTCCCATCCTGCTTTCTTTTCACTGTTAAACGTGTCACTCATTGTGAGTCTCTGTAGCAGAAAATGTAAAAACAAACTTAGTGTGACAACTACACATTCAGAGGCCACTTGTCAACAGCCAAGGTAGATAACTTCTTTAGCCTAAGGCCAGTCTGGGGCTCCTAAGAGCTGACAAACTTTAATCCACAATAATCTCTGAAAATGTGCAAAGTTTGCAATGACAGTCAGAAACCCCCCTAAGGGGGGCCCCATCTGACCGCACTCACTATGCATGTGCTACCAGGTATTGCTTGCATTATTCTTGTACTTCAGATAAATTCCTTGAGGTTACAGGAAAAGTGGCACATATCTTAGAGAGATTTTTATGTCTGCACATAAAATAAGATGAGACTTAATGTTGAAATCAAAAATATAGGGGGAAGAATAAATTCAAGAAATATGATTCCTATCAAAACTTAAAAACTTCTGATTAACTTCTTTCACCCTGTGTACTTTGTGTGTCTGTTTCCCATTGATTGTGTAGTTATGTCAGTGGCAGTATTTGTTCATTTGAAATAAAAAGTAAAAACTTCAGGCCAGTGTAGGTTAGTATTATTTAAGTGTCATTCCTGTCATGCTCCTTCTCTCTGCGTACAGCCCTCGTTGTAAATCTTTCCTCACCCACTTATGAGCTCTAGATTTCTTCCTCGTTGTTAAATCTCCTGCAGGATATTGCTCACTTTGTTCCCAGTTGGCCTTAAACTCCTGCACAGAGCCAGGAATGTTTTTTAAGACTGTTTCCATTGTCCACTCTGGTTGACACCACGCCCGGCTCTCTGCTCCCACAGCCCCTGAATCCCTCCCCTCATTAATAACTGTCCACTTTATAAAGAAGAAGATTATAGGTTTTCTTTTCATATAATTCATAACCATGAAGACTTTATTGGCTGAATACTTTTCCCACTAAACCTCAGTCTCTTATGTAATCTTTATCTGAATTATAACTTTAATCCTAAACCCAAAACTCAACCCTTGAACAAGTGACAACATGAAGACAATATAAAGATATGACTCGACAGTCCAACTTTAACCTTCTTTTATTGTTTTTGTCTTTCATTTCATTACATTTTTCTCTTTTCATCAATATGTAAACTGCAGATTTAAAGTGTTTCAGTTCTCATTTTCGTTTTTGAATGTGCCACATTCCTCTTAATCTTATTTTCTCTCTCTCCTGTTTTTCTGTTTGTTTTCTTGGTTAAAAAGCCACTGATTGTGTCTTTGTTTTGTCCTGTTGTGTCTGATGTTGCTTGGGTTTGTTGGGTTCCTGATGAATATCCTGTTTTCTAAAAGCTTTGTAAGCTTTTGTTTTTAAAGGTTTTACATAACTCAAGTGTTACTCACTAAACTGCATTAACCATTTTTAAAATGTTAGAAAAAGTGGCAGTAAGAGTGATAAAAATGGATTTAAAGCTGCTGTGAGTTGTTTTATATGAAAGACTATCTCTGCCAAATAACAAGAAAAATATCATTATTGTTTTATATGTTAAATCAAAATTATGAGATAGTGAGCAGTAATTATGGCACAAAGGTAAAAAATATGACATAAAACATCAGAACTATGAGGTAAAAGAGGAAAAGTCAGAATTTTAAAAAGTAACAATGTTGGTATAGAAAATATAATCATAGGATAAAAAGTCATAATTACAGGCCTAGCCATAAAAATTCCATTTATTAGACAAAAAGCCATAATATAACTTTGAAGTTAAAATAATAATGAGATAGAATTCAAAATTACAGAACAAAAAATCATAATCACCACTTAAAAAGTCAAAATCGTGAGATAAAATGTTGAAATTGTTATTTGAGTTATAAAATAAAGTTATGAGATAGAACGTAAGAATTATGAAATAAAAAGTTAAAGTTATGAGATAGAACGTAACAATTATGAAATAAAAAGTTAAAGATATGAGATAGAACGTAACAATTATGAGATAAAAAGTTAAAGTTATGAGATAGAACGTAACAATTATGAGATAAAAAGTTAAAGTTATGAGATAGACATTACTATGACATAAAAGGTCATATTTATGTGACAAAATGTTAAAAATGAAATTAAGAATTGAAATAATGAGATGAAAGACATAATCATGATTTTACAATGTCATGATTTTAAGATAAAGTCGTCAAAATTATAAATAAAAGGACTTTGGTTAAAAATTCAAAACTATGGGATAACATGTCAAAATAATGTAATAAAATATCAATTATACTCAAAAAGTCATAACTATGAGATAAATATAATTGAAATTATGAGAGAAAAAGCCAAGATGATAAAAAAATAAAACTATGAGATAAAAAGTTGACATTATCAGAGAAAGGTTCAGAGTTGTGAGATTTAAAAGTAAAATTATGACAAAGAAAATTGAAATTTTGACAAAAGTGGAATCTCTGAAATAGAAAATCATAATTATAAAAAAAACACATAATAGTAACATGAAAAGCTGAAATTATGAGATAAACATACAAATTATTAGGGGAAAGTCATAACTATGACTCTAAGGGTCCAAATTATGAGATAAAGGTTAAAATTATGATTCAAGTCATATTTCTGATAAAAGCCATAATTATGAGATAAACTAAACTACAAACAAAATATAAGGTAAAATGATAATTTTGAGATAAATAGTTAAAATTATATGCTAAATGTCATTAGTATAAGGTAAATTGTTAATTATGGGATTAAAACTTGATATTATGAGATTAAAAAATCATAATTGTGATATAAAAGTCATGATTATAAGATAAATGATCACAAAAAAAGAACTATGGGATAAAACATCAAAAATATGAGTGAAAAATGGTAACTTTGTAGAATCCTCCTGTGGCTCTGCTCTCGGTATATCAAACATATCACAACATCAAACATGCCAGAAATTCATCCGACCAGTCAGGAACAGCTGATTAGCTGTCATGCCCCTTTAACCTACACTGCACAATAAACGATGCAAAGCAAAACCAGCCATACAACTCCTAATCAGGTCAGAGCAGACGAGAAAGCGCACAGTGTTGCCTGGCTTTAGATTAAAGGGACAATAATCATATCGCCCATTATAATGATACTGCTTCTTCTTATTAATGTTAGTCAGAATGTCCCTTTATCAAGCAAAATTTATCAAGTCAACAAATCAATACAACTGCCACTGGCCACTGATGCCGCCCTGTTTTTAGTCCTCCAGTCCCCCCAAACAAATCTATTTTTAACATTCAGATTTCAGTTTGAATCAGTACAAACCCCCGCCATTATGTTGTTACGGTTAATATTTAGCTTGATCTGAGAGATTTACAGCACTGATCCTTAGAAACACTCATTAGTGGCTGGGTGTTGAACTCATTCATTTATAACTTTAATCAGGGTATCGTGTCTTCAAACAACGTGTGGTTTGCTCTGCATTCCTGGAGCACACTGGACAGGTTTTATCAGCGTGTGTTATCTCAGGCACACCCAGACACCTCCTCACCCTCATCAGAGAGAACAAAAGTCCTGACAGCTTTTCTACCCACCGAGCACACTGACAAGAAGCTGTTTGCTCTCTGCTTCATCACACATGTCAGAATCGCTCCAAAGAGGGAGAATTGATGTAAAAATAATAGTTAACGTTAAAACTTGAGCTGTGTGATAAAGCTGGAAAAAATGGTGAACTAGAACTACAACCTTTGTTGTAGTTCAGTTATATGCTTCTGTAGGGCATAGGTCACTGCAGTCTCACAAAATGTTGAGTTGAAGTCACCTTTGACCCTCACAAATCATTTTAACCTCAAATTCTAGTGTAGTTTTGTGCCAAATTTGACAAAAATGCACTTTAAGGACAAACGTATTCAGCTGCCTGACCATTACACCAACAGGGGCTGATGTTGGAATATAAAAGGGTCTCCAAACTGTTGCCACAAAGTTGGAGGCATAGCATTGTCCAAACTGTCCTGGTGTGCTGAAGCATTAAGGTTGGACTTCACTGGAGTTAAGGAGCCTAGACCAAACACTGAAAAACAGCCCCGGACCATTCTCCCTCCTCCACCAAACTTCAGTTTCACAGGCAGGTAACGTTCTCCTGGCATCTGCCAAACCTGGACTCTCATCTGTTACTTCACAGAAAACATTTCCACTGCTACACAGTCCAGTGTCTTTGTGCTTTGCACCACTCTATCCGGCATTAGACTTGATGATGTGAGGCTTGCATGCAGCTTCTCAGCCATAGAAACTCATTCACGAAGCTCCTGCTGACAGTTTTGTGCTTTCACTAATGCCAGTGGAAGTTCAGAACTCTTCATCTATGGAATCAGCAGAGTTTGCAACTTTTAACCATCGTGTGCCCTGGCAGTCAGGAGCCTAGCCCACAGAATTGGCTGGGCTGCTGAAAAACCCAGTAAATGGGCCCTCACCAGTTTGGATTTTTTTTATATCAGTCCATGTGTGATGAATCAGCAAAATTGTCACTAGCATCTTTGCTAACTATTCCTTCATTTTGGAGCAGAAAAGTGTGTCAAATTCAAATTCGTTCCATTTTTTTTTTTGACCCCTTTTCATCACTGGTGTCCACTCATTTTTTCCACAGTTGACCTACTTTTACCACTTTTGACAATTTTTGCTACTTTGCACTCTCTTTTCACAATTTTACCTTCACATTTTTGCCACATTTTTGCTAATTTTTTTGTGCCACTTTTCAACATTTATCCCATATTTTTTTTTTTTTACCCTTTTTGCCTTTCTTAATCCACTTTTGCAGCTTGTGTCCCATTTTTGTCTCAGTAACCACTTTCACCCCTTTCTTTCTCTAATTTTAGCTACTTTTTAACCCATTTTCACCACCTTTTTTCACTTTGCTCTGCCTCTTTTAACTCATTTTGCCACTTTTTGCCCATTTTCAACATTTATCCACCCATTAATGACCCTTTCTTGCCTTACGCTGCTTGTGTCCAGTTTTTGCATCTGCAACCACTTTCACCCCTTTTTTTCTTCAGTTTTTGCTACTTTGTAACCCATTTTTGCCACATTGGCCACCTACTTTTGTCACTTTGCTTTGCCTCTTAAAACCCATTTTTGCCTATTTTATTTCTTTTTTGCCAATTTTCACCTTTTTGCCTCTTTATTTTTCCCTTCAAGTTTTTTCAGTTCTTTCTGCTTTATTCTCAGGCATCCTGACATTTGTCCACATCATCGCTCTGCTATGAAGTCTCACACTTCTTTCCAAATGGTTTAATTTATTATTTGTTGCTTTGATAAGATTGGTGATTATTCAGGTTGAAACAACTATCAATGGAACAAAGGGAAAAAAAGGAAAAGGAAAGTTATTTTGAGGTTGTAAGTTCATATAGGAAATCAATATTAACTATTTCAACCACACTCATTCTCTTGCCCGCGTTTACATAATAGAATCAATCCCATCCTCAGGAGCTTTATCAGCCTGTGTTTGACAGTCAAAAGGCTGCATTTGTACAGGACAAGACAAGTGGAAGCATTACTCAGAGCTCTCTGTCCACTGATACAGATCCACACCATCTGGCATTTCCTATGCAGCTATGACTGATGAATTTTATTCTCTGTTCAAACAAATATATTTTCATGAGTAAATTTTTAAAATTGACATATATGTGTGAAGATGCAAAGAAGTGCTTACCAAATATGTAACATGAGTATTTCCGAAAAGGCTTTTATTGTTCTGAGGATTAAGTATCTTTGATCAGTTCTGTGGAAGACGCTGCTGTAGAGCACTGTAATTATCCCTCACTTTTACTTTCTTTGTCAGAGGGAAGTTATTTGTCTATCACACTGACACACCCTCAAAAGGATTGTTTGGCTTAAAACAACATAAGATGATTCAAATGTTTCCTCCTCAACCTAATTAACTTTATCTTAGATTTTGGTTTATGTGATCAGGACTATGTTTATTTCACAGTTGACAAAGAGGAAGAAATGCTTTCAAACCAGAGTAATGAGGCATCTGTTTAGAGGAGACTTGCTTACATTGCAGAGATGAAATCCTTTTTTTATGTGTTATTTTAGAACAAAAATCCGGTTCAGACCAAAGATTCACAACAAAAGCTACAAGAGCATTTTAGAGTGTGAGTCGTTGCAGCTCCAATCAGGTCGGCTGACGGTGTTTCTCGCTTCAGTTTGTCAAGTTGCCAAAAGCTGGTTTTTAAGTATTTTGACCAACCTTATTCACAAAGTACCTTTGTTAATGGATGTTTGATAAGGTTTATATGTGCTTCAAATATCACTGGCATCTGGCCAAAACCTCCTTTCTTCAAAATCACTACTTTTCAGGGAATGCAAAAAAATGCTGCATTTTTAAACAAAGTTAACACTGAGAGGTGATGGCATCTTTTTGACACTTTATATTGGTTTGAAATGAGTAAAAACTCATTGACAGATGCAAATGTTGACCAATAGCAATGATTTGTGAAAAGAAAATCACAAACTATGGGGATATTAGCTTCTGGCCAGACGCCAGAGATGTTATTATATTACACACAGAAAATGTGTTCAGTCTGCTGTTTTTTTTTTTTTTTCATATTAAACTTGATGAAATGACTTCACATGTGGTATCAAAACATTTAGATTTCCAGCCAATTATAACAATACTGTTGTTCTAAACTCCCACAATACACCAGTAGGCGGCAGCACCTCTTAGCTGGACTGTTGATGACTGAGTAATATTTGAATGGATGAGCTGTAACAGTTTATTATATTATTTTATCTTCTGACCTGACCTGTATTTTATGTTAAAATTGCATGTTTAGCATATATTGTTTGTCCATCTGGCAGAATAGTAGCTTTATTTATAATTATAATAAGGGTTAAGGATGACGCTAATGCTATTAAGCTAAGATGCTAAGCTAATACACCAGTGCTCATATGCTAATACCTCTTCTAATGCTGCTATGCTGTTGCTCTGATGCTAATGATCGAATCCCTATGGTAGCGCTAGGTTGCTAATTTTAGCACGTTCAAACTAACTTGCTAATGCTAGAATGTTTATGGCAGCAGTTTTTAAAGTGGGAGGCGCGCCTCCCTTCTGACTACAGGGGAGGCATTAAACCATAAACCAGGAAAGAAGATGATTGCTTTGCTAACCTCTGCTGTGGGGGAAATGGACAGATGTATAGTTTCCACAGAGACGATACTAATCATACTATAGAGTTGACTATTAACCCCTTAAAGCCTGTTGTATCATATTTGATACATACTTTTATGATACCTCTATCTAATCAATATGATCATAAAAGACTAAAAAAGAAAAAACTTCTGAATACAATCTGACAAATGATAAAAATGCCCTCAAGATGATTATCAGTGACCAAAAACACCTAATGTATCAAATTAGATTAAATATATATATATTTTATACAGGCTTTAAAGGGTTAAAGCCAGGATTTTCCTGCATTGGTCCTGGTGCTCAATGGCCACTGTGTTTGATTTGCAAAGATGTACAAGCTAATGACAGCATAAGGCTGTGTAAAACCTGTGGTTATACCAGGACAAAGCACTTAGTCTGGTGACCAAAACCAGGAGGATTTTTGACAGGAAGTAACTGGAGGTAACTGAGACATTTAGTGCCATAAAAACTAAGAAAGCCTCTGTAAGTGCAGGTTTTTGGCACCAACAATGATCAGAAGAAAGTACGAGGCAAGGCTGAAGGTGGAGGATGATCTGCAGTTATGCAAATCATGAAATAAATGATTTTCTTCTAGGAAGGCTCTCTCTCTCTCTCCCATGCTTTGAAAACCGCTGGTTCATGGCATTATGTTTCAGTGGGTAGTCAGCATGTTTGTCATGTAAGCTCAGAGTTGTGTGTGATCACAGATGTGGTATGACTGTTCATTCAAGAGAGTAATGTAAGTTCAACTCAAACTAATACACCTGTTCTGTGTCACTCTCTGACCAGAGTCCACTGTTGATGAAGAGCCAGCCTCACTTCCAACATAGACCATTCTACCATATTCACATTATCTGGCTATCTCCAAAAACTGTGATAATGGTGCTAACCGTGATATTTCAGGTCACTTTAATCATGATTTAATATCTTAATATTGCAAATTTTTTGTTTTCTGTGCTGCTTAGACAAAAGCAGAATTGCAAGTGTAGCAGTCAGCTGATGATCACTGTCGTCACAAGACAGGCATGAAGAGAAGAAGTGGAACTAAAACTCTGACAGTCATTGCTAGAGAACAATAAATTATTTCCCACAGTTCCAGCTATGTGAACTGACACAGTTTGCAGTGTGGCCTGTTTCTGGTAGTTGTAACTCACCTCACTGTAAATCTGAAATGGGCCAGGATTAACAAACTGATTTTATTTTTAAAATCCACAACAGATTTGTAATATTAACTGTGAAAACAATGTGAAATTAGATCTAACTCCTGACAGTAAAGCTTCTAAATTACTCTATGTTGGTTTTCTGTGGAAAACTTTCTAATGGACTTCACAAGAAACTCTTCCTGCTGAGGTGCTCATATATTTGTTCCAGTTAAAGACTAGAGCAGGCTGGTGTCTGTTGTCTTTGGCTAGTTGGTATCAACCCGCCAGACAGTTTCATTCACATGGCTGATCTTGTGCTGACATGCAGCTTTTAGGCGTGTCTCTATTAGGTCATTTCTGACATTTTTGAGCTGTCAGGTCATATTTTTGTCATCTGGTCAAGTCATGCATGATACTAGAATAAAATGATTATGACCTTTTATTACTTTAAGTGTAGTAGTCTAGCATCAGCATTTATAATTGGGTTGTTGGCTGCTCTTGCATGTAGGTTTCAGTAAACAGGTGCATTAAATGTCATTTTTCACTAGGCTTGCCAATGACTTCCAGGATGTGTTCCGCCTCTTTTGCGCTTCACAGGAAAAACGTTACTGCTTACAGCTAAAGCCAGGTAATACTTTCACTACGGTCAAATATTTAATAATAAAACCAAGCACGGACTTTCTTTCCTTTTCTTTCCTAAATTTGGGATTTTCTCTTTGGGCAGCAGAAACAGGAAATGTCAGGATTAAGAGTGGGGGATGATTTGGCCTCAAGTGTCAGAATAGGGAGTCAATGCTGCAGCCCTGTACATGGACTATCTCATGACTCCTCAGCTAGCTGAGAAGATTTTCATGCTGAATCTTCACACAGAGGTTAGTCAAAGACGCAGAGGGGCTTTACTATTTACAACTAAACAAACCACATCAATGCTATTATTTACTTTCTTGTGAAATTATTCATAAAAGGATATTCTGGAAATTTAATTATTTTTAATATTTATGAATTAGACAAATGCAGAACATAAAACTTGAAAGTCTTTTAAAAGTTTCTATATCTTGCTCCTTTCTGAACAACAAATCTATGAGACAGGAAGAAAGAGATCGTTGAAGATATCTACCAAATATTTTGAGGTATTGCAGAAGTTTCGGCGTTGCTGCATTTAGAATCAGTTCCCTTTAAGCTGCTTATCTGTTCCCCATTACAACAATCTCACAACTGATGGACGCTGATCCCTCTGAGAGGAATTTCCTGAGAACTGCTCCCATGAATCTTAAAAGTTTAAGTTGTTTGTATTTTTCAATCCTTAGACAGCTAACTTTTAAAGCTCTTAATGACCTGGCTCCCACCTATATTTAAAACATTTAACCCCTTATGAGTCAACATGAATACTCTGACATCCTTTGGCACTGGTCTTTTAGCTGTCCCAGGTGCTCGGCTAAACACTAAAGGGGACAGGACATTTTTATGTTGGAACCCAAAGATACACCGAAGTGAAGTCATCACAAAGGAGTCCAGTTGGCACCTCTGACAATCAGTCTGTGCCCAGGCCTCACAAGAATATAGTAAGGCCAGAAGGGCCTAAAGAGAAGAGATAAAGATCATTATTATTACTACAGGCTACAGATGGCTTACAGCACAACAATAGTCATTAATATTTAAGCTTTTTCAAGATTGTGGACAATCCAAACCACTGAGAATTTTAAAGGTGGACACCAGACAAAAGGTGCAGTTTATCTTGGAGACAGCAAAGTTTAAAAATTGATTTCTTCAGTCTTGTCAGGTTCAGTGCTGTCTTATGTATGTCTAAGACCACCAATCCAAGGCTAGATCGTAGTTGCAGCAGGATAAGCAAGTCAGCACAGACATCCCTCTACTCAGTGACACTCTCCAGCTCTTCCTGGGGGATTCTGAGGTGTTCTCAGTCCAGATGAGATATATAACCTTCAAGTGAGTCTTGGGTCTTCCCTGGGGTCTCCTCCCAGATGGATGCACCTGGAAAACATCCACATAACTGGGAGACAACCCAACCAGATGCCTGAACTACCCCAACGGGCTCCTTTCAAGACGAAGTAGCAACGGCTCTACTTTAGGCTCCCTCTGGGCCGTGCGACCCTCCTGAGGAACCTCATTTTGACCACTTGAACCTGCGATCTCATTCTCAACGTCTGCAATACTGCCAGCCCAGCACCAATGCCCCTGTCAATCACGGTCCATTCTGCCCTCACTCATGAGCTAGACCCTGAGATACTTAAACTCCTTCAATTGGGGCCAAGACTCCCCACTCCCCACAGAGAGAGCAAAGAGCAGTTTTCTAGCAGAGGACCATGGCCTTGGACTTGCTGACCTTTATCCCAGCTTTGCACTCAGCTACAAACTGCCCCAAAGCCTGCTGGAGGTCCCCGGCTGACCTCTTAGGGTGCTTTCATATTATGGCCAGTTTTTTCGAACCACAGCGAGGTACGATTCATCCCCCTCCCCCTTCCCCCCGCTGGCTTGCTTTCACTCTAGCAACATCGATCCATGCGTGGGCCCACTTACGTATATACTCAATCTGAAACAGCAGGTGGCGGTATGCATGCAGCTGGTTTATAACCCTGGCAAGGAGGAGAAAGAAGAAGAAGATACCATGGTAACCACTCGGGCCATGACCTGAACGAAGATTGTTTTTGTTTTGTTTGGGCAAAAAAGTCCATCCTGAAGCCATGGATGATTTAAAATCACTTTTTAAGATGCCAGCAATGTTGCTCTTTGTATCTGCACATGTATGTGCAGCACAGAGGCTTAAATGGGCTTGTGCTGCGCAGATAGAGCGGATTTTGAGGTGACAGGAGACTTTTATTGCCTTTGCACCTCCTCTCACTGACTCCAACTGGTGTTCATCCATAAGGTGAGTCACAGACCATTTATTGATTGGATTCTGATGATTTCCACCTTTTATTGAGGAAAAATGTGAACAAACTGCCGCGCCATGGAAAGAAGTTTATTTTTTACAATGACGTCATAAAGCTGGTACGACGCTCTGTCGTGTATCCGGGAGCGGTTGCATTCACAGCTCATCCGAACCATGCCAGAGTCCACTTGAATCGCACCCGAGACCACGTCCCCAAGTGGGCCCGGGCACAGTGTTACTGATTAGATTTTGGAGTTTAAAGGGCAAGGTCACTAAGCCTTGTGTTCATCCCTTGCTTGTGAACACAGTATCTCAAGAAAGCTTAGAGTATTTTATTAAACTTTGTAAAAATGTCCACTACTCGAGAATTAACTGAATACCTTTAGAAGGTAGGTCAAAAACAGCCCCAGCACCTCAATCACCACTGACTTTCACTGTCAAGCATGGTGTATCTTGTGTAACAGGTGCTAGCTCTACTTTAACTTAAAGTTTTGACAGACCTGAAAATGGCTGATGGTGGTTTAAATGTGTTCATATGTGAATTTCAGGCTTTTTCCGTTGTTTGTGTTGCTATTTCAATAAGGGAGGGAGAACTTCTTAAAGCCGTCACAATGATTTGAAACCCACCCAGAAACTGCTGATTTGCTCTCTTTTAACTCACAATATGAAGTTTAAATAGAAGTGACAGAGATCCTCTTACAGTAGAGCCTGAGGGACTGAACAGAGGCAGGGGAGGAGGGAGTGTTGAAGGTTTAACAAAGGGGCACCTACAGTTCTCTATAGTGTTATCAGAGCTGAGCGTGTTCTGCAGAAGAGCAGTCATACAAATACCTGTGATGACATCTTCACGAAGTTTGAAGTTGGTGCTGATTGATTTGAGCTTCTATGGAATAAGCTTCTATTCTCATCTTTGACCTTCGTGTTCTTGAGACCAGAAGGACTTATGCAATCTGTTTTTGGAGTGTGAAAGAAATCTGCTGCCCAGATGTGAACCTATTCCTCTCTAAAGTTTAAAGGTATAAATCTGGATCAAATTTTGCTGGGGTTTTCTTAACTGGAGTGCCTACTCCAATTTTTCATAAATACTGGTAGAAAAATGATTTTATGTGAAAGTGAAAGTCAAGTTACAAAAAAGGAAAGATAAAAACATGAACAGATGGATGGATGGATGGATGGTTGGATGATGGATTGATGGATGGATGGTTGGATGGTTGGATGATGAATGGATGGATGGATGGATGGATGGATGGATGGATGGATGGAGGATGGATGGTTGGATGGATGATGGATGGCTGGCTGGATGGATGATAGAGGTTGGATGGATGGATGGATGGATGGACGGATGGATGTATGGATGGATGGATGGATGTTTGGTTGGATGGATGGCTGGATGGATGGATAGATGATGAATGGATGGATGGATGGATGGATGGATGGATGGATGGTTGGATGGATGGATGGATGGATGGATGGTTGGATGGATGGATGGATGGATGGATGGATGGATGGATGTTTGGTTGGATGGATGGATGGATGGATGGATGGATGGATAGATGATGGATGGATGGATGGATGGATAGATGATGGATGGATGGATGGATGGATGGATGGATGGATGGATGGATGGTTGGGTGGATGGATGGATGGATGGATGGATGGATGGATAGATGATGGATGGATGGATGGATGGATGGATAGATGATGGATGGATGGATGGATGGATGGATGTATGGTTGGATGGACGTATGGACGTATGGATGGATGGATGGATGTATGGATTGATGGTTTCACAGATGTAAGGATGAATGGACTGTTGGATGATTATGTTTACTGTCAAGGTTGCTCGCATGACCCAGAGTGTTAGAGACCAAACAACATAAAAACAAAATAATCTATGTGGACTGATCAACTTCATTCTGGTGTTGCTACACTTACTTGTCTGTTCTGGCCCCTAGACTGAAGACTTTGCGTGTAGACAGTATCTTTAAAAACAAGCAAAAACATCCTCTGCAGCTCAGAACCAACTGGGAGTCTGTTGGGATAAAGAAATTAAGTAAGAGAAAGAGATTAGAGGATGACAGCCGAAGAGTTCTCAGGAATTCAGAGGTTTACGCAATCAGGCTCACAGGCATGAACCCACACCCTCCTCAACTCTTGTTCACCGCTCTTTGTGAACCCTGTAAAGATGCTGAGGTTAACAGGAATCATTCTGATGAAAAATCTCACCAGCATGAAGAGGAACAAGGGGAGCGGCGTCCCACTGTTCACCTCCTCCTACAAGTCTTTATAAAGCTCAGACACACTGGTGACAAATATCAGAGAACAACAATGAACCAGCACAGGTCCGTGCAATGTACTGAGGTCTAAATCTAATTTAATGAGAGTTAAGGTGCAGTAAACAGGCATTAAGAGCTTTTACACACAATAAATAATGACTGGGATTAAAACAAATAAAATCACTCCTGACTAAGACAGGATGAATCTTATAGGTACATAAAGTATTGTAGTATTTACCATTGACAGAGCATAGAATGGATAGAAGTGAAGCCAAATGATTTAGAGCTCCCCCTGCTGCCATACTGTAGAATAGGCGTTGAGCTGTTCTTACATGTTAACAGATGGGACATGGGTCAAGCTTTAAATGTATCAGTAAAAACTGATGATGTATCTGTTGTCATCCAAAAAGTCTGTGACCAATATAGCGGTATAAAATGCTGAGGTACATGCAGTCATGACTATTAGTGCAGCTACCATAACTATCCCACACTACATGTGATCTGCTGAGATAGAAAATTCCCTCATTCTTTGTGTAGCAGTAAGTTTGATGACTTACAATGTTCTGTGATACACAGCACCAGAGACCACACTGGTGGAGGCTGGAGCTTCTTTTCAACAGCAGAAGGGTTGGGAAGGGTCAGATGCTTGATACAGGAGCAGCAGCTGCGCTTTTATGGACACCTGGCACACTTTCCTTGGCCTGATCCAGCTCACTGCATACTGGGTGCCCAGGACCCGGTGGGCTGGTCCTGATGCTGGGGTCGTGTGTTATGGAGGGGACAGCTGGGAGGATACCAGGAGAGATGTGGTATGGGCCTGGTACAGGCCTGGAGGATGGTCATCAGGAGGTCAGAGCAATACAGGACCAAGGTCAAAGTGCCAAACCAGCATTTGCTTCCGTACCTGAACTGACCTGAAACAGCTACTGAAGGCCCAAAGGGCTGAGCATGTGAAGAAAACTTAGACGACAGAAAGCTTAGAAAACAGAAAGCTCCAGGAATTTACGTTAGCATTGCTAGCAAGCCGTCAGCTCAGCCAACCAGCTGAGGACGACTCACAAGGTTGACTTTACAAGTTGTAATGTATGGAAATAGAAGTTGTTGGATCATGATGGCATGTACCTACTAAAAAGAGGGTCACCAGAAAAAAAGTATGGGCAACATTGCACCAGAAGAAAGCACAGGACAGATTTTTGTAACCTAGCATGACCAAACGCTGACGAGTAGTAAGCGCTAAGAGCACCAGCCGTGGACATCGACCTGTACCTGCATATAGCCAGGAGAGGTGTAAACTCCTGATGGCTTAAAAATAAAGAAAACAGTGCAAATTGTGGAAAACTGTGAAGTTCTGCTGTTAAATTTATTTTTCCAGAGACTTTACAGTAGTCCTTATTTTCCTGATTTGTGCCCAAGTTTCCATTTTAACTACTTACCTGATGAAATAAAACTGTGTTCCTCCATGTAAAACTGTGTTCTTTATCAGATTAGAAGGGAAGAGGAAGAAGGTGAGAGACAACTTAAAAAAACACAGACCTTTCTGTTGCCCTTAGTGTGTGCTTTATCTGCAGGTTCAGTGTGTTTCTGCTCATTATTCAGCTCCAAATTATGTTAGGGGTGCAAAATGTCAGCACCCATGACTTTGGGGTGTTAGGGCTTTAACTTTGGACAAGGGACAGAGATGGAGAAGCACATCTACACATATTCTGTGATCACCATAGGTAGGCACTGACACATTTTAGCAACAATTTATTGCTGGAGCTGTTCGACCAATAGGACAGTGGTTTTATGGGGCCAAGATGTCTACAAACCAACTTCATGATTGAGATAATGAAATATACAAACTACACATCATTTTATTGCAGCAGCTAGATGTTAAAGACTCAAACTGAAACACAAGGAAAGAGTGTGTGTGGTCCTGGACAGGGTCCCGGGCTGTGGGATTCAGCCTCATTTGAGCTCAGTCTGACAGCACAATAAAAGGCTAATGGGACTCAAAATGTGCTTGCTCCCTCTGGTGGACAGTATTAAAAACAGGCAGTTTTAAATGCAAAATAGTGGAATTTCAAAATGTGGGTTAATCCTGATGAACTGCAGAAATTCTGGCACGCATCACGACAAAAATTTTATCCTTTCACAACCCTTGATGAAATACTTACTTCTGATTAGCCTTGACATTAACTTAGAGGGCAAAAATACAATAAATATTTTTAAAAGTTGGACTGTCAGTCATACTAAATCACATACTAATCAGGGGACTTTGTACAGAAATGACACATTAAGCCAACTTATTTCAAAGAGTTTCCTAAATCTAGTCTTTACTTTTTTTTAGGTCAAAATACATATATACCTAAAGAGCATATCGTTTATTACTTATTGAAAAAACTCCAGTTGATATCCTGTTGTTTAAAAAAATAAATAAATAAATAAAAGCAAAAAAAGATGAAAACATACAACAAATGTTTATTTTTCTCTCCATATAAACATAACTCAAATTCTAAAAATGTTTTTTTTTGTTTTGTTTTTATCTATAATACTACTACCCTCATCAACGTATGCTAATTCATGAATACCTAGCACAGAAGAAGAACTCATATCAATCTAAGAAAATGTTAGAATGAAGAGACTTGCACTCAGCTTGCAAATGAATTGATGAACAAAATCAACAACAGAGTGCAAAAGCATTCATGGCAGAAATCTGAACATGACAGGCAGGTTTGCAGAACAGAAATGCATCCTTAACAGCCAAACTGTAGGGAGCTAGTCCCCCTATATTTTTTCTTACTGTCCTTTATTTCTTCCTCTCCATGTCCTGGTGAGTTTGTCCTTCTGGAGCAGACATCACTGAAGGGTCAACAACAATCTGCATTCCCAGCATCTAGGCACGTCAGAGAAAGACACCAAACATTAGTATTTTATATTCTTAACACAGCAAGGAAAAATGAAGTAATCAGTAAAAATGTATTTTCAAAGAAAAAACACTCACAGCAGGAGGTCCGGGGTCAGATGGAGAAGAGTAATGGGGGAACATCAGAGGTCCATAGAGGCCATCATTAAAACTCCCTACTGGCAGAGGAGGCATCCACGGCATGTTGAGAACAATGTTTGGACACAGATTGTAGCTGCTGGAGTAATGACGGGACATCCCAAAAGGGAAGTGGATAACAGGCAGAGGTGGGGTCTGCTCAAATTCAACAGCGCAAGGACCACCTGGAGGAAAGGTGAGCAACTGTAAACATATCTAATGTGAGCTACATTTCAGTTTCAAAATCATTCTTGTTTTTTTTTTCTTTTTTTTTTTTTACATTTTTTGTGGATTTAACACTGTTGTTTATTGCAGGGGTTTTTGACCTATTCAGCCTCTGACCACTAAAACAAAGGGGCCACAGACCCACTTTACCTGAATGTGGTAGCATAGTTAAACACAGCTGTGCACATTCAAGAAAAGTCATGTGCAGACATTACCTTACATTTTAAAGATTTTCTTAAACATTACTTTGCTGTCAGCATAAATCTCATTAAATGACCATGTTTATATTTAACCTTAAACTAATTCTATGCATTTATTTCATGCTTGAATTTCCCTTGGGTTTCATGTCTATCTATCTATCTATCTATCTATCTATCTATCTATCTATCTATCTATCCATCTTTCTATCCATCCATCCATCTTTCTATCCATCCATCCATCCATCCATCTATCTATCTATCCATCTTTCTATCCATCCATCCATCCATCCATCTTTCTATCCATCCATCCATCCATCTTTCTATCCATCCATCCATCTATCATAAAAGTTGATAAAATATTCAATTTGAGTTTATTTTAAAATATTCATTGTTTTTTGGAAGGTATCTGTCGACCCCCTCTCAGTGTCCCAAGACCCCCGAGGGGGTCCCAAGCCCCAAATCGAGAACCACTGGCTCAGTGGATAGCAGAGGTTTCTAATGAATCTACTGACGTTTGAGTCTTTAAGTCTCTTAATTCTCCTTAAGTTCAAGAAATGTCCCTGATGGCATTGACAGCTAAGGATTATCATTGATTATTTAATTTCCCTTTTTTTATTCATTTTTTTTTTTTTTGTTAAGTTAAAATAAATAATTTACAAAATCTCATTATGGCGTCTCCAACTATTTATGTTTTTTATCAGCATGAACCTAAATTATTTCATATATACAGTGCTTACCACACATTAGAGCATTTATTAGACCACCTGTCATAAAAACAATAAAACATAATTGTTTTAGAAATCTGTCAAAAACTTGTTTAAAACTCAAAATGTTATTGTTATTTATTTGGCAAATAACAAACTGAAACAACTAAATTGTCGGGGGTTTTTTTCACATAATAACCCCAAAAATTATTATTTTGTATGGCCTCCTTTGGCCTTAATAACAGTTTGCATTCTTGCTGGCATTGTTTTTATGGACTTTTCCACAGTCTTTTTTGTTATTGAGTTCTAAATAGTTTCTAGCTGTTCCCACAGATTTGCTTTAGATAAAACTTTTGTGCCATAAATCTTTGAATCTACTAAATCCCAAATGTGTTCAATCGGATTCAAATCCAGACTTTGGCTTGGCCAGTCCATCAGTTCCAGTACTCCAGATTCCTTTTTTCTTGGTCAGATAGTCTCTGCACAGCTTTGAAGTATGCTTGGGGTCATCGTCTTGTTGGTATATGAACCCACGACCAATCAGATTCAGTCCAGAAGGGATTCCATGATGCACTAAGATGTTGGGGTAGACGTTCTTGTTCATGATACCGTCCATTTTCACTCATTTGCCCACGCCATATCCACAAATGGAAACCCCATACCATAATGGAATCTCCTCCGTGTTTCACTGTGGGTGCAATGCATCTGGCATCAAAACGTTCTCCAGCTTTTCTGCAGACATAAACACGACCACGCTGACCCAAGAGTTCAAGCTTGGACTTGTCTGTCCAGAGTACCTTCTTCCAGTCATCAACAGTCCAGTGTTTGTGCTCCCTGGCAAATCTGAGGCATTTCTGGATGTTTGCAGGCCTCAATAATGGCTTCTTAGCAGCTATCCTTCCCTTTAAGCCTTGTTCCATCAGTCGTCTGCTTATGGTCGTTCTGGAGACTTTCTCAGACTCCGATCTAGAAGCATTCATCTCTGCCTGAAGATCAGCAGTGCTCTCCCTTCTGTCTCTAGTACTTCAAATCTTGAGGTGTCTGACATCTGCTTCAGTTAACTTTGGTTTCCTGCCTCTTCCTTGGCAGATTTTGTACGTACCAGTCTCAGCGGTTGACTCCAAAGCATACTTGACCACACTGTGAGAACACTTTATGTCTTTCCCTGTTTGTCTCAGAGACCATCCAGCATCATGAAGTGCTTTAATGCGGACTCTTTCATTTTCAGTGAGCTCTCCACGTTTCACCATTTTGAACAGGAATGAGGAATTTCAAACTGAATTCACCTTTTTTTACTCA
The DNA here is from genome assembly GCF_018320785.1 of Cheilinus undulatus. NCBI lineage: Eukaryota > Metazoa > Chordata > Actinopteri > Labriformes > Labridae > Cheilinus > Cheilinus undulatus. Next base: position 12,937,904 of record NC_054880.1, on the reverse strand, counting down.
AATTTGAGCCGGCTCACTGGGCTTCTCTGAGAAGTCAGAAATTAATCAAGCATAACATTCAACCACTGGTCTAAGAAATTTGTTAAGCACTGTATATATAATATTCTGAATAAGATTTTAAATCATTTTTTTCCAGAGTGGTCAATCTCTGTTTTCATTATCCCCATGTGTACATCAGCCAGAATATAACAGAAACACAGAGATTTTAAATCATTTTTAATCACATAAGTTCTATAAGTAATCATGTTAATGTCCATTATTTGCCACATTAGAAATTCCACTATTTTGGTTTTAAACTGTTGTTATGGCGGCACAGTCGGCCTCACAGCTTACATCAGGCTCCATATAGACAGCTGGCCCTGGTTCAAGTCCAGCCTGTTAATCCTTTTCCCCGCGTCTCTCCTCTACTCTCTCATCCCCGTTTAATCCACCGTTTTCCCGCCATTCTTCTTTGAGCCACCTGCAGCTTTGCTTTTGTCCTGTGATGACATCACTCTTATCGAACGTTCAGCCGTTATTTTTTTCTCTCAGTAAATTTTTGTTTTCCCGCCATTCACCTAAATAAATCACGTATTTCTACAGAGTCAATGGTTTTCACTTTGAGATTAATCTTGATTTATTCTAAAACTGAAGTTTTCTAATGTCATCTAGATTACAAGCACATGTACGTTAGCAAGACAAAACAAACTACTGTGGTCAATGTGAAAACAACAAATAAACAAATCTAGTCTACTTTAACATCAAAGAAACTTTCCACGCAGAAGAAATGGTTTGCTGAACTTCCTGCTTTCTAAATCTAGTTAAATATAATGTTTAGTCAGCCATTTTGAAGGAGATATGAAGGATTCACTCCCATTGAGACTTTATTTCCAGGTCAAAATTCATTTTTAGCCGGTTATACCCCAGTGGTTACTTTGTGAGGTTAAGTTTGTCCGTCCAAGTTATGGATAATTTTCAAGACATACTTTGGTTATCGGTGTATTCTTAGCTAACTTGGAGTTTTGTTTATTATTATTGAAGTCCACATCATTCAACTCAAAACTCACTTATTGGATAATTAACTTACTAAATGGGGCACATGGTCCCTCCTCACGTGAAGTGTACAGCTGCCCGTTTCTGCTCTCCTGACCGGTCACAGTCAGCCCTCCATCGGCAGGTCTCGTCCGGAGATCGAGGGGTCTCTCGGCGTTCATCGCGTCACGCTCCGACCACGGGAGTCCACCCGAGGGAGCGCTCTGCTGTCCAGATGTGCCCGACGGATGAGCGCATACATCAGGGGCCGAAGCAGCCGCAGGTGCTCTATGGCCGGCGTCCTCTCTCGGACACTTCTCCTTATTATGAGCTGTCTTTAAGTTTCGCTGGATCCGTGTTCGCTCCGTGACCAAATCACACTTCCAGCAGTCACAGTGGAGGAAAGGGCAGACCTTCGAGTGGCCTTTCTGAGGAACAATGAGGCCGTGATGTCGGCACCGGCTGCATTTCGGCTGCCTGCTGGGCTCCGCAGACATGGTTGTTTGATAAACTAACCACTTTAAAAGAAAACAAGTCTCCAACCCACAGATGTTTTCAGACCAGTGACCCAGACTGACCTTTTCAAACAATGTATCATCTAACAGGTGTGATGTCTTTGATTAGCAAGGCTGGCATGACACTATGGACCAATCAGGAGCTGGAGGCCCTTTAACTCTGTTACTATGACGACTGACCAGACAGTGTGACGGTCAGTGTCAGGCCAACGTGGCTCAACAAATCCCGAATTTTGAGTCTGAACTTTTATATCAACAAGAGGAAACTCGAGATAGTTAGCAGCTACAGTCTGACGAACTGTTGCAAAATTTGTGGTAAACAAAACACAGTGAATTAGCTATGGTTGTTAAGCAATATTCCTTAATAAAACCCTCGGGTCTTAGTAAAGTTAAAGTGTGATAACCATCTGTTTTCTTTAGTTTAATAATGACCACTCCTATCAAAGCAACAAATTATTTATACTGCGGTATATAGCTTTCTTAAAAATGTAAACTCCTTTTCTTAAAACAGAATAACAGTGGCATAAAAGTGGAAAAAAATGAGCAGAAAAGGTGGTGAAATGAAATTAAAAAGCAGAAATGGATTAACAGAGGCAGAAAATAAGCAGAAATGGCAAAAATGGGCCAAGAAACCAGCAGAAAAAATGGCAAAAATGGCTTTAAAGTTGCAAAAAACAAAAAAGTGGTTAAAATAGGCATATAAAGTTGTAAAAATGACTTGACAGAGGCAAGAAATCAGCAGAATCTGACAAAACATTGCTTAACAGTAGAAAAAAATGCAGAAAATTGGTTAAAAGTGGGTTAAAAGTGGCAAAAATGGGTGAACAGTGGTATATTAGGACATAGCAATTAAGGAAATGCAGATAAAATGGGCCAAATGGGCGTTAAAACTGGTGAAAAGAGGTTAATAGTGGCAAAAAATCATTCAACAGATGCAGAAGTAGGTTGAAAGTGGCAAAATGTAACTTTGCAAAACAGATGGATACGCCTGTTTCTGTGTTTCTCACTGGCGAATGTGTGAAACAAATGCATCTGGCGTGTCAGGTTACGAAAAATAGGTTTAAAGAGGCAAATAAAATAGAAGAAGGTGGTGGAAATTGATCTTTAAAAGTAGCAGAAATGTATTGAAATTGACAAAAAATGGGTCAAAAATGGGAGAAAATGGTGGTAAAACATGATTAAAAGGGCATAAATGGGCAAAAATTGCACAAATTGAATGAAAAGTGTCAAACAATAGGCAAGAAACATCATTAAAAAGGGGTAAGAAAAAAAAATTGCATGAATAAATAATTTCAATATCATAACCCAACTAGAAAAGCACTCGGAGAGCGCAGACCTCAGCCATTAGCTCTATCTCCCAATAGTACAGAATCCTTTAAAAAATTCCTGGATGGTGACCCGGATCACTCCCAAAATCTAATCAGTTCTTCCTTATGCCATTTCTGACATTTCCTGAAAATCCGTCCACAACTTTATGAGTTATGTTGCTAACAAACCCTCCCGATCACATGACCTCCTTGGCAGAGGTTATAACAGTTTTGCATTTTTCTGCTCCAAAATGAAGCAACCTTTAGCCAGAATGCTAGCACCAATGCTACTATCTAACACACACACTGATATCATCAATAAATCACAGATGGAGAGGGCCCTTTCTCTGGGTTTTCAGGGGCCCAGCCAACTCTGCTCATTTGTATCATTTTTAAATCACAACATGACAAAAATATTAAGCATCACATTTCTACTTTAAAAAACTCAACTATAATGAAAATATGCCTGAGAGATTTAAATGTTACTTACCCACATTTAAGCCTAAAAAACTCGCTGCATTTATTTGAAATTAAAATGAATCCTTGATTATTTCACATCCCAATAAACAAGTGCATCTGAAAAAAAAGTGTCATGAAAATGTATTTTGCCGTGATTTAAAGAAGTGAAACGTCCTTATATCCTAGAAAAATCTCATACAAATTGTAATCTTGATTATATCTGTTACAAAAATAAAAAATCACTCTCAAAATAAAAGAATATCACAAAATATCAGTCCAAAAGGATTTTTAATTCAGAAATATTGTCCTTCTGGAAAATTACCTCTTTTATGCACTCAGTACTTAGCTGAAGCTCCTTTTACTCTGCATCAATGAGATGTGGCATGGTGTCAATCAGTCTGTGGCACTGCTGGGGTTTTATGGAGCCCAGGTTACTCTGACAGCAGCCTTCAGCTCGTCTATATTGTTGAATCTAGTGTCTCTCAACTTCCTCTTGACATTTGGTGAGCAAACCAGTTTCTGGTAGTTTTAGCTTCTCTGTGGGCAGGTCCCAAGTCCTGCTGGAAAAGGAAATTAGTATCACCATAAAGCTTCTCAGCAGATGGAAGCATTTAGAGCAAGCTCTAAAATCTCCAGGTAGATGGCTTACAGTGTTGACTGTGGACTTGATACAGCACTGTGGACCAACGGCAGCAGATGACACCCCAAACTATCACTGACTGTGGAAACTGAAAACACTGGGCTTCAAGAGTCCTGGACTCTGTGACTCTCAGATCTTCATCCAGACTCTGAGACCTTGATTTCCACATTTCCTGCCTATTGTTTGACACTTTTCATTCAATTTGTGCAATTTTTGCCCATTTATGCCCTTTAATCTTGTTTTACCACCATTTTCTCCCATTTTTAACCCTTTTTTTCAATAAATTTCTTCTACTTTAAAAATCAAATGAAATGCAAAATTTATTTTTATCTGAATACAGGACTTTGGACTTAAACACTCACATAGTCAGTGAGAGGGACAGCTGCTGCTCTGTAATTTTAATTGTTTATCAATAAACGTCTTTGAGCAAGCTGTGTCGAGGAGGTCATTGATCTCATGTACTAACAAACTGATATTTTATAAACATATATTTTTTGCTACTTGTATTATTTATGTCTTGCATTTCTCAGGGATTTTCATTTGTAAAAAACATGGCGTTTTTTTTTTTTATTCTTGTAATTGTTTGTCATGCTTGTTGTTCTGCTGAGTGATCTGACTGCTGATTTGTCACATGACCTTATGATTAAGAACACCTTAGTAGTGTGCCTTTTTGATTATACTGGATGAACCTGAAGAAGCTACAGGTAAACATGTCAACCAATCTTTAAAGTACACTTATCATTAAAAACCTTAAATCAAAAAATCCCAATCTATCCCTAAAGCACAGGCAATATTTCTCTATGTAATTAAACACTTATATCTGTATTTATATAGATTAATCTAAAACCATCTGATTTATAAAGACCTTCAAATTAAAAGCCAACATGCTTTATCAATCAATGAATACACGTTAGATTGCATATTTAATTTCCATGTTTATTTACATTGCGTACGGTGTTGCAATAAAATTCCTTGTCACCATTTTATTATAAATACACCATTTTAACCAAGGCTTGATAACCCTCATTAAAATACATCCTTCAAACCTTTTGAAACGTAATAATAAAACAAATGCTTTAATGGATAGAATATTTCATTTTTGCACCTTTTAAATGTTAGTAAATCATGCAAAGCAAGAATATAGAGTATGAAAATAAAGTGATATAGATTGCAAGTGTTGCTTTACAAAGTAGAATCAAAATAAAAACAAGTATATGTTGTGAAAAATACAAATACTGGGTCTGGTGGCAAAGCTTAAAGATCTCTCTCAAAGAAATGTTGATTAATGGCTTTTAGCATAAGTGCTTATATCATTGTCAATGTACAGTACATACATTACATTACTTGTCTGTGAAGGGAAATATTCAAATCATGTAAATCTTAACTATTAAACATTCAGATCATTCATTTTAGCCCTGTGTGACTACCACATCTTTGACATTGAAATGCTATTACTGAACTGTTATTTATTTAGTGACTGTAAAAAGGCTTACCTGATTACACAGTACTCATACCATTATGATTAGCATTGCTCCATGCATCAGTCTGTTTACAGTGTAACCACTGCACCTTCTGATTATACTCAGTCCCTATCCCATTGGAGGGTTCAAGAGTAGTTTGCAGGCACTTACAAAGCAAGGTTTAGGCCTTTATATGTGTTCAAGATTAGCTTAAAAATGATTCGCTTTAAAAGAAATCTGACCAAACAGTATGATGTGCAAGACTTTAACTGTACTGTTGCATAAAATCATTGATTTAAGTCCAGATTGATCCCGTAGGTCATTGGAAGACATCCGAGGAGAGCGTTGCAGAAGACACGACCTGCGTAGACGGTTTCTGAAATAGACAAATTTAACATTGACCAATACCATTAGACTTGAATGCAAACAAAGACACATACTGAATGTTTCCACATAAGTGAATGTATCTAAATGATTTTATATACTTACCATTTTAAATGTGAAGAAAAGCAGGGACTTGTATGTGTTGGTCTTGAGGTTTGATGTGTTAAGGTGTTAATGGTCAGAACAGGCTGGATGATCCATCCACATGAGGGATCTTAAACTTTTTGAGCTTCATTTGACATTTTGTTGTTGTAACTCCAGGTTTTATGAAAAGTGGGAATGGAGTAGATATCGGCAGTGTGGCCCAGAAGAGAAAAGATCTTGAAGCTTGGCATTATTAAAGCTGACACTTTCAGTGTGTATTCATCTTCGGAAGACTCTTTATTCTGCTCTGCAGAGTTGTATTTATCTCTCTTTAGCTAACTTTGTTCACTGTTCAGAAATATACACATGTACAAGGGTTTTTGTTTGTACAACAAAAATTTGGTTCCTTTTGACAATCAGACTATTGGTAATGAACGGTTTTGGTTGCTGTGTAATAAACACATTTTTTAAAATAGAATCTTTTTTTTTTGTTGTTGAATAGGATATGCTTATGATATATTTTAAAACCAAAAAGAATAGAAAGAACAGTTTTTTCAAGAGACACTGGAACAGCTATGGCGTAAGCTGGGTACAGTACAGTTATCAGAAAGTCTGATAAGATAGCACAAACAACTAAAACTAAATGTGAGATATACTATAAACAAAATGATTTAACTTGTAAAAAATTAAATATTAAAAGTCTTGTAACAATCACATGCAGAGCAGAATAAAGGTAGCTCTTATTCTACTGAGAATTAGGCATCTTGTGAACACTGGTTTTGTAGTGTATCCTTCCTTTAAAAATCATTCCTTTCAGTATCGGCGGCTGTAGCTTGGAGAACCATAGGAAGTGGAGGAGAAAGTTGTTGTGAAACTGGATCCTGTAGCATCAAAGCTTCCTCTCCTGGAGCCCGATCTTGAACCAGTTCTTGAGCCGGACCGTGAGCCAGTCGCTGATCCAGACCCACTCATGCTGTAAGGACTGTAAAGGCCTTTGCTGGATTGAGATGATGCTTCAAGTAGTCGCAGACCGGTCCCCTCCTCAATCATGCTTCTGTCCATGGCGTCTTTGTAAGAGATTTTCAGCTTGGTTTTAGGGCATGTGAGGTATTTCGAGTATGCACTAACATCCCGTAACTTCTGTGCAGTGCGTGCATCTAAGGTGCCCTTCTTTACAGCCTCATCTATGGAGACTCTGCTTGTAGCATCCGGTTCAATCAATCCACCGGTGAGATACTGGACCTCAAGGAATCTCTGTCCAGCCTCATAGTACAGCCAGCCTTTCTTTAGAGCTTGAGCTGCTGACATTTTGGTTTTAGTTCTTGGATCCTCAAATCCATTGCATGCTTTCTGGGCTAGGCTGATGCGGTCCACCATGATTTTATCCACAAGCCCTTTGTTCATTGCATCTCCAACAGAGAATTTCTCTCCAGTATTTGGGTCGATAATACCACCAGTGCACGCCTGAGCCTCCAGCAGCCTTTGGCCTGTAATATTGTCCACAAGGTTTCTGTGAATGGCCTCTGTGATGGATACCTTCTCCAGTGTTTCTGTGTCAAGGATGCCAGCCACAGGACCAGTTTCCTCTGTTGGGTCGTTCCATGTGGTTGCTGGTGGTTTTATAGATGGTACTGGGCTGGAGTAAGAGGAAGAGGAGCCAAAGGAGGATGACCGTGACCTGACTCCGCTCATGTTTCCAGAAAGCATGTCTGCAAATTCTGTGATGGACAGAGTTCCAGCACGGTACTGATCAAGAGCGGACTTGTCGATCAGACCTCTTGAGATTGCGTCATCAATGTCGTACTGGCGACCAGACCTCCTGTCAATGATCATAGACTTTACAATGCCATCAGAGGAGGTGATGGTGATCTCTTCCCATTCACACTCCTGCTCTGCAAGCTCAAGGTAGGTCTGGTGGTCTATAAGGCCTTTCTGGTATGCCTCATACACAGACATCTCTTTACCAGTCTCTGGATCGACAATGACGACCCTGCGTTTGCGGACAGAAGACTTGGAAGATGTCTTCCTTTCTCGCTTCTTTTCTTTCAGCATTAGAAGAGCAAGACCTGTTTCTGGGTCTATCATACATCTCTCCATGAGTTGCAGGTAGGTGAGATTTTCTTCAGTGTTTGGGTCAAAGAAGCCCTTTGTGTCGTCTGATGGATCAGTGAGGATTTCATTCATTTCCTCATCAAAGAGGCCACGTTCATATGCTGATTCCACTGGCAAGCGATGGCTCTCCTGTGGGTCAATGATTCCACCAGTAGCAATTTGGGCCTCCAGCAGACGAATGCCATGGTCTTTCAGAATGAGACCTTTTTTCATAGCCTGGAATAGAGAGATGATCTTGCCAGAATAAGGTTCCTTGTAGCCTGTGACAGCTCTTTCAGCTGAGAGGAGTTTATCCTTGAACTCTGGGCCGACAACGCCCATCTTTACGGCTTCAGCGACATTTAACTTCAGGTTTTTGATAGGATCAATCACATACCCTGTGGCAGCTTGGGCTTCAAGGAGCTCAAAGGCAGTGCCTGGTCTGATCATGTTCTTCTTCATTGCTTGGTAAATGGACAAGCGGTCTTTGCTTGATTCTACATACACGCCAGCAATACAGCTGATACCCTCAAGAAATTTCTTCAGCTCTCTGCTGACCTCCTCCACTGTGATGGTACCCTCAGTGAGTTCGTTGTATGTCTTTTGGTCAATAATCTGTGATCGGAGCAGCTCTTCAACAGTGATCTGCTTTCTGAGACCCTTAAAGAGAAGTCTTCTGTCTGCCAGTGAAAGCAGACGCAGTCCACTTTCTTTATCAACTCTGCATCTTTTTAGGAGCTGAGCATAGGTCTGTTTTTCTTCTGTTGTTGGATCAATGTAACCTCTCACATCTGCAGTGGGTTCAGTTATTCTCTCTAGTGTCTCTTTGTTGATGTATCCACGCTGCATTGCTACATCCATTGGGAGGTGGAAGTTGTACTCAGGATCCATTAATCCACCAGTGGCATTCTGGGCTTCCAAAAGCCCCAAGGCATAATCCTCAGGAACGAGATCTTTTTTCATTGCCTGGAAGAGAGAGATCACTTTACCGCTGTAGGGATCTTTGTAACCTGTAACTGCTCTTTCAGCAGAAAGCAGCTTGTCATGAAGTTCAGGGCCAACAAGCCCTTTGCGTACCGCTTCATCAACTGTCAGAAGTTCATCTTTCAGAGGGTCAATCATGAACCCTGTTGCTGCTTGGGCTTCAAGCAGATTCAGAGCAACCTCAGGTTTAATCTTTCCACTCTTCATCGCCTGGTAAATGCTCATCTTTGGAGGACTGTCTGACATGATTCCAGCAATGCAACCAGTTCCAAAGAGGTACTGTTTCACTGATGGCATCTCCATTACTTCACGAATAGTTATCTTCTCTTGTTTCAAGAGGTTGTAAGTATTTAGGTCAATAATACGAGCACTGTACAGATCATCGATGGTGACTCTTCTCCTGATAACATCACAGGACATGCCTTGCTCTGATTTCAGGGTCTCCCTTTGTTCAATGATTTCAATGATGATGATAAGCATTCTGTCCTTTGTGATCTGCCCTAAGCGATACTGCTCCATAAGGCGGCGCCTCTCTTCTTCTGGAAGCATATTTGAGTTCATGACTTCCCAGATGGTCATACTCTTTCCTGCAAAACTCTTGTGTGGGATCTCAATTTGAGTATTTGCTAGATCTGTCTGGGCTTGCTCCTCTGAGAACTGGTAAGATTTCTCAACAGGAGAAGGTGATTCGACCTTGGTCAGAGGCAGGTAGCACAAACCAGAGATGGGATCCCTGACACACTCCTCAACTAGCTGCTTGTAAGTGACATTTTCATTGGTTTTGGGGTTGGTAAAGCCTTTCACGTCACCTGAGGGTTCATTAAAGGACTTGGACATTTGTTTGCTGAAATAGCCACGCTGAATGGCCACATCATCAGGTACACGATGGCTACTGACTGGATCAATGATCCCTCCTGTAGCAGACTGAGCTTCCAAGAGGGGAATAGCATGTTCTCTTAGAACAAGCTCTTTCTTCATGGCTTGGAACAGAGAAATCTTATTGCCAGTGTAAGGATCTTTGTATCCTGTCACTGCTTTTTCAGCCGAGAGAAGCTTTTCATGAAGCTCTGGGCCAACAACTCCTTCCTTTACTGCATCGTCCACAGTGTATCTCTGGTTTTTGACCGGATCAGTCATGAAACCAGTTCCAGCTTGGGCTTCAAGTAGTGCAAGCCCAGTTTTTTGTTGCAAGATGCTCTTTTTCATTGCTTGATATATGCTGATCTTCTCATTTGAATCTCCAAGAGTGATGCCATCAATGCGGTCTGTGCCCTGTAAATACTTCTTTACCTTGTCAGTGTCACTAACCTCTTTAGGTGGCATTTTACCTTGTTCAAGTTGGTCAAATGTTGCCTTATCAATGATGTTGGAATCAAGCAATGAGCGGGCAGTGACTGGTGCTCTAAGGCCCTCAAAACATCCCTCTTCCTTTGTTTTGTCCTCTTTTTCCTCCACCATTGTTATGACAATCTTGATCAACTTCTCGATTGTCACCTGTCCCATTCTATACCTGCGAATGAGCTCTATTCTTTGCTCCTCAGTGATGTATTCAGAGTTTATGATCTCCCAGATTGTGACTTTTCTTCCTTTGAAAGGGCCATAATCAAGCTCCATAGTGGTCTGATTCAAAGCCTCTTTTGTTTTAGCCTCTGTAATCTGTTTCTCTTCTTTTGGCCTTGCTGCCTTCTTTGACAGAGGAAGCAATGGAAGTCCAGTCTCTTTGTCTGTAATACATTTATTCATGAGCTGAGCATAGGTTAAATCCTCTTGCGAGTTGGGATCATAAAAGACCTTTGTTTCATCTGTGTTTTTGTTCAAGGTCTTGCTCATTTCCTCATCAAAATACCCACGCTTGCAGGCCAACTCATGTGGGATGCGATAGCTTTTAACAGGGTCGATGATTCCACCTGTTGAGAGTTGTGCCTCTAGCAGACGGATGCCATGGTCTTTCTTGATAAGGCCTTTGTTCATGGCTTCAAACAGAGACACCTTCTTGCCAGTGTATGGATCTTGATAGCCGCTTATGGCTCTCTCTGCTGACAGAAGTCGTTCATGCAGCTCTGGTCCCACAAGACCCGACTTCACGGCTTCATCAACTGGGACTCTCTCATTTTTGACTGGATCGATAACAAACCCAGTTGCTGCTTGAGCTTCGAGAAGACTCACCACAGTTTCTGGAGACAGTAAGTCTTTCTTCATAGCCTGATAGAATGGCATCTTCTCCTTGGTTGGTTCATTCAACAATCCAGCAATGCTGGGTGTTCCTTGCAGTGCCTTCCTCACTGGCTCTGTCTCAGAGATCTCTTTTACCGTTATCTTGCCATTACTCAACTTATTGAACAAGTCTTTGTTGATGATCTTAGCCTCTAACAGCTCATTAGCAGAGACTGGTGCCCTCAAACCAAAGAACACATTCTCATTATTCTTCTCCTTGTCCTCAACGACAGTGATGACGATTTTAATGATCTTCTCCACGGTGATCTTGCCTGTCTTGTACTGGCGAATCAGGTCTTTTCTTTGATCTTCAGTGAAATATTCAGAGTTAATAACTTCCCAGATGGTGACAGTTTTGCCTTTGAACCTTCCAAAAGGCACATCAACCTTGGACTTGCTTAACATTTCTTTAGTCTCCTGGTCTGTGAATGTTCTCTCGCCTTCTGCAGCTTTCTCTGTTACTGGTAAAATCAGCATTCCTGTCTCTGCATCTTTGGTGCATTTGTCCAGCAGCTGTTTGTATGTGAGTTTCTCCTTGGTGCTTGGTTCAATGAATAACTTGCAATCATCACTGGGATCACTTAGTTTCTTGTTCATATCTGCATCAAACTGACCCTGTTTATAGGCAGTCTGAAGTGGCACCCTGTGACTATTGATGGGATCAATGATACCACCAGTTGCAAGCTGAACATCGAGGTATTTTGTGGCTGGCTCCTTTTCGATAAGTCCCTTCTTCATAGCCTCAAAAAGGGAGATTTTAGCTCCAGTGTAGGGATCTTTAAAGCCAGTGGCTGCTCGTTCAGCTGACAGCATTTTATCGTGGAGCTCAGGGCCAATCAACTCATCCTTAACAGCATCATCTACAGAGAGGAGTTTGTTTTTGACTGGATCTACAATGTAACCAGAAGCAGCCTGAGCTTCCAGGAGCATTGTGGCTGTATCAGGAGCAATCTTTTTTGCCTTCATGGCCTGGTAGACGCTCATTTTCTCTTTGGATGGAGTCAAGACACCTCCAATACTGTTCTGACCCTTAAGAAATGACTTGACTTTATCATTCTTTCCAAGTTCTTGAACAGAGACTTTTCCCTTCTTCAGTTTGTCAAAGTCCTTTTTGGTCAGGATACCGACATCGAGAAGCCTTTCAGCAGGAACTTTCTCTCTTACACCATCAAATGCTAAAGGTGATTCTCCGTCTTTCTTTGCTCCATCCACTTCAACAGATCCATTGAAAACTTTCCTTGTTGTTCCAACCATGGTCATCGTCACTAACTGCTCCTCAGGCACCTCATCTGTTTGGATTTCAATTTCCTTTGTTTTAGAAGCAGCCTGTTTGGAGGCAACCTCAAGAGTCTTGAGTTTCTCTCTGAGCTTTTTATTTTCGTCTTCCAGAAGTTTTTCTTGCTCGAGCCTTTTCTTTTCAAGCACTTCCATTTCTTTCTGCTTGTTATTCATCTCTGCTTCAGCACCCTTCTGTTTCTTGATGGCTTCATCCATAATGGCCTGTAGTTTCTTCTTCTCCTCTTCCATTAGCTTCCTCTGACGTTCTTGTTCATCCTTAAGAGCTTTGGCTTTGTTCACTTCATCCTCAAACTGTTTCTGAAGTTTCTTTTTCTCATCCTCCACTGCCTTCTCTCTTTTCAACAACACCTCTTTCTCTGTGAGGAAGGACTGCTGAAGAATGGCCTTCTGCTGCTCTATTTGTTCTTGCTGGGCATTTGCCATCTATTTGGAGCAAAGAAAAACACAATCAGTACAATGTCAATGAAATATCACTTAAGTCACACAAGCCAGTAGTACTTCTAAGTTGCACTTCAACAACTGTAGACATATTTTTTTTACTGAGAGCAATTCTTGTGTATATTCTATGTAAGGGGATGTCCGAAAGCCATATAGTGCAGCATCATACAGACAAATAGAGACTGCTTTTCCTACACTGATCCCCATCTAAAAAGCCTGTTGCACCACCTCTGTATAAGTTATGTCTATTGTGGTGTAAAATCCACATTGAAATCCATGTTGTAACTTCTAAGTTTGTAAGTTAAGTTGTGCCATTGTTTGATGGCACCATGAAGATGGAAGGTTCATCTTATCTAGTAGAGTTTAATGTCCAGCGAAGCACACATGCAAAAAATAAGACATTTATATTAATATAAATATATCTTACTCCATAGTAAGTGCAAAATATGACAGTTATGTCAAGTGGTGGAATTTCCAGCTATTCCATAAGGTCATTTAACAGCACTTCATTGTGGACGGATGAACGATCTCTGCTCACTGAATACAAAAGCTAATCTAGCACTTGTGTTTCACATATTCATGGCATGGGGTACGTTCTGCATCCATCTGGGCAACAGCCCATAGATGGGAAGGGCAAAAAACTGGAGGGTGATTGAACAAATACTCTTGTCTTTTACATTCATCACAGGCCAATCAGAACAACAAAACATACATATGACATAGTAGGTGTGTGCTATCCAGGGAGTATGCTACATAATGCGAGCCGGACAGTCGGCCGTTATTATTGTTCACTATCAATGGGGCCGATCAAACTCTTGCTGAAGGAAGAGTAAAAACCTCATTACCACCAAGAAAAGGCTTTCAGTGCGTCTTGTGAAGTCATTGCTTAACAGCTTGCAGTGTAACTAAAACATACCTGTATGGGCAGAAATATGTCATCAGAAACCTTATTTTCATTTCTCTAATTTGTATTTAAGTTGCTTGACTTGAATAATTAAAATAAATATTTGAAATTAAATCAATTAATTCAAATTCATAAAAAATACAGAGTCTGAAATAAAATGTTGTAAAATGTGTTTAAAAGCTGCATTTTTTCCTTAATAAAAACACGTCCTCACATTTAGTTCCCTCCACAGTCGCTCCTCTATTTCAGTTTCACGACTTCCAATTCAGATTCAGATATTTTGTGCTCATTGTCCAGCTGATAAGCAAGAGCCATTAAGTGCAGATTCACAGCACACAGTTTTGACCAATCAGCAGTCATGTGGTCAAAACAAAGGTGCTGATTGGTCAAAACTGTGTGCTGTGAATCTGCACTTGATTGCTCCTCCTTATCAGTGGACATGAACATGAAAAACATGAATCTGAGTTGGTCGATGCTAAACTGAACTGAATGAGCCAAATCTGAAGAGAGAGCTGAATGTGAAGACTCTGGGCTCAGTATTTTTGGTAAGAAAAGAACACAGCTTAATGTTTATTTCAATTCAGTTTTAAACTTTTAAATTCAATATAAAACATTCTAGTTAAGATGCAGTTTAAAAATTACAAATTCAAATCACTTGGTTTAATTCAAAATTTTTTTTCAGTTATTCAAATTGAGCAACTTAAATACAAAAACAAAAATCAAATTTAGTTTCTGTTGACATGCAATTCTGCCCATAAGCCTGTAGCTACCGCCTCCCTCTCATAAAATGATGTTAATTGGTCCGACCTTTCTGTGGCTGGAAACAAGCTATTCAGCTTGAAGCTGTGCAAGATGGAGTCGCCTGATGAGACACTAGGAATCTGACTTGGCTTTGCAATTAATGTCACCATACATTTATAAAGGATATAATCTTTCACGGCGCATGCACTGCTGATATCAAACGGTGGCTAAAAACCTTCGCCCCTCCTAATTCTTCCAAGTTATCAAACTTTGAGCCTGATACACCAGGACATCTGTATTTACAGTTAAGTGTAAGATTGATGCTGTAAGTTTAGCCTATTTCAAACTATCCCCTAGGGCAGCACCTCACATCCAAGTAATTTGTAAACACTGCTATGTTTCAACAGAGCTGATGCCACCCCGTGCTCTCTTATTTATCATATTTGTCTCTGGTTGTAGTAAGAACACAGCAGGCTGTTTTCCCCATTTTAGTCTCTCCTCTTGCAGTTAAAACATATCTTGCAAACAAACATGAAAAAATGACATTTTCATGTATTTTTCCAAAGAATGCTCACAAGAGTTTCACTGATTCAGGGGTGTCTGTTTTGACTCTGGAAGTTTTTATATGGAGTTCATATAAATTGCTGCATGTTACTCAAAGTCTCTGCAATTTACATGAAATGTTACATGTGCTTCCACAGATTCTGTAGTTAGTGTTTAAAAAGGTTTGGTTAATTTCATGGGTTGAGTAAACTAATTTTCAGTGTTAATTCATGTGAAAATACCTCTTTAGATTTCTTCTGAAGCTCCTCTGCGTCTTTTTTCAACTTCTCCCTCTCTTTTTCAAGATCAGCGATGGCTTTCTTCAAGTCATCGGCCTCTCTGGTGCTCTGCAGCCTCTGTGTCTCCAACTTCTGCACAACCAACTCTGTACTTTGCTTTTCTGTCTCTTGCAGACGTGCTTTTGCTTCATCAGCTTGGGTCTTGAATTTCTTAGCCTCCTTTTCAGCTTTTGCTTGAGCGTCACTGAGCTCTTTGACCTTCAGTTTTAGTTTCTCTGCTTCTGCTGATATTTCCATCTGCCTCTTGCGCTCAGCCTCTAATGACTTCTGGAAATCCTCTGTCTCTTTGTCGAGGCGCTGCTGGATCTGTTGTTTGTCCTCCAGTAGTTTTTTGGCCTTCTCCTGTGCCTGGTTCTTCTGTTTTTGGAGCTCCTCTGCCTCAGCTTTCAGTTTGGTAGCCTCCTGGATTGCCTGCATTTTCTCCTTTAGCATTTTCTCTGCCAGTGCTCTCTGTTCAACTAGGTCAGACTCAGCGATCTGTCTCTGTCTTGCTGCTTCCTCAGCTTCCACACTAAGTCTTGCAGCATCCTCTGCTAGGCTCTTCATTTTCTCAGCTTCCTCTGCAAGTAATTTCTGTGTATTATCTTTATCTTTCTTCATGAGGCGTTTGTTTTCCTCTTCAATCTTCAGCTTAAGTTTCAGGAGCTCATCCATTTGCTTCTTAACTTTGGACAGTTCATCTTCCACCTGCTTCTTTTGCTTGACAGCATCATTGACTTCACCTTTAACTCTCTGAAGCTCCTCATCAAGCACAGCTTTCTGCTTATCGGTCTCATCCAGCTTCAGTTTGATCACTGTGAGCTCTTTCTCCACCTGAGACTTCTGCTTCAGTGCTTGTTCTGCTTCTTTTTTGTGCTTGGTCATCTCTGCATCAGCTTGCTGCTTTGCCTTCAGAGCTGCTGCTTCAGCTGCTGCTCTCTTGGAGGCCTCTGCTTCTGCCTCTTTCCTCAACTTCTCTGCATCTTTTTGAGCTTTGGCCTGTTTGGCAGCTTCATCCTCTGCAGCTTTTTTCTGTTTTTCAGCCTCCTCTGCTTTTTGACGGAGCAGGGCAGCCTCCTTTTCAGCTTTCTCTTTGGCTTTCTCAGCAGCTTGTGCAAGTTTCTTGGCATTTTCAAATTCTCCTTTCAGTTTTTCCTGAGCAAGAGCGTCGTCTTTATTTTTGCTGAGAACTTCTTGGGCTTTCAGCTCTGCGGCGCTACATTTCTGTGCTGCCTCTTTGGCCAAAACCACCTGCTTTTCTGCTTCTTTTGCCGCTTTTTCTTTCTGTTTATTGGCCTCTTCGGCTTTCTTTTTGAGGCGCTCCACTTCTTCCTTGGCAGCTTTGCATTGCCGTGCAGCTTCTTCCTCTGCTGCAGTGATCCTCTTCACCTTCTCCTCTGATTCTTTCCTTTTCTTCTCTTCCTCAGCAGCAAGCTTTCTCAGTTTCTCAGCCTCCTGTTCAGCCTTGAGTTTGCTCTTCTCTGTCTCATCTGCAATCCCTTTTAGTTTCTTCAACTCTGCCTCCAAAGTGGACTTTTCTTTGGATGCTTTCTCAAAGTTGATCTTAATGATGTGAATTTCTTCTTCAACCACCTTCTTCTGCTTCAGGGTTTCTTCTACAATTGTTTTTTGTCTCACCAGCTCTGAGTCTGATGAGCTCTTCAGGTGTGTGATTTTCTCTTCTATGTCTTGTTTATGCTGAGCAGCCTGATCCTCCAGCAGCTTCCTCTGATAAGCCTCATCCTCAGCTTTTCTTTTCAGTCTTTCATTTTCTGCTTCTTTGGCTTTCAGAGCGATCTCAGCTTCAGTCTTGAGTCGAGTTGCTTCATTGATAGCAGCCAGTTTTTCTTTGAGGATCTTTTCAGCCTCAGCTCTTTGCCGAGCTGCCTCGTCTTCTGCAGTCTGCCTCTGCTTCTTCGCCTCTTCGGCGACTGATCTCAGTCTTGCTGCTTCCTCTGCGAGTTGTTTCATTTTAAGCGCCTCAGACTCCAGAAGCTGCTTGCTCTTCTCTGTGTTTGACAGGGTCTGCTTCTCAGCTTCGACCTTCATCAGAAGAAGAGAGTCCATTTCACTTCTGACTTTAGCCAGCTCATCTTCGAGCTGTTTTCTCTGCTTTTCAGCATCAGTCACTTCTTTCTTCAGTCTCTGGAGCTCATTGTCTAGCAGGCCTCTCTGCTGTTCAGCGTGTTCAAAGTCAGACTTTAGTCGGATGCACTCCTGCTCTGCAGACAACTTCTGCTGGGCTATTTGTTCAGCAAACTTCTTCTGTTTCTCCAGCTCTTTCTCTGCGTTGTCCTTCTGTTTCAGAGCAGCTTCCTCAGCTTTGGCCCTTTTCTTAGCGTCCCGTTCTGCCTCGACCTTCTGCCTCTCTGCGTCCTCTTGAGCCTGGCTCTTCTTCTGAGCCTCCTCCTCGGCTTGTAGCCTCAGGCGGAGCGCCTCGTTGGCTTTCTGTCTCCATGTTTCAAGCTCTTTCTCTGCCTGCTCCCTGGCTTTGTCAGCTTCCTCTTGTTGTTTCCGAAGTTTCTCTGCCTCCTCCTGCAGCTGAAGCACGGTGCCTTGCTCCTTCTTCAGGGATTCCTCCAGTTTAGTTGCCTTCTCACTGAATGACATGGTTGTGGCCTGCAGCTGTGTGGCAGCTGACTTTTGTGCCACCTCCTCTACCACCTTGATCTGCCTGTGTTTCTCCTCCTCGGCTTGTTTCATGCGCCTCTCTGCCTCCTCAGCCTGCATTTTGAATCTCTGAAGGTCTTCCAGAGCTTTCTGCTTCTGTTTGGCGGCTTCTTTTTCTGCCTCAGATTTACGCTTCAGCTCATCTTCGGCATTTTTCTTCTTCTGAGTCTCTTCAGTCACTTGCTTGCGCAGCCTCTCTGCCTCCTCCTGAGCAGCTTTCCTGAGCTTCTCAGCATCAGCAGCCTTGTCTCTGAGGTTTTGTAGCTCCGTCTCAGCTGTGGCTTTCTGTTTGATTGTTGTCTCTAACTGGACTCTAATTATATGGATTTCCTCCTCGATTTTGGTACGACTACTCAGCGCCTCCTCCAGCTGCTGATTCTTAGACTTGATCTCCTGCTCTGACAGACTCTTGAGCTGATGCAGCTCCTGTTGGATGTTCTGTTTCTGTTTCTCAGCCTCTCCTGCCACATCTTGCCTCTTGCTGGCCTCCTCTTTCATCTTCAGCTTCAGCTCCTGAGCTTCTTGTTCTGCTTTGGCCACAGATTTAGCCTGAGCCTCAGCCAACTGTTTCTGTTTATCTAGCTCAGCCTGTATCTCTGCCATCTTTCTCTTCTCCTCTTCTTTGAGCTTTTCAGAAGCTTTCTGTATTAGTAAAGCAAAGAGGGAGTAAATGAAATAGAGAGAATGTTTAACGTGTTAGACTATAAAATAAAAACTTCGACATGAGAGAAGTTAAAAACATGTAGGTACATGAAAATGTAAATACATGAGAATATGTTACAGTTATTCAACTACAAGTGGACAGTTGTTTTATAGGAGAGAAAACTGTACTGGGAAAGGATTGTCATGTTTTTAATGTATGGCACACAGAATGACACTTTACTTCACAACACAGCACAACACTACACTTTCATGCAGATACTCTTATGTGTTAATGTTTTCTAGCATCCTCACAATACGTCTAGGACAGTGTAAAAAATTAACATTGTATAAAACAGGTTTTTACACATAAAAAAGCTGAATAATATTCTTCTGATAATATCATGATGTACTGGTTTTGCTGTCATTTTTAGCTTAATATTGAATATTTTAGATCGTAATGTCACATTGTTGCATAATTCAGTCACCAGATGAGTTAAACATGAACAGCAGCATGCAGAAAAAGTATTATTTGCAGTGGAAAAAAATCTTGGAGAAGTCTAGAAATAGCCCAATAATCCTCATAAATAATAATTTATGAAATTACATCCAAACAGATCTGAATTTATCAGACCACCAAGAAGAGCAAAGTGATGCAGCAAACAAAGCATGGATTCATGTTGCACAAAACACAAAGAAGACAGGACGCAAGAAATAAAAAAGATAATTTCTGACAACATGAATGAAACTTAAAAGGATGATTTCTGTTCTGTAGTGAAAATGGATGATCACTGTGAAATAGTGCAGATGACTGACACCAAAAAGGAAGGTCCAAAACCTTTAGAGACCTGTCATATTGATCACTAACTAAACTTCAGTTTTAGGACAGATACTTCGGCTCTATAAGCACCACGTTCCTCTATTTATCCACTAGGCAACGTGCCATATTTTCCATAGATGCAGTCAGCATTGTGTCATAGTTTCAGGCAAGGTGTCCAGTGGGTGAAAGAATCCCCTTTAACCAGCCCACAATGCTGTGAATGCATGTTTTTGAACTCTGAGGTTTAGACTCTGAGGCAGCCTGATGCTAGAGTCGAAAAAATATTTTGAATTCTCAATAATCTCCACTCAGTACCCCATCATGACAAAATGAAGACGACATTTTAGATTTTTTTTTTTTTTTACTGAAATATCACATTGAAATAAGTATTCAGGCTCTCTGCAAAAACATATGAAATTTAGCTCAGGTCTGAATTTGAAATTTGCAAAAAATTCTCTTTTGGCTCTGTCATTATGGGGTAATGAGTGTGGCTTAATTAGAGGAAAAAATTATTTGAATGACTGTAGCATCAGGCTGCAACATTACAAAACTGAAAAAAGTGAAGGGTGTCTGAATGTTTTCTGAATGTACTGTATCTCTTGATAGCTGATCAAATCAACTGTAAGAAATAAAATTACATTTGCTATAGATATGATAAATGAAGCTTAACATAATATCAATTAATCCAACAATCATGCAACCCATAAAACAATCTTACACTTCATAAGGTAAACATAATGTTTTATATGTCGTGGGGTTTCTACTGCAGACTATAGCAGTGCCTTTTATGGGTTTTGGATCCCACAGTCAAGTCAAGCTCATCTTCCGACCAGATGCCGAGCAGTATTGCAGAAGGCCAAACTGGAGCTTTTAAGCATCAGGGTAGATGGTTCGTTTTATTATCTATAATCTATTACTGATCTCCATTTATCTATTACAGCAAAGTTGAAGTGGTGTTTCTGAGCATTCCCCTTGATGCTGACTGTTTCTATAATGGAAGAGTTGCAGATTTTGTTGTATATATGGTATGTACATACATAACAACCAAAAGGTTTTTTTAAGCTTATTTAATTTAGCAGAATAAGAAAAAAAAAACAATGATGAGAATAATCACTTAATGAATCTTTAGATCCTAGGGTGTTTAATGTTGAGACAATAATGAATAAATAAGAGCTTACAACCTTTTCACTAATTCACATTTCTGCTGGCAAATGAAAACTCAAATCTCTAAGAGAATATAAAGATATCAAATATTAAAGGTCTCTAAGAGATCCTAAACCTTCCCTTCACTACAGACAAAGATCTTATGTGGGGGGGGGGGCATGAATTGAGAGGTTGCTCTTGTTTTAAATACCTGGTGCTTTGGGGTTAATTCATCTCTTAAGCGTGTGATTAATATTCATCATGACAAAGCACTGGCGAGCAGGTCAAAAGGATCAAACACAATAGAAAGTTAGAAAAGAAGAAGGGGAAAAGTAAAGGTAAGGTAGATAAAAATGAATTCGCTGCAGAGGCAGTCAGCCAAACCAAAGCCTTTCAATCACAAGTGTTGGTGATTTCAGGAGGAAAGAAAGAAGCAAACATCAAACCAAAACTTGTTGGATAAGCAGTAAGAAAATGTGACTGAATTCAGAGCTGATCAGAGTCAGACTGTGTGACATGATTCTACTAAATGCAGTGTAGGGGGAATGGGAGACATGTACTGTAGTGGGTATGTGATGTGCTGAAACACTAGGATGAAACAGTTTGCTTCACCACTGCACGCTATTTTCAATCCAACGCTTTTAGACCTGGAGTCCTACGATCTACAATTGTGCCAAGTGCCAACATTTTAAAGAGTTGATGACAAATTATTTCCCATACATGGCTCAGTTAACAGGTAAAGGTGGCATTGTTTCTGTTAGAGGGAACCTGCTGCATGGCTGCTGACTTTGAGTGTAATTACCTCTTCCTCCTCCAGGCGGCGCTGTGCGTCTATGATGAACTTGATGTACTGGCTGGTCAGAGTCATCAGCTCACTGTAGCGAGTTCTCAGAGTGACATACTGGAAATAAAAGCAGCAGCAAAGAGGAAAAACAGATTCTCTTCAAAATATGTGAATTAAATTTGTCATACTTGAGTGTATTTAATTGCCAAAATAAAGAGATTTTTGATGTTTTTAAATTACTGTTATGAGAAGAAAAGTCGAAGACAATCATAATCAATCTCAACACCCACTTTGGATGTATTCACATGCTTCCAATTATCGCTGAAATGTAATAAATGCAACAACTCACTTCCTGAATGATATTATCGGATGCAGCCTCCAATTTTGGTTTCTTTAAAGGTGAGGCGATGGGATCCTGCAGGGCTTTGTAGGTCAAAAGCTGGAGCTCGTAATCCTAAAAAGAAGAAAATCATCTCAAAACAAGCCAAGCAAAAGCACCTTCCTTTGTTTAGGCTGGAAGCGTTGGCACAAACCTTGACTGAGTCGATGTAATCCTTTGCATTTTTCTGACAACTTTCAACCTTGTCTTTGTTTGTCTCGATCTCTTCCAGGAGTTTCTGTAAAAGAGATTATAAATTATTGATCAATTCTTTAAACAAGGACAAAACAGAAGCACTTTCTCACACTTCAATAACTAGACCCTTGCTTCAATGGACTTTGAGTGATTTGAATCAGTTTTGAAGAGAATTCAGGGTTGAATCTGTCCCATCAGTACGCCCACCAGAGGGCGTACCAACCTGTTTTTCTCATTCTATACAACCTTACCTTCTCCTCTGCCAGCTGTGCCTTGAGAGCCTTGCTGTCGCCAATGGGCACGGCTTGAATCTTCTCCTGCCTCTGTCTTGCCTCTCCGAGCCAGTGGATCAGCCACTCGTAGTTTCCGTTGTATGTCTTCATGTTGCGTCCAAGGAGGTCAAGCTCGCGCTTCCTGATGTCGATCTGAGCAAACACAGCCTGCCAGCGCTCCAAGAGGCTGTTGACCAGCTGACGGTAGTGGTCCAGCTCGGCGTCACGCTCGCTGTGGATCCTCGTCATCTTGTCATTGATGGTTGTTGCCTTCTTCAGCTCGTCTTGAAGGCGGTCGAACACTGCCTGGTCAGACTCTGCTTCCTCCTGCATCGACTACCGGACAAAGTAGTGGTGAAGAAGTGAAGCATTGCAAAGGAGCACAAAGGAGTAAGATATAAAGTACAGTAAATGTGCAAATGACAGTGAATACCTTGAGCTGACTGCGCTGGTCCTCCACCTCCTTCTCTGTTGCTGGCACTTTGTTCACATCACGCAGACGATTCTCATAGCTCTTCAGAGTGTCCTCTGCGTCTTTGGTGTTTCTGATCACAACATCGATGGTCTTCAGCCTAAAATGAAAAGGTTTACACTTTATAAAGAGCACAAAATCAGTTGAGCATACATAATAAAGAGTAAACAGTGTCATAGAGCCTCACTTGTCCAGGTAGACGGAGGAGAGGCCGTAAACGTGGTCCATCTTCTTCAGCGTGACGTCCAGCTCTGAGCGCAGCACTGGGGCTGAGCTCAGCTGCTGAGGAGATGCCAGAACTTCCTCTGTTTTCTCAGTGATGGTGTTCAAGTCTTTCTTCAAGCCCTCTAGCTCAGATTGGACTTTCTGTTGGTGGGAAAATTGAGGAAAGTCTATTGAACTCTTTTCCAGAGGAGTAACTTTTAAACATAACATTAATGAGATTTTCTGAGGCAGAAGTGAAGCAACAGTGCAATCTTCAGATATTGCTTTGTTAAATCAAGGCATCTATGGTATAAACAATACCGATCAGGAAAATACGCCAACTACTTTAGCATTTGGGCAACTTGCCTGCAGTTTATCACCTTGCACTGGAAATGCTGAGATTACATCTTTATGCAGTGTCATCAGCATAGGTAATAACTGAGGTCTGAATTGTTTCCACAGCAGCTAACGCAAGCAAGCTGGTCATGTCTGCACACACGAGCCCTATTATTAATACTGAGACTAATAGCTCTTAGTCACATGACCAGAGACCTGAAGGGAAACACTAAAGCCTACAACAGTGGCAGCTAATCTTGAAAACTACACGGCACTAAAGCAGACATTTTAACCTCCACTGAATCAAAACAATCCATGTCTACATCACTCAACACCACAGGAAAACTGAGTGATTTAAACTCAAAGTCTGTGTCCCTTTGGACTCTCATGCAGCACCTGGGGTTACTGTATAAATCACCAAAATCAGAAAAATCCCTGCCAGAACTTTGCCTCATGGGTGTGTACTGAACAGTTTCTCTACATTAGAGAAGAATCTTTCTCAACAGGATAAAGTCTTCAAAAGTTCTTATTCGTTAAAACATAGATAAGTGCTAATTAACTAATATTGGCTACTTCATATTACTTAATAATCTTATCAGGATCATTACCAACTGTCAGTCAGTGGTCTGTCCCTGTATTATTAGTATAAAAATAGTCATATTTTCATCAATATCTAAAGAAGGATTAGGAGAAGTCTGTGCTACTGTTAACTGTAAACTGCAGGGATAATGGAGCTTCTGCTTGTATTAATCTGCTATTTATTAGTCTCTGGGTTTTTTTTTTTTCCTATGATGGGGTTCTAAAGAAGTAAAACCCAGCTTGTCTCCTCATCAGTTAGTGCATCCAGCTTAAAAACAACTATTTTTCATTAGAAGAGAAAAGAAAAAAAGGCTAAAACATGTAGGTGGCACCAAAGACTGTCAACATGTCAACAGAGTACATCTGTAGACAGTTGTTCTCGCTTGCTTGAGGGTGTGATGTCACATGAAAGCCATCAGTTATGAAGATGATATTTGGCATCCCTATTTTGTACATTTAACCACCTTGGCATGATGTTGGGGTGCTAAGTCACTGACATTTATGACTTTAAGGGAATAAAGTATTACTGGCTTAAGTAGAAGTGAACCTTTTTTCAGCTCCTGAGAGCTACAAGAGCAAGACTACACCTGAAAACATCTACCTGTATGCAAAAACACAAGAAAGACCTTGTTCTGTTCATGACTTATTCTTAATATTTTATACACAAATTAACTTGCTTGCTTTTAGCTAGAATCTTGGGTTAGCCACCTAACAAACTACTAAACATATATAAATATTACTACTGCTGAAGTACTACTATTACAACTACGACTAAACATACATAGCTTGGATTAGCCTTTTTGCTAGGAGCAGTTTCATAACCAGCCAGTCAAACAAGCTACTTAGCTGTTTGGCTATTCAAATAACATAACTTTCACAAATAAATGTTAGTTTTCAATGGTTTTTTATGTGATGTTAGCATGTTCAAATCCAACAGATGTATCATAACTGCCACACAAGAATTACTTTAGTTTTACACACAAAACTAAATGTTTGTCCCCAGTTCAAAACTGAAGCAACCACAAGATTTGGATTCCTTAACATTTGGTCAGAGCCATTTTTCCACCACCTGGTTATATATAGCAGATGGTGACTTCATAATGCCATATAGCAATTGAGAAAAACAGTAAAAACAAGTTTGCTTTGAAGATCTGATTAAAAAAAAAAAGTCTGATTTAACTGCAGTTTAAATAAAGACTGAGTGAACCTATAAATAACGATCTGCTACACCAATAAACACTGTTGTTATTCCTGTTTTTAAGCTGACTTTGTCCTGTAATTTTAATATCATTACCATCTGCTCTGCAGTTTTCTGAGCACAGGCTTTCAGCGGCTCTTTGTCCACCTGCTGGCGAAGGCGAGTCACTGTTCGATTCTCACAACCCTCCAGCCTCAGTCGAAGGTCCTTGATCTTTGTCAGGTAAGTCTTACACATGGACTCATCCTGCTCTCCTGGTAGGATAAAACATATATATATTTAAATTGATTGAATGTTTGTACAGATCACAAAAAGTGTAAATGAACAAGCCCATTGTTAGTTCAAGTCATGATTTGGCTTTCATGTAAGATTCACAAAAGCTTGTAAAATCAAACAGCACAGAAAGATACCACATTTTCAAAGTTAGTTCTTTAATATCAAACCTATAAAACATCCGTTTACATTTAACATCATCTTGTATTAAACTGACTCATAGCAAACCCCAAACATTTCTCAAATGCTTTCAATATTTTAAAATCTTCATCTTCAAACACTATATGTTATTTAGTAGAGCTACTTTATGTTTATTTCATGAATTACATAATAAATGCACTTGTTCAAACTTGATTTGTGCTACGAGTATCATTAGTTCAGTTGTGTCATTGATCTATTTACAGTGATTCATTCATAGAGTGATTCAGGCTGGAAGTCAGCTGCTCTTTAAACCCATGCACAAACAGAAGAGGGCGTGAATGAGTGAATGGGTGAAGTGAAGAGAAGAGAAATAAAATCAGTGAGGATAATGAAGGTGATTGAGTTAATGAATGACGTGAATCATGACAGCACAACAGCCCTCAGTGCAAACACACGCATACAGTCGGGTTCAGCCAATCAGAAGCTTCTACTGCACATCAGGTGCTGTAACTGAAACACCTTACCTGCTCTGGGAGGCTCATAGCCTGAAATGTGAACCCAACAGTCAACTTACACACAAATGACCATGAAAAAATTCAACACAAAAGTCTGAAGAGTGATTGTATGAGAAAATGCCGTGTTTAACTCAGTGAAGGTGTAATTAACATTAGCAGCCAAAGATAATGTCTGAGTGATGATAGATGATGTAAAACTGAGTGGATAGTACACACCTTGCTCTGCAGAGCTGACCATGGTGTTGTAGTGCTGGCTGGCTCTGTTGTAGCTGGACTCCACCTGCATGCGATCCTCTGCCCCGAACATCTCAGAGTCTTGACTGTCTCTCAGGAAGTCCTGGTAGTGCTGCTCCAGGTTCCTCAGAGCCAGACGGTACTCCTCCACCCTCATGGTCTTAAACTGCACAGGTATGAAGACAGGGACATGAAAAGTAGTTATATTTAAGTCACAGCAGTTAAACACAAAGCTTTGTCTCCCTCTAAAAGGAGATTTAATTGTGTGCTAAGCAAATAATGTTTATCTCAGTGAAGTAAACAGTCAGCTGAAATCCAAAATACTCTCCCATCTTTTAATTATGTACTTATTATAAAACAGCAAGGGGAGAGGCAATTATTTTTATGTGCCAACTTCAGTAAAAACTTGATCCCAAAAAGACAAAAACTCAAAGAGAATGTAGATTTTATTGCTCAAAATGAATGATTATCTTCATTTTCCCTTTTGTCTCTGCTAAGTAGATTGATATCTTTAAAAAACATCATTGTGGTCTGTGGATTTCAGGGGCATTGTTGTTGTGTCTGTCCTGTGTTCTTACCATTGTGATGTTCCAGGATTTGATGATATGAATGTCTCTCATCAAGTATTGCCAGGACAGCAGACTCTTCATGTCCACAAACATCATCTGCCACATGTTCTGCAGTCTCTGCAGGTTTCCATCGAGGCTGAGGAAGGTGAAGTGGAGATTAACAAACAGTTTGGATCTGACACTCATCTTAAAAACCCAGAAAAACTCTTAATTTACCCGGCAACACCGTTGACAGCGTCCTTATTGGTGGGGGGAACCAGGAAGCAGATGGATGGAACAGTCGACTCACTGCCTTTGTCATTCAGCACTCTCCACTTGTAAGGCTGGGAGTTGTTCAGCAGAGCGCACTCATCTCCTCTGTGGACTGTGATCTGAAGACAGACGAATATAGACAGGAAGTTATTTTACCTCATTGATATGTCAAATTCAAGTACATTTTTGGATCACAAATGATTTCTGTGAGTGGACAATTAGTTATCCTTATGTCCAAAAATATTTTACTATATATCAAAGCTTTCAACACCCAGTTATCCACTTACCTCCATCTGTTTAAAGTCACAGACAGCCTGAATGGGCTGTTTGCCTTTTATTGCTGTAGCAGGGTTACGAGGCTTGAGCTGGATAATGGTCTTGGCCCTTCGTTTGAGGCCTTCAAGGTGAGTTTTGAACTCGTTAAGTTGCTCCTTCTCATCCTGTGAAGATCAAGGATTGAAAAATGATTTAAAATGGTGTTTAAAACACAACTATCACAGTGAGCTTTAATTTGAAAATATTTAGAAACAGTCCTCTAATCCTGGCCCATTGGTAGTGTGCATCTGTATTAAAGATATTTTACAGTACACAGAACAAAGGTGCCCTCTTTCAAAGTATAACAACAGTATTTTGATTTTTTTTTTTTTTTTTTAGAAGCAGACGACAACAAAAGCATATATAAGCTTACAGCTGCATCCTGCAGGAGATCTTCCAGCCTTGTGACAGTGATGGAGCGGTCGCAGGTGTATTTTCTCTTCATTGTGTCCTGCATCTTTTTGATCCTGTCCTCCGCCTCTTTGACATCAGAGAAAAACTAGACAAGGGAGAAGGTGAAATAAAGATTATTTTTTACTCTACGCACAGCAGCAGTCAGTTTGGCAAACACGGTGGCAAATTTACTAAGAAAAGGGAGGCAAATTGTTCTCTGAAAAACAAATGGACTGTTCTTATGAAGAACGTCTTGCACTATATACCTGAAAGTAGGCTGTGTTTTCTTTCAGGTGAGTTTCAATGCAGCAGCACAGCTGGAGGATCCAACTCCACTGAGTCTGCAGAGCTGCAGTAAAGGCCTGAGGAAGGGAGGGTAATCAGTGTAATATTTGAGTAATGAAGACTTGTACATTTAGGTTGTAGTCTTATGAGTCTTACCTCTATGGTCTTCCTGGCAGGGTGTCCATCCCGCAGCAGTTTGTCTCCTGTAGCCTGGACGCCATTCACTTTCTTCTCCCTGAGCTCCAAGTCTCTCATCAAACCCTGATTATAAAACGATAACAGTCATAATCACATCTCTATCAATCACAAATCTCTGTGAGCTATCAGAGCATCGTGCTGTTTCTCTACCGAATAGTTGTCTTTCTTGGCAACCATGTTGGTATTTTTGTCACTCCAGTCGTAGTTGACCTCCTCCTCCTCTTTCTCATTCAGCCACATCAGCTCTTTGGTGGCAGCAACGACGAAGGCATGAAGCTCCACCAGGTAACGAAGGCGGGCCTTAGAGGCGTTCTGCAAAGGTGCAGGTGAGAAAGATGATAAGAGACACTCAAGACGGACTAACAGACTGGTTCGGATGGAACTAGAAGGGAACAGAGGGCTAAAAAGGTGACATTTCCTTAGTTTTGTCATGCTGCTTAGAACCCACAGCCGAGTCCAGCAGGTAACATTTAGTAAAAACAATCAAATCAAACCTTTTTTTTTTTTTTTCTCCCAGAAAGCACATAAGTTTGACGGAGAACTGGAAAGGAAAATCTAGCTATCTCAGCTGCATGTATATAAGAGTTTTTCCTAATAGCATTATCTGCTAAACTACTGTGATGTAATGTGTTCTGAAAAGCTCAGCAAGACTTCCAGACAGTGCTTTATCTAACTGTCACAATCAGCCATGTCATTTGCCATGTTCACTGAACCTTTCAGAGAGATTTTTTTCAGTTGACAGAAGTAAACTTTTCCCTTTTTTGTCTTTATTGACACTCACCAGCAGCTTGCCGTACTGCAGCTCCAGTTTTCCCAGGTAGTCGCGGTAAGCAGCTTTACTGGCAGGTGAGATCTGACTCTGGAGGAGAGAGGAGAAAAGAAACATGAGAAACAGGACCATCCTAAACTTTAAAACAGTCTATTTCTCAGAGATTTTGTCTAATAATTATATATTCTTACTTAATTTCTCAGGGTTCCCAAACAAAATATTTACACAGTCAAATGTCATAATGTATTTTATTCATACGGCTTCCAAAGCATTCAAAGTCACCTTACAAGGTAAAAATAAAACATATAAGCAAGTAAAAAAAACACACAAGTCAGCAATGAATTAAAACATTGCATAAAACAGTGTGTAGGTTGGCAGAAATCAGTCAGACTAAATATGCAAGTTTAAAAACAGGGGGTTTTGTGACAGGATTTCAAAAGGGAGAGTTTAAGTTATGGATGTCGGGTGGGAGGGAGGTCCAGAGGTGGGTAGCAGAGAGACTAAAGGCTCTTGATAGTGGTCTATCTTGGAAAGACAGTGTGCTGTCAAGGATGACGCCCAGACTCTTGACCTGAGGGGGAGACACTGAGAAATGATCAGTTGTGAGGAAAAAACTGTCAGATTTTATAATGGTGGATTTAATGTCAATGAGCAGAACTTCTGTTTTATCACTGTTGAGTTTGAGGAAGTTGTATGAGAAGCAGGGAGGAGGCCGGGAGGGTGGAGTGGATATGTAGAGCTGGATGTCATCTGCAGAGCAGTGAAAGTTGATGTTGAATTTAAGAAAGATATGGCCAGAAGGAGGTAAACCGATAATGAACGGTAGGGGCCCTAGGACAGAATCCTGGGCAATGCCAATAGAGACTGGAAAACAATGGGACTTGAAGGATTTGAGTTTAATGAACTAAGTGTGGCCAGAGAGGTATGATTAAAACCAGCACAGGGGTGTGTTTATGATTCCAATGGAGGCCAGGGAGGATGTGATGGCATATGGAGTCATAGGCCGCACTCAGACCAAGAAGGATGGCAATTGTTGAGAGTCCAGAGTCAGCTGCCATGACAAGATTGTTAGTGATTTCAACCAAGAATGTTTTTGTGCTGTTCATAGAGGTTATTTTCAGATATGCAAGTGTTTTTCAATGATTTTGGAGAGGAAAGGAAGGTTGAAAATAGGATGAAAATTATTAAAATTCATGGGGTCTGAGTTAGGTCTCTTACATTTGATTAAATTTAAATTTAATTTTGCCTGCAGTTGACCGAGAGTCAAATGTCCTTTTATTAAGCTAACTGACCCATGTTCTCATTTGATACATAAGTGACATACATGTAATTTGAGACCATTGATTCTATGCTGGAATTTTATCCATCCTTTTTCATAACGAGCTTAATAATTTAGTTAAATGACCTGGTTTTCCACTTTAATGAAAAAAAAAAGCTACAATATTTAGTTTTGGCTGTAACTTCCACAACTACTCTGATCTTATATTTAAAGTACTCTGTGACTTTTTTTCTTCATCCCCTATTATATCCATGTTGGTAGCTTGATAATCATTGTTGATAATTGTTTTAAAAAACCTGATGTAGGTGGCGATTGTTTAAAATATCTTATATCTAAAATATCTCCTGAATCAAAAGTGTTTCCTGGTGTTTTTACCTCGTCAGCCTTTGCCCTCTCAATCTTGGACCTGAACTCCTCCACAGACTGGTGCAAGCCGCGGTGGCTACCGAGCTGGGACTCCACAGTGGGTAAGTCAGAGCCCCACTCCCCGTCATCCACCCGCCGCTGGTTCTCCTCCACCCAGCCCAGGAGATCCTGGATGTACCGCATGGTGACTTCGTCCAGCTCGGGCCTCACCCTCATGGGGGCCTGCTGCAGGACCTGAACCTGGGTTGTGTGGACCTGAGTCATGGGGATCTGCGTAGTGCTCACACCTGACTTTAGGCGGAGATTGTACTCGCTGCGGACGTTCACCAGCCTCTCGTGGAGACGATACACTCTGGAGATGGATCCATGGAGGAAAGTCAGTATACAATGTCCTAATTAACTGGTTAATTGATTCGTTTTTCAACATGACATCTTTGCTAAGAGCCAATAAGGAAAAAAAATTACTGCTTTAGCCTGGAATTTTCTAATTTTAAGACCACATTGAGGTTGAAGACCAATTTATTAACAAGAAATTTTAAATGTAAACTCCAGTTAATTTTTAACTTACTAATGAATAGATAAATAGATTAGCAGATCAATTAATAATGATACAGTTCCATGCTGCAGCCCTGATTTTAAGGCTAGTTGTCTCAAATGTCGCTAAGTTTCTTTTTGCACCTGCGATACATCTGTTCTGCTTGAAGGTGACGTCCATCTTTGAGCAGCTGAACATCATTGAAAAGGAGGCGGATCATTCCCTCAGCTTTCTCCAGGTCGGCCTCCATTTCTGTGGTGTGCTGAGCAGGTTTACCTGAGCTCAGCATCCTCACATCCTGGAGCACATATCCACAAATATTACAACGCTGCACATGATGTGGCTGTGATGATTTCTACTTTTGCACAAAGTTTCAAGTCTCACCGTTTGCAGCAGAGTCTCCACCTGGTTGAGCTGCTCCTCACACACCCCGGACTCCATCTGGACCTTACTGACAATCCTCTGGAGTCGCTCCAGCCTGCAGAGAGGAGAAAAGTCAAAGTGCTTTAGATAACCTATTTCAACAGAATCCTGGATTCTTCTTACATTTTATGATGTAATAAACTCAAGTTAATCAAAGTTACTGACAAAGTAAAATTTAATAAGAAGTTTTCAAAGCTAAATGAAAAAACATAAAACACTTACGTGTTCCTCCGAGGGAATAAATACTTTAAATCGTAGCCCTGATGCATGAAGGCCATGATCAATGTCTTTCTGACCACTAAAGTTAGGATGATATCTATTCACACTCTGCAGTATTTTCTAAAGTCTTTAGAGGCTACGCCCTGCCAACCTTGTGATTGGAAGTTTAGGAGCCACAATCAAGTGACCATATTATAGTTGGTAATGGCAGAGTCATCATGTGTTTGCCCTAATACAATTTCTCTCTCTTCCCACCCCACAGAGCTGTCATTTTACTGCAAAAGCGGACAGTATCATTAGGAAATGAGTCACCCTCAAAGACACAGAGACCGTTGTGTGATGATTTCCTCATATGTTGTGGTTTTTGGTTCACTTTTTTAAATAAAAAGTGAAGTTTACTTAGCCAACACAGCATGTGATGAGGTGTGGTCACGCTAACCTCTCAAATTCTGTCCTGAGGAGGCGCTCTCTTTCCAGGATGGCGACGTGAAGACGACCCCATTCCTTCTCCACATCTAGAGGGTGGTAACTAGGAGGAACTTTGACCTGTCCTGCCTGAACTGCACCCTGACAATAAAAACACAAAGAAAAAGGCTGATCAGAAATTCTCAAAGCCAAAGAAAATAAACAGTCCAAACCCTTCTGCAAAAAAAGAAAAAAGACAAATTCATGTTTTAGTGTGTCTTGTGTTTATAAATTTATACTGTAAAATCTGGTACATAGTCTTATTTTTGTTGTCTTCCAAAGGGAAAAGGTTCAAACTGTCCTCCTGGGTGATATTTCTGTTTCGTTTAAAGTCCACAGTGTGCAGTTCTGTGCAGCTGTGCAACTCTTTTAGACCCATCTGTTTTCATCATATTGACTTGTGCCTCTGATTCTGTTTGTGATTTACATGAACAGGATCTTTAGGTTCAATCAGGAGGAGGCAGGTTTTTGGTTAAGGAACCTCAGAATTTCATCCCTTCTTTTTGTAGATGATGTGGTTCTGTAGGCTTCCTCAGTTGGAGACATCCAGCAGACATTGGAGCTGTTTGTAGCTGAGTGCGAAGTGGCTGGGACGAGGGTCAGCACCTCCAGGTCTAAAGCTAGATTCTCTGATGAAAAGTGGTGGTTTGCTCCCTCTGGGTGGAGAGTGAGTCCTCGCTTCAATTAAAGCAGTTCAAGTATCCTGAAGTCTTGTTCACGTGAAAGTGGACTGTGAAATTAACAGGCAGATTGGTGCGGCATCTCATTCATGCTTTCTACTGTTTATGATGAATCCTGCTTATTCTTTGACATCAATAGTGAGTTCAAACACCCAAGCTCACCTGCATGATGCAGAACTCTCACACAGTGGCCTAAGGCATTTCTAGGTCAAGTAGCAACAAGATGAGCATGCCAGCTTACCTCTTTTCTAAAGGACTATTTTATGTAATAACTCTACTCTATAAAGTGCTTTAACTTAACAGACTGCAAGCAATCCCAAAATACTTTGCAAGTAGCTCGCACCATCAACTAGGAACGCCACTGTAAACAGCTTTTTTTCTCTTCTTATGTGAAATTCAACAATGAAACCAAAACGTCCGCCGATCACAGGCTGATAGGTGCAGCATCAGCAGTATAACAGACATTGTGCCGGACCAGAGTAGTGAAGAAGGAGCTGAGCTAGAAGGCAAAGCTCTCAATTTACCTATTAATCATTTCAGCCCTCACCTCTGGTCATGAGCTCTGGGTAATGACCAAAAAAATGAGATTGTGGGTACAAGCAGTCGAAATGAGATTCCTCAGGTCGAGGAGTATCCAGAGGGAGCTCGAAGTAGAGCCACTGCTCCTTCGTTTAAAAGGAACCAGTTGAAGTGACTCAGACATCTGAATAGGAGGCCTCCTGGTCGTCTCTATGTGGAGGTCATCTGGGTGCATCCAACTTGGAGGAGACCCCTGAGTAGACCCAGGACTTGCTAAAGGGATTGTATATCTCATCTGGTCTGGGAATGCCACGAAATCCCTCAGGAAGAGCAAGAAAATTTCATGGAGGAGAGAGTTGTCTTGGCTGAGTTGCTTAGCCTGCTGCCATCGTGACTTGGCCCCAGATAAGCAGAAGAAAATGTATGGATGGATGGGGTTGTGGGGTTGCTGTAGTACCGTAGTTGAGCTTTCAGCCTGTGCCCTGCTCCACCTAACACTTGTAGTCCTTACTGATGAGTGTTCTCAGTAAACCCAGCGCTCCACTAGCTTTATTTACTGAACAGAATACTCCTAATGTCTTTGATGCAAGGTTATGACCTAACGAGGGAGTGAAGTGGCAAAAGAGCCGCTGGTCTAGTCTGTGTACTTATATATTCCACCACATTCTGAGAACTAAAGCAGCTGCATGCAGTATACAGTGAGTGGGGTGAAATTTAAATCATGACAGGCCTTCTACACTGAGTAGTGTCTGACAGTGGCAGCTGCATGCAATTACAGTGATGACTTGTGCATCTCAGAACTTTATTCTGGATCGAAATTATATTTCAAGGTTAAAAAAAAGCTATTAAAAGTGCAGCTTACAAACCTAATTTGACAGTAATTGTACTGCTTTGTCTTTTATGTCTTGTCTCTTACTGTATTAAACATCCATATTTTTTTATGACTGCTGTTTTATTCCGTTTATATTGGTGTGCATCAGTCTCTTTTTGTTGATCTTACTTTGGCATACTCCTTTACTCAAGGCTATTTCTGGTCTTCTTCCTTCCTACCCTCTGACCTACATCAGTGAAAAGAGCTCAGTCTGGAGCCTATTATCTTCAGTCTCAGGATCTTTTCCTACTGTCTGTTCGAAGGGTCAGACTGAACTTGGGGGAAAAAAAAGCGTTAAAAGTTGCTGCTCACTTTGCTTGAAATAAATTCTGACAGGACCTTATTCCAATGACTTGGTCTCACTGGATGCTAAAAAACTTGGAGGCAGACATATCTGTTGTAGATGTTCTGTCAGATTTTTATCTATATTATTATTTCCTAATTTGTTCAATTATTTGATTATTTAATAATGTCATGTTTCCTAATGTACCACAACGCTTGTATTTGTGGCTGCTCATTATCTGTAACTTTGTTAACTGTGCTGATAGTTAGCCAAAATGTCTAAAGTAAAAAAGACCTACAGGGGTTGAAAGACTACGTTTAGTTTGTGTTCATGTTTTTATTCTTAAATAAAACTTATTTTTAATATTATACATTAACCCTATTTCCTTTTAATTTTGTACTCTAACTTTACTCATGTTGATCATTTCTGATGACTGAAACTTCAAAAAGAGGATCATAGTTAACAGTTATGTGTAAACCCAGATTTGACTCAGCCAACTTTATATAATAAAATTGGCTGAGTCAAATCTGGGTTTACACATAACTGTTAACACTTTATGATCCTCTTTTTGAAGTTTCAGTCATCAGAAATGATCAACATGGCAGATCAGCACAAATAACACTCCTATCAGGCTGGCTGGTATGATTATGTGTACTGTTACGGAATCTCACCTCAAAAGACTTGAATATGTGTTTGGATCGGTTCTTGTCAGCTTCTTTTGCAGGAAGCTCTGTTTCTTTAAACTTCAGGAACTGACGCCAGAGAACCTGCATGTCAGAAAACAAATGAATGGATACATCATCAGCTTTACTTATCTGTACTTTTTTGCTGTTGTACCATTAAAAATGCTCTTTGAATGACTTTCTGTCAACATCCACTCACCTCGATCTCTTCATAGCTGGTGGGGAATTTCCTCTCCTCAAAGACGAGGATGTGGTGTCTGATCCACTGCAGCAGCATGGTGACCAGCTCGTAGTACTCCTGCCAACGCAGCTCCAGCTCCTGCAGCACACAGACACAAACAATATAAATACAGCATAAACATCTCCTTAATGGACTGAAATGACCAAACATAAACTGTTTTATTACACAGAACTTACAAAGCTGCTGTTTTGACACTCAAGATTCATCTTTTCCACACATTTATCTGAAATTCAATTTCATGCTGAAAACAAAAACTTCTTTAATAAAGCAGACTATCTCTTACAGACATCAGGTCTCTCAGGACTTTAATCCTGCTTTATGAGGCATGGTGATCTTGCTGATATCTATTTTGTACTATTTGTGCTGTAGTCAACGAAGGAAAAACTGAAGTTACACCCACAGACAGACCAACAAATAGGTCAAACAAAAACACATCATCTCTAGATCAACCTTAGCAGTGGCAGTGTCTGCCTTGCACCCTCCTGCTAGTCTGAATAAACTTTACAAAACTTGTCTGTCTGTCTGTCTACTGTATCTACCTATCGAGCTGAGAGCTCATCAACTAACTGGAGGCTGACATCCTTAATGGCCTGGGAACATTTTTTAACTAGGGCATTAACTGTAACTTCCACATCATAAATCAATCTGCTTTACCCGGTCAGCAGGTTGCAGCAAGCCCTCGATCATGAAGCTCTCAAAAAGACTTTTTTTTTTTTTTTTTTTTTTTACTTTTTCAAGCTGTCAGAAGAATGCCAGGCATGTTACTAAAAGAAGAAATCCATGTTTTTTACTAGCTGATCAGCTTGAGTTAACAAATGTGCATGCAAAATATTCAAGGTCAGAGGATGCAGATGTGTGCTGAGAACAATAGAAAAAGACCTGCTCTGTATTTCTGAACCCATGTCTGTGAATTTAGCTTTCCCCTTGACTGTTGAGAGACACCAGGAGAAAACACACTAGGACGAGGCATCTTCATTTCAAGCTGAAAGTGATTTAAATCTACAGGATTTTTCCTGCTTTAACTATTTGGAAATAGTCAACATTGCCTTATTTTGCGCTACCACCAGCCAAGTCAGAGTCTGACACACGGCTTCATGAAGAATACTATTCCTCAAAGGCAGCACTGGATGAATTTTAGATCTTTAACTGCAATATGCCATAAGTGACAGCTGCCCATTTATTTCCATAATAAAACAGAATTGTTTTTCTCAGTTTTACAATTATGAGGATTCTTGCAGTGGCTTGTAAGTCTTTTGGTTGAGCCATTACACACAACATTATGCACTTGTACACAGTAAGAAAGGTCCACATAAGATTGTTGTCAAAATAGAGCAATTTTCAAGTAGTGCATTCAACTCTTGGCATAATCCTAGCATGGAAAACAAAACAGTTGTGACAGCACTGGCTTCAATTGGTTATTGGTGCACTAATGTGCATGTCTCCTTCTGAAGTGCTGAGAAATTGCCATGGCCTCTCAGGATATAAAAGGCTGACTTCCTGTTGACTTGCTTGCTCTAAGCCAGACTCCAAGACTCACATCTGCATTATTTGTTTGATTTAGTTTCTGTGAACTCATTATGTCGTGTCGTTTTAGAGGCTGTAGCTTTTGGAGATGTTCAGCTCGTATCAATAACACACAAGATATAAAATAAATTGATTGGGCATGGGTTTCAAACTGTGGATCAGAGTCTCTTAGAGGACAGTACAGGTCAAGTTTCAAGCAGCATGGACGCTGCTAGTGTGAGACTTGCTGCATAAGGAGCTACCAGGAAATGTAGCAGGCCTGTATACTGTAGAAAGATTGATCTCTAGCTTATGTTAATTGATATCTTGATTAAAAAATTAGTACTGATCTGAAATAGAGAACTGATTTTTTTTAAACCTAGTTCTATAGACAGCCTAAATTAAGCTTTTCTAAGTGTTTACATGCCTTTATCTGCTGCTAAATATCTTTTAAGAAACCATATGAAAACTCAAGTGATGAGGACGATGAAGAGGAGAACTCACGTTGGCTCTAACACCATCCTGGATGTCTGGTACTCTGGGCATGGCATCATACAGGGAAGAGACATATGTGATGATGGACTTCTCATCAGGATGAGGGACATCCACATCTAAAAGAAGGATAAAGAGTCGGTTAAATGAAAAAGAAAAAGAAAAGAGGAATTCATGTGTAAATCTTATGTATAAAGTTAAATAACCCAGATTTCTGCGTGTACTACAGTGCTAAAAAAATAACACTTCTCTCTGCCCCTCACTTCTTAAGCATACATCAGAATTTATCAGACATGCTATACTGAATCAGTTTTGTGTAAAGCTGCAGGAACATCTAGCATTCAGACTTAAATGAGAACGTCTGCTGATATGTCCCTCAGGGTGGCACTGAGTGAGCCTAAAGATCTCGTCTAACTCGTCTCACCCTCAGGGTCCAGCAGTCTGGTGACACCCAGGTCCCTTTCTGCCACACTGAAGGCCTGCTCCAAGTTCTCCTGGTTGCTTTGTCGATACACTTGGCCCATGTCAATCAGAGAGGGCCTGCGGAAGTAGAGCACACAGAGAGACAGTGAGTGGAAATCACTCATTTTTCTGTCAGTCAAGTTTTTACTTAAATGAAGTGTGACAGCTGAAAATGTCAACCAGACAGATATTCATTAATTATCTTCTGACATTTACTCTAACTACTATGCTTTGTGAATTTCTTTAAAATGTTTAACCTCCCAGCCGTAATTCAAATGGATGACTGCCAGGTAAAAAAAAATCTCTTTACATATTTTCTGTTTTATGTTGCTGGAGGCAGCATGGTGATGAGAATGTAAAGGCAAGCAAAAACATGATTTCTCACAGCCATAGACGCTTAAAATTCCCCGACATTTTATATGCATAGAGGACAGACATATTGACTCTGGGTGCACTTTGCCAGGGACAAAAGTGCAGTGTAAAAACATGCAGGAACAAGTAGAATGTATCTCATGACTCTATCAAGGATAAAAGTGCCTCTCATGCTGAATTAAAAGAAAGTAACCGTTAGATATGGTCAATTCTGGTTATCCATAACATCAGAAATAATACTTATGCATAGATATTCATTTCATACACTTGTGCAACTCTCTGAATGTAGTATTCCTTTTGAGCCCGAGGTGCTTCTTTCTCCATGTAGCAGGCCCGTCTGTAGGACAGTCTGTCCCTGCTCAGGTGGATGAGATGAGGATCTGTCCCTGATTCATGCTCCTCACTCTGGGAGCCCCTACTAGAGCGGGCCCCTGGGCTCTGAGAGCCTCGGCCCGAATCAAAAGAGCTCTCAGCAGGGACGTCCTCGCACAGCATGATCACCCGGTCCTCCAGGTCGCTGACGGAGCCTGCAGTGCTGCTGGAGGCACTGTTCAGACGCCGCTTTGAGTGAAACTTCCTCTTTATGTTCAGCATTGTGGAAAGCTCAAAATGCTGAAAAATTCCAAATAAGTGAGGACAAAGTCTGCACTTCTGCAAAAAACTGAAGCTATGAGAAAGATCTCAAATCTGCAGCTTCCAGATCAATTTCATTCTGATTTAGGTCCACAGGCTGGTCCAGATTACATCCAGTTTTCCTCTTTTTGTTGGTTTTTGGTTAGATTTCTGTTTCAGTCCATTGTTGAGGAGTCTCTTTACAGCAGCTGCTGAATCTCTGCACGTCCTCCTCTTCCTACACCAAGACAGGTTCTGTGGCAGAGCAGTGAGCGTACTTGGGTTTTGCTACAACCTGCCAAGCCTCTGGTAAGCATACCTCCAGGGTAACTTTTTCTTAAATTAGAGTGATACGCCCACATTGTCAAAGGAAACGCTCTCTCCTTTCACTCTGACTGATGCCAACTGTGGTTACTTATGCTGTTTTTGTGGTGTGGAGTTTGATCCTTCAGGGTTTGTTTGTCTGTGCAATTGTAAAGACATAAAGTGGCACTCCACCCCAAGAAAAAAAAAACACAGTTTGTTTCTCCTTAAGGGTTTAATTAGAAATTTCCTTATTAAGAAAGAATGTAGCTGTGGTCTGAAAGAAGTGGAAAACTGGATATTTCAGTTGGACTTAAGTTTCTTTCACTGGAGAAATATGTGAAAGCATCTATGAAAACTCTTCTTGCATTTCCTGCAGCAAAATAATTTTTTTATTCAGTATGTGCAAGTTACTATGTAAAAAAAAAAATAGACATTTGCTGAAATTAATAGTTACTATGACATCAACAATATGGACATACTGAGCATAAAAATGTGACTATTTCACGAATATGTGTTCATGAGGATCCCGCTTATTCCTAATAAATTGTTTTCAGTCTTTAAATTGTTATATTTATACAGCACCAATATACCACAAATATCAACTTCACACGACTTCACAGAAAGATATAGTGTTGAATGACTCTTATTAAATAAATCTGGTGTCATGGCTAGTGAAAATGAAAAAGTTCCTTTTTATAGGCAGAGGCCTCGAGCAGAACCAGACTCAAAATGAAAAAATATCTGACACAAGTAGAACAGATGGCCAGAGACACTTCACTGAACTACTGCAACCTTGTCAACCTCAGAAATGCAGACTTTTGACTGTGCACTGATAACAAGCTGG
Organism: Cheilinus undulatus; assembly: GCF_018320785.1. Taxonomy (NCBI): domain Eukaryota; kingdom Metazoa; phylum Chordata; class Actinopteri; order Labriformes; family Labridae; genus Cheilinus; species Cheilinus undulatus. The sequence continues at coordinate 12,897,762 of NC_054880.1, read as the reverse complement.
ATGGTCCCTCTCCCCTTTAATACACAGGACACGGCATCTATGGTTTCCAAAATAATTTCAAATTTTGAGTCATCCAACCACAGAACAGTTTTCCAGTTTGCCTCAGTCCATTTCAAATAAACTTTGCCTCAAAGAAGATGGCAGTGTTTCTGGATCATGTTCCCACATGGCTTCGTCTTTGCATGATACAGCTTTAACTTGCATTTGTGGATGGCATGGTGAACTGTGTAGACAGTTAATGACTTCTGGAAGTGTTCCTGAGCCCATGCAGTGGTTTCCAGAATCATGCCTGTTTCTAAGTGTGCCACCTAGGGGTCTGAAGATCACGAGCATCCAGTATTAACATTTGGCCTTGTCCCTTGCACACACAGATTTCTCCAGATTCTCTGAATCTTTTGAAATTATGAACTGTTGATGGAGTAATATTCAGAATCTTTGAAATTTTGTGTTCACAAATATTTTGGCAGATTGGCGAACCTCTGTCCATCGTTACTTCTGAGGGACTTTGCCTCTCTAAAATGCTCCTTTTATACCCGGCCAAGTTACTGACTTGTTGCAAATTAAAGTAATTATACTTTAAATTCTCCTTCAAATGCTTTTTATTAGCACCCCTTACTTTTCCAGCCTTTTGTTGCCCCATCTCTACTTTTTCTGAGATGTGTTTCTCTGGCTAATCTCAAAATGAGCTATTATTTTTCATGAAATGGTGAAGTGTCTCAGTTTCAGCATCTGATATGTTATTTATGTGCTATTGTATATAAAATATGGATGTATAAGATTTGTAAATCATTGTATTCAGTTTTGATTTATATTTTACAGCCTTTCTGGAATTAGCATTGTAATAATAATTAACATGAGTTAGTTTGTCTTTTATTTTTCAGTCACATATAGAGCTTGAAAATATGACATATAAATATGACTAGTGATTTCCTAACAGTATGCTACAAAGAGATTTTAAAGATTTGACACACAAGTTTCAACTTTCGAAACATAAAGCTTTTAAATTGTTGACGATTTTTCCTAGCTGTTGACAAAACATTTAAAAATAATGTAAGTGTCCTTAGAATTGCTTCCAACTCAAATTGTTTTATTCTTTAAAGACTTTGTGAACTTTTATTTATTTATTCACATTCTGTCACGAAATTAAAGATTAAAACAAAAATTTCAACGAGATTTTAGTGAGATATATGATGACAGAATGGAGTCTTTGCTGATCTTAATTTCTGTTTACTTCACTTTAACAAAGCCACATTTTGTTCTGACAAGTTGAGTGTGCTGCTGTAAAAGTCAAATATGACTTTGGCATTCCGGTCCCTGCGCCAACTGCCATAAATAAAAAGAGACACAGCAACATGAAATATGGAGAGGTCACAAAGAAGACCCTTTCACTTTGTGAAAATTTCTGTCCTACGGTGTTTTAAGGTCCCAAGTCCAGGCAAGTTTTTCTAACAAGGAGATGTTTCTGCACTGTTTCACAAATACTTCAGAGAAATAAATGTACAAGACAGCTTTCTTACATAACACTTCACATGCTACAGAGTCTAGGAGGTATTTTCAATTACATTTTTACATCACTGGATCCTTTATGATATCTTTTTAACTTTCCCTTTTGAGTCTGAGCTCTGACCTTGATCTTCTGACATTTGTGCCTCACCTGTGTTTGTGAATGATGGCGTTGAAGAGCTTTCCGTCCCTCCAGCTGGTGGTGAAGTTGTCGCAGCGCAGACCCTGGTATCCTTCTACCATCCTCTGAGACCAAAGCAGCAACTTCTCTTTGGCCGTCATGTCGTCTGATTGGCCGTTCACCTGAATGTCGGAGATCTGACAGAGGAGTGGATGCATTGGTCAAAAATACAGAGTAGCTTAAGTTACATTAATTTAATATCTGGGTTTTAAAAAGCTACTTTTTTCTTGGTTTTTGGATGAAAAGTTGATCTACTGGTTTCCAAAAATATGTAACTACTGACCCTTTGGAGTTTTAATGCACTTTTTGTGGAACAATTTTGATAGAAGTGTATCTTAAATTAGTATGACAAAACATAAAAAATGTCTCACAAAGACAACACTACAATTAGTGGCAAAATACAAGGCTTCAAAAAAGCAAAAAAAATCTCTACTTATCATTTTAAAAGCTCCTACATTCAGAGTTGCTGCACACTTTTTAAAATCAAATTAAAGGTCTGTTAAAACCTTTCAAAGACTCAACAGAAAGACAAATTATTGGCATTTTTCACTAGGTAGTGTGAGTAATTTTTCAGATTTAATGTGGGACTATGGTTTGATTTTCACTGTCAGAAGCTTTGATTTTTTATCTACAGTGCTTAACAAATTTATTAGACCACCCTAACCCTAACCAAAGTAAGGTTTATGCCACAGCTGCCCTAAATTAACAGCATTGCTAAGTACCAAAATCATTTTTGTTTTTGTTTCTGCAATGGTTAATACACCAATATGTAGAAGCTCTTTAACCCAAATGATATTTTTAATGCTAAAATACAATTATTATTGTTATCCATGAATTTTCAAATTTATCGATTACAAACCCCCCCTGAAAAATTAGTAAAGCACATTAATATTTCTTGATTAATATGTCAAATTATAGTTATTTACTTGCTGTCCTGAACAGAAAAATGAGTTTTAGTGGTTGAATGTTATACTTGATTAATTTCTGACTTCTCAGAGAAGCCCAGTGAGCCAGCTCAAAATTGGATGAAATCAGTTTGAAATCCCTCATTCTTGTTAAAAATGGTAAAATGTGGAGAGCTCACTGAAAAGAAAGAGTCCGCATTAAAGCACTTCATGATGCTGGATGGTCTTTGAGCACTGTACTGTATATCATCTAAAAATGACGGTTAATGACCTTAAACTTGAATTTCTTATGTCAGAGCTCATAGTCATCTCTGGGATTCTCTATATTGTATCTGCAATTTGACTCTTTCTGTGTTTTGTTTAACTACATATTGTTTGTCATGTGGTTGTGAGGCAGGGAAACCTTATTTCAGTTTTTCCGCTGATTTCTCCCTGTCTTGGGGTGAGTCACATTTTAACCACAAACAACCACTTTTACTTGCAGGAAAAAGAACATCTATTAAGGAAAAACTCTCAAAGATAATATATATAAAAAAACAGAAGTCATAAGGGAGAAAAGGTCTCTGAGTCACTGGCCTTACAAAGCGACATTGTATGTTTTAAAAATTCTCATTAAACGCTCTGACTGCTGTGAGTGAAATGTTGGACTGACAACAGAACCATAGGCAAATTCCTCTTTTTATAAGAGCTGCAAGGCTGAACTATGAGTCATGAGAACACTTAGAAAAATCCTCAGAAGTATTTCTGTTTTGAAAAAGGACAAGACAAAATTTGGACAGGTTGAAGGGATTGATGTGAATTTTATGATTTATGTCTGCAGCTGAGCCATTGTGTTTATTTTGCATTAATCCAACACTTGTATGCCTTCAAGTTATTCCCTTTTGGTCACTACATGTGCTACGTCTATAATCAGAAGAATCAATGGGACTTATGAAAGTGTCTTGTGTTTGTTTTGGTCGGCATGACATAAGAGAAGGGCAGGGCTGCAGATAATACTGTGCACATGCTGCAGAGGACTGCAACAATCACAGGAAAGCTTTGAATGTATTAAGTCTTTAACCAGTCTTCATGCAAAAACTCCACTTGTTCATAGCTCCAACAGTTTAATATAATTTGCAAGCAGGATTGCAAGATATTATCAGTATGATATCAGTATTGCCAGATACACATTAATCATGGGTGTCTGCTGATATGTACAACCAATATATGGGCTGTAGATATCAGCCCAGGCCTGTGTTGAAATATATATATATAGCCTTGGCATCTATCAGCCATAAATATCTGCCTATATCTGCTGTAAATGGCTCGGCTATAGCTTTGGCTAGAAAAAACAGAAGTCTGTATGAATAAGTTTGTGAAGTTTTAGGCAGGACTATCAGATCTGTCAGTTAAAGTCTGTTTTTCTTCACCCACATTGGATATGTGCAAAAAAGCACGATTCTGCATCTCTATTTGCAACTTCTACTTTAGTAATAGATGCCTCTTTCATCATCTCTTTTGTTTTATTGCATACGTAAATAAAAACACAAAAAAATTCCAAAGTTATATAAAGTCATTATATCAGCTGCAAATTTTGCATAACAAAAGAGTTGCACTTCCAGTCTCTTACTGGAACCAGTGTGGCTCTGAAACCTCTCTAAACTATTTACAGTGTCTTTTGGTATGCTTATGAGTCACAGCAGAACTAACAATTTTACTTGAAGGCTCTTTTTTTTTTTACAGGAAAGGGTGGAGGAGGGAAAAAGAAAGCATCTCTTCCTTCTGCAGTTTTCCCTCCAGAAGGGAAACCCCAGTGCTGCAGAGTGGACGTGGGCACAGGGTGACTCAGACTCAGGCAGACTGAATGGAAACAGACCCTCCACCCTCGCGGCCTCCAAATTTAAGGCTGTTGAGAGAATCCTGACTTGTTCCCTGTCACGAATCACACCCATTATTTCTACTGGTCACCTGTGGATCAGTTAAGTATGGCTGCACCAGGGGAGCCTGCAGGAAATTCACCATTGTTTGTGAGGATAGCATGAGCCAAAACAAAGAGATTAGGGATTTGTTTTGCAGAAATAATGGCTACCTGATGACTAAGACTATCTGCATTGACTGCTTTTGTTTGTTTTTATTACTTGAACAGATGCCATGTCTATAAAACTTTTCACATTTGTGTTTTTAGAAGGGAAATGATGGGAGAAGCAACAGTGGATACAGTGGAAGCAACGCCCACGTCTTCTGCCAGCTTTCCCGAGGGAATCACTGAGTCACACTGAGCAGGGAACATGATCCCACATCCCAACATAACCATCATAACCATTATAGCATCAAAGAATCTTCATGTACTCCCACTCTATTTTCCAAAATCCAAAATACCAGGAACACATCTGCACTCTGACTAATGCTTTCCTCTGCTGTGGACTTAAGTAGCTGCTATGAGCAATTTCATACTGTTTATGTTACAGGACGAGTACAAAGCCACTGGGTTGAACGGCACCTATAGATCTGCACGAGACCAATGAAAAAGAATACAAAATAAAAGATATTCTAGCATGTGAATGAATGAATAGCTTTTTTCAGTGTTTAGTCTTTGTGCAGTCAAGGGCAGGAGAAGCTGTAGTGCTGGTTGTGCAGAGGTGTTGCCAAATGTCAAATAACGCCCATTTAGAAATGACTGGTTGCTGGACTCCCCTGTTCTGTAACTGCTGTGTCAACATTCGGCTAAACTGTGGCTGATGATTGAGCCCCATGGAGGGAGCAGCAATCTGATTTTCCTTAAGGTGCGGAGGAAGCAAACTAATCACAACGTAATGAAAGCTAACTATAGAAAATGCATGTAACCTGTGCAGAAGGGAAAAAAGATTGTGGGATGTTGCGTGCCAATGTGCAATTTGAAATATAAAGACCACATGGAGTTCAGGAAATATGATTCAACTGCAAGTAACAAAAATTAGTTGGTTCATATTTAACACATGCAAACAGCAAGGAATTAAACTTATGTAATCTACTTTTCTTTGAGGGAAGGGTCTGTTGAGAAGGTAACAATCTGTAGTCAAAGACTTCAGTGCAATATAATCCTGTTAAGTGTGCAAAGCAGATAAATGCAGAGATGCATGTGAGCAAGTGTACGCAGAAAACTCAACTGCACTGACTTTACACCTCACCTGTCATTATTTAATTGCCTGATAAACATCCTCCAAAGTGGTGGTCTATCTAAACTGCAAGACTTCCAGACTCTCACTCTACTGTGCCATTGCCAACTCTGCTCAATCAATACCCTGTCCAACATCCCAGCATCCACCTGTGAACTATGACGGGGGGTTAAAGAGACAAACTTGTCACTCTTTAAACTCTTCATATGAATTTAATTAGCAAGGAGTGATGAGGTCGGAGCCTAAATGCCATAAAAATCTACTGCTGCTGTGATAAATGTTTTATCCCTTAAAATACAATTTGTCTGACTGAACTAATCATTGTTGCAGAGTTTACAGATATTTTGTGTTTTAATGTCATTTTTTTTATATATGTTCTGTTGCTTTATTACTTTCTGATCTTGTATTTGAATGTTTTATATTTTAATGTCTCATTTTCACTAAACATTATGTCTTTTAAAGCAAAAAACCTTGATTTACGGGTTGTATGAAAGGTGCTCTATAAATAAACTTGCCTTTGAAGATTCCATGACAAGGATCATTCTAGAAAAAAAAATGTACAGACTAAGTAACTATTAGCCTGAGTTTCTGACTTAACCCAGGCTATTCATCTGCTAGGCATTTCCTTTGAGGTACAACAAATACACAAGGGGGTACCACAAGGTTAGGCCCTCTATTGGTTACTAAATTTACTAGGGGTGTGACGGTTCACGGAGGTCACTGTTTGGTACGGGTTTGGTTCATTGAACATAAAGTCCTGAATTTATAGGCCTAATTCTCAGTTTCTCTCATTTGTTAATTTTAAGCTGACGGTAGTGAAGCTTACAGTTTAATTATTATGTTATTTAGACCTACCTGTACAGCCTGTGTTGTATCAAACATGAAAAAAGAGGAAAACAGATAAAAAACAGATGCAAAATAAAAAGTAACACAAAAACGAAAAGTCTACAGTAAAACACACGACTTTAGAAATGTTTTAGTGTCATAAATGACCTCGACCTTGTCTGCTTTTACATCCAAAGACCTAAAAAAGCGTGGAGAAGTTGGGGAGAGGGAGATGCTGGCAGGTCTTGCTGCTCCTCTGCCAGTGCACCCCTGGCCAACTTTTCTTCTTCGTGTTTTTGCTATGCCTGTTTCCTCCTCTTCTTTGTTGGTTGTTTCCAAGCAGTTAGCAAACACTTACGAGTGTAACTGTCGCCTAGATTTGCTGGTAATACCATCATCAGTGATTACTTCTTTTCTCCAATCAGTCCATCAATTTAAGAAAGAATTCAGATGTTTTCATTGTGTGACTACATGCACCAAACCGTGACCTCTGAACCAAAGAATATGAACACTGTTACATCCCTAATATTTACTGATTACATTTGACAGAATACTCCCTGTTCTTCTTTGCATTTATATGCAGATGACACTGCTGTGCACCCATGCCTACACAGGCATTTTAATACATTCAGCATATACTGGACTTGGTACAAGATCAGCTCTGTCAGCCGCAACTTCTTCTAAATGTAGATAAAACTAAACAAAAAGAACAATGTCTGTTCTAGTACCAACACATCCACAATTATCAACACTTCATTTCAATACCCAGCCATCCCAAGTGAAAGGTAAGAAAACTGTAATGGAATTTTTGTGATTGTTACACAATCACATAGTTCAAATTTTGTGATAAGTTACACTCATGTCCACTTCTTATCCCATACTCGACTGGCATCTTGTAAAGATTTTTCTGTGAATCATTTACAAAGCCTAGACAACTTTTAGTCTCACACTGACTTTAAACATACTTTTTTCCTTTCAAAGAAACTATTCCAGCACTCCATAAAAAGTATCCACACCATCCCTAATTGTCTGAGAAAATTTTCACTGTAGACGAACAGGAAACAAAGTTGGTTTCTTCTTTAGAAAACTCAAGGTTTGTACTTGATGAGAACTTGTCTTCCAGGGAGTGCATTCAGTATATTGCTAAAAAGATGAAGGTTTTACTTGGATTCTTAAAATGTCCTGTTACTCTGTATCTGTCAAAAAGAGGCAAGTAGTCTACTCTTTTGATCTGTTCTTGATTAGGGTGATGTTTTGTACATAAATTCCTCTGTTCAAAGTTTTCATAGCTGAACAGTGTCCATCATGGTGCATTGACACTTAACAGACACTCTTCTTATTCACTAATTTTACTACTTTTCCTACAGTCCGAAGTGGTTTGGGAAAAAAAAGGCTATCAGGTTTTCTGCACTTTTACTCAGGTCAACCTTCAGACTCATATTTTACTGCAAAACTTAAGGACCCTGGGGGTTTAAACTCTTGAATTCAAACTTTCAGTGTGCTATTGTTTTAGCTGATGTGCTTTCTGTTCTTTTGTTTAAATTTGTGTATTGTTGCCATTCTTGGTCAGGTCCCCCTCAAAAAAGAGATATCTGATCTAAGTGGGCCTAACCTGGCCAAACAAAGGTAAAATAAATGGAAAATATTTTCTATCCATATCATCTATAGCCTAGTGCAAAGTGTCTGTTTCTGCAGATATCCATGTTTTTTGCCTGTATTGTATTGCCTGTTTGGTATTAGGAATTTGTCTGGGTGTGAACCTTTCCCCAGTGGGTGTGTAGCCCTCAGCCAATAACAGCACAGGGGAATGAGGAAAGGAGACCGTATAAGGCAAAGGAGCCAAAAAGGTGCAATGAAAACACTACTGATATTTTAAAAATTGAGTTCTAGTAAAGGGGTTATCTGAATGTTTAAAAAAATAAATCAAAAATTGGTTTGATTCTGTCTTTCAGTGGGTAGATGCACTTAAACCTACTGATATCAAAACCAGGCCTTTAAAGTGTCCAACTTTACCTGGAAGTGCAGGATGATGGTCCATATCAGCCCCAGGGTCAGCTTAGGGTTTCCATCTGCGATGTCGTCATTTCTGATGTTGACAAGCTTCACCTGAAAATGAAAAAGAACAAAAACAGTAAACTGAATGGTTATTTTGAAGTCTACATATTTGCACCACATAAATGAGTATACACAAATGTTATAACACTGTGCCATGCTTAAAACTCGTCAATTAGAATTGTGTTGTATGAGTTTAAAAATCTCATTGGTCACTGACCTGTCTGTGTTTGAGGAAGTCCAGGGCGATCTGTACATTCTGCAGCTTGTGAAAGCGCATCCGGCCTTTCTCCCGAGGCTATAAGAGACGAAATGACACTAAACATCACCAAGAAACGACACAGAGTTTGAGTGATTAACAAACAGCAAGGCCCCATGACTGAACAACAGGCATTTCAGTGCCCAACAACACCTTTAGTCTTTAGCACAAACTTCTATGCTATAATACAAAAAACTTTTACAGTCATGGTCTGAACTGAAAAACAACAAATTTGAAGAGTGGTTCAAATTCGGCGTGGTTGTGATCGTAGTGTTTGACCAGATCTGACCACTAAATGATCCTGAGAATGCATCGACAGACCAGCCAGGATGTCTGCAGGTGAAAGCATGATGATGAATGATCTCTCTGAACGTTGGCAGCAGTCCTCTAAGAGAAACATGTTCAAGCACCGTATAAAACACCATAAAACCTCATCTAAAGTCTGAGATCGAATCTATAGCAAATGGAGCTCAATCCACTGGAATCTACAGTTTCTAAACCTGCACAAACAGAAGAGGAGTGGACATGCACTGTTGCTCCTCATTTTAAAGCCAGTTAAAGCTTTGCAGAAATATGCAGCACATCAGCTTGCAGTGATGAAATTCTGGCTTTTTATTTCAGTATGGTGAGGAAACACTGAATGCAATCCTTAACAATTCAAGCTGACAGTTTTCAAAAAGACCATATTAGAGGTTTTATACTTCTAGATAAAACTGGAACAGTTTAATCATCAACTTAAAAGAGCAGAAATACCCATGAGATAATTAAGAGCCTGACTGACACTTATGTCAGTGGAGAATTTATCAGTTAGTTAAGATAAGTCTATCCCAGAAATACTGGTATATATTTGGAGATTAACAGTTGTATTGAGGGGAATATTTTCATGTTGATTTAAGCCAAAGTTGTCTCAAACAAGCCAAGAATAATATTTTATTTCTTGAATGCAACATTCTTCCTTTCCTCGAAAAGTGGAATGCTTCCTTTGATTTGAAAAGAGTACAAAAATCAACTTCAAATATGAAAAGTTACTAGATTAAACTCTGTTTTTAACAGCAGAGCTACAGAAATCCACTGAAAGTGCATTCCTTAATCTCAATGACGCCTGACCGTGCTGGCTGACTGGTTCAATGGAGGATGTTGATACAGAAAGGGGACAGAACAGGGAGTGAGAGTGTCATCATGCACGACCAAGCAGCCACCCGGGGTGGTGACACATGCCCCGCCCGAGGAGGCGGCCAGCCGCAGGCCAGGCGCCACTCACCAACCGCACGTTCCTCACAACGTCACGCTCCCTCGGCTACCACAGCAAGAGCATCGCAAGAGAGGAAGGCAGAGGCAGAGGAGGGGAAAGTTCAGGGTCAGCAAACAGGAATTAGATAAAGAAAATCCAGGGGTCAAACAAGTCAGTGCAGAGAGGTTACGAGATGGAAGCAAAGAATGAAAATTAGTGTTTTAAGGCTACAGCACCAGAGGGTGTGTCCCCAAAATAACAGTGCTCAGATATTAAATCAAAGGAGAGCGCATAACCTCAGCATGTTCTGAAATGTTCAAAAACCTCCAAAGAATCAAAGTCAGAGCATGCAAGAGTGACAACAACCAGAATCATTAAAGCAGGTCAACATTTCAAGCAGATTGACATGTAGACAGGACAGTAGGACAAATATGACAGCAAATTAATTCACTGATAGAGGAGGAGGGGACAACAAGAAAGGTGAGGACACAACATGAGGGTTACAGCAGAAGCTGATGTCCTAATATCTGAAGGCGACCAAAGCTCACCAGTGTCTCCCCAGAGAGCACCTCCAGCAGGGAGATGAGGTTGTGTCCATCTCTGAGGTCCTCGTACAGGTCAGTGATGTGTCTCTGGGACTGATGGGAGGAGAGAGAGAACAGTTTTCAGCAACACATTACTGATTTGTACAGATTCATGCCAGCATCAACAAACCCAAATAACACAATCATACAAGAACTGGTGAAAACATCAAGGAAAACAAAATAGGAATTCTAAGAATTAACAGACACAACAGATTTCATTTTTCATTGTAACCTAAAAATAAATCATCCTAAAGTCGGTGTAAAGTAATATCAAAGTTGGTTTCTAAACACCCAATGCTTGTTGGAGAAAAGTTGCTGTAAATACATAAAAAACAGAATCATTTGACTCAATAATGGATTTAGGGAGACGTTTTCTTCTTCATTTGGTTCAGCTTGTTAACACACAGGGGTGTCCCATCATAAACCTGCATCAGTTCAGTTCATCTGCACAATTCCAAATCACCATGAGTTTCAACATCACAGTCTGAAGTACTGCTGTCTAGCTATGCCTTCATTCTGCAAGTCAATCTTTCCTAAATGCCAGAATTGAAAGAAGACTCTGCCTTTAAATTTGACTGAAGATAACGAGTGTGACATTTAGTCTGATGAGATGTCAAGTTACAAAATGATTAATAACTACCAAATTAATTGCCCACAACTTTGACGAAGAACTAATCAGGTTTGGTAATTTCTCAAGGATTAAAAAGTCAACATTCTCTGATTCCAGATTCTCCAATGTGATTTTTCCAAATGTCTTCTTTACTGCTCTATGGTGTCAATAAAAAGGAAGTCATAGACTTTGTAAGATTCTTTCTCATTGCATAGAAAAGTAAAATACTGGTTATGAGTCCAGTGTGAATTGCAGCATCGCAATCACAAATTCCCACAATCAAATGCAATTCATGTATGGCAATTTTTTTTCCAATTCTCCAGATATTTTACTCGATAATCCCTGCAAATTAAATTGCTTATTCCTGTCATCATTTTTGGCATGGAGAGACTGCAGCTAGGGATGTCACTTACTTTTAAACTTAACAATACTCATTAAAATCAAACTGTATAAATACTTGTTTCAGTACCACAGTGACTTTTTCTTGTAAGCGATTATCAGAGATTGCAGGAAAAGACCTGCACACTGTCTAGACTGTACAAAACACTGGCAAGATTTTGGTAAACAAAATGCTGTCCAAACTTGTATTATTTTCCTATGCACCAGTCTTGTAAAACTGTAGATTTCTCAGGCTTCTGGATTATAAAAATAAAATATACTGAATAGTTTGAAAGCTTGTAGTATGAGAAAAGTATCAGTAAGCGCTGAAAATTTTGACAACCTTATTTGCAGCATCACCTAATCACAACAATAAAGCAATATCATCTAATTACCAAAAGGAATAAGTTTGATTAGACTAAAACAATATTTGAGATCTAACCTAATCTGCACTTTAATTACACCACTAAAACTACCTGTAGGTTTCATGTCGGCCCATTTGTTCTTGATAATCTTTGCTTTAAGTGTTTTATTGCTTTTTAAATGATTTGAGGTGAGTTTTAAGTAAACATGTAAAGACAAGTTGCACAGCAGAAAGGTTGTCAGCAGTTAGAACAGAGTGTGAGAGTTAAAATAAAGCGGGTTAAAGGTTGAAGGGTAAAGTATGGCAGTGAGAGCAGGTCAAAAATGTTAACAGAGACATGCAGGCGGGATTGAACGAGTGTCCACTCAGCACTCTGCTCACAGACAGCACCTACCTCTGCCTTCCAGTGCTGAAGGGACAGGATGGGAGGACAGGATGAAGGATGGGGAGAAGAAACAGTTTGGTGAGAGGAGATATAAACTGCAGGGACTCGTGAGGGAAAGAAGAACAAAGGACAAACATGCAGACGCTGGTTTGATACGACAGATGTTTGATGAAAACAGTGGATGGTGAATAAGTCTGTGTAATATTTTTAACTTTTTAATGTGATATAACTTGAAAAAAACTGTGTCTGATTTGGTGAAGACTGCAGAGGAATAGACCTGTTACAAACACATACAAAGAAGTTTTTCATTTATCATTCTGTGATGAGACAGGCGCTCCGAGCTACAGTAGATGGCACTTTTGAGACACTGGACTGTGAGAAACGAAGCGTCCCTGCCTTGTGTTTTTTGTTTTAATCTCATGACTTTGCTGTGACCATGAGGCCAACATGCCTTGAGGGCGAACTGATCACCGACCCGCTCAAGTCTCTTGGCTCCAAATCTGAAGGATTTCCCGACAAAGAAAAAAACGACTTCACTAAAATCCTGTGAGTCATCTGGTGTCACAGGACATAAAGAGCGGCGGACATTCCTCGATTTAATTCACTTCAGTTCCCATGAGAAAACAAGGATTCACCAACCTGAATGTGTTGGTAGAAAAAACAGAACTGAAACACTTCAGGTGGAGAAGAGTAAGAGCTGTCTAAGAAATGTGAAGATTCGTTGATGATGTTGTATTTCATGTAATTCAACTAATCTGCTCTTTATACACAGAAAAATATAGTGTATACAAAGTATCATTATTTAATTTTTTTTCACAATACTTGTAGCATAGTGCAAATGTTAGTAACAGAGGTCTTTGAATTTAGGGCAGTTATTGTACTCTCTACCTACTTAGAAAATTCAATCAGGAAAGTGCTGAAGCTACTAATGAAAAAAAAAATGTGTAGAAAATCAAATATATGCTATTTAATGATGGATTCGGTTTTTTAAGTCATCTCACAAGCAAAAAAACTTCAAAGTAACATATCTAGTTCAAGATTTCATGTTTTCTTGATAATATTCCAAAATAAATGGACAATCTAAATAGAAAGGACTGAAGGCAAGACTAGCTAGAGCAATACTTTTGCCACTTTTGTTGTCCAATAATCTGATAATTTTCTGTGGATTCATTTCTGACGAGTACAGACCAGGTGAAACTTTTACCCTCAAGGACAGATGTGACACTGGTGTGTGTTTCCCTTTAAGACCTGATGTGATGTGAGTGCGTTTTGGATGATCTTACTGTTTTTTAAGATTCGTGACAGGTTGAAATATATGTATTTCATTTGCTGAAATACACATTTCAAGGCGGATGGGCTAAAAAATATTGAGGTTTTCGCCTTTTTTAGCCTCCCTGCAGAAAGGTTTCGGGATGAAAACGTTTTTTAAAGTTAAGAAGTGACAAAGATGATGGTTGACAATTTGAGTGCAGGTAGCAGCTGATGTCAGTATTTTAGACGACATAAACAGCACTGGTAACACCCAGATAATGGTGTAGCTGGGAATGCTTTGGTTTACCCCCCCTTTGTTTTTGTTTTTTTTTTTTGCTCTGTACATTTACAGTTCGGAATATAGAAGCATGTTCATTCAAAACAATTAAATTCCCTGTTTGTATAATCTATGATGCAAAAAAGATCTCTGTTAAAATTGGAAAGATGTTGGCTGTGGATCAGTGGTAGAGCCAGTCTTCTCCAAACCAGATCTTTAGAGGTTTGTTCCCAACGCCTGTAGAAACATGTTCAAGTGTCCTTAGGCATGACAGTTACCCCCAAACTGCTTCCACTGTTATACTGACAGGGTTCTAATACATAAGAATGCAACAGTACTTTTGAGCAGTTGGCCAATTTACACATCAGCCTCTGCTATCAGTGTGTGGATGGGACATTTATTGCTTTAGTAAAACAGGCATGTCAGAAGACTTGAGCACTTCTATACACTCACCAACCACTTCATTAGGTACACCTGTTCAACTGCACATTAATACAAATCAGCCAGTCACGTAAGCTATCAATGCATTTAGGGACTGCCATGTTTAGCAATGGCAGTGCTCATTTTCATTACAAAATCAATGCAGCACAGCATTTTTTGCACTCTACATCAAGGCGCTCTGTTGAAAACAGTTCAACTTTTGGAGAAGTGCTGCACTGATCAATGTCACTTCTCCCTAACTGGCCAATCAAAATGAAGAATGGACAGGACTTATGATAATGTTATAATGTCATTTAGCAGACACTTTTGTCCAAAGCGACATACATCTGGGCTTTAAGGGCCTTACCCAAGAGCCCACACTGGACATTCATTGACCAGAATTCAAACCCCAATCTATTGTAACAAATTCAGTGATGTAAACCAATGAGCTATTCAGCCAAAAGAGAAATCAATCTGCTTTGTTTTTTAAAGTTTCCAGGTTTACAGCTTTTGCTAATGCCAGGACAGTATCCTTTTACAATGTTTCAATGTTTTCTTGGTGACATTTCCTTGAATAAAGGAAATTACTAAGAGCTATGAAAATATGATGAGGTTTTTGATATTAGTAAGGAAGCAGAAGTAAAGTTTTGGGACTTTTCGACAGTAAACGCTGGTGAGAAGAGTTCTGAAACAGAGGTTGGGCACTGCCAGCACAAGAAATAGCAGCTGTGGACAAAGGCCCTTAGATATTTAGACATGGTCAAGACAATGTGTAGAAGAATGGAGAAGAAAAATGATTGAAGTGACTTTAAATGTTCTATGGTTGTTGGTGGTCTGGCGGGCTTTCATGTTGTTTATGCCAAATTCTGACCCTATCACTTGTCAGACCCAGAAATGCTTTTGAATCTTTAATTGTGCAATTTTGGTGAGCCTGTGTGAAATGTGGCCTCAGTTTCCTGTTCTTAGCTGACAAGAGCAGCACCCGATGTGGTCCTCTGCTGGTGAGCCCATCTTCTTCAAGGTTCAACGAGTTATGTGTCAGAAATGCTCTCTTGCATACCAAGGTTGTAATGAGTGTTTTTTGAGTTCTTGTTGCCTTTCTATCAAGCTTAGACTAGTCTGGTCATTCTCCTCTGACCTCTACCATCAACAAGGCATTTTGGCCTGGAGAACTGAAGCTTACCGGATATTTTCTCTTTTCATTTTCTGCAAACCATAGAGATGGTTGTACTTGAACATCTCCATTCTGATGCTAGGTTTAAACTTAAGCTGGTTGTTTTGACTGTGACTGCATGCTACATACCTGCAATGGTTGCTGTGTTGTGATGTGCTAATTAGATATTTGCCTTTATAAGTAGCTGAACAGGTACCTAATGAAGTGGTTGTTAAGTGAGTACTGTACAATTACCATTTAGCTGGTGAGGGTTTGCTTTAAACTTGAATAATTACATAAATCTAATACCAATGTCATATGAGGCAGAATTTAAACAATGGATAATTATTACAGGACTAACTGATAGATGTGCTTCTGCTGCTGCATCCTTCATTCTTCTGTTCTGACAGAGAGAAGTGGCTCCTCTTAAGGGTCACCACTTCACTCATATCACTTAACGTCATAGCGGCTGTAGACAAATTTAGCACCTTAGTGTAACAGATTAGTCGTGGTCTCTGCTTCCTGTTCCCCTGCAGAGCCCCGAGGAGCCGCCCCAACCATCTGCAGGCCACATGTGAAACCTGAGTGAGCCCCGGCCCACAATGCCGCTGCTCCCCAGAGCCAGCTAAAGTGAGACCAGGTGTCTGTGACTCACTCTCTCACATGTATACGGTTAATGCAGAGAGCATGTGTGGATTTTACAGTGTACTGAGCTATGAGGATGTTTTCTTTTTAAATTTTTCCGATGCTTTTATAAGGGAGGTGTCAGGAATGAGAATATGATTTTTCTTTGAATTTCTTTCCAGAATCTGTGGTTGTTTTCTGCTAAATGTTCCCATACTCAGTTACATCTGTGCAAAACCTCCTAAAGACACATTTTTGTGTAAATGAAGTTATTGTAAGCAGGTGGGAAATAAAAATCACCACAGGAATTTGACTTCAAGAGAATAATCTTTAGGTTATTCAAGGACAGCTGGTTTCTCTCTTGTTGACTTCAACTCTCTAATAAGCTAAAGTGAACATTTCTTTAAACTTATGTTAGTTTTAATAACTAGCTGAACATACTTTGTTGTGGCTGTTTTAGTGGAGTTGATGTAGCATCTTACCTTCATCAGGTGTTTGTTGACCCATTTTGTGAAGGTCTTTTTCTGGACTCGGTCCCGTTCATCTATGAAAGAACAAAACAAAAAAAAGCTTGGTTAGGTCAATCTTGCAAATGTATAGTATTTTGTTTGTAAAACCACCAATTCCAAGTCATTCAGCGTTAAAATATTGTTTTATTAATGTGTCTCCATTCAGCAAACCTTGTTAGCATTGCGTAATGCATCAACAGAGGATATTCTGTCCTATTATTTTTGTAGTGTTTGAAATAGAATTTTGTGTTTCTATTTCTTTTTCACTGCCAGTGTTGAAATATGTTGGGATGCACTAATGCATCAGTTAAACATGAGTAAGCTGATAATAGAATTGTTGATGAACATCAGCCCATGAGCAAATAAAGTGCCATGTCACTTGTGGCTTCGTTTGACTGCCGACCAGTCCAGGGTGTACCTTGCGTTTCACTGACTGACAACTGGGACTGGCTCCAGCTCACCCACAACCCAGATTGGGATGAGAAGTACAGATAATAAATGGCTGAATGGAGTATACCTAACAGCTAATTCAGAGCCAGGTTTTTCTTGTCAGAAGTCAACAGTTTGACAAACTCTGATTTCTTTTTTCTTGGTCAAATGTGAAAGCAAATGTCGGTGTGTGGTAATCTGTCATTGTTTTCAGAGAAGGATCATAACAAAAATTTATATTCAACCAATCATAGAGCTAACTGAGAAACAAACAACTAAAAGGTACCGTCCAAATCCCTGAGAACTGTTTTGCTTTCCACTAGAGTTAAAGGATGAATGGCATTTTCATCTTAGTGTGAGCACCTCTGCTATCTGGGACTGTTTTGAGTTCAGGACAGACAAGGAGTTAAAACAGGTACTGTGTACCTGCTGAGCTGCTGTGGCTATACCTTACCTTTTGTTGCCCTTTTAAAACACTTTTTATTTCATTTTTGGTATTTTGTCTTTATTTGATAGGACAGGTAAAAAGAGACAATGACATATGGCTGGAAAGGAAGGGGGAAGACGTGCACCAAACATGCACTGAGACCAGGGATCAACAGTGCCCCATTTGTGGATATTTTCAGAGAAAATGTGAAAAACCTCTGTCACCAACTGTAACAAAACTATTAAAGATTCAGTACGTAGAGTTTTTGCTGTGAAATATCTGTATTAATTCAAAAAGTGACCATTCCTATATTTTATATAGTTTTAAATTGATGTCTTGCGGTATTTCAAATATTACCATAAGTTTTTAAAGACACAGAAACTCTTGGATGTTATACCTGTATCCGGGATCCCCTGGATCAGTATTTCCAGCAAGTTTAGACCAGCACTGCTCAGTGCCGCCCACCTCTGTTGCCTCCTTCATAAGACTACTTCTTGTTTTGAATTGAGGACTCTGTTCAATATGAATGGCACCTCATAAGATGTACTTGCCAAACAGAAAACCACAATAAAAAAGGTACTTCTCTGTTGCGCTGGCATCATTCCTGGGGGCCGCTTCCAAAGGGAACCTGGAAGTACCTTATTCAGTGCATTTTGCCCCATTCTGAGGAATTCATGAATTTTCTGTTTCGCAAGTACGCCTTATGAGGAGCAGTTTTTATTATACAGTACTCAAACAGCGGAGTAGCAGAGATGGGCAGCACTGGTCTGTACTCATCATACTGTGTTATTATTTTGGTTAAGAGCCCCCACAGTGGCAAAATTTACATACTCGCATTTAAGACCCTCCCAAAACAGCAAAGTGTTCAAACAAAACCAAAAACGTCATCAAGCTGCAGCAAGTTAATGCAATCATACAAATATTGGACAAAATGAAAAGGTGTTCTTATAAATCTGTTAGCAAGGTTTCCATGTGTAGTTTTGAAAACTTAGCACTGAAGTTGGAGTACTTAAGAGCAAACTTTAATCTGTGATCTATTCAGAGCTGCTTCCTGTTGCATAAAACAATTGTAAAATCTTATTTAAGATGCTCAAGGCTGTGAAAAGTTTCTGGGTGTATCCAAGGAAACAACAGAACTGGAGCAAAATTGTAAAAAATAAACAGATTTTATTTTAGATTTTTGTTTCTCCCAAAATCCCTAAGGCTTTCTTTGCAACCCCTCAGAGGGGTCCTAACTCTGAGCTTGGAAACATTGCTTTAATAGACAGCTGGTTCTAAAATAATCTAATGACATAAAACATCAAAACCACACTGGGTGAGAACCTAAAAGGAAAAAATGCTTAGATATAACAAATGTGCTGTGCTCCCAGAGTTACAAAATGATTGTTTACCCCCAAAGGAGCAAAAGCAGTGAGAATGTGGCTCTAACAAGACATTCCTGAAGTGACACATGCAGCAACAGCACTCCCTCTTATGGTGGATTAAACCTGTCTATAAAAACAATGAAACAAAAAGCATTTGTCAGAGGAAACACGAGCTCTGAAATCCCTCTGATTATCACCTTTAAACAAACATGTTCCACCTTGTTGGACTGTTGCTGTTTTTGGTTTGATTTCAGTATCTGATTATTCCAAACATGGCTGTCACATCATATCACCTACCAGCAGGTATGAGGAGTGTTATGCAATGTTTTTACTAAATGTTATCAAGCATGATGTTTCTCCAGAGAGAATAAACACAGAGAGAAGACTTTTACTTCCTCATTGCAGAATTACGAGTAGTTGTCAAACAGAGAGGCCAATGTGACACAAGACCACAATGCACCCCTTCATCAATCTTTGATTTTCTACAGCCAGACAGAAGGGAGCTGGGTTCGATTATCTGATGTGGGGCTGACATCAAAGCGTCATGTTGGAGAAGTGAATAATGAAAAAGGGAACAGAGAAACCATAGAGGAGACGACATCCCATGGTGCCAACGCCCATTTCAGGGTGGCATTACGTCGATGAGTCACGATCACATTGGAACTGTTTCACAGTTGAAACTGAGAAGTGAAATGATAAAACCTCAAAAGCCAAATTCAGAATGGAAATTGTTAATCAGAAAACAAAACTGATCTACCAGCTGTTCAGTATGCTTGTGTTTCTTCATGTCATCAAATACAATGGAAGTTATTGATAAAAACAACTGCAAATCTGCATGTAATGCTCCACAAACCAGCGTGTGTCAAAGAAAGCAAACTTCTCTGATCCCTCTGACAAATAGTGTGTTTGTTCAGTTAAGGTTTCTGTAGCCTGGAGCAGCAGGCGGAAAGCTGGAGGTTTTCTTTCATCCTCAGAGTCAAGGATTCTTTAAGATGAGGTGAGACATATCAGGTCTCTGCAAAGAATGCTTTTGTCTGTATAGAAGCATGGATGACTGAGTATTATCAGCAAATCACATCATTAAGTTACTGAATAAACAATGCTGCTGTAATACGGCGTGTCAGGCAAGAACTAACATGTTTTGTATGTACAAAACTCCACAAACACAAGGGAGTAGATAAGATTTACATGCGTCTTATTATCAAAATGGAATAGCCATAATTATAGTGCGGGTCAGTATACAACAAGTAAAAAACTAATCAAAATCCCTGCAGGAAACGTCTTTTAAATCACAAGAAGCAACTTTTATGACAAAACAGGCTGTACAAACACTGTAGAAACAACTCAAACTACCTCAGAGCAGGATAGAGTTTAGTTTAAAGCACAAGCAGAAGGACCTCTATGGTTAAAATGTTTGCTGTTTTAAGCAATAACAAACTGATTATTCAACATCTTCTGACAGTGTAAAAGGTAGCATTTATTCAGAGCTGTAAAGATGCAGTCTTCTTGACCCAAACAAGTAATATAAAGGAAATCCAGCCACACATATTCCCTATATTAGCCTGTTTTCATCTTAAAATGGGTGTCAGCACTGCTGTCCAATAAAAGGAGGAAAAGCCATGACAAATGAAGAGGTGTGGCCTATTTGATAAATGAGAGGCAGAAGACCCCACCAACAAACTTGGCATACATTTTCAAGACATTAAACTACCATTTATTCACAATTGAGAACTTCAAATCAAGATTTTCAAAGCAGTGAGTTTTATTTAACAGCCAGCAGATCGATTTCTGAGTTACATTAAAGATGAAATCCAGCATAAAGACGCAGACTCTACCTTTCCTGTGATCCATGGCTCTTAGCATCCCTTGGTAGTATGAGTCCTCTATGAAGACCCCATCACTGCCCATACTGTCAGAAGAGTAGTTTCTAAATCTCTGCTCCATCTCTGCCACACTTGAGTTCACCCGAAAACCAAACAGGAGCCCCTGCAGGTTCAGACCTGGTCTCACTTTATGAGGACTTGCACTTCTTCTTCTTCTTCTTCTTGCCTGTTACTCTCAGTATAGGATCCTGTAGTTAAGTGGGAGTGTTCAAACCACTGATTCAGTTCCTGAACACAAGTCTTTACTCCCTTTTTTCCTCTCCCTTTCTCCCCTCTCCTTTTTTCACCAGCTATTGCAAAATGCCTGCCTGCAGGCGACGATGTCAGGAGCTGTCAGTCAGCGCAGAGTGAGGGGAGATTCTCCTTTCTGCCCAGCCTTGATATCTACACCCAGACCACACCCAGAGAACCACACCCAAGCGAAGACCCTCACTCAGCAGGACCCGACCACAACAAACATCAGTACTGATTACATCCACATGCAAAGACACAAACAATCCATCAGTCTGTGTCTTTATTTTAGTCACTGCTTTTTATCAAATTTAATGTTTTTTTATTATTTTAAACCAATTACCTTTTCTTCCAAGTGTATCAGGCTGTCTCTGGGTTGAATTAATCCAAACATATATGAAAAGGCACAAAATACCCTAAACAACAATAGAAAAATAAATTGAAACTTGCAATTTTACAGTGCCCATTTCTGATTTATGAAACATGCAATGCACTGTTTTCAGCATAAATCTGTGATAGCAGAGTTTTGCATTTTTTCAGCTAGCAACAACTACAGAGAACACCTTATTTAATATATTTGCTACATAAAATATCTTTTTATTTTGTTTGTTTGGTTTGTTTACTTAGTCAACACTATTTGGGCAATTTTCATCACTTCAAAAAGTGTAATATGAATTTAGGATGCCAAAAATGTAAATATTATTAAATACATTTCAATATCAAACGTTTCAAAGGCATACCATCTTCATTATTTTGATGACTGATAGTACTAAAATTACTGCAGCTTTAAAAAACTAAATATATTTCATAACACAATAAGCATTTAGGATAAGCCTGTGGCTCTGTCACTCATAGAAAATCCCTCATGATCCATCAATCCTGACAGAGAGCTTCATACGGCACCAGCTCAAGCTCACTGTGCAAAGTTGGAGAAATGGAGAGCAACGTTCAATTCAGCCTCTGTTAGGTGGCGGTGAGAACAAACAACAAACTTCTGCCTTTATCTGTTATATTTCCATGGTTGATTTACATATAATACAAGCAAGCCAGAAGGGAGAAGAAAGCAGCAGGCACTGTTTTAAATCATCAATCAACATTTAAATGAGTTGGACTGATGTGGAAATTTGTATCAAATCAAACCTGTTCCAAAAAAAACAAAAAACAAAAAAAATCCAAAGATGGACGAAAATTTTGGCGGCGGCTCGCAAACATGATTAGAACTACATGAGCTTGGATTGCTTTTTTAACATGTGAAAAATGTTGATGAAACACAAAAACGCCCTTGACATTCAATCCTAAAACCTTATTGAACATTACAAAAGTATGTTTTTCATTGTGTCTGTTTAAAACTAGATCTGTCAGACAATTACATTATTTAGAATTGTGATTAGTCTCAGAATTTCTTTTGTTGATCGTAAATGATCTCCCTTTTCTTAGTCGCATTTTTAAATGTGACAGTTTACATTTAAAAAGGTTTTTGTGACATTTTGGATTTTCATACTGTTTATACAAAGAGTAATGAACTTCCTGTTTGGATACAGATCTCCTTTCACTTTGAAAGAAAATAAACTTCAGGAAGATTGAAGAATATGAAATCAAGTTTACCCAGTAAAAAGGACCTTGTTATGGACAGACAAAGAAATAATGGAAGAGCTACAAGGTAACTGTTTGATATCAGACGTTGCAGATGAGCTTTGACTGTCTGGGAGTTTTTAAAAGTGAAATGAGACATTAAGGAGCAGTGGTGGACTTATCGGGCTGCAGAGTCATTCATTGGCTTAACTAAAGTGTGCTGACAGACACAATAAAGTGCACAAGAAATGCAATTACAGAAACTGATATACTCATATGCATGTCAATTTCTAAGAGGTCACAGATGAAAAACATCTCTTCATATAAAACCTTATTTCAGATCATATATTTTTACTAGAAAGTTTTATCAAGTTTAAAAAAGGTAAGCCATTGTACAAAATCAGCGGTAAAAGTAGAAATCTTGGACAAGATTCAGTACTGTCTGCCACAAAGGAAGGTAAATGTATCAGCTGTAAAAGATGACACTGTAAAGAAATCTGTTTGAAATAACGTGATAGTAATTAGTTGATCGTAATTTCACAGTCCTTTTTTGTAGCTCTTTACATCAGCATCAGCTTAAATACCAACAAAGACAAAGTCAGACTCTGTGAAGGGTGTGATGAGACAATCATCAGCCAAAGGTCAGAACTAAGATAAGCTACACAAAACTACTGTTTCAGTCCAAATATTGTCTTAATTAACTTCCTTCAAAGAGGAGACTAAACAGTTCTTTTCAAAGAAAAAGTAGGTGCTCCCTCATACTCTAACTTACTGTACTGTAACAGAAACAGTCCACTGGAGCCTGCTAACCCCAACTGAACTCCTCATGCACAAGCTAGCAGTCACTGTGGTCGAGGGCTTCAAGCGCCAGTCTCAATGAGGGGCCTGTTCTTGAACACGAGGAGACCAGGCCACAAAACGAGTGGAAACATCCTTCTCTGCCATTTCTCGACATGCTACAATCACAAGAAAACCTCCAGCGTGTGCGCTCTTCCTCCATCGGGACACAATTAAGAAGAAACTGGCACAGAGGGTTCTGATTCTGTATTCAAGATGAAGCAGACGCTGTTTTTTTTCTTGAGGGTGAATGTTTACAGGAGACAATTCAGCTCAGGGAATAATAGAAGCATTTAGAGTCTGTAAAGAGAACAGCCTGCCAGGCTTTAAGTTTTACTGAAAGGACTGGGTTTGGAAAGTTTTTGATAAAAAGCTGCTGTTGAGCCAGAAATCCAAACCGAAAAGAACGCAGACGGCTGTTAGACTTTGAAAAACTCTTAATAGAGTTACCACACTGCTGCAGAAAATTATCCCTGACACAAAGAAGCTATTGTGTCTCTGCGTGGACTAAACAAAGTGTGTCTATGTGCATGAGTGGTCAAAGAATTAGATGTGCATCTTTTTACCCAATAAAACTTTAAAAGGAGCTGCAAAAATCAGTTCTTTGCCCCGCTTTTTTCTCCTGGCAGGCATTCAGGTGCTCTGAAGTAGCACCTCTGCACTACCACATTCATGTCCTATAGCACCTAAATACCTGCAACACCTTTCACCTTTGGAAGCATCAATTTTCTTTGTAGATACTGACATTAGACAGCAAAGATGGGGGATGTTTCAGATGCCTGCACAGGGAGGTGGCTTGTCGGGACTTGAGATATAGAAGGTGCTGATGTTATAACACCTTAAAAAGACCTAAGCTAGGATCTATAGGTGATATATGCGTGCAAAAAACACACAATAGGAGGGAAATTTTGATGTGCAAACATAAAGTTCTGAGTAAAAAGTAAAAACTGTATATAAATGTTTACCAGATCTTGCATAAAAGAGGATTTTTCCAAAGGGTAACAGCTTTTAAATTCAAAACAAGCACTATGTTTTTCTTCTTAATCTACACCTTAACGAGTTTAGATCCAAAATTATGGATGCTAAATCTTAAATGTGTGCTGATTTAAAGCTGCATAAGACACGGCAAAAAACAAAACATGCAAAATCTGGTTGGGTTTTTGTGCCTGCAAAACTGATTTGGCTTTAAATCAGTGGCATGCATACTTCTGTGCCTAAAAATGATCATATTAACGACGTACAGGTACAAACACCATGCATCACAGAGTGGATATCCCCCCTGTCTCTGTGACTGATAACTTTCAGTGATAAGCCCCAGCAGTGAGGGTTGATGGGAGATTTTATGATGACACTTCTGCTGTGAGAAGCATGCAAGTCTGTGCATTCCTGCAGAAGGCGCGCCCGCCCTCCTCACAGACAGGGGGAGCCGCCTCTTTGCGATAACACAACCCCGACCTGATAAAAACTGTCTGCCTGCTCGTGTGTGCAAGTGACAGCATGCAGTGTCAGCCCCTCTGAGGACAGGAATGTGAGCACACTGAGGATCATCTGGCTCACAGGTCCTCCTGGGGTTTGTGTTGTGATGGAGGGAGGGAGGGAGGATGGTATGAAAGAGTTGGATGGTTCAGGCAGGAACTTTGCCAAGGTGAGGAATGGAAGCTGCAGGGCATTATGGGTCAGATCCAACCTGGAGCTGGCAATGCAGAAGGTATGAAAGCGTAGAAAAAGACAAAAAGAATTTATGTGTTTTTTTAAACTAACTCAAGAAAAAAAGAAAAGCCCCGGATGATGCAGATGGACATTAAACTCGAAGAACCTAAAACGAGACATTTAAAGCTGCAAACATCAGGCTTTCCCTCCATAATTAGAGAGACTGATGACTCTGACTCCTTTTTGAAATACAAGTGTAATTTTCACAGAGTATGCATTTAAAAACACATGTAATTAGCAACACGTGGGGTTTTCATTTTGTGGTTTTGAAACTATGAAGACAAGATAATTGCTGGGATTATGATGATCAGATGTGACAGGCAGAAAGACACGTTCAAAAGACAGATGCTCATCACTGTTTGTCTCCCTCTAGTGTTGAGAAAGGTGCAGTACAAAACATGAGAAAGATTCAACTATAATCCACCTTAATGTCTAACTAGCACACAGCCTTCTTTTCTCTTCAGTCAGACCTCAGGCTACTGTGAGGAAAGTCCAGGGTCACTTGGGAAGCTGTGGTGTTGACTTATATTCACGCGCAGTGACTCGTAAATGCGGGAGGAGTGATTTGTGAGTTCAGTTGCTATGGCAACACAACCAAAACAAACAGACAGAAGCCGAGGGTCCGTCAGAGAAGTGCTGGCAGAGGAGCCGTTTTGACCTCAAACATCTGGAAGCTCTTCTTTAAGGAGGGAAAATAAGATTCCCACAGTGCTCTGAGCTCAGCGTCAACAGGAATAGAGATATTTAGAAGATTAATGACGGTGATGTGAGCTCTGTGATTCATTCAGAGGGAATAATCAGTTGGTAAACAAACACGGAGTTAACTTTCCACTCGCTTTGGATACTCAGCTCCATCATCCTGACTGGATGTTTACTCGGCTATCAACGGTTACTGTATTCAAATGTCAACTCTGGGATTCTGTCAAAGGCAAAGGAAGCACATGAACACGTGTTTCCTTTGTTTCAATCATCAGTCTTTGAGAAAATAGATCCATATATGAAAGGGCTGGTGACGTAAAGCAAAGAAACACCCAAAAGGACAAAAAATACAGTTGGAGGGAGTACTATTCTCTATATTCTGTAGCCCTGTTTTAAGTGAATTCAGAAATATTTCAGTCTGTTTTATGTGAGACAATAGAGATTTTTAATTTATTGTCAAAAATACAAAAAAAGTTGCAACTGAGAACAGATCCTTTAAGTACTATAATAACTTATCAATACTAATAAATATGTCCTTACTGATAGGCTAATAAACAACCCTCTGTTTATGTGTGCTTCCTGAGACCTTTACTTTTGGCTGTGATGCATTTTTAGTGTCTTTGACTTATAAGTGGGACCTGATAAGTATAAAACCTAATCCCTGAGCTTAAAGAGGAAGTCGTTTTTACTGAAAAATGTTGTCCACATATGAGGACAATAGACCTATCTTACTGCACAATACAAAACAAATTCTTTCTTTAGTTTTGGGATGCTGTTTTGACAAAAATGTTTCTTTTTTTCACTAAAAGGTTTTGGAATGTTCCTTTAAAATTATTACAGATTTCAAAAGCACAAAATGTCCCCTCCTTAAAAAGTTGAAAAACAACTTAATTTTTTGTGAAAATTCTTCAACATCCTTTTAAAAAATCCAATAAAGACGTAATGTTAAACATTTTGCAAATGTTTCAGTGGAACTTTCTAAAAAGGTTGAGTTTTACATATTTAAAAATTCCCCCAAAATTCCATGAAAATTCCTTAAAAATTTCAAGTAAGTTCCCCAAAATTTAAATTTTACTGAAAATTTTCAGTTACAGAAAACTGCAAATAAATTTCCCCAAAAGCAATTTCAGAAACTGTTACATTTGTAAATGAATACCCCCAAATATCCAAACAAATTCCCTACAATTTCCATTAAAAATTCAAGGGAAATTTCTGAATTATTTTCCCCAGAAGTTTGTCATCTAGTTACAAAATTAAAAAGAAATTTCCATAAAAGTGCCTGAAATTTTTTAAGCAAGCTCCCCAAAATTAAATGCAACTTTCTTCTTAAGATTCCCAATCAGTGGCCAAAAAATTAAAAGAAATTCTCTGAAACCAGTTCAACAAATGTTAGATTTGCAAACAAATACCCCCAAAGCATCCATACAAATCCCTACAATTTCCACGACAATTCAGCAGAAGTAGTTCCCCCCCAAAATTTCCAATCTAATAAAAAATTAAAACTAAATTCCCATGAAAGTATGTGAAAATTTTTAAGCAAGCTCCCCCAAAATTTAAACGCAACTTTCACCCAAAATTTCCGATCAAATTCCAAAAGAAAACTGCAAATAAATCCCCATGAAATGCCTGAAAAAGAGCAAAGCCCCTTAAAATCAAACACCTTAAGATTAAAAATCTCTGAAATATTTAAGCACATTCTCCCAACATTCTAAGCACCTTACTTAAACTTAGATGGAAATTCCAGTATTTACTTTAACATTTCTAATAGTAGATTGTAATGCTTTGTAGTAGGAACAACAATTCTGTCTTAAAAGTACACGCAGGGTCTCAGGGGAAGCTAAGTTTTTCTTAAGACCTTCCGGACGCCCACTCTTTTGACCCTTCTGTCTTGTTGTATGGAGGGTGGAGGCACGCACATGGTTAACATCATCACCATCAGCACCCGAGCAGCCCCTCCCAACCCGAACCTCCTCCGGTTACAGTCGGACGCAGACAGAGAGAGAGATGGACGCAGAGCTCGGACCTACCTGCGCAGCACATTCGGCTGTAGAGATGCGAGCCCACCTCTCCGCAGCTCATCTCGTGAATGTAGTTCGTTCGTCGGTACATGTATTCGAGCTCCAGCCCGCCGTGCCAGGACGGCACAGCCGGGCGCATCGTATCCTCCACCCCTGCCATCCTGATGTTTGTGCCGCGCGTAAACGCACAGCGCGCTGGACTGGGTCGAAAACGCCCCCCTCGTTTACTCGCGACTTTCTCGCGTGTGGTACCAGCCCTCCAAACTTTCCTCTACCCGAGCCACATGGAGAAGAAAAAAAACAGGGTCGTATCAGATTGCAGCGTCTTTGTCCCAGGCCCAGCCCTCTTTTGTTTTGTGTAGTTAGATGAACTGGAAAACTCTCCGCAGCTTCATTCTGCTCTGCTGTCGCTTTCGTGTGTAGCGCGTAATTCGTGCCATTAAAGCGAGCAGGGAGGGACAACCCGAGCTAAACAAACCCAAGAGAGGGACGGCACACACTGCTGAGGGGAAATAGACTCTACACACAGTCCTTATTTTAGCGTGTGTGATGTCTGCGCCTCTCCCAGGCTTACATAACCTTCAGGGCCGTTTAATGCAAAGCAGACAGCGGGACTAGAACTTCTGGGAAGACATTTTGGATGTGATTATTACTGGAAGGGAGACGATCGGGTTGATATTGTCTCAGTGGGTTCAGAGAGGGGCACAGAGCAGGTCTGACAGCGTGTAGAAGCACAGTTTGCCCCCGGGTCATAAATCCTCACTTTCCCTCCTCTTCTACAGCAGCTGTGGGTCATAAATTACTCCCACGGTGGAGGCTTGTTTGCCTTCTCTCTCTCACTAACATTAAGAAATTCTTTACATTCACAGGCAGGTACTGGCTGCACTGTGACAGTAAATACATTTTTATATCAGCAATAAAACAGTTTTAATAAGGGGGAGTGGTTTCAAAGTCAAACCTCACTGTAGGACTGAAGTTATGAAGAGTCAAGTATCACCTGTGGAGCCCTTATGTTATGATTTTCTGCGTTTTGCAGCCAATAGTGGCTGATTTCTTGTTTTCAACTATTTTAAAACATAGTCTTAGCAATAAATAGTAGTTTTAGAAGTTTGCACTCACTTTTTGATGGTACAACTGCCACTACTGAGCACTTTTCCTATAAGTAGATGCACTTTAGTTAAAGTGTTGGTTCTTCTATACTTATTCATTAAAATCCTTAAAAAATGATTTTTAACCATCCATGTCTGGTGCCCCCAAAACCGTACAAGAAAATAAATTATGCTTTTTTTTGTATCTCCAAGGCCATGGATAGCCAACCACAAAGACATTAGTTTAAACTGTTATTTTTGTCATGTCAGACCCTTAAACAGCACCTGGGACTCTTTTTAAGCATAAAAATCAGAAAAGTCCCAGTCAGGGTTTGGTGGTGTTTACATACCAGTGTGTCTACAGTAGTGGAGAACATTTCCCCTTGCACAGCTGTCAACATAAAAGTTTACAAAATTTTCAGTGTCTTTTGGTCAGTAATGTTTGGGATGAGTATCAAGGTCCAGTACCAACATGGTACCGGAGCCAACACATTTGGTACTGAAAAACAAATGTTGATTAGGGCTGGGCAATTAATAGCAAATTAGATTAAATCATAATATGGCCTGCTGCAATTTTCAAATCGCAGAAGGTGCAATTTTCTTTAACCTAAAATTTGTGCCAAAATACCAGTTTACTAACCTGACACACCAGATGGATGTGTTTCTAACATCCATCTGGGAAAGCTTCAATAGGAAACGTTTGAGAAAAGGCAGAGGCTTTGAAAAAAACTCGGAGTGTGATTGGATGTGTCTGTCACATCTCTACGGGCCAATCAGAGCAACAAATCACGTGACGTAGCAGCTATCGAGCTGTGCGTGCCCAGCTACGGGGAATAAGGCGAAACATGGCAACTATAGACATGTAAGTACTCAACTTTTGTCGTTTTTTGAAAGAAAACAACTCACTGCTGTTCTTTGTTCTTCTTTTAATGAAGAATTGTTGTCAAGTTCTGATAAAACTGGTGCTTTAGCAGCATCCACGCTAAGCTCTTCCACCATAATTGCACCAGCCTCTTGCTGCTGCTTGTTTACGTCACGACTCTGCCATGCCTGAAAGTACTGCCCCTTGTCGCTGACTGGTCCTGTCACTTTCTAACCGGGCCCAAACAGTTCAGACGGGAGCGTAACAAGATAGATTCGCAAGTGAAAAACAAGGAAATGGGCATATCCATCTGCTTTTTTATAGAATAGTCTGCAAAAATTTGTGTCCATTTATCTTATTGAATATGAGAATGATATAAGAATAACCACTCCTTTCAATACAAAATCACATCTGATTTGCAGTACGAGTCAAAATCAGCACAATAAGTTATCTGTTGGAAGTAACAGAAGATGAGGAACTTCAGAAATAATCGCATATCAAATCCCAATCGCAATATTGGGCGGAAAAATTGCAATTAGATTACATTCTCAAATCATTCAGCCCTAATGTCAATACTCTGCTTTGATACCACACCACCCTCATACAACCACCTGTCACCCCGAATAAATGCAAGAATTTGTGTGATCTATATGCACTCATTTTATCTGAGCTGAGCCTGGACGTCTTTAAATTTTCACACTGTCTGGAGTAAAGTCTCTGATCTGCTTGCATTTTCCTACCAAGGAAGTAATCACACAGACGGACACATTCACTCTAATGTGTGTCTCTGATGTAATGCTAGTATATCAAATTTGGCTCCAGCCTCTTACATAAAGAAGTTATACTGGTCTCTTTTTCTAATCTCATGTTCTACCAGCATCTTTTAAAGATATTTCTGAAAATCACTTACGACATGCAGACGGCTTTTATTCTCACACCTTTCAAAAGTATCTATTTAGGCACAGTACCATATAAAAAGCATCAATTTAGCACCGACATCAGGAAATACACAAGAATGCTAATTAGCTAACAGCTAGTTCACTTCACTCAACAATCATCAGGATCACTGTCAGCTGTCAGTCAGGGTTCTGGTGCTGTAATGTTCAGTCATAGTTTGATGAGGTTAAGACCATTTTTGATGGCAGGATTAGAAGAAGTGTGTTCAGTGCTACTGTATTATAACCTACAGAGACAGAGAGTTCTAGGGGTGCACAGTATTATCTGCAGGATATCGATATTTGAAGTGAATTATCATATCAGCAGATATGAATATTTCTGCCAATATTTTGGCTATTAATTCTGGCTATATAAACTATAAATATTGGCTGTACGAACAAATAAGTGAAGTTTTAGGCTGGATCAGCAGACCCACGTCAGCTGAAGTCTTTTCTTTATTCCTCATCTTTCCTTACACTGTGTGTTTAAAGGACTGAATTTGTCATTTGTTCATCTTCAGACATCAAATTGCATGTATTGAGGTCTGAAGTTTTAGATCTGAACTACATTTAAATATCATTTTCGGTATTGGTGAAAATTATTTAGGAAATATTGGCAAAAATCCAATATCTTGCATACTTAACGAGTTCAATTGTATTTAAAAGGCATTTGCTCCTCTCCGGGTTTCCTATCTCTAATGGGGTTCTGTAGAAGTAAACCCAGACCCATCTCCTCATTGGTTCCATTGATCAGCATTCACTGAAAATAAATAAATACATAAACAGGTCAAAACAGGTAGGTGTGAACTGAGACCATTAACGTGCCCACTAGGGGGCCAGTCCATGAGTGTATAATGTCACATAAAAGTCATGAACTGAAAACCCAACCTGATATTATTAGTTAACATTCATTGTAGAACATTCAGCTGTAATGTTCTACTGTGAATACTGAATAATAATTTGTTAAAAAGTGATTTTTTTAGAGAAAGAAATGATGCAAGCGTCCTGACTTTCTTTGCAATAGTTGGGAGTTGCATTACAGTGTGTATCCAGCCAAAAAAACAAAAGTTTGGTAGGATAGATTTACAAAAAAGGCTGAATCTAAAAAGTTTTCATTTGAGAAACAGGTTTGTATCTCAGAACAGCAACTGAGTAGGAATTACCATAGTTTATATATATCTACATCACAACATATCTAGTCCACGACAGTTAAGAATAGGAAAATAACAGAAAAAGACAACTACATTTAGCATCTTAACCATTAAACCACCATCAAATACATGCATCACTAATTGGTTAAGAAGGATTTTAGCGTTTAGGCGTTTGCTAAGTAGTTGGTACATGTTTCCCTTAAAGGAGTGATCCGTATTTAATCACTAACTCTACAAAGGGGATCTCCAGGATGTAAACAGAGGGCAGAGCTGTGGCCTCTACATGGGTACACAATGTTCAGTATGGCGGTACAGGGCTTGATACTGGCATGATTTACCACGGATGGGTTTCTTGTTCCATTGCTTATTGTGAAGGGCATGTAGGGACAAGGTGGGCGTGCATTGTTTTCAACACTTGGCTTCAATTACAACTTCTTTTTTCACTTTTCAGTTAAAGCGGAGTGGGGCCTCCCCCCGTTCCCTCCTCCAGTCTGTCATTACTGCCACAGAGCCAGCAGACAGGAAGGTGAGTCACAGCTGTACACCACCAGCCAAAATCCAAACCCAAGTCCACATAGTGCTGTATGTGGTTCAGCGCACAGTCGCCAGTCTGGTGGGTCCCTCCACACTGGGGCAGATCTGGGTGTGGCTTCCTGAATGGATTTTGGAGTTGAGGCTGGAGTTTTGAAGAGGATGAAGCTTTCTAATCTTTTCAGTTTAAGACAAAATAATCAGCGGAAATCTCAAAGATGAAAACCAGTCAAAGACAACAGGACCGGATAAGAGGCGGATGAAGGAGAGGTTGAAAATCTGTCAGAGCTTGTAACAGTTTATGATTCATACAAACACATAATCACTCAGTGCTAATGACTCTTTAATTATCTGAGTGTAAACACAGCACTCATAGGCCTTTAAGGTCCGGAGGATCAGCAGGAGGCCTCGTGAAGAAAAACCAGACTCCTCCTTCTCCTGCTTGAGTTTGTTATGATTGTCTCCTAGAAACACAGTTCGCCGTCACCCGTTTCGAGTTTACAACCACGAGCCGGCCGCCATGTGTGCTGCATGCTGAGCTTTTTTTAAACCTGGCTCTGGGTAAAATCCCTTTTACCTACTTCCCACTGTGTCAAAGGCACCTTGGTGACCAGACAAACTGAGCCTCTAACTTACATGATTGGACAAGATTGTGTCCTTACATCCAGCATGTGACTCTGCTCATGTTTGACTTGTAATGTAAACAATGAGAACACCTCCACACGGGCAGAAATCAATCAAACCGCCTCCCATCTGTTATTAATACGTCATTGAAGTACAGGCAGACAGGGAAAGGGAATATGACCGTTGGTGATGTACAGGGTGTAGACTTGTTGTCTGCACTGCGGCAAGTTCAGAGCTGAAAGCAGATCTCTTCTAATGCAAATAGGCGGATATTGACTGAAGGTACAGATAGCACGTGGCCTACTTTTGCAATGCAATGTTTGTCCCTAATTTACCAGTCAAACCACTCGCACAGGCAGCCTTTATTTAATCAGAGCTTTACCTGAGGACAGTTGTAGAAGTGCTCAGGCTGCAGGGGTGGAGAAAATCTGGTTTTAATCTGGTTTTTACTCATTGTGTTCATTTTTTAAGACTTGTCACTGTTATATGAGTTATTCACCCTGCTACAACCATGGCAGGCAAGTCCATGTTGTGAAAACTCCTCTTATCTACTCAAGGTGTGTCCTCTTTCACTTCCTTTTAAAGAGAATGTGTGGTTTATTATCCGACCCAGACCTCTGGGAGTGATAAAGGAAAAGTACAGGACCAGCCTCAGCTGAGCAAAACAAAAACATTTCAGTGTGGAGTGCATCCAATTTCAGTTAATCGCTGTATTTATTCAATATTGGGCTGCAACTTCTGATTCTTTTCAGCGTCAATTTGTCCTGTCAATCTGTGTTAAAACGGGTTAAAAGCTTATCACAACTTCTCCCAGTCATTAAGTTTTTAAACCACTGGTTCACAATTCAAAGTTGTTTAATTCACTGTCATTTGTTTTGGTGCAACACTCCCATTATGCCAATATTTTCTCTTTTTAACCATAAAAACAGATCAAAGTTTGTCTAGTAGGTAACTTCTTTTCCCTGCAAAAAAACCTCTCTCTTTGATTCAGCAGTTAGATGAACTAGACGCCAACATTAAATTGATGACATAGCAGATAAACTTTAGCTACTGATATCTGTTAATGCCACGTTGATTGCTGATAAATGAGACTGTCAACAGAGTTGATATCTGCTGATAAGGTTTATGTTTCTAAGCAAATAACTTTACGGCCAACCATTAAGGGTTAAATGCAAATTCTACTTCTATTTAGCCAACAAGTCTAAAGCTAAGAGAACACACAGGAAACAGTCGAAATTTAACAATTTTTAAAGACAATATTACAACTGCAGCTGGTAAATTATACAAAATTAGCTTGCATAATGTAGCTTACATTAGCAAAGCTGGCACTACCAGCCCTCTCATTTTTGCATGTTAACGTTCACATTCCTGTACTGAATGTCATTACTGACTGACAGAGGCTTCACTTTTAACCCATATTTTTCATCAAAAAAGTGCTGAAATGTGGGACGTCATTACTGCAAGTGGGTGCAGCTACCACTGTCACACACTGCACAAGACCTAACACAACTGAAACTCCACCTCAATCATTGAATATTACAAGTGGCTGCTTCACAGCTCAGAATATGTGTTGGTGCCACTTTTTAACTGCTTTTCTCCCTCATGAAGATATAACCGTGCTGTGCATTTACTGTCTTTTGATCTTTTTGTTTTTACTGATTTTTGCTGTCTGTCTGTTCCTTGTTAGCACTTTGGGCTACATGTATGAAAGATGCCATACAAGTAAATAAAGTTGAGTTGAGTTAACAAAAGCAAGGAGTATAGAGCTATATAAATGAACCTTGTGGACTGAAAGTGCCCCTAATTGAGAACAAGAGAATCAACACAGGCTGAGCTTTGAACTAGCAAAGTATAACTAGTAGATGCACAAATTTCTTAAGGCGACAACAGATCGTACTAAAAACGTGAAATGATTGCACAGAAACTGCATGCTGACACCAAAAACAGGCTGCAGCACATATATGGGTAAATTCTATATTTCTATATTTATTATTTTACAGATTTTTCAGTAGTTTCAGACTACAAATGCACCAAAGACAGAATCAAGAGCTGAACATTCAAACCCCTGAGTACAGGTGCTAAACGTCTATGTAAATATAAACTGTTTTAATGTCAAGTGCTCCATGTAGACAGAGGGGTAACGTTTTGCCTTGAGGCCATCTTGCCTAAAGTGAACTGCCGATTTGTGTTGGAGCGCCTTGTGCTAAACTGGTTCCTCTCTCAGGGGCAGAAAGAAAAACAATGGTCCTCTATGTACACCTTCACTCTGTCAGTCAGACATCCTTTAATTTGCCTGAGGGTGTGTCTCCTGCAGAGATGTGTTTGATGGCCGTCACTGTGGCAAGCTTTGTCAACAATAAACCAGCCTGACAGAGGCGTGTCTGGTGACATTAGGAGATACAAATGTCTGCAGATAACCTTCAGGTTCTCAGTAGGTCTAATAAGTATTTTACCCTTTTGGCTGCACATGTCAGGAATGTGAGCAGGAAATATTTAACTTTTAACATAGAAGGAATTCCAGGGAAAACTGGTTGAACAAGCCTATAAACAGTACAGGAGTAACCACAAAAGCAGTTAATAGTCAAAGGATTAAACTCAGATAAAAGGAGCTACACAACTCACAACAAATCCCTCAACAAGACAGGGCATGGACTAAATGATGGAGCAACTTTTAAAGGTGTACTGTTGGGGAAAAACCCCAGCAGAGCTGATGCTGAGGTGTGCACACCAAAGCTCTGACGAAGCCGAAAACCCTCCAGTCGACCAGAATACTCCAGCTCCTACGTCATCACATTACAGCCAGCACTTACAGGGTTAACTGCAACATCTCCATACCACAGGAAACCGAGACGTGTGAGGGAAAAAAAGAGGGGGGGAGTGAGAGAGAGAGGGAAAGAGCGTGCGCCACAAAAACACACAGGGACGAGAGAGAGCAGAGACGACAGATGAGGACAGCCGGAAAGAAACGACTCTGACAGAAAATTTTCCTCTTAAGGCAGAAAGGGTGCAGTCCTCCAAAAGTAAGCCTCAGAGCGACGGGTTTTTCAGAGTTTTCTTACCTTGCTTTTTGCGAACTCTCCACTTCCAGACAGCGATTAAGGTAACAATGTGGCCCACAACCACCAGGGTTGGGAACACATTTCCAGGGGGGCTTGCCGGCATCGGGCCTGGTACAAAGTGGAGAGTCCCCGGCTCAGAAGACAGGTGGGAGGGCTGGGGAGGAGGGGGGGTGTGAAAGGTGAGGGGGAGTGGAAGGGAGGGGGCTGCGCGCCTAGGGGTGTGGTACCATCCCGGACTTTAAAACAAGCGGTGCAGCCAAGTTGTCCGTGACTTTTTACTACCGAGAGAAGAACGGCAGAGCACCCCTCCCTCCCTCTCTCTCCTCTCTGTGCTGTGACTCAGTCCTTCTGGTAGCGCTGGCAGATCCCTCTCCCTGCCTCACTCCCTCCCCCTTTCTCACCCTGTACTTTACTCTAACAATTACTCTCTTTCTTTTCCACTTTCTTTATCTAAAGTTGCACCTATTCCAAAATTAGCTCTAATTCTTTAAGCGCAAGCACCTTAACAGCCCTGATCAAGTTAGGAGAAACTTTTTTCCCCTCTCATGGTTTGACTCTCTCCGCTGGTTTTGCCGTACAGGCTCCGTCTCTCTGCTTCCCTCGCCCACTGCAGTCTATCTGCAGGAGTTAATAATACATGAGGCTGTTTTGTGTAGCACACACACACACACAACACAATCACTTGGGTCAGTATAGATAAGACGCAAAACTAAGTGAGATGTACCTTCAACTAGTGTCAAAGTTTACTCCTAATTCATTCTATAGGGTTTTCTATTACCCACAATGCCCCTGTATATATTTCCATCATGGTTAACAAGTCATATATCATGTGAGGACAGTTCCTTCCCCTTTCCAAAGTATTTATACTAAAGCCATGTCCCCACTTTTTATTTGTCCCCTGCATACAATAACCCGTTCACTATCACTTCATGCTCATTATATAACTTCACTACGTTTCCACTGATGATAATTGTTTCCTCATGTTTGGACCGAATAACCAGCGCATATAAGCTTCCCAGAAAACTATTTAACTACATTCTGTTTTACCACCGACTGTTTCATAATCTCACAAATACCATCTGGTTTTTAACTCTTAAATCAAGAACTTCTTAGAAACATAAGCATCGTTTTGTTAAACAATCAGAAACTGTTTTAGCAACCATTACATCAAACGGGCTTTTCTTTAACCCATAAATCATAAAATTCCCTTGTTTTTTTCTTATGACAAAGCCTGTTGTAAAAACACAGAAATGCCTTGAGGGGAGATGTCGTCTTTAACTAGACTAAACCTCGTCTGACAACGCCAGAGCTAAGTCAGTAATTTAGATATTTGTGAAACTGTCAATCAACAGTAATTACCGTCTGTGGATGATCACCTGGAAATTCCTTGAAGCATTTCAACTCAAGCTCAGGATTTAAATTACATACCTGAGTTTAGTGTCACATCAGTGCACAGAACTATGTCAGTGAAACTGTTAATGCTGCACTAGTGTTGGGGGTAACCTGCCTCAAAGTGTTCTTTTAGAGTACTCAGATTACTTCTCATTGTCATGGGTAGCCTGTTACTTCTGCAATTTAAGGAACCTGTTATTAGTTACATTTTACTTTTCATTTACATAATTTGTTACTGAAAAAAACTTATTTGTGACCACAAAAAAGAAAGAAAATAAAGACCTGCAAAGTGTCTGCACTGTTTCTGTTTCTCCCCTAACAGCAGCATGTTGGCATATAGCTACGTGTCTATGTTGCTAGCTTATTAAGCTAGTGATATGGCAGAACAGCATTACTTTGTGAAAATATCTCTGTTAAATTTTTGGATGAAAGGATCAACACATCATCGTAAAACTTAAGTTCCAAAGTTTGTGTTGTATTGATTTCATTCAAACAGTTGTGCAGTAGTGCATATTACGCAGAGCCTGTGAGTAATTCTACATACCTCTGCCCAGTTAATTTCAGATTTTGAGGATTGAGGATGTTCCCAGGCCACGATTTCCCTATTCAGCTTTTAATTGTGTTTAACTGACTAATCTAAAGAGGAGAAAATGCTAAGAAAACAGTGAAATTTATCACAGGAACATTGGGTCAGCGGGTAACGTGAGGCTTCTGTGCTAGTACAGTAGTGTTGCCAGCCTTCATCCCTCTTTGCAGAGTAACACAATGATTAATGTGGTTACTCTTCACTTTGATTGAGTAGTTATAAATTATTCTCAACAGTTTATCTACAACTTTTGTTGAAAATACTGCCCTACGATGCTGTTCCAGGAGTTATAAATTTTGGGCTCTAAACTAGGCTGTAGAATGATGGTAGAGT
This sequence comes from Cheilinus undulatus, assembly GCF_018320785.1. Taxonomy (NCBI): domain Eukaryota; kingdom Metazoa; phylum Chordata; class Actinopteri; order Labriformes; family Labridae; genus Cheilinus; species Cheilinus undulatus. The sequence continues at coordinate 12,859,386 of NC_054880.1, read as the reverse complement.
CCATACATTCAAAGGCAGACATAAAGTTTGCTGCACGACGTTTTAATAACCAACAAGTGTATTACTGTTTTGGAAAACTTAAGTATTTAAAGCAGTGGTTCTCAATGGTCCAGCCTCAGGGACCACTCCTAACTCAAGCCATGAGAAATCATGACCCAAATTTTTTGATTTCTTTTTTTTTTTAATCCAATCAGGCAAGTGAAGGAGAGCACAGCTAAGACAGTACAAAGCATATGAAAGAAACTGAGACAGAGCAAATCAAATATGTTTAAAAACCACCCCATGGACTTTTTAATTCCATTTTTCTTATCAGGTACACTTTCAAGACTCACTAAATTTTGCTCTGGGACCCACTTTTGGGTCCCAACCCACAAGATGAAAACCACTACTCTTCAAGTATAACTTTTGTCAAGTAACAGAGTACCTTAACGAGTTGTTTAATATAAAAGAAATCCCCAAAGCATGTGCACAGTTTCTGTTTCTCTCCTACTTCTGAGCTACTAGCTGTGTATCCACAGAAATTAAACCTAGAGTGGTGATGACAGAGGAGCTTTTACTTTCTCAAAATATTCCTATTATATTAAATTTTTGAATGAAAGGGTCAAGCCACCATGGTGAAATGTAAACTCGAGTTTTCATTGAAACAGCTGTGCGTAAATTTTACATCTGTCTAATCCACTGCAAGACTGGTAGCATAATAAAGAGCTGATATTATTATTACACTGCAGAGTTACATGTTACAGGCATGTGTAGTGGTGGAGCCAGTACATTCAAAGGAAGATTTACAACAGGCTGCCAGAGGGGTTCGTTTTTTGGTAATGCAAAAGTACTCTACCATGTTAATATTCCTACATAGTTATTTAGCATGTCCCTTTAAAATGGCAGTAATATTTTAAATGAATAAACTACCTTTGAAAATAGCACTAACCAACACTCAAGCACTGCCCTCAGATCTAACAGTGACAATAAAAGAGCCTATAACGCCTGCTTGCATCACTGTTGAGACAGCAAAAGCATTTAGCTGCGGGCAAAACGGCATCCATGCCAGAGTTTCTGTTGTCTGAACACGATGTCAGGACATAAGATAGTGTGCAGTAGAAACAGTGTGACTTTCCCTCACAGCCTCACAGAAACTCAACACCAGTGTCGTGATCACACGTTCACTGCCATGCCATTCCGCATGCCAACCTTGCACCATAAAACAAGCAGAAATAGATGTTAACAACCTAGACCTCAAGTCGCTTTTGGCTAGAGCACGCTCTCATTTTATGTCTGGAGGAGAATTTAGAATGAAAAGCTTTTAAACAAAGCGGGGCGTGTTATGACACAGTCTGATACATAAACAAAAAGCTCCCTCTGTTGGAAACAGAAGCTGAAGAACTGTCAGAATGGAAGAATGTCTGAGTGATTTTAATTTGAAGTTTTGGCACTTTGTTCTGGTTGAGACCTTAAGTGATCCCAGTTGGATAATGTCAACCAAATCCCGATGTCTCAGGAACTGGCAGCTCAAATTGCCAATTAGTCACAGTGAAGAGCAAGCAAAGGGAGTAAAACGTGGGGTGCAGTACAGAGGTCTGGAATAAATTCTCTCCACCACTCCTTTATAGGCGGAGCCAGCCCACTCCCACTCGCTTCACATGTGTTTGGTCAATGATTTCCATATTGTGATGCATGCGCTGCATACCCACACGGACACACTCTGGCAAAACCCTACACACTGTTAAAGACTGTAGCGAAAAGTTCAGTAAAACTGCCTTAATCACTATTGATCAGGATGTCCCAGGGAGAAAGTCAGGATTAGGTGAGCGATGAGAAGAATCTCAGTGATGTTTCTGATCTGCAGTCTGCTAAAGCGAGGCTGATGCTGGGAGTGGCTCTGTCCTCAGATGGCATGCATTATGCAAGAAATTCATCTCTTCTCAGCTAATTCCTCTTTAGCATCCCTAAAAGCACAAACACTGCCTCTGAAATCATATTTTCTAGTTAGAATGAAACCTACCGAGTCGTGGTCCTGGACAGAAACAGCAGCATAAGTCCATCTTTCCTCCGTCTCCACAACTTTTAGAGAAAACACTGAACTGCCAAGGAGTCAGATCTGACCTCACGACATTGTGTTCTGATGAAAACCGGGGGGGGCGTGCTGAAAAAGCCCGAAAAAAAAGAAAAAAAGAGAAGCGGAGACTTGGCTGGGAACTAAAAACAGACAGCGCTGCGAGTTTGACTCAATTTGTGAGGCTTTCCTCAGTGGAAACAGCATCTCATGCGTGGTGGGCTCTGACGAGCGTCATTGGATGAAATCCATGTGCAGGGCTGCAGAAACTCCCAGAGAGGTTCTCATTTTTTTAAACAGGATTTAGACAAAGAACGGAAAGAGTCATTTTTGCCAGCAAGCTACCGTAACAAAGGCTTCTATGTGGGAGCTATGAAAACAGTTAGAGACAGTTAAAGTTATGCCCCCATTTCCACAGGATACGACTCATTCTCTATGAATATTAGAGCTTCAGCTATGAGTTAAAACAGTGAGAGAGATGGAACATTTTTCTAGCATTAGAGAAAAGGTGAAAAAAGGAACTAAATTAAGGCACTTTAGTGTAAAATGTCTGTCTTTAAGCATCTTTCTTTGAATGAATGGCTTCATGTTTTGAAATCTAATTTTCTTATAGTTAAGAACAACTCAGTGCTGTTCCTTGTACTGCCCAGTTGCAGTCACATGAGTGCTGGAAGCATCCTTTATTACTAATTGGAGATGTTTTGCAGACAAAAATGTCAAACATTCTGTTTTGAACTGATTCCAGACCATCAAAAAATTCTTCTCATGACTTTAATTGCTTCTTGAATGCATTTGGTTTTTGGTTTGTTGGACAAAACAAACAAAATGAAGACGCTATGACTCTTATCTCTGCACTGCTCTGTTTTTAATCGACATTTTACAAACTGCAGGATTTATCCCAGAGTTTTAAGCAAAGAAAAATAAACAGTTTATGACAAATGATGATCTCAAATTGAAGTATGCTGTTACAGGCAGCTCAAAGCCTGTTTATCTTCAAGCTATGCTATCTATGCAGCTGTGCTTTCCTCCTGGTACTCCTCTCTCTTGCCCTTCTTCACCCATTACATCGTGTGCAAGGCAGACATGAGGAGCAGCCAGTGAGGGGCCGTCCCACAGCCCACACCCCCCTGGATTAAACACCAGCAGGGAATATGATCCCAGACAATGCCAGGCAGTGTGGGTGCTGTCTGAAGTCAAGGTCTTCAGTGTTAAGTTAGGAGCTATAATTTACTTCACTCTTAATCTCTAAATACATGCAGAACCCCTTTAAATAACCCAGACAGAGCTGAATGTCATCCAAAACAGTATATTGACACTAAATCACAAATACAAAGCCAGGTCCATGGCTGTTATCTTTCTGTTATCTGATACACAGACAGCCAGAGACACACCCAAACCTGCTTCATCCTCTTTGGTCCAGCACACACGCTCAAACTTATAAAGTATTTGTGTGCTGACACCTTTTGGTAAGAAGATAGAACTGTTCCTACCTTGGCCGTGCTGAATCAAAGCCTCCATGAAGTCTCTAGAATAATTCACCTCCATCGTAGACACTCTGGTTTCTTGATTTCTCTTATTTTAATGAATGTAACTCATAGTACAATGACACAGCAGATTTGTTACTCTGAGCTGCTGAAGCTGCTACATTCAAGAACAGTATGGAGTTTTTAAAAAGTTGGACTTTATGATCATAGCAGGCTGGGCTAAAACACTGAAGGGCAGATGAAAAGGTGGCACATGTTCCGCTGCTTCGCCCTTCTTGCGGAGGCACAGAGGCAGGAAAAGCTGAGTGTGGCTTAATTGGACTCACATTTCCCACTCTCTGCTTAGTCATATATCAGGCCTGACCATGGAAAGTTCTCAGGCTGGCTTTGTAATAAGGTAAAAACCTGGCAGTTTGATGCGAGGCTCATGCAGGAGGTCAGATCATTTGCACGCAGAACTCCTCTGCAAGTCTTCAGGGAGGTATTGAATAAAACGAGGTAGGAAAACTCTTCAATCAAAGTGAGAGAAACTGACTGGAAGCCTTGCATAAAATTAAGCAGGCTTTGCATTGAAATTGTGTGCCATACAGGGAAAGTGGAACAATTCTACCCCAGCAGATGGCATTGATGTGCATACAACACCAAAAACATGCTTAGCTGTATAATAAAGCAAAAGTAATGTCTCAAAAATTCAAGAAGTTGCTAAACTGTGCCCCAACTTCTTTGATTTAAACGGTGGATCTTCATTTATTTTCTTTCTTTGATCTAACTGAGGTTGATCTACATCATAATCAATCCAGAGACAGGGAAGCTGGAAACACTGAACACGTGCTCATGTAAGTAGCTATAATTACACTGAATGCTAACTGCTTGTGTCTGTACGAGTATAGAACATAAATATACCCGTGTTACAAAACCAATAATCTGCTGCCTCTGTCTGTCAAACACACAGTCCCATAAATTGAAATCAGAGTCACAGCTTTGTTTTTGACTTCCTCTCTTGCCGTCTCACAGGATGCATTTATAAATATTTGTCGCTCAGACGAAACAGAGCAGAAGTAAACCGTCACAGGGCACACTCAGTGAGAGGAAGGAGAGTTGTGCAGGAGATTTTGGTGCAGGAAGTGTGGCACAAAAAGACATATAACAACAAGCTAGATAAACCTGCTGCCTCAGCAACTACAGCTGTAGATAAAAGTGTTGCAATAAAATCTTCATAAGCTTTAGGATTTGTCAATTTCTGAAGTACTTTATGCTTATGTAGCTTTTTAAAGCCAAACCCTTCATTCTGCCACTGTGTGATGAAATATGACCACCCTTTATGTTTAGAATATCACAGCCAGCTCTTCTGAAAAACTGCATTAAACCTTTGTGGAAGGTGGTGGCAAACACTTCTAGACAAAAAAATGTTATTTTGCCATCTTACCTTCTCAACTTCAGAGAAAGTTAACCTAATGGCACCAACTCCACTTTTTGAAAAAAAAAAAAAAAAAAAAAAAAAAAAAAAAATCTGACTAAACATGTCTGTTGAAAACCTTTGTCCATGAGAAAGATGAGACTAAGACAAGCTAAAAAAGGTCCGTGATGACAAAAAAACACTAAATAGAGTTGTCGTCAAGGAGACCGAAACAAGAATAAAATGTAATTTTAATTTAGTTAGAACATGTAGCTCTTCTGCTTTTCTGCTGTAAAAAGCAGGGATCCCCAGCAAAAACATACACTAGCATAAACTGTACCAGATTCAGGCAAACAGAAAAAAAAAATGTTTTGACTGAAGTAAGGATTCTTAATGAACTTAAACTAAAATATGTTTGAGTTTTCAGCAACTTAAACTAGGCTTTAAAGGGTACAAATAACTAAAATTTGACTCAAACTAAATAGCATTTTAATCTTAAGACTAAAACTCAAAATAGCTTCCAAACTCAGCACTGATTTCATGGCTGCCTTCTTGAATAACTCTAGTCTGGTCTCTAGAAATGAGACTGAACACAGCTATAAAAAGTGTTTGCTTTGCTGATGACTGATTTGCATTGTGCAACAGCAACATATTCTAAATATCTCAGGAGACAACAATTGCTTTCCACTCTTTCTTCTGTCCTAACATTTTGAAACCAGGACATTAACAGCGCTGGCACCCCTGAGTCAGTTGCTTGATTAGTTGGTTGATGAGCTCTCACCTGACCAAAATTGCCTTGGCTGAACAATGGCTGAGAAAGAACAAGCGAGCAAGCAGAGAGTGAGAGATCGGAGAAATCCAGGTAGAGCAAGGAGTGCTGACAGACGAAGAAAACAGCCCTGCATATCATATGTTATTTTCTGACTGATTCATAGTGGTTAGACTCTAAAGCAATGGTACTCAACAGGTGGGCTGGGACCCAAAAGTGGGTCACAGAGCTGTTTTTAGTGGGTTGTGAAGGTATGCCCAGAATAAAAGTGGCTTAAAGACCATAAAGGTAAACAGACAGATGATTTTTTCTAACCCTGTCTTTCCATGATAATGCATGTATTTTGGTTATTTTCTCAAGATCTCAACTTCCTTAACTCCTTTTATAAATTGCATTTTGTTCCATATATGATACAAACTTCAGTATTCTTTGTTAAATCAAGTTGTTGAAACTACTCAGAAATATGGGTTGTGATTACTGACTGATTACTAACTGATCTGCCCTCTGTCACAGCCTCTACCCCTGCTGCCACAGCTGTGATCAAAGAAATCATATGAATACAGGCAGGTTCATGTTGGTCAGCTCTGAGTCAATTATTTCAGTGTGCATAAGGTTAAGAAAGGCTTTATTTTGCTGCAGTAAGCTTGTTGTGTTGAGTTTAAACTATCAGAAAAGTGATCAGGTGGATCTAGAAGTAACATGCAGGGTCTTTTTTTGTGGTTGACTACCGCCTAGGGCTTCAAAAAAAAATCTAGTTGTGATTTTTATCCCCAATATTGCAATTGTGATTTAATGTGCGATTATTCTTAGGTTCCTCATCTTGTGTATTTTTCAACAAATTCAAGCAACAAATCATTCCATATTATAACCTACATTCTGCAATGAAACTCATCATACATTCAATCATTTTATTGCAAATTGGATCTACTACAGTTTTGCTTGGCAGAGAAGGGCTCTGCTCAAAAGATGCTCCCTGAGTTAGTCAAGCAGCTACTTTGACTATGCAGGGAGCACATGGCTAGAAATCCCCATGTAGATACACTTACAACGATGTGTATTTAAAACAATGGAATTATTCAGAAGCAATTAATCCATAGTAGCATGAATCTGAATATGAGGGTGCAACAAGCTTTATGCTATAAAGGAGACGGCTGGGGTGGAGGAGGTGAAGCTGGCTATCAGCTGACTGCAACTTCGGGTTTGACTTTTGTGAACTAACACTAAGCTTAATGAATTTAAGATAGAATGATAAATTATTTTTGGTCATATTGCAAATTTGATGTCAGTTGCTTTATTGAAGGGCATTATCATTTTTATGTCCCTCATTTTGATTACAGAAAACATACATAAAACATGAAAAGGAGGATATCTGTAAAACATTATACAAAATTTGACACTTGAATGTTTGCATAATGTGTGTAAAATATCTGCCGCTGCAAAAATATGATTTATTAAACTGATATTTTGACAAATGTCAAGTTAAAGAAATATTGCAACTCGTGCAATTTGGAAATTGCAGCAGGCCATCTTGTGATTTAATCTAATTTGCAATTAACTGCCCAGCCCTACTACCGCCCTAGAAATTATTTAAATCAAATATCATTACTTTTAATAATGTGTTGGAATAGTAATAGCTGATTTGTTTTATTTTGTAAATCCAATAATGTTCTTTAAATATCTAAATTCATCTGTCCTTTTTTCTGTTTTACATATGGCCGTAACTTCTACTTAATCTACTTAAAATAAGTAATAAGATTCTTATGATTCAAGTCAGTGCAGTATTAATCACTAGCAGTATGTACTGGCAGAATTTTTCATGCACCCAGTAATATGAGCCCTAATAGGTAGTCTGGTTGATGTCTAGCTGTACAGAAAATGACTGAAGCATTACTTGTAATGTCAGAAGATTCAATTATCCCGTCCTAATTTTCCAAACACATGTGGTGCCCATAGCAACGCCTAGACAGCCTCTACACTAGACAACAGGATGGAAAAGAAGACAGAGGAGGAGGAACAAAGAGAAGATCAAACCTTCCAGGGAGTCAGAGCAAAGTCTCTGATCATCCTTCTCTGAGGGGGAACCCTTGTCCTCATGGAGCGAAGTGGTCTTAACTGGACTCTCTTTAAAGACTACAGAGCTGGAACAACCCAAGGCTTCACTAAAGGATGTCTCTGAAGGAGGATGAGACTCAAAGATGGCAGTTAAAGGAACAGTCTTAGCTGATACTTTCAGAGTATCCTCTGTATGAGCAATGACGGTATCCACCTTGTATTTTGTTGAGTCTTTCAGGGGTGCTGAATGAAGGCTGTGGTCAGTTTTGACTGGAGAGTCAACATCAACATTAAGCTGTTCCATCATCTCAACTTCACAAGACAACTCCGCAACAGTAACTTCAGTCAAGACATCAGTTTCTTCAAGGAGTCCTTCATCTTTCACAGTCTGTTTTTGTCCTTTTTCAGGAGGCTTTGTCAGTACAGGGAGTGTCTGATGACTCAACACGACTTGCTCACAAGTTGCACCTTCAGCTTCTACCCTTGCAGCGACCTTTGATGCTAAATTTGAAGTTTCTCTTCTCACCACACCTTGGATTGTGGCTTCTTTGGTCTTCTTAATCTTTGTCTCCTTCTTTACCACATGATTAGACTCTTCATAGGTAGAAGTGGGGCGAGCAGAGGTCATATGGACAGATTCCTGCAGAACTTTTTTGTGCACAGTTGGCATCTCTTTCAAGGACTTCTTCTGAATATATAGCTTGGCATCTTTGCCAAAGCTTCGCCAGTTGCTGGCTTCACTAGCTTGGTCCTCTCCTCTGTAGAAGCCCTCTACTCTCCTAAAAGAGGTCTGGGTTTGAACACCTTGGTGATAGGCTAATGCATCACACTTGTAGAGGCCTCTGAAGTCTTTCGGAGGCCTCTCAGGTTGTTCTCTATCTTCTTCTCTCTTGTGGCGATAGACAAGCCTTTCCACTGCTTCCTCTTTGAGTTCTTTCTCAGGCTTGAGTTTTCGGATGTACGACGATGGGCCTTTTACAGTTTGGACTCGAGCAGAGGGAAGAGGCTGGCGAACCCGCTGAAGAGTTGAAGGCACGATTTCCGATGGCAGATGCAGGTACTCTCTGAGGTATGCAATTCCTTTGTTGGTAAGATAGTAGTAGGCGTGCTTCCAAGCAAAGGTTTCCCTGACAAAACCTTTAGATTTGAGAGAACCCATGGCGCGGATCACCTTTAGGTTGGTGACACCCGTGATGGCTGGGTGCATGGATTGTGGACGCTTGTCATTTTTGGCCACAATGACACCATCTCGGAAGAGACGCTCATAGATGGCCCTCAGCTCGGCTAAGGGCATTACCATTCCAGCCACCATGTTGATTCCTAGGTTTCTTGCGCTTCAAGGAGAAAAATCACGATATCTTCAACTACAAGTTTTTAAGTCTTTTAAAAAATCGTCCTTTCCCCTCCTGTTATGCGTCATTATGATAGAAAATGCATTCACTAAATTTTCACCATGAGTCAGCATGGAGAAACAGTGATGCTCTCAGCCCCTCCTACCTTTCTCAGTCCTCAGTCGAAACAGAAACTGTGTGGACAAGAGGGAAGAAAGGAGGAGAATCAAAAGGGGTGTGTACATAAAGGATGCAACAGCAACCAAAGACTCTCAGAGAGCAAAGTTACGAAGGTTTGTACTATGTGTGGCTAATAATTACTTAATTCATTTGTGTTTGAGACTTCTTGGTGACATTACTTCCATTCTTTGGCCTGTAGATACAAAAAGAGAGCTAAGAATCCCCATTTTGACTGAGAAGCTTGTGAACAACTGCTGCTTTGTTTGAAGAATTAGGCTGAGTGTTACAAAAGGAAAAAAGGAGCCAAGCAATAAGAGGGAGCATCATCTGATAGGCATCAGATATGACACAAATGGCTACCAACAGGCTGGAGGGAAAACCACCATCCTAACAAATCATGCCACATAGCAGAGAGTGCTAAAGCAAGTAAACAGCTTTAGTGAGCAGGAAATCAATGGTTTTTCACATTGATGAAAAGCTAAGGAACAGTACTTCTTGAAATTAAACTGCTAAAAAGGCCAGTAATACAGTATCAATGCCCTTCCTTGTATTAAAAGGTGGAGACCTGCGTCAAAAAGGAAAAACTACAACTAAAGGTCAACTGCTGAGAGAGTACAGACAGAATCCATACTCTCTGCTCCATATTTTCCTTTCAGCAGTCATCATATCCCACATTTCCAACCAGCCAACTCTACAAACTCAAATGGAAAACCCATCAAGATATTTCTTTCCCTTCAGAGAAGACAATCGTTCCTGTGTTTCTCCCTCTATTACTCAACCTCCTTTGCAACTGATCCATACTGCAATACAGAGCCCAGGATAACCTCGGTTGCCAGTAGAGATAAAAATATAAGCAGGAGATTTGGAAAATGTTAGCAGAGGAATGGTGATGTTTCCCATTTCCCAATAAGGTGATGAAATTGTGCCACTGTATCACCCCCACTCCAAAACTTAATATCAGGCTTAGGCTGTGCAAAAGCTAACCTTCACTGACCTCTCCAGAGCTGAATAAGAGCCTTGAACTCAGTCAAAGAGAAGAAATTAGATTTAACTAAGAGGCTAAAGACTTTGCAAGAAAGAAGAGGGGGCATCTGCTGTGAGAGAGTGCATCCCTTGCAACAATTTTATAAGCTGCATAATGAAAATCACCTTCAGCTTGTTTATTTGTCACCCTGTTTGTCAAATGAAACTAATGTGAAACAGATTCCTGCTCTACTGGGAGCAGTTTCATAACTCACGGGGATTAACAGCAAGCAGTATCAGCCAATCATTGTTTAAGTTTCCAGACCATAGACAACATAAACTTCTGAACTAACACAAAGGAATTTATCACACAAGATGTGTCACTAATGCATTTTCATTGCACTCTTATGATTTCATTTACTTATTTTGTATTGTGTGACTGTTTCCTGGCTCTACTCTTTATTCAAGTGTTTATAGTAAATGCTTGGGCATGTTTTATAAGTAAAGGGTTATATGGTGGAAAATCCACCTGGATGTACTGAGCTGTAATTTACTAGTTTTCATTAAGACATTACATGAATATGAAGGAAGTTTATCCAGCATGGCCTGATTCACAAAAACATGCAAATGAAGTTGTCTATGAAATGACAGCCCAAAAACCAATTCATAAAGCACACATTGATGAGTATGGGCACTAGAGTTGGTTATAAATGCTGGTCCACAGGGTCTAAGAGGGAGAATGCACAAGGATCACATCACCATAATCCAGTACACTCAATAAGGTGGCCTGCACAGGTCTTTTCCTGGCTAGCATGTTACAATAGGATTTATTTCTAAAATCAAAACCTAATCATAGTTTAAGCTTTGTCATTTATTTTCTAAAGTAATTTTGAAGAAAAGGTATCATCCAACCATGAGACTTTTCCACTTGGAGCTCATTCAGAGGGCAGAGATTTGTCTTATTTGGGTATGGGAATGAGCCTTGGCAAGAAAAAGTCAGGAGTTTGTTTTTGTAGCAATAACCTCCCCAGACCTGAGCTCTTGTTTGGAATGCATTTTTAGTTTCTCCCACTTATTTGGCATAGTTAGGATCTGATAAATTGAAACATCAGCCTTGTCTTTGGACAAGAATTTCTTGAGAAATTTCCAAAACCCACACCTTAAATCACATTTTTTGAGTATTTCTTTTAAGTCTTTCAGTGAAACATTATCATAAAGCCTAAGCATTCCCATAAATAGTTCTTCAAAATTAAATGAAAATCCCTCACATTTTTACAAAATTCCCCAGAATTCACCATTACAATACCCAAAATTCCATAAAAATGTCAGAAAAATCCAAACAAATAAAATCAAATTTCCATTGATATTTTTTACATTTTCTAGTGAAACCCCCCCTCTTAAATTTCCCCAAAAATACAAATTTATTTCCCAAATTTCCATGAAAATGCCTAAAAATTCCATGAAAATGTCCCAAATCATCTAAAAAAATTTCCAAAATTCCAAAGGAAGATGCCAAAAAACCAAAGTAAATATCCCCAAACTTTCCACAATATGCAAGCATATACTCCAAATTTCCATGAACATGCTTGAAAATTTTTGAGCAAATTTCCCAAATCATCCTAACAGCAAATTCTCCCAACATTTCAAGCAAATTACTTAAACTTCAGCGGCTTCTCTGGACAATTATCTCAAAAATATCTATAGCAGAATAATTGCTATTTTGTAAGTAAGCCAAAATGTGATGTTCTCACAGGCAGGGTCTTAGGAGGTACAGAACTAACTGAAGCTTCTGTAGCAATACTTGAAGCCGTTTACATCATTCCTGAAGTTTATTTATTAAAGGTAGGCTCAGAGAACAGGACAGTGAATACACATACACATATTTTGTAAATACAGAAAATGAAATAAGTGCTAAAACTGAGCCTTGGGGATGCCTTTTGAAATCTTTACATCATCTGATTTAAAACATTGTGTGTGTTCTGTTAACTAATTCAAGAACTTTTGATGCTATGTGCCCTATCTTGACTTTCTCAGTATTTCTACAGTCAGTAAAGCTACAGCTGTGTCACCCAGTTGTATTTTTTGTCACTGAATTTCAGTTACCACATGACTGACAAATAATGGGGAAAAAAATGACAAAAAAGTCACACAAACATTTTTAAAATATCTAAAAAATGATGAGCCATCCCTACTTCTCACATAAATAATCTTAGTTTTAACATGGAAAAACTTCTTCTATTGCTCTCTACACCCCCATATCCTGAAGACGATTTTACAACAGGTTACTTCAAAGTCTTATAATAATATTTAGAGATAACCCCACCCTTCTGGGGTATGGCAAAAATTAAAACAATCACTGCAAACAGTTTCAGTGCCAGATGAGATTTCACCAGGCCAACGTTTGGCTGCCAGTTCACTGGTATTTTGAAAGCTTGTCAAAGTTTTGTAAGAAAAGATATATTGAAGTAGTAATAGGAGATTATCTGAAAGAATGAACCTCAAATCATAACCATGAGTGAAACTCCTCTTCTCTAGCATGGTTGAGGTCTTGATATATGACCCAGCAGACACAAACACTTACTCTTGACAGAGGAAAACAGATATCTCACAGGGCAAGAATTCAGTCATACTCTGTTTTATCTAAAACCTTGAGGCCTGTGTTGAGTTGGTTTGTTGGATGTTGATATCTCATCTCCATGTGCTCTCTATTACCTGTCCTGTGGCTTTGAATCAAACGAAAGAGTGGCAACAACAGATTTATGTTTGGTTAGTATCACTGAACCACAGATGGAGAGAAAAGAAACAGTCAGTACCTGCGTCAAACCTCCACCTGCTTCAGATCTCAACTGAAGTCTTCTTATAACACACAGAACACAAACTATTGAGTCCAGCACAAGGCATAATGTATAAACAAGCCACAAATCCACTATCAGCCAAATGGAAATACTTGCTGGAAACTTCCTGACACCCATGATAGGGAAGTCACAAAACATAGTTGTTATTTGGAGCAGCTCCCCCATGTGAATCAACGTAGCCAAGAAGCAAAGCCAGCATGCTAAAGCATTACTGGGTATAAATAAAGAAGCAGGTTTATTGTGGCTCTCTTTACAGCGTGTTGAAAGCTCATTGCCATGGTGGAAGTGGTAGAGGATGAGAGAATGAAGACAAGTCAAGGTGGCAGTGGCTGCTTTAAGAAACCCATTCTTTCTGGCAGATGAAGTGCTCTTTGCATTCCAGCACAGACTTTATAGAGAGTAATTTAAGCTATATGGTCATCTTCCAAGTTGTTAAATGCAACTCTGCGTTCTGAGATTTGGGAACCATGCAGTGGGAAAAGTCCTGGAAGAAGAACAGCTTGAACAATATTCAAACACATCTGGTGATAATTTCTCACATTTTTACATCCACACAATGTGCTGCTTGATAACCACAGGTACAGAAAGACTCTGTTCAGCTACACTGAAACAAAAGCCAGTTTCCCAGGATTTGTGAGTATCCAGGGTGTCCCTGAATTTGTCTTGCCGTGTTTCATCTGTTCTTTCTGCTCTGGAGTTGGTTCTCACATCTGTCCACCTCCTGTTCACTGAGCAAAAACTCTTGTAGTTATTTGAGTTGAATATTTTTCCTAAAGCAGACTGATTATCTGCTGATGTGCTGTATTTATACAACAGTGTACACTGACCTTGGTTAAACTTTCTACAAAAAGCAATGTTTTTTTCTTTTGTTGTGATGATTTTAGAAAACTATTGTTTGGTGTAAAAACAAAATACATTTTATATTATTATATCCCATGTTGTTGTTAGCATCTTTGCTAACATTAGCAAACCAGAGAGTTTGTACTTCTACAGAGTCAACAGCTGCTTTCTGACTTCGTTTATGGATATTGCCCACTCCTTGAATCATCATGGACTTAAAACAAGCAAACCATCATTGTAAGCACACCTTTAAACAGTTGTTTAGACTGTTGTAATATGAGTCACTGCAGCAATTCAGTTCATCTTGAGCATCACCAACTCATATCGAAGCCCCAGACAGGCCAACAGAGATCCTGTACAAAGCAAACACTCACTGCTTATTGCTGTTATTACAGAAATCACACACCTCTTGCTTTATTACTGTGCTTTACATTATTCATGCAGATACAAGCAGGTGACGTTTGGCTCTTTAGTGTCAGAGTGAAATATGCTGATGACTGGACTCACACTGAGCTGCTGTCTGTCACATATCTTTTTGCTATGCTAGTGGCTGCATTATTTACTTGTGTTTGCATAACAACACAACACATGTATTTGAACTGGTGATAATGGTATTGCAAAAATCCATGCCATAGCAGAAATTTTACACATTTCATGAAGCCCATCTATTATAAAGGAGATCTGTCTCTGCCGATTAGCATACAGCTCATGAAGAGATTTGGCTAGACAGGTGAGTCCGCCTAGGTGCTCACACATTTTGACCCCAAACTGCCTTAGAGGAATTTGCTGCGTAGGACTTTCCTGAGGGGTGCTGTTCTGCTGTTCTGACATCCATCAAAAGCTCAGAGAAATGTCAAAGAATCAACAAATCTGCAGGAAGTCAAGCACTGTCAGCAAGGTAAAGCTGTAAAGCAATTACTGGTGACTTCACTAAAGTGTTGGTCAAGTTTTCTGAACTTGCTGTAGTTTATCACTAAATCTGCAATACAAATGAAACATGTTTTCTTTTTAGGGAAAGGACATGACAAGGCAATGCAGCTCAAATAAGTGTGACAAAAGTTTGAGCTGTTTCTGTAAAAAATACACAGGCTATAAACGTGCTGCATTTAAAAGCTTTGAATCAGGTCTGTCCAGAGGGCAACTGAGGTAAAATGGCTGTCAGTGAAAGCAACTAATGGAGGCACAAAAGACAGTGAACCATGATTTTAGCCAAAACCACAGAGCCTTTATTAGAGGAGCCCCTAGGGACGTCACAGGGGAGCAGCTGCAGTGTGAACATAAAGTTATAAAGTGAAACTGTAGAGGTGAAACTGTCTAAAGGATCACTGAGCTAAAATGGCGGATTTGGAAAGCAGCTAATGGATGACTGCACTTTGCCAGAGCTGCCAGTGTGCCGAGTCGGATCATAAGAGCATCGTGTGATTAAGAGGAAGTGCACCATGGCAACAGAGGAGGAGGAGATATGAGTGGCTCTGTGTGTGTGCAATGAGTCATCAAAAAACCCGAGGCAGGGTGTGGTCAACAGGGAGTGCCTGTAACCAAGGAAACATGACACACCATAGAAATCTGAGTAAGTGCAGAGGGCCGGAGTAGTGGTCAGAGATGATAGCATCGCTACTGGCAACGCTGAAAATAGACCGACTCTTCCTGGAAGTGAGAGTCGCTCTGTGGCTCCACACCACTAATCTATAACCAACCATCAAAAGTTTCAGATAATAAAAAAAAACATTAAACAGACAGACTGGCAGCATAGAAACAGAATAGAGTGAGTGCAAACTGGTTTTGACGTAGTTTGGAGAGGTAGCTTTTCATGTTGCCAGTCTTAAAAACCTAAATCCAAAATAAAACCAGCCAAAGAAACACCAAGTTTCATCATGTAAGGAAACTTGCAGAGTGTTTTCACAACATTCACCACTACTATTGCTACAGCTCATCTGCTCTGCTGAAAGCAACATTTTGAGTAATTCATTGGTGAGGGGAGAGTTGTTGGAGCATACTGTACATACCAATCAACAGAAGAACAGTGTATTTTGCCACAGGAGTGGCCTGAGGAATTTCTATAAACATTAAGCTCTCTTTGACGCACTGTTTAACAGTGACACTGGGTCATTATTGGAATTCACTGAGACTGCTGTGAATCAAAACAGACTTGACCTGCCAAATTTCACAATGTGTCCTGGCCTTCAGTTCACTTTTTAAAAATTATTTTAGGTCTAAAAAACTGATTTGCTTACATTTGTAAACCGAATTTTCAAGATGCAGTGAATTAGGGACACTGCTGCAATATGTTTTACAAATACAAAGATGATACCAACCAGAGAGCGAAAAGACCAACCCTAAATCCTGAGAAAACAATGTCCCACAGGCAGGGTTGCTCATTGCTTGAACTGTAATTTACACTTAAAAGAACTCATGTTATGTTATGCAGTGATGCTGAAAGATGTATGTCCTGCATATCTGAGTCTTTCCATATTAGCATTTAGAAAGATGCAGTAAACTCACTGTCTTCATGTCTCCCCAACAGAGGGGGACTACGTGTCTGCAGAAGGAGCATGTTTCTACAGAGCTGGTACAGCTTAGAGAACGACAAACTCATGTTAAAACTGAATTTTTTTGCATCTAGATTTCATCAAAGTCTGAAGACAGCACTCTGAATTTGTAATTTCTTCACTGCAAATATTTTAATGTATTTGTGAAGCAGCGTAGAAATTAAAAGTAATGAAATTAAATAAAAAGTGTTCCACTGAGAGTAAAGACACTGAAGGAGTGGGTGGCCACTACATAGATCTCTGAGTGCATGGGTGCACGCGTGAGCCTGCAGGATGCGTTCATGTGAGGTCAGTTTGTGTCTACAGACTGCAGGGGAATTCACTACATTAAACCCATCAACATCACTGGTTATGTATCATAACACTGGATTCAACTGGGTTTGTGTAACAGCAAACAGTTTAACTACAGCTTTTTTTCTTCACTGAGGTTTCATCGTCTTCATCAGCCAGCTCCACGGCTCATTAAAAACCCTTAATCGTAAGACTGTATCATTCAACACTAACTGCTGGACTGATGTGAAACTTTGTCTACGCCTGCAATTATTCTGGGGTTTCAGCTTATGGGTCATTTATCCACGATGGGTGTTTTTAACTGCCCAGTTAGCAAGAACAAAACCTAAAGGCACTTTGGCAGAGCCCTTGAGTGATACTCCTGCAGCCTCGACCCCTCTTTGGTCCAGGAAAGCCTCCAAGGCCACTCTGTCAGTGTGATATGTGTGGGGTACCATTAGTGTAGTCCTATATATCACCTCGCCCTCCTCATAAACTCTGCTGTGACAGTATGAGAGGGGCCACTTTAAAATAAACCTTTCACTTAGCACCTCCTCCAGCTCCCCTCTGCCCAGCCCCACATTCCCCTCTCCTTTCTTCTCCAGATCACACCCAGACTTTGAGAAAAAATGCATGATAGTAGCTACAATTTGCCTCCAGTAGAGTGGCAAAGAAGAGGTCTTATGAGGAAAGATTTTTTCTTTTAATGGCGGGCGCCTCGCTGGCTGTCTGTGCTGTTTTGCCTGCGGTGAGGGTTGGCCAACAAACAGCCCCTGCAGCTTTTATAACTTTGTCTCATGCCAGGCAAGTTCTAGAAATGGACGATATCCTCATAACTTATAATTACTGACAAACTGGAATGTCAGTTGGACAAATAAAAGAAAAAATTAAGGATTATAATATCTGGTCTGACACTGAAATAGAACATAATCATAGAAGTGCAATATAATCTGTACAGTATGTGCAGAAAGCTTCAGTTAGACTAAATGGACTGACATATTTACTAAGAATCATCAACAAAATGTTGTTTGATAATTATTAGTGGAAAATTGTCAGTAATGAGCATTAAATACTGAGGATTATTGGTTGTGTCTCACTAAAATGCCTTCTTTAGCTGAAAATGAGCACGAGTTGCCTTAATTTTTCTTTTGCGTTGACATAAAGATGGATCATAATAAAACTGAGCAGAAATATTAATAACTTCAGCACATATTGAGGAAAAGAGCACCCAGAGACTGTGAGAACAGATGTTGCAGTGTGCCTGATTCCTCCCTCCAAACAAGGGGTTAAACATTCATTGGTGATTAAAAAAGGAGCATGTCAAAGGAGGAAAGGACACAAAGAAATTCCCTCAAGCTGCAGATCTGACCCATGTTATTCATTTGGCTCAGCATCAAAGCAAATAAGAAGTTCTTTAATGGATTTCTATGGCTGGATTTCTCCCCTTTAAAGTGCAAAAAGGCAAGAATTACACTGGTGTTGTTCAAAAATGAAAAACATCGGCATCTGCATTGGCAAAATTCTTATTCTTAACATCGGTATTGGCCCTGATTTTCAAAAACAGTGCATCACTAGAAATAATAATTTAAACTGTAACTTTCCGTCATATTGAACCCTCACACCACAGAATTGGCCAACTTCACAATAGTGTACAGCAGTAAGAAGCCTTTCTGTTCCGCCAGGGAGCAGATCCATGAGCAGGTAACATCAAAGCAATGAACTGGTCGTAATTATCACAACCAGTGCATCTCTAGTTTCAAGAAGACATTGTGATGGAACGCAGAAAGAAAGCACAGTTTCATAAAACTTTCAGGCATAAAAGCAGGTGACTGTTGTTATGCTGTACATACAGGAGGAGCTCACCCTCTCTGATCCACCTCCTGCACTGTCACAGCTCAGACTCACAGTTTCACAGGCAGGAACAGACACTTACCTAGAAGACAAAATCACAAGAGAAAAGAGCACAAGGTATCAGACAAAGGTTTGGTTTCTAAAATATTAAGTTTTCATTACAAACTATTAAAATGTAAGTGCCTGTAAAAAAGGAGAGAAAGCATTGTGTTAAGTTCTGAATAGATTTAATGGTGCCAGATCTACTGGAGACGGTGCAGTTAATGGCTCAAAATGCAGATTAATGTGTTCACCACAAAACCAGATTAGGCAAGATAAAAGAAAGGAAAATAAAGCCCAGCATCATAGTAATGGTTGCTGCTTTTATAGCACAACTCTTAATACAGTCTCATTAAAGCCTCCACTGATTCTGGCCACTTATATCAGGCTGTAGTAACTTCACAAACAGTGCCACCTTCTGGCCACTTCAGGACATATCAAAACTCAGCAACAATAATGTTGTAAGTGTACAAGAGGATCAAGAGTCACCTGGTTTGAATCACACAGCTGGTTCTCCTCTCTGTGACAAAACAAAGCATGAAAACTGCTCTGAAGTCCCAGCGAGAGGAGGGATTAAAGATTAGAAGAAGGAGTGGAAAATTAGGTAGGATGTGTCAAATTACTCAGGCAGTTGCCCTTCTTAATTACAGGAAACCTGAGGTTAATGGGATTATGTAATCACATCAGCTAAATTAGAAGGTAATTCAGAGAGGATGGTGACCAGACTGATCAACCAGCATGACCGACGGCCACTGACAGCTCTAACAGGATTACACAGTCTACTACGGAGGAAAACACACAGCTGACCACAAATCCAGTACTCACTGAATTACACACCTAGAAAACAAACCCTGCACTATGCAAATAATTCAAGACGAATAGCAGGTGCATTGATTTGTCCAGACTTGTTTTAGTTCATCTTTCTGTCATATATTACAGAGGTTACTTCTGGTTTTGTCATGTTTACTGAACAAATCTGAGTTTTGTTTATGAAGCTTTAGTCATACTGCAAGGAGGACTCAGGTGACTTATAAAGGTATGAAAAGCACAACTCCCCCATAGTCCCTTCTTTTGCTTCATTCTCACTCTGTTCTACAAGGAGAAAGAAATATCACAGAAATCTCAGTCTTGCTCTTACATATTTTAAGCCCTTTGGGGGAATTTCACGTTTTCTCTCCTTTGTTTTTTTTCTGCCAATTCAGGGCAGCAAATAGATGGTTAAACACACTGCTGACAACCTGTAACTCTGGCATGGCTTTCATCACAGAGCAGGCGTCAATCCATACAGCAGCTACAAGAGTGTAGATTTTTGTTATCATGTTTCTGGCCTTCTCCTTCACGTATGTCTATTTGTGTTACACCTTTTTGTTTTGCTATCTTTCAGTTTCCATCAAGCAATTTAAGAATTTCTGGCTCTGTGGTGGATTTTTTTGAGCACTCTGAGGACGCTCAGTATTAACGCATTGATCCCAAAGAGCCCAAGGTCCAAAATAACACACTTTAATTTTTACAGTTGCATCACTGTAGCTTAGATACTGTAACAAGGCTGCAGCTAGTTTGATTGCACACCTTAGTGTCTTCCTTCTCTCACAATGACAGAAAGTAAGGAGACCACTGTTTCATTTAATCTTGAAAAAAAAAATAGCATAAAGCTAAGTGGAAAAAAGTAATCAAAAAGTCAACTGCACAGTGTAATATCAAACATTTCACTTCTTGCTTCATCTTTTTCCATGGTCAAGCTAATTTTGTTTCAATTTTGTTTCATAACCATTAACCAAGCTACTTACACTCAGAAAAGGCTGGAAACTTGAACTGACAAAAAGTGCAAATCTTACTGCATTAAGCATGGGTACTGTATGTCAGTGAGTCATTTTGTACATGCACTCCTCCATAATTCTCAGTATTTAACAGCATTAAACACTGTATTTTGCAGTATGAGCACTTTTAAACTGCCTCTGACCTCTAAACCATGGTTTTAGACCACTCTGGTATAGCAGCCTTACTTTAAATCATAAATCATAAATAAATCATGAGGTATAATGGTAAAACAGTGTCTCCTTTGAGGCCCCAGGCTCATGGAATGCCCTCCAACAAATTCTAACCCTCATTTCTGATATAGGACGACTGCGCCATGCACCGAAGTGCCGCGGCATTTGCTCCGACCAAAGACGAGCGACCTCACCCACTGGAAGCATGTTCGAAATTAAATTTAAAAAAAATATTGTTTTGGATTCAGTGGCTTCCCAAATCAAGACATATTAAGAATTGCTTCACGCTGTCACTATGGATTTAAAAAGGGCGTGATTTAAATTAAATTCAAACAAGCAATAAAAACACATGGTTAATCAGGATTGACAGCTGGAATTAAGCAGTTGATCAAATTTTGGGGTATTAACTTAACTGACGGTCCTATTGAAAATGTTATTTGGTAGCTGTAACTGCATCTAATACAGGTTTTGTAAAAGGTAACACCAGTTCTCCCATCTTGAGTGCATAATGCTTCTAAAAACAGGTGTGGAATCTGAAACATGACTGTCCAGCCACTCCTGATGCTCAAATTGCAGCCCAAGAAGCTGAGAACTGCTCAGCACTGATGGCTGCTGCTCATGAGACCAGACTGGTGATATCAGCGCTTCTCATCTATGACTATGAGGGATGAACGCATCAGCATCATGAATGAATGAAGCCACCTGGTACATGGTTTACACAAAAGCTAGTCCTACAACCATACAGAAGCCTCTTGATTTCACACATACATTATTTAGTGCTTTCATTAAAAATTCTAAACTCTGGCTCCCTACATCTTTCCCCAACATCATCAGCTGCTTATTCATTCCCTGCAGTGTCCTCATGGATCATTTTATGCTGGTAAATTTTTGGCAGGCAGAGAGTGCAGCAGTAGAGGAAAGAGAAAATGCTGATCTTATATTGGACTGTTATCTACCAAATGAAGCAAGACCACTGCTAACAGTACATGTGCAGGATGTTGTGAGGAAATAATGATGCAGCTCATTCATCTCCTGATTCCGATCTGAGCCATGTAGTTATAAACTCATCAGGAAACCACATAATAATCAAGACATGATGTATGATGATTTTATCAATGACTCATTAAAGCAGTGGCCACATGCTGTTTGTCTGACTGAAGTTATAATACTTGTAGAGGGTGTCATTCTATTCTGCTTTTCTGACCATAAACAATCAAATTTATTGAATAAAATAAAACGTAAAATATCATCAAAAATGCATGACATTGTATTGCTTGGTTGAAAAGTCTATCTGGAGTGCGGCCGTGCCTTGATGGTACTATAATCCCTTGCAATGTCGGCACAATGTCACTCATATTCCTGACATGAGGAAGCACTTCCTGTCTGTCTCTGCTCTTGTTAGACATAATGGTCTGCCCTAAAGGCCCAAAGCTTTGAAAAGACAGCTGCTGACCCCAGATCACCTGTTGGCCTTACTGTCAGTCAGCTACTGTCTGTTCAGGATCTTCATAAAACTCTTGATACAGTAGACACAATGGCTGTGGCCACATGAGTCACTGCTGATGCGGAAAAAAGTAAAAGGGGTGATATTTAATATGACACTTTTAAAGTTGCTAACCAACAGAACCAAATTAATTGCCTTGCTGAAAAAAAAACAGAGCATGAAAAGAAGCACAAAACACTTCCTTTTCTTTGTTTGATACATTTTCTGCACCAATTTCTATACTTTATGCACCTTTTAGTAAATATTCTTTCCTTTTTCATCCTCTTGTATGTCATTTAAAGGTTTACTTTTAATAGCAAATGCATATTTTTTGTATACCATGTAAATATGGGGCATTTTACTGTGTAATAGAAACGCTCCAATGTACCCCCAGAGCACACAGAGTTCTTCTCTTTTGTGATCTTCTGATATGGGGATTTAGATCACTTGTGTACACACTTATCAATATCACCTACCAACATCACCTGTAAGGTGTTGCACTGTAAACAATTGCTCTTATAATATTTCATATCACATTTAAAACCCAGATTCATGCCACTACTACACAAAAACTTATTCAAAAAGAACATTACAAATATTGAGTGATAATATAAACCTGCAGCCACTATGCAAGTGTCTCTAGGAATTCTGCTAACTCCAACCATGAACCTGCCAAATGTCAGGAGGGCCACTTTTCCACATCTGTCTGAAATCCTACCTCAGAGGTCAAGTGTGCAGACCCCCGACCTGAACTTCCTTTTAACTGGATATCCCTGGTTTGGACCTGACCTGCTTAAAAGCCCCGACATCGT
The DNA here is from genome assembly GCF_018320785.1 of Cheilinus undulatus. Classification (NCBI taxonomy): domain Eukaryota; kingdom Metazoa; phylum Chordata; class Actinopteri; order Labriformes; family Labridae; genus Cheilinus; species Cheilinus undulatus. Next base: position 12,836,474 of record NC_054880.1, on the reverse strand, counting down.
CCTTTCACCAGCCCATAACCTTCAGGAGGCATTAATCACAACACAGCACTGTTTGTGAAAACATGCTGATAAGGGTGAGACAGGAACCCAGGAGTTCAGGGAGTGTCGAAAACACAGAGCTGCAGAAAAAATGAAGGCAAAAGAACTGCATATATTTAGCCAATGGTTCAAATGATCTGCATAAGCCTTAAATAAGATCTGAATATCTGGGTCAAAGTACCAGTGCTAGATGGGTTAAAAGCAAGACATATCGTGCAGTTTTAATGGCTTGATTCTGCTCTTAGTAATAAGCCACCGAGGCCACACATCAAAAGTGGCAAATCTAGTCTGAACACATGTATGGGGGACCTCCACACTTTCATGTTAAAGAGTTGATTCTGTCCAGAGTGTCTGAAAATAGCTGACAAGAATGGACAATAGGAGCGCTAGTGTTGAGGTGACGACATGCTTACAAATGAACTGAGCTATTCTGAGTAAGCAGCAGCATTCAACATGTTAAGTAAGTCTTTTTGGAGCGCTCAGTGAAGCGAAGGAGCTTTTGTCTCGGCTCTTTGGGGAAAAAGTTCTCAGCCTGTCCCATGTGGCTGGGACTCCTTCAGATCCATCTCCAGGATCATTTAAAGTCTCCACCGCCTGGAAAGTTGCTCCAAACTGTTACCACATTTCACCAGGCCAGAAAACTCCAGACAAAACCTCTAATCCACACAGAACAGCTTTAAAACAGACTCTCCTTTAAGGCTGAGCCAGTCTCACCAGTCTGCTCGGCCTCCTGTCTTAATGAATACTAGCTGCTCTGCTGTCAATGCCTTCCTTTGTCACAGAAGATGGATTTGAAAATTTTGTAGAAAAGTAGCAACTTCTCCATGCCATGAATATCTGATGAGCTAAGTCTGGGAGTACCAGCCAAGCAGACTGTACCTGCAGGGTTTGGAGACAAATGGGAGAAGAGGAGTAGCTTTTAAATAACTTAGGATGCCTCTGGACATAAAATGCTCTAAATTTTGATACAGCTGGATTTAAGACAGTTAAAAAAATAAATAAATAAAAATCTTTTAAGCACAAACAAAAACCAGCATTTAAAAAAAGTTCTTACTTTGTAAGTTAAGCAAATCACAAAAATGACGAGTGCCTCAAAGTAAAACTTTTCTGTGTATTGTTGTCGAACCAATATTTCACATCAACTGTTTACAGTCTGTTACTATTGCCACACTACAACTGTGATCCAGACTGTTCATGCTGACGTCACCACTGTCTCCACTACTGTGTGCAAGGTCACAGGTCATTGGGGGGCCGGTCTATGAAAGGGAATCAGACTTCTGCTACAACAGAAATACCCAATGTGATGCTGTAGCAGTCTTTTGCTTGGAGAAGAAGAAAAAAACAAACAAGAAAACAATTATGGACCTGTGACAACATGTCTACAAAATCTGCCCAGTTAACCTCACTAATGCATACAGCTTTACTGTATAATGCCAATCTGGTAAATGATGACAGAGAGATCAGGTGTCAGGATATATGTCACTGACGTCAGGTCAGTGTGTCAAACTAGACGCGCTTGTTCAATCGTGGTTGCAGGGCGTCTTGGACTTGTAGATTATGTCACACTACAAGACCATTTGTTGAGTCCAACACTCATTGACATTTGACGATGAGCTGTGATGTTGCAGTCGGGTAAAAAAATCTGGCTGAATTTGTGTAACCTGAGCCGGCCTTTAGAAGGTAGCAAAATAGAAGTGTGGTACATTGCCTTGATATGACTTTCACTTGCCTTCATGTTAGCACAAATCAGTTTAGAGCACTTCACTCAAACATTGGTGCTATAAATCTGCAGCTGTCTCCGCTTTGTAAAACAAGCTAACAAGCTTTGTTGAGTGAAGAAAAGAAGAAAATCAAGGAAATCTTTGTTTGATTCTCCTGGTGCCTATTCATCCACACCTTTCCTTTTTCCTCATCCATGTTAATGCAAGTGACAGAGAGGTAAACAGGAAGGGGGCAACAGGAGAAAAAAATTATTAAGTGGAATCAGTATTATCAAGATTATTTTGTGTCTGGCACTTTCTCACGGTGCATGAAGCTGGGACACGATGTTTGGCAAAAATAAAACAAAATGTAGGTTATGGCAAGTGAATACAGATGTTAAAAGGGTTGCTTTGTTTCATCAGCAGTATGACATAACTGAATCGGTTACAGTACATAATGTAAGTTTATGTTCTGAGACTTGTTGCGTGTAACTGACTTCAGTCTGTCAGTAGTTGTGTTACTTGATTCACATACTTTAAATCAGCACATGTAATGAATGAATCACTTTATTGTGTATATCAGTTGTTCTAACTGTACAATATTTATTGCATTGCTACTTGGGAAGCTTTTGTACTCCTCTGTTAAAGTTTGTAAAAGCATGTTGTTGAGTAAATAAGGATGACTTTTGTGCTCCCTTAATCAGATTATGCTGCCACCTGGAGGATGTCTCAATACACTACAAAGTTAGGTAGACTGATCAACTGCAAAACCAACTGCTTTACCAAATTAATCAATTAATTGATTTAATTCAATGTGTATACAATCTGTATCACCGGTGTATCGACTAATCTCACTATAGTCACAATAGATGACCAGTATCTGTATTTGCATAAAAAAGGTGATCAGAAATCTAGAAATTGACAAGAAAAATACTTTCAAATGAATTTATAGTGTCAGACATGATCTAAATCTAATCAAATGGAAAGTCTACAAGTTTGTGTGATAACTGAGACACATTTTAGTCAATACTAAAAAGTCTAGTAGCCCTACAAGGGCAAGAAAGTCAGGATAATTGTATGACTGGAGTCTGAATCTGCAACAGGAAGTATGTAAAGATACACCTGTGTGTGAGGAGAGGGGAGGAGCATATTATGCTGATGTCATTATTAACAGCAGTAAACATGAGACCATGCTGCAGCCTCAAAAGCAACAGAATTTTGACTTATAGATGCCCACTCCTAAGCAGGCTCTGCAGCAGCAGCCCCATCCCTGACTGAGGGGCTGGGCAGCACTTGGCCGGCTCACTGCTGTTACCGCGGCGATGCAGCAGCAGCCACTCTGCAGCAGCCGATTCGCTCTGCAACTCCCAGCATTCACTGTGCCGCAGCCTCCTGCAGCATCTCACATATACGCACGCTCATAAAACACACCATTCCCACTGACCCCTACACAAACCCCCTGGTCCTGCTGCTCCCGCCCGGACAAAAGGAGAACAAAAGCTGTTCACTCTTTTTATCCACAAAAATATGCAGTGAGAGCGACCAGAGGATTACAGTCTCTCCATTTAATTCTGCAGCCCTGAATCGGTAAAACTGAACTTTCTGCTCAGCCTGCATCCACACCATGAGGAAGTCCTCAACATAGAGGGATTGTGGGAAAACAAGGCGGTCCTGAAACCATATGATGGCGATGACAACATCCGAAGACACAATTTGTTAAAAAAGGTGAGGAGTACCTTTAAGAGAGCTGATCTCATGCTGGATAGATCTCCCGAGATCCATGCCTGCAATCGTCCAGCTCCGAATCGCCTGAGGCTGCAAGCAGTCGAGTCTGAGCTCTGCAAGGTCAGCTCAGCACCGACTACACCACGCTGGAGGATGGAAGCGTTGCTCCGCTAACTGCAGGCTGAGTCTTTCCCCCTCTCTCTCTCCCTCTCTCTCTCTCTCTCTCTCTCTCTCTACTCTGCCACAGGAGTTGGCAGCTTAATGTTTTTGTTCACTCCCCCTCTCTCTCTCTCCTGCCCACATCCACACAGCAACACACAAACTGACAGGCACGTCAGAGAAATCGTAAAGGAGCACACCTCCCTCTCCTCCGCCTCTCACTCCTCCCTGATGTTGTCCCGTCTCATCCTCATGGTGCTCAGGGAGGGGCCTGAGCCAATAACAGTCACACTCTGCCGTCACATCACAGCAGAGGGTATTTCTGACGTGAGACAGCCGATGCAGACAATGTCAATGATGACTGTTCAAACTCAGAGGTGGAAACAACTTTCCTTAAGTAACAACATAAATTTAATGATGGTTCTCGAGGGGTAGTGAAGATAAAACAATTAACTTTGAAATGTGGCATTAAAAAAACACGCACAATTTTAGAATTTAACCATAAACTACAAATGATAAATCACTTGGTCCTCTATCTGTGATTTAGCATTATTCATCTTTAAAATGCTACAACATTAGGCAGCAGAGCTTCTCTATTCTTATGAAATTTGCTGCAGAGGAGACCCTGGAGCTCTAAGGGCCTAGATGACACAGCACTTTTAAAGGAAACCTTAACTATATATCACATCAAGCTACACATAAGCATGATTTTACAACTGGAAAGATTTTAAGATGCATTCTGCAACGTTAAACACTCATAAATCTGAAATGACTGACTTGAACCGCAAAACAAATTAACTAAAGCTTTATGTACATCTGTCCACTATCTGAGTTAGAACATTACAAATATATCAATAAAGAAAATAAAGAAACCCTACAAATTAAAAACAGATAGTGCACTAGGATTTTGACATATTTACATTGTTAGATCCATGACATTGTGATTTTTAAGATGACAGTGAAGGTTATGCTGTCTTTGACTCAGCAGTCTCCTCAAACCTCCAGTGTGTGTCTGCTGCTCTGCTGTGTCGTGCCTGAAGTCAGCAAGAGTGAAAGGCTGTTTTGCTTATGTTTGAATATTCTGACAGAGACAATATGCATCGACACCGAAGACTTGGAGCAGGAGCTGTTACCATGACCTGCATTCTGTGCAGTATTACAATCTTTACAGCTCTTCACAGCTACTTTCTGTTTGCTGCTCCAGCTTACAGGTGTTTCAATTTAATTGAGAACAGCAATTCTGCTGGTAGAAAAAGTTGCAATTAGAGATGCAACAACTGAGAAAATCAAGGCAAAGTGCCCAAATGAGTAATGCTATTCAATGTATTTAAAGGCGTAGAGTCTAATTAATTTCTTTATTTTTAACTAAGAACAAGCCTTGCATTCATACAACCTCCATGGAGTCCATCTTGGATTTTTGTATCTTGCATGTTTTTACTTTGCTACATCAACCTTGGTCCTGTACTGCTCTGCCCTCCTGATGGCCGTTCTCCAGACCCATGCCCCGTCTCTCCAGGTGCGCTGTCAAGTACACAAGATGCACTGATTATGGAAATCATGGCCAATACACCAATAACTCTGATACTGAAGGTCTTTTATCACATTTTTAATGCATTTTTCAACTGTTTCTTCTGCTAGCAGCCAATGCTACACACCATATTTATTTGTAACATGAGGCCAGTAAACTGTTCCATGGTCACATCATGCTTTGCCAAACAGCACATGTGTATACACTTCAAACCTGGAGCAGATGGCCTATTAGCTTATAATGGAGAGAAAAAGATATAGACTGTGATGTGGCCTTCTGTGTCTCTGCAGACAGGAACTGCGTTGAACAATGGCTCATTATCAGCCACACTTTTCATGTCACACAAAAGATCTTTGAGTTTTAATTTCCATTTATTTTTTCTTTTGTCTGTATATTACCATGACTTTTTTTACTGCAGCACACATATTCTTAAAGCCTAGGTTGTCTGAAAAAGGATGTTCAGTTCTGAACTCTGCACCACAGGGTTGATGTTTTACTAGCTTTTTAAGACAATAAATCCACAGGAGAAAAAAATGGTTAAAAAGTAGCTTAGGGCTCAGAGGGTTAAATCAGCAGATAGGTGTTCTGGATGGCAGCATTTCATTAATACTACACAACAGATAAAAATCTGCTAATGATATCTGTTCATGCTACATTATTTGACAAAGTGCCAATGTCTGCCCACAGGGATAATATCACTGGTATCGATGTATCCACTTCATTATGTGCATAATCACTACAGACAGTTAAGTAATAAGCTTAGACTTTAAATGGAGAAAAGCTCACGTAAATCACTGCTTTGCACCCCAGCTGATGAATCTAATCATTGGATTAGAGGCTAGCCTGTTTGTTAAGTGCAGACGTGGATTATTGTGTAAGTGTATTGGTTTTGTTGTCTGCATCACTGTCCTTTGTGCTGCATTGCTTGTTTTTGTTTCAGTAATAAAGATGAATCTCAAAATACCTGCTCCTTGCATTAATATCATGTGATCTGGTCAGTTACAAAGATCTAAAGCACAGATGGTCACAAGGTCTGATGCATCATCACTGGTTCATGTTTCAGTCAATACCATTTCCTGCTCAAGATTTGTCTTCCTCCTAATTAACAGCACATTGGCTAGACTACTTCAGCATCTTTTATGAATCAGAGCACATTTGTTGAAGGTTTGCAGTAGTTTCTGTTAGCAGTAGTGATCTAACAGTTTATTTCTCCCAGCTGCTTTTTATTATAAAATAAATAGCTGGAATATTTCACATTGCCTGCAAACCAAGCAGAGACAATAAATCATAATAAGTGAATGAAGAAATGCAGTGAAACAAAACAAGGCAGTCTTTGTGAGGTAAATAAGAAACATGAAACAAGAATTAGACTGAATGACTCAAAATTAAATAAAGATATCTGTTCTAAAATTCTCAGACACAAATTAGAAGTTATTGGCTCATGCAAGATAAAATAACATTTAAAGGGCAAACTCAGCTCTTGTTTTTCCAACTTTTACATGGACCACCTGGTAAAGAAAAGCCTATTTTCTCTTCTAACACAGTGCTGCTGAATTCAACAGAGTGCCTCTGACCTCGCTCTCCCACACACTGATCCTTCATGCTGTAGTTCTGCCCAGTTAAGCTGCCAAATGGTTACGTCAAGCATGTAAGAAAACTCGTACCAGTGTAGAACACCTGCAGAACAAACTGTCTGACACTGTTTATATAGTTTTAGCCAGGGGTTTGCTGCATTTGTGCACTGCTATAGCCAAGAATTTATTCACAGGGGGCTATGATGACTCATTTCCAAATCAATATGTAAGCAATGAATGCTTGTCAGACTGAAGGTAATGCACAGATTCAGTTTCAGGGAGCTAAAGGAGCCGTGACAAGAAAAATGGGTGTACAGTATCTGCAGGTAATCACAGAAGAATGTGATATTAATTCAGCACATAACTCTTCAGTTTGATTATACAATTCTAGACACTGACAACTGCTGTTTTTGGTAAAAAAACAAAAAAAAAACAAAACAAAAAAAAAACAAGAATAACTCCATACAGCAAAAGGTCCAGTCTATCACAAATCACTCCATTCATTTAATCCAGTATTTCCCTTTCTTTTACAAAAAGACCAAACATAACAAAACTAATGCTCTTAGACTGAAATGTCCTAAAATCCCTTCTTCTGAGACTGACCACTGTAATGACCCTGACACCAAATCATCGAAATCTTGGGCTGTTTCAGACACAACATGCATCAACATTTCTTGATCAGCCAAGGGTAGCAAAGTTTGAAAAATGCTGTGAGAAGCAAAGGAACCTTGTCCACTGACAAGCTTAGGTATCTCACCAGATTTTATGCAAATTCTCTGCTAGCAATTGTTATTGAAAATGTCAGCATAGTCTATCCTCAAACTCTCTCTGAGGCGCTTGTTTAAACATGTCCCTCACAGAGTGAAGTTGTCCCTCTCAGGTGGGAATGGACAGGCGGGTGGAGGGGAGGGGTCCTCATGAGGCAAGGCACAACACAAGGTTGGATAAGCAACAGAATCCAACACTACTGCCCAAATATCAATGCTACATGTAAGTGGACAAATTCAAAGTACCAACAAACAAAAGTCTACAACATGCACAGAGATTTCACAGGTCATGTAATATAAATGCCATCACCCCTGCCTGCTTGCTGGCTGTGAATTTTCCAGAATATTTCGTGCAGCGTTCACACATTGGTTCAGTGTGACCAAATGTGGAAATTTTACAAGGAGATGGCAGGAAAACGTTGAGTGAAGTTGATCTGACAGGCTGTCTGTATGCATTCACACATGAAAAACAAAAACGGTGGCAGTATTGTCCATGTGTGAAGATGACATGCTTTAAAACAAATATGAAAAAAATATGAAAAACTTATTGGCATGTGATAATGAGCTGTACAACTAATCCTTTGACATAGTATATACTTAGATAGATGGATTACAGTGTGGCCTTCAGCAAAGCCAGAGAGCCATGAGGAACAACATTAAAGCTCTGGAAATGGTACAACTACAGTATATGGTATGCAGACATTGTTAACTGTTGGACAAGTCTGCCATCAATCACCAAAATACCTGAGTGGGGTGATGTGTTTAGAAGCATATGGAGTTTAATTTTAACCAAAATGATGCCTTTCTGAAAATGAAAGTTTAATTCAAAACATGCTTAATATTCAAGAATCAACCCCTGACTCCTCTTTGTAGATTCACACTATCTTCAATCCCTCCTAATACTTCAAACCATGACAGGATTAAGCTGCTCACATAGAAAGTTCATGAACTCTACCAAAGCAATTATCAAATTCTAATGCACAAGTATTTAACTCCAGTTCTTGTCCTCTTAAATTAATGCCTTGGGAAGGTATCAGGAGAAGTGAAGCTTGCAAAGACCATCAGCCTCTGTGCTGCATGGGAAAGAGGAGCAAAGGGCCTCACAGCACAGACATAAGGCCCCTGGTGATGACAGGCAGTAAACATTACACACCAGCTGGCAGGCCACACCTGAAACATCATCTTTATCCAGGTCACACACTCCATGATGAGAAATACCAGCACACTTCTAGCTGCAAGAACCCTAGTCAGTTATCAAGGTTGTATTTTTTCTTATAGTTTTTTTCTGTTTCTGTCTCCTCCTTAGACCATGATTGGTTACATTTCAAACTGTTTGTAACTCAGATTCCAAAATAACCGTCCCCTAATGGCAAACAATGACAGGAGTAAGCATTATGGCATGTGCTGAAAATTAAGCTACCGTGCTAAATGTCATTGCGTGGCATCATTAACTACACGACTCCACACCCTGATGAGCTGGTGTTTTCTGTGTCTGTGCAGCTGTTCAGAACTGAGGTGCCAAAAACTCAGTCTGAGTCACAGCCAAAGTCTCATGTCCCTCTAAAACACAGGTGGAAGACCTGATACACCCGGTGCACCCCTCTCTGGGATGTGGCTCCTCTATGCATGCATTACAAGTTGGAGCTGAACCAGAGCACTCAGTGAGGGAGGGGTACTGGGTCCATCTCTGAGACAGACAGTCAGAGCGGCCGGGAGGAGGTGATACTGCACTGTCTGGATCTATTAAAGCGATATCAAACTCCACATGCAGTTGTTGCAGCCTGTCACCTCGCAAAGATAAAAACAGACAACAAACCAGACAGGGAGTGCACAGTCATTGGTTAAAAATAATCTGTTTACTATTGCCTCTCCCTTCAACTCAAAAACACAAAAAACAAGCCAACTTAACAGTTTATGAAAGCAGTAATATACACAGAGGTGTCATCATACACAAAATAATAGACAAAGGCCAACATGTCTTCACTGGAGTCTTGGTCTTTTTGGATATCAAGACACCAAAGGATCAACAAAGAGTCCGCCAACACTTTCTCTACACGTTACTATGAAATCTGAGTATCAAATGTATTCCTGACAGAAGTTTTGCCTTGTTTTTTGCATCAACTAAACGACCACAATAAAATAAAAGTCAAATGATGTTGAAGTGTTTCTGTATTGCTCTTCTGTTCTCTCTTCTGTGTCTGATGACATGTATGTGAGGCACAAATTTGTTGACCCAGTAATCATCTTGTCATCATATTAAAAATATCATCACAGCAGCTCTTTTTAGATTGAAATTCCACAGGAGCACTGTTGAAAAGTTTACAAACATTGCAACTTTGTACTTTTACATTGAATCCACAGTTATGTAATATGGGATCTTGGAGAGAGATTGCACACTGAGGATGCATAAGACACGTGAGGTGTAAAAAAGAAGCAATAGCTTCAGATACACTCAACATAAATTCAAACACATGTTGCTGTTCTCTTCATTACAATTTCCCCATCTCATCTCCATGTATGTTACATTGTAGATGAGGCAAAACAGACTGATCTGTAATGGTTGAGTTATTATTGGCCAGGACTTATTTTTGCTGATTTTTCACATCAGCGTCTAATTTTACCTTTCACCAATAATATCAATCGATTAGAAAGTACACTACTTAGGCCCCACTGCAGTGTGTGTCTTTCCGTCTGGTTTCAATCTTCGCAATCTCACATAATGTCCAGCCTAAAACACTATCTGATTGGCTTGATGTCACAACAGTGACACAATCAACAGTGAGGCCTACTGAGTTTCACTAAAGCAGTGACGTTATGGTATCACTTCCTGTTTTACTGCTGCTTATGTGTCGTGCCATTTATCATATCAACAGACCTTATACTAAACTCTTCATTTGGCTCCATTTTTTGATCATAAAATTTTACATGAAGTATGACAGGGACATCTACATTAAGTACATTAAGTAAGTAAGTATATCGGTTCCAAATATCAGTCTCATAAACTGCTAATACTCTATATTAGTATCAGCCTGAAAAATTAATATCGATCGACCTCTACACGGACCAAGACGACGATGTTTAAGGCCAGAGATATACTTGCTCTTTAACCTTGCATTGCAATGCATCTCACATCTACATTACTTTAATTTTTGATGAAGTGCCAAGCTGACGAGCCAAACTGATGCAGGGGAGGCATGACAGCTTTCTCAGGTACATGTATACGCCTGGTCAAAGAGGCCCTGAAATCTCAGATGAAACTAAGATTCTGCGTTAGACATTATGACTTTTGCAAAGCATGGAAGATGCAGTTTGCAAAGAAAGGAAACTGCATCCTGATATAGTTTATAAGTGTCTTCTTTGAGGTACCTTCATACAGAGAAAGGGTGCACTAAGCAAAAGACATCAGCATAAGAGGAATCCACAGAATGTGTCAGGATGAAAAAAATCATCAAGAGGCCCACTATCAGTGTGATTTACTGCTGTGAAGGAGACACATTAAGGCTGTCTTTTTTGTCTTTTGTGCAGCACTGACATATGTAGATCCACTGCAAGCACAGAGGACACTTTCTAAGCCAAAACAGACAAATCAGGATTGTAAGACTGGTTTCTGATCATTCCTGAGAAAGGCTTAAAAAAGTTTAAAACCTTTAAATTTCTAATTTTATCTTCAAACTACAAGATAATTTTATCTGTTCCACTGATTTTCATCAACACCTATGAGCTCATTCTCTTTCTCCATATTAGATGAGTGTGAAGCAAGATCAATTCTGATGTAATTACAGTTAAATCTGCTAGCTGCTTGTTGCTAAAACTGTGACTACAACAGAGCTTTGTGTGCATATGAGCAACTGCAGCAGTGCTTCTCAAACTCAGGCACCCTGCTGACTACAAAACAAAAAAATGGTGGTTTGTGCCAACCAGCTCACCACTGACATTCCTGGCATTAGTCTGGCTTACTGTAGCATGCCAGGACCAGGGTTTAAAACCCTATTGTTCCATAACCCAGGGCCAACATGAGGCCAGGATCTCTTTGTATCCTCACACAGCGAACAGGTTGGGCTGAGGGATGAACAGTCAAGACAGGATGACACTCAAACAGGGGCATGTAATCTGCAAGCAGAATACACTGGGTGTGACAAATTAAGCCAATGAGGAAGTGCACATTTACATGGCCACTTGGGCTGGCTCCAAAAACCAGTCAGTCCCCACAAAACCCAGTATCAAAAAGATCAACTATTACAATAGAATTAAACCTCTTTACATGACAGGAACGAATGATGTGCTGATCCTTGGGCTTTTAGCACCCGTAACAAATCTAAAACTACACTTTCCTTAACCTTCTAATATAAGATATCATAAGATATCAAGTCCTGAAGTTCAGCATTATAAAAGGCATAACTGCTGAGAGTAGCAGGTGAAGAGCTCTAGCCATCTGCCAGCTATAGCAAGTCAATGAACTTGACATCTTGGTCAAATTTGTTATGTTGGAGCCTTTTGGGGAATTTGTCATATATCCATCATATGGCCTACTATGCAAAAAACTGTTCTCACATACCATCTAAAGCCTGGCACACACTACAAGATAATCCTACCAATTTTCAGCTTGGTTGCCCCTTCCGACCAAAGTCAGCACAGGCCCAATTATCAGATGATTCTGAACATTAACTTGCCAGATTTTCCTGTGGTGGGAGGTTTGCTAAGACTGGTTTTACCCACTCAGATGATCAAAAGCATTTTTAAGTCAGTGCACCAGTTTTCTTGTCATACACATACAGCACACCGATAAGCTTTCAAGTATTTATGAACTCACCTTACCTGGCTTGTTATTCTAGCTCATGCTCATTAACAGCTAATAAACTTGCCCTGAGCAAAATGGATGACTAAATAACTACAACTACTTCAAATATTTTATAATCCCTTCCCACACTACAGCTCCTTTTCAAATAGAAGTCTTCAAACCTATGTCCACAAACCAGGGGGGTGATATCTGTGACACTGAAGTCAACCATTTAATTTGAGATTGGGCATATTAAAAGCATGTTTGGCAATATCCCGGAGACTCAAAAGTCTCTATGACCTGACACATCCCTCCTTATGTGACATTTTTCATAAGTGTAGATAAGGAAAACATCTTCAATGGCAATCAGCCAGTATAACACACCTCCACTTTTATAATGTGCAGCACGGTCCTCATATGACATCTCTACCTCCAGTAGTGTGGGAAAGTCAGCACTGATATTACAGAGTTGGAATTTTGTAACAAAAATACATTGGCTTTTTAGCAATGAGATTAAGTTCAGGTATGAACAACAATGACAACAGAGCAGTAAACAGGAAGAAAGGGGAGTAATATTTATTATACTCCTGACAATGTGGTGTTTTAATTTTTTTTGTTTTTGTAACTAATCAATTCAGAGATTTGTTCTAACATTTCATCTTTAATTAAAGGTAAAACAGAGGACAGTTGCACTTAACCAAACACATAGGCACCAGCTGTATCTGCACCAATATACCTGATAAACAACTCACAATGCACTGTACAAGGTAGTTTTTTGTTTCCATTTATCAAACATATTTGCAACTAGGGGTGTGCATTCCAACTCCTGTATCAGATATCTGATAAGTTCTGATTTAAAAAGCTAGATCAGGTATCCTTAACTGAATCTTGCAAAGCCAAGGATTGGTCAGATTTTGTGTCTGTCATCAGCTTGATCTATCTCGCAAAGCCCCAATCTAAAACATCTGTTCCCAGTCCAAGAACGGCCTGTCCAATCAGCCCTATTCAAGGAGAAAGAGTCAGTAGTTAAAGGCCTGATCTATGTGTACTGCAAGTCTGTAGACAATAATTGCAGGTGGATGCAGCCACAGTGGCAGTTTTATCAGAACTGGGCGACATTTCTTCATTAAGAGAAGACCAACAAACTGCAATGAAAGTTTTTCTTGATGGAAAAGATGGTGTTTTTTGTTGTTGTATTTTCTCTTCTCCAGATCAGCTTTGGTAGAGTTTGATTTACTAACTTGCTTCACTGATAATGAACAACAATCACAGCCGTCTGTTGTGGCTGTGTTTTACTGCCCACGGAAGGGGGCGCCTACTATTTCATATGTTTTGTTACTTTGATTGTAATGAATGTGAACAAGAGAACGTGTCACTGTCTGTTTCACTATCCTCAGTTCTCCAATAATGTGGTGTTTATCATGGAGGAAGTAAACAACTATGGCTAGGCAGTCATGAATGAATCAATGGATGGATTTCTCACGTGTTTCACCAACAAATTCCATGACCATAAGCAGTTCATGCCCTACTAATGTTTCGAGGGGGGGCGGTCTAACTACAAGGGTTAACAAGGACAAATAACATGGGAATAAAATATTAGCTTTGTTAGCTCTACTGCAAATGCAAAAGAAACATCCAGTGACAGCTGGAAGCAACCAGACACATGAAACCATAGTACAGTTTGTCAGCACATCCATACTTTCTAAAGATGCTTTCCCTGACCCCCATAATAATATATGCAGACATTTATCAGTTGAGCTAACGGATGTAAAAGCTATACATCTGTGGTAAAGCACAGGCAACAGGCTATAGGCCTATACTTTAACAGATCACATGCCAGTGCCTTGATCTAACCAGGCATCAAGGAAATAAATGTTTTAGCAGTTTACAAAGTGACATTTTGTGTTAGATCTGGACATGAAACAGACCATGAGATGTGTCTGACAGCTTTCCTGATTCTGTTTGAGATTAAAATAACCTAGTAGAGCATATTTTGCAGCATAGTAACATAATTTATGTCAGCTGTTATTGACAGTCTCGGTTTGGGAAGATACTAATCCTCGGCATTAAAACAAATCCTGTCTCAATTACAGCAGCTCTAGTCTGGGCTCTCTGGTCCAACCAGCAGACTCTGAGAGACTCAGTTCACTTAACTGTGGTTCAGGGTTTGGATTTGAATTTCTCTGCAGACTTTCCATTAGAAAGATACCAATTATTATGTCTTGATGTTATTTTATCATGAAAGGGAAATCAGAGTCCATGAAAGAATGTGAACTTATCTTCTACAGCAAGATAAAGTAGCGTGACGAATGGGAACGCACGAAAACCACTCTTCCTGAACAAACAGTGCTGTTTGAGACCAAGCAGCATCAACTACACAGATAACACACTTCTTTCATCTTTTAAAATGTGCAAATTATTCTTAGAACAGACTGCAATACCAAATGTAGATAAATGTTGCCCAGTTCTGATAAAACTGCCACTACGGATGCATCATGATAATCTCTTCACTTGTCTACCAGCTTGTTATATAACTGAACCACACCAGTAGCTTGCCCTCTTTATCCTCAAATAATGGAGATTGGTCCCTTTATTCTCTGATCAGGAACAAACACTTTAGATCAAAATTTTACAGGATAGATATGCCTGATGACAAACACAGAATTTGGCCAGCCTGTTGGCTTTGCAAGGTTAATGATCACTTGTCTATGGGTGACTTTTAATGAGAGCATATAGCAATGTCTCAATTAGCTATATTCATCAGAGAAGCAAAGACGGTCATATATCCACAGAGGGTGGCCAACTTTTACCTTGGTGAAAAAAATTTCCCTGTTATTCCTTATACCCCCTCTCTCCCATCATCAGAGCCCCTTGTATCCCTGCCAAAGATACAACACATGCCAGGAGCACAGGCAGATTCAGACAGGGGTGCTCACCTAGGGCTTTGATTTAAGGGTGGAATGAGGTTGATTTGCACACCACACAAACAAAGGATCATCATTTTACTGACCTGTACTGTCTCCAACAATCATACAGTAACTTCTTTTATCACTAAAGTTTCTAAAATATGTTATGATAGTGTAAAATTGCAATTTCATAAAATATATGCCCCCCCCCCCAACTAGGGCTGGGCATTGCCATTGATTGCCTGAATCAGTTTGATTCCAATTCACAAGGTCCAGATTCGATTCAATTCATGATTCAATCCTATTCAATATTGATTAATGTGCGGATATTCTAATTAGAAACCTATTTTGCTCCAACATTAGAGATTCTCAGAGAACAAAAGTTGGAACTAGTACAAAGAATGTTCCAACCAGATAACCAAAAATATATACAGAATATCAAGATATGCATCAAAAAATAACCCCAAACTAGCTATTGAATTGTAACTGTGCATTATATTTTACATCCATGTGGCACATCTTGCATATGCATATCCAGCTCGTATTGATAACAGGCACAAGATGTCCAATAAAACAATTGGGCATAAGATACAAATCTCAAGTCTGAGTCTAAAGGCCTCTAGACGTGAGTGCTGATCAAATTCAAGCTAGATGAGCAATGTAAGTTCAAGACTGGTCACACAAGGAGCCGTGAGGAAATGGAGAATCTATTTTTAACCCAGTCCCAAACTTTACCAGATTGAACCAATCCACCAACCTGAACAGACAAACCCAGACAGAACACTGTGTCATTTACAAAGGTATTTCTATATTTTCTGTCATACCAAAAACTACCGTCTCCAAGCAGAATGATGTTAAAGCAGACCAGCAGTGGGGGGGGGGTCACTATTAAAAAAATAAATAAAACAATCATGCCTAATGGGAAAAGGCCCCAAATAAAACATAATTTAAAGCGATCCTGCACATCCCTCATTGGACACGAAGAAGTTCTATACGTAAACACATATGGCCATCCCACATCATGAACTCAACCCACAGCATGTTTCAGCAGCACATGTGAACCAACAGAAGCTCAACAGGTCATCTTACAAACTCCTGTGAAGTAGCAGACAGGTGAGAAGATTCTGCTGCAGCAGAGAATTATGGGTAATCTACAGTGATCTACAGTGAACTAAGCAGACCTGCTGGCACAGCTCTGTGGGGTTGAGTAGAGGTGTGAACATATGTGGAGATAATAAATGAGAGTGTCCTCTGTCATTAGAGGTCATCACTGTCAGAGATCCAACTACAATACCTACTCCGCTCTGATTTATCTACTGGTCAGGCTTTTAGAGTGAGTTTACCAGCAAAGCAATACCTTCATTTTAGTGTTTGGACTCAGGAACTTCTGTCTTTTGGTCACTTCAAAAATATCATAATTATGGTAAAGTTGAAATAACAGCTGAGTGTTTATGTTGACATTTTTATCTGACAGGGACATTAATCTTGACAATCTGAAGACAGAGACACCTGTTTTCTTTCTGTTTAAACTATGCTCATGTTTCTTTGTATGAATACAGTCTAAATCATCCTCCATGACTACACCTTTCCCTGGATCCACTATGTACACACTCTTGAACTGAAAAGCTGATTCATCGTGGAAAAAAACTGCTCCTGAATGTAACACATCCACACTTTTCCACATATGTATCCAACAGCCACAGCCGGAATTGCAGTATTTATTTTATTGGCTAAAAACTGTCACAATTGTAGATTAATCATTCAGTTATTGTTGTTTCTCGTTCTGTAATTAGATATTAATACCACTGTGACAGTACATCACTGACAGCTCATAACAAGCCCATTATAATGTCAAGAGCCATTTTTCTTTTGAGGGCTGGACACAAACTAATACTGGCATACACTCACTTAAAATAGTGAAAGTTAAAATACACTGGAGCAGTAGTTCTCAGCTGATCTCGCTTCAGAACCCACAACCACCTCCTGTGAAAAATCAAGGCCTGAATTTCCAAGATTTTCAGCCACTCAAACTTATCTAATAAAAATGCTACGGTTTTGACCTTAGAGGGAACAAAGAGACAGGAAAAAACAAACATGTTCAAAAAGCACCTTATTAAAGGAACCATGGGACCATGCATGTTATTTTACTCTGCTTCATGTGACAACACATACAGTTTGATTGTTGATGACCCTGTTATCCCAAAATAATGAGACAAATATGTTGAGAACTTGACAAAAAAAAAAAAATACTCATTACCATGGCAAAACAGAGTAAATAAAAGGCATGGATGTACTGGAAGTTTTCATAGGACCTCCATACATCAAAGACTTTTTTCAGCCAAGCATTCATAACCCACTGAAATCAGCTCCACAATCTGCTTTTGGCTCCTGGCTCACCAGTTAAGGTTCCAATTAACGAATGAAAAGGAAGAAAGAGCAGCATTACAACAATCTACTGGATGTTAAAGATTTATGACTTAAAGAGGAGCTTTTAAGAACACAACATAACTAATGCATGGCAGTCATGTGCCTCTGTTAGATTCCCAATTGCCAGAGAGTGAAAGTACAGTGGTTACCCAAGAAGAAGGACTGGGATGTTTTCTGTGTTAGTGTGATTTACAGAAATGTCACAAGCAAAAGCTGACCATAAGGCATATTGGCTTTGACTACAAATCGAATCAGTTCATTCTTGAGTTAGGGTATTTGCATATTTTGACGAAACTCTGTTGAAGCAATCTTGAGAACCTGCGTTCAGAGTGGATGCTTGTGCAAAGAGAGGAAAGTTAAAGGAAATCCCTCATAGCTTTCAGGGGGAATTTCACATCCACAAGGACTGCCTTGAACGCATGGGATGAACATGAGGCCAAGTGACCTTGACCTTTGACCTCCAAAATCTAATCAGTTTCTTCTTGAGTCAGGATGAGTATCTGTACAAACGAAAAACTTTCCATCTAGTCTTTTGAATCTAAACAAAGTGCACTCTGTCAGTGCAGCATTTCATCTCCTCTCCTATCTGTTCCAACCAATTACCACCATCTTCAGGACTGAGCCCACTCAGATATACAGCTAAAGAAATGGTAAATCCTCACTTTTTTTTCTTAGCATTTTTGTTTATTTGTTTGTTTACTTGGATCCCCTTTAGCTTAAGCATCAGCTGTAAGCTATTCTTCCTAGGGTCAGCAATTTTAAAATATTCTAAACCAAACAGCATATTTCCCCAGTTTGAACCGCCTGGTGGTTTCACTGAGTTTTACCTTTGTGCCTCTGCTAACTTTTTTAGAAACTCCTTACTCAAAACTATACTGTATGCAGAAACGATGTTATAGACATCTTCAATATTACTGTTTAAAGTCACATTTAAATTTAAGTTAGTTTTCTGGTTACCTGTTGTGAATCAGAGATCTAAATAGTGTCAGAAGAGCAGATGGATGGATTTTGATATGATCTGGCAAAAACAGATCATTTTTCCCCCATGGTTTAAGTCATGGTGATGGAGGCTAACTGTGTCTTCACTGTAGTTATCATATGGTGTTTCCATAAAATAACTATTGACTCACACATGAGTCTCAGTAAGGAAGCATAAAGGCATACTGTCCTCAATTTATGAGCAATTCTTTAAATGATCACTTCATCAACACTACAGTACTTCAGGAGAAGATGAGCCGTTTAATCAAGCTGAATACAGTAACTTCCACACTACTAGAAGATCAACAACTTGTTAGAAAGGTTTTGATTATAATTAAATACTGATAGTGCTGTAAGCTGAAGAGATATCCCTTCTCTCTGACAAATACAGAAAAATCCCAGGTGGATCAGGTGGACTGAATGTTATTGCTGGCATTGAAGTCTGATTTTCCATTTTCACAGCCTGTTGGCAGCACTCCGATCTGTTGCATTTGTGCATGAGTGATTTTCCTGGTGCATATTATGCATGCAAGACTTGAGGAGTATTGCTATTTTCGAATTTGAGGTCAAGTTGCATGAAACTGATCTGAGGCAAGTACTGGAAGAGAAGTGTGGAGGGGGCTACTCTGTGGATGCACTGAGTCAAGAGTGACTCACAAGACAAACTTATCTCAGCCCTTTTAGAATTGAACCATAGAGTTAATTATACACAGCAAACACACCATTATACTGCAAAAACCAAATGCATAAAACATGTAGTTACAGGTTTCCATGTGTTTTAGTTTAATGCACTTATTTCAGTGTTTAAGAAGGGGGCATAGGACTCTCAATAAATCTAAATCCTCTATGCCAGTTGAGTTTTATCACAGACCTCCTCCTTAAAGAGCAAACAAAGATGACATCATCAAAACAGAAAAGCCTTTGTCTTCTGAAAGCAATCAGTATTCCTATTATCTCACCAGACTAAAAAGGAAATAAAACATTAAAACAAGTTTTGACACTCATTTCTGAAGAACTTTTTCCTTTCTGGCATTTGTCTTCTTCCTTTTAAAAATGACCATGTGAAAAAAAAACAGATCAAATTAGGCAACAATGTGAGCTTAATGCATGAAATCACTGTTTTTTTCTTCGTATTTTTTATATCACTTTACATTTTCTTTTTACATTAATTGTAGTTATGTAACTCTAGTTCTATGATGTCCACTAACAGGTCTATGAGGCTCCCTTCCTCCCACAAACTGTTTGCTAAATATTCACCAGAATGCAAGGACTCAAGTGTTGGATGCTTAGAATGTTCTGAAGGGAACCTCAGACCCATGCACTGTTGTGGAACTCCAGTCCAGTTCCTTAACCTATTATTAGTGTTACTAATGCACTGGCAAAGTGTGAAGTACTAAAAAAAAAAGAAACAAAAATGGGAGCAGGATGGGTTGTGAGTAATTCTACCAGGACTGGAACAGGACAGGATGGGATTATTTATGTGGGAGTGGGATAAAAAGGGAGTGAAAAACCACAGCTGTGTCTTGCACTACAGATACACAATCGGCAAGTCTGGCTGCCCACCTGGCTCCACAAGGTTGATTTATTTAGATTCAAACGCAGTTTTCTTTTAATGCATGATTATGACCTACTCAGGGAGAAAAGCTGTTAAAACCACCATGCTGGTCTGCTGGGTAATGGATCCCAGCATGTTTAGAGCAGTGAAGCAGCTGCTCCTGGATACAAATGAATGAGGGCAAATTTTCAACAGCCTCTGCCTGGTAGCATCCAATGTGTTATGGTAGTAGCTGCACTTAGAGTGATGACAGCACAGGTCACAGCATGTAGGATGCAGCCAACTTATTTGGTGAAAAACAGGTATCAAAAGTGTGCCTGACACAGCAAATGTTAAGGTACTTTTAATAACATTATTCGCTGCAGCCTTTACAATCAATATCTCCTTGAACAAAATGTCAAAAGCCTTTCTACAAGAATAGCTTGTGGACTGATGGAGTAAACTCAGGGGATATATTTGCAGTGAGTATTTACAGCTGAGCTCCGTGTGTTACACTAATAGATCTGCTTGGTTGCTATCATAACTCAGCACTGTACTCAACCACAATTTATCACTGCATTTCACCTGCTGCTATAACTTACCACACAAAATATGCCTCACATGACAGCTTGTTAAAAGAATAACAACTTGATTAAACCATACTCATGTAAAATGGGAAACACAACTCAAACTCAACTTCCCGGTGGTAAACACAGGGTGTGTATATGAGGGGGGTTTAACAGCTTCTGATGTGTCTCATCAGAGCTAAGAGTGTCTAAGTGGTGTCAACTTCAATGGCAAAAATGGGGGAGAATCAATCAGTCAGAAAAGCAAGGTACTAACATTTTGAAAAATGCATTAAGTCAAAATTGTATGAATAATCATGATACAATATTTTGCAATACAACAGCATATATGATGCTTTACAGTGTGAGAACATGCAATTTTACATAATGTGATATGATATGATATGACATGATATCGTAAGTGGTTAAACATGATGCTTCAGCTGCAGATTTTTAACTGCAGATAATCAGAGTTATCCTGAAGCCTGTTATCCAGTTCCACCTCAAAGGCATCCACACATTCAAACAATCAAATCATGGCCTTGGAAAAGGAGCTGGCATCTTGTGACAGATTTCAAAACCGTAAAGAAACAGCTTTAAGCTCAAAATCAAGGTCAGCTTCACACCACCAAAGAACAGCTTTCACCCTCTTCATACTCCACTACAGACTTTCCATTCTGTCTGGATCTCCAATTATCTAAAGCAAACAGCATCAAGTCAAAAAGCAACAGTGAGAGAGAGTAACAGGAAGTTAGATATTGGCAGAGAGGCTAGAGGTTAGAACAGGGGCGTGGAGACCTAGACTGGTGCCAGAGCCACACAGCAGGAACACTGCCACAGTGACATGCACAGTGGGCAACCGCATGGGAAGAAAATTACAGGACTGTTGTGACTGGATGGAACGATACTGTTCCCAACATAGAGACCAAGACTAGGCCTCTTTGTATTTACTGATGGTCTGTTGTATGATGGCTGGAAACTTTGCCCACAGTTGTGGTTTCTGTTTTTATTTCTAACCTATTTTTAAGCAGAGATTCTGCTGAACACCCATGCAGCATCTCTAGAACAATGCAGGGATTTTAACCAACATAGTTAGAAGCAGACCCACTATTATTATGTAACATAGCTCCTTAAAAAGAGCGGCTACTCCACATGTGCTACTGCATAAGGATGCAACTATCAGGCAGTATAATAATCCAAGCCACCTTTAGATGTACCATAAAATCCAGTGCACATGACTCACTTTTTACAGCTTTAATGCAAAATCTTGGCTGCTTCCTACATATCACATCAACCAATAAAGCAGTATAAAATGTTAAGACATGCACTGTTATTACAGTAAGTACAGCCACTACCATCACACACTGCTCACAAATTCATGAAAATTTGTCCCCCATTCATTTTCTATAACAACCACTCAAAGTGTACTGCAAACATAGAAGCAAAGACACTCATGCTTTTAAAGAAAACAGTGGTATTCTCTGAGTAAATAAACCAAGTGAAGTGATGGTTTGATTAAGAAGACAATAAGTGACTAGTGGAGGTGAGCAGCACAGCTCCCAGGCTGTGGATCTGTGCTTCTCAACTGTCAAAGCGACCATAGGCTGAGAGCCCAGCTACTGTACTGTGAGCAAGTAGGAGCACCAAATCCACCTGGTGAATAGCAGATACAAAAAACACAGATACACAGATACACAGATACAAAAACTGCAAGTTGTGAACTGTACTGGATACAGTGAAAACTGCCACACAAGAAGTCATCTTAAAGCATTTTACCATCTGGAAGACCCCCAAACACTGACTTCATTTTATACAACAGTGCAACTTGCATTCTGGAATTTATGGTTGCTGGAATACACCTGAACTCACTGAGAAAGAGCCTAACATGAAAGAGGTTTATTCATAAAAGCTTTGATCTATAGTGCCCCAAGTGGCTGAACCTCTCATATCTTTAGTCTATTAGTAAATTAAATGACAGTTTATTTCTCATTCAATTTAAGTTGACTCTGGCAACATAATAAAGGTTTCTCAATTTAAATTGTAAACTGGTTAATTTCAATCAATCGACCAATCAATCAGCCATCTGCCAAAGCTTTGTTGGGTTGTTAATGGATGGAAAGAGGTGCAGAAAGAGTGACAAGGAAAATGCAGAAACAAGAGAAGAGAGAGATGCAGAATTAAAGACAAGGGCGATGCAAAAGTAGGAAATAGAGAAAGAGAGAAGAAGGAGCTATAGAAATGGAAACGATGTGGATATATAGAGAGAAGAGAGAGATTCTTAAATAGAAAAGAGGGAGAAGCAGAAGGAGAGAAGAAGGTGATGCAGAAAAAGAGGGAGATAGAGAAAGAGAGATGCGGGAAAAAGTGAATGAGATAGAGAGGAGTCTGAAGGAAGAGAAAAGAGGAGAATGTAGACAGAGAGAAGAGGCAGATGCAGAAATAGAAAAGAGGGATATATAGAAAAAGAGAAGAGGGACACTCATAAGTAGAAATGAGGGAGACAGAGAAAGACAGAAAAGGAAGATCCAGAAAAAAACGAAAGTGCAGAAATAGAGAGGGGGACACAAAGAGTGAAGAGGGTGATGCAGGAAAAGAGAAGAGGGAGATGTATAAGAAAAAGAAGAGGAAGGTGCAGAAACAGAAAGGGATAGATTTATAAAGAAAGAAGAGAGAGATGCAGAAAAAGAAAAGAAGATGTAGAAAAAGAGGATGGGAGATGAAAAAGGTGGAGCGGTACATAAAGAGCAGTGGAAGATGCTGAAAGATGAAAAACATGCGGAGCAACAATGAAAGAAATGATGCTGTTGTCATTATCAATCCATCTCAAACTTGTTTTCTATGATACAGTTATAAATAGGGATGCATGATATTATCGGTCTGGTACCGTTATCAGTGGATATTAGCTTTAAAAGGCAATATAGGTATTGGCAGATATCAAAATTTCTGTCGATATTTACATCCGATATTTAGCCTGTGTATTTCAGCATACATCGACTGTAAATTTTGTCCATATATGCTAAAAACCAGTGGAGTTTTAGGCTAAACCAACAGACCTGTGACAGTTCAGGTCTTTTTCTTTATTTATCCTCATTCTTTAAACTTTAAAGTGTTTTGAAGGACTAAAGTTTGTTTCCTTGGTCATCCGAAATCCTTCAAGTGTGTCCAAAAAGACTGAAAAAAAAAAAAAATATATATATATATATATATATATATATATATATATTTTTTTTTTTTTTTTTTTTTTTTTCTTTTCAAAAAGCATATTTACATATCAGTATCGGTTAAAATTAATCTGTAAATATCGGCATAATCTGATATCATGCATCCCTAGTTACAATGTGATAAGTAAGTGATAATGATAACAGCATTTGAGGAATTATCAGAAATAGCCATGTTTGTGACAGAGCATTCTGAAATAATTCTCATTTAAATTAGTAAAATACTATAAAGTTTCAGCTTCCTGCAGAATGAAAGCCATGAGTCCCTCACAGGTTTTGCATCAGTCAAATTCTGACTCCTGATTGAGTAAGCAAATAAGCTGCAGGAGCATCCTCAGGTTCATCCTGATTCCTCTGAGACTAAATCTAAAAAAGCATCACTACATGGTGATGTGTGCCTGGATATAATCAGGTGAATGCCCCTCTGACACACCACTTTGTTGGCCGCTATCTCTTATCACTCTTGCTGCACTGTTGGATTTGTGCCAGTCAACCATGGGGCCAAATGTCTCACCTCTCTGTGCCCACACTGCCCAGTGATTCCCCTGTATGAAAAGGAGGCTGCCAGGTCAGAAATGAGGTCAAAGACTTTGAAGCACATGACTCATTTGTGAATTTGCTGACTTACCTGTAGGTCACAGCTCAGCCATGTACAACCAAAATACAGATAAAACTATAGTTTAAAATTTTAGATATTTCCACTATGAATCACAAAACATTCTCTAACTGAAATTAACAACTAATCATTGATGCATACTGTATAAAGTCTCTCCATCTGCTGTTGGAAGCATGTTAGACCATGTTCAGTGTCATTTGAACAGTAGAAACACCATACTTCCTGTTTCTGCATCCCAAAGAGCTTTTGAACCAAACAATATCTGTGCAAACCAAATTAATACAGAACTAGTTCATCCTGACTAAACATACTCACTCATGCACCAACCTTAATCAACCTCCCATTCAAACATTGTTTGAGTTTTTAAAGGACAAGCCACTTCACAAAAGATGAGTTTTTACCTTTATATTTCTCTCTGACGTTCTCATAGGCTTGCACATAGTCCTGCTCCTCTGCCAGCCGCTGACCCGGGTCAAACATGGGCATGGACATGGCCTGGCTGATACTCAGATGGAGGTAGGCGCACCTTCCTCTCTCTTCAAACTTTCTTAACAACTTTCCTCTGGCACTGTGAACTCCTTTCTGATTCTCTGTCCCTCCTCAACACTCAGCCCACCTATCTGTCTGTCCCCCACCTTCACCCTCACCCACTCACTGTCACTGTATTCCCTCTATAAAGCTGTAGGTTTCATTCCAGACCACCACCACCACTCCCCTCCTGTGCTTGAGAAATACCCTCACATACACTGGCCCATATCAGACCCTCCTCTTAAAGGCACAGAGACAAACGCACACCACAAGGACAGATACCAGTTGGAATAGAGCTGCAGACCTCACAAACACACGCACACCACACAGGCCAGCTCCACCCCAGATACAGAGACACACATGGCTACCTCCATGAAAAAACAAATGACGGAGCTGTGTGGGGTTATTCAAGTTCCTGCTGCAGGAGAAACTGGGGCAAGTGGATCCTGTAGTATTCAAAGCTTCAAAATAACCTCCCAGAACACTTGCAAGCTCCTCCACACAGTCACGTCATATTCCCAAAGCTAAATGACGACAGATTTAAAGTTTTAATGCCAGAGAGCCACACCTCTCCAGGACAAAACACGAGATCTCTGCTGCATCACAACGTTTAAAGCATAACAACTCTCAATATGAGGACACTTAAAGAGAAAAAAATACAGAAATGATGCAGTCTTTTAAAATGTGGTTGTATGAGTCCATTGTTACTGCCTCGCTCTGACTCAAATTTGGGAAACTCATGACTGAATGGATGCTAAATAAAGTATTAAAGTTCAGTTTTTAAGGCCTTGCACTTCAAGGAATGTGAATGGAAGACCTGCAGTGCCAAGAATAGTGAATAGCCCTACTGTTACATTCAAAGACTTCACAGGCACTCACAGATAAAGCAGTGACAATTGTACATCAGGATGCCAAGAAAAACAGCAGCTACACAAAGATCCGCATCCAACAAGGAAGTGGTGACTGGAAGCTGAACACAGACATGACGACAGGACGATTTCAGAGGATTTACTATGGCTCAGATGAGGATAGTTCTTTCCAAGAAGCTCAGTGTTCATAGGGGAACTTGAATTTGTTCACAATCACAAATGTGATTACAATGAATGCTTGACCCCTATTTTACACACACACACCCACCCACACACACACACACACACACACATATATATATATAATGGGCTTTTTAACCCTTTATTCAAGTGGAAGGACAGAGGAAAGAGTCAGAAACAAGTACGAGAGAGTGGGGGAGAGATATGAGTGAAATAAGTCACAGGTTCATACATGAGGCGCGGCCTAGCAGCAGCTATCTGCGTGCCATATATATATGGCCGAAATAGTTTATTTTGTATTGAAATAACTTTTTACATTTCTCCTGGCTTAATCAGGCCACTGGTGTATGTAATGATAAATGAACAGATTTGAGACTCCAGGTCTTAATGAATACTCTGTTTACAGAATACTCTGTTTACAGAGTACTCTGTCTACAGTTTGAACCACTTACACTGATATGTTTATTGACAAGGAAATCATTTTTCCAGACGTTAGGCTAAATGGAAAATCATCCTTAATATTAGCTATGGTCCATTTTTTTCACAAACAGGTAACTTATTTTTATATATATGTTAGCAAGGTAAATCTGCCTATTTATAGAAGTGCCAATTGTGGGCATTCAAGAGTAATACTGTCCGATGCATATAAGTTTAAGGTATGTAGGGTGCTATGGATTCCCCCACTACTTGACGCGCCACAACCTGGTACTGGAGGGGGGCGGCCAGAGTCAAGCCAGAAACATGATGACACACACGTGTGTCACTTGATTGCCAAGGTCAAGCTCAATGGCATCTCTTTTGTTTGAGTCTTTTCACTCTCGATAAAACACCTGGAAACCAAACGCAGTTTTCAGGTCCTTGGGACATCAGCTGCATGACAAGGGCTCATGGCAACCTGCCCAGACTGTACCCTAGGCTAGTGTTTCCCAACCATTTTTCCTTGGGGCCCCCCTATATGTACCTAAAAAAAGTGGAGCCCCCCCCCCCCAGGACCCAAGAAGGAAGAAAAATGACACACTGCCATCAAAATTCAACATAAATTTTAATTTTTTCACTGATAAAACCCCCAAAAAAGGCCTTTGAATGCTTTCCTTATCAAAAGAGCTTTGTACTTAATAACTGCTTTATCATGGTTTTAATCTATACTTTCAAATCTATTTTTGGCAGCCTCAGAGCAGATAACTTAAACTTGCAGTAGCAACTCTGAAGAAAACTGACTTTGCAACAGTGAGCTCTGTTTATGTCTTCCTGATAAGAGATTTGTTGATGCATCGGTTCAGCATCAATATTATTGATATCAGCACCATTGTATGGCATCATGGCACATGGGCAAATGATGATGCATGATGCAGTATCAATTTAATGCTGGGATCTAGCACACCTAGCTGCTGGTTTATAGAAAAGTTTTCTAACAGGCATAAGAGGTGACTTGTCGGACAAACATATATGTTCTGGCAGTCATGGGTTTTGGGTGTCTTACACCAAAAGAGTAATCAAAAAAAGACAAAAAAAAAAAAAAAAACAACACTTGTTGCAATCGACCGTCATTCTATACACTGGCATTGGCCTCATTTTCCCAGTTCATCTTTAATTCCAACGTTTGGAGTGAAAATAGCCAGGGCAGTGAGAATAGTATCAACAATCTCTGCTAAAAAAGCAGCCCAAAGTCAAATATCCTCTCAGCCTGAGCACATGTGTGTGTTATCACTTTCTGTAACAGCTGGCAGTTTGTTTACGCAGCTCTCAGCAGAAAGAGGAGAATTTCAACAGCCTGAAACTGCAAATTGCAAAATTAACATCAATAAATCCTTCAGTGAGGAATGTGAAAAAACAATATTTCAACAAGCTGAGTCAATTGAATAATCAAGCACAGAAACATTAAGCCTCCCAATTCAGTGTTTCACAACTCGTTAGTGAATTATGACCTGATAAAAGTGAGGTTTGGAATCGTTCTTGTTTGAATTCAGAAAACTTTCTCTGAATTTTATAAATACATAATGAGCTCCAAAGAGGAGGAGCATTTCAATGCAGAGCCACCTGAAGAGAGTCCAACAAAAGAAAATCAATAACTGTCACAGAAAACTTAAAACAGTTTACCACACCAGATAAAAACACACAGCTCACTCATTTAACTGTGATTTTTTTTCCCCACAGGACAGTTTTTCTCCAGTATTGTTATTTAACGTGTGAAATGTACTGACATCCATTTTCTAAAGTATGTGTTAAAAAAAAAAAAAAAGAAAAACTTCTCCCTGTGCTCCAATCTCTGGCCTGTGTTGATGATGTTTCTCAGAGAGAAAGTCTCACTTTTGTTTCTCTGTTTTCTTGTTCGGCTTGATTGACTGACTTAAGTGCCAGCCAGTCGGCCCACACATCACCAAACTAAAGACTCTCTGTCACAATTTATGTTCCCTGAAAAAAATACAACAACAAATCCTCGGACGTAAACTCCCTCCACCCTCACTGTTAATCCACTGTTTTTGTGTGTATTCACTGATTTGTGTGTCTGGATGCTCACTTACAGGCTGGCAGTCTGACCACTGTTTACAGGATAAAATATAGTGAGAGTGAGGACGATGTGTTCCAAAGTTAATATATTACTGTAATCACATTAGCATTACTGTTTCAAAGTCAGTTACTTTGTTTGTTTCTGTGGAGGCAGATCATTAGTGAACACTGTTCAGCATCTTTACCCCTTCTGTGCTCAGATCCATGGGAACATTTCCTTTGGCCTGCAAATGTTTTGTTTAGCTCTTTCTAAACAATAAAAGTTACAGATGCATGGTATTGGATTTTTGCTGATACCGGGGCTGATATTTCCAAATTCATTTTAGCTGATACCAATATACACTATATTGCCAAAAGTATTTACTCACCCATCCAAATAATTGAAATCAGGTGTTCCACTCACTTCCATGGCCACAGGTGTATAAAATCAAGCACCTAGACATGCAGACTGTTTCTACAAACATTTGTGAAAGAATGGGTCGCTCTCAGGAGCTCAGTGAATTCCAGTGTGGTACTGTGATAGGATGCCACCTGTGCACAAGTCCAGTCGTGAAATTTCCTCGCTCCTAAATATTACACATTCACCACTGTCAGTGGTATTATAACAAAGTGGAAGCAAATGGGAACGACAGCAACTCAGCCACAAAGTGGCGGGCCATGTAAAATGATGGAGTGGGGTCAGCAGATGCTGCACTGTGCGCAGAAGTCGCCAACTTTCTGCAGAGTCAATCGCTACAGACCTCCAAACTTCATGTGGTCTGCAGATTAGCTAGAACAGTGCGTAGAGAGCTTCATAGAATGGGTTTCCATGGCCGAGCAGCTGCATCCAAGCCATACATCACCAAGTGCAATGTAAAGTGTCGGATGCAGTGACGAATTGCGCTTCTCCATCTGGCAATCTGATGGATGAGTCTGGGTTTTGCAGTTGCCAGGAGAATGGTACTTGTCTGACTGCATTTTGCCAAGTGTAAAGTTTGGTGGAGGGGGATGGTGTTGGGTTGTTTTTCAGGAACTGGGCTTGGTCCCTTGGTTCCAGTGAAAGGAACTCTGAATGCTTCAGCATACAGTGGGATTTTGGACAATTCCATGCTCACAACTTTGTGGGAACAGTTTGGGATGGCCCCTTCCTGTTCCAACATGACTGTGCACCAGTGCACAAAGCAAGGTCCATAAAGACATGGATGAGAGAGTTTGGTGTGGATGAACTTGACTGGCCTTCACAGAGTCCTGACCTCAACTCGATAGAACACCTTTGGGATGAATTACAGCGGGGACTGAGAGCCAGGCCTTCTCGTCCAACATCAGTGTGTGACCTCACAAATGCACTTCTGGAAGAATGGTCAAAAATTCCCATAAACACACTCCTAAATCTTGTGGAAAGCCTTCTTCCACTTTCAATGTGACAGACTATTTGTTTTAGAAAAACACATAAAACAAGACAACTAGGGTTACACGATATTAGATTTTTGCTTTTATCTGATATGATGATATTAACAAATTAATTTTAGCTGACAGCGATATCAATGTGACATTTAAATGTACTTTAGACCTAAAACTTCATTTTCTGTTGGTCCAGTCTAAAACTTCACTTATTTGACTAATATTTACGGCTGGTATAGGCAGATTGTTTTTGCCAAAATATTGGCTGTAAATATCTGCAGATATTTTCACATCTGTACCAATAACTCACTTTTTAAGCTATTTTTGCCAATATAAATATCCTGCTGATAATATCATGCACCCATACGGACAACTTTTTAGAGCTTATACTTCACATTAAAATTAACTATCATTAAACAACAGGTTTGCAAGGTGGTTTACAGAGAAAGAATTTGAACAACCAAAACACTCTTCGCATGTGCAAAAAGTAAGCTAGTCGTAGTTTGGACTACAATCGTCAACTCTTACAGTTCAAGCACTTAGTTTAAGGTCTGAGGACATTAAAGTTAAAAAATCTAAGGAAGTCCAGCTGATTCTATTTTGAAATGCTTGAACTTGCTCGTACAATCTGCTGAAATGTCAGACTGATAGACTGTGCTGATAATATTGTGCATCTCTAATTAAATTAATACTTAAAATGATAAATGCACTGCAACAAAAACATTTATTCCCAGGGTTCAGACGCCTTTTCTGAGGTCAAATAGAAGAACATTCAAGATGCATTTTTTTTAAGCTTTTCCTGCCGAGGTAAATTCTGTATTTTTCAAATTAGGGCTGTCATGATAAATTACATCAATTGTGGTTAACTAAGATCCACAATTAGTGCATTGATTTTTTTTTTTTTTTTTTTGGTGATTAACGGCATACTTTACTGTCCCTATCAACAAACTTTGGTTAATCCATGTAAGCTTTTCCCTGCAGCCTCAGTGATGTAAAATAAGTCCACCACTACTCCTTTATGTTAGTTTTACTTTAAAAAACCCACAGACAGTTCAGTGGACAAGTCAAAAGTCATGCACACCTCGTGTTATTATACATTTGCCTTTTTACAGTCCCCTTATTTCCCTTAAAATCAACAAGTTCCTTTTTCTGTGGTTCAGTTCATAGTAAAATCTTAAGTCTACCAATAAAATCAAGTCTGTATCAAGGCAGAAAGTCAGCTACCTTCAGTTTAAGATGGTAGAAAGATCCAAAATGACAAAAACAGTCCTAAATGTAAAGTAGTGGAATTCTAAAGGTGTGATGAAAAGAATGCCGTTAATCACAATTAACTACAGAAATTCAGATATTAACCACAATTAAAAACATTAATCTGTTGACAGCCTTAATTCAAATGCATATTTTCATTAAAAATGTCCCCTACCTTATCATTTAAAACAGGTATTCAACTATAAATGACAGAAATTATGTTTCATAATATGTTATACACAATACAACAAATTAAAGGTAAATGCAAAAAAGCTGACATAAAACGCTTCCCAAAAATAATTTTCAAGAAATTCTTTATAAACATGTGACTATGATAAACCATTTAAATGATGACTGACTTAATTCCAGCGTGATATTCGCTCAAAGAGAAACTGTGTATTTCTCAACATAATTTATCAGTTACTTATTATTATTTTTATGTGAAATATCTTCTAACTTATTTTATTACATGTCTAATTGGTAGTTCAGTAAAACACTACTTCCATCATCAGAGGCATAAAATTGTCATTTCAAGCACTTTTCAGCCCTTAAAAACACATCTACAGCTGTGCATTTTCAAAGATTTTAACCCCCTGTATAATCCTTGTATTAAAAAAAATAAATCAGTAAACAACAATGTCCTGCAGGGATCTATTGCAAAAACATGCCAAACAAAAGTTTTCATGTGATTTGCATTTAAATACAAGCACAACATATTTACTGTGTGGTAGCAAATTATTCATCTTCCTGAGTGGTAAAGTGTAATTTACAAATTTGTTTGGTCAGTTCTAGACAAGATCGTTTGTTTTCTAACCCATGGATATTTAAAAGTATGTTAGAATTATGTTCAGTTAATGTAAGATGTACTCCATCTACTCACTTAGTTCTGTGTATTTAACATGGGGTCAGTTTACTAAGAAGCAGGTAGTACTGGCAGGAACACTGATCACTGAGTAAAGAGCTACAGATACACATTCAAGTTCCAGTGCACTTCTTTGTCTTTGGATACTGTCCTCTAGTGTCCAGCATGTAAACTGCACAAACCCTTGTGCTAGTGCATGAACATTAGTCTGATATATGCTGATATATACTGAAATGTACACATTTTAAAAAACAACAGCAGTCTACATTATTGGGAAACAGTTTAGGGAAAGCAACAGAGCAACAATTCAAGACTGACTAAAAGATCAATACTTTGCATGTATCAAGTGCGCTAGAGAACCAAAGGGCCCCAAAAATATTCTTCCGCACTGAAGACACTCCCAGTCACAGTGGGAAAAAAAGCAGTAATGGATTCACTATTCAATATTCAGATTAAAAAAAACTGCACATGGTCGCAAGTTGAAAGCAGCTCTGAATTATTAATCTGAATCTTTTACGAGCAGACACTACAACTTTTCTCTACTCATGCCCTTGAAACTAGAGCAGAGTAGTAATAAAACTACAGTACAGATTTCAGTCTTACATGAGTCACTTTGAACACCGATGTCCCTCTGAGACAGGGGGCTGAGAGTGACACCGTAAAAGGACCCTAAAAATAAAGGATCCTAAAAATCTTAATCTTTGTTCTGTATTAAAGCCTGATTTTGTTCTTTGACCTTTAACCTCCTTCAGTTACGACCCTGAATGAAATGTGGAAAAATTCACTAACATCAAACATCAGTCTTTTTGTAAAAAGGGATTAGAGACTTTAAGTTCATAACCTTAAAAAAGATCAAACCATAGTTGCCCAGTATATTCAAGAACATGCCATGGTCAAAAAACAGCCATCAGACATCACAGTTTAATCAAGACTAAATCTCACTCAATACAGTACTGATGTTTCTAGTATATAACATATGTGATGAAAACCTGCACATCTGTACCTCAGTTATGATCAAACAGATACCAGATGTAAAGACACAGAAAAAAAGAAAAGAACTGAAGGTTTATGTAATATGACTGAGTCCTGTGGCCTGTGAAAGCTATAAAAAAGCAGGACTTTAAACTTCAAAATGCGGAAGATTGTTCAGTATTATGTAATATATACTGATGAGGCTTCATGTGACTATAAAAAAGTATAATGATGTGTAAAAAAAAAAAGGTCTAGACAGTCTGTAGATGGGTTGCTGTAAAGAGAAAATACTGCATAGTAACTTGCATAATTATGGCAAAACACAACAAAATAGCCATCTCATTCAGATTATTCAGCATTTATAAATGTTACACTCTGTTTCTGGAACCCAGTGGAGTATTTTTTTCTTCTTCCTATCTAGTTCAGTAGTTTCTTTGGTATGTTATTATATAGTACATGATTTTGTTTGTTATTCATATTCAGTATTTTTTAAAGAAGGGAACCTATATCACCTATAAGATCAAATAAAATCAACAAAAAACATGTTTATGCCAGATCTTTATATGGGACATTTGTCATGTTATCAATCACTACATATTGCATTGTTGTACAGTGTTCTCTGCTAATTTTTCAATGTTCTTTAATTTCTTATTTACTTTTAATCACTTTTTAATATTGTTGAGGAGGTACAACAAAAACTGTTTATAACAGAGGAAAGACATACTGAGTGTTCATGAGTAGATAAAAAGACTAGGATGAAAAATGTTGTAACTGCCATTATCCAATATGCTGATATTTACAGTTCATTTCAGCTAATACTGATATTATTTGTGGCAGACCGCCACAAATAAATTAGGCCTGCCACAAATAGATTCTGGTGCTACCTGTTCGCCCTTGCTCTGTGAATGTAGCGTGTCGTTAAAATGACTATATCGCGAATATCCGAGTACAAATTATGTGGAAGTTTTGAGCCGCCAGGGTGCATTTCTCGCTGGAGTTTCGCTTCTCCCATTATCCCTGAATGCATCTCTCACAGCAGAGAGCAGTCTTTTTCTCCTCTGCCCATTCAGAAAACTCCTGCACATGCGGCCGGGTTTTTCTATCAGTGGCGAGAGAAGCAAGGGAGAAGAAGGTAAACAGAGCAGCGTGGCAAGTTAGTGGCTAGTTAGATGCCTTTTAAGATGGACAACGAGAAACAGCGCTGTCTCTGCAACATTGAGCAGTCGTTCAACTTTGAAAAGGAAGAAGTCTAACTCACGTGATATTCGTTAAAATACACCGCAAGATGACTCCGAGATAACGGCGGCAGTAACACAACACACCTCTAAAGACATGAGCTTGGTGTTGTTGAAAAGCCAGGATTTAAAAATCTCATAAAGACGTTTAACCCAGAATAAAAGATTTGCCTGGGTGCGAACTTTTGCAGAAAACTCCGTGCCAGAGTCGTACACGTTAGAGAGAAGACGGCCCAGCAGCGGACAAATTTGATCCACTTTTCCACAATAACAGAGACTTATCTCAGCCTAACAGCTCAAAACACCGACAACAAGTAGTTAAAATGTTCCCGCCACCAGACAAGCCTTTTACCCCCATGATCACACAGGAGAGTTTACTGAATCAGGTCAAACGCTCTCATGTCATGAACTTGTCAGAGACTGGTCCAGCGATCATCAGCACAGAAAACGGACTAATATAATCACAGCTGTGAGCCTGAATGGAGGACTAGACTGCAGGGTTTTAGCCCCTGGCTGCATGCAGGATTGGTGAGTTTTGTGTAGGTTTGCATCACTCTTAATGAGGGAAATAATCATTTTATAATCAGCAATAGTAAACATAACACAGAAAACATTTCAGGACTTTCCATACACTATAAAAGGCTGAGTATTTCACGATTTATGTAGTTTTAATTTATTAGTGAAAGACTGAGTAAAGTCCTTTTCAAAACAAAACTGCTAAACTTGACTTTATATTGATTTTTACTTTCTGCATACAATTTTATTAAAAATCCAATAGAATGTCTATTTTAATCACCAAACTAGTGTCATTCGGGGCTGAATTAAATACAGCTGCTAAGAAGCCATTTCAAAATATCGGGATATATATCGTGTATCAGGATATAGCAAAAATATATCGGAACATCAATTTTAGGCCTTTTTTGTTTTTTAGGAAGCCCCGTAAAATAAAATGCCTTGAGAAAGGGTGCAAACTCTGCAGGAACAAAATTTAACAAAATTGTTACTCCTTTTGATTTAAGTTACCTACTTTATTTATCCAACCTATTTTTTTTTTCTTTAAAATAAGCTTTTATATTTTCTATTTAAATGTATTTATGTTAAGTTTATTTGGTATTTGTTAACATTTGACATTTAATGAAAGTTTTATATTCAAATCCAAATCCATGGGGTTTTTGTGCGCACCCCCCTTCACACACACACACGCACCCACACACACACCACTGTGACTTAAATCATACAAGTTCATCATTAAACCCTATAACTATGTTGGAATAGCAAATTTGCAAATCTCTTCTACTTTGTTCCAGAGGGTTTAGTATATAATGTTTATCTAGATGTAAAGCACATCATGGGCACAGTTATTATCTCACCCCCGCACTCATTAAGACATTAAAGCCCCATCAGCCCCTGGTGGTCATTATCAGTCATGGACAAAACGACACGACTTGCTGAAGCTGAACCAGAACCATTCATCCACCTCCCCTCTACATTTCTGCTGACCTGTGCAGTCTACCACAGTGCATTCATCCTCTCACCAGCATGCTATTGTGTTTGTTTTATCCCTATTACTCAGTGCAGGTGTCAACAGAGCAACTGCCGTGAGTCATGGTTATCTAACTGATAAAATATAATGCTGGAAACCTTGACATCTTTTTTAATGTCATCTTGCACCCTCTGCCTCTCAAACTGTCTGCAGCTTGATAACAAGTAGTTCTGTCTCAATTTGAGGTGAGATAACGCTGCAGCTCCAGCCTTGTATATGCCTCACAAGGCTGATGAATCAGACCAAGGCCATTATGGCAGAAATCCAAAGAGAGTTTGTTGACATTAATCTTGAACATTTCATCCAATCCTGCTTGAGACAGAAACTAATGTGAAGGACAAACTTCACTCTCCAGACATACCTTTTCAGATATCCAACAGTCTACCATAAGCTCACCTTTCAGTCAACTCTGCAGAAGTACTGGGAGTCAGTATTCCCACCGCTGCTGCTGTGTGTGCAGAGACAACAACACAGAGTCACACAACACTGCTGCAGAACCCCACCCCATCAAATCAATATCACAGACAACCAGAGAGGAGGGAGAGAGGTTGATGATGCCGCTTGTGGTCCAAAGAGACCGTATGAACTCAACACCCACCACAGGAAGTGCTGAATCAGGGAGTAGCATCATCTAAGCCTGGATTCAGTGGTCAGACATTTAACAGAGATATAGGAGCTGTTAAACCTGGACAAGACCTCTCGAAGATACAGAGACATCTGAAGCAGTTTGAAACCCCTCATGGGGAATCAAGAGGTAATAAGAGATGCTAATACTCTTGTAACACAACATATCTCTTATGACTGCTTCAAGAGATCCTTACATCTTCTTCAATTAAATGAGACTGAATGTTTTGAAAGAACTATAGCAAATGAGCTTCACATTCAAAATGCTGCACAGACACACATGTGGAATTTCAGGGTTAGTTTAAGGTTTCCAGTGAGAGCGGCTGATTGTAGCAGTAGTGTAAACCACAGAGTAGTACCTTAACAGAGTAGATGTAATTATGACATGAAGAGTAATAACCCAGCTCTCAAATTAAGCCAGTTTTTACTTAATGCTTCTCTGAAGCTTGAGGAGAAACAAAGTGTTAAAAGAAATGTGTGCAAGTGATGTAAGCACCAAAGCTGAAATTATAGCATGATAATTATATTAATGAGCTGAGAGTCACAAAATACCAGCCATGTTTATAGCTCTGAGCTACATGTGCCCACTGGTGCACCCATAAACATCAACTGCTTCAGACTTCAACACTCACAATATTACTACTGCCTTAGTCAACAGGAGGAGAACATTTCAATAAAAATTTCAGTGCCAAACAATCATTGAAGACCTTCTTACTGTTTTTCTTAAACCTAGCTGTGATCAAAAATTTCTAGTGCTGACACCTTCCAGGCACCTGATCTGTTTGTTGGTCGGTGAGCTGTAATCTGACCAAAATCTCATTGGTCGGATGGAGGGGCTCTATGCGTTCACTGCTCTTGCCTCTGCCACAGCCTCTATTCCTACAGACTGTTCAGTTCACCTACAAGGGTTTAATTTAGTCCCTTATAATCTCAGCAAATGCACACATTACCTCTGATGTCAGTTACAAACAGATAGAGAGCAGTAGAGAGAGATGGTGCTGTCTCCTGGTCCCTTAAAGTTTTTCTTTATGCCCCAACTGCTGACAGTTCACCTCTGTAAATATGCTTAGCATGCTGTGTGGACAGTATAAACAGTACCTCCATAGTCTACACCCCACGGGCTGGAATAAGTGGGTCCTGTTAATTGCTATTGTCATGAAATACAACAAAAACAATTATTTGAATTATTATTTATTATTTATCTTAAACGCTAAATAGTTGTGCTGTGGTCACTGAAATCAAATGGATAAAGTGAGGAGCATGCAGGTTGTCTCTGAGTCAGTGGTTATTTCAGTACAACATAATGAGGATAAAGTAAATCATGTTGCAAAAAGCTTCTTCTGTGTGTTCTTACGTTTATCAAGACTGCCAGGAGGGTGCAATGAGGACACTGTCACTGATATGGATGATCAAGGGACAGCTTGCAGTGCCCCACACCACCAATCACTTGGCCAGTATTCTTTTTTTTTAACCACAGGCTTAAATATTTCACATAAAACACATTAAAACATAAAGGCAGAAACAGCCAAGGTATCATCTTCCCACAGGACTATAGGTTAATAAAATCACATCCAGAAGCCACTCAGCTTATTACTTGTTGGATAAAAAACAAATTTGCACAATGAGGCCAATAACAAAGCTCCAGTATGTAAAATAAAGCGGTCAGTCAATGGCTGATAGCACTAAGAGACAGCTCTTGAAACTTGGAGTATACATTTTTCTCATCAGCTGCTAAATAATAAAGTTAAGACTAAGAATTAAAACAAACCAGTAGCTGCAGTTGCAGACAGGGCAACATGTCAAACTCAATTACCAGAATTGTTCATCTTGGAAAAGTATTATTAAACTGATATGAGAAGCTATTGGGAGTCTTGTTGGATTTAAATGTCCATGGGGCCCTAAAACTGAGCCTATATACAGTGCTGAACAAATTTATTAGACCACCTGTCATATTTGTCTCAAAGACCATCCAGCATCATGAAGTGCTTTAATGCAGACTCTTTCATTTTCAGTGAGCTCTCCACGTTTTACCATTTTGAACAGGAATGAGGGATTTCAAACTGAATTCACCCAAATTTGAGCCGCCTCACTAGGCTTCTCTGAGAAGTCAGAAATTAATCAAGCAGAACATTCAACCACTAAAACTCATTTTTCTGTTCAGGAATGCAAGTAAATAACTATAATTTGACATATTAATCAAGAAATAATAATGTGCTTTACTATTTTTTCAGTTTTTTGTAAATCAGTAAATTTGAAAATTCATGGATAACAATAATAATTCTATTTTAGCATTAAAAATATCATTTGGGTTAAAGAGCTTCTACATATTGGTGTATTAACCATTGCAGAAACAAAAAGAAATGATTTTGGTAATTACCAATGCTGTTAATTTAGGGCAGCTGTGGCATAAACCTTACTTTGGTTAGGGTTAGGGTGGTCTAATAAATTTGTTAAGCACTGTATATGAGTTCACTGTTTACAGGTGTTGCACCAAGTCTAAGGTGCCTGAGTCTGTCTAAAAAAGCTGTAGAAATTTAAAAAAGATTTCAGTTAGTGTTTGGTCTGTGACTTTATGTTTTTATTATTCATTGGAGAGCACTACATTTTCTTTTATTGCTATTTAATTCTATACACTGTACCTGCACTATAAATACTGTATTCGTAACAAATAGACCATTTACTTCAAGTCATGGTGTTGTTTGTAGTGAGTGTTCCTGTCTTTTAAATCCTAGCATGTGAAGGTATATGTAGTACTGGAGTTTTAAGCTTTAATGTTTTCTGTAAAATCTGTGTGCGGCCTCTGCATCCTGTTGAACTCTACAGCAGCACCATAAAACAAAGTAGCTGGCAGAACTTTAAATGGCATCCTAGAGTGTTTTTTTTTTTTTTTTGTGTGAACATCATACCTGCAATGCGGATGACGGCCCTCTCCGCCGGGTCCAGCACATCTCCAGAAGCAGACTTAGAACGCTTGATGCGATGGTGTTTGGGCAGGTTCCAGGGCAGGGTGTCACCAGGAGATGGAGAGTAACTGACCGAACTCAGATCGCTGGAGCTCTCCTCCGATGCAGCCCGGACCAAAGGCCTCCTCTTGGACCTCTCCTTCACCTCCTCCATAGTCTGAATGGACAGAATGTGTTAAACATGGTGAAATTAATTAAGCAAAATAAGAAAGGACAAAGAAAAACTGAAAAGCAGGGACTTCCCGTGTTTATTTCAAGCCTGATGACACCCTCAGCACCAGGGCTTTTTTTTATGAAGCACTGTCCAAATATTCTTAAACAAAACAATATAACCCAAATATGAGACTAATGTTTTTGACACTGTTTTTAATATTGGCCCTTACAAGTGAAAAGCTCTTGTATGGAACCTTCAGTTTGACACAATTGTTTGGCAGTGCCTCACATCATTTTACTGATTGTGTTCCATGTATGTTACATTTTTTTCTCCAAAGCTCATCCTGACTTTGTTCTAAAATGCCACAGGATTTCACCTTTAAGATGTTTGCTGTTGAAATGTCAAAAAAGTTGCTGAAAGGTTAACCTTACTCCCTCTCCGCAACAGCGTTTACAGGCAGTGGGTGAATGGAAATATCTGACTTTTAAGTTGATGGTCTTGTTTGCTTTAACAGCTTATGATGAGGCATATTAACTCCAGTCTGATTAACATTCAACTATGAACTCCTTAAAAAAGCTTTAAAGATACAAATAGACAAAGAGTATATTTTCAGACTTTCTAATAATCAAATTTATAGTCACATTTACGTGCATATAAACCTAGACTTAACTAAAGGTCGTCTAAACAAAGACATTTATTTATTGTTAGCTTGCAGCACTTGCTATGCTACGCTTACAGAACCGTTAACCGTCGAATACAGCCGTTTGGCAATTTTAACCGTTTCAATATTCAGTTATGTCTAAAAAACAAAATTGACTTATAACGAACTTTAAAAAAAATCTTTCTAAATATTCTCATATTTTCTACGTTCAAGTTTACCATAGTTGTCCGTTTTAGGTCATAACAACTTTTTATTTCTGTTAGCTTACTCACCCGTAGCACTTCCTTTCGTGGTAAATTTAACAACTTTGAGCGTGAATTTCTTCAACAGCATATTTCTTTGCTGCCAGACAGATAACTGCCATCACTCAGTAAAAAAAATGTCTGTGCTCGATGCGTTTACAACTAAATTCTTAAAATTAAAGTTAGTCCACATAAAACCCTTCGCAAAGTTTAGGTTTACCCGAACATTTTTCACCTGCACTAGACCGTTTAGCGGTTGCGCAAAAATCGCTACCGTTAATTTTAAACACTTCCCATAATGCAACTCTCTCTTAAAGCAATACACTCATCTCAGATGTCATAATCGGAACAAAACGGAGATGTCGGCCATAGGAAAGGACACATTTGTGGAGTTTAGGTGGGACCAACAGAACTGCATCAGCTGAAGTCTTTTTCTCTGATCATCCTTTTTCTTAAAAAGTGTGTTCAAAGGATGGAAGTTTAAAGTCTGAACAAAATTTATGTATTGTATCAAAATTAGCTTCAGCTAAAATTAGTTTGTAAAATTTGCACAATTGTTTATATATTTGACCGTCTTCAACATATGTGGTTAAAGGCTTAATGACCGATTGAAACCTAAAGGATTAGCTCAGAAAACTAGAATATCATGGAAAAGTTCATTTTTTCAGTGATTTGATTGTAAAGTCAAACTTCCGTATTTCCTTGATTCATTGCATACAAAATCTAATAAGAGCTAAAAGAAAAAAAAAAAAAAACCCACTATCTGAAATTATATATATAATTATTACAGTATTAAAAATCAACAATAAGGCGCGCCAGTGGTCGAGTGGTTAAGGCGCACGCCATATACGCAGGCAACCCGGGTTCAAATCCGGCCCGTGGCACTATTTCCTGCATGTCTCTCCCCGCTCTCCTCCCTGTTTCCAACTCTATCCACTGTCCTATCT
Source organism: Cheilinus undulatus (assembly GCF_018320785.1). Taxonomy (NCBI): domain Eukaryota; kingdom Metazoa; phylum Chordata; class Actinopteri; order Labriformes; family Labridae; genus Cheilinus; species Cheilinus undulatus. Next base: position 12,795,044 of record NC_054880.1, on the reverse strand, counting down.
AATAAAGGCCAAAAATAAACCTTTAAAAAAAAAAATCAACAATAAAAAAGATTTTTAATACAGAATTGTCATTTGGAAAATTATGTTCCTTTATGCTCTCAGTAGTTAGATATCACCCCTTTAGCATGACTTACAGTAACAACCCAACATAGCAAGGCAATCAGCCTATGGCATTGCTGGGGTATTATGAAGCCCTGGTTGCTCTGATAGCAGTTTCAACTTGTCTGTATTGTTCAGTCCTTGACAGCACCTCAGAGATTCTCTGTTGGGTAACACAGTAACACCATGCAAACCAGTTTCTGGTAGTTTTGGCTCCTCTGTGGGCAGGTGCCAAGTCCTGCTGGAAAATGATATCAGTATCTTCATAAAGCCTCTCAGCAGATGGAAGCATGGATCGCTCTAAAATATCATGGTAGACAGCTCACAGTGTTGACTCTGATCTTTTTAAGAAATATTTCCCTTTATATGATATATGGAAGTTAGACTTTTTGAATAAAATCACAGCAAAGATGAACTTTTTCATGATATTCTAATCTTTTCAGATGCACCTGTATGTGCACATAGGCAAAGGTTAAATGCTGTAGCTTGATACTCTCTGTGGAAACCAAAGGAGGAGTATTCAACCAAAGTCTCCAAGTGCCTCTGATGCACTGTATAACGTCACCACACTCACAGCTCCCTTTTTCAGCTGAGTCACCATTCAGCTCACAGGATGCTCCCTACAGGGGCGCTGGCTGCACCGCCACAGCTTCTCTCTGATTGGACAAGAGCAGACAGGACAAAAGTCTAGGGAGTAAAAATGTCTACAGTGCAGCAGAGACAGTTCACATTCAGGTTAAGATTTACTGCAGCTAAATGCTATTTCTGGCCACCCACTGTTTGTTGTTAGGACTGCAGTACTACAAAACTATCTGTCTTTTATTTTCATGCAACCTTTATTTAACTTGGGAGGCTTGAGCCAGGGCGCATTTTCTACATGGTGTTAAAGGGCTGCTCAGTTGCAAGGGAAGTGTGACTTTGAATACCTGAACAAAACATTTAAAGCACAGTAAATCAGCCTGAGTGGAACTTTTCTTTTGGAAAATCTTGCCTGTTTGAAGTTATATGATACTGCCAAATCATGCAAAGTAATAGCAGTCATTGCATTTTAAAGTAGAGGGAAAACATGCTATACATTTATGTTGAAGGTTATTGTGTGTTATTAAAAGACATGGACATTCGACCTCTGCTCGACTATACATTTTTAGCTTCAGACTCTCATAAACAAAAATGAACACCGTCTAAAACTTGAGGTAAATGCAGTGTGGGTTCCTTGAAAGGTTAGAGCTGACTACTGTATGTTAAAAATTCATAACTTCTAAAATAGCTCCTACACAGAGCAGAGATGGAGGGATCGCTTTGAGGCGGTTGCTGTAATTTACATGCATATGAATCCTCTTCTTTTCCCTCAATATACAAAATGCATTGAGGCAGTAAAGTTGGAGCTCTTTTGATATCGTTGGCTCTTGATCTGCTCTCTGAATTAATCATAACTGCACTGAAGAGAGCTGCAATATGATGCAATTACAGTGAGAGCGCTGCCCATAGAAACATCATTTATAGCAATAAAACTTCACGTTTGGGCTCCTGTTTCTGACCCATTACTATTCAGAGTGGCTGTGCTTTGCTGTATGGCTCTCATCCAAGCAGGCTGAAAGCATCAGGGTGATCTGTAGTTACCAGGCAACCCTGAGGAGCATTAGAGAGCATGCTCTTGAAACTCTCAACTCTGGAACTGGGAGAAAGTTAAGTGGTGTGTGCTGGTATGAGCAGATAGAGTCTGAATCACACTGACAGCTGACTGAGGATCCCCTCTCCCTCTCTCTTTCCATCCTTCAAACTGTAAACAGCTGTTTGACTTCATTAGGAGTGGATCTGTTGATCATCACTTGACAGAGACTGCTGTCAAGATCTTTCCCTGAAAACTTGAGCTCAAAACTGCACCCATTTAAGCTTGGAGCTGCAGTGCATCGCCACACCTGAATGCAGGCTGTGTGACCCGCAGCGAGGAGAGAGCTGGAGGTGCACCTGCTGCAAAAACACCCCCGTGTTTTCTCACATTTGAGCAAGATCGGGTTGTTTCTGATCTGCAGGATTATAAACGAAGCTAAATCATGTGATTGATAGCGTCAGTGATGCGGCAAAATAAGAAACATTATGCAGGCGACTCCTGTTTTACTCACGCTAAAAATATCCAGGATTGCTGCTGTTTTGGTCCCAGGTGAACAATCGTAAATATCCTTGTACTGCAGTGCTTCAATCGGCGTTTTCGTCCCAGTTAGATCCGCTCAAACTTAGACAACCATCATCCTCATCCGCAGCGGAGGTCGCGCCTGCGTCCTGTGCTCTCCTGTCCGGGCTTTCAGACCTGGACTGATCCGGGCTGGAGGGCGAGCCGAGAGGAGGAATCTGCGTCCTCAGCCTGCTGCCTGCATGCCTACCAGCCTGCCTCCCTCCCTGCTACATAACACAGGCGAAGTTTGTCGCTGAACGGCAGGCACGCATCAAGGATGAAGATGAGAGCAGGGATCTGATTGCAGGCTCGGTGCGCATGTGAAAACTGAGCTCAGGTCAGATTGAGAGAGACAGGGAGATACCTCACAAGTTACACCATCTATACTGAGCTCTATATCCGGGAAATGTATGTCAGTATGATGTTTATAGGATTTCAGGGCAGTCTTAGGGTTGAGTGACTGACACGTTGGAACAAATGTAACTGTAAATAATGCTGTGGAGGCTCCATCACACGCCCTGTCCGCCTCCTCTTTCCTTGAACTTCACACCTTAAGGACGCTGATGAGGGGCATTTCTGCTGAGCTCAGCAGATATGTGGCATGTGGAAACAGATGGGCTTCAGTGATATTTACATTAATCTGCGAGTACATCTATTCCATAGAGGATATGCCACTTAACCTCCGTGTATGCTCTGGAAATGTCTAGTGTTCCTCTTAACCTCTAAGTAAACATTAGCCTCTAATAGGGTGACCACATTTTGATTACCGAAAACCAGGAAAATGGCCCGGCAATGAGATACTCAAATGATACTTGAAGTTTACTCAAAGGTATTTCAATACATTTAAAGCATGCCTCTTCTGTATGGACAGAAAATTTTTATATGACCAAATACTATCTATAACCAAAGACACAAATTCAGATCGGCTTCTCGGGTTACTCAACATGTTTTATTATGACAAGTTTCAAAAATAACAAATGAAATAATGATGATAGAAATAATGTCTCTTCTGTATTTGAAAATAGATAAATAAATAATAAATAAGTAAAAAATACCTCTGCTATATTAGCAATCCAAATTTAACAAAAAAAATAGCTCAAAAACTAACTAACAAAAAATATCTCCATCTATAGTTTAGCGAGTTCTGTTCGCTCGTTGTGAGTGTAGAGAGCCGCCCACACGGCAGCCTCTCAGGGATTACGTCACATGCAGCACCGCAGGTGCAGAGTGCCCTAGTGCCGGTCGATTTAGTGGCTCAATGAAAAACAATGAAACCAGGACATTTTCATCACTTTATAAAAACGGCCAGGACGTGAAAACAGGACACTATAGCCGCCATCTTTGTTGTTGTTATAAACGGTCGGACCATGTGACGTAACGTTCTATTCTATTCTCTATGACTTAGTTGTCCTTTGATGTCAAAACACTATAAAAGGCCCCCACTCCACTTCTGAATTAGTTAAGGACGCTGAAGGAGACACTTAACGTGTTTTTGTGTTCGAGTTTGACAAACTGCAGAGCCATTTTTCGAAGCCATTTTAACTGCAAAAATGTTCGGACTTTCATGGATTAAGTTGACCGTCCGTCGCTGCATTGGCTGCCCAGAAGAAGCCAGCAGAAAATTCAAGGCGGATAATTTATTTGATCCACCCAAGACTGACCCCGTATCACCTGCGAGGATCGACTTGTCAGCTGCAAGGGAGGCTGGTCTCAAGTTGCTGCAGCAAAATGATTTTGCAAATGGAGACAAACAGGGAGAGAAGAATCGTCTGTCGACCTGCGTATTTCCAGGTCTACCCTCCCTCCCAAAGCCAGTCCATTATTACATGCGCCACACAAAAACTTATTTTTGTGTAAAAAAGGCAAAAATGATGGCTTATTTTTTGTCTTTGGATTATGCAGCGTTCTTCGGCATGGCTGGACTGAGTCTTGCAGCTATATGGATAGTACCATACGAGTTTGTGTCTCTTTTTGGATGTCTTGTCAGAGTTTTTAGGCAGCCCAAGAAGACCGTAATGTCAGTTGGACAAAGATCAGCTGGCCAGGTCATGGCCAAAGCAGAAAGTGCTGCTGGTCAACCGAAGGCCAAAGCAGAAACTGCTGCTGGTCAACGGAGGGCCAAAGCAGAAACTGCTGCTGGTCAACAGAGGGCCAAAGCAGAAACTGCTGCTGGTCAACAGAGGGCCAAAGCGCCTTGGGCGGCTGTAAAAAAGGCAAGAATGATGACTTATTTTTTGTCTTTGGATTATACAGCGTTCTTCGGCATGGCTGGACTGAGTCTTGCAGCTATCTGGACAGTACCATACGAGTTTGTGTCTCTTTTTGGATGTCTTGTCAGAGTTTTTAGGCAGCCCAAGAAGACCGTAATGTCAGTTGGACAAAGATCAGCTGGCCAGGTCATGGCCAAAGCAGAAACTGCTGCTGGTCAACGGAGGGCCAAAGCAGAAACTGCTGCTGGTCAACAGAGGGCCAAAGCAGAAACTGCTGCTGGTCAACGGAGGGCCAAAGCAGAAACTGCTGCTGCAGCCACAGAACGATTTAGTGCCGAGAAGACCACCCAGAAGAATGGCGGCCAAAAAAAACGCCATAAAAAGCGCAAGAAATGAGGCCAACAACAGAGTAGAAAGAGTCACTTGTCAAATATTTTCAAGTGACTTTTTCCAGGCCTTTAATGCCTTTTGGGTTTCCCCCAGGTGCTCTGGTTTGCCCCACTTAATAAAATGAAAAAAAAAATATTAAATTTGCTTATGCAAAGTTATAATTTCCTGCAATCTTATAGTTTGTCTCAGTGCACTTCATATATTTAATCATATCAAACTGTCACTTAAGTTTTGTCTGAATTAGGGCTGGACAATTAATCCCAAATAAGATTAGATCACAGTATGGCCTTCTGCAATTTACAAATTGCAGAGGTTGCAATATTTCTTTAACTTGAAATGTGTTTAAAAAAAAAATTCAATATATTCATTTTTTGCAAACGAGGAATGCCACATTTGTAGCCAAGAGGCAACCTCCGGTCCTGAAAAATGAAGCCAATGCGGAAGTGCAAAAAATTGCTATACCGCGACTGTCCACTTGAGGCTGGCTGCAGGAACACTGGAAGTCCCGTCTGCACACATGTTAAACAGCCGGTTTTGACACTAGACATAAACTGGTTTACAGCCTGGTTCAAAACACCAAACGTGTCTCATTAGCCACGATCATTTTGATTGTATTTAGGATGAAAGCTGATTGGTGCGTCTCATTTGATTGACAGATAGCTCTGCAGGCAGAGGGTACATTTCTGTCAACCAGAATGCTAGCTAGCAGGCTGACAGGAGGTCGCGCTTAGTGGGTGGGCCGTTAGGTTGATCCAAAGTTCAGTTGAGACTGCAATTTCAGTATGGAAGCCTCCACAGATTGGCTTCAAGAGTCGTTTGAGTCCGTCTACTGTAAGCAGACGACTGACGTCACACGGGGTTTGTCCAATTCTTTTCTACAGTCTATGCCCTAAACTGACATGTTATTAGAAAAGCAGCATATTTCAATCAAGAGAAGGGATTTATGGCAAAATAAGTTTATTTTCTTCAAGCGCATAGCTAATGTTAACATAAAAAGTAACATGAATCTAGCAGTGAGTGAAAATAGTCAAATTTCAATTGTAGTCACCTAACATTTGTTTATAACTTGCTGTTAAAAAACGCAAAAGTAGATAACGGGTAGTTAAACCCATAGACTGTAAAGAGAATTGGACTAGGCCTGTGTGACGTCAGCCATCTGCTTATAATAGGCGGACTCAAGCAGCTTCTGAAGCCAATCTGTGGCGGGCTCCATATTGAAATCGCGGTCTCAACAGGACTTTGGATAAACCTAACAGCCTGCCCACTAACTTGACTTCCTGTCAGCTAGCTAGCTAGCATTCTGGTCGACAGAATGGAAGCTACTGCCTGTCAAGCTATCTGTCAGTCAAATGAGATGCACCAATCAGTGCGCAGTGAGGTTTATCCTAAACACTTACTTATTACTGTCCATATATTACATACTGGGTTTGATAGTAGTGCGTAGTAGGCAGTTTTAAATAAAGCTTGCTATTAGCTATGGTCCAGTGTCTATGAAATACAGCTCATCACATTAACTTTCTACTGTTTGTGTCATCTGCTCTACTACTGTTTGAGTCTGATAGCTAAACTCTGTGTGCACTTTGCTCTTTGATTTCCTAAAAATGCAAATGAACACTTATTAAAGAAGAATTGTGTTCCATTTAGTCTTGACTAGATTTACAAGTTGTTTATTCAGTGTCGTGCTTTTAAAGCTCCATTTTCCCTCCAACTGGGGCCAAGTTGTACTGAAGCGAATTAAAAACTGTCATGCTGAGCCATTACATAATCATAACAGCATGAATGATAGAGTGCTTGTTTGTGTGGCCCTTCTACACGATTCTCCCGCTTGGAGAATGAATCAATGGGCATGGGAAGCCTATTCAACTGATGCGTGCCATCGCTGTGAATGCCAAAGCTTGTGCCAGCTTTGTACCCATTGTATCCAGGGTTAAACCTGATCACCCACGTACTTCATGAAGTCAGAGACGTACAGGGTGCCCCAAGTCAGCTGAGACATGATTTCCTGGTAGTACACTTCAGTCATTTGGGTATTTAGATCAGAACTATTTCAACTGCCAAGTTAAGAGAGTTGTCATTGATTTATGCAAGAACATCGCTGCTAAAGATAAGAGAATTTCAACTTGGGATCCACTCAGCGACCAGCTTCGAGCTCTTTAAAGCATCATTCTTTTATGATGAAATTCAAAGTACATTTTGATTACAACAAATTTGAAGATATCCAGATTTAAATCAACAAATAGCACAATGGGCCATAAATAGGAGAGTTATGACCTTTTTCATAAAGATAAAGGAGGCGAGCCACCTTCTGTAGTGAAGTTCCTTGTTGGTGATAACAAGACCAGGATAGAGGTCATTTACAGCTACTTATATTCACCAGGACAGCCGCATTATTGTTTTATGGTTCTGTTCCCTGCTCATATCTTGATCCACCTGGAAATATGCATGTTTGCAGAGACAGTATGTACACAGTGACCCTTGTGTACTTGTTTCAGATAAAAGTTTAAAAGTAAAGCTGGCGTCTGTCTGAGTAGAGGCAAATGTTTTGTCTTATCATCAAAATTTAGGGTATCATGATTTTTGTTGTCAGTGTGTATGTTTATAATTTATGCTGTTGCTCTATTTATTTGTGTAAAAGAATGTCAGCAACTTCTTATTGTCAAAATATTTGATGGCAAAATTAACAATGTGGGAGAAGCTTAATATTTTCGCTATTGTATATTGATATTTAAATTGTATCCATATACAGTCGTGTGTAAAAGTTTTAAGCATGTAGGGTGTTAAGGATTCATCACAAGGCTCAATGTGCCAAAACCCAGGGAGAGCCCAAGCCAAGGTCAAGCTCAATGGAATCTCATTTGTCTGGACCTTTTTCACCCCTGGCAGTGCGCCTGGAGACCGCTCATGGTTTTTGGGCCCTTGGGGCATCCACAGCACAACCAGGGGCTCATGGCAACCCTGCTACCTGCCTGGACAGTACCATAGGCTGTGCTTACTTGCCACATCCACTCCTTACACTGTGCCCTAAAGTTGCACACATTGTTTTACAGCAGTTTATTTCTCCATGCCCTTGTAATATGCAAGGACATTCAGAGCACTACCTGGGTTGTGTCAATCTTCTATCGCTGTCTGACGGTGCCCTCAGGCAGTTATCTCACCATATCTCTGCCTTATGCAGCCTCAATTTTGTCCCAAACATGCCTTAAACTCATACACAGTACTGAATATGACAGTTTACAGTCTCTCTTTCTAAAAAATTGACACACTCTGCCTCTGTGTTGGTGTCTTCAAACTTTTACTCTGACTTAATGATGAACTGATTAGACTTTTTGTGGTCGTAGGCCAAAGGTCAAGGTCATTAGGCCTCATGTTCATTATCTAATGACTCTTTCAGGGTTTTTCGCTAAAATTGTTAAGCAAAAATGTCACCTCTGACTCAATGATAAACTAACTACATTTTGGAGGTGAAACTTAAAGGATATTGGGCCTCATTGCTTGCTTGTGAACGTAATATCTCAAGAAATCTTGCAGGAATTTTCCTCAAACTTTGCATTTACAGTTGAGACCAGAAGTTTACATACACTATATAGAAAGGCACATAAACTTTTTTTTCTCACCATCTAACAATAAATCAGATTAAACTTTTCCTGTTTTTGGTCAAAAAGGATTACTAAAATTATTTCTATTTGCTAAATGCCAGAATAATGAGAAAAGGATTTTTTTTAGACAATTTTTATTACTTTCTTCAAAGTCAGAAGTTTCAATACACTAAGATTACTATGCCTTTAAACAATATGGGAAAGCCCAGATGATGATGTCATGTCTTTGGAAGCCTCTGATAGGTTTATTGACAACATTTGAGTTAATTAGAGGCACACCTGTGGATGTATTTTAAGGCACACCTGAAACACACTGCTTCTTTGTGTAACATCATGGGAAAATCAAAAGAAATCAGCCAAGATATCAGGAAGAGAATTGTGGACTTGCACAAGTCTGGTTCATCCTTGGGTGCAATTTCCAGATGCCTGAAGGTGCCACGTTCATCTGTTCAAACAATTATATGCAAGTATAAGCACCATGGGAATGTCCAGCCATCATACCGCTCAGGAAGGAGACGGGTTCTGTGTCCCAGAGATGAACGTGCTTTGGTCCAAAAAGTGCATCTCAACCCAAGAACAAAAGCAAAAGACCTTGTGAAGATGCTGGCTGAAGCTGGTAAGAGTGTGTCATTATCAACAGTCAAACGAGTCCTGTACCCACATGGGCTGAAAGGCCACTCTCCCAGGAAGAAGCCATTACTCCAAAAGCAACATAAAAAAAGCCAGATTACAGTTTGCAAATGTACACAGGGACAAAGAACTTAATTTTTAGAGACATGTTCTGTGGTCTGACGAAACTAAAATTGAACTTTTTGGCCATAATGACCATCGTTACATTTGGAGAAAAAAGGGGGAAGCTTGTAAGCCTGAGAACACCATCCCAACTGTGACACATGGGGGTGGCAGCATCATTTTGTGGGGTTGTTTTGCTGCAGGAGGGACTGGTGCACTTCACAAAATAGATGGCATCATGAGGAAAGAACATTATGTGGAAATACTGAAGCAACATCTCAAGACATCAGCCAGGAAGTTAAAGCTTGGGCGCAAATGGGTTTTCCAAATGGACAATGACCGTAAGCATACTGCCAAACTGGTTACAAAGTGGCTTAAGGATAACAAAGTCAGTGTTTTGGAGTGGCCATCACAAAGCCCTGATCTCAATCCCATCGAAAATTTATGGGCAAAGCTGAAAAGGCATGTGCAAGCAAGGCGGCCTACAAACTTGGCTCAGTTACACCAGTTCTGCCGGGAGGAATGGGCCAAAATTCCTGCAAACTATTGTGAGAAGCTTGTGGAAGCGTATCCAAAACGTTTGACCCAAGTCATACAGTTTAAAGGCAATGCTACCAAATACTAATGAAATGTATGTAAACTTCTGACTCTCAAGAAAATAATAGAAAATTGTCTAAAAAATGATCTCTCTCATTATTCTGGCATTTAGAAAATAGAAATAATTTTGGTAATCCTAATTGACCAAAAACAGTAAAAGTTTAATCTGATTTAATGTTAGACGGTGAGAAAAAAAAGTTTATGTGCCTTTTTATATAGTGTATGTAAACTTCTGGTTTCAACTGTATGTCCACTCTGACTCAAGGGTGATGAGATTATAGTTTGAATGTGAAAGGTGAAGGTCATTAAGCATCCTGTTCATCCCTTTTTTGTGAATGTACTATCTCAAGAACACTGTTTGAGGGGGTTTCTTCAGACTTTGCACAAATGTTCACTCTGCCCCAAGGATTATCAGATCAACTTTTGAATGTCATAGGCCTCATGTTCATTCCATGCTTGTGTATGCAATCTCATAGACTCTTAAGGGGTCTTCAAACTCTGCCCAAATGTCCACTCTGATTGAAGGATGGCCTGATAAGATTTTGAATATCATGGGTTAAAGTCATTGGCCCCTATGATCATCCCTTGCTTGGGAGAGTAAATGTTAAAGACTCTGTGAGGGATTGTCAAACTTTGCATGAATGTCCACCATGACTCCAGAATCAGCTTAAAAAAATTTGGAGGCTAAAGATTAAGCCATTGGGCCTTATGTTCTGATTGCTATAAATCAGACAACCATAGAAACCACCATCCTTTCTTTTTGACCCACCATACCTCACATAGGCATATAATCAATAATTGCCAGGTGGTAGTTCTTAATATTGTATTATATTTTATTCTGTTAAATCTTATTGGATCACAAAGCACCTCAACACAGTGCACCACTCCCCACCACACAGTTCTCTACCACAACCTGTTGTGTCATACTGCATTGTACTCTTTGTAGGACTGTATTGCACCTACTGTATCATATCCTATCACACTTTACCATATCATACTGTATCTCATGCTTTTGTATCTCATTTTTCTTCTGATTATAATATGAGCTGATGTGTCGGGACAGTACGTTAAACTCTAAAGTACTGTTCCAAAGTGATGCATTTAGTATTTGATTTATAGAAATAAAGTTGTAGCTTTAGTAGGAGAGGTGACCAAGAACCTGATGGTCACTAGAGATCCTGTGTGGACATGAGACAAAGATCCAGAAGGACAACATCACTGCAGACGAAAGCCTCTCCTCAGTGCAAAACATATGAAAGCCACAGTCATCACTATTCCTATAGATTAGTCGATTAATCAACAAAAATATCTGGCAAAAGAAGCATTCATTTATTCCTCTTTAGGCCCCCATATTCAAGAAAATCCTCCTGATGAGGTGAACTTAAAGAGTTGAAATTAAAGCCAAATCTAGCAAAAATACACTATGAATCTTGAGCAAATATCTGTGTTGTCCAGTTTCTTTGTTATATTTTACTGCAGTTTGTTCTAAAGGACCAAGAACAGCCATCAAACACGGTGGAAAAATGGTTGTTGAAAGTGAGGAAATGAGGCCTTTGATGACACACTGAGTAGAAATGTTCCTCACCTTCTGTGATCTCTCTGCAGTCACAGTTTCCACCCGGACTTTACCAGGTCGTCTCTTCCTCTTCCTCACAGCCGGACCCGCTGGCTCCTGTCCAAGGGCCGCAGAATCCTTCACCACAACTTCCTGTGACGGGGCGGGAGGGGCTGGCTTCTCTTTGGGCTTTTTCTTCCTCTGAAAAGATGCGTTGAATTATTCTCCTTCATCATTAACCTGAGTTGTCCTGAATGTAGCAGCTTTAGATTTTAAAGGCTTCACTGGTGACATTTACTTACTACATGATGCTAAGAGGCTTTCCCTCTTTTCCGAGAGGTTTCGGAGGGAAAAATGAACTAATAACATTCACCTTTTGAACTGGACCTCTGCCTGGTTTAATTTCCAAACTCAGTCTCATTTTTAAAGTTTCCTTTGAGGAATGTCCACTCTCCAATTATAGACCTCAGCACTGGAACACAGTAGCTCTTAATATCTGGCTGCTCTCGCTGAGCTGCACAAAGGCTTCCTTATTTAGAGGCCAATGATTATGATTAACTGTGTCAGATAAACAAATAGGCTTTGTTTTTCCTGCTGCTTAAATTCTCTGAAGAGGACTAAAATCACTTCAAATGAGTTTATTCGCCCTCTGACACTTTAATTCATCAAGTGCTGTGGAACTTTAGTAAGTTATGTTTGTTCTGTCCTAACTGACACACTTTGAGCACTCTGAATATAAAATTATAACTAATACAACTTTAAAATTGAAAAACATTCACTTTGTACTAAAATGTATACAATGAAACCTCTCAAACAGAGTGAATTTAAAATAAAGGTCTGCCTCAAACACAAGCCTGCTTCATACAAGGGCCTGGTACCTTCTGTAGTGAAAATAAAGAAGGACACTGTTTTAACAGGGGTGAGAGTGGGGAAAGGGCCACAGGCTGGATTCAAACCTGGGCCGCCCGCATACATGGTGCACACCTTAAACCACCCGGCCATCTGCGCACCCAGGACACTGGCTTTTAGATGGGTGGAGTTTTGTCTTGATCAGGCATCTTTGTATTTTGTGGCATGTTATGTCTTGCATACTGCGTTCTTTGTACGTATGTATTCGAGCTGATGGAATGCATGAGTGACATTTCCATTGTCATAACACGAACAAGCCAGCCTCTTATTCACTTTTGAAAACCAAATGTGCCCATAATGAAATCATTCACATATGGAACAGAGAGAAAGGGGAGAAATTTATGACTGCTCGGCTCTGTTGTAACCTCTGAACCAGCAGCACACACAGATCGGGGGGGAATGGTCAAGGCTCTACCTCCCACAGACGCTGACTGTCTGCTGAAAAAGTGCTACAATAAATCACAGCAGTTTGACATATGACATGTCTGTGCTTCAGGGTTGTGTATTTAGATATTTGGGTACACATTTCAACTATTAAGGCTCACTTACAACTTTCATCAACAACTGCAAAATTTTAAGTGCTTTAAAAAATAGTAAAACGTGATGAAAACTAACAAAACAAGGAGAAAGAGCTATCTAAAGAAGGAAACTCCTGGAACTCCTGTCCAGCAGCTCATTAATGCAAACACTCAGCCAATCACACAGCAGCAACCAATGCATCTAGGCATGTAGAAAGGTCAAGATGGTCTGATTTAAGTGACTTTGAACGTGGCATGGTTGTCAGTCCCAGATAGGCTTGTCTGTGTTTCACAAGCTGCTGATGCACTGGGATTTCCACATCAGCATCTCTAGAGTTTACAGAGAATAGTCTAAAAAGAGAAAATATCCAGTTAGTGACAGCTGTCGAGGTTAAAATGCCTTGTTGAAGGCTAAAGAGAATGTCCAGACTGGTTTGAGCTGATAGAAAGGCAGCATTAACTGAAATAACCACTTGTTACAACAAAGGGATGCAGAAAAGCGTCTCAACAAAGGCTGGCTTTCGCTTCCTTCATTTGCATCTGTTGCAGCTGTAGTCATAAAACGTTACCTTGGAAAGACGAGTCAAACCAGTTTCTCTCCTGTCATTATCAGAGGTCCTGACCCTCCTGATTTTGACTGAAAAGTGAGGGAGGAGTGGCATTGACAAGTGCAGCACTGTTCCAAAAGTTCAGTTTTCAGCTGAGAGGACTTGAGAGATCCTAAACAACATATGAGAGGTCGACACTGAGACATTTTACCATTTCATTAAAATATTATCTCATCTTGAATTTGATGGCCACAAGACATCTCAAAAAGTAGGGACAGGGCCATGTTTACCATTGTGTAGCATCCCCTCTTTTTCTAACAACAGTCTGTAAACGTCTGTTGCTCTAAAACCTCATTTCGGTATTGATAGTCTTCCAGATGTGTAAGCTGCCCACACTATAGGCACTAATGCACCCTCATACCATTAGAGATGCAGGATATCAAACTGACCACTGATAACAAGCTGGATGGCCCTTCTTCACTTATGTCTGCAGGACATGGCAGCCATGGTTTCCAAAAAGAATTTCAAATTTTGATTCACCTGACCACAGAACAGTTTTCCATTTTGCCTGAGTCCTTTCAAAATTAGATTTGGCCTACAGAAGATGGCGGTATTTCTGGATTGTGTTCAAATATGGCCTCTTTCATGATACAGCTTTAACTTGCATTTGTAGATGGCTTGGTGAACTGTGTTGACAGACAATGATCTCTGGAAGTGTTCCTGAGCCTTGAGTCATGCCTGTTTTTAATGCAGTGCTGCCTGCGGGCCTGAAGATCACAACATCCGATACGGACCTTCAGCCTCGTCCCTTGTGCACAGAGATTTCTCCAGATTCTCGGTGCTGATACTAAGTACTGTAGATGGGGAGATAGTCTATACAAGTCAAAGTCATTTTTTCTGAATTGTCCCACAATTTTTTCTGTTTTTCACAGATTTGTGAACTTCTGCCCATCTTGTCTTCTGAGAGACTCTGCCTCTCTATAATGCTCCTTCTGTACCTAGTCATGTAACTGACCTGCTGCCAATAAACTGAATTAATCGAAAAATTATCCTTAATTTGTTTTTCATTAGTACCTTTTACTTTATCAGCCTTTTGTTGCCCCGTCCCTATTTTTTTGAGATGAGTCGCTGCCATTGAATTCAATTAGCTTATATTTTCCATAAAAAGGTAAAACACCCCAGTTTCAACAACTGATATGTTTTTTATGTTGTACTGTGAGTAGCAGCTTTATGAGATTTGCAAATCATTGCGTTCTTTATTAGTTACATTTTATGCAGCGCCCCAACTTTTTTGAAATTGAGGTTGTAAAAGGGTATTAGGGGAGAAAAGTACAGATCAAATCCTAAAACATTTTTTGATGGACATTATGACATAAATAGATTAATCTGGTATACATAAATGTATTTCATTTCAAGGCCATAGTCAAAGGAAAAAGTGAGTATCTGACATTACATTAGATTCGAATGGAAACACTGAAGGGAGGATCTTGTCCTCAGCACAAAGGGTTAATTTGGTCCCATTTTGGTCATTCAATTCTTTCCACTCTTTGTGTATCTGAGCCTCTTTCTATTTAAAAAGATGAGATCTGCAACAAAGACTGACAGTTAAATAACTTCTGGTCTCCACATATGTCTGTCTGTTCTTCAGTGGTAGACCTCACGTGTCTCTTTGTCCGTCCTCCGCTCTGCTGCAGGAAGAAATGAACCTTTGTAGTCGTGTTAGCCACACTCAGACAAAGAGCTTCATGTCTGGAGCCGCTTCAGAGAGCCTCTCTAACTTATCACACACACAATGACTGCACAGTGCTGCTCCACTGTGTCACAACTCTCATAATGACTGTGCCAACGAGGGCTGTGCAGTTTCACATCGCTCAGTAGAACACGAGCACACTCTCAGTATACTTAGTAATGATGCTGGCTGTGTGATAAAGCTGCAGCTGTTCATAGGTTCAATTACAGAACACGTTATATATGAAGGATATAAACAGCATCCTCTACAAGGACTCCAAATGCAGCCAGAGGGAGCTGTGCATCTGTGCATTGATATGTTGTATGTATTAACTGGGGTAGGTGCATGAATGTTGCACGTTTCCTCTCTGCATGACAGCAGAAGTTTAATTTAGAACATTTAGAACAATCACTTTTGCTTGGTGCTTCATCAAATGCCAATTTATCTCTAATCGTAAAGAAACACCGGTGCTCACACTGGAAACACTGAATGCATCACTTCCCTTTATTTCTGAGTCAGGATTAAAATTATAAAAACAGGATATACTGTAGGATGAATCACTGCTGTTCTTCACATGTCAGCAACATGAGGCTCTAAAATGATTCAGCTGTACAAGCTATGGTGGCTATAAGGTCTGCACACCCCTGCTAAAAGGCCACACTCTGTGATATTTCATACATCATTTCAGGTTTTTCAGCCTGAAACACAAACAGTACAATTAAAAATAACAAAATCTTACAGGATTAATAGAGAAAAAATGTGCACACCCCTAAATGAATATTTCATGAAAGTACCTTATGAGTTCATTACAGTCTCTCTGGGCTGGAGTCTGTCTGCATAACCTTTCTTGACTTGGTACAACTGGCCCACTCTTCCTTGTTAAAGTGCTTAAATCTGTCAGCCTATGAGGGCATTTCCTATGACAACCCTCCACAGGTCACCTAACAGATTTGCAAGATCCAGGGCTGGACTCTTGCTGGGCCATCGCAGAACATTTATTTCCTCCTGGTGAAGCAGGCTTGCCCACAGAATTAGCTGAGCCCCTGAAAACTGTGAATGAGCCCTCCCCAGTTGTAATTCATCACAATGTCAATGCCTACGTGTTGGACCAGTAGCATTGATGCTAGCATCCTGGCTAACAGGGCTAAAAAGTGAGGCAAGCTAATATCTGGCCTGATATTTGAATTGTTTAATTATGCAACTTTTAACACATTTTCACCATTTCTTCCATTCTTGCCTCTGGTAACCCATTTACACAGAGATTTTTTTTCACAACTTTAACAGCTTTTTGTCACTTTTAATCAATTTTGGTCCATTTTTGTCAATTGTAGCACATTTTCACAAGATTTTTGGCCACTTGTTACCCAATTCCACAATTTTTTAAAACTTTTAAAACCTTTCTGGCCAATTTTAACCCATTTATGCCAGTTTTTGCCACATTAAACATGTTTTCTATTCAATTTTTGCCACTTTTGACCAATTTTTGCCACTTTCTCACTAGCCATCAGTTTTTGCCACTTTTTAACAATTTTGCAATTTTTTAACCTTTTTATTTAAACATTTCTTGTCACTTGTGACCGATTTTTGCCATTTTTTCCACTTTAAGGCCCATTGCTATCCTCTTTTTCCACCTTTAACTTGTTTTTATCACTAATTACCACTTTTGCGTGACTTTTAGCCCATTTTCAAAACATGTTTTACCACTTCAAAATAAGTTTTGCCACTTTTTAGCCAATTGTAACCAGTTTTTGACCAATTTTGCCACATCTTTAAACATATTTCTGACATTTATTTCCATTTTTAAACCTCTTTTCATCCATTTAGCCACTTAATGCCATTTTAATCTATTTTTATCACTATTTGCTATTTCTACGCCATCTTTGACACTTTTAGCCCATTTTCACAGATCTGTCGCCACTCTAAACTAGGTTTTGCCACTATTTCTGCCCCTTTTGACCCATTTGCCTTTAGTCAATTTTTTGTATTATTTCACAAGTATTTAAATATTTTCAGCTAAAGTTTTCTTCTGCTTTATTTTCTGGCATCCTCACATCTGAAATCTCTTTCCAAATGGTTTAGTTCAGTGTGGCCATCCACATTTATTATTTTGTTATCACCTACTAAAGGTCATTCTGCTTTAAGAAGGGGGTTTACATCTTGTACTTGAGGACTGACAAATAAAATAATTGTTTGTTATTCTTGTAAGACTGATTATTCAGGTTAATAAAAATATACGGTTACTTCAGCTTAACTTAGCAATGGATCATGACTTTGTTGAATTGGTCCCAGACAGCTCTCCCCTTTATCCCCCCTTATGGGCAGCCTGGGGGTAATGTGTTACAAAGCAAAGCACTGGTGTACTCAGATTGCTGCTTTTGCCCTCCTTTATGAGGGGATTTTGAAGTGAGTTTACTCGATGGAGGCTGAAAAAAGTTGGTAGTACTTATACCACTGTATAACCACACTAACAACACTGCTTAGAAATGAAAAAATGGTTCAGCCAAGAAGTAAACTTTGAAGTCTTTCTGGGTCTGTGTGGTCCTCATCTCAAACCTGGCTGTATGACACTATATAAAATTGCAAGTATACAGGGACCTCTAAAGTCGGCAGAGGGAATTACACGCTGAAAAGCTGGTGCAGACTTTACCTAAAGGCTTTCCCAGGAATGGAAGGAACAAAGTGTGACATTGTTCTGTGTGAGTGAGGACGGTGTGATTTAAGACACAACAAAAATGGCTTTAAGGTTTCTTACCTGAGTTGGCGCTTTGGATTTGGATTGCTTTGCCATTACTGTATGGAAAAAGAAACAATTAAATATGTCAGAATGAGCAAAGTTGACCCTAAAATTAAAAGAAAGTGTGGATAATTCTTCTAAATTTAACTTGAAATACAAAGCCCAATTCTTGATAAGATGGATTGTGTTATATGTGAATGGGAACAGAAAGCAGTGATATGCAAATTGCAGTCAAAAGCCAACTTCTCTTGGCCTGAGTTTATCTGAGATGGACTGACCTAAAGTGGAAAAGTGTGCTGTGGTCTGACAAGTCCACATTTCAAATAATGTTTGGAAATAATGTAGGTCAAGTCCTCTGGGCTAAAGAGGAAAAGGACCAAACAGATTGTTATCAATGCAAAGTTCAGAAGCCATTATCTGTAATTGTATGGGGTTGTTTTAGTGCCCGCGCCATGGATAACCTGCACATCTGTGAAGGCATCATTAATACTAGGAGGTACGTTCAGGTTTTGAAGCAACATATGCTTTCATTAGACATTTCTTTCAGCGACACCCCTGCTTATTTCAGCATGACGATGCCCAGCCACATTCTTCACAAGTTACAACACCATGGCTTCACAGTAGCAGAGGGTACGCTTCAGCCCCCAAACAGGATATGTGATGTAGAAAATGGAATACAACAGACCAATGGTTCTCAATCAGTTGGTCCTGACCCAAAAAGTGTGTCGCCAAGCCATTTTCATGGGGTCACAAATGTGTGTATGGTAAAAATGGTGGCAAAAAGTCAAAGTTTTACCATGATAATGGTGAAATGTTAATATTTTCTCAACATTTAATTTAATTGATCTTATTTTCTTGGGAAAACAAAGCTGCTTTTCCAGTGATAATGAGGTTGTTCCTCAAGTTCTCTGGAAAATTGGCATGAATTTAAGCGTTATCATGGGGTGTAAATGTGTTAAGTTTTGCCTGTCTTTGTTAAGCCCTATATTTTGTTCCCTACAAGATGAAGACTGCAATATTTTCATTTAATAAACAAAAGTTGTTGACATTTTGTTCCCTATTTGGCACTTTAAGTGACCGGTGGTTCCTGTGACAAGGCCATTTGAGAACCAATTAGAGTCTTCAGTCTACAGATGTTTCCTGAAATGTTGTCAGAAGAAAAGGTGGAGCAACACTGTTCCAACTTTTTTGGAATGTGTTGTAGGCACAAAATTCAGAATGTGTGTTTGCTACAAACAGTAAAGTTTTTCAGTCTGAATATCAAATATTTTGTCTTTATGCTGTGGGTTAAATGAAGGTTGAAAATGATTTGAAAATCACTGTATCCTGTTTTTTATTCACATTTTACCAACAAACTCAAAAAAAGCTGTGACAGTGTTTTACAACAAGGACTTCATTTTGGCAGCACAATTCAAAGTTAAAAGCAACTTATTTCCTACTTTTACAAACCCCAACTCCTAAAAAGTTGAGATGTTGTGTAAAAGTACTGCCCCAAAAAAGTTGGGACAGTGCGTCAACTAAGACAACAGGAACAATAACTCAGCACTTCATTTTGGCAGCACAATTCAAAGTTGAATGTATCTTATCTACTACTTTTACAAACCCCTACTCCAAAAGAGTTGGGACGTTGTGTAAAAGTAGTAAATGGTTTGCCTTAAACTTTGGATTGTAACAGAAATGGGGTCCTGAGTCATCGTTCCTGTTGTGACCACGTGTTTGTGCTTTGACATTCGGTTGCCATGACACTGCAAACCCACGCTGTCACATTGTCAGCTTTATATCGTATCATTAGGCTCACTTTTCAGAGTGTGGGAGGCACCAAAGTGCAGTTTGACATTCTTTCTTGGAGGAAAAGTATGCATGTGCTTGCTCACAGAAGCTAAAAATAAACATTTTATTGTACTAATGAGAATGAAAGAACTATTGTATCCTCTCACATGGCTTAAAAGCACTTTCAAACAGTAATCAGAGCAGCTCAGACCGCAAAATGAGGAGACGGAGCCAAGACGGGCTGGCAGTTTCTGGAAAATGTGGAAACTGCAGACTTGGAAAGGAAACAACTTACAATTACCGGACTCCGAAAAAAAAAGTTCCCTGCAGACTTGAAGTTAAATCTTTAAGCAGCATCAGTGTGTTTGTGAGCCTATCAGAGGCCTCAGACAGAGACAGAGGGGGTGTGTGAGAGTCCACCTACCTGCCAGGTACCTCTCCAGGGAGGGCGAGGAGCTCTGGTTCCAGCTGTAGCAGCAGAAGAAGAAGAGCCAGACCAGGAGGGTGGACAGGACCAGGAGTAGGACCCAGAGGAGCCGGGCCACAGCTGGGTTTGAGACGGCCCAGACAGTCAGGATATCCATGCTGGAGTGTCTACTCTACTCTAGTCAGCTTCTCAGTGTGAGTGCAGCATGAATGGAGCCTGCAGCAGGCCGGTTTGTGTCCTCTCCACAGCCGCAGGAAGAAGGAGCAACAGCAACCAGAGCAACGGCAACCACAGATGGGTACCAGCTGTTCCAGAGGAGGCCTGGCTCAGACCTCAGCCCACGTCAGCTCTTCTGTTTGTGTAAAAGAAGCATGTGTGTATGTGTGGTGTGTTTTACTGCATCCTGGAAAAGTGTGTATGCAAAGGGAGAACAGTTTCAGAGGAGTGGCTAGAACATCAGTGAGCCCCTCCCAGGCTGAACATCAGAAGGAATCCTGACATGTACGACGAGGCTAGAGGAACAAAAAACCACCTGGGGCTTTTTCCCCTTTATACCTGAACACCTGCCAGCAGTGAAACACCTAATAACAGAGACAGACTAACACCTAGCTCTAGACGCCTGTCACCTCTATACAATTGAAGCTTCAGTGTCAAAATGACAAAGACATTTATGGTGTTAATAAAGACAACAAAAGCTTTACTTGACTAAAAGTATTCACTGAGTATGTTTTAAATCCTCCTACAGCTGCACATGACTGTAATAATGCATTAGTGTGCTGAAGACTGGTTCAACAACAATATTACACAAGTCAAATATTTGCTGATGATAAGCTGGCAGAGCTGTAAAATATATAAGCTGTCAATGTTTATAATAAAGGTGTGGTTCAAGATTTATTGCATGACCTACTGTGACTGGAAATGTTTCAACAAGCATAAGAGCCTGAGAACATGGTGCTTAAAATGTCTCTTTAGTTGTTATTGCTATTTTTTGTATTAATTTTGTAACTGGAACATTATTTCACAGATTTCAAAACATTTTTGTCTCTTTGGTAAAGCTGGGTTGCAGAAGAGCAAATCTAATTATGTCAATTAAGTCTTTTTTGTCCTTTATTGTGCCTACATGACAGCTAAATAATGCAAATATTAGAATAAGATACTGAAGTAAATACAGGACTGAGATGGAAGTGAGGTACTTCATCAAAAATGAACCAACTGCACCATCTAGTGGTCAAAATGAAAAGACAAGTCTCTGCAATGACCCTGCATGCAAATATAAGGACATTACATTTTGGCTTTCTGTTAACAAAGTAATAATTTCTTTTATCAGAATTTTTGAGATAAAAGTCCAAAAGAAATCTGTTTGAAATGCTGTGAGAATTTGCTATGATTATTATAGAATTTTCATGGGAAATTTAGGGAGTTGGCTATTTTGGTGAATTTGCTTGGAAAATTTCACAGAAATATTTTGGGATATGTTTGTATATTTTGGAGACTTTCATTGAATGTCTTACCAGACACTGCATTTGATCAGCATTTTCATGGGAATTGTGGGATATTTGTATAGACATTTAGAGGACAATGTTTGGACATTTTCAGGGAAATTTGGACTAAAAGTACTTGTCATTTGTGGGGAATTTTATTGGAATTTTGGGAAGTTTGTATTAATGTTTAGGGAAATATGTTTGGACATTTTAAGGCATATTCAGAGAAATCTGGACTAAAAGCAGTTGTCATTTGTGGGGAATTTGATGATAAATTTTAGGGGTAATATGCTTGAAAATTCTGAGGAATTAAAAATGAGGACAGTGAAATGTTTATTGGACATGTTAAAAAATATTTAATTTTCACAGGCATTATTGGCAATTTTTTGAAGGCTAATTTGTGTGGATTTTGTGAATTTTTACTTATTTTCATGGACATTTTGAGTAATTGGTTTGGGTATTCTCAGGATTTCATCTGAAAATTTCCAAGTATTTTCATGGAAATTTTAGGGGAGGTTTTTATATTTTTTAGAATTTCATCAAAATTCTTGGGGGAAGTTGCTTTGCATTTTTTTGAGCATTTATATGGGAATTTATGGAATTTTGTTTGTATGTCTTGGGGAAACAGTTTGGAAATTTTTTAGGTAGTATCATGGAAATTTGGAGGTAAAGTATTTGTAATTTTTTGGATTTGGATAAGAAATTTTGGGGGAATTTGCTTAAAAAAATCAGAAATTCACATGTAAGTTTTGGAGAACTGTTCTTTGGGTCTTGAAAATATTATAAAGAATTTTCACAGAAATTTAAGGTTATTTCTATGAAGATTTAGGAAATCTGTGTGGATTTTGGAAAGGAAAATTACCAGGAAATTCAAAACTTTTGGTGGAAATTTCTTAATAAGAAAAAAATGAGTCCACCATCCCCCTTTCAACAGCTGACACCATTTCTGACAGACTGAAGACCCCAAACAACTGACCAACTGGCGAAACAAAGCCATAATCTATGCCCCCAAACCAGTGCTGAATTTTCTGGGAAACAGGACCTTCAGGGGATTTATGGACATCATTTTTGGTATAAATAAATAAACAAAACTTATTCCTGATCAAAAATAAAGCTGAAGTTTTAAACTTATCCCATTAATCCAAAATAAGTGGAAGAAACCAAAAACACGTTCCCATAGAGAAGCTCAGGTCTCAGGAGGTTATATATGGGATCTGTACACAATCTGGCCACTGGATTTTTTTATCAATGGAAGTCCAAGATGTGTCAACCAATCACATATCAGCAGGCTTTGTTAAGTGCAGGAGAAATAGTCTGCATGGATGGAGAAATAGAGGTGGAATGTAATCCAAGCTTCACTAGCAGAACCCATTCACCATCATCAGTTATCATCATCTGATGATAGATGCTTTATGCCTCTAGGAAAGAGCAAGGTTATAATTACGGCTATCAAGATAAATCGCCATAATCACAGTTAACTAATATCTGTAATTAGTGATTTATATTTCAAAAATCATGATTAATCCCATGGTTATTGCTCCTTTCAGCACACTCAGTTGAGCCATGTCAGCGTCACCCTGCAGCCACAGAGATGTAAAAGAAGTCCACTACTGCTCTTTAATGTCTTATTTAATTGAAATAGAAAATCAAACATCAGACAGCTCAGTGCAAAGTCGGACACCTTGTGTTGCCAAACATTTTCCCTTTTACTGTCCCTTTATTTCCTTTTCAATCCATAACAAGTTCCCTTTACTTTAAAGTTCATGTCATTATCTCTGATCCACCTGTAGCAGTTCTGTTTCCAAACAGGAAGTGAATTACCTTTACTTAAAGAACGTAAAAAACACAAAATGGTACAATGGATTTAAATGCAAAATATCACATTTTTTAAAAATGCAATAAAAGAATGCAAGTAATCGTGACAAACTACAGAAATTCAGAGATTAATCCTGATTACAAATTTTGATTGTTTCGGGTAGTGAGAGAATCTAACCACTGATTGCCCTTTCGTGCAATTTGTGGTTCAAGCTGAAATGTTTAAGCTACAACGGATTGTTATAGAGATTAATAAATCATAAGAATACTGCAGATGAGAGCTGGTCTGCTTCACAATTTTGATGTTATCACAAGGAAATTTTTTATCTGTAAACCCCAAAACCTGCTGGTACATCAACGGTCAATGCAGCCCAGACTAGAAATATACCACAAATGGAAACAGAAGACTTCATTTAGTAAAAGTCATAACCCATGTGTACAGATACTCCATCCATTATAGATCAAATACTCAAACTTGAGGCACAAATCTGCTCCAAACTGTGTTGGAAAAGTCGGTCAGTGTTCAGATACCCTCACATGTCAAAAACTATCCATTCATGACCCAAAGTTTTCTTCTCTTCAAGAGGATGGACCTGAAAAAGCTTGCATGTTTACTCTTGGCACATCTGCATCTCGGTATTTTGCAAAACTTAAGACCAGTTAACCAAAGTAACTCACAAGATACTCAGCTTTGTTTTAGGACTCATACCAATGACGAGAGCCTGAGTGAAGCTGTCATGCAACTCATCTTCTATTACACTGAGACTCTGATGGACGGGCTCAGAAAAGGAAGACTTGCCTGGAGGTCGCTAAACGCCGACTGCTGGCTTCACTGGATCTACAGAGTTATTCATATCTGTTCCCAAAGGCGCCTTTCTTCTATCAGACAGTGATCAATGATGATTGATGAAGGCTTCCAGTACTAAAGAATAACAAACAAAATTCTCTGTGTAAGTTAAACAATGTTTAATACCAATCCATGTTTCTGGTTGGACTTTTCTTTTCACAGTAATCCAACGTATCAGCTCAAAATCAAATTAATACCAGGCATGATAAATATGAGAGAGAGAATAATGTTTATGTATTACAAAGAAAACTTCAGGTAAAATGAGTTAAAGAGGGCTGAGTGTTTTATTAGTAGCTGGTTGGTGGGTGACATAATGTCCTGTAGTTGGTAGGTGGTTAAAATCATGTTGAGTAAACTAATAAATTTATAAATACAATAAAAAGCCTAAAGAACACAGTCATCTGCATCTTCTTGGTTTCTTTCTTCTTTAGTAGAATCCAGAGTCTTGAGCCGCCCAGTTTGGTGTCTGTGGGAAAAAATAACACAAAAAAATGCTTCAAAAAAGCAGCAAGAGATTTGTTCAAAAACTGGGGACACTCCAACTGAAACACCTGCTAGCTTCTCCAGCTCAAATGACCGACAGGACAAAAAAGCAGGACATTGTTCTGATAAATTATGACAGACTGTACAGATAACAACACAATATCTGGCACTGCAAAAGATTCATTAAAAATCATGACTTTTCCCCCATCTAAAATAAATTGGCAGAACAAGAAGAACATGAAAATTCTCTTTTGGAAGCGGTGTATTCATAAACAGAGCTGAGAGATACCTGAGGAGTGGCTTGCATTTTAAACAAGTTAAGCTTTGGACTGTCAGACACAATAATCAAAGCTTTTTTTCAGTCATTTTTTTCTCCTGCTTCAATATTTAGGCAAATTTAAACCTGTTTAATAATATATATTTTGGCCTCTGATCATGCAAACAGTGAACTTAGCCATGTCCAATAGGTGGCTCCCTTTAGTCTCCAACCAAACAAGAAGAAAATAAAATTATGAAAGATAGTTCACATGAAGTGAATCCTAGAAAGGCTCCTTTCACTGTGACTGAACTGAATGTGATGTGAGAGCACTTCCACCTTTAACAGCAGGGACAGCAGTAAGCTTCAATAAACAGGGTAGCCACACACTAAATGAAATTATATTATAGACTTTCTTCCCGGTGATAAAGAACATACGACTTAAAGAATTCATAAACCTAAAGGTGTGTGGAAATGTGACAGGCCCTGCATTATTATTTATAAGTGATGGAGCGAGACAGAGAGAGGAAGAGGTGAAGAGGGAACAGGGATTAGGGAAGTAGGTTAACTGATACTGTATGCAGCATCATTTAGCTTATGTGCCTTCTTAAAAAACACTTTTAATTTCAGGGAACACTCCTTTTAAATGACGCTACCACCAGTCTTGTGAATGCCAGGGCCTGGCCCGTCTGTATCAACAGCAGCAGGTGACGTGCTAATCATCATGTCAGCTGTGGAGTGCATCCACTTGTAGACATGGAAGATTACTAGAGATGCACTGATACCACTTTTTACAGACCATGTATAAGTCTGAATCCTTATATTCGCGTACTCAGCAAGTATATATATGAACACTTAATACCTTTACATTGCTTGAAAAATATTTCGAAAGTTTATTTGATTTTCTTAAGATTGTCTTGTGAATAAAACACTGACTAACAAAGTAGATTTGATAAAGACATGTCTCACTCACAGTGCCATCTAAATGTCAGGATACATACATCTCTGATGGCTTCTTTTGCAGACTGTTTTTTTGGGATGCCGTCTATGTCAGACGGGAAATACACACTAAAACTTCAGAAATGTAATCATTTTAAACCTCCAGTTAGGATAATGGTAAGGGATAGGATCCCAAAAGTTAAAAACCTGGACCTGCGAAACCAAAGTACAAAACGTTTAACAAAGTCGAGCAGAATGAGTCTTCTAACAGGTAAAAACTCGACCTCCACAAAAACATCCTAAAGCAGCTGACGTACCTAACGTAGCTCTGATAACTTAGCTATGTAGCTAACATGGTTGAAGCTAAATTCACAAAACAGCTACGCAATCTACATAGCTACGTTCGCTAAAGCTCACATAGCTCAAAGCTAACTTAGCTACATCAGCTTATGTAATAACATTTATTACTTAGGTAGTGTGGCTGTGTTAGCATAAGCTAAAGCTAACAAAGTTAAAGCGAGCCACTGCCCTCATATCTACTCCTTAAACAGACGGATACATAATTTAACCCCAGATTAGACCTCTGATCTTTTTCTCCTTTTTATTTTTTTAAAATTTGTTTCATTTTATTTTTTTTTTTATTTTTGGGCCTTTTCATGCCTTTATTTGATAGAGGAAGGACAGTGGATAGACTCGGAAACAGGGAAGAGAGTGGGGACAGACATGCAGTAAAGGGCCACAGGCCGCCCGCGTACATGGGTAGCGCCTTAAACCACTCGACCATCTGGGCTCCCTTCTCCTTTTGATTTACGAAATGCTGCTTAGTTTGTATTAATTGCAAAGTGATTATTCCATGAATGTAACTGCAAGACTTTGTTTCTGATTAAAGTTTACCTGGAAATATACCTGCAAATTATTGAACTTCCATTTTGACACAGGCAGCTTTTCAAATGAGCAGTCGGTGAAAGAGGCCATCAGAGATCAGCCAGACTGTCGTAACAGTCTCTATACATGGGGGATGCAGACATAACCACCAGGCTACAAACACCTTAAGTTTTTAAGATTTTCAGCTCCTTCAATTTCAAAGATAGAATTTGAGACTTTCTAAGGATCCACAGGAAACCAGCAAAAGACTGAAAAATGAATGCAAATGAAGAAGGCCAAGCTAGTAATGCTAGTTAAAACTTCCTTTTACAAAAGAGCTTTTTAGGAAACAGGTGTTTTACAATATGAGATGGAAAAGAAACCAGTTATAAAGAAACATTGTTTATCACTCCGTTTACCTCATTTCTGTTGCTGTGGGCGACTTTCTTCTCGATGTTCATCGCCAACATCTGACTACGGAACGACAGACTCTTGGTCTTCTCAATCACCTGCTGGTACGGCGACACAGCGTTGTTCCCCATCACCACATGACCCTGAAATAAATCCACATTTTTTTAATTCAAACGAAGGACAGACTCTAGAAAGTGTCACAAAAGTGCCAAACTCTCAGCCAATTAAATCCTTGGATGCTTTCAGAGGAGCAAAATAAATTGAGTGACAGACTTTAAAGTATTAAAATTCAGTCTTGTCGGGGTTGTTTGTGCTGTACTCTGTGATTTGAAGCTCATCTGACTGAACGTGGATCAGTGAGGCCTCACCAGTTTGGAGTCGATCTTGGCATCCAGTCTGGCGTTACGGATGAGGTTGACGATCCACCTCTCCGCCTCCTCAGGCGTCATGTTGAGCTTGTCTGCCAGCATGCTGAAGAAAGAGTGAAGGAGGAGGGGGCGTTTGAGTAGGAATCCAAAAATCTTTCAAGTTTTCCTTTTACACTATCCTGAGATGTACTAAAAAAACTGAAAGGGGCATGAATAACATCTGAAATTGGGGAGTGCTTGGAAGTCAAGTTACTGCATGAAATCAGACATATGAGTAGAGGAGTTGAAAGAATCTTTCATCATTTTTCTCTCTCATGTGTTATGGCACAGCACGCTCTTTTCCTGACAATCCAACTGATTTCAAAGACATGTACCTGATGCTGATGCACTGATGAATCCGACAAAAGGTCTCAAAGATGAAGAGACGAGCGTTCTCAATGAAATCTTCAAGGCAGGCGACAAGGAAGAAATCATTCACAAGAACCTGCGGAGAAAAGATTCTTAAAGCTTTGCTCACTTTTAACACAGTACAAAAAGTTCACATGGAAAAAGCAGAGAGAAGAACAAGGCAAGGACAAAATGTTCCATCAGTAAGATACTCTGGTTTCTCTGTCAGCACGTTTCCAAACATATGTGATGTTGTCTTTAAAACATGACTGATGAAATAACAGTCTCTGTTTCTTCATCAGAGTTTGTGGCTATAATTTAAAACCTAAAACATGGCCTGCTGGCATGAAATGTCTACTTTAAGTACACTACAGCACATACTGTCGCCACACAATGACCACAATTAATGTCCTGGAAACGCTTTCCCGGCTTCTGGCTGTTCTGGGAAAAAAATACCACAGGTTGGATTTTGTTCCCATACATTAAAATGTACCACCGCACAATGAAAACTATTTTAAAGGCAGATTTGTAGTCAGTTACAGACTCTTTTTCCTACCTACCAATTCCATAAAAAACAATTTCCTTGATTTTTACATTATTTCTTAATTCAACTTGCAAATAACACAATAACCAAGCGTTTTATGTCAAAATTTTCAGGGCAATCTCAGCTTTATGGATACTGATTTTTGTCCTGGATGACTGTGAAGAGATTTGTTTTAGCCCAAATGCTGAATTCTTTAAACATGTGGACAAAATGTTTTGGTGCTTGAAATAGGCTTACTAAAGCCTTAGCTTCAAAAAAGTAGTGAATAAAATAATAGCTAAGTGCAGAAAACATGTCAAAAATGAAATTTTGTCATTTTGTTTTTAGTCCCATCATACTATTTTCATCAAAATGATGATGTGTCATCTTCATCACTGCTTCTCAGTGTTTGTTCCAAGGCTTCTGCAACATTCAAATGCTTTGCCAGCATCGGAGATCAACAGGAGGTCTCTCCTCTTACCTCTCATGACAAACTGTGATAGGGAAGGCCTTAGGAATTTCAGTGTTAATTGGTTGGGGCAATACTTTGATGACTGACCTGGCAGATTATTGAGGCTGACATTTGGCCAACTATCTGTTTGTTGAGCATTTTGTTTTGCTCATAACTGATAAAACTGATTTAACATAAAGTGTGCTAATTTGGCTTAAAGGTGTGTCTTTCCCCTTGAGCTTATTTTTATTCTCCACAGTCTCACCAAATGTCCTTAATACAATCTGATTGGGTAGATGTTGCATGAGAATAAGCTCATCAGGTCTTCAGCCTGGTACCGAGTGAGCATACGGCAACACTTTGTTTTCCTGCTGCTACTGTTGTGCTCTGTGGCTGCTCATGTTGACAGAGTCAGAGATAAATGCCTAATTTTTTGATCATACAGTTATACTTTCGTTACATTAAGGGAATCTTGTACACACCTGTTCACTGCTTCCTTTGACTAAAAAAAGTTTTACTTTTCTGCTCTGTAGCTCTCTCTGTAACTCTGCACTGTAGCTTTTACTTTAATATCTGTTTTTATCTTTATTGTTTTTGTTGTTGTTTTTTTGTTGTTTTAAAAAAAAACTTATGTGTGTTTTTATCTTTTTTGGATTTTATCTGCTGTTTTACATGTAGAGTTCAGACAAATGGCACTAGGGATGTGTCTATCTTGTGTGGGTCTTATTTGCTGTTTTTAATCGCCTTTCACATGCTTCATTTAAAATGTTTTTTTTTTTTACTGTTTCTTTTTCCCTTTGTCAATGTATTTTAATGAACTGTGTGAAGCACTTTGAATTGCCTTGTTGTCGAAATGTGTTATACAAATAAACTTGCCTTGCCTTACATCATAATAAATGCACATCTGCTCTAAATAATCGATCTCACAAACCACTAACAATTGGTATGGGTGCTGACAAACAAATATTGGTCAAGCCCTAGTTGGCTACCCAGGTACATTCACAGCCACTCGAGTATATTTTCTGTTTTATTTTTTCAGGATTTGCATTTAACCACAGGTAGACCAGATTTCCAAAAATACCTTCCCTCCAGCAAATGCACAGATTGACATGCCATCTCATGTTAAAAACGAAGCCTCATATGCCGTCGATCTTATCAGGATTTGTTGCAGATATTACCCTCTACTCCTGCACTCAAGAACTTTGGTTGCAATACTCTATTTCAACAGTAAGGCTTTACACTTGCTCACTGGCTATGATAACAGGATACTGAATGAAGCATATCAAAAGGCAAGCCATGTTATTAAAGCATGATAATACACTATTCTGCCAATGAATACTTCAAAAGAGCAAAAACACTCAAAAATGTCAATGTCCAGAATGAGGCGGGGCAGGATAGGCATTTCCACTACCCAACTTCAGTTTAACTGTGTGGGACGATTATCGGTATCAGCAGATTCTATCTTAGAAAGTAAATTAATCAGTATCAGGAGATATGAATATTTCTGATTATATTTACAGAACCGTCTAAATGAACTACCCTGCCGATGAACTCGTTCAACCAGGAGAAATTGTTTTTAAATCTAAACTGACTGTGAAAATTTTGGCCCCTACTTTTATGATATTCAAAATAACTTCTGAGTTGATACTGATATTTCTAATTGCTTTTGGGGAGGACAACTACCCACTATGGCAACATTTTCTCCCTTGACGGACCATGAAAGACCAGCTTAACGTTTGTGCAACATCTGACATATTCTGCACAGTAAAAAATCTCTAATTTGATTCAACAGAGATAATACCAATGTTAAACTGATGCATCTCTGCATCTGTTTATCGTAATAGTGAAATAAGCTGAATAAAAAGGGGAACACTTCTATTTTGATGCTCTCTAGAGCTCACTGCCAGCGAGTTGTTCCAGTGTTTTGTACCTATCAAAAAGATAGATTAAGTTTTCTTCGACTCTTACTGTTGTAAGTACAGGTTATATATGATGTACATGTAATCCCAAGAGTTTAGCTCCATTTTTAATCACAGATTATCTATTTTTGTCCAATAATGTCTGTCTTGTATAATGTGGTTTGTAAAAGAAAAAGACTTAATAAGAGGAAAATCTATTCTGCTATAGCACACACAGGGCAACAAAAAAAAAAAAAAAAAATTGTATCCATATTTTATCAAAATTAGTTTAGAAATGCAAGTATATCTGATTTGATCAAAAATCAAATATTATACATCCCTACTCTACTTCTCCTCTCCCACTTTTCTCTGAAGCTTTAACAGAACACAGCACCGTGATCGTAAAAGTAGTATCCTTGAAATTCTTGCATTGTGTTGTGTGTCAATGAAGTCTTCATGAAGCAGAAAGCCCTGAATGAGCTGGAAAGATAGTCAAATAGAAATACAGAAATGTTCTAATATTCAAGAAAAATAAACTTGAGAAACTGTTATTTGTACTATCCTTGAGAAAACAAAAATAAAATAGCCTCCAAACACCAAATAGTATTCTGTCTTATAGCTTGTGTACTGTTTCAGACATCACAAGACAATGTTATGCCTAAGGGTTACATGTAAAATGTGCATTTATGAGGAAATATACATTGACACATGCATATCATTTTGTTAGAACTCTCAGTTTCCCTTCATTACATGGTAAAGTGATTCTACTCTTTGATGGTTCCTAAATGCTCAAATGCAGCTGTTTGACCCTTTACAGGAACAGAGAACAGACAACATGCTGCTCCTGCTCTATTCTACATTTTAAATTCCTAACATCAGTATTTGTAATTCAGCCGTACATGAATGAGCTTAATACACTAGTGACAGGAATACCTTTATATAAACAGAGGATTAACGTTCAGTAGGGCTGAATACTGACAAAAATGCATTGTAATGTCTTTGTATAATATATGTAGTGATATGAAAACAACACAGGAACTAATTCTAAATAAATGCATCTAGGTGTAAATAAGGGCAATCAACATTTGACTAAATAACCAACACAGCCAGTTTTCTTTGGTTAAAGGCTCTAAATGTTGGTTTTGATTATTTTTTAATCAATCTCTCAGTTCTACCTGCTAAATAACAAAACTGGAGAAACTGCTCACGTTAAGTTTTATGGAGGGAGAGGACTTTAGCAAGCCAAGGGCGTTCGTCAAGCCAGAGAAAAAGCTGCTATCAACATCTATGAGAGTTGAAATGATGTATGAGGAAAGAGCTGTGTGTCGTTAAAGTGACAGGTACAACAGACTCAAAGACAGATCCCTACATTAGGGCTTTTCCACTACAGCTTTTGGCCGTGCTGAGTCAAACCAAGCCGTGCTGATTTGCATTTCCATCACCATTTCGCCCATGACGGAGTCCGTCTTTAATTCATTAACTGGCTAGTAAAGCATGCCGTTCTCACTGCCCAATCCAAAAATATGATTGCGTTCATTTTCTGCTCTTTTGAGACCCATAAATCAATAATAAGGAAACTGTTCTTTAACTTATATGCAGGAAAATCCTCTCCTTTTGATGATGAGAGTGAATTATTGTTCACTAAACGTGAATAGAGAGAAAGAGGGAGAGAAAGTAAAAAGAGCAGCTTGCAGCGCTGTCAGTCTACAGTTTGATTTTTGCTTTTAAATGATGTAAAGTCATTCAGATTAGACTATTGTAGCGAGATCAAGGAGAGCTCAAAACACCGCGTCATCAGCTCTAGACGCGCCCTCAAACGGGTAGCTCGGCTGTGGTGGAAAAACAAACCCCTCGCTGCGCTGGGCTGCCGTGCTGAGTCAAGCCGAGTCAAGCTGTCCATGTAATGGAAAAGCCCCACATGGAGTAAGATGTTGTTGTTGGCTATTTTCCCTCAAAGTAGCGTGTTTTGGTCTGTGAGGGAGTTGACGGCAATGACCGAATATAATTTGGACTTTCTCCTTCATACTAGGGAGCTCCACACTGAAGTTTTCTATATATTCATACAGTTTAGAGCCCTTAGTTAAATTAGGATCTCTTGCGACTTCATTCAGAGCTGCAAGTGAAGTGCTGATGAGCAGAAGAACATAATAACTAGCATAGTAGGCCCCTGGTAGCCCCATGTGTGAGGTTTTTTTTTTAAAAAGGTAATTATGATTTGCATATTCTGATTCATTAGACCGTTGAGTACTCGAGTACTGAAAACACTGTAAAATCCCATCCTTACTGTATAGAAATTAGGGGTGGGAATCCCCAGCAGCCCCATGATATGATATATCACGATACTTTGGTCATGATTCGATATTATTGTGATTTTAAACATTTTGCAATACACAGAGTATTGTAATACCATATATTGTGATCTATACCATTTTTTCAACTGTTTAGTTGATTTTGCATTAGTCTTGCCCTCATGTTTGCCATATTTCAGCAGTATTTTATTCTTATTTAGTACTTCTTGTAAACCTCATGTGTCATGTCCATCTCCTTTGTGCCCTGCTTTCATTCTTAATGTCCCTTTCCTGGTGCTGCCATGTTTGTTGTACTTACTTTCTCCTTGGCTATGACCATCACCTCTGCCGACCTCACTGGACAAACAGTTAATTTTATTTTTCTATTATCATAGACTTCAATTCATATTAACAATTAATTTGAATAAATCAATACTTGGTGGACGAGATGATAGGATATATCACCAGACAACTTTTCCTTACTTACATGCATTTTTAACCAACTGAAGTCTAATATACATACATATTTCTAGGTCTTTATTATCAAGCTCTTTCTTTTGAACAGTTGGTGAACATAACTGAATCATGAAGTGACCACCACACTTGCGCCTTCTTCAGGAGATTACATCCTGACGTCTCCATCTGTGATTTTTAAGTGACCATCACAGAAGCGTCAGCTGGTATGTTTGGCCACCTAAAATCTCCTTGAGAGCTTAAAATTCTGAATAAATTAATGTCTGGAGTTTTGAGAGAAGATGTGGCACTTTTATTTCACAAGTGGATGTTATTATGTGAGAAATCCAATTACCCAGCACTTTGCTGTGGTTAACACCAACTGTTATTGCCAAAGCTCTCCATAAATACTCAGTTTAGAACGGCACTCAGTATTTTTGTGTGATGGAGGAAAAAAACTGCTGACATTTAAATTTCACATCAGTCAAAAAGTTCACCTCCCAGAAGAGATCTTATCTATAAAAACTCAAAAGAGCAAAACAGAATCACCCTGTGATGATGTTTATATGGTAATTAAGATGAGTTGTTCATCTCTGGAGTGAAAACTTAACAAAAACATTGTATTTCTAAACCCTCCTGACAATAAGAAGTCAGCAGAACAAGAGACAACAGAGTGGCTTAATGAACTCTCTTCTTACTGCTGTCATTGTGCTCACACTCCGTAACTGACAGGATAGTTGAGGCTTTTGCAATCACTGCATAATTTATACAAGAGGGGAGAAAAGCCAATTGATGAGAGTGCTCAGAGAACGTGCAAAGTGGTCCCCAAACACAACTACAAAAACCGCAGTCAAGGGTTTCTAAAGAGAAGGCGACCGAGCCCCAAATCTGACAGCTGTTACGCTTTGAAAATCAAACTGAATAAAAAGTAAGAGCCGGCAAATCAGGCCAGACATGGATTTACTGAGGCTGAATAGCTGCAAAGTTAAAAGCGGAGGACTCAGGAGATCAGCGCACCATAACTAAGGGAAGCTTCATATTAACCCTCAGTCCCAGGAGACAGCTAACTTTTATGGGGAGATTTAGGCCTGAGCACCATGACAAACACACTGTCAAACAGGAAAAACTTCAGGAAGCTCAACGCACCGACTCACACTCCCTTAGCTTCTTCTGGGCACTGTCGAAGTCAAAGTTCACGTAGAGACACTCCACAAACTCAGTGATGGGGTCCTTGTATGTGTACGACTCCTGGAGGAAAGAAAAAGAGAGAAAATATAATGCAAATGTCACTAATTCTTTAAGAAAAATCAGATTTATTTTCAAAAATTTACCTGTTGAATAACTTTCACCAAGTCCTTGAGCACCTGTCTACGCTTCCGTACGTCTTTGTTGGTGATGACTGCGGTTGTGAGGTACCGCAGGATGTGTGGGCACATTGTCTGAATGGCATTGAGGTATCTGAAAAAAAAGAGGCAGCACAAAGCCTTCACTACACGCTGACAGAACAACAATAAACATCTCCAGCTATTAACACCAGAAGAAAAAGCTGTTTTTTACATCGCAATCATACACAAGGTTGCTGGGAAATCTTAACCATGCTGCTGAACATCTTTAAACACACAAATCTGAACATGAAAACTGCACACTCCTGCAGCCACACCAGTTAAAATGAATTCAATTGTTCTAAATAAACGAACAGAACTACAAAGGATCGACCTTCCTCTATTGAATATAAGCTGTGGAAAACAGCAGCATCAGCCAAAATAATATTTTGTTGGGTTAAAAACCATGAAGACTCACTGAGGTTGATAGAGGAAGAGCTCAATGATGTTGTCTCTGCCTTTAGGATGGTTGAAGAACACAAAGAGGGACCAATGGATGAGCCAGGTCCTCTGCTGGAGGGACTGAAGAGGAGAGCTCACAGACTGAGGGGAAAAAAAAACCAGAAAAACCTGCATCAGGGGATGTTTTTAAAATAATACTACCTGTTAAAGTTAAGAGTTTGTGGATGCTTTTCTTGATAAACTAAAGATAGAAGAAAAAGTCTAATATTGCAACAACTAAGGTAGATGCAAGCAGCAACTTCTGATGTCTACACATAAAGCTAAACTACAGATGCTGGAGGGTTTAGTTGCCCAGTACTGTGCCAAATCTCAACAGTCCTCTCCCCAGTCAAAAGAGCAGGGTTACCTTTTGTACATTCATCATCAGGGTTGGGTATCGTTTGGGTTTTTATGATACAGCATTAAAATTGATACTGTAAAAACAGTACTGGGGCCAAAACTGTGCCTGAATTAGGGATGGGCGTTTGAAAGAAACCTGCTAAATCGAGCATCTATAATGTTAACGATCAATTACTTGATTAATCGTTATGTATGTATAAAAACATACATATAAGGGCATATATATATATATATAAAAACAGGTAACTAATGATTGTGTTCCACAATGATTTATTTATTTTCACCCTTCGAAAGCCTGGGGCCCTTAAACATAAACAAGGCATGGTCTATTGTATTACCTATTGCAGGGATGCGTAAAAAAAAATATGTAAGCATCTTAAAAAACTTTTCAAACCCCAAAACAACCACAACAAACAAAAGCCTAAGTTGGCAGCCATTTTTTTCACAAAATAAAGTTAGAAGGAATCCAAAGTCAATAGCCCATCATATAACAGAGAGCGGGCCTCATTAGAAAAAACAACAAACAAAAACAAAACCCACTCACAATGTCATGACGGTAGATATTGTTATGCAGTGCAGAGTAAGACGTGTTTGGTCTCTTTATTAAATGCCAACATCAGATCGACCAAATTCTTAACGACCAATTAATCAATCATTGATCAATTGTTCCCATCCCTAGACTGAATCAATACTTTTAGAAGAAAAATATTACAGTCAATGACATTAAAAATACTTCTATTGGGGCTCAGATGGCCTTGTGGTGGTGTCGTGCCCCATGTATGCAGACAGCTCAGGTTCAGGTCTGGCCTGTGGCTCCTTTCCCACATGCCTGTACCCAACTCTCTCATCCCTCTTTCCGACCCCATCCACTATCCTCCTCTGTCAATAAAGGCAAAGCCCAAAATATATATAGAAGAAATACTTTTATAATTGCAAAGGCAACTTTAAACTTAAAACCGAGCATTATACTAAATCTTAAAATAAAACACACTGTGAACACGTTCATATACTTAATTATCACAGTCTTACTGAATTCAGATCAACTATATTTTCTACAAACAACTCCACCCACTACTCTTAACTATATGTTCTAGTGACTTATTTTTTACAGTCTTATAAATGTTTTGTTCCTTTGGTGCAGATGGCCTAGCAGCTAGGCCCTGTCCCATGTATGCGGGGTTTAAGTCCGGCCTGCTGCTCCTTTCCTGCATGTCTCTCCCCCACACTCTCATCCCTGTCTCTGACTCTATCCACTGTCTTCCACTCTGAATAATGACATAAAAAAAAGCCCAAAAATCCAAGATAGGGCAACCTGGAAAAAAAGGCCCCGCATTGGACCCCAGTGTCAGAAGACACGCCCCTTTTTTACGACATGCTTGATGCCGAGCACTTTTGCTATTTATTTGTTATTATTTTGTTAGCTTTTAACAGAACATTTGAACCATAAATTTACACATTATAATAGAAAATGAACTTAATTTTACCCGTGCACAAATCAGGGCCTGGGCCCCCCAACCAAAATGACCAGATTCCCCTCTGCTTTTATATTAATGGACAGAGGTTGCTTGCGTTAGATAATCAGTGAGCTGCAGGACAGAGAGGTCTGATGATTGGACAGAAAGGACAACATCAACAACGATAAAGAAGGAAAGGGACTAAACCCTCACCCATGTCAAAAAACTCTTTTCCTCTCATCATCAATCTGATCCACAGACACGCTGCTCCTGCTGAGTGCATGACTGCTTTAATACCTTTAAAATATTTCATGTGGAATTAAATCCAAGAAATAAATATAGAAAAGACAGGAGGTAATGCTTAAAGTTCCTACATGGCCTGATCTTTTGCAAATTATCCTTTTCTGCTGAGACGAGCTAATAGACTGAGCAGAGCATTGCACTTTTGGCAAATAATTTAGAGAGATATATTTAAAAGATGCCAGCTGGGCATCTGATGAGACAAAATGAACAGTTCTGACTTCTGTAGGTAAAGACTAAGCCAACACTCATATCTTGGCACTGGATCAGAGAAAACTCATAAAGTAATTAAAAAAAAGAGGAATCCACGCAGAGCAGAGACATTGCTGCAGACAGTGGAATTAATAAAAAACTTCATGCTTATGCTCAATTAACAAGTGTAGGCATACATAAATGACATTAATTCCATTAATTCCATAAGGCATTTTATGCCCTCCATTTAGAGTGGCTGGTTAATCCACTCCAAATGGAAGGCACAAAATACCTCATTAGAGTTGAGTTAGCTACCAGGAAGGCACATGCCTCACGTAAGGATAAAGGCCTGCCTTAACTCTTTCTCTTAACTTGTTTCTAGGTTGATCAAAAGTTAAGTTGAGACCAGACACCTGTCGGCCTATGTGAAGATTCCCCACACACAAGATTGCACAGAATTTGTGTGATCAAATGGGACTTTAGAAGAATAAGAAACATGGATTACTATCTATATCCTTGGCTGACTTTCACTCTACAACAGGCTGTTCTCGCATGCATTACAGTTACAGCAAAAATCATAAAAAAGGAAACAGCTATGGATAAAATATCAAATATGTCTGACATTCATGATTCAAGGTCTGGGAGGCTATGACGCGATTTGGAGCAATAAAATAATCACGTTGACACCACAGACTTAAAATTGATTCAGACAAATAACACGCCTCCACTAAGGATACGCCCACTGTCCCAATCTTGGCGGCCTCAAATCGAGCTTAAAATTGTGCAGTGTGTGGCCAACCGTAGCCC
Source organism: Cheilinus undulatus (assembly GCF_018320785.1). Classification (NCBI taxonomy): domain Eukaryota; kingdom Metazoa; phylum Chordata; class Actinopteri; order Labriformes; family Labridae; genus Cheilinus; species Cheilinus undulatus. The sequence goes on along the minus strand of NC_054880.1, from coordinate 12,756,657 downwards.
TTCTTGACTTGGGTCAATATATCTTAGTTTAAGAAATTTCTCCGAATGGGCTTCTTCCAGTGCTGCACTTCAAACCCCCCCTTTCATGTTGTCAAACGCTGCTCAATCTATCTAGCTTTACTGTTAATATTCCTGACAGAAAAATCTGTACAAGAGGCTGAAAAAACAAATGGGCTGTGTAATTCTGTTTCTGAAATGCTCCTTACTTACATTGTTATCAATAGTCTCCCTCAGTCGAGTCAGATCCTCCATGGCTGCCTCCCAATTCTGCATGAGGATCTCTGAGGCCAGCTTCCCCCACAGAGAGCTCAAAGCATTCCTGTCTGTTGAGGGAACCTGAGCAGAGTAACAAATTTAGTGATCACTGTCAAATAAGAAGCAAGCTGTGCAGAAAGAATGTCCACTTTCTGAAGTGTGGTGAGAATATTTATTTTCTGGTGTTCTTGATTCTTACCAGCACACGGAAGAAGTAGAGATACTCTGCAGCCCCAGAGTAATTACCACACTCGTACTGGAATTTGGCATACCTGTACAGAGTGTCTAGGTATTCTTGACGAAACTAAGAAAGAAGAAATAGACATTAAAATTCTGAATACATTACACCAAACTATAAGAAATTGAATAGGAGAAAATAATAAAGAGATGCAACTTGACTTCCATGAAGGAGTTCACCATAAATCTCTATGGTTTAACTGCTAAAAGCCCCCTATACAAACTGCAGTGGTGCATTTTGGTTAGAATAAGTGTGGCTTAAAAGCATGCTTAGAATCAGTCACAGTCCTCTGTTTCTCAAACTACTAGCATCTCTGCCTTCCTGTGACAAAAAAGTCTAATTGAGGCTGCCGGCTGACAGAATGTGGCTTATTAGGGAATGTGCAGACATCTTTCATCTTCTTAGACAAAACAAAGCCTGTTCTTTGTTCACATTGACAACAAGTCCTCCTCCCAGAACAATGCACATGACGTGAGCAATGTTTTATGTGCTTATACATCAAAACAAAAGCAAATAATCGGCACATTATATGCAAGCATACAATAGAGGAATGACTGGCAGAAAATTGTAAGGAGTTACTTTGATCAGTGAGTGAAAAGTGGGCACTTTAGTGGGTGTCGTAGGATGTTTGGATAACAGCCCTGGTGGCTAACAGTGGCAGCCTGTTGTTATGGAAACCAACAATTCATCTCAGTATGAAACTGCTGTGCCCTCTTTGAACAATAAGATAATGCTGTTTATGCATCATTAAGCATTTCAGAACTTACATTGTGTTTCTCTGACAAATAGTCGAAGAGCATCCTCCCATCTCTGAAAAGGACAAGAACAAAAGGATCAATACTCTAAAGATGAGCTGTTTAATGTAGCCACACTTATTTTCTCTTTTATCTGTCAGTACGACCGTTTACACTGACAGAATTTTATTGATACATGTCTTTAAAAGATGATCTGACCTTGTGGACTGCATCTGTCGGGTGGTCTCTGGGTCTTCAAACATCTTGACAATGGGCTCTGTCTCCGACTGGAGCTGCTTCAGCTGAGCAACCACAGTGCTTCTTTTCTCTCGCAAGGCTGCAGCAGAGGATATTCTTACATTAAGACACTTTTGTAACATTAGTAGTAGTCAAGAGTGAGAAATAAAGAGGGGGAAAAAGTGTAGCTGACTGAAATGAATTAACATCTATTTAACGAAGTACATATATGAATTTCTTCCAGGATTTAATTCCGTATACGTCTATCAATTTCTAATATTCTCTGTGTTAGAAAGCAATCTTAGGAGAAGACCTTGGCCTAAGCAGGAGTGTTACTTGCATTCAAGAGTTCAGAAGTGTTACAGTGATTACTTTTATGTATATTTTTGTCATTTTTATTTTATAGTCTTACTTTGCTCTTCATGCTTGGTTTTAACTGTGTAAAGCACTTGTTGTCGTTCTGTGTTCGAATGTTACACTATGAATACACTCCCCTTGCCTAGTCCTAAGGGAAATTAACAACCCAAATAACAAACATGGGGGAAATGCTTCATAATAGTCACAACTGGATGAGTAATTCTGAGATCATTGAGGTATATTAGTAATATTTCGTCATATGTTTCAAGATGGACTTAAGAAAGCATTATTAAAAAATGCTGTAAATCCAGGACAAACATTGTTTTCTTACAGTGTGGGATTTCCTTGTCTGGGTACAAATTTTTGTACACATCCATGGCGAAATCCACCATGTTTGTGTCACTGAGCAGATCCAGCTTCCCCTGAAGGAGTTCCTTCTCATTGTAGATCTGTCAAAAATAAAATACAGACGTATTTAGAATACCTTAGAACACAACAACTTAAAACCATGGCAAAATTAAACATAATACAGCCTCTTATTTCTTAGCTTCGCATTATTCAGGCAGCAGACACAGCTGAATGCTAGTAGCTAAATGCTAACAACAACCAGAAGCTAGGGGTGTTGACTTCAAAAGTGTTCGATATTCCTCGACAAATTTACACCGAGTAGAACACAGCCCATACAGTAAAACAATCTGTTAGGAATAATTTACAATTAAACAGTTTTTGCCTGCGTTTGCTGCAAGCTAAACAGCCTTCAATATGACTGCAGTTAGCCATCCAGCCGGCTAGGTAAAGCTAATCTGTTAGCTACAGCCGTGTTTTAACGGATATAAATGCCCGCGAAATGACAGTTTTATGATTGACAGGGCTCGCAGAAAAGCCTGTTTTCAAGTACCTCTTTTACTGACAGGAATTCCAGAAGAGGAAAAACCAAATGCCGGTCCAGGAAATGTGCTATCTTGGTTGTCAAATCGTAGTCCGCCATCTTGGCTGGCTTCAACAGAAAGCTTTATTGACAAAACAGCGCGTAGACGGAACCTCGTGAACACGTCACTACCGGGTTATTTTGTGGGGGAAAATACCTTGAAAAATACTAGGTGGGCATAAAGGCGATAAAATATTTATTTTTATTGGAGGCACAGAGGGAAAAATGTTGAATGAAAATATTTGGAAGTGCTGGTAGTAACGCCTAATGGAGTTTTTCTTCAATAAATACACTATATGGACAAAAAATCTTTGACCACACCTGTTCATTATTGAATTCGGGTGTTTTCCTGATTTAGGGCACTCTTACTGCATCAGCATACAAAGACATTTTGGACAAATGCTATGCTTCCGACTTTGTGTCAACAGTTTGGGGAAGGCCCTTTTCTATTTCTATTTCGCTGCTACACTCCGAGACGCTGAAACAGCTTTCTAGAGCAGAGGTTCTCAAATGGTGTGCCAAGGCACACTAGTCTACCTTAAGGCAAGTCCAGGTGTGCCGTGGGAATTTGTACCATACGTTATTACTACAACTTTATTGCAAGTACTGTAACCAGGCCTGCCCACAGATCTGGACCCCTGAAAATCCTCAGAGAATGGGACCTCCCCAGTTAGCGTTTATTGATGATATCAGTGCATGTGTGTTGGATCAGTAGCATTGGTGCTAGCATCCTGGCTAACAGTTACCTCGTTAAGAGCTTAAAAGCATGGCAAGCCATTATTGGGTTGAATTGGTGTTAAAGTGATTAATTTGTGCTATTTTTAACCAAGTTAAACAATTTTCTACCCATTTTTGCCACTTCCTATTACTACTTTTGACCCATTTTTTCTTCCTTTTTCGGAACTTATTGCCACATTAAACCCTTCTTACCACCTTGTAGTAACTTTAACCCTTTTTGCCACTTTTGCCTTTGACCACTTTTTTGCCCACTTTTGCCCTTTTTCTTATCACTTTTATCCCATTTTTACCACCTTTTTACACGGTTAATCCTTTTAGACCAATTATAACCCATGTTTGCCACTATTTTGACACTTTCAACAAGTTTTGCCAATTTCTACCCATTGGTTGGCCATTTTTTACCAATTTTCGCCCATTTCTGACTTCGTTAGCCACTTTTTTGCCCAACTCTGCCATGTTTTTTCATCACCTTTAACCCATTTTTGCCATCTTTTGCCCATTCTTGCCATCTGCATG